>NW_024429180.1:37986358-39312471 GCF_017639785.1 Mesocricetus auratus | reverse complement strand
AATATGATTGAACTTAAGGCAAAGGGAAGAATTTTCAAACAGGGCACAGTATTAAAATCTACACTGGTGTTTAACCTCACATAAATGTGACCACATGAAATTACAATTTTTATACAGTAAAGGAAACAGCAATTATAGTGAAGAAGCAACTTGCAGAAAGGGAACAGTGTTTACAAGCTATACATATAACAAAGTATTAATATAGAACATATACAAAGAACTTAACAATATGGAGCATATAACTAATCAGAGTTTCACAAAATATAAAATTCAAGTGACTGAGCAATATGTTTTAAAGCTTTCAGTATCATTAGTCATTAGGAAATTGTAGATTAAATATAAATGGACATTTGATCTCATCACACTCAAAATGTTATAAGAAAAATAATGACAAAGGTTAGCATGAATGAAGAAAACAAAGAACAAATACACACTGCTGGAGATAGTGCACATTCATAAAACCATTATGGAAATCAGTGTGAATGTGTCTCAAATATCTAAAAAGTGACATAAAACATGATGATACTATACTACATCTGGGCATATATCTTGAAATTCTATATTGTACTAAACAAATACCTCCTCAGTTACGCTAATTGATGATCTTTTCACAACACTGAGGAAATGATATCTAGGTAACAAACAAAGATTGGATAATGAAAACACTGCACATTTACGCAATGGAATATTTTTCAGCTGTTTAGAAACATGAAATTTTCAGGTAAGTAGACAGAGCTAGACATAAACATTCTGAGTAGCTTAGACCCAGAAAGACACATTTGTCATGGTTTTGCCAATGTGCATATGATATTTGCATCTTCAGGTATGTATATTTTAATTGAAATGCTCATAAAAATTTGTGAATTAGTAACACTTTTTTAGAAGTGGAAGGGTGACTTCAAGAGACAGCTATTGGACCACAGTTATAGAAAAGGCTGAAAAGAAATAACTTAAATGACTAAATGGGATAATGAATGCTATGGTTTAAAAGAGAAGTGAATACAATAAAATAACTAAAGTTAAGATCTTTAGAAAGAGACATATGAAAAGAAAGTATTGTAGAAGTTGTGTGTGTTTGTGTGTGTGTCTGTGTCTGTGTGTGTGGTGTGTAACCAATATTTAAAAATAATTTAAGAAGAGTTACCCTGTAATGTGGTGATGACGCTTCTACTAGATTTCACAGGCTCTCAAACAAAAAGTCCAATAGGTTCATTCCTCTAGCGTTTTGGTCATTATAGTCCCAAAACATGTCCTATTTCACATGCTATTACATATTCTTTTAGATATCCTTCAGAAATTTATAGTAAGAACCAATTACTGAAGATGTCACAAGCTGGCATTGCAGAAAATGAAAAAAAAATATCAAGCTTATTTTCTCCAAAATGCTTCATTCCTACTGGCTTGTTTTCAAAATACTGGAAGCTGGTGTGTATATTACCAGAAAAAAGTAATCATTGTTTTTACCCTGATATCAACTCTGAGGACTAAAATTAAAAACTGGAATGGCAATAATTAACCTCTTATGCAACAATGGTATTAACATCATAGAAGTAAACAACTTTCAGTTTGCATTCAAGCCCACTACACAAGAAGCTTACAAAGGATCAGTATCACCCCCAAGAATCTGCTGTTAGAACGGTCATAGACCAAGAGGAGAACCTATTACTGTTATTCTGCTAAGTGACATGGTGTAAAAACAATTCCTAATATCTTAAAATAGTACTTGCCGATTAGTGCATATCTCAGACATCATGAGCAAAGCTGCTTCCTGAGCTGGATGGTGTCTAACACAGAAACCAAAGACTGATCAAAGTTTAGATACTAAGAGGCTAAGGAATGTTCACCCTTAAGCAAGAGACATATATCATACCCCTTCCTCATAAGGCTTGGGTTATATGGAAGATGTGTGACAGAAACATTATAAGGGCTGAAAGCTGTGGATGACTACAGGGAAACTGTTTTCTGGATACAAGATGGCAGTTTTATCAATGGAATCTTAAAAATTGAGACAACCACTTTGCAAGTTCAAGTCAGATCAAGTTCTGTTATAGATAAAGTAGGCAACACGTCCTGGTTAAAGCTGAATATCTACTAACAGTTGATAGATGTCGGGAGAAAATCAGTTTTCATAATGATTTGTCATCTTCACAGGTGAACATGGTCTAGTAGACAGCAGCACAAATTAGACATAATGAGTATAATTATTATTTTTCTAAATGATGCAAATTTGTGTAGGGTTAAAATGGGATGAGTTGAAAGTGAAGTAAAGATGATCAAACCATGCTTCATACAATTATAAAAATTCATATAATTTATGAATTTAAAAAGTTGAAAAGATATGTAGATTTCTCATCATGGATACACTGTATAAAATTTAGAATGACTTCTCCAGGCTTAATTGTTTCCAATAGGAAACAATATAAATTTGCATTTGCCTTTAACTAAATATCCTAAAATATAAAAATTATTCTAATTTTAATGATAAATTTTGAATAAATTCTTACCTCTGTTCACTTCTAAAATTGTAAGTGATTTCCAGTTAGTAAGACATCTATTTTGCTAGCATCTTGCTGAGACAATGAGTGAGAGAGCAATGGGGATAGGGCAGATATTGATTGTAGACATTACTTCAGTACTCTAATACATTTCTTCCAAGAATGTCAAGCTTTCTTCTGAAAGAAATCAAATACAGCACAATAAAGCATTCTGGAAAGTGCCGACTCAAAGCAGTTTTTATATATTCACTTTTAGACTGTTTCACAGTTTATAGACTAGTGTCACCTCAGATCTTAGTGACTTTGCCAACATGTGAAACCTTCTGCTCTCATTGTAGAATCATTTTCATATAAACAAAAATTTCATTTGTGGAACAAGTGTACATTTTGTGTTAAAGTGCTAGATGAGGGAAGTTGAATAAATTTTTGCATCCAAGAAGCATATAGAATAATAGAGAAAGTAGGAAGAAACTGGTTTGTGCACTCTACAAATAATAACCTTTTTATTATAAAGTAGGAAAATATTTGTGTTCTCTCTCAGGAACATGGTGAGTCAGTATTACAGGGAGGTCTAGGTTAGCATTTCTTGATTCTATAAACAGAAAAATTTAGAACTTTGTAAAGGAAATTGTCTTTAAAAATGGCTGAAATTGATTCATGGGATCCCTTGAGCTGTTCCTGCTAGGGAGGCAGGTAAGTAACTGTCAGATCTTCACTCTCACTCCTATCCTGCTTATCCAACTCCACAGTCTCATTCCTATCCCTGCATAAAATGATCTGCTGCAGCCTCTCTCCATGACTCCCACTCTAGCAGCCTTCTTCCCCATTCATCCCCTTTTCTCTGCTTCCAACACCTGCAAGCAGTCTCTGAGAAACCACTGGCTATTCAGCCTAGGAAAATAATAGGCCATCTGCAGATATTCATGCTCCTTCCTGTTCTCGTCTCTTCTCTACACACACACAAACACACACACACACACACTCACACACACGATAAGTGGACACTGGAAACAGCAACATTCACAGTAGCCTCAAGTAATATAAACTACCTTGAAGTAACTCTAACCAAGCAAGTAAAAGGCTTGTATGAAAAAAATTAAAGTTTCTGCTGAATAGTGTTCCATTGTGTAAAGGTACCACATTTTCTCTATCCACTATTCAATTGAGGGGCATCTAGTTTTCTTCCAGGTTCTAGATGTTACAAATAATACTGCTATGAACACAGTGGAACACATGTCCTTGTTGTATGAATGGGCATTTTTGGGCATATGCCTAAGAGTGGAATTGTTAGGTCTTGTGGTAGACTGATTCCCATTCTCCTGAGGAATCTCCATATTGACTTCCAAAGTGAATGCACAAGTTGGCACTCCCAGTATCAGTGGAAGACTGTTCCTTTTTCACCACATCCCATAAACTGTCATTGGAGTTTTTTATTTTAACCATTCTGATAGGAGTGACATGGTATCATAGATGCTTTTATTTGCATTTCTAGGGTGGATAAGGATGTTGACTACTTTCTCAACAGTCTCTTGGCCATTTTAGGCTACTCTATTGAGACATCTCTATTTAGTTCTGTACTCTACTTTTAAAGAGGATCCTTTGTTGTTTTGGATCCTTGCTTCTTGAGTTCTTGTGAATTTTGGAGATCAGCCCTCTGTCAGATATAGGGTTTGTGAAGATCTTTTCCCATTCTCTGGGCTGCCTTTTGTCTTGTTGACTGTGTCCTTTGCCTTACAAAAGCTTCTCAGTTTCAGTAGGTCCCATTTGTTAAGTGTCTGTGCTACTGGTGTTATGTTCAGGAAACAGTCTACTGTATTAATTCATTCAAATATATTTTCCACTTTTTCTTCTAAGAGGTTCAGTGTGGCTGGATTTATGTTGAGGTCTCCCATCCATTTGGACTTAAGTTTTGTGCATGGTGATAGACATGAATCTATCTGCAGTCTTTTACATGCCAATATCCAGTTATGCCAGCCCCATTTGTTGAAGATACTTTCTTTTTTCCCTTGTATAATTTTAGCTTCTTCATCAAAAACCAAGTATCTGTAGGTTTGTGTGTTAATATCAGGGTCTTCAATTTGATTCCATTGGTGTACCTATTTAGTTTTGTGCCAATGCCAATCTGTTTTAAGTTCTATAATTGAGCTTGAATTCAGGGATATTGATGCCTCTTGAAGCTCCTTTATTGTACAGGGGTTTTTGGCTATCCTAGGTCTTTTGTTTTTCCATATAAAGTTGATTATTGTTTTTTCACGGTCTGTGAAGAATTGTGGCATTGACTCTATAGATTGCTTTTGGTAAGATTGCCATTTTTACTATGTTTATCCTACCTATTCAAGAGCATGGGAGATCTTTCCATTTTCTGGTATCTTCTTTAATTTCTTTCTTTAGGGACTCATGGTTCTTGCTATACAGCTCTTTCAGTTGTGTGTTTAGCATTATCCCCAGATATTTAATGTTTTTGTGGCTATTATAAAGGGTAATGTTTCTGTGACTTATTTCTCAGCCCATTTATCATCTGTATATAATAGGGCTATTAATTTTTGAGTTACTCTTACATGCTGCCACTTTGCTGAAGGTGTTTATCAGCTGTAGGAATTTGCTGGTAGAGTTTCTCTGGTCACTTACATAAACTTTCATATCATCTGCCAATAATGGAATCTTGAAATTTGCTGACAAATGGATAGCACTAGAAGAAACCATCCTGAGTGAGGTAACTCAGTCACAAAAAGACAAACATGGTCTGTACTCACTCATATATGGATTTTAGGCATGCCTCATGGGAGTACCAGCCTACTATCCCACCATCAGAGAGTCTGGGAATCAGATAAGACCCTAAGAAAGATATGCATGGGACCCCACATAAGGGGAATGAGCCGAGGTCTTCTGAGCAGACTCAGAAATAAATTTTGCTATTCACGCAACTGATAGAGGGATAATTTTGGGTAAATATAAAGATTAAAAAATATACACTAAGAAATCAAATAATCATATTAAAATAGGACACTAATCTAAACACAGAATTCTAAAAAGAAGAAACTCACAATCCTAAGATGCACTTAAAGAAATATTCCACATACTTAGTCTTCAGGGAAATGCAAATCAAAACATCCTTGGGCTTTCATCATATATCAGTCAGAATTGCCAAGGTCAATAAAAAATGGGAGCTCATGCTGGGTAGGATGTGGAGCAAGGAGAACACACATCTGCTAATGGAATGGGGACTAACTTTTATATAATAGAAATCAATGTGCTAGTTTCCCAGGATCCAGGGAAAAGAATTACCTAAATAACTAGCTACTCCACTCTTGAGCATATATCCAAAGACTGCTTTGCCCTCTGACAAATACACCTTTTCAACCATGTTTATTATGGCTTAATCCATAATAGCCAAAAATTAGAAACTACCTAGTTATCTGTCAATGATGAATTGGTAAGAAAAATGTATTACATTCATACAATGAAATGTTACAATGAAATCATGAAATTTACAAGTAAAGGGATAGGACTAGAAACAATCACCCTTACATAATGTAATCCCCATGAAATATTAATATGATATGTATTTGTGTATATGAGAATATTAGCTGTTAAGCCTGCAATAATCTGTGTAACCATTGATGTTAGCTCTAGAGTAATTAAGTATGGTAGATGGAGGGAATCCATTTAGGAAGGGTTACTAGAAAAGGTAATTTTCAGCTTACAAGACTGGTAGGCATTGGGATGGCAGATTAAACAGGAAAGGGTTAGGGATGGTTTATGAGGAAGGACAGGTATAATTAAGAGCAATTTTGAGGGGTTTTATATCAATTTAATATGTTAGAGGCTGCCTAAAACATATAGAAGTATGAAGGCAATCTAAAAGAAATCTCCAAATAACAGGGGAGAGGAATCCCCAACAGGAACTCTCTAGTTACCCAATAAAACTTCCAGTAATGGGAATAAGTTACAAACAATCAAGTTCCTGGTCAAAGAGGTCTCATGAAACCCACAAACAAACTGGGAAGCTGCCCAGGATGTATGTTTTTCCCTTAAAACTACTGACATGGCAACATTGCTGAAGATAATACCTACACAATTCATTGAACATAGAGAATTCTATTAGTTGAAGACACAGAGACTTTATATTTAAATTCTAATGTCTTTGGTATAGAAAGGTATTCTATTGCTACTAAAAGAGAAACATAAACACCAACTCAGGCACAAATGTGCCAATTTACAATGATGTCCACCCTGCAAGATTTAGTAGGGCAATAATGGCACATAGATCATAAAATAACCAACCAATATCTGATTTGACTTAAGACCAATTCTAGGAGACACAATTGATAGTGGATACTTCTTGTGTGACAAAGAACCAAAGACTGAACACCTCAGAAAACTAGCGTAAAACCAAATATTTCTGCTCTACTAAAGGAATGTAGCGACAAAATGATTACTAAATACATTCTGGTATACTCATAGATCAGTGTCTTGCCTAGATATTATCAGAGAATATTTTTACTACAGAAGATGGGAATAAATAGAGATGCACAATGAGACAATATACACATTATGAGAGACCCTGGGACACTCATCTAAAAATGGATGTCACAATTAAATTCCTTTTCTCAGGGACCATGACACTCTGCAGAAGAGTTGGTAGAGAAAGTGTAAGAGCCACAGGTGATGGGGGGAAGCAAAGAAACAATGCCTTCTGTGGTAGCTTCAATGAAAATGACCCCATAGTCTCATAGGACTCACACTATTGTAGCCTTATTTGAGTTGGTGTGGCTTTGTTGGAGGGAGTGTGTCACAGAGGGTATAGGCAGGCTTTGAGGTCATAGAAGCTCAAGCAGGCCTAATATACCTCAGTCTTTTCCTGGACCCTGTGGATCAAGATGTGGAACTCTCCTGTCTTCTCCAACACGATGTCTGAACTGCAAGCAAGCCCCAATTAATATTTTTCCTTTACAAAAATTGTTAAGGTCATGGTGTTTCTTTACAGTAATAAAACCCTAAGTGACCATCTAAATAAAATGGGAATGATATATATAAACTCACAGAGACTCTGGTAGTATGCAAAGTGTCAACACAGGTGTGTAACTGATGAGATCCTAGAACTGAAAAGAGAAGTGAACACATACCCTTATCCCTAATCCAGAACCTAATTCCAATTGATGACAACATGCAAATTTAATAACATTAGTTTTCTACAAGAGTTTGTCACTTGGAAAAAAAAAAACTATTCCTAATGGTAGACCTCGTGCCCAGAAATACATGGCCAATAGAAAACAAATCCAATGATATCTTTAGAATATTGTGTCATGACATTTCTTTTTCTTTCTCTATTTTTTTTGTTTTTATTGATTTGGTTTTGTTTTGTTTTATCCTGCAGGTCCTTTGGGTATATATTAAGACTTCATGTTTTGTATTTCTATGGGATTCTTGTAGGTATGAATTTCTTTCTGTATTTATGTAAGTTTCTTGTGCTTTTTATTTAGCCCTTTCCCTGTTTGTTTGGTTGTCATATTCTGATTGATTTTTTTAAATCTCACTAAGTTTTATTTTACTATAATTCCTTATATTCCAGTTTGTTTTCTAAGGCAAAACCAGAAATGGAATAGAAGTAGATGGGAAGGATTTATGGGGTGGAGTTGAGAGGAAAAAGGGGAGTGAAAATCATAATTAAAATATATGTTATATAGAAATAACATAGAAAAATTACATTGAAAATTAGCATCAAGGCAGCATGAAGGAAATTTTACATGTTAGTTTTATACCTGCCAGTAGAAAAATGTAATACTCAAAAGCACTGTTTTTCAGCATCAATCTCATTCTTGCATTGTTTTGATATATGTAAAAAATATGAAATCTGGTTCACATCATAAGTAGGAAAAAGTCAGATAATACAGAAATGCTTGTCAATTGTAAGAGATTTTGAGGAATATTCCAAAAATCCACTCAAGTGATGTATAATAAATTACACATAAAGATTAAAAATGGTTGAAATTTACCACAAATTAAAAAAAATGAATGGCTGAAATTTACTTGGGGTTTATGTACACCTGTAGGATGCAATATGTAAATAAACTACATATTTAAAAAACAAACACATGAAAAGTCACCTTTTTAATCTCTAAATTTAAATATATAAACATGGGAACATTCTCATGCAACCTAAAAAACCAGCCAAACAAAACCAACTATCAACTTAGAAGAATGAGTATTGTTGCATTGACAATTACCCTATCATAAGTGTGCATGAGAAACTTACTACTGATAAGGAAGAATCACTCATTATAATGATCAAAGAAATCACTTTTGTTGGCACTTAATGTGTGTAAGATAGGGTTTTTCTGACAGAGCTTCCCACCCCTGCGGGAGCAAACCACCCCAGATTCCAGGTATTCTCTTCTACCAAGGAGACCAGGAAACCAGTGAATCCAGGTAAACAAAGTCCTGGCTTGCATTCCAGTGACTGGGCAAGGCAACAGAGCTTCCCATACCAGCAGAGGCACCCAAGATTCCTGGTCTTCTTCTCCACCCACGGGACCAGAACTAGGAGGAGGAATAGAAGAACCACCAGAGTATTGGACTTGCTAGCACATGCCTAAAGGGACCTCTAGTCCCCTAACCACCAAACAAGGGGCTCTTTCTGCAACCAAGAGAAGAAGAGATGAGAAAGAGACAATAAAAAAAACACTTAGCAACAGAAAACAAATATGACATCACCAGATTCTAAAGACTCCACACCAGCAAGACTCCAACATTCCAATGCAAATGAAGAAGAAGAGAATGACCTTAAAAACAACTTCAAGAAAATGATAGAGGCCCTAAAAGAGGATATAGGAAAATCCCTCGAAGAAATGGACAAAAAAACAAATAACACAAGAAAGGGAAGAAAAAACAAACCAAAATTTGCTAGAAATGGATGAAAAAAGAAACCAAAAAATACAAGAAATGGAAGCAAAAATGTACCAAAAAAGGCAGGAAATGGAAGAAAAAACAAACCAAAAAATGCAAGAAATGGGAGAAAAAACAAACCAAAAAATACAAGAAATAGAAGAAAAAGCAAATCAAAAAATGCAAGAAATGGATGAAAAAGCAAAGCAAGAAATGGAAGAACAATCCAAAAAATTCATAAAATGCAGCAAATGGAAGGAAAAGATAAACCGAAAATTGCAAGAAACATTCAAACTGTGAAAGGGTTGAAAACTGAAATATGGACAGTATAAAAAACACACTCTGAAGAAAGGCTGGAAATAAAAAAGTTGGGAAAACGGTGGTCAGGTACTACCGATACAAGCATTACCAACAGAATACAAGAGATGGAAGAGAGAATCTCAGGTGTTGAAGATATACTAGGATAAATGGATTGATCAGCCAAAGAAAATCTTAAGTGCAACAAATCCATAACACAAAACATCCAGGAAATATGGGACACCATGAAAAGACCAAATGTAAGAATAATAGGTATAGAAGAAGGTGAAGAAAACCACCTCAGAGTGGTAGAAAACATATTCAACAAAATCATAGAAGAAAAGTTTCCCAACCTAAAGAAAGACATGCCATTGAAGGTACAAGAATCTTACAGAACACCAAATAGAGTGGATCACAAAGAAGTCCCCTTGCCACATAATAAAGACTGCAAATATAAAGAATTAAGAAAGAATATTGAGAGCAGCTAAGGAAAAAGGCCAAGTAACATATAAATGCAAACCTATCAATATTATACCTGACCTCTCCATGGAAAAACTAAAATCCAGAAGGTCCTAGGTAAATTTTCTACCAAAACTAAGACACCATGGATGCCAGCCCAGACTACTATACCCGACAAAGCTCTCAATCACGATAGATGGAGAAAACAAGATATTCCATGTCAAAACTGGATTCAAGCAATACATATCCACTAACCCAGCCCTACAGAAAGTTCTGGAAGGAAACCTCCAACCCAAATAAGTTAACTACAACCAGAAAAACATAGGTATTAGATAATACCACTTTATCAACAGCCAAAAAAACAAAGGGGTGAAATTCTACACATAATTCCACCAACAAAAACCATTCTAAATCAAAGAAGAATGAGAAATCAATGGTCATTAATATCCCTCAATATTAATGGCCTTAACTTACCCGTAAAAAGACAAAGGCTAACAGAATGGATTCCAAGACAGAACCCATCCTCATGCTGCATACAAGAAACACACCTCACCCTCAAAGACAGATATTATCTGGTAGTTAAATGTTGGGAAAAGATTTTCCAATGAAATGGATCCAAGAAACAAGCAGGGGTATCAATCCTAATATCTAACAAATTAGACTTTAAAATACAATAAATCAAAAGAGATGAAGGAGGCCATTACATACTCATCACAGGCGAAATCCACCAAGATGAAGTGTCTATCCTGAACATCTATGCCACAAATACAAAGGCACCCACATTAGTAAAAGAAACATTACTAAAATTCAAATCACATATAAAGCCACACACATTTATAATAGGAAATCTCAACACCCCACTCTCACCACTAGACAGGAATATCAGGCAGAAACTCAACAAAGAAGCAAAGAGTCTAAAAGAAGTAATGAACCAACTGGGATTAACAGACATCTATAGAAAATTTCATCCACATAAAAAAGAAAATAACTTTTCTAACCACCACATGGAATCTTCTCAAAAATCAACCACCACATAATTGACAAAATATCAAAACTCAGCAGCGACAAAAAAATTGGAATAACTCCATGCATCTTATCAGACCACTATGTGTCAAAATTAGAATTCAACAACAACACAAATTGCAGAAACCATACAAACTGATGGAAATTGAATAATGCACAACTGCACCATTCCTTGGTCAAAGAATAAATAAAATAAGAAACTAGAGACTTCCTAGAATTCAATGAGAATGAAGACACAACATATCCAAACCTATGGAACAATTTGAAAGCAGTGCTACTGGGTAATTTCATAGCACTAAGTGCCAACATGAAGAAACCTGAGAATAGTTATACTAGAAAATTAACAGCACAGCAAAAAGCTCTAGAACACAAAGAAGCAAATTCCCACAGGAGGAGTAGACGCCAGGAAATAATCAAATTAAGGGCTGAAATCAATAAAGTAGAAACTAGAAAAGCAATACAAAGAATCAATGAAACGAAGAGTTGGTTCTTTAAGAAAATCAACAAGATAGACAAAACTTGTCCAAACCTATCAAACAGAAGAGCTTTAACATACAAATTAACAAAATCAGAAATGAAAAGGGGGACATAAGAATGGAATCTGAGGAAAATCAGAGAATCATCAGGTCATACTTTGAAAACCTGTAATCCACAAATTTGGAAAAAATTAAAGGAAATGGACGAATTCCTGGATAGCTATCATTTGCCAAAATTAAATCAAGAACAGTTAAGCAATTTAAATAGGCCTATAACCACTATGGAAATAGAAGCATTCATCAAAATCTCCCAACCAAAAAAAAAAGCCAAGGTCCAGATGGCCTCAGTGCAGAATTCTACCAGAAATTCAAAGAACAGCTTATAAAATTCTTCTCAAATTATTCCATGCAAAAGAAGCAGAAGGGTCTTTACCAAGCTCTTTCTACGAGGCTTCAATAACCTTGATCCCCAAGCCACACAAAGACACAACTAAGGAAGAGAACTTCAGACCAATATCCCTCATGAACATTAATACTCAATAAAGTACAGGCAAATCGGATCCAAGAACTCATCAAAACAATCATTCACCACAATCAAGTAGGTTTCATCCCAGGGATGCAGGGATGGTTAAACATATGAAAATCCATCAAGATAAACAAGCTGAAAAACAAAAATCACACAATCATCTTACTAGATGCTGAAAAATCCTTGGACAAATCCAGCACAAGATCTTGGAGAGTTCTGGGATAACAGAAACTTACCTAAACATAATACCTAAACATAATAAAAAATATATACAGCAAACCAACAGCCAACATCAAACTAAATGGACATAGACTCAATGCAATTCCTCTAAAATCAGGAACAAGATATGGCTGTCCACTCTCTCCATAACTTTTCAATATTGCACTTGAATTTCTAGCCAGAGCCATGAGAAAACAAAAGGAGATCAAGGGGATACAAATTGGAAAGAAAGAGGTCAAACTTTCACTATTTGCAGATGATATGATAGTTTACATAAATGACCGAAAGAATTCTACTAGGGAACTCTTACAGCTGACTAATACCTTCATCAAAGTGGCAGGCAACAAGATCAACTCAAGAAAATCAGTAGCCCTACTATATACGGATGATAAAAAGGCTGAGAAAGAAATCAGAGAAACATCACCCTTTACAATTGCCACAAACAACATAAAATAACTTAGGGTAATGCTAACCAAACAAGTGAAAAACCTGTATCGCAAGACCTTTGAGTCTTTAAAGAAAGAAATTAAAGCAGCCCTCAGAAAATGGAAAGATCTCCCATGCTCTTAAATAGGTAGAATCAATATAGTAAAAATGGCAATCCTGCCAAAAGCAATCTACAGATTCAATGCAATCCCAATTAAAATCCCAGCACAATTATTCAAAGACCTTGAAAAAACAATAATCAATTTTTAATGGAAAAACAAAGATCCAGGATAGCCAAAACAACCCTGTTCAACAAGGCAACGTCTGGAGGCATCACCATCCCTGACTTATATTATTGAGCTCTAGTCCTGAAAACAGGTTGGTTTTGGCAGAAAAATAGACAGTTAGACAAATGGAATAGAATTGAAAACCCTGATATTAACCCACACATGTATGAACATCTGATCTTTGATTAAAAAAACTAAAAATATACAATGGAAAAAAGAAAGCATCTTCAGCAAATGGTGCTGTCATAACTGGATGCTGGCATGTAGGAGAAGGCGGATCGATCCATGTCTATCACCATGCACAAAACTTAAATCCAAATGGATCAAAGACCTCAACATAAATCCAGCCACACTGAACCTGTTAGAAAAGAAAGTGGGTGGTACCCTTCAACAAACTGGTACAGGAGACAGCTTCTTGAATATAACACCAGTAGCACAGCCAGTGAGATCACCAATTAATAAATTGGACCTCTTGAACCTGAGAAGCTTCTGTAAGGCAAAGTACACAGTCAGCAAGACAAAAGCCACAGAATGGGAAAAAATATTCACTAAACCCACATCTGACAGAGGACTGATCTCCAAAATTTACTAAGAACTCAAGAAGCAAGTCTCCAAAACACCAAAGGATCCAATGAAAAAGTGGACTACAGAACTAAATAGAGAATTTTCAATAGAGGAGTCTAACATAGCTGAGAGGCACTTGAGAATGTGCTCAACATCGTTAGCCATCTGGGCAATGCAAATCAAAACAACTCTGAGATAACATCACACTCCTTTCAGAATGGCTAATATCAAAAACAACAATGACAATTTATGCTGGAGAGGATGTGGTGAAAGGGGAACATTCCTCCACTGCTGTTCAGAGTGTCAAATTGTATAGCCACTTTGGAAATCAGCATGGAGATTCCTCAGAAAAATTGGAATAAACCTACCAAAAGACCCAGCAATTCTACTCTTAGGCATATATCCAAAAGATGCCCATTCATTCAACAAAGATGTATGTTCCACTATGTTCATATCAGAATTATTTGTAATAGCCAGAACTTGGAAGCAACCTAGATGCCCCTCAACCGAAGAGTGGATAGAGAAAATGTGGTACATTTACACAATGGAGTACTATTCAGCACAATAAAAACAATGGAATCCTGAAATTTGCAGGCAAATGGATGGCACTAGAAGAAACCATCCTGAGCAAGGTAACCCAGTCACAAAAAGAGAAACATGGCATGTACTCTCTCATATATGGACTTTAGACATAGATCTGGGGAGTGCCAGCTTGCAATCTCATGGCCAGAGAGTCTGGGAAACAGAACCTTCATTCAGTGGCTGATGGAAGCAGAGGCAGACTCCCATGTCTAAGCACTGTGCTGAACCAAGAAATCCAGTGACAAAAAGGAGGACTGATGACCAAAGGCATTAAGACTGGGCTGGTTTAACCCCCAGAAACAGCTGACCTGACAATGGTTAACTCTTGAATCCCACACTGATGCCTGGGAATCCAGCATGGGACTGATCAAGACCCCCTGAATATGGGTGTCAGTGAGGAGGCCTAGGTAATCTATCAGTATTTATCCCGGGTATACAAATGGACTTTGAACTACCATCCAACAATGAGAGATGCACTCTTACCCTGAACTCCTGGGGGAGGGTCTAGGCCCTGCCCTGGATGAAATGACAGATTATGGACACCACTGTGGAGGGCCTCACTCTCCTTGGGGAAATGAGGGGATATTGGGGGGGTTGGTGGCAGGGCACAGGAGGAGGGGAGGGAAACGGAGAGGAACCTGGAATTGACATTTGAAGCAACCTTGTTTATACTTTAAATTTAAATTTTAAAATTATATATATATATATATATATATATAGTAAAAAAAACTAGGGTTTTTCTATGTAGCCCTGTATGACCTTGAGCTTGAAACTTTTTTTAATTCACCAAGAGAATACTGGGATTTTCGACTTCTACTAATACTCTAGACTCAGTAACAAAATTCAGTAAAAAGAAACTGAATTTGATTTTTATGCTGTCAGCAAATTTTATTTCAAATAAAACTAGAATTTGAAATAAAATAAGTTAGAAATGAAACTTAATCATATTAAATGTTTATTCATTTTATTTGCCACTGCATATACATCTAATTAGGTTCATACTGGAATTTAGTATAAAATGTTGGCTTGGATTTCTGAAAGGTTAGTATATTCCATATTCGAAATAAAGAAAAGTGACTTTCAACATAATATTATATGGTTGTTGTTCATATCAAAGCGTTTCTTTCAAGTGGTGTAATTTCTGGAAAAATCACACAGATAATCTATGTGGTTTTCAATCAATAGATGATGGTTTGTCTGCCAAATCAATTTTATTTACTCAATGCTTTAGAAAATTTAAAGTATTTTGTTGGTTCTGAAATTATTTTTTAAATGATTTCAAGTATAATGCCCAAATTGAGAAGTTAAATATCACTATTAGATATATAATTCAGCAATACAACTCTAATATGAACGTTACATATTTTAAAAATAAATATTCATTCATAATTCTTGACAAAGTTATTTGTGGATTACATGAAATACTGACTTAGTCACAAATGTAAAGTTTATTTAGTATTCTACTAAAAACCTAGTGAAAACTACATACCTTCTATAACTTTGTGAATTGAAATAACTAAGATTTTTATAATTTTGCTATTTTAATACATGTATCATCCATCAACAGCTTGACACATTTTATTTCACACACAATGCATATATACACATATATTCAAAATGCTCTTAGTATTTGCTTAAAAGTCATGATTTGATTCTGTACTCCACATTTTTTCACTTTTTTAAAATTTAAATTAGAAACAAGCTTGCTTCACATGTCAATCCCAGCTCCTTCTTCTTATCCTCCTCTCATGCCCCCCTCCCAGTCTCCAAGGCCCCTAAGTCCCCCATGCAATCCAACTCTGTTCACCGGGGAGAGTGAGTCACTTCCATTGGGAATTTCCAGAGTCTGTCATTTCATTCAGGGCATGACCAAGGCCCTTCCCAATGTTTCCAGGCTGAGAGACCATCCCTCATTGTGGGATGGGTACCAGAAGTCCATTTGTGTGCCAGGAATAAATATTGATCTACTACCCATGGTCCCATAGATTGCATAGGCTTTTTAATTGAATTATTTAGTGTTTGGTGACTAGCTTCTTGAGTTCTTTGTATATTTTGAAAATCAGTCCTCTGTTCAGATGTAGAGTTGGTGAAGTTCTTTTCCCATTCTGTGGGCTGCCAGCTTTGTCTTGTTGACTGTTTCCTTTGCCTTAAAGAAGTTTCTCTGTTTCAGGAGGTCCCATTTAATTGTTGTTCTCGGTGTCTGTGCTACTGGTGTTAGGTTCAAGAAGTAGTCTCCTGTGCAAATTTGTTCAAGGTTACCTCTGAGTTGGCTGGAGTTATGTTGAGAACTTTGATCCATTTAGAATAAAGTATCATGACTGATGCTAGATATGGATCTTTATGCAATCTTCTACATGACTATATCCAAGTATGCCACCACTCTTTGTTGAATATGCTTTCTTTTTTCCATTGTGATTCTATATAAAAAATCAGGTTTTCATAGGAGTGTGTGTTAATATCAGGGTTTTCAATTTAATTGCATTGATCTACCTGTCTATTTTTGTGCCAATACCAAGCTGGTTTCATTGCTATAGCTCTATAGGAGAGCTTGAAGTCAGAGAAGTTGATACCTCCATAACTAAACAGAGAATTCTCAATAGATGAATCGAAAATTACTGAAGGACACTTAAGAAATTCCTCAACATACTTAGGTCTCAAGGAAAATCAAATCAAAACAATCCGAGATATCATCTCATGATGGGGGAAGTCCTGTGTATGTCAATAAAGCACTGTTGGCCAATAGGGAACCAAGATAGGTGGGACTAGGAATCCAGGAGTTCTCTAGGTAGGAGAAACACAGGAAGTCAAGATGTAACGCATTGTGGTAGGAAGCCTGGAAACTTCTCCGGTAACAGAAATACTTAGATTAGCAATTATGGGATAAATACTTAAGTCAGCGCTAACCAGTAATAAACAAGCAAGGACAACAGCTTCATAATTAATATAGCCTCCTGTGTGTTTATTTAGGACTGATGTGGCTCTGGAACCAGGCTGGCGGGAAGGCTTCTCTCAAGGAAAAGGCTTCTCTTTACAATCTCATTCCTGTCAGAATGGCTAAAACCAGAAACATCAATGACAGGTTATGCTGGAGAGGATGTGTAGAAAGAGGAATACTCTTCCACTAATAGTGGGAGTGTCAACTCATACACCAACTTTGTAAATCAGTATGGAGATTCCTAAGTGAAAATGAGAATCAGTCTACCACAAGTCCCAGCAATTCTACTCTTAGGCATATACCCAAACGATGCACATTCATACAACAAGGAAGTCTGTTCCACTATGTACATAGCAGCATTATTTGTAATAGCCAGTACCTGGAAGCAACCTAGATGCTCTTCAACTGAAGAATGGATACAAAAAAAATATGGAGTACACAATGGAGTACTACTTAGCAGAAAAAATAATGGAATTTGAAATTTGCAGACAAATGGATGGAACTGGAAGAAACCATCCTAAGTGCAGTACCCCAGTTGCAAAAAAAGTCAAACACAGTATGTACTCACTCATAAATGTATTCTAGACATAGAGCAAAGGATTACCATATTACAATCCATACCTGCAGAGAAGCTAGGAAAAAGAGAGGACTGTAAGAGATATATACATGATCTCCCAGTGAAGCTGAAAGAGACAGGAGCCACTGAACAAATAGAGACCATGGGGTGACGGGGGAGGCAGGTAGGAGAAAAAGGAAAGGAGAAGAGGAGGGGGAGGAGAACATGATGGATCAGGAAGATTGAGTGGGCAAATGAATAGAGGACTGCAAGAAAAGATGCACATCAATAGAGGGAGCCACCATAGGTTTAAAGAGAAATCTGGCACTTGTGAATTATATAGAAATCCGCAAGGATGACCCCAAATAGGAATTTAAGCAGTAGTGGAGAGGCTATCTTAAACGCCCTTCCCCAATAATGAGAATGATGACTACTTTAAATGCCATCATAGAGCCTTCATCAAGTAACTGATGGAAGCTGAAGCAGTGATCCACAACTAAGCAGTGAGCCAAACTCCTGTAATCCAAATTCAGAGAGGGAAGAGTGAAAAAGGGGTCAAGACTATGCTTGGATAACCCACAGAATTTGCTGACATGATCTATTGGGAACTCATGGACCCCAGTCTGATAGCTTTGGAATCAACAAAAGACAAAAGCAGGCCCCCTGTATGTGGGTATCTGCTAGGAGCATTGTGCACTCTATGGGGCGTCTGACAGTGGAACCAGGATGTATTCCTAGTGCATGAATGGACTTTGGGAGCCCATTTCTCATGGAAGAATACTCTCTTAGCCTAGATACACAGGCCCAGCACCAGTTTGACATAATTTGATGATCCCTCATGGAAGGCCTCACCCACCTTGGTGAGTGGATGTGGGATGGGATGGGGGAGTAAGTGGGGGGCATGAGGGGATGAGGAACTGGCATTGATAAGTAAAGTAAGATTGTTTCTAATTTAAATAAAATTTATTTAAAAAGTCTTGATTTAAATGTATTATGTTGAATATTCTATATATAGTCAATAAAATACATTGATGTATATTATATATCACTTTGTCCAATTTTTTTTCACCCACCCAGTCTTGACTGGGGAGCTATTTCTTTTTTATTTTTGGTTTTTACAAGACAGGGTTTCTCTGTATTGTTTTGGAGGCTGTCGGTCCAGCCTGGCCTCGAACTCACAGAGATCTGCCTGCATCTGCCTCACGAGTGCTGGTATTAAAGGCGTGTGCCACCACTGCCTGGAGCTTTGTCCAAGTTTTATAGATGACCAGAAAACTGACTGAGAGACTGCTAGTGCATATGTTAAAAAGCAATGTTGTAAAGTGGTGTCTTGAAGCATGCAAAGGTCATTACACTTACAAATTCATAGTAGCAGTGATTACCTGAACATGCCAAAGTGGAGGATGGCCAACATTCTTTTATGGATGGTGATAATTCTTAAGAGTTTCCAGACTTCCCTGAGAAGCTACTGTCAGTAAATTGTTGCTAGAACAGGGATCATTTTCCTAGTAGTAAATTTAATGTGATTCAATAAATAACTCCTATCTATGGATATGCAAGCATCCTTTATTAAATTTAATGTGTCAGAAAGAAGAGGAGGAGGAGAAGAAGAAAGTTGCAAATAGAAAGGTTGCAGTTTAGCAGGAATGGGATGAGATAAGAGAGTAATTAAAGAATGGCCATGAGGTGTAGAATCTTTTTAAATGACATCAGAGCCAGAATATAATACTGGAGAATCACTAGAATATAAGAGTGATGGAATATGAGAGGATGGGTAGATGTAATTGGAGCATAAAATAAAAATCACAAGCATATGTGAGAACAAAGATCTGGTATTCTGCAGCATTATAGGATGACTGTTATTTTCAGAAATATATCATCTGTCTCATAATGACTAGAAAAGGGACAATGAATACCAAAACAAGAGATGCTTCTTTTATCATTAAGCCCTTGTGCTATACAGTTATCCTACTGTACCCTGTAAATATGTATAATGACCATAATATCAATTAAATTTTTTAAAAGGAGAGCAATTAGGGCTGAAGATGACAAAATTATATCATACACTTATATGAAATTGCCAAATAATATTCAATTTTAAAAAGGATAGTACTAGATCTGAGGAATTATTTGTTAGCTGATTGCTTGACATTTAAATACAAGTGTCTCAAAACAATACAAAAAGCATCAAGCAAGGTGTTGAATGATTGTAATCACAGCACAAGGGAAGGGCTATGAGTAATCAAAGGGGCTTGCTGTCTTGTTCTACTAACCTACGTGGTGAGTTCTGGAGCAAATATGGAACCTGTTTCAAAAGAAAGGCAAGACTTTATTGATAAAGATTTTTATGTTACTAATATACCCAGTCTCACAGAAAATTCCCTGAACCTCTTGCAATCTTCCACTTCTCTTTGGTAATTTTCCCTAAACTTTAGGCATAGGAATTGTTTTGTATATCTATCTATTGGGATTAGACTCCATTACTATGGACCTTGAATGATTGTGGTCATCTGCAATGAAGTTTGAAGTTATATGCATGAAGTCTCACCAACAAGACTACTTAAGGACAACAACAATTGACATGCTAAAGTGGAATGGAAAAAATCATTATGCCTTAACACTAAGGAAATAATGATGGCCTTCTAAGGAATGCTTAGATTAGGAGAAATACTCTTACCCAGTGATGAACAGGCATATACAGACTGAACTGGTCATATTTAGGAATATCTATCTATCTATCTATCTATCTATCTATCTATCTATCTATTTATCTATCTATCTATCATCTGTCTGCCTCTATCATCTATATGCATCTACCTGTATCTGTATCTATATCAACAATTAGTGAAACAATGGGTCATAAATTCTTAAAGAGAGCAATGAGGTATATAGAAGTGTTTCACGGGAAGAAATGGATGGGAATATAATGTAATTATACTAAATACTCAAAAATAAAGAAAAAAAGATAAAGGTGATGAAGGTGTCTCAGCTATAACAGCTGATGTTCTCTGTGCATGTACATACACATTCTCCAACATATAAGCAAATGAACATACATCTACACATACAAATGATAGAATCACACAAGATTTTATTTATTGGGAAGTGTTTAGAATTCAAATAATAACACATTTAATGGAAAAATAGATTCAGTTTATAAGTAATATGAATGTCTATTATTTCAAGTCTTCTTTTGACAGCCTAATGGGAAATTTCCTCTTATTATTTGGGACTATAATAATAAAAAACTTCCTCTCCCCTCCAATGCTCGCAAAAAGACATAGAAAAATAGAAATTATGTTTTAATAGGTTCCAACTATATCCAATATGACTTGCTGTCAACGTAAAAATATGTCAAGTGTTTAAAGATTGCAGGTAAATCATTTTCTTCAGTAAATAGAGGCCAGAAAATATCAAAATGATATTTCCTGAGAAACAATGAAACAATGCTTCATAATCTATAGGAAAGTGACAATTGTTAAAAACATACAGCTTAGTTAAAATTTTAGACAACCACATGAAAGTGCACAGTATAATTGTATGTATTGAAAATACAGAAATACTGAATGGTTCTTGTATGACTAGACACTAAATTTATAGAAGTCTTACCTAAAAGGTACATGATACCATGTCTATTACAGATGACATTTTCAAGACTCGCTGAAATAATAAAATGTATAAAATCAGTGTTGATAATACACGTAGCCTCAGAATTTTAGCAATCCTGATCATAAGTGATATTTATCAGTATCATAGAGAAAACTTAAGCTTCTGACAATTAACTGGACAAATGAATCATAGGAGACAAGACAATCGCTTAAAATTTTCTGCAAATATTTTCTTAGTAAATGTAAGTGCAGAAAAATATTTTAAAAGATATTTCCAGCCAGTTCAACAACATATTTTGTCCATCTGTATTTGGCTTTTCTAATCAAACAGTTTTCCTTTATATACCTGTTAAAGTTCTGTCTAGGTGAGTGAATTCACTCATTCTTCTGAGAAATGATATTCATTTACCAGCAGCAACAACAACAACAAAACTCACTGAAACAAAAGGGAACTAAGCACTCACTATCAATTAAATGTTGAATAAAGGGTTTGTATATATCTGTATCCCATCTGAATAAAAAGCAAGCTAAATTAATTCAGGAGTTGCTCTCAAGTATAGCTCTCTTAGAATGGATAATAACATTTAATTGCCCTCTTGGTTAGAATACCTTAGTGCTGCATATTAATTACATTTACCCTATATTTTCAAGGTACACTCCCAGATAAATGATATCACTTATCTCCAGTTGCTCTTTAAGCATCCATAGAAATGGGACCAATACTGAAGCTGTAAGAAAAAAACATACAAAATAAGGTATATGTGATGGCATTTACTAAGGCAGTAAAGATGTAGTTAACTTATTGGAATTTCAACTCTTTTTTCTTGGACATCACTTGACTTATTAGTATCTATATGTCTCTCTTTAGATGAGACATCTCAATGCTTTTCTCAAGCATTATTACACCCCTGTCAGTGCCAGCTCTAGCTAAGTTTAAGCAATTCCTCTTTTAAATAATCAGTTCTTTGAACATCATCTTTAGGATTACTTCGCACACATATTTTATGGTAAACATATATAATGAGTGGCAAATCATAGTCCACAATATAAGAGATAAATGATGACATAACTGGACTAAGATAATTGTGTGTCTAGCTGACCACGCACTAGAGCCCTTGAGAAGTCAATTTATTTTGTATTTACACTCCTTCTCCAAAAATTATTAATTTTACCTCATTATTATTCACTCTCAAACATGGATCATTTCAATGACTAAACTGACATTTTTTTCCATTAATTCTGTGTTTAAGTTATATTTGTACTTTTTGTTTATTTTGGTGTTTTTTTTCTAGACATGGTTTCTCTGTAGCTTTGGAGCCTGTCCTGGAATTTGCTCCGTAGACCAAGTTGGCCTCAAACTCATAGAGAACTGCCTAGTTAACCCTCCTGTACCACCACCACCACCTGGAATATTTGTACTTCTTATACTCTTACTGAATTTATTTGCATTGAGTGAAATTTCTCACGGAAATTTGAAAGAATTGAACTTCATTGCAAAATTTCTAATGAATAGTGCATTTAAAATAGGTACCTTCCCAATAATGAGGTTGACGACTACATTATATGTCATGCTAGAGTCTTCATCCAGTAGCTGATGGAAGCAGAAGCAGACACCTGCAGCTAAACACTGAGCTGAACTTCCAGAATGCAGTTGCAGAGAGGGAAGAGTGATGAGCAAAGGGGTCAAGAACAGGCTGGATAAACCTGCAAAAACAGCTTACCTGAACAAGGGGGACCTCATGGACCCCAGGCTGATAGCTGGGAAACCAGCATAGTTCTGTTCCAGACCTCCTGAATGTGGATGCCAGTTTGGAAGTCTAGGCAATCTATCTGGCCTCTGGTAGCGAATCAGTATTTATCCCCAGTACATGAATAGACTTTGGGAGCCCAGACCACATAGAGGGATATTCTCTCAACCTAGACACCCAGGGGAGGGCCTAGACTGCTCCAAATGATATGACAGACTTTGAAGATCATCCATGGAAGGCTTCACCCTCCCTGGGGACCAGAAAGAGGATGGGGTAGGGGTTGGTGGAGAGCAAGGGAGGAGGGGAGAGATAGAGAACTTGAATTACATTTAAAACAAACTAGTTTCTAATTTAAATTAAAAAAAGAAAAAAACTAAGTGCCTTCCTAAAATTTAGACAAAGATTGGGTTATGAATGCTACTGATTGTCTTATGAAGTATGTCTGGCATCCTATTAAACACTGTTTGGTCACAACTTAGTATGACCTTACCATTAGTATGCATAAATTTAAAGAGCCTCAGTATAGAAAAATAATAGTTGACTGCTTAAAATGTCAAAAGGATAATTCAATGTTTGATGGTAGTAATAAATGAAAAATATTCTTTCTCCGAAATTCTAAAGTCTTTGAATTGCTTTTATTGTTTAGTCCTGTTGTTTTAGGCCCTAAAATTTTCATAATGAGTTAATGTTTGCTCATATTATTTGGTCAGCATAACTACTAGAACACTATGAAAATAATCATATCTTCATTTCACTTAAAATGTATTTGCTTTTGCTCCATGAATATTATGTCTTTCCTCTTAGGTTTGGGCAAAACCAACACCGTCATATTAGACATGATATATGGAAGTGTTTCTATAGGTCTCTCATATCTAAAAAGAGAGTGAATTGTTTATTATGCAGGGTTGGGAAATGATTTTCTCCTTTCCTTTATTAATATTTGTTGCTATTTTATTTTTCTTGCTTTTGTAGTTGGGTGTTTGAGATATGAAAGACAATTCTATTTACTTATGCACAGAAGAATTTCAGAATTCAGTGTTGTTTTTGACTTAGCTACATAATTTTATTATTTATTTTGCTGTGATCTTTGATGAGACAAAAATGAGCCCATCACCTACTTTTGGTAGACACAGAATGAGTGATGACAAGAGCTTATATTGTTTGATGACCTTTGAAGACTCTCTGACCAACAACTCATATATATATATAAATCCTATCTACTGGGTTTTTTTCTGTCATGTCTATTTATCTAAATATTGTATTAAGTCCCTCCCTATTGTGTGTAACCATACTAAAACCTTGAATTTTTGACAAATTAACATACTAGGCATGAGTTCCCTCCTGCGGATGAGGTTTCAAGTTCAACCAAAGAGCACATGACAACTCCCATCACAATCACACTACAGACACAATTGGCATTGCAGCCCATATTTTTTTACTCCTATCCCTAATAAACCTTCAAAAGCCTGGTATACCCCTGTAGAATTTAATACTGCCTATATCTATTAGTTCCCCTTACTTAAAGCAAACACTCTCCCCATTCTAGTTTCCTTGACTTATATTGATAGTCTAAATTAAACACATGTATTTAAGGATTCAAAGCTAGAATACACATCTGAGAGAGAGCACATGGTGTTTGTCTTTCTGAGCATAGGTCATCCCATGCATTATGATTATTTGCCTGCTCAACTACAGCTACTCTATTTTTTGCCAAAAAGGCCAAAATCACACAAAGATGAAATGACAGCATTCTCAAGAAAAGTTGCTGGGGAAAAATGAATACCTGTATTTAAAAGACTTAAATACCAAATGGATCAAGTATCTCAATATAAATCAAAAACTTCTATAACAAAAAAATTAAGGACTATTTTTCCTAGCAGTAAAAGTATAATATATTGTACATGCACACTTAAATATTTTCTAAATAAAACTCCAGTCACTGGGGAAATAAAGTCAATAAATGAGAAATGTCATTTCATGAAGATAAAATATCTCTGAACAGTGAAATCACCTGTTAATTTTGTGAAAAGGCAACATAATTTTGTGAATAGAAGACCTTAAGTCTCAGAGGGAAGTTCAGTAGGAGATAGGATATGCAAAGGAAGACAACACTGCATCCTTCACAGAAAATTGTTAATCGCAGGAAGTAAACAACTCAGCAGTTTCAAAAAGTCCAAGAAACTGACAATATTGACTGAGCTGCAAATTACTCAACTTGTCTAAGCAATAAGGACTGCTAAGAAATTCTCTGACAAAGTGAACTGCATAGAAGGGGTGCAGGTAAGACCATGTGCCTCAAAGAAACATCACAGAAGCTGTCTAGAAGATTCAGAGCAGATGATCTTCTGGAACAGCCTCAGTC
This sequence comes from Mesocricetus auratus, assembly GCF_017639785.1. NCBI lineage: Eukaryota > Metazoa > Chordata > Mammalia > Rodentia > Cricetidae > Mesocricetus > Mesocricetus auratus. The sequence continues at coordinate 39,287,023 of NW_024429180.1, read as the reverse complement.
TAGCTGAGTCACCAGGAAAGGGTACTATCCAACCACTAGAGCTGCTTCCAGGCTATGAGATTTTGTGAGGTGTCACCAGAGCTAACAAGGACTTTTGATGATGCAGCTACCTTTGAGTAATTTGTATTCTTCTAACCACCCCTTCACCCATACCTCTATAAAACTCAATAGTTCACCAAGTTGGACTTGGGTGTTATACTTACTGTGATCTGTCATCGGTTTATTATTCCAGGTGAATAGATTTTTGTTATCTTTCTCCAGAATACCATCACAAACAATGAAGGATTAATATTTAGAAGATGTAAATACCCCACCCAAAGAATTTGAATATCAAGAAAATAAACAACTCAATCAGGAATAATATGCCATGGGACTAGGTAGAGATTTCTCAATGGATAATGAACCAATTAACCATTAGTGGCTAATAAACACTTTAAAGAATGTTCAGTACGATTAGCTGTCTAGAAAATGTTAGTATAAATTACTTTGACATTCTATCTCATTCAGCAGATCTGCAGAAGCTATGAGGAAAAGAGAATTACTAATCACTGTCTATGAATGTATAGAATGGTACCACAACCATTGAAACAATGTGAAAATTTTCAGAAAGTAAGGAATAGGACATTCATATAATCTAGTTATAACACTCGTAAGCATACAAAAGAATCTATAACTTAATTCAGACATTTTTGCGCATTCTTTTTTATTGTTTAGTCACAACTGTTAAAAACATTTATATTAATGGACACAAAACAGTGGTTCATATAAACATTGTAATCTTCCTAGCTGAATAAAAAGATGAAATTATGCAATTTTCAGGTTAAGGAGTAGAGCTACAAGGAAAAATACTCTTTAACTTTTGATACCAAGTCTCTCACTGAACTTGGAGTTTTCTAGATGAACCTGGTGGCCTAGAAAGTCTGATCATAATGCCATCTCTTTTTCGCCATTACTGGAACTTCAGGCTTGGGCTATCCTTTGGGTCATAAATCAACTTGGATTTTCTGTGGGTTATGAATCAATTCAGATTCCCATAAATGCATGGTGTATAATAATATATCTATCTTCTAAACTCTGACTAAGCCAATTGCAATTTACACGAGTCTATAAACTCTGTCTTGATGAGTGGACTCCTGCTTCTTGGTTTTCTGTTGCTTTTGTTTTACACTGTAAATGAACACACAAAAACAATTGTATTTTAATTGTACACACATTCACTCCAGTTACTTGTATTTGAGTATCTGCTTTTCATATGATATAAGTTCAAGAGACAGGGTTTAATGACATAAACTGGATCAATACTTGGGAAAATGTGTTTTGTATTGTAATTTCTTGGTTGTCTTGACTGAACACAATTATCCTTGAGGAATTTAGCAATGTAAGAAAACATAGATTATATAACTCTATGCGTATGTATGCAGCACACACATAACTTCATGAAACCATTAAGCTGAATTATTATGTTACTCATCCAATGTAGAGCATAACCACTATGTTAATCTTCTACCCCACTATACCCTTGTATTTTTTATTTTTTCATATAAGTGATAGTAGTTACTTTTCCTTTCACTCCAGAAGATATAGTTACATATTTAGTAAAAAATTCAACTTATACTAATTATAACATTAATCTGGCTTTTTTTTTTTTGGTTTTACGAGACAGGGTTTCTCTGTGTTTTGGAGGCTGTCAGTCCAGCCTGGCCTTGAACTCACAGAAATATGCCTGCTTCTGCCACCCGAGTGCTGGGATTAAAGGCGTGCGCCACCACTGCCCGGCCAATCTGGCATTTTGTAAATATTTATTTGTGTGCTATTCTATGATATGTAAAGTAATGTAACTTACCCATCTAGCATGTAAAAGATAGTAATGACTGAAATAAAATTTAGTGAAAATAAAAGGGCAAAAACTCCTGCAATATATTAGTAGTTTCTTGTTCACTGACAGAATTACTTCTAGATATCTTGAATAGGATAAGAGATTACATGTCATTCATTCAGTTCATGTGCATACTATCTGAGTAATAACTGCATTTGATATGTTTTATACAATTAGTTCAAATAAAATAATAAGAAGATGCAAGCAAATGTTTTACATATTTAATGACAAACTCTTGAAAGTTTGAATTTCATGGAAATTTAATAAGCGTCAAAAATATGTTTATATTCTAGGCCATATCTGTCTTGAAATGTTGATATTTAATTAGTAGTTATTATTCACCATTAAACATTACCAAATACTGATGAAAGGGTTTGATATGTCACTAAAATGCTGATTAGAGGACATTAGCAAAGAAATTGATATTCTTGGTTTGGGCCATAATATCTAACTTCCCAATATAAATATTGACATTCCAGTAACAAATCATGAAGTAAATGATATATCATTTTCCCTTTCTGATTCATACAATAAAATTTTTAATTAACTAACATGTAATTAGTGACCCCAGAAAACAAATCATGTTTTAAAAGCTAAATTAAACTGAGACTCTAAATAACAGCTTGCCTGTTGCCTTAGGCAACTGAAAAGTGACAGATGATGTGCTATGTGATGACAACATTTTCTGATTCTTTCTCTTTCACTTTCTTTGTTTTCAAAATAGTCATAAAATGTCACCAACAGTTGTGTCTAATTTAAAAATACACAACCAAACATATTTGATAAAAAATAGATTTTAATCTTTGATGGATAAAAATATAATCATATATGTATATATGCATATGAATATACATACATGTGCACACACACATAAAACACAGGAATAAAATAATTTCTGTTTCATGTTCCAAATGCTGCTCTTGCTTAAAGATGTTTTCCGGAAACTCTACATACTTGGGAAAGGTTAATAATTTAGTGCAAACCTTACTTGTTCATTTGAATTTTGAGTTTGGGTGAGAGTGTGTCAGTGAGCATTCAGATAACTTTCAATATTCCTTTGCATCTGGTACTCTACATGTGTACTGAAATCATTATCAGGCATTGTAGAGTTGAGTTGGAATGTAAAGTTATAATCTGTTTACTATATTTCCTGTGTTAAACTACTGAACATCTGTCAGTCTTCTCATCTACATAAACACTCAATAAGCTCATAGAACATATCCACATAAGCACTAGGCAAAACGTTATTATTTATATCCTCACTCTGTCAGTTAATAATCATATAATTATGGTTAATTTATTTTATGTGCAAAATCTTACATTGTAGTTGTTGTAAACATGAATAATGTACTAATGGTAACAAAGCAAGAGGGGTAACCTGTACAAGGCTCAAAATACACAGTGTATGAATACAGATCAGTGTCACCATCAGAAATAAAATTTGTGGTTAGGTAGTGATAGCTGTAAACACAATTTTATTCTTTCCCTTCCTATTATATAATTCTGATGTACAATTTCTTTCCTGTTTCCTAGGACAAAATTACAAAATAAAAATTCATCTGCCAATCTTAAAATCTTATTTCCCTCTGTAGGCAAGTGGGAATATTCATAACTGTATTTTATAAATATTAAATATTCATATTTATTTTAAACTTGTAACTAGGAAATTTGTGTCATTTAAATCAGTACAAGTTAGCTTATCATCATTCTTGAAAGTAATGTTATTCACATAAGTTGAAGCTTCTAAAAGGACATATTTAAAATTGTGCACCACATTGTATTCCTTTTTTATAACGTATCCTCTGAAACGAATTAAATCCTTAGAGGAATTGCAATTCAGAACTTACTTCAGGAGTTCCCTCAAGTGACATTTCACAGTAAAAAGAAGTCTGATTAATAACAATGACTTTTTTAAAATACTAGATCTATGTATTCTCTCTTCTCTCTCTCTGGTTTGGGGACAGGTTTGTGTGTGTGTGGTTTGTGTATGTGTTTCTGCTTGTGTTTGTGTGTGTGTGTGTGCTCACATATGTGTGCATGCTCATTCCATGGCTATGTGGAGTCAGAGGACTGATATTACCACCAATTCCCCAAGCTGGCAAATGTATGGAATTGTTTATAATGTTTTTTTTCTTTTAATACTTTGTTTTTGAGTATTTTTTCAGCATTGAAGAGTTCAGGGCTTTCAACATGGAAGACCTTCGTTTTCTTTTAAACAACTGCCAGAAAAAGTTGCTTTGAAAAGTTAATCTGCTATTTCATTTTTTCCAATTACTTCCAATATTCAAGAGGAATGAGTCAGTACCCTCTGCTTTCCTGATACTTATCATGTTGCCCACCTTAGCCTTAGGTTTGCATCAATGTCCTGTTCCATGTTCATGAAATCTGAGATTACACATATGAAACATCATGCCTAATTTACTTCCAATCTAAATACAATACCAATATTTACCTTGTTAAACATAACATCTCCTTATAACCTGTCACTGAATAAAAGACAGTTTGTGATTTCTTCTTTTTGTGCTGAATAGGATCATTCTTTCTATTCACTTTGTTCTGTCATATCATTCTCTTACAGATTTTTGATTCCTTATTCTTTTTCCTAAACTAATATTCCCATTTATAATTATAGGTCTAATTAATTAAAACAGATATCTAGAGGACAAGAAAAGCATATTTTAAAAAACAGCAAATAAAATAGGTTTGTTTAGTTAAGGAAAGGCTATAAAAGCAAATACAACTATCATATATAATAGAAATCATACAGATTCAACTAACAGTTAGTTAAAGTGTCATTTGTTTTCTCTGATAAGGTATTTATTATCCTATATTATATTTCCGACCACAGTTCCCCCTCTTGCTCTTCCTGCCCTCCTTCCCCCTAGCCCACTCCTATCCACTGCTCCACAAGTGTAAGGTCTCCCATGGGGAGTCAACAAACCCTGGCACATTAAGCTAAGGCAGAACCAAGCTCTTGAGAACTCATGAACTCTAGACAGACAGTTGTGGAGCCTGCATGGGGCCAAGCTGGACCCTATGCATGTGGGTGACAGTTGTATGGTTTGGTCTATTTGGGGGGCCAGTGTCAATGGGACTACGACCTGTTCCACATGCATGAGAGGATTTTTGGAGGCCATTCCCTAGAATGGGAGGCTTTGCTCAGCATTGATGCAGTGGGAAGGAGATTGGTCATGCTTCAACATATTTATAATTTTATTCCTCTTCTATAGACCCAGATAAATTATAGTGTAACAGCTTCAAATTCTATTTGCTTTGGGGAGTTATATATGCAGCTCTAACTAGCCTTTATATTAATTACCTTGATTATGTAAATGTTAGTTTTCAAAATTTATTAGTAACTTTCATATAATGCTAAAGATTAGATACAATATAATTAATATAATGTATAAACATGGGATACAGGATAAATTACAAATAATTTCTTTCTAGAGGAAAAAAGAGAACACTGGTATGTTTGGTGTTTACTATAAGTATTAAATATTAGCAAATGAATAAAAGAAATTTTGGCACAGTGGCCATATTTGCACTAGATATATGATGCAGGTGACAGATAAAACCTTTAAATAAAGCAGAAGCTAATTCATAAGCTTATTTACATCCTACCATGGCAAATTGTGATATCTTCTATTTGTGCTGAATAGGATCACTTTTATTTAATGCTATGTCTTTTATTTGTTCGAAAGATGGTCTGCAGTAATAACAAATAATCTGTGAAGGACACATTATAAAAAGTAGTTAAATTATATTAGACAGAAATTTCTCACATTGAAAGGAGATTGTAAAATGATAATTGATTGAATCTGTATAATATTTAGTAAATCTATATTAAATCAGAGTCTTGTTTGATTAAATAACTAGGCTGTCAATGAAAATAACATCATAATCAAGAAAGTAAGATTTTATATTTACTTGTTCACAGTTAAAAATGTAAAGTTTATTGACTAATTTCCTAAAAAGGTTGCGGCTTCATGTACCTAGAATTCTTGTCCTCTAAAGAGGGGGATGTGAAAGGTGGGGAGGTGACTTTAACTGTGGAAGGATGGCAATACCGAGGGATAATGAGGAGGCGGGAATTAATAAGAATGGGGATATTTGAAAAAAACATAGGGAAACAGTATTTTACTAGCTTATTTAAAATAAAATATTAAAATTTAAAGATGTCATAAATATATAGTGTAATATGAATGTTTAAGTAGAATTTTTCCTACCGAGGATGTCATGAATTTGATAGGGTGTAGAGGGGACAGAAGTGGCTGGAGAGGAATGCTTTGAAGTAATGTAGACATTGAACTCATGTATAAAATATTCAACAGTTAAAAAGCATCCAGAAAATAAAAAGTGTGTTTCCATTGCTCCTCACTGGTTACTCTGAAACTCACTTCATCATTCTTGGAAAGAGCAGTATTTTCAGGCAGTATTTTAAATTTGATGTTTGATTATTCTTTTATGCTGTTAATTTCTTACTGTGTGTTGCTAAACAGAAGCAATAGCAAACTCACAAAAATATATACACACCTTGAACTTATCAAAACCTGTAACTCTTTTTTTCTAAGTTAATGTCTCTTTAAATTAACAACAACCTTGCTTCACATGTCAATTCCAGCTCCCTCTCCCTTCCCTCCTCCCCTGACCTCCACCATCTCCCCCAGTCCCCACTGCATTCCCCAGGGAGGGTGAGGCCCTCCATGGTGGATCTCCAGAGTCTGTCATTTCATTCAGGGCAGGATCTAGGCCCTTCCCCAAGAGACCAGGCTGAGAAACCATCCCTCACTGTGGGATGGGAAACTGAAGTCCATAGTGATTTACTACCCAAAGCCTCATAGATAGCCTAGGCCTCCTAAATGACACCCACATTCAGGGGGTTTAGATCAGTCCCTTGCTGGATGGAATCCCAGCCATCAGTCTGGGGTACAAGATCACCCCCTTGTCCAGGTCAGCAGATTTGTGGGTTTCACCAGTCTGGTCTTGATAGACCCTTTGGTATAACACTGTCGTTTCTTTTTAAAAAACTAAGAATGGTGCAATTGTAGCTTAATAGAAATTTCCTTCAAGAGTCTCATACCAATGATGATTTATGCATAGCTATGTAGTATCTCACTCTGATGTTTCCTTCCAAACGCCATTATCTCTACATATATGGATGATTTCTGAAGTCAGTTGCTATTTAAACTTTTAAAATAACCAGAATTTTAAATTTTGGGATTTAAAAATAGCTAGATTTTTTGTGACTTTCTTAATAATGTATAATTTAGGGCTACCTTAATTTGTAATCTGTGCTCTATAGTCTTAATTTTCCTTAGTTGGGTTGATGGAATTATTTTGGTGCTGTTTTGTCATTTGTCTCTTAATATAAAAATAAAATCATTATAATAATTCGCTTTTAAGTTCAGTTAATTTCTCATTGAATTGTTGGTCTTCAAAGCCCTGTTTCTAATAGTACAAATCCTAGGGTCTAGTAGTATATATCAGATTTCTTTGTCCTCAACTTAGTTACTACCATTTGCAGAATTTTTCTTTTTGTTCTGCATTATTATTCATGTCATCGTTGTGATAAAGAATAAAATACTTGGCTTATTTCTGCAGTTTTATTCAGGAATATCTTTGTATCTAACTGTCCTCCTCTACTGAGGGTTTCATTTAACGGAAAACATTTAGTTAACTAGGACAAATTGTGTGTGTGTGCGGGGGTGCCCTTAATTGAAGTATGTGTACAACTTGAGTGTAATGCCTGAAAAAGCCAGAGGAGGGCATCAGATTTTTTGGAACTGGCATGACAGACTTGTGAACTACCATGTGGATACAGTTTATAAAACCTGGGTCCATTGTAAGAAAAACTAGTGCTTAAAACGGCTGAACCATCAACAGTCTGGTAACATGATTTAGGAGGATACTGTAAGGAGCTAGTCTCTCTGCCTTTCTTCCTTTAAATTTAAACGTGAGTGGCCATCTGTCCTCCTACTAAAACAAGTCCCAAATTCAACAGTTCAACACTGGTGTGATCTGAAACATTCAACACTGTCAAAAGATGAGTTATTATTATTACTATCATATTATTTTTATTATTATCACTAAAACTATTATTATTGTCGTTTTGGACTCAGACAATTGTTTTGCTAACATAAAACTGACTAACATATGTGGATGGCTACTGGCACTTTCTTTCTCTTAAGTAAAATTTTGTAATGTTAATACAATTCACTTTTACTTAGTGGTATTCTTTAAAATAACTAGTGAATTTTTGTCTGCAGCTCTTAATGGTGTTTTCTTTATGTAAAAGTATTCATTTTAATCTTTAAAAGGTTATCTGGGTGTTAGTCACAATTGTGAGATAAGAAATACAGTGATATTGATATTTAAATAAATCTAAATATGTCTACATCAAGATATTGACAATTTTATTATCTTATCTGTATGCATGTTTAAATTATGAGAAAATAAATGAAATGAGCTTTTGGCACTATATGTCTATAGTAAGACAACATATGAAAACCAATAGAAAAAAATTCAGGGAGGATAGGTTCTTAAGAAAAAGTATGTTTCTTACCTATGTTACTCTTATATCTTTGACTTAGATAATACATAAGATGTAAGCAATTAGAGGATGATATTATCAAAGTAATCATTAAATTTTTAGTTATTCTACAAAAACTAAATACTGTTAGGAATTATTATACAGTGTATGTTGTATAGAATCTTAAAATATCATGCAATGTTTCTCTCATGTATCTTTTCATTGATCTTGTTGGTTTTAAGAATCTTTTTTTATTTAACTTTTTACACGTTACTCTCAGTTTCCTCTCCCTCTCCTCCTCTCCAGGCCCCCCAATCTTTTACATCTGCTGACTGTTTGTATATTCTATGTATTTGGCTTACACATGTTATTTGTATGACAAAAAGGTATGCCTTTGCAATGTGGTGTACTTTAACAATATATACCTATAGTTTTTGCAGTTGACTTGCACCTTCAATTTTAAGTTTCTTGGAAATCTTGTTGGGGCTTGCTTCAGTTCTATGTGAAAACTGTTACTGTGGAGAAGTAGGAACTAAGCTGGGTTTATCCTTCTTGTAGTTGACTGTAGGATTTGCCAAGCTGCCATGGGATTCTTTATCTTTCAAGTCAAATAATTGCCCCAGGCTGTGTGTTAGTATTGATTGAGCAGTAACATTTGTGTTTTGAACTTTCAATCCAAAGATTTGTTTTTCTCTATTTCAGGAACTTCAAATTAAATTATTCATTCGACTGCTTTCCTTTATTTATTTCATTGGAAGAGTTGTTTAATAATCTTATTGTGGAACATTTTTTGTTCATCACTCTCTATTGATTCATTTTTAATTTTATTCTTAACCATCTGTCCCTCCTTTTGCTTTTAGCATGCTGAGTTTTCTCATAGCTGTCTTACATATGACATTTTTTGTATCTGTATCTATTTTTTCTTTTGTGTTCATACAAAATGACTTGAAGTTACTTGACCTTAATTTATCTTCTTTATTTTAGGTCTGCCTGTTCACTTATTATGCCTTTTTCTCAGGCTTCCTCTTCATTTCAAGATTATATGGTCTGAAAATTCATAACACATAGGACATCTTTACACTAAAATGTTATTTTAAAAGAAAGTGTTTGTTCATAGCTTTATTTCTCTGTTGTAAATATCTATATATTTGTCAGTGTGTTATTATGCTCTCATGTACATACATTAGGTTTTTATCATTTCATATTTATTAAACTTTTTTATTTTCCCTCATAGTCTCAGCATAGCCATACACAAATATATTTTTTTATTTTCTAAATTTTGTTTGTTTTAATGAATTATTTGTGTTTAGAGGGATACATGACAAAATAATGAAGATAACATAAATATTAATTAATTGTTATTTAAGACTAATGTTACAGTCTGTGAACAACTACTATATTATATGTTTTTGCAAGGATTATACTATTCAATGTATATATTACCATAATCTTCCTAATAAAAATATACCAGAAATATTTACATTTCACATGCATACATAGATGTATCTTTGTTTATAATTAATTACACATGATTCTCTGTCTCCCTTTCTGTCTTCTCTCACTCTGTCTCAGCCAGTCAAAAAGTATTTGGATGCTTTCAGTCTACGAAACCAATTCTTCAGCACATAAGAAATCTGCATTTGCTTTAGAAGTCTGCTTTCTGAATATAGTCTAAATATACATACAAAGGTGCCTCCTAAATATGGAAATAAGTTATTAATTTATTCTGAAATCATGATTATAGATTTTGCCTACTGTGCAGTAAAGTATACAGTCAGCAGGCTTCCGATGTTTCAAGTTTAAAGCATCCACATTCTAAAGGACTGTCCTTTGGCATACCCTTTGGTGGTGACATCTATGGCTTTGAAACTCCTTATGTGTCTGTGTTGTGCCCTTAGGACATGCCAGAGTTTATGCTGTCAATGTGATAGGTGGTGGTGACTTTAATCATAGTTTTAGTTGGGGTTTCTATTGCTGTGGTAAAACACCATGAACAAAAGCAACATAGGTAGGAAAGGCTGTAATTCTGCTTACATTCCCTGATCACAGTCCATTAAGAAAGAAAGTCAGGGAAGAAATTTGAGGAATAAAACTAGAGGCAGGCCCTGAAGAAAAAGTCATGGAGAAGCGTTGCTTACTGTTTGTTCAGCCTGGGTTCTTATACAACACAGGACACCTGCCCAGGTTGGACACCACCCATAATGATAAGGGCACTCCCATATCAATCATTAACTAAGAAAATCCCATAAAGGCTTGTCTCTCCTAGAGACATATTCTAAATTGAGGTTTCTTCCTCTTCAGATGCTAACTTGTGTCAAGCTGGACAAAAAAAAAAGCAACAACAAGAACAAACTAGACAGCACAACTTTGCTGCACTTGTTTAATTTTTTAAGGTCTGCTTCTTATTGTCAGCTGAATAAATCCCATCAGTAACTCCCATAATTGATGAGAGGAATCTTGTCTACTTGAACCATCCTAATTGTCTTCAACATTTGCTAACTTTACTTTAATAAAGGTCTTAAATATTGCTTTAAAAAACTTAAAATGTGAGTAAAAGCAGTCCAATTATGATAAATGAATGATTCCAGTGACTCAGTAGAGTTTCCAGCACCAAAACTGTGTGTGTGTATGTGTGTGTGTGTGTGTCTACTCTTTGTCATGGCAGTATGCACACTCTGCCCTATCACCTCACGTAGCTACACTTAGTAGATGTATTCAGATGTCTTGAAATTCCAGTGTTCATGAAGGGGTGTGCCATGCTAATAGTGCATTGTGATGATTTGAGACAGGCAGAATTCAGAAAGTCTGGAAGAATTTTGGATTTTGTTGTGACTCTGGAGGCTTGAGCTGTGTGTGTGTGTGTGTGTGTGTGTGTGTGTGTGTGTGTGTGTGTGTTTATACTATTTTTAGTTGGGAGGATTTTTTTCCTGTTTCAATATTCAATTATTGTTTCAATTTCATACTTTTTTATGGGGTCTCTTTGTGTTCTTGGTTTCACCTTTCTTTAAATATGCTATTTAGGATGAAGTAGAAGATTCAACTATTTCTTTTAGGCTTTATAGCTTTGTAGAATACTAGTTTTAAAATATTCCTTTATAATACTTTGCATTTCTTTGGACTCAGTTGTAAGGTTTTCCTGTTCATTTTTGCCTTTGTGAATTTTGGTCCTCATTTACTTTTGGTTATTTGGCCCAAGGGTCTTTATATCTTTTCATAAAACCAGCTATTATATTAATTGATTGCTTTATATTGTATTACTTGATTGAATTTCATTAATTTTCATTTTTATCTTTACTGTTTATTAGCATTTACAGGGTTAGAGTTTGGTTTGCCCTTGGTTTTCCTAATCTATGTGTTGGGCAATTGAGTCATTTGTTTGTGTTATTTCTGTTAATATTTAGGCATTTGTACTGGCCTGTTTGCAGTTCTGATAAGATACACCCTCAGCTGCTGCCACTATGAGCACCCACCACATACCTGTGCCTATTTACTATATTCCCTGTAAAAGAGCCCTGCCCACCTATCATGCCTCTCCCTCTCTGTCTGTCTGTTTCCTTTTTTTTTTTCAGTTTAAATTTAGGTAAGAAACAAGATTGCTTCACAAGTCAATTCCAGGTCCCTCTCCCTTTCCCTCCCCTCCTCCCATGCCCTTCCCCCAACCCCCCCCATTATCCCCTCATTTCCCCAGGGAGGGTGAGGCCCTCCATGGGGGTGTCCATAGTCTGTCATTTCATGTAGGGCAGGGCCTAGACCCTTCCCCAAGAGTTCAGGGTGAGAATGCACCTCACATTGTTGGATGGGAGTCCAAAGTCCTTGTGTATACTCTGGATGGGTACTAATCTGCTGCCCAAGGCTCAATAGATTACCTAGGCCTCCTCAGTGCCACTCAGATTCAGGGGGTCTTGATCAGTCCCATGCTGGATTCCCAGGGTGATGCCTGGGATTCAAGAGTTAACCTTTGTCAGGTCACCTGTTTCTGGGGGTTAAACCAGCCCAGTCTTAATCCCTTTGGTCATCAGTCCTCCCTCTCTGTTACTGGCTTTCTTGAGTTCAGCTCAGTACTTAACCAAGGGAGTCTGCCTCTTCTTCGATCAGCCACTAAATAAAGTTTCTGTTTCCCAGACTCTCTGGCCATAGGATTGTAGGCTGGCACTCCCCAGATCTATGTCTAAAATCCATATATGAGAGAGTACATGCCATGTTTCTCTTTTTGTGACTGGGTTACCTCACTCAGGATGGTTTCTTCTAGTGTCATCCATTTGCCTGCGAATCTCATGATTCCATTATTTTTTTCTGCTGAGTAGTACTCCATTGTGTAGATGTACCACATTTTCTCTATCCACTCTTCAGGTGAGGGGCATCTAGGTTGCTTCACAAGTCAGTTCCAGGTCCCTCTCCCATTCCCTCCCTTCCTCCCATGCCCTCCCCTCCACCCCCGTTATCCTCTCATTTCTCCAGGGAGGGTGAGGCCCTCCATGGGGGTGTCCATAATGTGTCATTTCATATAGGGCAGGGCCTAGACCCTTTCCCAAGAGTTCTGGGTGAGAGTGCACCTCACATTGTTCTATTGGAGTCCAAAGTCCGTGTGTATACTTGGGATGGGTACTGATCTGCTGCCCAAGGCTCAATAGATTCCCTAGGCCTCTTCACTGACACCCAGATTCAGGGGGTCTTGATCAGTCCCATGCTGGCTTCCCAGGCTAATGCCTGGGATTCAAGAGTTAACCTTTGTCTGGTCAGCTGTTTCTGGGGGTTAAACCAGCCCAGTCTTAATCCCTTTGATCATCAGTCCTCCCTCTCTGTTACTGGCTTTCTTGTGTTCAGCTCAGTACTTAACCAAGGGAGTCTGCCTCTTCTTCGATCAGCCACTAAATGAAGTTTCTGTTTCCCAGACTCTCTGGCCATGGGACTGCAGGCTGGCACTCCCCAGATCCATGTCTAAAGTCCATATATGAGAGAGTACATGCCACGTTTCTCTTTTTGTGACCGGGTTACCTCACTCTCAAGATCCCATTGTCTTTTTCTGCTGAATAGTACTCCATTGTGTAAATGTACCACATTTTCTCTATCCACTCTTCGGTTGAGGGGCATCTAGGTTGCTTCCAAGTTCTGGCTATTACAAATAATGCTGCTATGGTCATAGTGGAACAGACATCTTTGTTGTATGAATGGGCATCTTTGGATATATGCCTAAGAGTGGAGTTGCTGGGTCTTGTGGTAGGTTTATTCCCATTTTTCTGAGGAATCTCCATACTGATTTCCAAAGTGGCTGAACCAGTTGGCACTCCCACCAGCAATGGAGGAGTGTCCCCCTTTCACCACATCCTCTCCAGCATAAATTGTCATTGGTGTTTTTTATTTTAGCCATTCTGACAGGAATGAGATGGTATCTGAGAGTTGTTTTGATTTGCATTTCCCGGATGGCTAAGGATGTAGAGCACTTTCTCAAGTGCCTCTCAGCCATTTTAGAATCCTCTATTGAAAACTCTCTATTTAGTTCTGCAGCCCACTTTTTAATTGGGTCCTTTGATGTTTTGGAGACTTGCTTCTTGAGTTCTTTGTAAATTTTGGAGATCAACCCTCTGTCAGATGTGGGTTTAGTGAATATATATATATACACATATTCTTTCTTGATTCTTCTTTGACCTATCATCATCCAACAATGAGTGGTTTAATCTCTATGACTTTTCACAACTAAAAATTTTTGCTTGTTTTTCTGGTTGATTTTAATTTTTATTGTGCAATGGTCAAGGACTAGATTTTCTAAAGTGTCAAGGAAAGAAATTCCCTAATTAATAAATACTACATGGGTCTAAACATCCAGTTATCAATAGAACAAATAAAAGTAGCTAAGAAATATCTCAGAACATTTCCATCATCATTAGCAATCAAGTAGATACAAATTAAAATACATTAAACGCATAAATACACATTGTTCAATCTATAATATTACTTGTTTGTAAGTGATTTCAGGACTGATCATTTGACATTCGGCAACCAATTTGTATGGAAATTACTACCCTGAGAAAAACTGTTTCTTCTTCATGCAGCTTTCCTTCATTGCTTGTATAGTTCTTCCTTTATGATTGAAGCCTCTGAGCTTTTCTGATTCCGTATTTATTTGGTTCATTCTTTTTCGGGTTATGATTAGGCTGTTAGGATAAAAATTCAAGAATATATTGGCTATTAATCTGAAAGAATCCTGGTGAGTGTGGGGGTAACAGAAAGGTTTGGAGGGAGGAAAGAGAAGGCAGAACTGATTTAATCACAATTTTAAAACCAAAAAAGGGAAACAATTTGAAATCAATAATAGAAACAACAATAAAACAACTTTGAGATTGTTCTCACACCAGTCAGGATATACAAGATTATTAAAACAAATGAAAATAAATGCTGGTGAGGTTATGGAGTAAGAGGAGTCCTCATTCACCATTTTTTGGTAATATAAAAACTAAGTAAAAATCTAAACCCCACCTGTAACCTTGGTTATCAGTATCCTAATCCACATACACTTGTTCAACATTGTTCATTGCTACTTTACTCACAATGGTCAGGAAATGGAAGCAACTAGAATTCCATCCAGCAGAGGAAAGGATAATGAAAATGTGATACATATGTACTACTATTCAGCAGTACAAGAGAAATGAAAACCGCCAGAATTACTGTTACCTAGGGTTAAGCTTCCATATTGCTTATTCAATGCAAAACAGCCAACTCTGAAAAACTCAACTCAGCAGGTTTTATTTATTAACTTCTAGATATTTACACGTACATACATGGGGTATGGAAAAAGGATCCATATTAAAGAGACTTGGGAGATGATGAAGGAAGAAATGGACAGCAAAAATGTAATGTGGTTTTAAATATAAAATTAAAAGTAATTGTATTTTTCAACTAAGGTGTGACAAGGTACAAAATAACTATGATTATCAAGGCCATAATTAAATTTCAACTGAAATTTAGATCATAGAATTAAACATTTTATGTTTACAACAAATATTAGTTGGTTAGGGAATGAATGTAATAAGTGCTTTGTCTACTGCCTATCATAAGTTGTACATATGTTATATAGTCTCTACTGAAACCAATCAATATTACTATAATTAATAATTCTCAATGGGAAAAAATTAAATGAGCATAAATATGAACATATTCTACAGTTCTTTCACACATGCAAGTGACTAAATAATTGTGATGACAATAGAAAGTAATAAAAATAATGATAGTTCACATAAAAATTATATATAGATATATATGCATACACACATGTGTATATATGTATTACATATATATACATATATATATATATAATCTTTGATATACACATATCACAGAGCTCAACCAGGAAAGAATTTTTTTCTACATGAGTTTTCTTGAATCCTGTAAGGGAAAAGTGACCAATTTTATTGAAATTCAGTGTTTCACCTTTGAGAAATCTATGATCTCTGGGGATGCAGAAATGAACAGTTGCATGCACAGCACTCAAGGTGCTAATAAACTTACTAAAGAAAAAGCTTATAATTGTTCAAAGAAACACAAACATTTTATGTTTGAAGACATACAATGACATAAAATATGCCAAATTTTGCTTTAGTTTGTCCTATAAATAAAGTTCAACCTCAGGTCATTCATTGAAGTAAACCATAATGATGACTGGTATGACCCAGAAATACTCTTATCAGACACATAAATAACACGAAATTATAAGAATTTATACCTAAGGAGACAAGATTACAAGCAAAAAAATAACTGTCATAATAACCACTTAGAAACATCCTAATTAATGTGAACTTTTGATATCTGTTGCTACTTGATTAAAATTCCCTATTACTAGTGTGTAATAATAATAATACTAATAATAATAAAATTGACTGGCAGTCATTGTAAACCATATTAATATAAGAGCAAAATCTTGGGTATCAAATGTTACTTTTCATTAACTGCATTGGGGACTTTGAGTAGTGGTTGATACATATATTTTTTTAATTCGAGTCATGATATACGTGATAAGCACATGTTGTTTCTGACACTTTAAAATTTACTCTATTGTTCTCCTTTACATCAATATACTAAATATATGAAGCATAAAATATTTATCTTTATAAATGCTACTGCCTTTTCTCTTTCTAAAACCTATTCAATGAATAATCTCCTCCCCCCCTCTCTCTCTTTCTCTCTCTCTGTGTGTGCGTGTGTTTGCATATTAAAACATTAATTAGATGTCTCATCCCATAAAGTTACTTACTACAAAAGACTTGTCGGACTAAAACAAGAATGGGAATTATGTAGTTTTGCATCATTTATAATGATTCGTGTACATTTGTTTTCTTTTCCAGTCTAAAATATGCACTTATGACATACATGTACATATTTTTGATGACATCTGTTAACCTATACCATAGATCCTGTTTAATAACGGTGAGGCAGGTGCTTAGATTTCTAATAAACTTTCTGTCTGTAGCCATCGTCACACATTCATTGGTCTACAATTAGGAAAAGAAATGGTTCTTTGTTTAGTTTAAATTTACCATTTAAATTCACAATTGATGAGTAATTATCTTATAATAATTATAAATGCATTTCAAAATTATTCCTTAAATAGACCTGGAATTGTATAATTCCCTGAAGACTTTCAGCATAGGTGAAACCAAAATTACTTTTGAGAAGTTTCTTCTCTTGAGAAGAGTACTGCATTTGACGCGATATTGTACTTAAGATACTAGCAAAATGCCCACTAAGTAAAATACTTTCCATTAATTTCTCTGTCATCTGCTCAGTCTTGGCATAGGAACTTTTTATTATCGTAGTCCAGAACTCAATGGTGTAAGTTGAGTGACAACACATGTTGTATAGAAAGTGTTGAAAATGGACTTCGTTTATCTCAACTATAGATATTGAGAAATAGCTCTCCTGAAACTTTTAACTTTAGTTTCAGTGAGATGATCCTGGTAATTGCTGAGCATTTGAATGTTTAGTGTCCACTTGTGAATGATTTGGATGTAAGGCCTTGCTAATATGGATTATGGAAGGCACGGAGGGAGGGTTTTGAGGTTTCAAAATCTCTTGTGATTCCTAATATACTCTCTCTGCTTCCTATTTGCAGTTAGTGATTTGGGCTCTCAACTGCTCCTCCATCTACTTGCCATTTGTTACCCTTCTGTGCCATCAGAGATTACTATACCTCTACTCTCTAAAGTCAAAATGAAGGCTTCCATAAGCTGTCTTAGAGATGATCTATCAGGGGAACAGAAAAGTACCCAGTATATAGTCCATTGCTCAATTTACTAAAGTTGGATGTATTAATAACATTTTACCCAAAAGCTCCTGTGACAGGAATTAAAATAAAATAATAATGATGAGAATCAGGCATTATGTTATGTTCTGATCCTCTAAAGAATTTCTCTATGGGAAGCAGCCTATAAGTTTCTGCTAAGCATTGTCACTACTTGATGATTAAAGTTCATGCCTTTCTCTGATCAACTAGATATTGATAATTTCAGAAAGGAGAAAGGGTGGCAGTCTTTACTTGTATACTCACTGCTTAGCCCATCACATTCCAATAGATGTTTTGAAATCCATGAACACACAGCCAGCCCTTGTTCACCTCCTATTTACCCTGTGAGCCTAGCCTTGAATAGCTGAGCCATCCTTCCAACCTGTCTCTTGTTAAACTCAATAGGACACAAAACTGAATGACTAGTCATGGATGTGAGAGTATTGTGAGGAGACACATTGACAGACAGCACGGAGCCAGAGTATGAAAGTGATTGGTATGTATTGCATACATGCATTAAATTGTATAAAACCTATTTAATGAATATATATATAACAAAATGTCATTAGTGACTCCATACTTATCATTGTGTCTTGTCTCATTTGCTTTCCCCACTGCACCCTAGGAAAGAATCCCACTCTGACAGGCAGTGAGCAACCCAATAGCTACACCCACAGAGTTTGGGATTGATGCCTCAGCAAGGAGCCATTTTCCTAAGCCTCTTCCAGCTGAGCTCTGAGACTGCCACACTCCAACTGACACCTCAATTGTAAGAATGAGATCCTGAGGTAGAGACCAGCTTGTAATAACTGATTTCTGAAGCAGAAAACTGAGACAATAAACTTTTGTGGTTTTAAACTCCTCAGATGTGTTATGCAGCTATAGATAGTACATGGATTTATATAGAATAGTAATATCCTGTTATTGCACCATCATAGGCACATTATTTGTGAAAGCATTGTCACAATTACATTTATTCATTTTGTCTTGGAATGATCAAGTTTATTTTAGAAAGTTTTAAGAAATAATTAGACTAATATACATGTTTATGTGAAATGAAATAATGCCAGTATATATAATCAGAAATTCTAAAGAAATGAATTATATATAAGTTTTACAGAATGGTGTTTTTATTAAAATGAATTCTTGCTAACTTATGGAGAACATCATTTTTTTGAAGAGCATTTACAGACTGTAGGTAGATTATTTGTATGAATGTATGCATTTAAATCTTATATTCTTAAATTTTTAGTTTTGTGACTTTCTTGTATTTATGTTGTTCTTCCTACATTCTACTCATTCTAGTTCCTTCTGCATCACATATTTCATTCAATAACCTAGCTTTGATTGGGGAAGGGAAGCCATTTTTATTATACCTGTTATTGAAACTTACTGAAACCTGTATGTTAGTGGCTGTCACTTTCTCTTATTCTGAACTTCCCATTATTTCTCAAATTCACAGTTTCCTATTGTTTAGTTAATATATACTGCTGAAATGATTAAGTATTGCTTATATGTGTATCAGGATGGCCTTTTGGTATTGTCTAACCCATCAGGAACCTTGTCCCTGATGAAGACTGACTCTATCTGTCATTAACCATAAGTTGCCTTTAGTTCTTATTCTTCGGTGTAGGTTTGGGGAAGGTTGTTTTGGATTGTTTGTTTTGGTTTGTTCGATTTTTGTAGATGTACAAATTGGGGGTGGTCATCCTACAGATGACTGTTCTCTGAATTTTGGAAAGTTTTGGTTTTCTTTAATAGTGTCCATTGGCAAAAAGTAGTATCTTTAGTGAGAGATGAGAGCCTGACTTATGTATGTATATAAGAGTAAATATTGAAAACCAGTCAGGAATTACAGTGCTTTAATAAAATAATACTACTTATTTCTCTTTGAGGATACATAGCTTTACCAAAAATAGAAAGAAGTCTATGTTTACAGTACTGGATGTGAATTTCCCTTTATTCTGGAAGCCTAAGTCCACTAATTGACTTTTAGTTACTTGAAGTATATAAATACCACTACTGCATCTTATTGTACATATTGCTATCATATACTGGTCATGTTATTCTTCATAGTTGTTACATCTGGCCAACTCTACAGATTCTCCATCCATCCCTCCCTTGCTATTTTCCTGTTTCATATACAACTGAGGTTACCTCGGCACATGGCATAACATACAAAATTATTACATATATAGTATATGATTATATTCAATCCAATTGTTTTTAAAGAATTCCATGTAAGGAAATGAGAATGATCTTTCCTGTCTTCTGTGTCTGGATTAGTTAGTCATCTGCTCGCTTTGACAAAAATACATGATGAGAGTAATATAACAATGGAATGTTTATTTTGGCTCAAAGCTTCATGGTATGTGAGTTTATCATAAAATAGAAAAGATGATAGTACTGAAAGTATCCCTGGCAGCAGGCATTTATGTCATGGCTTGTTCAAATTTTAACAAAATGGCTCAGGAGTCAGTCAAATGTGGATATAATCTTCAATGTCCACTTGTAATGATTCGCTTCTGCTAGCCAATCAAAAGCCACAATGGTTCTACAGCCTCCCGAAAACGCAGCCTGATGCAAAACCAAATATTGAAACACATGAGCTGGAGGAAGTTATATTACTCTCAAAGGACATAATGTCTTCTTGTAGTGGCAAAATCCTTGCTGTTGCTGATGATGCTACAATGAGAAAAGCAGAGTACAAAATTGAGGAGCTTGGTCTCAGGCCACCTGCCTGTCCTGACATTCCAAATTTGCTTGTTCTCAACTCCTATGCCTTAGAGAAGCTTCATTCTTTAAACTTCTGTTAAGTTTGCATAATTGTTGGAGCAGCTGGTGTCTGCATGGTAATTAATATTCTTAAGTACTGAAATACACAAAATAAGAATGCAAAACCTGCTGCTTACAATCACTTTATGTGTATTTCTTTGGAGTTTGTGCATTTTGTTTATCTTACAAAGATTATAGCTGAGCCTCCTAGTTTCTTTAGACAGAAGGTTTCTTCCTTAATACCATTAGAGCCTAACGATAAGTTTAGTGCTTGTGATTTAAATAGTCCAATGTAGCTTTTGGCTTAGGATTGTTTGACAATTGCAGTTTTCTCTACACAGTCATTTGGTACATTTTATGTCTTTGTTATGTTTTCTTTTGTTATTTTTCTCTAGAAGATTGCTCTCTTTCTAATATTCCAGTCTTTCTAAGAATCCTGATTTATCCAACATTATTTTTCTCTTTTCAACTCAAAGTTAGAGGTTAACATTTTAATGAGCAAGAATCATGGGCACATGCTGCTTGCAAGTCTATCCTATGTGATTCAGTCTCTCCACAAACAGTTTGTCTCTTTGAAAGGATTATACACATTTCTTTAACTTTTGAAAGCTTGGCAAATATAACTCCTATACGTTTAGCAGAGTTAGCTGTGTATAGTGACTGCCACTTCATTTCTTCAGCCACCACTGGGCCTGTGACAGAATATTTCATGTGAGTCAAGAAAAAGCAGGTATTGTGGGTTTTCACAATCAATACACATGCTGTCCACTCCCATTTTTAGAAGTAATTAATACAGAAGCCATAAATAACATGCAGTTCTTTGAGAAAGGCAGGTACTCATATGAGCTAAAAATAAGAGAATTTCAAGAATTTTTCTATATTCTATGAATATTGGATAAAGGGTCTTTTTCCCCAGGAGCATCTGTATTGATACTAACTGTTAGGTTTGTGTGTATTTCTTCTTCTTTCCATTTTGTACTAGGCTGAAATAACAATTTGACAGACATTATCTTGCAACCTGACTATGGTGATTTTTTATGACCTTTAGTCTTTAACATTTTCAGAATTGCCATTTTAATATTTTGATCCTGAAAACTGAAGAACAACAATAAAACGAATATTTTCTTCAAATATTACTATGTGCCTCACAGTTTAAGATACTAATTTTAAAACTGAAATCCATAACTGAACCTATGCTTCTTCCATCCATATCTACAATATTATTTTATTATTGCTAAGATCATGAAACTTGCATGGAGCTTATGTAAGAAGCAAAATATAGGTAGGAGCATAAGTGGCAAGGCACACTGGTTATTCATCAATACTATCTGCTCTAAAGTATTTTCCTGAAGGTTATATCAATTTGCACCCACCACTGTGAAGGAAAGGGAATTTCTTTCCATATTCCCTGAGCTACAATATAGTAGCCTTTTACTATGCTACAATGGCTCCCTCTATCAAGCTCTTTCCTTGATCTCCCTTGCTTTCCTTTATCCAACTGGATCTTCCGAATACCTCATGTTCTCCTCCCCCTCCTCTTCTCCCTTCCCCACTATCCTTCCTCCTCTTTCCCACACTCTCACAATATACTCAACAGATCTTGTCCTTTCCCCATCTCAGAAGGCTCCATGTATAACACTATCAGGGTCTTCCTTTTTTCCTGCCTTCTCTGGCATCATGGACTATTGGCTATCCTTTGATTTATGTCTAATATCTACTTATGAGTGATTCCATACCATTATTGGCTTTCTGTGTCTGGGTTACCTCACTCAAGATAGTTTCTTCGTATTCTATCCATTTTCCTTCAGATTTCAAGATATCATTGTTTTTCATACCACTAAGTAGTATCCATTGTGTGTTTATACCAAATTTCCTTTATCTATTATTTGGTTGAGGGGCATCTAGGTTGCGTCTAGGTTCTTGCTATTACAAATAATACTACTTTGAACATTGATGAACAAATATCCTTGTGATATAAGTATGCATTCATGGGGTATATGCTCAAGAATGGTATTTCTGAGTCTTGACATAGATTATCAATTTTCTGGTAAACTGCCTTACTTATTTCCAAAGTGACTGAACAAATTTTCATTCCCATCAGCAATAGAGGAGTGGTCCCCTTATTCAACATTTTCTCAACCATAACATTTCATTGGTGTTTTTGATCTTAGCGATTTTGACAGGTGTAAGATGGTATCTTAGAGTGATTTTGATTTGCATTTTCCTGATGACTAAGGATATTGAGCAATGCATTAAGTGCCTTTTAGCCATTTGAGATTCCTCTATTTAAAATTCTCTATCTTTGTATCCCATTTTTAATTGTACTATTTGGTGTTTTGGCATATAGTTTCTTGAGTTCTTTGTATCATATGGAGATCAACCCTATGTCAGATGTGGGGTTGGTAAAGATCTTTTCCCATTCTGTAGGCTGCTGTTTTGTCTATGGACTGTGTCCTCTGCTTATAGAAGCATGTCAGTTTCAGGAGGTCCCATTTATTAATTATCTATCTCAGTGTCTTCAACACTGGTATTATGTTCCAAAAGTAGTCTCCTGTGCCAATGCATTGAAGGGTATTTGCCACTTTCTCTTCTAAGAGGTTCAGTGTGACTGGGTTTATGCTGAGATCTTTGATCCATTTGAACTTAAGTTTTGTGCATGGCAATAGACACAGAATTATCTGCAATCTTCTATATGTCAACATCCAGTTATGCCAGAACCATTTGTTAACGATGCTTTCATTTTTCCATAATTTAGTAATTTTAGTTTCTTTGTCAAAAATCTGGTGTTCCGAGGTGTGTGGATTATTTTCATGGTCTTCAGTTTGATTCCATTGGTCAACCTGTCTGCTTTTGTGCCAATACCAACCTGTTTTCAATAGATCTGTAGTAGGGCTTGAAGTCAGGGATGGTGATGCCACTGGACGTTCTTTTATTGTACAGGGAAGTTTAAGCTATCCTGGATTTTCTGTTTTTCCATATAAAGTTTAGTATTTTTCTTTCAAGGTCTGTGAAGAATTGTGCTGGAATTTTGATGAGGATTGAATCTGTAGATTGCTTTTGGAATGATTACCATTTTTAACTATATTGACCCTACCTATCCAAGAGCATGAGGACCCTTTCTGTTTTCTAATATCTTCTTTAATATCTTCCTTTAAGACTTAAAATTCTTGTCATACAAATCTTTCACTTCTTTTGTTAGAGGTACCCCAAAATGTTTTGTGTTGGTTATGGCTACTATGACGGGAGATGTTACCCTGATTTCTCATCCTGTTTATCATTTGTATATAGGAGAGCCACTGATTTTTTTGAGTTCATCTTGTATCCTGACACATTACTGAAGGTGTTTATCAGCTATAGAAGTTCCCTGGTAGAATTTTTTGAGTCACTTATGTAAACTATCCTATCATCTGCAAATATTTAAAGTTTGTCTTCTTCCTTTCCATTTTGTATTCCCTTGATTTCCTTTTTGTGCATTATTGCTCTAGTTAGGACTTCAAGTACAATATTGAATAGATATGGAGAGAGTAGACAGACTTGTCTCTTTCCTGATTATAGTGGAATCACTTTGAAATTCTCTCCATTTAGTTTGATGTTGGCTATTGGCATGCTGTATATTTCCTTGTTTTTGTTGCCTTGTATCACTGATCTCTTCAAAACCTTTACCATGAAGGAGTGTTAGATTTCGTAAAGGTGTTTTCAACATCTAATGAAACATTAATTTTTTAAAATTCAGTTTGTTCATACGTTGGACTACGTTGACAGGAATTCATATGCTGAACCATTTCTGCATCAAAGGGATGATGTATACTTATCAATGGTGGTGATATTTCTGATGTGTACTTGGATTCGGTTTGCCAGTATTTTGTTGAGTATTGTTTCGTTAATGTTCATGAGGGAGATAGGTATGTAATTCTCTTTTGTATTTGAGTATGCATGGTTTGGATTCCAGGGTAATTCTAGCCTTATAAAAGAAAAAACTTTGGCAATGCCCATTCTGGTTCTATTGTGTAGAACAATTTAAGAAATATTGATATTAGTTTACCTTTAAATTTCTGGTAGAATTCTGCACTGGGCTTTTTTTTGGTTTGTAGATATGTGATGAGTGCTTCTATTTCTTGAAGGGTTATAGGTCTACTTAAATTGTTTTTATGTTTTTGATTTAATTTTGTATGTGATACCTGTCCAGAAAGCTGACAATTTCCTTTGAAATTTCCAATTTTGTGACATATGTTTTTGAAGTATGACCTGAAGATTCTCTGGATTTCCTCGGTGTCTCTTGTTATGCTTACCTTTTCATTTCTTATTTTGCTAATTTGGATATTCTTCTTCTGTTTTTTCATTGGTTTGGATTAAGGATTGTCTATATTGTCAATTTTCTCAAAGAACCAACTCTTTGTCTCATTGATTCTTTGTCTTGTTTCCTTTGTTTCTATTTTGTTGATTTCAATACTCAATTTGATTATTTGCTTGCATCTACTCCTCCTGGGTGAGTTTGCTTCATTTTTTTCTAGAGTTTTCAGGTGTGCTGTTATGTCACTAACATGAGAGTTTCTAGTTTCTTTATGTAGGCACTTAGTGCTATGGACTTTCCTCTTAGCACTGCTCTCAAAGTTTCCCATATGTTTGGTTATGTTGTGCATTCAATTTCCTTGAATTCTATGAAGTCTTTAATTTTTTATCTCTTCCTTGACCTAGTGGTGGTTCAAATGAACACTGTTCAATTTTTTCACATATAAATTGGCTAACTATTCCTACTAAATTTAAACTGCAAGAACAGATAATTTATTGATCAACTATATAATTCCTGCCAGAAACACAGTCTATAGGTTCAAATTATTTTAAAATAATTTGAAAGAATATTGACAGAAATATTTATTGTGTAAATGTTACCAAAACCCCAGGTTGACTCTACTAATAACAAACAAAATGGCAGTCAAATTTATTACTAGAAGCAAAGTTGCTATAAAACTAGGCAGTAAATTCCTGTGCAATTTTACTTACAATTATTTTTTAAAGATGATCATTTGTTGTTGTATAACCAATTGCTATGCTCTTCCCTGGGGAAGGCTATTTCTGGTCCTTGTCCTTTTGTAAATTTGAGAACTCTTAGACTTTACCTTGTTGTACTGGTTCAACTCATGCCTAGACAGTGATTTCGTGAGACTTGTAGGATACAGCTTCTAAAGTTGCTGGGAGACATAATCTCAGAATGACTTCCCTGATCCTCTGACTCTTAGAGTCTTTTCACCCCATCTTCTGCAAGGATCCTCAGTCCTTAGGCAATGGAATGTTTTGTACATGTGTTAACTGTTACTTGGTTCCCCATTTCTTCTTCTGAATGGTTGTGGACCTCTGTAATGGTCCCTATCAGTTGTAAAGAAATGTTTTCCTGAGGGGTGAGTAGTATACTATCTAAGGACAAATATTTATAATGTAATTAGGAAATGTGACTATTTAATAGTAGAGTTATACATTTTGAATATGCCACTATACATATATTATACAAGGATTTGGGTCTACAGGAAGGATTATACTTTTAACAAAATAAAACCTATGATGTTCTATGTCCTTTGGTTGAGGTTTATATTTATCAACTAATTTACCTTGTCGATATCTAATGCTTTGCAATCTCTCTTCATGCATGCAGGTATTATTTTAGATAGCTTCAGTTGAATGCTTAAAGCTAAAATATTATGCCAGGCTTTGTTTTAATGGACTCTAAAATGCTTTTCCATATGAAAGGCAAACAAAAGACTAATGTATGAGTTTACAGCTGTGTCAATAGAAGTTCTCTGGCTTCAATGACAAGTCCATGTTCTTGGATTCACAGGAGGATGTGGGAGGCTACCAGCAAATTTTTGTAATTAAAAACTATCTCACAGCTGCTATGATAATACTGTCATTTGTTACAAAAATAAAAACTAAATATATCAAGAAAATAACATATATATACCTGTATTGTTATTTGTTGATATAGCAACTATGAATTAGAAGAGAGATCTGTCAACAGTGAGACCTGTAGTGATCTAAAGGGATGACACCAACTGGCAAGCTAAGCAATAGTGAAGAGACCACCTTAAATGCCTATTCCTGATAATGAACTTGACGTCTACCCTACATGCCATCCTAGAACCTTCACCCAGTGACTGACAGAAGCAACAGCAAACACCCACAGTTAAATACTGAACTGAACCCATGGAACCCAGTGACAGAGAGAGAGGAACATTGAGCAAATTGGCAAAGAATGGGCTGGCGAAACCAGAAGAGACAGCTGATCCGAACAGGGGAGAGGTCTTGGACCCCAGACCGACAGCTGGGAGGCCAGCATGGGACTAATCCAGATCCCCTGAGTGTGAGAGTCAGTGAGGAAGCCTGGGCAACCTATGGGGCCCTGGGCAGTAGATCAGTGTTTATTCCTGGCTTACAAATGGACTTGGTGTGTCTATAACACAAAGAGGGATGTTGTCTTAGCCTGGACTCTTAGGGGAGTGCCTGGACCCTGCCCTGAGTGAAATGACAGAGTCTGGATATCCGCTATGTGAAAAGAAGTGGGAATAGGGCAGGAGGAAAGGTGGGAGAGGGAACTGGGATTGACCTGTGAAGCAAGCTGTTTAAAATTAAAGTAATAAAAAAGCTTTTAAAAAAAGGAACTATGAATTTGACTAAAACAAGTTTAGTGTGCATGAGAGTACAAATTTTTCCCCAAAATCTAATTATCATTTAACCATAATGGAAATATGCATTTGAAATTATATGGACATCTATTGGCCAATGAGTGGTCTAGTCTGAGACCCATGCCAAGAGAGTGAGCCCACCTCTGACACTGCCTAGAACTCTAGCTTGCAGAGACTAAACCAACAACCAGGGAGTCTGCATGGGATATATGCATGGGATATATATATATATATATATATCCCATGACAGTTGTATAGATTGGTCTTCTTATAGAACTTCTAACAATGGAATGATTTGCTGTCTCTGGTTGCTGCCTGATGGAACCCTATTCATCATACTGAAATGCTGTGCCCAGACTCAACAAAAAGGGGGTCCTTAGTCATATTGCAACTTGATATGTCATGTTTTGTTGAGATTTATGGGAGGCCTGCACTTTTCTGAATAGAAATGGAGAAGCAATGGGTGGAGAAGTGGTCTCAGAGGGGGGAAGGCGGAGAAGGGAGAAGAGGTGGTGGTCAGGATGTAAAACAAATAATTATATTTTTAAAAGACTGATGCAGCTTACTGAAAATCAGCTAGTGTCTATTTTTATGCAAAAACTTATATGGAATCTTTGAAATGATTACATACAATTGTGTTCAATGGACAAATATCGTAAATGTTTTAGTTAATATGTTTGATTAATATGTCTACTCACATGACAAAAATGAAGATTGAATATTTCATAGTGCTGTAAATGTATTCCATAAATTGTCAGAGAAGTTTCTTTTCATTCTAACATATTCTCTTATTTTATCACTATGGATCATTTGGCATCATATTTATCATATGGTATTTTGTCAGGAATTCTAAATTTACATAACATTACATAAGTTAAATTGCTGTGTTATTATCAATTTGTCTTTTATTCATATAGCATAGTGCTAGTATAGATATAAAACTTCCTCTCATAGACTTAAGTTTGAGTGAGTTCTCCTGGCAGTAGCTAAACAGTGTCATTCTATAGTCACAATCAGATTACAGGTAAAGTTGGTTATCTATTTCTCAGTCAAAAGAAAATAGGCATTGAGAATTTGCTGGGTCTATAGCTCTGTCATAGCTGTTCTAGAATTTATAATGGGCTTTAAATAAGCTGTAACAATGAGAAAGATTGGCAGGCTGAATAAAAGGCATTAATGCTTATGGATCATTATTAAAAATCCTTAAATCACACAAGTAGTGTATTTTATAATAAAAATCAGAAGCTAAGGATACATTGAAGGGCTTACATGGGTCACAGGAGTTTAGTTACATATGTTATAATCTGAGAGAAATTTTTGCGTTCTACATGAACGTTGAGGTTGTATTGATATTTGGATTTTTGGAAGTTGTTTTCCATTACTCTTATAGCTGATAGATAAATTAGGAATTCATCCTTTCAGGACCGATATCTAATATATCTTAGAAATATACCTAGAAATTTAATGTTATCTAATGGCTGTAACTTAAATTTGAAAGAAAACATAAAATTATCACAAATAGTTGTACAATTTTAAACTATATACCAAGTAAGTGAAAATTAAGGTTTTTCCTCATCCTTGCTAAGAGTTTCTCTAATAAGCCTTTATTATTCCAAAAATTAGCTTATATGAAGTAAGATCTCACAGCATTTCTATAATGATGAATGATCCAAGAAATTACTTATAAGTTTAATTACTTAGCATTATTTTCATATATCTTAATCAGTCTATTACTAATGATTTTACATTTTGTTTAATTCCTTGTATCTCTTTCATTATGAATGATTTTTGATTGTCAAATAATTATTTCTAATTAGTACATATATGCTCAGTATGTAAACAAGTTTATGAACTTCCAGACAGTAAGCCCTTAAGAATTCTTTCCATTACATTGTTCACTTTCATTATCAGATATATTAATAAAAATGAAGTTTGTCATACAGTTCTGGTGTCACCCTCTGACTTAGTCATCAATTTGAAACACTGTAAATTATTTGAGAATATAAATATTTATTTTTCATCTTATTCTACATATATAGCAAAGGCAATGACTCAACCAGTATCTTTGGAATGAATCTGATATGTGTGTGCTAAACTTGGCTTCAAAATCATAAAGGAGTAATGAATTAATTTAATCTGAAAAACCCCAACATCAAGCAGTCACTACTCCATATCTTGGTCACATCACTGATATTATGTTGTTTCAGAAACCCACAGAGAACCCACGGAAGAGGGTCATAAATCAGGTGGTTATCTGTTCTCTCTATTTTTACAAGTAGATAGTTCTTAGAGGAAGTCAGATACATGGATGTGGAGCTCAGACAAAATGTATGGATATAGAGGGTAACCTCTGGAATCAGTTATGAACCAGGAGCCTGTGGAGAGAGAATTGGATTGTTTTGAAACCATGCCCATAAAGTTAGTCTTCCCAATAAGTATCCTGATCCTCCTCTTCAGATACTTTTATTTGACCAGTCATTTAAAAGCAAGTTGCAACATTTATTTGTTCAGGGGACCACATGACAGTTTCTCAGTTTTGCCATTATTGTGGGTGTTAGCAACTCAATACATTAATAAAATATTGGATAATTCAAATTCCAAAGGATATTTTCCATGTGTATTAACACTGGATCTTGCTAAGGTATTTTCTACTAAATTTAAGCTTAAAAAACAAAAAGAAATCTGTGTTCTTCAGCAGCATTTAAAGGAAATGTAGGAAGAGCTATTCACAAAAGTGTGTGCATACCAATCATGGGAAAATAAGGAACAAATGCGTTAGAATAAGAAGAAATATACAATAAGGGAAAATATAGGAAGCTGATATAGCATAGGTAAAAAACAAGAGTCTATACAGTGCTGAGAAGATGCTTTAAGAAAATCATCATGACATGAAATGACGTGTAAAATTCAATCAACATTAGGCCCTCTTCATTAATGAGGGGATGAACATGCTACTCCCTGAATGAAACACAATTGCAGAGAGAGAGAGAGAGACAGACAGATAGACAGACAGACAGAGACAGAGACAGAGAGACAGAGAGAGAGAGTACTTTACAGGCAATGCACAGGATAATTGAGCATAAATACTTCTCTGGCTGCATTTTCTCCTATGTTAATTTGATCTTCTTTCTTTCCTTTTGTTTTTGGGAGAGGATTTGGTTTTTTGGTATTTTTTGGGTGGTGACTAGAGTCTGTGTACAAGAGAAGAACATTTCTGTGGAGCAGAAAAGGGATGGGATGGGGGTCAGTGGGGGGCATGGGATGGAGAGGGAACTGGGAAGATATATAAAATAAGACTGTTTCTAATTTTAAAAAAAAGAGATAGAACATTTCACAAATACTGGCAGTGGAGTTGATTTTTTCCCGAAAGAGAAACTTGTTATATATTTCATCTTTAAATCAATACATCACCCTATGAATGGGAATTGAACCCACCTAGCTGCATCAGCATAAGCCTAGGTTTATTATTTTAGGTGTGTGAAGACTGTTGCTATTCTTTTGAGAAACATCCTGCTGTTTGGATTTTTGTAATGTTTTAGAAGCATCCAGGGCATGCTGCCAGCACTGCTCTATTTCAAAGATGGATTTACTTTGTAAATGCTGAAACTGGACATATTAAAGGCTTTGAGTTGGATGGGGATGTTGGAGGTGTTGCACAGATAATAAGAGGACTCTGATGAATTAAGTATATGTGTTCCTGTGGGGCAATGGAAATAGAATGGATTCATAATGAAATTTCAACCCTGCAGCTGTGTTTCACCTAAAACACTCTGTTAATAGGATTTTTCTCATCCTTAGGCCTCTAACTAGCTGGGAATATAGAAGATAAGCCTCTCTGTGACAGAAACTTTAATTTCCACGGAGTAAAGTTATTCATACAGAGAAATATACGTAAAACTAAATAGTTTGTTTACATAAGAGAGTTACGGATTTTATTTAGCAACATTTTAATAATACGACACAAATATGTTGGCATACGTAATGGGCCTTTCAATATGTATTACATTGCTGATACTGGTGTCAGTTTTAGGCGAAGTATCAAACTTCTAAGTTGCATGCTATAGATTAGTATGAAGTGCTATCACCTTCTGCTTTTATTCAGAAACAAATATGTATCTATTTTATTAAATACAAGTTTAGGATGCTAACACAATTATTACAAAATCTAAGAAACATTTTAGATTCTCAAAGTGTTTCAATTCCCTTCCTGACTTTTTGAGCTTATACAGTCAGCCATGAGATTCTGGCTTGAGGGAAATGATTAAAGGGTTCAGAAAGAATGATATACCCTCAACTTACATATTTGAAATAGTTGACAATCTCTGTCCAATAATAAATACTATATGAAAAATTAGAAATGAGTCCACATCAGCCTCTTGTCTGTGAGAAAGTCTTCAGATAACCCAGGGAAAGATGTGCCTACTCCAGATCTGTATTGCCCTTCTGGGAATGACATGCCCATTCATAACGCCAGTTCTCAGGGTACTCAGAGCATTGATGTTTTTCACCATATTTTTGGGCTATTCCAATGTGGATTTCGCTAATTAGTAAGGCAGGGGAAAAGGCAGCTTGTGCTGGTTCATAGCAGTAGCTGACAGCACCATGTGTGTCTCTGCCAGTTTCCTTGCAATTTACCCTCCATCGTATAAATGTGATGTTCCAAACAGCATCTTCCCCTTCAGTCTGGATTCTAAAATGGAAACAAAATATGTAACAGGAGCAAAGCCACAAGCATGAAATAAACCTTCCTATTGGCACTGAGATTCCTTACTATGGCAATACTGACCCGCACAATAAGTCTTGTTAAGCATTTTACTGTATGTTCTGAAAGTAAATCAATAAGGACTCAGAGATTAGTAGCAATTATTTTACAACAAGGTCCTCTAAAGCTATGATTGAATCTAAGTTAAATTTGAATTCTCAAAGTCTAATACACAGCATGACATATAATAGATAATCAATTATTATCTGTTCTCTGAGAGATGGGTATGTAAATGATTGAATGATGAAGTGATCACTATGTTAAAAAATATGTAGGCTCTGGAAATTCGGGAAGAGATGAATATCTACACGTGACGCATATGAAAGACAGCAAATTTTAATTGATAAGAAAATGAAGTTAAACTGTGACATTGAAATTTGGATGTCCCAAATCCATAACTGAGGGGTTCAAACAGAGATCTTAGGAAAATATAGGCAAACAACTCCAGTCATTCACTGCCTGACAGCTACTTTATGTTACAGGAATGGACTTGTCCCTAATGGGGCAGCTTTCAGATTTACATGCACTTTGGCTGTGGAAGTGGAGAAGCACCAACCCCTACTTAGAAGTTTTAAATCGGCTCACTTCATTAATGTGGTCCAGATTCTCTTTTGTTACTTTCCCAGTCCAATGATATTTGTGAAAAACTGTAAAAGAAAAATGCATTTAAAGTTAATAATAGGTTCTGTTTAACTGATCTGATGATCTATAATTAATTCATTAATATTGTTTTCAAATTATATCATCTTTTAAAAATATATATATGCATTGAGCTAACATGATAGAATTCTAATGAATATTACAGCTTTTACATCAATATACTTTCATATGTTTTCTATCTCAATCAAAAATAAAATAAATTGATGGAACCCATACCAGCCACTGCTCAGGTCATGTTTATCTATACTAGGATTTCTCCCAACTCCCTTAAGGCTGATTTGTGGACAGACATTAGGCTAAAAGTTTTAAGCTATCAGGGTCTATATTCTGTGCAATTGATCAGTATTTGAGATAGAAACATGCAGGAAGATTTAGGAGAGAAGATACCACTTGTGAACAGCTCTGCATTCTTATCCATAGACATCATCATGAACCGTTCTTGGTACTGATTTGTCTAGAGTTCAAGAATGCCACACATAGACTCTAGTTTCTTATCTCTCTTCCCAAATGAGTACTCATGACTTGATGTGATGTGACCATAACTCCAGGCCTGACACTAACCTCTTCAGTTGGATTCTTTGGGAACTGGATCTCTAGATATTCATGTGGAAATGGAATATATTTACTTCCCAAACTCAGAGTTTTTTAAAAATGATACTAGAGTCTCAGCTCTGGGGGAAGGGATGCCACAACATCTTTGGAAACCATTGATGAAGACTTTGCTGAGGTCCACTAAGGAGCAGCTATTTTATGCTATTTTAAAGCATCTAACTTCTATGTCTGGACCACCATGGAGATGTGACATATCAAGCTATCAATCATTACATATTATGATCTAATCCCTTTACCAGATACTCTATAAGCCTGAAAGTCAAGTGTCTAGAAGTCTACCACCCCCACTAGCCCAGGAAAACTGGTTCACCCAAAGATGTCCTTAAGAGGGGAGAAGACTACCCACCCCTTTACTGAGGTAATGTGCCTATCCTTCTCAGAATCCCTCCCTTGGCTCAGTAAATTACAAAACTTCTATCAAAAAGCACCTTGGGGCTTCAGTGTCCTCCTTGAAATCCAACCCTAAGATTTCTTAGGAACCATATCACATTGCCTCTGTTAATTGTGTTAGAAGCAAAACACTGTCTTTCATGGCAGATAATGTACCCGAATTTTTGCATTACATTATCTACCTCAGTAAATGCCATCTATCCGGCCTGTCAACCACCTTCCCTGAAACTAAATTCAGCATGTAGTCATTAATTTGTTAAAAGATAAATAGCAGGCTTTGTTTTGATCTCTACTGTCTAGAATTTCCATTGGAGAAAGCAGTTGGCTTCATTTGTAAAGCATCTCTCATGGCAGCCAAGGAGTAATGATGCATGGCTTTAACAGGATTCTTCTGAGATCCTTGTGTGGACACACATCTCTGATCATTAGTTTTCTGATGTGGCTTGTTGAAGTTCAGAAGGCTGCCAGGAAAGAGAATATTGTTCCCTGGAAATGAAAATATGTCATTTTAGCATGAATACAACAAAACTGAAGAAAAAATAGGAGGAACAAATTTTGGATACGGAACCCACAGTCAAGTTAGAATCAGCTGATGAGCTGTTTTGAGTTTCCTGAGAAATGATTTGTTAATAAAATTGAATGTGTCATTTCTCTTTAAGTGTTCATCATAGGCATTTATGGTGTATTCTAGAGAAACATACTGTATATAAATTCACAAAAAAAGATTAAATAAATAAAATATTTCAGCATTTCTAGGTCAAAATTATGGAACACATTTGATTCTAAGATTATTTTAAGATGTGGATAACTATAGACTAATAATATCCTCTTACTCAGATGTAAAATCAATTCATAACCAGAAAAGGATTTATATAGAGAGCAGTTTATCAATGGATTAACAACCCTATTTGCATGTATGAAAAACTACAATTTTAATGAACTTCAACCAACTCACATCCTCGCCTTCAGTGTATATATTTTACATAGGACATAAGGCTGGAAATGTAAAATATAGACTGTATAGACAGTCTAACCTGCTGTGACTTTGCTGTGTAAGAATATCTTATACTTCTTTCTTTTTCTAAAGTTACAGTGCAATGTAGAACAATTTGGCTATTAATTTGCAGTCTCTTTTGAAAGAGACCATCACACTAACTACTAAAGATGGCTGGGTAATTTATAGATATTTGATCATATTCATACTTTTGAAAACATCTTGGGCTCTGGGCAGTAGATCAGTATTTATCCCTGGCATACAAATGGACTTTGGTTGTCCATACCACAATGAGGGATGCTCTTTCAGCCTGAACCCTTGGGCGAGGTCTTAGGCCCTTCCCTGAATAAAATGACAGGCTCTGTATATCCTCTATGAGGAAGGGAGTAGGAATAGGGTGGGAAGCTTGGGGGCCTGGTGAGAGGAAGGGAGGGAGTGAGAGCCGGGATTGACATGTGAAGCAATTTTTTAAAAATATAATATAAAAAATAAACAACCGAAAGGGCTACAACCCAGAAAAACTGCACAAAACAATATAAGTTTAATAATAACATGCCTAAATTTTGTAAAAGATTTACGATCTTTACAACTGTAGATTTAGTATCCAGCTGGAAGTGTGCTGGAATGAATAAAACAAATTTTGTACTGTTTGTCCTATTTTTTTCTTCTTCAATTTTCTGATGTCAGTGAAAACCTTCATTAAATATTTTTAAAGCATGTTAAAATGTGTGTGCACATACATATGAGCGTGGTTGTGTGTATGTACATATGCGTGTGTGTGTGTGTGTGTGCATGTCAGTGTAGGTGCCTGTAAAATCTAGAAGACAGGATTGGATCCCTACAGTTGGAGTCACAGGCAACTACAGATTAGTAGGTATGGGTGGAGGTCTAAAGCATGTAAAATATTTACATGCTTTTAAATGCTGAGTAATTTCATCAGAGAATTCCCCAAGGTAACCCTTTCAAAATTTTAGATATTACACAGTCTACATAATATTTCTATTAATGTGTTATGAAAATATTTCATTTGTTACTTTATTACTAAACATCTTTTATGAGCCTATGATTGTTTATAGATATTATAATATAACAATTTACATGTACAATAAATGCTTACCAGTTGATAGAGTAGGATAACATATAGGGATCAAATTAGTATAAATGTTGTTTTAAGTCTTTAATGATTTTATTATATTGTAGAAATGCAGGTTCCTATTTTAGCACTTTAAATAGTGTACAATGAGCAATGAGTTGTAAACTGTTTCATCCAGCTACACAGTAAAAATCTAGGCATACTTATCCTACCTAACAAATTCCTTAGTCGCTGGGCGGTGGTGGCACATGCCTTTAATCCCAGCACTCAGGAAGCAGAGGCAGGCAGATCTCTGTGAGTCCAATGCAAGGGTGGACCGTCAGCCTCCAAAACAATACAGGGAAACCCTGTATCATAAAAAAAGAAAAGAAATTCCTTATTCGTCTTCAATTTTTATCATTCTTCCTTCTTTTTTCCTTTTACTATACTGAAGAAGAAACAATGCAATGGGGAAACAAGGATATTTATTCAGATAGAGAGAAGTAACTTTCATGAGATACTGGGAAGCTGAGAAGCTCTCAAAAACATGGCCAGCATCCAAGGAGAGCATGCCAGGCAGCCTCTATCTCTATTTATTCCCCTCTCTCTCATGTACCTTGTAGCCATGCCTGCTGGGGCATAACTAAAGCTGCAGGTATGTCTCTACCTACAATTCTCCTTTTAGTCTAATAAGATTTAGACTTAATACAAAAACTCAAACATATACAGCATATGTACATAGAACATGTACTTGTCAGGATGGTACTTGTCAGGTGGAGTCAATGAGTGGGGGCCCATTCTCTTTTTGAAGTTTTTGAAGATAGCTGTTGGAAAATTCCTAGTACTCTGTGGAAAACTCAAACATTAATGTTAACAGAGGAATTTTTAACTTTTATGTGTGTGCATACCAGGAAAGGCAACAATAAGGAAGATGGTAAATGTGAGGGAATTTAGACTTTCAGAGAAAGAACCAGGTATAAACAGATGACAGTCTTAGATTTTGTTTTCTTCTGTCTTATATCAATGGCTCCTTGATATAATACAGAAATTCTGAATTTTATTTTAACATCATGTTTGGATTTAGAGGAGGAGAGGGAATCCAACTCCAAAGCCAGCTTCAGTTAAAAGAACTGGGACTAAAAGACTATTAAGAAGCAAGGAGAAATAGATGTTATAAGAACAAGATGGAGAGTGTTAGACATTGATACCAAACAGTGGATTCTTGGTTGTTTGATTGTCCTTTGGGTAACCATCCTCTCTTCTTTAGGTATCCATACGTCCAGCATTTTTCATTTTTTGGAGATGGGTGTCCCTGTGAAGCCAAACAAAACACTTTCCTTCTTTTGTGAAGTCACCCTATACTTTGTAGAATATGACATTGTGGATGAGCTGTTGTCTTTCCTCCTCTCAAGTTTCAGATCGAGTCTTGATCAATTTTGATGGAATTCAAAGCTTTCCTTCTCCTGTGGAAACAAAGGCAAAACCACTTCCCCAGTGTAACAGAAATCCTGGTTTCCAAACTGAGGTCACATCACAACATCCTTAAAATACACTGGTTGGTTTAGTTCAGAAGTTTTTTCTGTATTTCAGCATTTTTCTGCAGCTGTTCATCGTTTCTCATTAGCATTATGAAAGTTCAGCATTAGTAAAGAAGCATTATTTAATCTGTGTTTGAGGGGTTTTGTTCCCCCTGGTTGTTTATGAAGGATTTCTTTTATGGTGCAGTTAGATCTCTCAACTACTGCTTGTCTTATAGGATTGTAAGGTATACCAGTTACATGTTTTATTTTATAAAATTTGAAAAACTGTTCCAATTTGTCAAAGACATATGCTGGAGCATTGTCAGTTTTTATTTGTGCGGGTATACGCATAACAGCCATCACCACTAAGACATATGTGATAGCATACTGTGCCTTCTCAGAGTTGAGGGAACTAGCCCATTGGAATCCTGAGAACATGTCTATGGTATTGTGTACATATTTCAAACGTTCAAATTCTGGAAAGTCAAATATATCCATTTTCCACATTTCATTTCTGTGAACACCCTTGGAATAACTGCCTGCTAGTAGTGGATTTTGATTATAGAATGAACAGGAGGACAGTTTCTTACTATTTCTTTGGCTTGTTGCCAAGTGATAGAAAAAGTCCTTTGCTGTTAAGATGGTGTTTCTTACGAAATTCTGAAGCTTCCAACACACTTCCTATTAATAAACGATCAATCTCATCATTGCCTTGTGCTAGAGGACCTGGCAGACCCATATGGGAACTGATGTGTGTTATGTATATAGGATGACTTCTATTCTAGATGATTTCTTGTAATTGTAGAAATAATGAAGTTAATTCTGTATCATCAGGAACAAATTCTACAGTCTCAATGTGTAAGAGAACCCTCTATGCATACTGAGAATCCATGACTATATTGAGAGACTCTGTAAAGTCTTTAAGCACCATGAGAATGGCATACAACTTTGCATTTTTACAAAGTTGTAAGGGCTTTGAACTACTTTATTTATATTTCCTGATTTATAACCTGCCTTACCTGATTTGTTTGCATCAATGTAGAATGTAAGAACTCTAGAGATTGGTGTTTTTCTTACAATAAGTGGAATAATCCAAATTGTTTTCTTTATGAATTTGATTCTCTCTGTTTTGGGGATATTGTTAATAATCGTTCCCAGAAAGTCACTGCATGCCCTTTATCAACATTCATTATCCTTCCATAAGGAGGAAATTTACCTCATTTGTTAAAGGTACAATATTCTCTCCTGGGTCCTTTCTAGTTAGTTGGCAAAGCCTTAAGTTACCTTTAGTATCAAATCAGAGATCTTTTCTATATATGTCTTCAGTTTGGTTTTTTTTTTCTGTTTATGTGGCAGAAATACCCATTCTGGTATGATGTCTTCCCTCTTCATTAAAATTCCAGAAGGGGATTCTCTAGGTGGTAAAATAACCAGAATGAAGTTCACACAGTTCATATGTGCTTATAATATGCTTTTTCTACCCATTCTAATTCTTTTTCAGCCCCAACTGATAATATTCATGGTC
Organism: Mesocricetus auratus; assembly: GCF_017639785.1. NCBI lineage: Eukaryota > Metazoa > Chordata > Mammalia > Rodentia > Cricetidae > Mesocricetus > Mesocricetus auratus. The sequence continues at coordinate 39,248,357 of NW_024429180.1, read as the reverse complement.
TATTTAAGTATTTATCTCCTTTGATGGCCATTTTTAAATCATACACTTCTACTCCAATAATTGTCTGTAGTTGAAAAATTTCTCCTAGTAGTTTTTGAAGATCATTAAGAGTCTGGTAAAGATCTATCCTGATCTATACTTTTTGTGGCCTAATTTTCTATAGGTATATTTTATAACCTAAATAGTGGATAGAATCTCCTTTTTGTATTTTTTCTGGGGCAATCTGTAATTGCCAGCAAGGTAAAATTTTCCTTTACTGTCTCAAACATCTTTTCCCAAGTTCCTTCCTTTGAATCAGCAAGCAGTATGTCATCCATATAATGGTAAATTATAGATTGTGGAAATAGTTTGTGAATTATTTCCAAAGGTTTTTCACAAAATAATGGCACAAAGTAGGACTATTTAACATTCTTTGTGGAAAAACCTTCCAATGAAATCTTTTGAATGGTTGAGAATTGTTGTATGTAGGCATTGTAAAGGCAATTTTTTCCCTACCCTTTTCTTATAAAGCTATAATGAAGAAGCAATCTTTTATGTCAATCGCTATAATTGGCCATCCTCTAGATATCAAAGAAGGTAATGGCATCCCAGACTGGATAACTTTATTGATGGCTCTCAGATCAGTAAGCATCCTCCATTTGCCATACATTTTTATAACATAAACAGGATAATTCCGTGCAGTGGTGGATTCTTCACCATGTCCAGCATTTAGCTGTTCCTGAACTAGCTTTTCTAAATCCTCTAGTGTCTCAGAGATCAGAGGCCATTTTGCCCTACCAAGACAGGTAAACCATTTTAAGGGTAGTGCTTTTGGTTCCTCTATAGGTGTGGCACAAGCATCCATATTTGTACAGTCTACATATTTGGTGTCTGTTTACTGTAGTGTCTTACAGTATTTTCTGCCACTAAGAGCTTGTTTATGATTCATATCTGACACAAGAGGAATGCTAATCTGGGTATTCCATTGTTGTAATAAATCACGACCCCAGAGATTTGTAGCAATATGCGACATATGGCCTCAGTTTTCCTCTTTGTCCTTCAGGCCCTATACACTCAACCTATCTCATATGTTGTTTTACTTGCGAGAGGGTTCCAATCCCTAACATTTGAACATTTACTACTTGTAGTGGCCATCGTGGGGGCCAATTTTCTTGAGTAATAATAGTAATGTTTTCTACTGTGTCCACCAACCCTTCCAGTATAATATTATTTATCTGCACTTTTAATTTAGGTCTCTTATCATTTATAGAAGTCTGCCAAAATACACATTTTTTGTTTCCTCCAGTATCAACTGGTTCATCCTCAGTAACTATTCTGTCTGTCATCCACAACACCATTATTCTTTACAATAGGTGGTGGATCTTCTAATTGTCCTGGGAAAAATTGTCCTCCACAGTGACTGGGATTAACCAGACCACTTTTGACATAGGGGCCTCCAAGAGGTCCTTGAGGAGTTCCCCAATTGTAAAATGTGATCTTGTTTGTCTGTGGTCGACCAACATTCATTGGTGTAGTGTCGGTCTTTGTCATATCTCCTACATAATCCTGAAGACTGAGGCCTTCTGCTTGAATATTTCCCAGGAGGAGCAATACTTCTAGGAATTATTTGCCTACAGTTACTACTCAGATGTCCTATTCTACCACACATAAAACATCTGGTAATATGTTGTCTTTTTAAACTTCTGGAGATTGCTTCTCCAATCCATGTTTGTATCTCCTCACGGTTAGGGCATTTGGCATCTTGGTGTCTCTTTAGTCCCTTAGAAATGGCATCTCCTACCCAGGTTCCTGTATCTTGATCATTATAATCTATGTTTGCTGTATGTAAAAACCATTCATCCAATGGTACTGATCATATTTTTAATAGCCAAAGTAATTGTTTACATTGTGGTTTTGCGTACTCATAAGCTAGAGGCTCTATAAGGATTTTGCTAGACACTGTGTCAGACACTTATAGCTTTACTGCTCTGGACAGCCTTTCTAGGAATTGAGTGAACTGTTTTCTCAGAACCTGTATCATCTTTGTGTGTGGTTGTATTTTTTATTCTGGCTCATGAACCTTATTCAAAGCATTAATAGCTGTTCTTTGGAATAAAGATAGTATATTTTCATCAGATTCCCCCTGGTCCTGTGAATCAGCATGCTTACCATCACCAAAAGTCTTAACTTGGGGGGCCTCAAAACATTTCTGTAGGCCTTGAAGTTTGATGGTCTTTGCTTCCTCCCTCCATTGTATTTCAGATGAATTTTCAAATACCACTGAAATCAGATGACTCCAACCTTTCTATGTTATTTATGCTTGCCCAAGAATTCAATGATTCCCTGACATACAGGCTGTGGTCCCTATAAGAAACTATGGCCTTGCCAGGCTGTGGTGGTGCACACCTTTAGTCCCAGCACTTGGGAGGCAGAGGCAGCAGATCTCTGTGAGTTCGAGACCAGGTTGGTCTACAACAGCAAGTTCCATGCCAGCCTCCAAAGTCACAGAGAAACCCTGTCTCAAAAATCAAAACAAAAGCAAAAAAAAAAAAAAGAAGAAGAAAGAAAGAAAGAAACTATGGCCTGCTTAATTTCTTTCAGGTCCATCATCTATATTGGTTCCCACAGATAAGTGATGGAACCATTATGGTGCCTACTTGTAGCTGGTCTTTCACTCATAGTTACTGGAAATGCCATATGGGGTGATGTAACAACCTTAGGAAGATCTGCTAGGCGTTATGTAGGTATACCTCTGTCGTGGCCTGGTGGACTAGTGGCTCTGAATCTGATGTATCAGATTGTAGATCATTTCATATCTGCAGTCTTGTAACCATTGTCTCTCTAAGTTATTGAATTTCATGGCTCAAAATTTTTTCTAAGGACCTAAGAAAATCTGCTCGTTCCTTGAACTTGTCATTCAAACACGATTTCAAGCATTTCATAACGTCATACCTAGAGGCCTGAATGACATGTAAGTTGCCTTCTAGGAATATCATCCTATCTGCTAAATGGCCATTGTCTTCAGCCACAGAATGAATTGTCCCTGCTAATTTGATAGCTTCTTCCTGTCTGGACTCTATTTTGGCCATTAATGCAGTGGACGTGGAATTAATTGTGTCGTGAAGGTTGTTCTGTTTAAGTTCCAAGATACATACTCTGGTAGACAATTCCTCTTTTCCTACATATTTTTAATTTTGACTCTAATTTTCTAATCATCTGTATAATTTCCCTGTTATCTGTCTTCTTATTGACTGTCTTCCATGTGATTACATGTATGAGGATGCTAATCATGAGCATCAGACACAAATATATTTGAAGGACATCATAATTGTCTCCCAATACATAATTCATAGCATTGGCACTGAGATCTCTAAAGTTTTGCATCGTTAAATTATCTGCCATGGTATAAAATAGGAGTTCTTCCCACCAATTTTAAGTACTGAGTTGTAAAATTTACCTCTAATTGATTGGGTTAATGAGAGGAATTTTACCTGTAGTTATCATGCTTGGCTAGCAGGTGGCGAAGGCATACGGCTGAACCCAGCTCCTCTTGGTCAATGTTCCCCAAAAGGTCTCTGACAAATTTTAAAAGCAGCTTGTACAAAAATTAGGAAGCAGGTTTGGTGTGGGAAAAACTGGTGAAGATTGGGAGACCCCGCAGCTATAAGACAGTCGTGAAATTCTATGGACAGGAGAGGGAACTCAAGCAGCACAGCCGGCATGAGCTGTGCAACTCTGGTAGGCTGTGTGGTCAGGTTGGTGGCAGCAGCAGCAGCGATCTGATTTGCAATTTGCTGAGGGTTGGAATCGCTCCAAGCAGTCAGGCCTGCATGGGAATGACATGGGCTTGGAGCAGAAGGAACCGCTTGTCCTGCAGGATAGTGGCAGGAGGTAGGCAGAGACATGATCCTGGGCAGCAAATGAGTTGGGGAACTACTACATGGCCAGGAAGGAGCCGGGAATTTGCCTCTGCCCAGTCTATGAAGGCCCAGTAAGCGTATATGTTCCGCAAACCATCGGTACTTGGTGGTCTCCACCCTGGGAGAGGTGGATCTGCAGAACACAGTAGGGCAGCCTTTGAACCGAAGGTGCAGGTAGTTCCGGCTTTAGAACCCGAGCTCGGGAAGAAGTGCTGCTCAGAGCCATACCAGGCCGGCAGTTACACAGCTTGGTCTGTGGGTAGTTCGGTGTGCAGTTGTTTCCCAGTAGTAGTTTTTGTAGGAGGAAGTCTGATGCCGGCATTAAACATGTGACTTATTAGAGGTGCATACAGATGAGGTAATAAAAGGGCGGTTTACCACACCGCTAACCACACCCACTTTAGGCAGGACTAAAGACGTATACGGCTGGACGTAAAGACGTATACGTACGTAGGCGGAACGTGCTCTTTCGCTGGCAGCCTGTGGATTTCGGCCTGAATTACTCCATTGGTAACAAACGTAACTGCTTTATACAATGTCAACAGCTAACACTATGATGCAGGATGTTAAGAATTTTCTTGTTTTTTGTATGGATGGGATTTTAGAAAGGGTTGAGGACCTACCTGAAAGGTACTTCCTACCCACGATGGTGATTATTAGCTTCATAATCAATATAATTTTGTTAATGGAATGGCTCAAAAATAGGAATAAACTTATACAGGTCATACAGCCATCGCAGGATAGTTTTGAAATCTTAATACAAAGGATTCAGGAAGTGCAAAATTCATTACAGGAGAGTAAGAAAGGGTTGGTAGATAATATTCAGGATATTAAAAATGATAATGTAGGTCTGACGAGCAGGTTTAAAGAGATGGAACACAAAATTGAATTACTATCAGGAAAAATGTGTTCCACAGATAGAATTGAAAAATTGGAACATAATGTTGAAACATTTAATGAAAAACACGATTCCAAGTTTGATGATTTCACTAGCAAATTACAAAGACTGGAACATAAAATTGAAATGCTAGCAGAAAAGAATTGTTCCATGTCTGAGAGCAATGATAAACTAACTGATAGAATATCATTTGTAGAAGGCAGTTTACATGCTATTGAGGTACTTGCTAAGGATGAGAATATTAGAAATTTGGAATCACATGTAAATGATGAATGAAAAAAAATGAAAGATTCCATGACGTCCTTAGAAAATTATTTGTCCCAAGAACTTCAAGAGCTCAGAGAAACAATGATGAATAGACTGCAGGATTTAGAAGACGCTCAATCTGATACTTCAGAATCAGAAATACAGGCAACAGGTCAGGACAGGAGTTTCCCAAAGCTTCTCAAATGCCGGAATGATTTCCCTAAGGTTGCTATGCGTTCCCCTATGATTTTTCCAGTATCTGTAACAGAAAAACCAGCAACGAAAAAACAATCAAATGGTCCCATTGCTTATCACTGGGAGCCTATACAGATGAAGGATCTAAAAAATATTAAGGAGGCCATTGTCATGTATGGTCTTCATTCTCCCTTTGTCAGAGAGCTCCTAACCTCATGGGCTACTGTAAATAAAGTAAGCCCAAAAGACTGGGCCCAATTAGCCTTTGCAGTGCTCGAAAATTCTTGTCAAATTCAATGGAGAGCTTTATGGAGGCAAGAAGCAAAAGCTATAGAAATTCAGGAATTACAGAACAGTCATGAAGTACCCCAAGACAAGATTCTTGGGGAGGGTCCTTACGCTGACACACAGGTTCAATCAGCATATGACGAGCACATGTTGTCTTTGTGCCATACAGCTGCTTTAAATGCCTTGGATAAGGTTTGTGAAACAGGAGAGATAATGCAACCCTACACCAAGGTATTACAGGGCCCAAGGGAAAGGTTCACTGAATTTTTAGAGAGATTATCCAGAGCAGTAGAAGTACAGGTAGTGAATCCAGAATCCAGGCATCTTCTTATAGAATCTTTGGTGTATGAGAATGCAAATCCTCAATGCAGGCAGGTAATTTGGCCATTAAAAATAAGATCAGCGCCATTGGAGGAATGGGTTCTACATACAGCGAACCTGGAATGTAAAAGTCAGGATACAGGAGCTTGGGTAGTTGAAGCTATTTCTACAGGCTTGAGGAGGCACCAGGATGCCAAATACCCTACCTGTGATGATATAGAGGCCTGGGTAGGGAAGCCAATCTCTAAGAATTTTAATAGGCATAAAGACACAACATGCTTTAACTGTGGTAGAATAGGACATCTTAGTAGGAACTGTAGACAACGCATTCCTAGAAATAATGCTTTTTACCAGGAATGCATCAAACAGAAGGCCTAAGCCTCCTGGTCTATGCAGTAGGTGTGGGAAGGGGCGCCATTGGACTGATGAATGCTTTTCCACAATAGACAGACAAGGTAGATCTTTACAGCAGGGAAACGGGGTTCCGGGGCTCAATGGAGCCCCGAAAAGGAAGATTATCCGGTCATTCCCAGTGACAGTGGAGGACAGCCTCTCCCAGGACAATTAGAAGATCCACTGCCCATTGTAAATAATACGGCACTGGATAATACATTAGCTCCAGAGGATGAATCAATTACATCAGGAGGAGATACAAAACATATATTTTGGCAAACTTCTATACAATATCATAGACCCAAGCTGCCAGTTAAGGTAAAAAATAGGGTGATTTACGGATTACTGGACACCGGAAGTGACGTCACTATCCTTAATCAGCAGTCCTGGCCATCCAACTGGGCTTTGAAAGAGGTTAATGTTCAATTCTTAGGGATTGGAACCCTATCTGAAGTTAAACAGAGCGTTAGATGGATTGACTTTATTGGGCCAGAAGGACAGAGAGGAAGGTTAAATACATATGTTGCAGATATTGCTATAAACCTCTGGGGTCGTGATCTACTCCAGCAATGGAATACACAGATTAAAATTCCTCCTGTGTCAGCTAGGAATTATAGACAAGCTCTTAGTGGTAGTAAGAATATAGTAAGACAGTACAGAAAACAGATGCCAAATGTACAGGCTGTACAGAAGCAAGATGCTAGTGCCAAACCTACAGAGCAACCGAAAGGTCTACCATTAAAATAGCTGACAGATGAACCCGTCTGGGTGGGTCAATGGCCTATGACATCTGAGAAGTTAGAGGCTTTGGAGAAGTTAGTCCAGGAAGAGCTAGATGCTGGACATATTGAGGAATCAACTAGTGCATGGAATTCGCCTGTTTTTGTTGTCAAGAAGAAGTCTGGTAAGTGGAGAATGGTTACTGATCTTAGAGCCATCAACAAGGTAATTCAGCCTATGGGGTCTCTACAACCTGGGATGCCGTTACCTTCTTTAATTCCTAAGGATTGGCCAATTATAGTTATAGACTTAAAAGATTGTTTCTTCACCATACTGCTACAAGAAAATGACAGAGAAAAGTTCGCCTTCACAGTACCTACCTATAATAATTCCCGTCCGGTACAGAGATTCCAGTGGAAGGTACTACCTCAAGGTATGTTAAACAGTCCAACTTTGTGTCAATATTTTGTGAATAAACCTCTAGAAATAATTCGTAACAAATTTCCACATTCGTTAATATATCATTATATGGATGACATATTATTGTCTGATTCAAATAAGGATACTTTGGAAAAGATGTTTGAGGCAGTAAAGGAAATTTTGCCTCGCTGGGGATTACAAATTGCCCCAGAAAAAATACAAAGAGGAGATTCTATTAACTATTTAGGTTATAAAATAGATGCTCAGAAAATTAGACCACAGAAAGTACAGATCAGAAGAGATCGTTACCGGACTCTTAATGATCTTCAAAAACTATTAGGAGAAATCTCTCAATTACAGACGATTATTGGTGTAGAAGGGCATGATTTAAAACACCTGAAAATGGCTTTAAAAGGAGATAAAGACCTAAACAGCCCACGAGTACTATCAGCTGAGGCTGAAAAAGAATTAGAATGGGTAGAAAAGAGAATATTAGAAGCACATGTGGACCGTGTGGATCCAAATCTGGACTGTATTCTGGTTATTTTACCATCTAGAGAATACCCCTCAGGAATATTAATGCAGAGGGAAGACATCATTCTAGAATGGGTATTTCTGCCACATAAACAGAATAAAAAATTGAAAACCTATATAGAAAAGGTCTCAGATTTGATATTAAAAGGTAAATTAAGGCTTCGTCAACTGACTGGGAAAGACCCAGCTGAAATTATTGTACCTTTAACGAATGAGGAAATTTCCTCCTTATGGAAGGATAATGAGTATTGGCAAATAGCTTGCAGTGACTTTTTGGGAAGTATTAGTAATAACTATCCCAAAACAGAGAGAATCAAATTCATAAAGAAAACAATTTGGATTCTTCCATGTATCGTGAGGCAAACACCTATTTCTGGAGTTCTTACCTTCTACACGGATGCAAACAAATCAGGTAAGGCAGGGTATAAATCAGGAAATATAAGTAAAGTAGTTCAAAGCCCTTACAACTCCGTACAAAAGGCAGAGTTATATGCCATTCTCATGGTACTTAAAGACTTTACAGAGCCTCTCAATATAGTCACGGTTTCTCAGTATGCAGAAAGATTTGTCCTGCACATTGAGACTGCAGAATTTGTTCCTGATAATACAGAATTAACCTCATTGTTTTTACAATTGCAGGAAATCATCAGAAACAGGACTCATCCTATATATATAACACACATCAGATCCCATACAGGTCTGCCAGGTCCTCTGGCACAAGGCAATGATGAAATTGATCGTTTATTAGTAGGTACTATGTTGGAAGCTTCAGAATTTCATAAGAAACACCATGTTAACAGCAAAGGTTTAAAGAAGGATTTTTCTATCACCTGGCAACAAGCCAAAGAAATAGTAAGAAATTGTCCCAGTTGCTCATTGTACAATCAAACTCCATTACCAGCAGGTTGTAATCCTAAAGGTGTTCACAGAAATGAACTTTTGCAAATGGATGTATTTCACTTCCCAGAATTTGGCAGTTTGAAATATGTACACCATACTATAGACACGTTCTCAGGCTTCCAATGGGCTACTGCCCTCAGCTCTGAAAAAGCTGACTCTGTTATTACACACCTCTTAGAGGTGATGGCTGTTATGGGTATACCTAAAACAATAAAAACTGAAAATGCTCCAGCATATGTCTCCAGTAAATTGGAACAATTCTTCAAATATTATAATATAAAACATGTAACTGGTATACCTTACAATCCCACAGGACAAGCAATAATTGAAAGATCTAACCGAACCTTAAAAGAGATGCTTCATAAACAGCCAGGGAAAACAAAGACACCGAAACACAGGTTACACAATGCTTTACTAACGTTGAATTTTCTTAATGCTGATGAAAAAGGACAAACTGCAGCAGAAAGACACTGGACTACAGAGAAGACTTCTGAACTGAACCAACCTGTGTATTTTAAGGATGCTATGACCTCAGTCTGGAAACCAGGATATGTGTTATGTTGGGGAAGGGGTTATGCTTTTGTTTCCACAGGAGAAGAAAAGGTTTGGGTTCCATCAAAATTAATTAAAATTCGATCAGAGCAGAAAACATCTCAGGAGGAGGAAGATAACAGCCCATCTTCAAATTCATAGTCCACCATGGATAAAGTGACCTCATAAAAGGAAAGAGAAGTGTTTTGTTTTTTGTATTCACAGGTAAACTCAGCAAAGAATACTGGACCTATGGATTCCTGTAGAAGAATGAATAGCTACCCTGAGGACCATCAAACAAACAGTATCTCACTGTGTGGTATCAAAGTCTAAATCGGTCTATATTGTTTTTTCATAGTACCCTTTTATCTTTATTTCTTCACATACCTCAGTCCCCATTCATTTAACTGAAGCTGGCTTTGGAGTTGGATTGGCTCTCCTACTCTAAACTCAAGCATATTATTTAAATACGATTCAGAATTTCTGTATTATATCAAAGAGCCATTGATATAAGACAGAAGAAATAAAATAAGGGACTGTTATCTGTGGATTTCTTTTTCTGAACAGTCTAATTTCCTCCAGGTTTTCCATCTTCCCTATTGTCACCTCTTCTGTAGGCATACATATGAAAGTTAAAATATTTCTTTGTTAACATTAGTGTTTGAGTTTTCCAGAGAACAAGGGATTTCCTGACAGCAATCTTCAACTGCTTCCGAAAGAGAATAAGGATCCACTTCCTTGACTTCACCTGATTCGACTGGAGGCATCTGAACTGCCCCACATCATTGACTCCACCTGACAAGCACTATCCTGAAACTGGCTTGAAACTACATCACTCTACACAACTCCAGACCAAGAAACTGAAACAGCACATCTTCTACAATCTGGCCAGAGCTTCAAGATAAGAGCTTCAATCAACACTAGAACCCCAGTCAGGGACTTCAATCAAGCATCTCCTGCCATACTGAGACTGTCTGATCTACTGAGATTTTGTTATACTAACATTTTCTTTTCACAGGTCCCCATGAGATTATCATCGTCCCATCTCAGCAGGAAATAGTTTTGAGAATTCCATGCCCCCTCTCCCTACTATTGATATTATAAGATAGTTTACACCTGTTAGTGTTAGTTTTCAATTATTTTAGAGTTGGGATTGGAAGGAGGTGTTCATATTTGGGTGTTTCTTTCAGATAAGTTTAGGTTTAGATAGAAGTTTGATACATTTTGTTCATGGACACAAGTTAGTTGTCCTTTTTTAGACTAAAAGGGGAATTGTAGGAGGAAGTCTGATGCCGCCATTAAACATGTGACTTATTAGAGGTGCATACAGATGAGGTAATAAAAGGGCGGTTTACCACACCGCTAACCACACCCACTTTAGGCAGGACTAAAGACGTATATGGCTGGACGTAAAGACGTATACGTATATAGGCGGAACTACGTCACTAGCCAGGCCCACTTTTGGGCATGGCTAGGGGCGTTACGGGGAAAGGCATAAAAGACAGCACACAGGAAGTCTCGGTCTCTTTCCCTGGAGTTCGGCTTCCGGTCCGGCTGCTAGCTGAGAACTGCTTGGCTCCTCTGGGTTTGGTATCTTGTGAGTAATTTTCTACATTAAATACTTAGCTTTACTGTCAGTAATTGTGTGTCGCGTATTGTTACAGTGTCCGTTTAGCGTACAAGTTTTAGTTCATTTCTGTGGGTTCATTAAATATTTGTACATACATGTAAACATAGACATATATTTTTGTATAAATGTCTACTAATATAGCATACAATATAATATGAATATATAACACATATAAAAAGCATATTTATATGTATGCTACAAAATATGCATATATGTTTATATTTGCTTTTATATATTTATGCTTTGTGAAATTTTCTCATAGCTCAAACATATTTGGCAGTGTCTTTCAGTTTTTTATATAAAATGATGTTATCTTACAATGAAGTTAAATTTACCTCCATATATATATGGTTTTTCAAGACAGGGTGACAGGGTTTCTTGTATTGTTTTGGAGGCTGTCCTGGAACTTGCTCTGTAGACCGGGCTGGCCTCGAACTCACAGAGATTCAACTGCCTCTGCCTTCCGAGTTCTGGGATTAAAGGTGTATGCTACCAACACCCAGCCGCTCTTTATATTTCTAACTAATTATTCTATCTAAAACTTCTCTAACTTTGTCAAATAAGAGTAGATAGAGGACAGCTTTTACAGCTCCTTAACTTAGAGAAAATTCTTCTAGACTTCGCTTTAGGTGTGATATTTACATTAAATTTGTTATATAGAGCCAATGTTGATTTCAGGCATGCATAATTTGTGTCAAGACTCTAGTATGTATACATAACAAGATGTGTACAAATTTTGCATGTGTCTTTGTGTCATGAAGTAATAATAATCTGTATTTCCACTGAAATGCAAAAGAGGACAAGTTATGAATGTGTCTGGTTCTGTTATATTTTTCTGTACTATTTTATTTTAATCATATTCAGGATGACCATATAAATATTTTACATGCTTTAGACCTCCAATATAACAATGTTAAATGTTACATAAGAAAACACTGCAGACAAAGTATGAATAGTTTGTTGGTTAAGACTCTTGATTCCATTCTACTGACTGCCAGTATAAACTATACCTGAACTTTGTGAGGAAGCATTTTAAAAGAAAATATTATTGAGGAGTCAAAAATATACTACGAAGGAGAGGCATAAATTTTTTAACTTTTAGTAATTTCAAAATCATTGGGCAAAGGTAAAGTTCAGCATTTTTAGGGGTCATGCATTCAAAAAATTACCCTTCATCATCTATTTATAAGCCTTTACCATTCTTCACAAAATATATTACAAAGTTTATTACACTGGTAGACCACATTTTTGAGCTGTGGGTCCCTTCATGGGGATTCATATTAGTACCATATCACTGTGTAGAAATCAAATTAGCTGATTAACTGAAACAAAAAATTTATTGGTAGCTAAAAGCTTAAGGCTAGAAGCGAAACTCACATTCATTTTAGAATTCTATGGGTCTTGCTAGGGTGTTTAGAAAAGTGTTATAATTCCTGAAACATTTGATAGTTATACGGTGAAATTAAATACAATTTATAATAAGTTTGATTTATTATTAAACTATTAATATCCACTCATAATATCCTGTGTGAAGGTTTTTCACTTAACTCCTATGGCACTTTAAAACTGTATCATTTTAATATACTTATTTTTCTTTAATTAATCAACCTCAGGTAGTAATATTTTTAACATACTAAACTAATTCTATATGAATATTGCATTTTATCATTCTTCTAATAATAGTGTGTAATATTTACAGTGCCTTTTTCTATTAAAATGGGACTAATAGTTGAAACTATCTACAATATTTTGCAACATTGCTTACTTAAAAAATAATGTGTTATTTCTATGGCAAAATAGGATGGAAAAATAATAAATCAAAACAATTTTTTAAAATTTTCATTTATATTATTAATGGGGTGTGATATTTGGAAAGAAAGCATAATCATTTATTTTGCATGCATATTTTGTGTTACTGAGACATATAGTGCTAGAGATATAATTTTTCTATAGTTTTAAATATGACATTATTTACTGTCCATTTACAAATAATTTTGCATAATTGCATAATATAATTATAAATATACAATACTATGTATATATAAATTCAACCACAATTAGCATGAATTAATAATGAACTCCTCATAATCATAATCCCAATTCAGACATAACTCTCTGCAAATGATTTTGCTATTTTCTTTTGTTAATTAACATTAATGTAAAGTATGCAGATACAACATCACTGACACAGGATATTTCTATTAGTTGCAGATTTACATGTGTTTATTTAATTTCAGAGTATTTTATTCATGTAGATATCATTAAATTATCATTATTTTATTAATACTGAATTATGGGCCTTTGTTTAAAATAAAAGCAAGTTATTCACATCCTTTCTACTAATATCACTTTGGGTATTAGAAATACATTATTAGTCCATTAATATTTAGGGATATTAATGACCTTTGATAGCTCATTCTTGTTTGCTTTGGGATGGTTGATAGTGGTGAAATTGTGTGTGGATTTCCACCCATTTTCTCTTTTGGCTGTTAGTAAAGTGGGATTATCTATTACCTATGTTTTTCTGGTTGTAGCTAATTTCCTTGGATTGGAGTTTTCCTTCTAGAACTTTCTGCAGGGCTCAGTTAGTGGATATGTATTGTTTAAATCTGGTTTTCTCATGAAATATCTTGTTTTCTCCATCTGTATTGATTGAAAGTTTTGCTGGGAATAGTAGTCTGGGCTGGCCTCCATGATATCTTAGTGTTGATATAATATCTGTCCAGGACCTTCTGGCTTTCAGACTTTCCATGAAGAAGTCAGGTATAACTCTGATAGGTTTGCCTTTATATGTTACCTTACCTTTTTCCTTAGCTGCTCTAAGTATTCTTTCTTTATTCTGTATGCTTGGGGTTTTGAATATTATATAGTGAGTGGACTTTTTTTTTTTTTTGGTCTATTCTATTTAGTGTTCTGTAAGCTTCTTATACCTTCATTGGCATGTCTTTCTTTAGGTTGGGAAAGTTTCCTTCTATGATTTTGTTAAATAGGTTTTCTGCCCCTTTGAGTTGTGTTTCTTTACCTTCTTCTATACCTATTATTCTTATGTTTGGTCTTTTAACAGTGTCCCATATTTCTGGATGTTTTATGTTAGGGATTTGTTGTACTTAAGATTTTCTTTGGTCGATGAATCTATTCGACCTGAGATTCTCTCTTCCATCTCTTGTATTCTGTTGGTTATGCTTGCATCTGTAGTACCATTTCCCCAGTTTTTCTATTTCTAGCCTATTTTCAGACTGTGTTTTTTTATTGTCTCCATGTCAGCTCTTGTAATTTTAGCTTCATGTTTTCCTTCCTGTCTTGTATTTGTAGGATTTTTTTGTTTGTTTTTTCTCCATTTCTTTAATGGATTTTCTCATATCCTCTGTGAAGGCCTCTATCTTTTCCTCTGCTGCATACAAGAAACACACCTCAGCTTCAAAGACAGATGTTACCTCAGAGTTAAGGGTTGCGCAAAGGTTTTCCAATCAAATGGACTCAAGAAATAAGCAGGGGTAGTAATCTTAATATCTAATAAACTAGACTTTAAACTGAAATTAATCAAAAGAGATGAAGAAGGTCATCACAGGAGAAATCCACTAAGATTAAGTCTCGATTCTGAACACCTATGCTCGAAACAAAAAGGCAACTGCATTCGTAAAAGAGACATTACTAAAACTCAAACCACACATAAAACCTCAAACACTTACAGTGGGAGACTTTGCCACCCCACTCTCCCCATAGACAGTATTACCAGACAGAAATTTAACAAAGAAACAAAGGAACTAATAGAAGTTATGACCCAATTGGGTATGACTGACTTCTATAGAACATTCCATCCAAACACAAAAGAATATAGCTTCTTCACAGTGCTACATGGACCCTCTAAAAATCGACCACATACTCAGCAACATATCAAATATCAACAGGTACAAAAAATTGGAATATCTCCATGTATCTTATTGGACCACCATGATTTAAGGTTAGTATTCAACAACACAAATTGCAGAAACCCTACAAACTGATGGAAATTGAATAATGTACAACTGCACCACTCCTGGGTCACAGAAGAAACAAAAACAAGAAATGAAAGACTTCCTAGAATTCAATGAGAATGAAGACACAACATACCCAAACCTATGGGACACTTTGAAAGTAGTGCTAACAGGAAACTTCATAGCACTAAGTACTCATATGAAGAAACTGGAGAACAGTTACACTAGAAAATTAACAGCACAATTGAAAGCTCTAGAACAAAATGAAGCAAACTCACCCAGGAGGAGTAGAAGCCAGGAAATAATCAAATTGAGGACTGAACTCAATAAAGTAGAAACTAGGAAAACAATATAAAGAATCAATGTAAGGAAGACTGGGTTCTTTGAGAAAATCAACAAGATAGAAACACCTTTATCCAAACTCACCAAACAGCATAATGTGAACATGAAAATTAACAAAATCAGAAATGAAAAGGGGGACATAACAATGGGACACTGAGGAAATCGAGATAATCATCAGGTCATACTTTGAAAACCTGTACTCCATAAAATCAAAAATTTAAAGGCAATGGACAACTTTCTGGATAGATATCAGCTGCCAAAATTAAATCAAGAACAGATAAGCAATTTAAATAGACCTATAACCCCAGTGGAAATAGAAACAGTCATCAAAAGTCTCCCAACCAAAAAAAAAGCCCAGGGCCAGATGGCCTCAGTGCAGAATTCTACCAGAAATTCAAAGATCACCTTATACCAATTCTCCTCAAAATATTCCATGCAGTAGAAGGTGAAGGGTTTTTGCCAAACTCTTTGTACGAGGCTTCAATAACCTTGATACCCAAGCCAAACAAAGACACAACTAAGAAATAGAATTTCAGACCAATATCCCTCATGAATATTGATGCAAAAATACTCAATAAAATACTGGCAAATCACATCCAAGAACACATCAGAAAACTCATCCCCCATGATCAAGTAGGTATCATCCAAGGGATGCAGGGATGGTTCAACATATGAAAATCCATCAAACTAATCCACCATATAAACAAGGAGTAGTGGAGAGACTACAGTAAATTCCCTGCCCTAATAGTGATTTTGACCATTGTCTTACATACCATCTTAGAAACCCAATCCAGTGACAGATGGAAGCAGAGGCAGACACCCACAGCTAATCACTGAACTGAACTCCTGGAACCCAGTGACAGAGATGGAGGAGTGATGAGCAAAGGGGTCAAGAGTAGGCTGGTGAAACCAAGAGAAATAGCTGACCTGGACAAGAGGGAGATCTTGGAGGCCAGCATGGGACTGATCCAGACCCCCTGAATGTTGCTTTGGGTAGTAGATCAGTATTTGTCCCTGGTACACAAATGGACTTTGGGGACCCATCCCACAATGAGGCATGCTTTCTCAATCTGGACACTTTGAAGAGGGCTTTGACCTCCCTGGAACGAAATGACAGAGTCTAGAGATCCCCCATGGAGGGCCTTACCCTCCCTGAGGAATTGAGTGGTGATTGGGGGGGGGCTGGTGGGAGGAGTAGATATGGAGGGGAGGGAGAGGGAGCTGGGACTGATATGGGAAGCAAGCTTTTTACTAATTTAAATATAAAATAAAAAGTGTAAAAAAGAAATATATTATTAGGCAATATGAAATTTTATTCTCTGACATTTTCTTCCACATATTTCTCTTAAAGATTCAAACTTAAATTACTCAAGATTCGTCAAAAATCTTCTTTTTAATTTAGAAATTATGCAATATATTCTACAAATGTGTGTTTTGTTGAAGAATTTATACTTTTCTCAGCATACTCAGTATGATAGCAAATTTAATACATTTTCACAAAATTAATGTGTTTATCTGACAAATTTATGTATTTTACTTATCCATGAAAAAAGAAATTAAAACTACTTGTCAATAATATTTTCTTTTCTTCATAATACAGTTGTTTATATTTTGAATAAAAGTGGAATAATTAGCTCTTCAATGCTACTCTGCTCTTAAATTTCTACATAAACTAGCAGGGTAGTCCATGTTTTATCTCTTTAAGTCCTCCTTAATAGCTATCTAAGCTATATAGTAATTAAAATAGTTGCCTTGTGCAAAACTATTCTACAATCATATGCTGGTATTTTCTGTGTTAACTTCCTTTTGTCATCTATTATTTATACTGAGGTTCAAAATTTATCAAACTCTTATTTAGTTTTTAAATAATTCCATTGAGTGTTGTCCATGGAAGACACATAAAAATTACTGTAACCTTTGCATCCCCTAATGTAGCACTCTGTATTTATTTTGTGTCATGAAGGAAATTTAAATGACAATGTAAGTAGAAATTATAATAAACATATTGTCCAAATCAACCATGAAAACACTAACTTCTTTTGGCCTTGGCATGTATTAGGTGCCTTAATGAATTTTCAATGTGTAATTTAGGCTTTAGCTTAATCATATGAAGTTATTTGATCTTTGAATAGTATGAATTCTTTACATGTAATTATTATTATTATCCCTAGTTATGAAAAGTGGGAACTTTGGGTTGGTAATATAACAAACAGTATACATTTAGTCAGTGTTATAACCAGCTTGCCTTATGAAGTAACAGTACTGACCATATAATTTATTCAATGAAAACAAACACATGAGTATTTGCTGTTTGTATCCTTACTGAACACTATGAGAAGTTTGTGAAATTTACGAGATGAATTATCATTACCAGCCTAACAATGAACAAGATACATGTAATCAATATTCCATAAATATTATGACTCCAATATTCACTTTGCCCTCACCCAAAGGAATCATTTCTAATTGTCACACTTAGCTATCACAAGTATTTGAAGTGAATGGATACTTTCTGAGGGGTGTAGGAGTATGGATTGCTATAGGTGAAGAAGTAGAAGTGCATTGTTTAGTCACAGTGAAAAATAGGCTAAATTCAGTAGACATCTTCCTATGAGAAGGAATCTTCTTTTTTTTTCTGAAATATTTAGGACTTCTCCTCTTTCCTCTGCTGCTATATTCAATCTGTGATATTCTTTAAAAATTGGGTGTACCTTCTTCTATTGTTCCTTATCTCATCTGTCGATGACAAGGATTTTAAAGGGCAAAGCATAGAATGTGTCTATATATCTCCATGTTTATTGTGAAAACATCACCCAGATGGCATAACATAGTCTTATATCAAGAATACAATATTGTGCAACACATGTCCTCCTGTCTTCTGTATAGATTCTACTATCTGGATATTTAAACTATAGAAAAATATACTTGCTAGTAAATTTAGAAAAGAAGGAATATAGTCATTTTCATTGATTTAATATTGCTTAAACAATTAGTGACTACATTATTATTTTTTGCACAGTATTTATTCCCTTCTGGTGAATGCTTGCAATTAAGCTTCTATAATTTACTATTGTTGTTTAATAGATTATTCTAAGATCAAAACATTCCACCCTGCAAGGGATGCCCCAGAACTAGGAGGTAAGCAACATCCCATTAAATAAGTAAATAAATAAATAAGCAAGCCAACAAATGGAAAGAAAGAAAAAAGAAAAGAGAAGAGATCAATAACTCATTGAAACTCATCAGATTCCCCAGGCCATTCTCTGCTATATAGAACAGAGTCCAGCAGCAAAGTAGACTCTTGCACTAGAAGAACTTCTTGCAAGGGACTTCAACCAGATGAGGCACCAGGTTAAGACTCTCTAACATATTCAGCTGCCTGTAAATTGTGCAGTGTACTCCATCCAGGCTTTCCAGATTATATAAACTGTCACCTGTGCCTTGCTGATACAGTTGTCTTTGAGTCATTTCTGCTCCTGTAACAGATCCTAATAAAGCTGATTTGTTCATGAAGCTAGGCTTTGGTGTCATCTGTACCTTGGTGTGTTGTGGCTGTCTTATCTGGGGAGAGCAGAAAAGGGTATGTTGTCTCCCCATGAGTAGCTTTGTAAGGCAGTGTAATTTGTGCAGAAACAGGGACCTGGTAGAATCAAAGATGAGTTGTGAAAAAGACAGTGCATTGTCCTGGCTTTTGGTAGCAAGACATGCATGTAAGTCTTAGAAGCCTGAGTTGGGTAGCATTTCTGGAGGACATTCTGATAGAGTTGTTCTTTTCTGTGTTACGTGTGTTTGTGGGTCTTTGTGCTATGACAGCAGTTGAATGGTTATTGCTATGGGTAGTGAAATATGCAATTCAATCTAAGACACCAGTATTAGGAGTGTCTGTTGGAGGAATCCCAGAATGCCAGTCTTCAACTATGTGGTATGAAATGGCATTCCTTTTGATGAGTGGGATGCACCATGTGAATACAGACATACCCTGAAAATAGTCAAAAGTTTTAGAGAAAATTTTGCAGTCTTTGAGATTAATGTACAAGGGTTGAGATTTTCAGCAAGCAGTGGCAGAGGTTCCTGACCACTGTTGTGTTTAGTTAGAAATGTTACTCAGACTGAGATGGTGACCAAGCAGGGGCTTCTTTGTGTAAAGCAAGAACTTACTGTGCAAAGGATCAATTGAAACAAGAAATGGAAATATGGTAATATCCTCTATGTTAGCTTCTGATTTAACAACTAAGTTAGATAAATAAGAGGATGAGAGAGAGACATGATAAAAGCAGTGAACAATACCTCTCAAGCCCAAACTTTAGTAGAGAAAGAGGGAAAAGCTCTAATAATATAGTGTGCAAATGGATACACTAACCATAGTCCAATGCAAGGCCTTATTGTGGTGAGGAAATACTAACATTTAAACTATTGGAATTAAGACTTTTAAATAAAGAAGTAGGCTAGTGATGCTTTGGGATGTGGTGGAAGTGAACGTGATCACTCTGACTGCTATGGAGACAGAAAAAACGACTAATGTAATTTCCCATTGCTCATTAATGGAAATACCACAATATGAGGGAAATCAGTCCCTGGTATGCTGCCTTATGTAAGCATTAGGAAAACTTTGTTCTCTCTCTCTGAAGTTGTCATAAAAACAGAAGATGGAGACTCACAGAGGAGGGGAAGATGATGTCAATGGAATTAGCAATAAAAGGATCTGTGTTTGACCCTCAGCTTACTGGGACAGATAGGCCTACAATCACAGAGGAATTAAACAAAAGATTAATCTAGCAGGATCTGAGAGGCTAGTGTGGGCCTTTACTGATTTCACTGTGTCCTTTCCTAGGAAAAGGGTTTGGCAGATCTCAGTGGCATAGACTAGCATGTAAAGAGAGTCTGTAAAGAAAGATCAACCTAGAGAAGATAGTTGTTGGGAGAGATCTCTCATATCCTCAACATTGACCATGTCCATTTGGACGTGGTCACAGGTATGTGAGGGAGGAGAAATAAAAGGAAAAGGAAGGGCACATGCTCTCTCTTGGTTTTGCTATTGTGGTCGGAGACCTACAGATCACTGAGCTCAGTTCTAGGCTTCTCATGTAAGTGTCCTCTCTCTATCAAATATCATATCTCTATCATATGATACCCCCCCTTCACAGTATTCTTGGTGTGACTTGTTTTTCATCTTCAGATAGTAAAAATATAAAGCATAGGAAGAAGTCTGCCTGGGTTCCTGGAAAAAAATGTGTTAAGTCTTATTTTGAGGTAGAGTTCCTAAGGGGGAAAACTGATAGAAAGCAAGACTGTGTGCTTATGAGCCTTAAGAGAATTTCAAGTGCTGAAATTGATATGACCAAGCCAGTTCCAGGGCTTGGTTCATTTTACCTCCAGACTGAGGACAATATATTTCCTTCCAGCAAAAGGTCATGATGGTAGGGATGGAGATGTTTTGCCTAGCCAGGATTTCTTCCAATAGCTATATCTGATGAGTGCAGATACAGGACCTGCATTGCCAAGCCAGGTCCACTCTGACAGCAGGTTCAGCAGGGCAGGCCAAGATTGCATCTCCCTTTGCCTCTGGATGGTAGGTCTGAGCAGATTAAGTCAGACTCATTGAGTGTATCAGGCACTCAGGAACATAGGGAGGTTCTGTGGAAAACAGCCAGGATACAGAAAAGTAATGGTCCAAAGATAATATTTAAACACTACAGGGAACTGGTTAAGTTAGCACCTCTGCCCATGCTTTGTAACTAATCTTAGAGAGACATAGAGATACATGGAAAGGAACTCAAATAGGAGCTCATTCCACACAAGGTACAAGGGCCAGACACAGCTATAAAGTTCTTGTTTAATTATAGCCTGGTTAGATGTGTATGGAAAAATCATACAACAGACTGTGCCTGTAAATGTAAAGAAGCTACAGGCATTTTGAGACTCTTGGAATATTAGCACATTTTTATGCACCATCTTGTCTAACATGTCTGTCCTCTGTATAATTTGATAAAGTGTGTTATGGGGGATTGGAACAGAAAGAATTCAAAGGCTTTTCAGCAGGCTAAGATCATTGCAAGACATGCTAAGCAGTTACGTGTCCCACTGACACAGTGCCACTAGCAGTTCAGAAGGTTATGGATGGTGGCTATGACAAAAGCAACCTAAACAAATGTTTCCAATAGAATTTTGGTTTCAATCATGGAAAAGAGCAGAGGGTATGTATGCACTAGGACATCAACTTCGGGAGGTAAACCAGGAATTGCAAAAGGTGCAATTCATAGCTGGCTACACATCAATGAGTAAAAACCATTTACACTACACTGGCATGAATTGAAGGCATTCTGGCCAGATTGACTTCTGCTACGCTATGGAGTCAAGTGTTACAAAGGGGGGATGCATATTTACAACAGTGTGACATGGTATATTCAAGCTTTAACACTAGTACCATTCAGGCTGTTCTAGGACCATTATCCTTTAAAGCCATTGAGAATCTCCCAGTAATTGAATCATCAGCTAAAGACTTTAAATACTAAAGGTACTCTACACGGAAGGAAAAGTATACTCCCAGAGACCGTATGGTTACTGAATAAAATACTAGTACCAGAGGTAGGCTATCTCCCCTGTGGACTGCTGGCCAGGGAAGCTCCTGAGGCCATGCAAATGGTAAAGGCTATTGCTATTACTCTTGATTGTATGCCAGAATTTGACTTATGATAGTAATGTTGAAGACACCACATGTTCATGTTTTGATTGTAGGAAATGAATAAATTAATCTGGAACTTGACTGCAAGTTTCATCTCTGCTGGCTGCCTTTCAGAGTGACAGAGAAGCAATGGAGGCTTCTGGTGAAGAGCTGTCATCTACATTCTTGCTTGGCTATCTTGGGTAACCAACACTCTTCCAGATGGATTTAATACCTGTTCCTCAGGATGAAATTCAACCCTGATATGGAAAGCCAAAATGGAATCCTATGGCTTGGGAGGTGATGAATCCTAATAGGGAATCACCTTGTATGGTTTTATGATATGGATGTAATGTGCGTGCCCAAATGCTCTATAAATATTTAGGTTTATACCTACAGACCACTGTGGGTGTCAGCTCCAACTCCTAACCACTGGATAAGCTCCTGAACAAGAGGCTGTTACAGTGTCATTGTAGCCTATATCTTAGCCATAGAAGGACATCTATAGTCACTCCCTCTAAAGCTCAGGGATCTTTTCAGTAGAAGGAACAGAAAGAATGTTAGAGCTAGAAGAACCCATTGACCTGCCTGCAGGCTGAGCAGTGACTCCAGGACTGCCAGGTTCTGTGAGTTGTCACACATGCTGGAATGGGCTTTGATGACGCAGCTGTCTTTCAGTCATTTCTGATCTGTAAGTAATCCCTCACTCATTTTCCTATAAGTAATAACCAATGTAATTCAGTGGTTCACCAAGTTGGACTTCAGAGGTACCTATCTGTACTTTGGCATACTGTGAGTTTCTCATCTGGGATGAAGAGATGAATGTGTTTCATCTTCCCAGGTTAAGATTTGTCACACAGTACCTATTGAACTTTATATTCAACTTTGTATGTTATACAATGTGTTTCTATGAATACTCTAATTCAGATACTTGGCTGAAATGTCCATAGCTGTGTGTAACATTTCTAAGTCCATGCAGGTAATTTGAACTTCTTAGAAACAGTCCAACACATTACTTCAAACTATTAAAAATTTAAATCCTTTATGTGTGTTTCTTGTGAGGATGACACTTATTTGAAATTTTGAACTGCTTTTTCTTCATATATATATATATATACGTATATATATATGTGTGTGTGTGTGTGTTTGTGTGTGTGTGTGTATGTGGGTGGAGGGAGATGGTTTTTAAAAGGTGCAGGACTTGGTGAAGAATGCTCTATGATTAGCACACAAAATGAACACAGTCCTCTCTATAAGCAAGATTAACAAAAAATGAATGCCATTTATATAATAAGAATTCAGCACAGACATGAAAATTTGAGATTTTATGGTGGAAAAATAACCAGACACATAGTCAAAACATTCTTTCCTCCAGCGACTTTTATGAAGCACTAAAAAAACAGCTGTCCAGTGGTTTAAGGTATTAAGGAAGGCTGTCAAGAGCTGTGGATATCCACTGCAGCCATTCACACATGAAATCTGAGAGGTTTTCTGGGCTGCTGTAGCAAGTAATTAATTTGGGAAAATTCCAGGGGTTAGGACCAGATGTTCTGTTCCACTTCCTCTGGACTTACTATGACAATAAATATTTTTTGTTTGTTCACATTGTGATGAACTTCCATGAGAGTCCAGCCTGTCCAAGAGGAACACACTTATCCCCCTCCAACACACACACACACACACACACACACACACACACACACCTGCTTATTACTAGCTAAGTTTTGCACTACAACAGATTGATTAACATTTTCCAACATAGATTCATCTTAATGACAATTTTCTGTCACATAAAATCAAAGCATTTCTAGTTCAGAGAAACATAAATTGGTTATTACAACTTGTTAATGACACTGATGGGGGATGGAAAATAATATATTTTAAAGTAAGACTTCAACTAAAATGTATAGATGGAGTCAGACTTTCAGGAATTTAACATAAGACTCAATGACTACAGGTATTCATGGTACAGAAAAAAATTACAATAATTTTTTGTCTACTTAACACAAACCTAGCTATAATTAAGTAAATGGATTCTCAGTGGAAACACCACCTACATCAGATTGACTTCTGAACATGTCTTTGAGTCATTTTCTTGATGATGATTGTTGTGGGACCACACATCCCACTGAAGGCAGTTCTAGGCCAGGTTGGGACTAGGCGATATAAGAATGTTAACAATCCAGAAAAAGCAACACGCTAATCTACATTCCTTCATGGTTTCTGCCTCCAACTCTTGCCCTGATTTTCTGCTGTGGCTTCCTTTGTTGGTAGACTATAACATCTATGCAAATAAACTATTTCTTCCTGAACAGGAATTAATAGTAGGAATGAGAGTTGTGACAGTTACGAACCTGACAGTGTAATCTTTATGTTGTGGACTTTTGAGTGGAGAAGGACTGCAGATTTTGGAACTTTGGGATGTAACCTTCTTGATTGTTCAGAGCTTAACAAGGTATTGTGGGTGCATGCAAAATAAGAACGCTGAAAACAATGCAAATAATGGAGGCTAGGCTTCTGAACATTCAGAGGGAAGACAGGAATTCCCTCAAAGACTCAATAAGAGCCACTCATTTGATATTTTGAGTTAAGGAACAGTGGACTCTGTTTACCTGGGGTTGAATAATTAGCTGTGAGTAACAAAAGAAAAGCAAGACTGAAGTGAAAGCTTTGCTTTACTGGGATAATAGATGCTGGTTATCTGAGGCTAAACAGCAACCGTGATTTATAAGAGAACAATATCATCAAGGCAAACTCTCCTAGGAATTTTTTTCTCAGTCAGAACATAGAAGCTGTAGTCACATGGAGAATATATCCTAAATCTCAAGCTGGTAGTTCAGTATGGTAATGTGTAAGATTCTTACAAATAGTGTTGGTTTGAAGAAGTCATGAAGAGCAGTTGAGGCTTGGGGCAATAGAGGGTAGAGCATGAGTTTCTGACAGTCACAGGACTGAAGGGATCATGTAGAGAAGCTGATATATGGAATCATGTGGCAGGGTCATAGTTCTTGGAGAGACCACAGATGAAATTGGAACCTCAGTTGCTAGGTGACACCAGCATAGTGAAGCTACAGAAAGAATACTTGGAAACATCTAACCATGGAATGACCACCAAAGACAACAGAAAGTGTGAGTAGGTGTACCCTATTCAACACGATGTATATCCCTAAGGTAGAACTGGAGAGGTGCGGCTAACCACAGCTTCTGGAGACTGAAAGACCATCTGTGAGTCCCAAGCATTGTAAACTGTACTATTTAATTTTTTATAATTTTGGTCGGCTTTGGTAATATTGTAACTGTTCTAGTTCTTCCCTCTTTTAATAAGAAAGTATGAATTTATTTGTTGTTGTGATTCTGTTTTGTTTGAGTTTAGAGGAACCCATAGTTAAGAAGAAAGATCCTCGGTATTAAAGTTTTGAAATTTTTATTGAATGTGGAGCTTAATTTTGACTATGTTGTATGCTGTAATATTAGCAAGAGTTCTGGATGAACAGAAGTGAAAAGGGAATATGGGTGAAACTGAAACATTTGAAAATCAGTGGACAAGGAGTTGAATGGTACGGTTTGAGTTAGCAACTGGACACAAATATGAACTCACTTTGGAAGACAGAATCTCAGTTGATGTTGTCTCTAACCATTTGGTCTATGAGTATGGTTATGAAGTGTAATCTTGATTACACACTGAGTGGCTGGGAGATGCTGGGAGGGGCTGGAGCTGGCACTTCTAGTGGCATCCCTGTTCCAGTGGGCCTGGACTATATGAGAGAGGTAGTTCCCGATTACAGCTCCTGCCTTGATTTCCTGTTATCGCTACAGAAAAAATACTTGGAAACGTCTAATCATTATGACTTATGGTCTGAAGTTCTGAAGTAGTGAAATAATACAGAGTATGCTTATACTCATATATGAAAATAATGCTTGACTGTAAAGCTATAAACATTTGCTATAAATCTTAACAACATATAGGATAATTAGAGGAAAACTTCTTCTAAATAAGTATGATAAATGTGGGACTTTTGTCATAATAATTTTATTATAAATATCCTACAAGTGCTAATGTCACATTATCTGAGAAATTTGTTTAGAAACTGCAATTAAATAATTCAGAAATAATTAATTCAGAAGACAACCCATTAAATTATAACCCTCCCTACAGGTTAACTTGGTGCCAAATGTATTGTTTAATTTATCATTCTTAGTAATTTTAGAGGGCCTCAAGGCAGGGAATGAAGTAATAATAAATAGGGAATAGTGGATAATTAGAGAAGGAAATGTGGAACAAAATTACTAAGGGCTTTAGGTGAAGTTCATTATTACTATTTAATAGTGCCCAAGAGCATTCGATCAAATTATGGATCAAGTTTAAAAGTGGGCTGAAGGAAATCCTTGTGGAGGAGAGTTTTCTATTTTTTCCTCATAATTCACCAGAAATGTGATAAAATATTCTCAAGATATCCCCCACAAATCATATTTTGATCAAGCTATATGGAAAATAATTCTGGAGGACATGTGTGTATATTTTTGGAGTTAAGGGATTGTATTTACTGAGAAAACAGAAGATCCCGAGAAAGAAGGAAGCATCTGAGATCATTTGGTGATTATCTATGTACTCTAGGGACTTAAGATGGTCCAGGATTAAGCAGTAAGTCCCTGCTTAAGCAGCAAGGTGACTGTTTATGTGACATGTTGTAGCGCAGCCCTCAGGCAATTTAATGCACAGAGAAAGCTTGCTTTACTAACAGTACAGATTATCTCTTTCATTTGGGCTCATCCTGGAGCACTGTATTGCTATTATTAAACTTTTAAAAGTGTAAATATATAATTTATTTGTTTATCCTTATTTTGTTTCATTTCATTACCATAATAAGGATTGTGCAACCTATGAATGCTCACCCACCTGTCTTTGTATTACAAAGTTTTCCTCTAGTTTTGTAAGTAAAGCCAGTTTGTTTAGATAATGACTTAGAGAATTCATAGTTAAAGTGTATGCTGAATGGAAACAAAGAGGGAGTAGGTTTGGGTTTTTGAATGACAGGATTGATTAACATTTGAACTGCTTATAATAATAATACATACTGAAAACAGCATGTGCTCCATAAATTCTAAGGAAGGTATGTTGTATCTAGATGCAAAGTGACTATGAATGTTACCCTGATTCTATGTATTACAGAATGATATGAAAATGCTTCTGGTGATGGAATCAATAGCACTATTTAAAAATTCTTCTTTAACATAAGCACAAATTAATGTGACTATGGTTTACGTGCTGTATCAAAACAGTGGAAAAATAAATCCATTTTTGTTATTTATTTGTATTTATTAGAGTGACACTGTGACGCATGAACAGTGTAAGGAGAAGAATGGAAAAACAGCATTAAGGAGAATGGAATCTCAAACCAAATTCTAACTTTATCACCATCTTACTGGTTAAAAGTCAATGTTACTACCCCAGTGTTACTCAGTATCCATTAATCAAATATTCACCTGAGAACAGAAAGTGTTCTAAGATGTCTGAAAACACCAAGATTTTAAAATCAAAAGAAAGATATATAAACCAACACACCCATTTTTAAATTAAACATATTAATGTTGAAATAAGGAAAGAGACTAAAAAATGACAGGAAAGCTTGCATAGTTTTATTTTATTGTGACTTTGAAAGATTTAATTTGTAATTTTCTTTATGAAAAGGAGGATTGTAGCATTTCTAAGAATGGCACTAGTAAGTACACAACTCATTTTCTTCTTTTGTGACTCATTCCAGTTATAGGATAATAGGGTTCAATATGATTGGAGTGTTAAATTAAAATAAACAAAATTTTGTCCTTAACATTAAAGTATGTAAAGCTGTGATAAAACTATGCAAAGGGTATCCTTGCAGTGGAAGTAGTATGACCTGATTTAGAAGAGAAACTGTCCTTTTGGTTTATATAAAATGCAATCATGAAGGAGAGAAGGATAGTGAAATATTTTAGAGGAACAAATATTAGAAGAAATTGCAAATTACAGTTTTGTTACTATAAGAGCAATACATTTTAGAATCAGTGTGAAATTATTCATTAGCTATATTGCATGTGATTTTGATGATTTTCCTAACCAAACACGATGACAATTGGAAGTAGGTATTATAGATTAAGTGAAACTAAGATAAACAAATATATTGATGAGTTATGTAGAAGTCAATAAAAAAATGTCAAATTCTGAGTACTTAAGTAAGAAACTATTTGTCAGTACCTGTGAACTCTAAATTTGTCTTTATAGGGATTGGGCGATACATGCAAACTGGATATTTTGATAGAGACATGAGAAAACTGGTACCCCAGGAACAAACTGTATTTTGTAGATGTTTTAATCACAGGAATAAGATAATGAGGGCTGATGAAGAACCTCAGCAGGTAAAGTCATTTGCCACAAATAATGATGACCTGAGTTTAATTCTTAGAATTCATAAGGCAGAAGGAGACAACCAAGTAATCTGACCTTCATATAAATGCCCTAAAAAGTAGACACAGACACACACATACAGAGAATGAAGAAGAGAGAGTCAGAGACATAGAAGCACACTGAGAAAAACACAGAGAGACTGAAAGAGTTAATAAATATAAAAATAATCAAATACAATGAGTTTTCTACAGATAATAGGCAAAGCTTACTATGAGATGTCACGGCTCAATATGCTATTCATAGAAATTAAAAAATAACAGAGAGGTCAACAGAATTAATTGCTATTACTATACTACATAAACTGGAAACTTTTGGGTAGAGGATTTTTAAGTGCACTTGGTAAAAATCGTTTTTCCAATACAGCCCTCAAATAAACACCTAAAACATAGGCCTGTCTTTGAAATAACTCTGAGGATAAATTTGAATTGTACTGCAGACGATTGATGGTCCAAATTAATGTGTGGTGCCTAAAGAAGGGATGATCTCACAAGAGTTCATTCTAGTCATTGATTAGCTCTACTCCTTCCAGGAACCAGAGCAAACATAAGACACTAGAAATGATGCTAAGGACCAATATCCATTATTCCATCCACACTCCACATTTTAGTCTTTTATCTATTCATTCCCAGTTTTCTTCCGTAATATATTTGGGAAGAAAAGACAACTGCCTTGATATCATCCTTCTGTTTCTGTCAACAACTTTCAAGATACCAATTGCTTTCTCTTGGTTTTCTATCACAGGTCCAAAGGGGAAAGTAGAGAATATTCCAACAGAAGGTGAATTGCACATAAAGACTTACCATCATGTAGAAATAACTGATATTTGACTTCTTGTTTGGTTAGCCATCCAATGTAAATCTGATCATCGTCTTCGACCTGTATATATAATTTTATGAGCAGTGAAATTAAAACTCATTAGATTTTCAATGGCAGTAAAAAAAGGTATTGCTATTTGAGCAGTGCCTTGATTGGTTGAGAGCAAGAATTGATATTTTTTTTTGGTTCTCCACTACATAGTCCCCTTAGTTCTCTCAAAGCTCTTTATTTTCCCATTTAATTAATCTAAAACAAAGAAGGATGAATCAAGGCATGTTTAGGGATTCACCTCCATGAAACAGACACCTCACCTTCAAGTAGGAAAAGTAGTCACCCCAGAGGAAAAGAGAATGTTACAGGATCTGGAGCAAGCAGAGTAATGTTACTCCTGCATGAAACAATGTTACCAGGGGCTGAAAACAAAGCTTGAATTGTTGAAAAGGTGTTAGAAGGAGAATGGAAAAAGGATTATGACTCCATGAATACTACATATTTAATTTGTGGAATTCCTTTCACAAAATCATTATCAGCATCTCAATGCCTGGATTGAGTGAAAATTTCAGCTCCTTTTTGTTGCCACAATTACTAGCACCTAAGAAAGGTATGATTCTTCCTTTTTATAAAAATTTAAATAGCAGGGTTATGAATATGTAATACTCAAAATTATGAACTTGATAGTCAAAGCAAAACTCCATAGAAACCATAGAAGCAATTTGAATTTGTGTTTACTTGCTACGTTGGGGTAAATGTAGCAGCTAAATATTGGACACAGATACGCATGCAGACAAAACACCACATTCAATTTTTTATTATATTATTTTATTATACGAATGGCTACATTTTTTTAAAAGAAAGAAAAGGCAGGTTTGTATAACATTGTCACTTTCTATGAAGGCAGGGTTAAACACTCCTTGAATTTCACAGCTTCATATCTACCTAAAGTTGCTTTTGCTAGGGAAGTACATCAGCAATTTCTTTGACTGACAAGTTAAACATTTAATTCTTTACCCATGAACTGCTTTATAAAAGTGCATTGGACTTCTTTGACTCACTGTTCACAATTTATTTTACTCCTTTCTTCAGTGACTTAAAATAGATTCTTTCCTTTTGCTGTGAACTATCTGAAATCTCTTTATCTCCTATCTCTCTTCTTCTCTCCTCTTTCTCTCCTTCAGAATGACTTCATGGTAACCCAAATTCAATTTTTAAAATAGAAACATCTATAAATTTGTAGGCAAATACATGAAACTAGATAAAAAACATCTTCAGTGAAATAACCCAGACCCAGAAAGACAAACAGGGTGTGTGCTCATTCATAAGTAGATATTAGATATAAAGCAAAGAATAACCAGGTTACAATCCACTAACCCAGAGGAGCTAGGTAAAACGTGGTATCATCAGAATGATGCACATGGAGGGCGCCATGAAGGGAACATAGTTAAGATCTCCTGGAAAACTGGGAGGGCAGAAGAGAGGAGATGGAAAATGGGAACATGAAAGATGAAGAAGACTGAGGTGAAGGGAAGGAGGCAGATAGCAATGAAAAGGATAGCTTTTGTTTTTTGTTTGTTTGTTTTTTCATTTTTCGAGACAGGGTTTCTCTATGCAGCTTTGGAGCATGCCCTGGAACTAGTTCTTGTACACCAGGCTTATCTGTTCTCTGCTTACCAAGTGCTGGGATTAAAGGCCTGTGCCACCGTGACCTGCTGAAAGAGATACCAATCTAGAGGGAGCCATTATGGAGGTAGGAAAACCCCTGGTGCTAGAAGAAGTCTAAGGAATCCACAGTGGAGTGGAGAGGCTGTCAGAAGAGGCCTTCCCTGTTTACTGGATTGATGACTACCCCAATTGTCATCACAGAACCTACATCCAGTAAGTGATGGAAGCAGATGCAGTGACCCACAGCCAAGCACTGGGCTGAGCTCCTGGAGTTCAGTTGAAGAGAGAGAGGAGGGATCATATGAAAAAGGCGGGTCAAGAGTATGTTGGGGACTTCTTAAAATCCCAGCACAGTTCTTCACAGACCTTGAAAGAACAATAATCAATTTTGTATGGAAAAACAAAAGACCCAGGATAGCCAAAACAACCCTGTTCAACAAGGCAACGTCCGGAGGCATCACCATCCCTGACCTCAAGCTCTATTATAGAGCTATAGTCCTGAAAACAGCTTGGTATTGGCACAAAAATAGACAGGTAGACCAATGGAATCGAATTGAAAACCCGGGTATTAACCCACACACGTACAAACATCTGATCTTTGACAAAGAAGCTAAAAATATAAAATGGAATAAAGAAAGCATCTTCAACAAATGGTGCTGGCATAATTGGAGACTGGCATGTAGAAGAATGCAGATCGATCCATGTCTATCGCCATGCACAAAACTTAAGTCCAAATGGATCAAAGACCTCAACATAAATCCAGCCACACTGAACCTCTTAGAAGAGAAAGTGGGTGGTACCCTTGAACGAATTGGTACAGGAGACAGCTTCCTGAACATAACACCAGTAGCACAGGCAGTAAGATCAACAATTAATAAATGGGACCTACTGAAACTGAGAAGCTTCTGTAAGGCAAAGGACACAGTCAGCAAGACAAAAAGGCAGCCCACAGAATGGGAAAAAATATTCACTAATCCCACATCTGACAGAGGGTTGATCTCCAAAATTTACAAAGAACTCAAGAAGCAAGTCTCCAAAACACCAAAGGACCCTATTAAAAAGTGGGCTGCAGAACTAAATAGAGAGTTTTCAATAGAGGAGTCTAAAATGGCTGAGAGGCACTTGAGAAAGTGCTCAACATCCTTAGCCATCCGGGAAATGCAAATCAAAACAACTCTCAGATACCATCTCACCTCTGTCAGAATGGCTAAAATCAAAAACGCCAATGACAATTTATGCTGGAGAGGATGTGGTGAAAGGGGGACACTCCTCCATTGCTGGTGGGAGTGCCAACTGGTTCAGCCACTTTGGAAATCAGTGTGGAGATTCCTCAGAAAAATGGGAATAAACCTACCACAAGACCCAGCAACTCCACTCTTAGGCATATATCCAAAAGATGCCCATTCATACAACAAAGAGGTCTGTTCCACTATGTTCATAGCAGCTTTATTTGTAATTGCCAGAACGTGGAAGCAACCTAGATGTCCCTCACCTGAAGAGTGGATAGAGAAAATGTGGTACATCTACACAATGGAGTACTATTCAGCAGAAAAAATAATGGAATCATGAGATTCGCAGGCAAATGGATGACACTAGAAGAAACCATCCTGAGTGAGGTAACCCAGTCACAAAAAGAGAAACATGGCATGTACTCTCTCATATATGGATTTTAGACATAGATCTGGGGAGTGCCAGCCTACAATCCTATGGCCAGAGAGTCTGGGAAACAGAAACTTTATTTAGTGGCTGATCGAAGAAGAGGCAGACTCCCTTGGTTAAGTACTGAGCTGAACACAAGAAAGCCAGTAACAGAGAGGGAGGACTGATGATCAAAGGGATTAAGACTGGGCTGGTTTAACCCCCAGAAACAGCTGACCAGACAAAGGTTAACTCTTGAATCCCAGGCATTAGCCTGGGAAGCCAGCATGGGACTGATCAAGACCCCCTGAATCTGGGTGTCAGTGAAGAGGCCTAGGGAATCTATTGAGCCTTGGGCAGCAGATCAGTACCCATCCCAAGTATACACACGGACTTTGGACTCCAATAGAACAATGTGAGGTGCACTCTCACCCAGAACTCTTGGGAAAGGGTCTAGGCCCTGCCCTATATGAAATGACACATTATGGACACCCCCATGGAGGGCCTCACCCTCCCTGGAGAAATGAGAGGATAACGGGGGTGGAGGGGAGGGCATGGGAGGAAGGGAGGGAATGGGAGAGGGACCTGGAACTGACTTGTGAAGCAACCTTGATTCTTATCTAAATTTAAACTGGAAAATAAAATTTTAAAAAAAAAAGAGTATGTTGGGGAAAATTAGAGATAGCTGAATGGAGTGAGTATGATGAGCTCAAGACTATGGACTGATAGTTTGGGAACTTTCTTGGGATGGAAATAGACCCTCTGAATTTGGGTTACAGTTATGTGACCCTATCGGGGTTTTGGGGGGGGGGGGCATGACAGTGGCACCAAGACCTATCCTAGCGGCATGAACTGGCATTTTGGAGCCTATTCCCTGTGGTGGGGTACCTTGCTCAGACTTAATACAGTGGGGAGAGGCTCTGGCCTGCCTCAGATTGGTATGCCAAAGTTTCTTGACTCCCTGTTAGGATTTAGGCATTTGTACTGGTCTGTCTTTGGAGTTCTGAAAGGATATGCTCTCAGCTGCTGCCACAAAGAACATCACCTGTGCCTCTTCACCATGTTCCATTTTAAAGGGGCCCTCTCCACCTCCCTCCTCCCCCTCCCTCCCTCCATTCCCCTTCCATTGTCCTCCCCATTTCCCTTCCTCCTCTGTCTTGATGCTCCTGTCCCCAGAGGCCAGTTTCCCCCATCCCCTTTCTGTTTTTTAGGATCCTTTTCCCCTAATTAAAAACAAAACAAAACAAACAAACAAAAAGAAAACCCTTGCTTGAACTTTGTGGAATGGTGTTTTTCCCTCTCAAGCTTCTTTATAAAAAGGAGAACACTCCTCATGGAAGGACTTACCCCCTCTGAGGAGTGCATGGGGGGGGATGGGAAAAGTGGGAGATAAGAGGCAGGGGGTGAGCAGGAGAAGGGGAGGGAGTAGGGATTGGAGTTGGTATTATAAAGGAAATATAAATTTTGAATAAAAAAAGTAAAAAATATTTCATTTCACCGAAGAAAAAATAGAAACAAGAAAGCTTTAAAAATGTATAATGAAGCCAAAATACTCTTTGGAGCAGTTCACTAAGATGCTCTGCAGCTCTGTCTTATCTCCAAAGCTACATTGTTTCATACTGACAGATTCAGCACGTGTTTTCTAATCCTAGTCTGTGAAAACTGATTAAAAGTCTTAAGCATGTGCTGATTATTGCTTCTTTCTTACCTCTGTCATGTTACCTCTCAGTGTCTCTTTCTTTGCAGTTTCCCCTTAAGAAATGGTCTCATATGTATATTTACATTTGTGGTAGCACCTTATTTTCTCATGTTTTTTTTCTCAGGTGAGCTTTCTAACCCACTGCAAATTTTTAATTTCTCTTTATGAAATTTATCTTCCTCTATGCATTATTTATACTCTTCACACTCAGTAGTTTTGTTTATTTACATAAAAGTATATATACCCTCTAAAACAATCTAATGATCCCACTCTTATTGTTCATGCTCTTGTAACTTGCATGTTTTTTAAGTGTAGACAGGGCCTACTGGTACAATTTTGAGAAATGAACTATGGTATAGTTCTACTGAAACCAGGTGGCTGTTTCTAACTCTCCGCGACTTTATTATGTTCAAAGCAACCTTAAATTTCATGGAAATCTATGTCCAAATCCCTATTAAAAGAAAAAATATATCTCTAGCCAAAGAAGATATTCACGTGACTCATCTTGGAAGCTGATCCCTGGGCCTTCTGCCTGCAGCTCTGGAAGGCCTATCATGGAAACTTCATGAAGGCCCTGGAGGTACTCCAATACCTGGCTACACACTGTGAAGTGATTAAGTAGGATTGGCTATGCGGTGATGGACAACTGAAACATTTCATACTAGCTTGTTCTTTTATGTTATACACCTGGAGGGCAACCTACAGAGTCAGAACTTTTTGATAGCTTTTCTCTTTTTGATTATAGATAAAAACAGCCTTGCATCTCCATGTTATGTCATAAAGAGTCCATGACTTTTTACAATGATACACAAATTGATGTATTGTCGTGATGCATCAAATTTACCACTTAATTTAGTTATCTGTAGCTCCTTTGATGATTTAAAAGCTAAATTTCTGATGTCCAGCTAGTACTCTCTCCCAAGAAAATAGAAAAGTGGATATTAGTGAATCAGTCAGGCCACCTGACCAGCTCAAAAGTGGGACACAATATTGTATTTTATATTCAAATAAAGGATAAAGCAGCAAAAGACCTTGCTCACTGTGCTTAAGTTTTCCATAGTTTAAAAATTATTTAAAAGGACAAGCTTCAGAAAATATTAATACTAATTTCTGCCAAATTAATCAAAATAATTATTATATAGAGTCGTGACACATCTAAAACAATTCCTACTGTTTAAAGAATTCTATTATATTTTAAGTATCTACTTCTACATAAAGTAATGTCAGAAATTGAGGTGTATTATGAAATGACAAACATCCTGATTTCATTGTCATTTTACTTATAAAAGTGAATCTATTTGGGTCACAGAGATTATGAATTTATATATAAATTCAAAGGATATTTCTAAAACTCCCATTCTTTCCAAATAACTGATCTAATGCTTTCTCCAACATACACTGTTAAAATATGGTTTATATTTCATATTGATTCATAGCATATAATCTTATCTTACCCTTTGTAAAATGAAAATCTGAATTGCATCATAATTAAACACAATGAATTCTACATTATCATTTGTATTAAAAAATGTATATCCAATAACTTTTATTTCTTCCTCTAGGAAACAGTAAAGTTTTCTTTCATAATGTTTCTTTATTAATTTCATAGTATAACTTTCCAGAACTGGGTATGCAGTCTGTTTGAGTTCCATTCCTGTGTGTTGTGCTATATTAAGCTTTTTCCATTCTTTCTGTGAAAAGGTGAGTTTCCAGATGCCATGTACTTGCAGGCTGTCATTTTTCAACCAACTGGAATAAAGCAAAGGAACTTCTGACTGCACAGGAATCTGTCTCCCCATGTGTGGTCCATTTCCAAGTGTCTGCCTCTATTTGTATGTGTTTGCTTGCTTGTTAAACTTGAACAAATATGGTTTTTACTATAGTACCCTGGCCTCTGTGATAGTTTTCTTTTAAAAATTGATCATACTTTTGTGTATGATTTTATTTCCCAATATTAAGAGTGCTTGGAAGTTCAGTAATAACAGAATTGTAATTTCTGAATGCTTCATTGTAGAAAACAGAACTGTGGCTATCAAGTAGAAAAACGGCTAGCTATATGGGATATACTAATAGCTTTTTCAATGGTATTAACAAATATACAGGGGCTAAGACAAAAAGTGGATATTGAGGTGTATGGGTGTGTTTAAAATAAACTAAGAAATCAAGACTTAGTGAGTATGGTAAGAGATGCCAAAGTTTTATACCTCAAATTACTGTCAAATTAGGATACTTGAAATAGGATAATTAAAATGCTGTTGCAAAAAATGCTTAAAAATTTAATTTCTCTGGTTATGAGGTAACTTTGAAACTCTTCTCCAATGTTGACCATATTCTTTCTGTGCTATGAAAAACATTCGTGCTCTTACATGGCATGTAGGAGGCAGGAAAGACATGAACACAGAATAGAAAAACAAATTGGGGTGAAACAGAATCCAGAAGAAAAAAACAAACTAAATGTGATAAGAGTACAATTCAAAGAAAACTGGAAGGAACTACAGGACTTCAAAGTAGTGATTAATTTCAGGGGAAATTCCATTATCAGTAGATAAACTGAAATCGTTATTTGATTTTGAGAAGTTAGGCTAGAAAATGAAACTGACATGGGAAAATAATGCTTCCTATAAACTGTGAGGGGCAAAAATACCTCAGCAGGGCAGAAGTTTCTTATTAATTTCATTACATTCCAAACACCCATTGAATAATAGCTAATAATGATTTTATCCATATTAATACAATGTTTTCAAAGACATTCTTTTTCTTTAGCATGAACTGGAAAAGTTAGGTCAGATTAACCATTCTCTCATGTTGTGGAATCATTCTTTTGCATACTATGAATATATATTACTCTCATTGGCTAATAATGAGCTAAGTGGTGACCAAAAGAGAGTATGTTGAAGAAGAAGGCAGAGTTTCCAGGTGACAGAGAAGAAGCAGAAGATGAATATGCCTTGTTGAAAAAAGGTACCGCCACTTGGTAGTATGTAGATAAGAAATATGGGTTAATATAATTTGTAAGAGCTAGTTAGTAACAAGATTAAGTTATCATCCAAGCACCTAAATTAATAATAAGTCTCAGTGTGGTTATTTTGGAGTTGACTGGCAGGACAGAAAGATTCATCTACGCTACCAAAAGTCAAATGTGTTTAGGAATTATCCATAGATTTACAAAAGATCTACATAGCCAGTAGGAAAGTAAGAGATAAAATTTGTTTTCTTTTTAATTTCAGAATAATACTAACACAGTGATAATATTCTGTTATCCATCATAGAATTGATGGCTGAATTCAGTAGTTACTAAATAGTGCTATTCTGGTTTTCTTTATAAGGTAAGAGTGAAGGAAGTGATTACTGTACTGAATCTTGATTCTTCTGATAGTAAGCTCATAGACTGTTAAAAAGTATAAATGAAAACCAAGGATATTTAGTTAACATGTATATTTTTTACTATAGACAGAAGAGTTCTAGAATATTTTTTGCTTGTGTTAATAAGAAATTATAAAACAAGATTTTTTTGCTTTTTTATTATTTTTTATTTAAATTAGAAACAAGTTTGTTTGACATGTGAATCCAAGTTTCTTCTCTCTCCCCTCCTCCCCTACCCCTACTGACCCTCTATCTCAACCCTTTTCTGTTCCCCAGGGAGGGTGAGGCCTTCCATGAGGGATTTTCAAAGTCTGTCACATCATTTGGAGCAGGGTCTAGATACCCCCACGTCCCCATCCCCTTGTGACTAGGCTGAGAGAGTATCCCTCTATGTGAAATGGACTCCTAAAGACAATTTGTGTACTAGGAATAAATACTGATCCACTACCAGAGACCCCATAGATTTCCCAGACCTCCAAACTGACATCCTTGTTCAGTGGGTCTGGAACACTCCTTTGCTGGTTACCCAGTTGTCAGTCTGGTGTCCATGAGCTCCCCCTTGTTCAGGTCAGCTGTTTCTGTGGGTTTCTCACAGCCTTTTTGCTGTGAAATACCAAATTTCAATTTGCAGTATATATGTAAATAACATGTTGGATTTTTCCATTGATTGTATATTGATTTACAGTGAGATAATTATCAGAAGAGAGTGGAGAGGAGGGAAGATGAAGTGATAGGTAACAGGGGATCAAAGTGTTGCATCACAGAGAAGACTAAGGATTTCTGGTATGTTTCTGTAGAGTACTCTATCAATAGATAATATGATGTGACTTTTGTAAAAAGATTGATGAAAGAATCTTCTATGTTTTCATGACAAACACATTCTAAAAGCTTCAAAAGACGGTTATCTTAACTCTGATGTGAACAACATGCAATATTCAATCTGAAAATCTCATGATATTCTATAAATGCATAAAATTTTATATGCATTTTACTATATATAATTGATCTAGGAATAATAGTAAGGTTGGAACCACATTTTAGCCATCAGAATACTTGTTATACTTGAAGAGAACCTGGGTTTATGTCCTAACACCCACACAGAAGTGCACTGGGCATCTTCTTCTGGCCTTCGTGGAATTTATGTATATGTCCCACAGACATAAATGCAAGCAAAACATCTGTTTACGTAAAATAAAGACAAATTGCAAAAATAATTTGAAATGAAATAATGGTAATAATTGACAAATGGGAATACATTCAAATCAGCAAAGCAAATAGTTCAAATAATGATTCTGTAAAACAACAGATACAGAGCAGTGACCCCATTGTTCATGTTCTTAGTGTAGAAAAACATTGTATACAAGACTCACACTTGTAGTGGGAAATTTTACTATTTGGTCTTTTTGAGGAGACCACCATCCAGCTCCCAAATATATCACACAGAGAGGCTTGTTCTTAGTTATGAATTCCCTGTTTTGGCTTTACTTGCTTCTTGCCAACTTTGCTTAACTTAAATTAACCTGTCTACCTTTTTCCTCTGGGCTTTTATATTTCTTCTATTTCTCTGACTTTCTTTCTTACTCTATCGCTGGCTAGATGGCTGGGTAGCTGGGTGCCTGGGTGACGGACCCCTGATGTTCTCTTCTCCCTGTTCTCTTGCTCCTCCTCTTTCTTGTTTCTCCTTCTATTTATCCTCTCTGCCTTCCAGTTCCACTTATCCTTGCTCCTGTCTTGCTATTGACCAACTTTTTATTAGACCATCAGGTGTTTTAGACAGGCAAGGAATCACAGCCTCACAGACATAAACAAATGCAGAATAAACAAAAATCACAATCCTTAAAATAATATTCTACCACAAGCACTATACTCAGAAATGTTTAATATTAGGAAATGATACTTAGAAGAATATATAAGGGCCTTATTTATTGCACTTAACTATGGATAAAACAATATATTTTAAGTACAGTGATTATACATATATATATTGTGTTAAAATTATAAAACACATTAATTAGCAAATATTATAGTGTATATAGTCTAAACCTTTAGTATGCATCAGAAAATCCAGGAGATATTGTATAATGTTGTTAATTGAAAATACAAAAGAAAGCAAAAGGGAGGTGAAAACATTAACTTCTGAAATGCTAAATGAATATTGAAGAAGAGGAAAATGGTAGAAAGTGACATTTCATTGTAACTTTTGTTTTGTTTCTTTAAATAATTATATAGTATTGCTTGAATATTTAATTTTAAAAGTTAGTAGATGCCACTGGGCAGTAGTGGTGCTCAGCATTAACTCCAGCATGTGGGAGCGAGAGGCGATGGGGTCTCTCGGAATTTTAGGCCAGTCTCATACAGAGCAAGTTCCAGAAAAAACAGGACGATGCAGAGTAGCTTGTCTTGAAAAACAAAAACCAAACTAACAAAAACTAGTAAATAATGCCTTTCCTTGAACTAAATGCAAACAAATTAAGTAAATCAAATTTCTATGAACTTCATTTTAAAAATTTCATTACACTGACTTTTCAAATTTCATATATATTTTTTTATCCTAACAATTCAACAAAATATAATGAATCTTAAGTAAGCGACTTGTATTATACATTTCTACATAAAGAAACTCATTCATCATTTTCTAGGTCATAGAATGCTTAAAAACTACTTGATTAATTTCTTAAGATTTGTTTTTATTTTATATTACTGAGTGTTTGCCTTCATTTATGTGCACTATGTACATGCCAAATACATAAGGAGCGCAGAAGAAAATTTCAGATCCACTAGAATTGGAATTTTGAACAGTTGTGGACCTCCATGTGGGTGTTACATACAGAATCCAGGTTCTCACTAGATGTCAGATAACACATCTCTCCTGGTCATCAGTGGATTTTTGGAAATATACACGAATATGAAAATGGAGGTTTGTTCTGAGAAAATGGTGTTATGGATTGATTCTAATATATTATTTTCATTTCATATCCTTTGAAAAGTTCTACCATATATGTACTCACACTTAAGTTGATATTAGCTGAAAATAAACATTAATTACGCTATAATCAACAGACCCAAAGGGACTAGGTAACAAGGACAGTTCTTGGGGGGACAACCAGATCTCCCTGGGAAGGGGAAATAGAAGAGATTTTCCTGAGTGGACTGAGCACAAGTTGGGATGGGAACATGAGCAATCAGATGGGGGTGATCACAGACGAGGAGAGTGCTGAGCAGGAAGCCTGGCACAGGGCATTATTGTAGTAATCTATGGGGAGAGCCCTCCACTTAGCAATCCTGTATAAGTAGCCTGAACTGGCTGTCTCCTGTGACCAGATTCGTGCTTGACCCAATTGCCATCAGAGAGGCAGAGCTCAGGAATCCTGTGGAGGAGGAGGAGGAGAAAGGAATGTTAAAGCTAGACAGGTGAAGAAAACAATGGGAAAGCTCACACAGTCAATTAATCTGGCCTCAAAGGAGCTCACAGAGATTGAAATGACAACTAGGGAGCCTGCATGAGACTGACCTAGGCAATCTATATATGTTACACTTGTGTATCCTCGTCCTCTTATGAGACTCTTAACAGGGGAGAAATTAGGCAGTCTTTAATTATTGGCTTCTGTGACCCTACTTCTCAATCTGGGTTGCTTTGCTCAGCCTTATTATGGAAAGGTATTTATTCTTTGTTTTTTTTATTTTAAATAGCTTGTTTTACATGTCAATCCCAGTTCCCTCTCCCTCCCCTCCTCCCACACGCCCTCTCCCTACCCCCCAGCCTCCCACCCTATTGCCAATTCCTTCCACATAGGGGATATCTAGAGTCTGTCATTTCACTCAGGGCAGGGTCCAGGCACTCCCCTAAGAGTCCAGGCTGAGAGAGCATCCTTCTGTGTGTTATGGACACACAATTTCTGTTTGTATTCCAGGGATAAACACTAATCCACTGCTCAGGGCCCCATAGGTTGCCCAGGCCTCCTCACTGACTCACATTCAGGGGGTCTGGATCAGTCCCATGCTGGCCTCCAGCTGTCAGTCTGGGGTCCAAGAGCTCTCCCCTGCTCAGATCAGCTGTCTCTGCTAGTTTTGCCAGCCCATTCTTTGCCAATTTGCTCATTGCTCCTCTCTCTTTGTCACTGGGTTCCTTGGGTTCAGTTCAATGTTTAACTGTGGGTGTTTGCCTCTGCTTCCATCAGTCACTGGATGAAGGCTCCAGGATGGTTATAGACATCAAGTTTCATTATCAGGAATGGGCATTCGAGGTGGTCTCTCCACTATTGCTTAGCTTGCCAATTGGTGTCATCCCTTTAGATCACTAGAGGTCACACTAGTGCCTGATCTGTCTTCTAACCTATGATTCCCTCCTCCCCCTATTCTACCCCCCCAATCTTCCTGTTCCCCCATGACTACTCTCTCTTCCTCTTCTACCCCTCTCTTCTTCCCAGCTCCCACTCGATCGTTTTTATTCTTACTGTAACTTTGTTTGTCATGTTTCATTGATAGTCATAGGAGACCTGCACTTTCCTGAAGAGAGAAGAAGAGGAGAGGGTTGGAGGTGGATGGTGAGAATGGTGAAATGGGAGAGAGAGGAACTGGAAGGAAAGGATGGTGGAGGAGGCTGTAGCTGGAACGTAAAATAAATAGATGAATAAATAGAAAACCTACTCTTTATTGATTATGAATTTAATTAAATGTTTGACATTTTACATCATGAAAGTGAGTTGATTTTAAAAAATAATTCAGAGGTTGTCCTGGATGAGATTCACTAATATCTTACCAAAGAGGGATAGATGCTCACAATATGAGTGAAAAGACTAATAACATGGGCCACTGATAGCTATGGCTCAGATATTGACATCTATATGTTCCATATGTAAAGTTTAAGAAAGAAGAGTGATGCATTTTGCATGGCCTCTACTGGCAGCTTCAGCTTCTGTGAACTCATATTCACTGTGCTTAGTAGATTCAGAGGGCCTTGTTCTCCTGGTGTCTGCTTACCCTGCTAGGTCTTACAATATTTCTGCTTCCTTTCTCATGGGATTTCCAGAGCTTGGAGTGGTGGCATTCGATGGAGACCCCCAATTTAGACTCAATCAGCATGTCTGGTTGTGGGTTTCTGCAAACTGTTCCAATCTGGGAGCCTCTCTGATGATGACTGGATAAAGCACTGAGCTATGAGTATAGCACAATATCATTAGGATTGTTTTATTGATTATTAAATTTCTTGACCAGTAGTGTTTGCCTTTACCCTATGGCTCTGGGCTATCTAGTCTCTAGTTCTTGGTTACCCAAGCAGTGTGCAGTAGGATGCTCCTTCTCATGGAGTGGACCTTATGTCAAAACAGATATTAGTTGACTACTCCCACAAGTTCTGTGTCATTACTCCCCTAGTATATTTTGCAGGCAGAACAGATTATAAGTCAGATGTTTTCTGGCTGGGTTGGTGTCTATGTTTCTCTTTCAGTAGATGGCAGAACACTTTCCCACATGGAAGGGACTAGAACATAGAGCTAGGGGCTCCATGTAGAAAACATCATAACTTCTCCTTGTTGAGTGAGTGTCTGTGGGTGTTATTATTGGCAATGAGGCCTGGCTGTCAGTTTTCAGAGGGCAATTTTTTATGTTTGCATGCAGCCTAAATTGTTTGGAGATTTCCATGGGACACCCTGACCAACAACTCAATTGACTGTAACCAAGTCCTACTACTACAAGACCCACCTGACTCCAAGAGATGCCCAGTTGAGACTCTGTATCCTCCATTCCTAGGAGTCCTCATAAGGAACAGATTTTCAATTTCCAGAAAATTATGGTTGCTCTAGGTTTGCAGAGCACCGCTCAATCCCCCACCCCCAGTTCCAGCCATCTTTCCCCATACTATCTACCTCTACCACATCTCCCCCATACGTGGTTCCCCTGTTACCAATCCCACCTATCCCTAATCAATCCATAAAATCCATTATATTTTCCCCTCTCAGTGAATGTCTACATATAACCTAGACTCCTCTTTTATACCTAACCTCTCTGGGTCTATGAATTGTAGCTTGATTGCCATTTACTTAATGACTAATATTCACTTATAAGTGTATATAATACCATAGATATCTTTCTAGGCTTGGGATATACAAATTTCACTTTTTATATATGTTTTCTTGCTTGTGGCATCCCTCTACATCACAAGATCCTGGACTGGAAATAGATCAGACTTTGAAGTTTAGGTTTGCCACATCCCTACTATGTATCTGAGTCTAGAAATAACATTCACTGAGCCTCACTTTCCCTCATGTAAAATGAAAATAAAATTTTTCCATTCATTGCAGTTTT
This sequence comes from Mesocricetus auratus, assembly GCF_017639785.1. Lineage (NCBI taxonomy): Eukaryota > Metazoa > Chordata > Mammalia > Rodentia > Cricetidae > Mesocricetus > Mesocricetus auratus. Next base: position 39,204,485 of record NW_024429180.1, on the reverse strand, counting down.
CTCAAGCATTGTTGTTTCCCTTGACTAGCTAACTGTAATAAACTCATTTATGTATAATAAAATACATGTTGTGTTTATTTCTCTACATGTAAATCAAAGATCACAGGATGAAACTATGAAATTATGGCTTCTTAAATACCTTCTGGTACTCACCCAACAAAATTAACAACAAGTTAACTCATTTTTCTACTGTGTACTGCTGTTACTAAAAGGGATTTTCTAATTGAATGGCTCTAATTTAATTGAGTTTTTAGTTGTTATTCTTTACCTCGTTTTGTTGAGGACATTCCTAGAATTTTTTAACCTACCTAGTTTTTGATACAAGTAGTATATGTAACACATTGAACCAAAAAGATGCTAATGAAGACTATGTCCAATCCTTTGTACTGAAAAGAAAGAACATTGGTCAGATAATTATTGATGCTTAGAAGTCTGCATTAAAAATTATGCTTTGTTTCATTTCTCTGAATGCTACATTATCCAATATGGAAATACCCATAAATTAGTCCTTGTCCCAATACATAGTTCTTAAAGTATTTAAAAATCTTAACTACAAACTAAAGGAAAATTATATATTAATAGCTGAAAGCATTATTATATAAACTAACATTGTACTATATCATTTTGTCAAATTTTCACAAATGAAATAGAACAAGGTACCTAGTAATTTGGCTTCACAATTTAGTGGATACAAACACACAAACTATATATGTATGTACATATATAAATATATACATATATACATAGTGCTTATGTATATATGTCCACATGTAAATCATTTGCATATAACTTTAGCAGCATCACCAATTATACCAGGATTATTGTGGCACTTTCTTCATATTTTATCTGGACACATTACTAATGATGCTAATGCCAGTATCAGCCCCTACATTCATCTAATAAATGCATTTTCTCATAAATATCACCAATTATTTTTACTACAGTTTAAAAAGTAAACTTATACCATAAGCCTGTTTAGCATTATAATTCAGTTTATAAAGCAAGCAACAGATGATTTCTGGTGATTAGCTAGAAAAGCATCTCTAAATATGTTCACCACTTCTACAACATGAAAATTTCCAATATGTTCTTCAGTTACTAGAACTTAAAATAACAAGCCAACAGATTTTTCACTTTACATTGTCACATCTGATTACTTCTGTTTCAAGCTTTGCTTAAATCTATGACATAAATATCAATAAGTATGTTGTTCACATTTAAAAGTAAAGAAGTTTCAAATTTTTCCTTTTTGCACTTTGTCATATCAGGAAGGGTTTTGCTCTTCGGGGGGCAGTGTTTCTCTGTTTCTGACACAGTGTGCTATTTTATTGGTGAGAAACAGAAGCCTTATTCAGCACAGGTAGAATGGACTTTTTGGAGGATTCTACTGAATCATTTCCTCCATATCTATATTCATTTCAATGTTCATGATTCCTTATTTTCATCAACCAGAAGAAACGATAAGTAAGAAATGAATCTGTATGTCAGAGAAGTAGAAGCTTGGTTACAATTGTAGGGATTTGCAAGATGTATTCTGGCATGATATAGAAAAGTCTTCATTGAAGTCATTTTTTCAAAGATTTCCCTGTGATTTTGTTGTCCATAATTAAATGTCAGTGCCTATTTATTAAATTCCAAGTATTGCATAAGGATCTTTATAAACATTACCATAATTCATTAGAAGTTAAGCACAATTGCTATAGTAACATGTGCATATTTAGTTAACGATCAGGCAATAATTGCTTCATATCATTAGTAAGTTATTTGCTACTTTATTGAAATTCAGAAGAAAATCAAAACAAATGTCCATCTACCTCTGGTGGATTAAACAGATTCCACATATAAGCAAATCTACGATAATACTTCAAAATAAAAGATGACAACGATAGTATAAGATGGAGGTTCATACATGCAGAAAGCACGCTGTTTTTTTCCCCAAACATGAAAGTTTTCATTGAAGATTTTTACAGTAGCCAGCTTTAGAAAACTAATTTTATGTTACTTGTATAGAACTGGATTGAAATGCTCACCTTCTTACTTTTTTAAGTTTTAAAATTTCAAACATTTATTTCATGTAAATTAGAATTCTGTTTCCTTTTGCTCAAATATGGAAAATAATAGGATTTCTTGTTTCATGATATTCAATTTTATTTTAGAATGTGGTGTCTAATATCATCAATCACATGATAGTCAAACCAAAATTTTATCATTTGTGCGGATAGCACATTATCAACTCATTGACACATAAAAACACATAGAAGAGTAGTTGTGTTTCTTCATTATGAAACACTGGAAGCTTGATAATCTCTTTCAAGGTTCTTATATAAAGAAAATGACATGTTATCTCCTTATACAAAATATACATCCTTATTTGCTTTTAGTGATTTAGTTTTAAATAAAGTTAATGCAGTCTCCAATCCTCTGTGTCAATTTCAGAGTTTGAAATCCTGATTGATATCTTAGCTCAGTGTCCATGGTGATAAATCCAAGGACTCAGAATAGCAACAGGATTGGTAAGGCAATATCCCTACAGTGGATCATTTTGAACTTAATATTCTATAACATAACATACAAGATCCAAAATATCATACCACTCAAGTTCTTGTTAAAATAGCAGAATTCAATTAATTCTGAAAGTATCACAATAATTCATTTCCAAATGACATAATCACCAGATAAGTATATCACCATTGGTGGGAAATGTCAGAGAAAAATGAATTAATCAAGTGAGTAAAGTGAGAGACTATTTATCACATATGAGTCATGAAAATCAACACAGAAAACTGGTTGGGACCATACATACAAATGAACAAGTATTTAGGCAAATATTGCCCATATACCTAATCTGTATTGTTGCCTTAAGTAATCACTGAAGAAATAAACACATGCTTTATATCCATCAATAAAAACAAAAATCTTGTCTAAAAAGACTATATCTATTTTCTACAATTGTTATCTATGTAGTCACCTATCATCTATCCACTTGCCTGTCTAATGATAATCAGCATACTTGCTTTCATCAGTGATAATTTCAATTATGATAGAATCTTTATTACCTATTGCTCTTCATCCTTATTGCCTGTTTATACAATCCCTGAATTACATAAGTCAAGAGAGAGATATAATGTGTCAAAATACAATTATTCAACTTCAAACATCTGCTTAAATCCTTTTCTGGAGTCCCTTTGATTTTACGTATAAACCTAAACGTGATTTAGATTCATGATTTAGATAATTTTCAACCTACTCTCTAAAACTAGCTTTTGAACTTATTCTAAATGAAAGTTTGGAATTCAAATTCAGTTAATACTGCTTACACATCACTTGTGCTTTTACTAAGTATTTTACTTAGGAGTAATGTAGATACTCAAAATCAAAATGATGGCTCAAAGAGTGATTATTAAAATTATGAAACCTGTTGAGACATTTTCAGGAAAAATATTAGCCCTTTGAGCTTTATGATTTGTTTATTTTTAATGTGCATGAGTCTTGCATGCATATATATATATGTATATATATATACTCCATATGTGCCTAGTGCTCACAGGGAACAGAAGAGTGATTCATATTAACTGGCACTGTGTCATTGGCAGCCATGTGCTGTCACATGGATACTGGCAACTGAGTCTAGGCCCTCGGCAAGAGCACCAAGTCAGCTAAAGAACTGAGCCATGTATGTAGATATTAGCAATTGAGTTTATATCAGACTTCTTTATTTTCTCATGAGAAATTGTTTTTCATTGAAAAATAGAAAGTAGTACATTTTAAATGAGATATTTATTTTTCTTTTACGTTCAAAAATTGTCATGAGACAGTTTATATTTCAAAGAAATTAGGAACTATAATTGATATTTGCAGTTCTGTGACTGGTTAGTTTACAGATCACTAATGTTTCTGAAATTGACAAGGGTTCCTCACTCTGTAATTAGCAGGGAAAATGTCATCTGTATCTAAGACAAGCCATAGATCTCCTGGTCTCTTAGGTTAAAAAATATATATAAAAAAAGGAACCAGGCGCTAGTGGTGCATGCCTTTAATCCCAGCATTCGGAAGGCAGAGGCAGGCAGATCTCTCTGTGAGTTTGAGACTAGCCTGGCCTACAAGAGCTAGTTCCAGGACAGCCTCTAAAGCCACAGAGAAACCCTGTCTTGAAAAACCAAATTACTATAAAAATACATTATTGAATGTCTAATTTTCTTTCTATTTCTGTGGTGATAAATATTGTAACCAAAAGGAACCTAACGAGGAAAGGTGTTATTTTGGCTAACAATGATCGCAGTCCTTCACTGAGGAAAGTCAGGGAAGGAACTCATGTCAAGCACCTGGATTCAGGAAATGAAGCAGAACCCATGGAATAATGCTGCTTACTGGCTTGCTACCCATTGATAGCTGTACTTGTAGTCACCGCAGGACCAAGAGGTCTTATTGCTTACAGTAAGTTGAGCCCTGCCATATCAATTATTACTCAAGAAAATGCTCTTACAGATTATCTTACAAGCCAGCTTGGTAGTGGAAATGTAACCTCTATATAGTTATATTTTTACTACCAAGCTCAGTGAAGGACTGTGACCATTGTTAGCCACAGAAATAGAAAACTGATAATGATCATTCTTCACCCAGAAGCTAATGAGGCACATTATCCAAAATCCACAGCACCCCATAAAGAACATAATGTGAATGGTAACATACTTGTATCTATGATTGAGACATTTTTTGCATGTATTTCTCTAAAAACATGAGTAGAAATCTACTTTCTATTATACAGCATCCCCTTACAAATATTATACAGTATATTTTTAAATTAAAAGATACATAAAACATTTATGTTGTCATATGATATATTCATAGCTTAAACATTCTTAGAAATAAATGCATGCGATGCCTATTATTGCTTCATAAACTATACTGAAGTCTATTAAAATATCTACTGCATCTAAAAATAGGCACAGAACTGACACCCTGTTTCTTTCATTTTCCTTTCCTATTCTAACCCTTACATTCCCTGACACCTGGAGTTTGTGATGTTATATAATCTATTGTATAATTCATAGTATTCACCCTTTGTTTAATAAATATTTTAAACTTAAACTATTATTAAAATGTGGGGCACAATGATTGACATAGCTTTGTCATTTAAAATAGGATGGCATTTTCTTTATGCATTTGTACTTATTATGTAATTAATATGCTTCATTTTTTCTGTTTTTGTGTATATTACCAATTTTGTTGAATTCTAATAATACATGAGCACAAGAAATAGAAAAGCTTGGTTAGCATTAGCTATAAAGTGTTTCACTGGGTCACTTTAAGTCCTTCTGAAATGTTGCATAACCTCTTCATCTCTGTGGTTGTGTTGCAGTGAGTATTGTGGTAAGATATATCTGTGGACAAAGGTGCCTTGAGGAGTTCAAAAGTCCATTTTCTGCAAGTTGTTAGTTGAAGCCAGTTGACGTGGATCTCTTATTTCTTTGAGTTTGAGATGTGTCATTTTGAGTGATTGTTCTATTTGCTGCTTTGCACCTACTTCGTGGAACTCATCACTGCTTATTGACATCCTTTCCTTGGGTAAATTCTGAACTTAGAGCAGACATCTTGTCACTGACTCAGGTTAATGATCTGGCTTCACTGCTCTTTTGCTTTTTTTCCCTTAAAAATTGAATCCTTTTAAAATCCTTAAAGCTGAACGTTAAGTCAAAGAGTTCGGTTATTTCACAGGTTAACCCAAGATCAATCCCTAGCCAATGCATCATGCAAAAAATGCATTTAATATTCTTACTTTATCTTGTACTCTAAAATTTTGTTAGCATAATTTTATGCAAACTACTACACAGAGATAAAATTAGACTAAATAGTTAAACGTATCAAATATTGCATTCCACATAAATTCTCATGATCCAACAACAATATAGAGGCAAATGGACATTTTTTGTGAATGACATACACTAATGTATTTAAGTCTACAAATTGAATTGGATCTACATTCATGGTGACCTGAAATTGGTGGCTTTGTGACAATCACACACATATTGACATATTTCTTTCTATGTATGCACTCTTGAAACAACTAAAAAAACCTAACACAAATACTAAGAGTTTGTCTAAAGTTTTATGCATCTGAATGTTTTCTTATTCATTGACAAGATTAGTATTTGGCTGGACAAGAGAAATGAATGTATTGACAATGTCTAAAAGGGTGATAGATCTCATACTTACAAATCAATCTTCAAGGAACACATGAAATTCAGTACATTTTTATCATGTGGTATTTGATTTCCAGATCAACAATAACAGAATATGTGTCTGTGAGTAAAACAAAATAGTCACTTAGGAAATAGAAAGGACATAATTTAGCAAAAAGAGATGCTGTGTCATATGTGAAACTGAAGTAGATAGTATCAAAGATGTATTTAGTAAGGGTATATAACAATATTCTTTGTGGCTTAAATTTACTTAAAACAAAAACTTCTGATCAAACAGATTAGATGAGACTGTGCATATTTATACATGAATACCTATAATTTCTTTTTTAAAGATTTATTTATTTATTACATATACACCAGATTGAATTGTAGATGGCTGTGAGCCACCACGTGGTTGCTGGGAATTGAACCCAAGACCTCTGGAAGAGCAGTCAGTGCTCTTAACCTCTGAGCCATCTCTCTAGCCCCGAATACCTATAATTTCTAATAGGGCAAAATAAAGTGATTTTGTTTTCATCATTGGAGACACAGCTTTAGTACACATGACCATGTAGTTTTAAGGCTGTGCCAATTGCTTTACAGAAAGAATGAGAAGAAGTTTGAAAATTTAGGCTATAAAAGCCCTTGAATATTATAATCAAAAGCTTAACAGGCAATTCTAGTGAGAACCTGGAAGATGGGAATACTGAAAGAAATGGAGAGCATGTTGGCCACGCTGAGGAAGTTTGTATGTTTTGGAAGACAACAATAACTTTCCCAGGATCTGTGTGTACAAGAGGACATTCACACAGTATACAGCATTCTGCATGGAAACGTAGAACTCTGGTGACTCTGATATAGGAAAAACGGGTTCATATGCTACAGTAGCATTTGGGGTATAGAATAATTGTTCTTACTTTTCACACATATGTACAGTGAAAAAGAACAAAAACTGAAAGAGAAGGATATAAAAATGTTCTATTTGGTCAGTAAAGTGTGATACAGTTTTAGCTTATGGACTAGAAAGTTTGTTTATGTTTAACACATAAGTCTACAAACATGATCTTTATTAAGAATCCTTAAGTTGCTATAAATCAGTGAAATAAAGTGTTTTGTTCATCTTTAATTTTATGAAGAAATGATTTAGAGCTGAAATTATATGAAGCATCAGGCCAGAGTGCAGGGATGTTTTAAGGAAGTGCTTAGGATGCTTGTCAAAGTTTTGTCACATAGATTACTATCACTGCTGACCAAGCAAGTGCTTTTTTTTTCTATTTCTTGTTTTTCTGTAATTTTTTCTTGTATTTGCATTGGTATTTTGCCATGTTGTCACACTCCTGGGACTGGAGTTGCAGACAGGTGTGAGCTGCCATGTGGGTACTAGGAATTGAACCCAAGTCAGTCAGTACTGTTAACCACTGTGCCATTTCCCTAGCTCCCACATTTTCTTTTGGTTCTTTTTGACTTAGGGAATTCATTGTTCATTGAATCCATGGCAGTATGTTTTAATTTTCATTCTACTCATTCATAACTTGTTAATTCCAAATATATGTTTGGCTCAGAAAGCACCGAAAAGGCAGAGTTATTGAGAAATCTTCCCTTAAACAGAGAAATCTTCCCTTATATAGGAAATGTGATTTAGATTCACCACCTCCTGAACAGATGTTGCCAGCTCCAACATATTTCTCAAATGTGATCATGATTACTGTTAACAAACACGTTTTGCTTTATTTATTTACAGCTATACTAACATAAGGTAAAGTGCTGTGAATAATTCCTCCATAAATCAAAGTGTGAGACAATAAATTTACTCTGTGCTGGCATTGCTCAGAAGGAGTTTCCATTCTCTATGTGTGCTCTGAGGACCTGGGTTAGTTTGGAAAATGGCAGCTTCTTCTTAGATCTTACGGCAAATATGTGAATGAGAAATAAGCAGAAGGGAAATTTCTTCCATTATACAAAAGTGTTTAATATAAAAATATGAATACACCATAATTTCTTAATTGGAATACATATCAGAATAAGCATAAAACAGTTACTATTGTAGCATGACGTGGATTATGACTTAATAACATGCACGCATGATATTGGCTCTGTGATTTGTCTTTTTCTTCATGCTTACACTGATAGGAAATACCTACTAATCTCTTGCATAATTACAAGACAGCAAATGTATTATTGCCATATTCTCTATAATGCTAAATAAGATTTTATATAGTAAGGTAGTAATTATAGGTCAAAATGCTTTAGACAATATACTACAAGTTTCTTTACATTATAAATAACATGTTGTGCTCTTTCAAATACTAGACAAGCATGTTATATTTTATAAAAAACAATAGTTTAATATTGTATTTAGATTATTATTTTTCAATGAACTCAGCCATAGATAATTCATTGCCTATGATTTGTCATCAAATGAAATATATTTACGTTTATTTCTCTTTGAATTTGTAAGAAAGCAATTAAAAAATCCTAAACGTACAAATCAGAAGAAAATGTGTGATGAATAATTTTGAATATTCCATATACTCCAAACATATATTTTAAATACTTAATTCATTGTTTAATTTTCTCTTGTCTTTCCAACTAAAAATAATTTATATGAAGGATTGAAGTATTAAATTTGCAAAAAAAAGAGGTAAAATCTTTGATGATACCATTTCTGAGGAGGCTAGTTATCTAAGAATTGTCACTGAACAGTGTGTGAGAAATAATCACAATGAAAGATGCACTTGAGAATTTATTTAACAACATAAAACTGAGAAAAAGACAGTTTTAATGAACTTACTCTGTGATATAAACATATTTTCCTGAGAATGTCAGCTTTCCTTTGAAAAGTATTTCTAACTTTCTATACAGATATTTAATTTATATAGTTATCATTTTTCAAATTTTGTCATTTATGAAATAGCTCAGTTGGTAAAATATTTGCCTGTGATCCAGGAATTCTTGGGTTCCACACCCGGCACAGAAGTCAAGCATGTTGATGAGAGTAGTAAGACTAATACTATGGGTCCGGCGTTGGTGGCGCACGCCTTTAATCCCAGTACTCAGGAGGCAGAGGCAGGCAGATCTCTGTGAGTTCAAGGCCGGGCTGGACTGACAGCCTCCAAAACAATACAGAGAAACCCTGTCTCGTAAAACCAAAAAGAAAAAAAAAAAAAGAAAAGACTAATACTGTGGGTATGGAACAAAAGGACAAGTTCAAGGACAAACTCTGCACTGTATGGTTACAATGCAAGTCCAAAATACATAGAACTGCAGCACAATAAATGAATAAATAATTAATATTAAAATTTGAGACATATAAAATTGTCATATTTAAAAATAATGCAACACCTCAATCTGTATGAACCATGATTTTATTACTTGTCATCAGCTTTGAATTTTATAGATGCTATAGATTAAATCAGCAAAAAAGATGTGAGTATAAGGGAAAAATAAGAACAGTAAAATAAAAATAAATAGAAAGTAATATAAAGAAAAGGAAAGACAGGAGTGTGATAGGAAGGGAAACCGAGGAGAAGAAGGGAAAGGAAAGGGAACAGAGAAGAAAGGGAGGAAGGAAGTAGGAGGAGGGGACAAGCAAGAAGGAAGGTGATGAAAGAAAACAAAAAGGTCAGGGGAAAGGGGGAAGGAGAAATTAAGTAAAAAGATGGTTGCAATACCTAGAGATGTGTTCAGTAGTCATTCAAAGACCTAAAATTACATGACTAAAACAGTTTTAGTAACTAATTGTTTTCTCATCTGAATTGCGATTCTCAAATGTAGAATTATATTCAATCAAATTAGATTTTCAGTGATTCTTGTTTGTTCAGTTTTGGAAACATAAAATCCATTTAGTTGGAGTTCTAAGATTACCACTATCCACTCAATTCAGTGTCATAAGGAAGAGACAATGATGCTTAAAATCATGCCCCTGCACATCTGAATACTCTTCACTGTTAAAGCTCCCTGAGAAGTTATAAGCATCTGGCATAGAATTCCTAATCCAATTGGCAAATGGGATTTACCTTCAGAAAGAGATGAACTAAGACAAAGAAACAAATGTCCCACATGTACTGTTATGTTATTGTGTCATGTTATTTGTTACTAGTAATTTTCTGATTCCTTTTTTTGGGCATTCATTTGCATGGATTTATGTAGCGAACGGTGGTGGAGCTACAACAATTCTCAATGATCTGGGTGAAGACAAAGACAGCTCAATCTTGCAAGGAGGATGACATTTATTGTAACAAGAGCAGAGCTTTAAATACCAGTAGCAGACTCGGTGGAAAACTACCAACGTCAAGAGCTCCTGTTCCCAAGCGCCCTCCAGCAAAGAATGGGTGGACAACTGGAACTTGAATTTAGACAATAACGATGGGCAGAAAACAGGAACTTGCATTCAGGCTTTACTGGGAGGAGGGGACAAGAGGTATTTTGCTAGAAGCTCCTAGTCACAAGCTGGTCAGCAGACCCCCATGGAGGAAGGGTGCAACAGATTTAGCTCTCATGAAAGAGTCTGCAGGACACAAATATCACGATATTTTTGAAAAGACCAAAAAGGAAACTTCTTATTTTCTTGACAAAATAAATGGAGTTTGGCCTTAACAATTACAGCAATACCCCATGTTAAAGTTCATCTATCTAAAATTGATTTTCTTATAGTATAATATATCTGATACAAGTATTGAACCTAAGTTTGAATGGATTTCATCTGCTTCAGATAATTTTATTGCACTATAGTTTGAAGGTATGTAAGTATGTGTGCAAAAACAAGAAAATCTCAGGTTACAAGGACATCATATGGAAAATTTTCTATTATAAGAATATATTTACATATGTATTTTTTCAATCTGTTAAATAATCATAACAAACCAAATAGAACATCTATTACAAGTACAATACAGGGTAAGAAATTTAACAATTGAGAGACTATTGATTTTCCAAATGTTCTGTTTACAAAAGTCTTTTCTCAGTTACAAAATCATGTGCTATTTAATATTGAGAATATTGATCTGAGCCAAGAAAAATAAGATTTTAATTTGGAAGAGTAAAACTGTATACTATTTCTGAGTCCAAATACCTTCTTATAATAGGAGTATCTGTACAATATCTTGCTCTGTATGGAAATTAAAGACTTGTAAAAAAATAGTTTCAATTACATTAAAGCAGATGCACACTTTCTTTATCCTTCACAAGCTGGTTTTAATTTGATGTAAAAATACATAAAATCCATTTTTCTCAGAAAAAGTGTCACTAAGTATTTTGGAAACGTGTAAATCAGCAGGAAGAGGCTTAGCCCCAGTTGTGCTGGTATTTAGGTTTTTACAAGAAGATATGCACAGGGAGCAAAGATAAACAATTTTCTAACAAAATGTCAATGAAATCCCTTGTTAGTATTGATTTTAAAAGACTGTGACAGTATCTTGATTCCATCTTTCTCTGAACTATAAAAGAGTTGGAAGGTGACTATATCATCTATTGAAAGGAAACTAGCATAAGATTTGGAAGACTAAAATCTATTTTTACTTGCCAGTTCCAGCAGTTGAAATAATATTTAATTTTCTATAGATGAAACATAAATCCTCAATAAGTATGGGACATTTACTATACCTCACATAACTTCCCAGCCCATATTCATGGCGAAGGAATGCAAACCTTAGACTGTTAGTCTTACACATAAAGTGAAATGAATATACAAAATATTTATTCACTTCATACTCTATCACAGTCATATTGTATACTTCTGTACTATGTTTGCAAAGAAGTTTAATAGGTAGAAATTTTTTTTGGTTAAAGCATTTTTCAGCAACTCATAGAGCTAGCCACCCATTCACCTTGATCTTAGCAAGGAAAAAAGCTCCTAGGGGATAATAGTTAAGAAATTTCCCCACAGTTTCCTGCTCAGACAAATTGCTTACTTTAAACATCCAGTCTTCTAGCTCAATATGGCTCAACCCTGACAAGAAAAGATACAGACTGAATTTTTGTCTTTGTTTTCTATGTGATTAGCTGAATTGTAGAACTCACATATCAAGGTGAATAAAATAATTTAATGTTTGTGTATTTGTCTGTGTCCTACTCTCTAGTTATTTACTAACATGCTTCTTACTAAAAATTTGATTAAATTATAATTAAACCACTTTCCTCCCCCAACATATCCCTCCTCTAACGGTCCCCAAGGCACCTCCTACTCTCTTTCAAACCCATGGTCTCTGTTTTTTGTGTAACTACAATCTTTACATCTATGCATAAATATATAATACAAAGTACTCATTTTTGTTGAGGGCTTTGAGTGCATACAGTTTCAGTGTTGGCAGCATTGTATTGGGTAATGAATTGGGGAGTCTTCCTTAAGAGGAGCTAATTGTCCCTCTCTTAGTGGTTATTAGTTGTCTATAAATCTTTGTCTAAGAGTTAACCCCTTGAGATTAGCTCTTCCCAGTTAGCATATTGATTAATATTTTAAGTGTGCAGATCTTATTTTGGCAGCTGTAGCGTTTATATACCACTAAATACTAGGGTATACTACTCCCTGTCATATCTAGGAGACAAAATCTCAGAGCCTGGAGCTTACTATCATTCCAGTCAATTTTCTGTCATGTTCCCTGAGCTTGAGTTAGAGGAGTTAAGTTGTAAATTGATCTGTTGAGAGTGCTGGAAGAGTCACTTGATCTCTACACAATAGTACTGAATTTCTGATATGGCCTTCAATAGCTGTAAAGAGATACATCTTTGATGACAGGTGGGAGGTAGGTTTTAGGATAAGTTTCACAATGCAACTGGGGGTTGAACTACTTTAAGAAAGTCGTGGTCTAAGGTTCTCTTCTAAGATCAGTGACCTCAGTAGCCCATTAGTTCGCTAGATTCCTAGTAATAGATATATTTTTCTACTATTTAGTGGCTATTCTAATTAGACAGTTGTTGATTACAACTAAGGGTGCTGGATGAGTCATTGCTGTAATTTATAGATGTTACTGCTAGATGGCACTATTGGTTGCCTACTCCCCTTGATAGCTTACATAGTATCTTCTGGTCCTATCAGATTACACCCAGCTTGAATCTTCTAAGTCCTGTGACTGAACAGTGTTGTATATTCATAAGGAGAGAATTACTGCCACATATTCAGATGTAGAGCTAAGAACCGCAGATGAGGGAGAACATGTGGCCTTTGTCTTTCTGGTTCAGATACTTTGTTAAAACTAAAGAAGCTTTCCTTCCCACTGTATCTTGAATACTGGCCAGCCCTCCTCCTGAGTTAATACACTCTCAATTTTAGAAACTAGGAGAAAACACTGAAAAATCTTCAGCCTAACTGAACACACAGTCCATGGGGCCATCCCACGTGATTCTCACACACTTGGTTTTTCTCCATTTTCAATCCATGGCTTAAAGCAAAATTCTCTTTGCTTATTTTTATGAGGAATTTTATAATCCTAACTGTAGAGAACTCTCCCTTTCTATAGATGAGTTTCTATGTGCCAACCACTTTCAGAATACAATAATTTTTCATTGGTCACTACATATATTTCCAGAGTTACATTCCACTGTCACATGAATTAAAAAGATATGTTTTGTCATATTTACTTAAAGGTGTTAGATCACTTAGATATTGTTGGCTATGAAATAATCTTATTTTTCTGATACTATAACAAGGAAAAACATTTCTCCAGGTGAAAATCAATAATAAATTCTCTTGAAGTCAACAAATCATAATTATCATTAAATAATTATATTAAACTTGCTATATCTCCCGTTCAACAAAGAAATAATAGTCATTTGAAGATGAAACCAACAACAAAGCATATATATGATATAAATTTATTTAAGGTTTATTAAAATTCAAAATCCCATGCACAAATATAAAAGAACAAAAGGAGACCTGAGCAGAATCACAAGCCACCGCTAACACTTGATGTTTCTTGCTTCCTCACTAGAAAGGGCCGTGTACTCCTCCACTCTCCTTTTCTTTCAGTCATGTCCATTCTCAATGGAAACTCTGCCTCTTGAACCAAATGCTCTTCTCAATTGACTAGCAGACCTGTGACAGAATTCCCATTAAACACACACACACCAACAAGCATCCCATATATAATATAAATGTTTAAGGACATAAATCATACCATCCACTCTCTGTATTTATAATACTTATGTTCAAACTAATATAGCTATATTAAAATGAGCTGAGTGTGTATTGGGAAATAGAAGCTTCAAGGAGATGATTTTCCATAATCAGATCAAAAGAGTAAGAACCATTTCCAGCTATGAAACTCATTCATCGTTTTAGCACCATAGGAATAAAACCATGTAAGAACACAAAAAAGCAGCAGCCATCTTTAAGAAAAATGAGAAGGACAATTGAAGATACTGAATCTATCTGCACATTCATTGGGAGCATTGGTTTCCAAATCTATGAAACATTAATTGCTTATGGCAAGGAGTCTGTTGTAATTTGCTAGGAAAATCCTAGCAAATGAAGCAGCCACTACATCCATCTCAAATGACAAGATCATGAGCACAGTTTCTTATTGGATATCATACATAATGCCTGGTTCAGCTATTAACTGGAATACGTGGCCAGCATACTAGACAAGGGACCGACTTTTGCTTGCAGGATGTTTGTCTGGGTGTTATCACTTGGTCGATGGCAAGAGTGGAAGAAGCACCATCACTTACCTTCCCTTGGTGACACGTTAGAGTGGTGCCTGCACTTAGATGCAAACTTGACTGCCTCTTGTTACAGCATCTGTAAGTTATATTATCTCTCTGTCCTAGTTTTTTATAGGTGTAAATTGTGACAACAATGCAGCCTAGTGCATGAGGTTAATATAAGCATTTATAATGTGAGTCACATAAAGACTGAAAGCAATCTGTTACCAGTACATAGAAATTCTTTGGCTTACTTCATTCTCCATTATTCCTTTGCTTACTTCTTAATCTCCACATCACATTGTTTCCCACCAGGAAATTTCAGGTCTTATCGAATGGTCATTATTCTTTTAAATATAAAGATGCAAGTGTTCCTTTACTCTATACCAGTAAATTTCTGACTGACTCCACAGAAACAAGAGTAGGTGATGGAGGGGTTATCCTTTTTTTCCTAATGCATTATTTACCAGAACAGGAAGCAGATATGCTTACAATTTTTCTTCTGTGATAAAATAACACTTCAATAAATAGTTCTGAAAACACTGGACATTCATAATTCTAAAGTTTCAAATTCAACCAATTATATATTTTAAATCATGCATCAAATGAGTTAAAATGTATTAATACTTGAAGTCATAGAAATGATATTTATAGAAAAATGTTCATAGTTTTGTGTTTACTAGATACAACAAAAGCTTACTGACAAGAAGAAATACTAGGTGATAATTCAAAAAAATTGTCACAAAAACAGAAAAATAGTCAAAACAGTAAAAACTATTCTAGAAAAGCTGAGAATTATTCTCAAAAAACATAAAAAGCAAAAAGTTGTTATACAAAATTAATAAATAATTACGAAGCAGAGTAGCAAAATATTGTTAACCAAATAATACATAGTTTAGGGTGTTGGAGGGACATGTCTCCAGACATTGCAAAAATAGTTTAAAAGTATTTATAATGATACTCAAATCTTCTTCAGCATCGGGACCATGCAAACAAATTCCACAGTGAGATGTTACTTCGGTAAATCGGGGTGGCTATTATTTTTCTAACCTGTTAAGTGGATCAGTAATTACAAGGAAACTATTACCCAATTTGACAACCTGAATTTCTGAATTTGATCCTAGAGATCCATCTTGTGAGAGGAGAAAATGAGTCCACCATGTAGTTCACTGTCCTCGTGCACATGCACGTGCATAAACACACACAGGCACACTATTATAAAAATGACACTCCTGTACTTTGTCAGTTGGAATGATGAATTATTCATCTAAGGAAAATGACATACAAGTTCTACACAAAACTAAAATTTACCAAAATTGATACTACTGTATTATATAGCAATCCTGCTTGGTGTTTATTTGTGAAAATAACTTATATCAGAAAGTCACATGACTGTTTCTACTCCCACATGTATTCAAGTATTAACATGCAGAAACAACTTGAGTGCTACTAGATATAAATGGGCAATAGAAGCTTGAGTAGATATATAATAAAACACTATTTATTATTAAATCAAACCATGCAAGACATTATAGCATCAATGAACCTTGAGGTTATATTAAGTGAAATATTAAATGTTTATGTTATGCCAATTACAAAGAACATGATTCCACTAACAAAGGGTTTTAATGAGATTGCCGCTATCCTTCTCATAAAACAGGCTTCAGTGCTTGTTATAAGGAACTGGCAGAGAAAGAGATGGAGAACTCTAAAGAGAACACATGGAGCTTTAATTAGAGAAGATGAATAAGTTCTTGGTGTTCACTGTAAACAATTTAGTCTTAGTGAAGACTGTATTGTGCAATTAAAGTTCTGTTAAAAAGGTACAGTTCACATAAATCCCACAACGATAAAAACACAAAAGAACACAAAAGTCATATTTTAAACTATACCAGTTGAAAACTGTATGCAATCAAAAATTTTCTTGGCAACAAGTATCTGAAAGTTGTCACTGAATTCTGCTACACAGCGGGATGCTGTCAGAAATTTTATTAATAGACAAAAACCAGAGAAGTGAATCAGAAATCTCAGCATGTCCTTTTGAAGGCCAACAATCTGACATCCCTGTTATATTAAACTCCAGGAGAAGCTAAAGGCTTATAAAAGGAGGATGCTGTTTATTCTGGAATGCATGAAACTAGGATTCGCCATGTCAGACTTATCCCTAGCGATGTTTCCCCTGTGACTTGTAGATAAGACTGAACACATATCAGTTATTAAATGATATGTGTAATCGTGTAATTATAACTAAATGACTATATAGTTCTCAGTTGAGAGGTCTGAAAAGCCTAAACAATAAGAAAAGAAGTATGAAAACAATATATTCTCTGGTAGTTAAGTTGCAAAGCAAAGATGTATGTTCATTAGTCATGATTGAGCAATTGGAATGGAACAAAGCATCATCAGTGATGGGTGACAAGGTATCACTGCACCATGTTGAGAGAACTAGGGGCAGTATTCCAGGAAATGAACAAAAAATACAAGACCAAGGAAACACAACCAGTAAAGGTAATATAAACTGTTTGTGAGACACAGGTGGAAACCAATGTTTATTTAGTGGTGTCCATTATTAAATACCATTGAGTTTACAATCACACATTGAATAGTTTCTATTTCATTAAGTTCATTGGAAAGTACACTACTAGAAAAATAATGTTTTAGTGGTATTCCAAAGCTAGGAAGCAGGGAACTGTGAAACTCGAAATAGAGAAAAGTAATTAAGTTATAAAGTGGACAAAGAGATCTACATAGAATGTAAATGTATGAGTGGTACAAATGTATCTTTAGGGATATCCTACTATGTTGGTCATCACTGTGTTTCATATATATCACAGCTGGATAGGACTATTGAATGCTTCTTTATCTCAGCAGGTTTTACATGCCACCCTTTGATACTATGAAAGCTATACTACCTTAAGGAGATTTTAATTACATATAGCTTGAATTCTATAATTCCTGTATCTTAAATATATAGTATATTCAGCAATAATGTTTACTTTCAACTTATAAAGACAACCAAGGGCAGCAGCAAAAGTCTATGTTATTTTGTGGAGTAACCTAGGTTACTGTGAAAGAACATTTGAACAGAGATTTCTCATGCTTCCTATTTGGATTTCTGTTAGACCATCTATAACTATCTTAAGTTAGCCCAATATTTGACAAAGTTATTATAAACTTGAGATGGAGAAATGAGTATCAATTAAATAAAATAAAAAGAATTCAACTGGATATTACAATATGAAGGTAAAAAGCAAAATTAACTCCAAATACTGAAACCCTAACAATTTGCTTTATGGTACTCCTGAAATAACACATAGAAGGGCAACATTTAAATATATTTAATTTCGCAATATGTGAGTACTCTGCAGTGGGTGGATAGGATGGTGGGGATGATCTGGGGAGAATTTAGGAGGACTAACCAAAATCAGAGCAAACTGTTGGAAAATATCTATTTTCAGGGGAAAAAAGTGAAATGTACATAAAACAGCAAAAACAACAAAATTATGGCATTTAAAAAACACATCAAGGCCAGGTGTTGGTGGTGCATGCCTTTAATCCCAGCACTCAGGAGGCAGAGGCAAGCAGATCTCTGTGAGTTCAGGGCCAGCCTGGTCTACATAGTGAGTGCCAAGATAGTATCCAAAGCTCCAGAGAAATCCTGTCTAGAAAACAAAACAAAAGAAAACAAACAACAACAACAAAAACACATCAAATGCATACTCCCAAACTCACCAAAGGAAAGTACTTGAAATTAAAAAAGTATAAATCACCAGTATAGGGTTCAGTATTTTCAAACTTAAATTATGTGAGCACTCATGTATGCTTTTCCCTACCCTAGATCCTAGCATTGCTTGTTCTCGTGATTGTTTTGGCTGACTTTATATACAGATTTAGATTTATTTCATTTTCTATGAGTATTTTGTTTAGGTTTATGTTTATGAGTCACATTGTGCATGATTCCCAATGAAGTCAGAATAAGGCATGAGATTCCCTGGAACTTGGGTGCTAGGAATCATACCTAGGTCTACTACAGGAGCAGCAAGTACTCTTAACCACTGAGCATTCTTCTAGCCTTCTTATATGTCTCTTTAAAGTAAGCACAATGTATATAGCTTTCTGTGTCATTAGGATTTTTTTGATTAAAATAGCAAGCCTTCCCTTTATACGTTTATCATACTTTTTCCCATTGTAATTTGTTGTGAATAGTGTTGTTCTTAAAATTTGATGATACATCTCCAAACTTTTGAGGAGAAATAATTCCTGCCACTCTTAATTCCAGGAGACAAACTCTCCAATAGATATTTTGCTAGTCACAGATGAAAATGTCTTCACTGCATAGATACCTCATACAACTTTCAGTGAACTATTTATTGTTTCAGCATTTTCTGTGACTTTATTTTACTTGGTGATGTATTTAATAACATAGAAATAATCAATGAGTAATTAAAACACCATTTTAGATAACTGTCAGCTGAACCAGAATAGATACAGGGAGTATGTAATTAATTACATCCTCAAGGCTCTGTAAGGCTTTATCAGGCTTCTCAGTTGAAATGGCACAAACTTAGGAATGATTAGGCTGTAAGTAAAACTAGACTAAATTTAGCCTCTGGAAAAGATGAAGATATATTTTGAATATACAGGAAACTCATAACAAAACATTCAGGATCACAAATGTCTTCTGTAGCCAACAGCCAAACATCAACTATTCATCATCCCTTCTCTTTTCTTGGCTTTCTGCTGTCATTGTCTCCTCACTGCTTCTGTTAAGTGACATTTTTCTTCAGATAAAACAAGTGAATTGTGGTTGTTGACAAATTGCTTAGAAATGTGTATTTTAAATAATGCATTGGCCTTTAGAAAACAACTACTCATAAGAAGTATTTTTGCCTCATTTTATATTCTTTCATTAATTACGAGACAAATTCAACATTTTACTTCTCCAATAGTGCTCTTTATGCTCTTATATGGTATATTTTTCCTTACACTCTAGGAATCTCTAATAGCATTAATGAACTTTGCAATGAATATTGACAAAGACATCTACAGGTTGTAAATAGGACTTCACTTTTGATATATGACGTGTATGCTCCTTAATTGAACTTGACCTCTCCACGACTTGTGAGGGTATCTTATCCACTGTTTGCTGAAATATCCTGGAGATTTTGACTTTGTTTTGTTTTTCTGTTCTGAATTTTTTCTATCAATTGCTTCAGTGGGGAATTTTATTCCTTATTTCTAAGACTATGATAGTTCGCAATTTAAAAGCTTCATTCACTCCTACAAGGGTATTAGGGAATCTACACAATCATTATGATGCAAATGTAGCTTTCAGCTCTTGCTTGTGAATAGAAAGAACAGGAGCTTGATGGCTGCATACATCTCTAACTTTCTATTTACATGAAAAACAGACCTAATCAGTAGAAAAGAAAGGTTCAAAGAAGTCATTATTTAAGCAGGATTTCACTTTTTATAGATTTATATATTACAACCCTAATGTAAAATTGTGAAACGTAAATATGAATAGCAGCTAGACTTGTCCTTACAGTACAATGCATGACAGAAACAATAGAAAACGAAAGAACTGTTTGTTCAAAAGACAGCACACTTTTTATAAAGACTACAGGTATTTGAGCGTTTTCATTTTCATTAGAAAATGTCTGCTCTAGGATAAGGTCACAGTAACCAAAAAGCAATGCAAATATCTTAACTTTAAAGAGATCACTTAAAAGTTGGATGGAAAGTTGCATTGCTCTCGAATGAGCAAAATTATCCCCAGACAATCACTGAATTGGTTTTCCTATTACTGAATTTAGTTCAAAACTAGGACCTATTGAGCATAGAAACTCATGTTACCAACACATGAAAAAAATGAAAGTAAAATGTAATAAAAAAATAAAGGGCCTGAGGAAATAGTTCTATAATATTTTTACCAAAAAATTCAGCACAATGCTAATTTTGGTAAAGTTAAGCAGAAAGAATAAAAATCTTGATAAATATGGGAAATGTTCATATATTATTTTTTGCCTCAAGCAATGTGAATATATTAATTTTAAAATATAGTTCAGGATAGTGAAAGCAGAATTGGAGCTCTCACGTAAGAGTCACTATTGACTTCAATTATCTTAGTTATTTGAAGTTCATCATAGTTACCTAAAAAGGAGAAAGTGAAATAATTTGTGGTTTTCTATAGGGAAAGACTTCTGTGACTGTCAAGTAGATACCACTCTCAGATGACATGGACATATTAACATACTCCAATAAAGGAAACAATGATGGGTTTTTGTTAAGAAACTCTGGAATTTTGTTCATGTCTGAGTTGGGTAATATGAAATTTTTCACTTTATGCTAACTCACTTTTAAAGAATACATATAATAAATCACAATTTTAAACAGGTATTATAGTAGATATCTATAATATTTCCTGCCTTAATGTAATTTAAAAGAAATGAAGATTTTCAAATGTTGAAGTACTGCTTTCTTAAATGTGCATTAATTTACTTAGTGTTCACAGCATGCATATCATTTGGACTGAAAATATTTTTTTGTGTGTTGTGATGCACAGGTCAGTGAGTCTCAATTTCTTGATGAATGTCTTATAAATAAGACATGTGAAATCATTAATAAGGAACTTCTAGTTTACACAGTGATATGATATGCATTTAGTTGCATTCAATTCCAGATAAGTACTTAGCTAACAATATTCCAGATCTTTTGGATTCCACCCAGGCTACCCAGTAGACTTTTCTTAACCATTGTTTAATTTGTGAACATTATTTCAAAATATTTTTATTTCATTTGTGTCTATTGAATGCTTTAATCCAAAGATTCTCTGTCTTGCCATGTTCTGATGCATAACCAGACCAAAGGGAATCATTTAACAGAGTACTGTAGCATAAACCTGTCTCTTCAACTGAAATCTGAAAGATTTAAACTCAGCCACTTAAAACAATATAAAGCCTGCTGTTAGATTCAATGCATTTGTGAATATAATAAAGATGTTTCTGACTTTACAGATGAGGGTCATAAGTATTGCCCTGCTTCCACAGTAAAGTTGCAAATGCATTTTGTAGAACGTCCTTGCTGCATTGCCAATTTTATGTAAGAAATTAAGAGTATAAAAGCACTTATAAATAGTATCATCAAATGAAACTTCACATGAATGGACTCTCTTGTTCCAGCTACATGTTGAAATTACCTCTGATTTAGATTAATTTATTTCTTAATGGTCATGAACTGACATTTCCCTCATGGGTCCCAACATACTTCGTATTTCCTACTTCTGTCATCAGAGCAGTCATCGCAATTTGAAGCCCGTTTGTACAATGGAAGAAAAAAAATTAAGAAAAGCTACTTACGAAGTTTGTATGTATGAAATGACAGTCTATAAAATAATTTATAAAGAATCTTCTGGTCAAACTAGGTGACTCTATTTTATATCACATAAAACATCTCTGCCTTTCCTTCACACACATTATAGTAGTAACATAATATCTTAGTTAGGGTTTCTATTGCTGTGAAAAGACAACAGAGCCATGGCAACTTTATAATGGAAAACATTCAATTGGGGCTGGTGTACAGTTTCGGAAGTTTAGTCCATTGTTGTTACGGTGGGAAGTATGGCTCATGGCAACATGCAGGCAGAAACAGTGATAGAGAAGGAGCTAAGAGAACTGACAGGCAACGGGAAGTAAATATCACACTAGACCTGGCATATGCATTTGAGACTTCAAAGCCCACCTCCTAATGAAGCATTTCTTCCAACAAGGCTATGCCTCCTTATAGTGCCACTCCTGTGAGCCTTTGAGGGCCCCTTGCTTTCAAACCACCACTAATGGTAAAATCAGAATACTTCACACCCCCTTGCTTTCAAACCACCACTAATGGTAAAATCAGAATACTTCACACAGCTAGGGGAGACTACACCTAAGTCAGGTGTGTCTGCTTCTTTGACCTCACATGTCCCTTTGTGTTTTATTTACCAGAATTATGTGACAGCAGTCCAATGGTTATTCACAAGTCAAAACTGTGTTTCTACCTTAGGCCTCAAGACTGGCTGAATATTAACCCTTCCTTAATTATTAAATCATAACTAGCCTCAATCTTTAGTCTTTTTTTCCCCATTGTATGCTGCTCTCTAGCAATACTATTTGTTACTGAATCTCATATTCTTAACATTAAAATTTCTTGTTATATCACCTTTTCATTGTCTTTGGTACAATTGTGCTTAAATTATTTAGAGATTTGTGTTTGGCGATTTCCGAATTTTATGTCTCTAAAGTCAAACATAAACCTTTTAAAAATTTCTGCCCTTTAACCTGCGTCCTTTATGTCCCTAAAGCAAGGTATGCAAACAAATGTTTTCATGTAATAAAAATTTTGTTTTATTAATAGATATATATGAAATAGCCTTTTAAGCATAATAAGGAATAGTAAAAAAAGTTAGCAATTTAAATCTGTTTTCAGTTTTCATAATAAATCATGCTATGCCTGCCTCATGATGGCTTTCACTTTAATATCACACTATGAGAGAACTTCTTTTTTTTAAACACTATAATTCAGGATCAGTTTTATTCACATTTATCAATATCACCTACAAATTTAAGAACATTAATGCAATCATTTTCCCAATTTATATTATGAAAAAAATCATAAAAGTTACAGAAGAAAAAAAAACCATGAAGTTTCTTTTACATGCTAAAACAGTTTAATAATAAACATCTCATTTCTCATACTAGCCTTTCCATTTCATTGAGCAGGTACATGAACCATAAAGCTGTACCAATGTCAGCTCTAATGTGGTTTACTCCTTCAGAATTGAAAATAAGCTGAGATAAAATATTTTCCATCATTGAATTATGCTGAATTGTGAATGCTGTTAGCAAAGGGGTGGCCTAACAGTGTTCCCAAAACAAGTACAGTACATATGGAGCTCCATTTCTAGGTTGAAGCATACCATGTTTCCTTTATAGATTGACAGCTCAAGGCTCGTTAACATTTCTATCTCAATCAGGTTGAAAGAGATTTACAGGTCTGTACCCAACAGGGCTCACAAAGTACAGGGGGGATAAAAACTAAGCAAATTTATATTGAAATATGGTTGGTCATTGATGGATGAAGAATTTCACTAGACAGTAGGAATAACAGAAGGGGAAGCTGCAGCTCACTGGCAAGAACTTCTTAAAGAAGTGATCACAATTAAGAACGAAAGGAAAAAGGAATTGGCAGGAAAGATTTTCCATCACTGGAACCCATGTAAAAACATAAGGAAAGAACTTATTCCCTCTCTCTTTCAAGTCAACAATGACCAAAACAAAAAAAAAAAAGAATTTTTCCTAATTTATACAAGTGTCTTAACGCAGTGTATCTTTGAAAACTTTGAATATGAAAATAATTTTTATATATTTATTATTTTTAAATTTAAATGTAAATTAGAAACAAGGTTACTTCACATGTCAATTCGAGGTCCCTCTCCTTTTTCCTCCTCTCCTCCCGTGCACTCCCAACAACCTCCCCCCAAAATCCCCTCATATCCCCAGGGAAGGTGAGGCCCTACATGGGGATGTCCATAGTCTGTCATTTCATCCAGGGCAGGGCCTAGACCCTCTCACAAGAGTTCAGGGTGAGAGTGATTCTCACATTGTTGGATGGGAGTCCAAAGTCCATTTGTATACCCGGAGTAAATACTGATCTACTACCCAAGGCTCAATAGATTAGCTATGCCTCCTCACTGACAGCCACATTCTTGATCAAGGGATCAAGGTTATTGAAGCCTCATAGAAAGAGTTTGGCAAAGATCCTTCTGCTTCTATTGCGTGGAATACTTTGAAAAGAATTGGTATTAGCTGTTCTTTGAATTTCTGGTAGAATTCTGCACTGAGGCCTTCTGGACCTGGAATTTCTTTTTGTTGGGAGATTTTTGATGACTGCTTCTATTTCCATAGTGGTTATAGGTCTACTTAAATTTCTTATCTGTTCTTGATTTAATTTTGGCAAGTGATAGCTATCCAGGAAGTCATCCATTTCCTTTAAATTTTCGAATTTTGTGGAGTACAGGTTTTCAAAATATGACCTGATGATTCTCTGAATTTCCTCAGAGTCCGTTGTTATGTACCCCTATTCATTTCTGATTTTGTTAATTTGCATATTCATGCTCTGCTGTTTGGTAAGTTTGGACAAAGGTTTGTCTGTCTTGTTGATTTTCTCAAAGAACCGACTCTTCGTTGCATTGATGCTTTGTATTGTATTCCTAGTTTCTACTTTATTGATTTCAACCCTCAATTTGATTATTTCCTGGCATCTACTCCTCCTGGGAGAGTTTGCTTCTTTGTGTTCTAGAGCTTTCAGCTGTGCTGTTAATTCTCTAGTATTACTATTCTCTAGTTTCTTCATGTGGGCACTTAGTGCTATGAACTTCCCCCATAGCACTGCTTTCAGAGTGTCCCATAGGTTTGGGTATGTTGTGTCTTCATTTTCATTGAAGTCTAGGAAGTCTTTAATTTCTTTTTTATTTCTTCTTTGACCCAGAAATGGTGGAGTTTTGCATTATTTAATTTCCATGAGTTTGTATGGTTTCTGCAATTTGTGTTGTTGTTGAATTCTAATTTTAACGCATGGTGGTTTGATAAGATGCATGGAGTTATTCCAATTTTTTTGTAGTTGCTGAGATTTGATATGTTGCCAAGTATGTGGTCAATTTTTGAGAAGGTTCCATGTGGTGGTGAGAAGAAAATCCTTTTATGAAGTAACATATCCTGTGTGTTTAGTACTCAGCCTCTGCATGATTACTTAATTCTTTACTATAACTAATTCTGTATAATTTTAGAATATCCTAAGGACATTTTCCTCTACATGAACTACTTTGTTCACCACAATTCAACTTTCGTCCAGTAGGAAGTGGACTGAAAGTATTCTCTAGCCTATGTGCCTTTTGCCATTTGTTTGAGGCCACATTATTGGACTCTAGTGTACCAGCTTGAGAAGCCTACAAATGAACTTTACCCTCTGAATGTGTGGTTGGTCTGTTGGTAGGGCTCCTGGCTGTGAGACCAGGATCTGTTTCTGGTACATGAGCTAGCTTTTTGAAGTCCATTCCATATAATATGATGCCATGCTCAGTCTTGATTCAGGCTTTAGGCAGGCGTGGAGGCAGAGGGGGGAAGCGTTCCTGCCTCAACTTTGTGTGCCATGTTTCCTTGACTCCCCATGGGAGGCCTTACCCTTTCTGGGGCATGGATGGGGGTAGGGGGACTGGAAGGAGAAGGAACTGTGGTTGCTTGGTATATGAAAATGATTAAAACAAAGTTAAGAACTACAGGTATTATTAAATCTACATATCTGACTCACTTATTTTTCAGTTCTCTTATTGTGATCATTGAACATGATTCTTTCTCTGTTTCTTTTCTTTCGTCTTTTGTGTTCATTTTGTCTCTATAATGTTTCCTCTTTTTCTTTTCTAAATATCAATTTCTTCCTAAAAATGAATTACCTATAAAGGTATACTGAAAAAATAAATTTTGCCCATCTTTGCATGTTTCAGTGCTTTTGAAAGAAGAAACATAAAAGAGTACCTGAACAGAAATGACTGTGGAACAAGATGGAATAATTGGCAGTTATTTCTATGTTTAATATTGAAAATATACAAAAACACAAACTAGTTTTGGCAGTTAAAAAAGATATTTTTGTTAGTTTTCTCAACTTTTGCTTGTGGTTTTGCACATGTCATATGTACACCTGTATTCAGTCCTGAAGATTGAGGATTTCATGTATGGTAAAAATATACTGTTTAGCTAATAGATTCACTATCATGATTTTTAACTAACTTAATTAATTAACTACTCTGGGCTGGTCTTTTGTCAGCTTCTCTCTTTCTTGACTTGCATAACCACTGAGATGAGCCAAAACATGATAGTGGACCCAGTAACTTAATTTCTGTATAGATTGGAAAATTAGGAACAATGAATTATAACATTCTAATTTCTAGTGTGGGCAGAGATGTTGACCATTATTAAGAAAGAGACTATAGGGAGAAATATTTTTCCAGTAGACATGAACACAGAGGCAAGAATGACAAAAAACTTCCATTATACAGTTGCATTTGAAAAGTCAACACAATAGGCTTTACATCCCATGGAGCAAATGGTGTAGATATTTTATTGAGCTTGTGCCACTAGACCAGCTAAGCCTGCCTTTAGCATCATTTGACCATGTTACAGCAGAAGCTCATAACATGTTAAATGATTTGGTCTTTCACATGGAATTCTAGAATAATAATAGTTTCTGTCTAAGAGTTGTGAGGAATCAGTGAGCTCCCATACACATTGGAGTTGTCTGGGATATGCCAAGTATTATTTGAGTGTTGATTTCTTCTAATTATTAGGAAAATGCGAGATCATAAAGAGATAAATAAGGATATAGGTCATTTGCCTTTCCATAACAAACCATGCAAGAAAACCAGACTTTATCATTTAAGATGTGTACATGTTCAAACATGTTTCTTAACTTATTTTCTATATAAATACAATAAGGACAAACTCTCTACTTTTGTCAAGATAATTAATGAAACATCAGCTTAAAATACCTCAGCATGTTTTTCTGTCATAGTTTAATTTATTGGTTATCATACTAGGGAACAGATATGGGAGCTTAAAAAGAAGTTTAAAGGGTTATCAATATTGAATAGATAGATTATGCAAAAGAAATTAACAAAAATCTCATAAAAAGATTTTCTTTCAAATAATCATGGTATAATATAGACAAATGAACAGTATAATGTATTAAAATTTACAAAAACGGTGAGAGAAATTAAGTTGATAATGTTACTGAAATCAGCAAAAATAATTTTATTGTTAATTTTATTGTTAACCTTACAAAAGACAGAAGCATTCATTCTCGAGGCACGCTGTGGAGAGATTACACTCTGAGGTTTCATGAAAGCTCATGGAGACAGGATCAGCTCATTCAGTGTTAGCTAGTGATCAGCTACTTTGCTTGTTTGAAATTCAGCTTGAAGCTTGAACCCTAATATCAGTCTTTGGATTATTTATTAATTCCTGTTATATTCTTGAGGTGATATCTATTTACAAAAATGTTTCTTGACACAGTACCTACCACTGGCCTGGAACTCATGAAGTAGGTTAGGATATGTAGGCAGTGAACTCTAGGTATCCACTTGTCTCCATCTCCCTACCCCTCAAATTGAAAAATATGCTATACTATCTGGATTTATTTTTATAAGACTCTTAGGATATTTAGACTCAACCATGTAACAGACAGAGCTCAATCTCCAGTTGTAAATGTTGATTTTTAATAAGAGAAACTGGTATTACATTTTTCATGTCAAATATGCGTTTAGTTATGTTGTTATTTCTTCATTTTTGTACTTTTCTTATTGATCTTCATCTGACCATTTTTAATTTTCACTTAAAATATTTTCTCTTTAGTAGATTTGGGTAATCCTGATAATGCTTTGAGGTAATTTTGCATTATTTTAAAATTGTGTATTAATATTTTCACTAGAAATTTGAATTATATTTGACAGTTCAGATACATATTAATTTTTATATTGGTTATTGATTTCACTTAGATTGAATAACTTATATTATAGAAAGAAAGTATTTGTGCAGCAAATTATTTGGGAATATAAGAAATTCTTAGAAATTCTATCAGTTTTTCCCTTTAGATATCAACATGTTGATCTACTTCTTTGGATACTTCCATTTATCCAGCTTCACTTTTATTTATGCTTTTATTTTACCATGGAGATTGAATATTGTTCCATTTTGAATGCATCAGACTCAAATTTCCACTTTGAAAATATTTCATTGCTGATTATACTTCATAAAAGAGGCTAACATTTTCCATTCCGAAAACTATACTTTACTATTATACCATCTTTACTTTGCAGTACTTAAGGATGACATACTGCATTTTTAATTTTATTTCAAATAGAAATATGACCCTGAGTATTGAGTGACACTCTATATGCATAACCGTTTAAAATGCTGTCTTTTTGAATCGCATACAATGAATGTGTTTTCAAAGTACAAATGTAAAGATAGAAACAATAGGTGCACCACTTTAAAGATAACTAGAAACACAACATTAATCAGCTACTAAAACACTGTCACCATTTTGAACTAAAAAAGTTGTTCCAAGGTTACACAATGTTTTAGGAGTTGTGAGGCTTAGGAAGCTTTTCACTGAAAACTTTTCATTTTTGTATTATTAAAAAAAACATTTGCCCCCCAAAATTTATAAAATTTCTATAATTTATGTAAATTACGACATTTAACTACATACTGCTGTGAATTGATTTTACTATTGCAACAAATGCTCAAGTCAGATATTATTTTACCTAAAATTATCTATTCAGTAAAAAAGAAATGATTCTGTGTTTTATGGAATTTAAATTTCAGATCGTATCTATTAAAAAAGATGAGATATTAGGTGTCTTCAAGAAAGAGTATTGTTTCATAGCGGTCAGTCCTCAGCTATTTTCAATGGACAACTTACACTATTACATTAGCAGAGTCAAATATAGTTATGCTCATAAATTGTCTTGAGTGAATAGAATATTGTATATTAATTAACAACTAGAAATAATGAACCATTTTTCAAATACTGTTTTTAGCAATTAGACAACTCTTAAATGTTAATTTACCCCTGTCTTTCATTTCTCAAATTTCAGACTGCTCTATTAGATTTAATTGACAGCACTTAAGTTTTATATTTTATATTGACCTTTAATCCTTTCCCAGGCAGCTCTGTTTTCACCTATGTTGAGTCACCAAAGAAAGAAAGTCAAAACAAAGTCACTGGAAGTCTCCAGTCCTTGCATGCTACTCGTTGGGACTGATGAATAGCTTCAATTTTCTCAGTTCCATGACAAAGAGAATTGGAGCAGCCTTGTGGAGATCCTTAAGAAGCAGGCTGCAGCCAGATGAAAAATGGCATTTCTTGTGCTTCTACGGGCAAGGTTAAAGTTTTTTTTTCCAAAAAAAAAAAGCCTTAACTTTATTTTTTTTAAGTTTTTCTCAGATTTCATTTTATTTTCTCAGATTATTGCTTAAGTAAAGTAAACTCTTGAGGAAAATTTATGAAGTGGTAACTACATTTGAAGATATCTGAATATAATTTCCAAATTCCTTCATAAATACAGGGGTGCTAGGTCATTCTGAGGGGTCGTTTCCATACTAATTCAGTAGGAAAAAGTATATATGCATTTAGTATTTTGAAAGACTATATGAAACCTTATGTAAGTGTAAAACAATTACTAAGAATTGTAAGTTATACAATAAAAAGAAAACAAAGGAGGAACACATGCTTTGGGTACTGACCATGAATGTGTAACTGATCTTAGAGGAACACAGCTCTCACCTGCCTTAGAGATTCAGGTGATGGTCAACAAACACACAGACTTAGAATAAATGACTTGATAAGATCTCTACATCTATCACCACACAATGCCTGTATATGAAAATAAAGTTTTATCTTGGGATATGTAAGACCTTATAAAAATGCTCTCACTTCCATTTCAAGCTTGTGTGGTGTCTAGCTAATAGAATCTCAGGATTCTTCATGGCAAATATCACTAATATCCTTGGTTTCATCCATTAGTTTATTAAATGTAGTCAGTCCTATGCTCATTCTCTTGTTAGATTTTTTTGCAAAAATATGAGTAGCTCTTATCCTTGCCTTTGCAAAAAATCACAAAACCTCTCTGTTCTAGAACTAATGGCTTCTTCCTCTTCTTATTGAGTAAATGTGTTCTTTGCTAGTTTTATACATGTATATAACTTTGCTTAATTTCTCTGATCACTCTTTATTATCTGTGTCTAAGTTCTGTCTTAGACCTACTCTTTCATTCATACAGGTTATTTTCCAATCCCCATATCCTTCTGTTTTGAGTTTTTTTTAATCTACTAATGCTAACATGGACCTTCTGCATGACCACAGTTTGGGAATTATCCTTTGGAGCCTGATTTTCTTACCACTGGACAATGACTTACAATTTCCCAGAATCCATAATTTGTTAATAGTTCATTAATGATGAGTGATATTCCCCCCAAGCTCTGCATTGATCCATTAGTAGGCATTGATAGGACCATTGTAGTGAATGGCAACTGCTGTGAGGTCATGCTAGAAGTGGCTATGTCAAGCACTGAGGATACCATTTCAAAGCCCTTTCTCTTATCTTCTGTATTCAACTCTATATTCTGTAATGAGCCATAAATTTTGGTAGTGATGTGAAAAAAGAATGCTTTTAAAGGCTACACATTCAGACTTCACTTATTGTTAGTAACACGAGAAGTCACAAATCTGCATTCACTATTGTTCACTGCAAAGAAAACATCTGCTGATTAAGATGAGTAGTGTTTATCTATGGGCACAAAAAGAGCTATGTATTTAGAATATAGAATGCTGCATGAAAATTTAACTGGATAATGAAAGTGAGTTACCCCTACAGTCTATGATGTCTCCAGCTTTTGGGTTTTGACTTAGTTTACTACATCAGACTTGCATTTACTTCTATGAGCATCTCTTAAGAACAATACAAAAGCAAATGGTATCATTTGCTGCTATACCTCTACAGAACTGGTGCATATTGTGTGATGTATTGATGTTGTAGTTCAAGATTGTAACTCAGACCTCCTTAGAAACACATATATTTGGGCCATGATGATAATATATTCAATTCCCCAATCTTTACTTGCTGATATTGTGGCTTATATAAACATATTTCTTAATTTAAATAGAGGCTATACCCATAGTGTTTCACCAACTTGACTCCTTAAATTGATATGAATCAGAAGAACAGCAATAGACATGATAAAAAGGATAGGGGAAAGCCCATGAGGGCAAACTATATAAAGAACTATAGACAACTTAGAAATGCTGAATGGGGAGAAAGTTTTCTCTAGGTAAGAACACATAAATTAGCTACCCCAATAAAAAATAGTCCTGAAACATACATTAAATTAACATTATATAGACTGAGCTTGTTGTATTTATGTTTATAGAAATGTATATGTATGTATATATGTATCTGGGAACAATTAATGCTAAAAGAGTCCATGAGTTTAAAAGAGAGCAAGAAGGAGTATGTATAAGGGTTTCAAGGCAGGAAAGAAGGAAATCATGCAATTATATTATAATTTTTAAAAATTAAATAAAAATTAAAGTATGAATGATAATTTTGGATTAAAAGAATTCACATATAAATTTCTTAATGCCATATATGAATCTTTCCAATTAACACTTGTGCTTTACTTTGCCTATTTTATTTCAGAAATAAACAGTATATGTCTTCCTCTTAATAAAAATGAGTTTGAATAAGACAAGAGTTCTGAAGATATTGAGGGCAATGGACCAAATAAAAGTGTTTTGTTTTCTTTTTAATCTATTTCTCTAAAATGCATTTTACAAAATAAGGAATAAGTATAAAAATTTTGACTATATTATCAAAATATAAAATGGTCTTATATTTACATGAACATGTTAGTAGATTCATGTCAAATAATAGTGCTATTTTAGGGTTTTATTTTCTACTTGACAGTCTTAAATTAAGATGCTTTGGATTGTTATGCTGTACTTAGTTATAAACTTAGATCTGACTATTCACATTCATAAATTGTATGATTGAGATAATAAATAATTGCTTCCTTTTGACCACATATTAACATGCTACCATATACTAACAATTTTCTTCATATTCATGGATAAGCAATTAAACACAAAACATTTAATTCGTATTTACTAATTAGTTTTGAAGGGCTTTTAATAAAATTTATAATAAAATCTTAGATTAAGCAGACATTCTGATAGCTAACTTTATGGATCATCTACTCTAAATTAGGAATATTACTAAATGTCTTCACATGCTAATTTGTATTCAGAGAACTTTAGCCACAAATGTATAAAACCATGCCTTTTCCATGCTGGCTCTGATTACTTGCAATATCTACATTAGTTTCACTGTAAGCATTAAGGTTTACCCCTATCAGTAAAATTTCAGCATGGCCTATAAGATTTAAACTGCTTGCTAATTCTTAATATTAGACATTGAACAATTGAGTAAGAGGTCAAATACTCTAGACTGAAATCAAAGATTACTTTTGAATAAAAGAAGATGAACAGCTGACTAGGGGTCACCCAGAGGAAAATGAAATTTTCCACTAAAACAGAATTTAACTTAACCATGTGTCATTGTTAATATAGTTATAATAGTACTTGTGTGGTCCTTATGCTTTGGGAAGTACATTTTTATATGTTCCTGTAAACATATTTTACTATAAACTGGAGCTATTAAACCTATGTTGCCCCACTATACAAATATATATGAAGGTAATTGATAATTATTGCTTGCATTATACTTTTGATTTTATTACATCATCTTTTAACTTTTATACATAAACATTGAAAAATTAACTTAAAAGTATTCTATTTTTAAAAATATTCTATTTTTTAAATTAAGTTTCTTCTATGGAATGTGAAATATAAGAAAGGGGTGAATTGAATTGTAAAGTGACAATTACTTATTTTAACCTTAATTGATCACATTTTAATGCTGGTTTTAATTTCTATGAGTATCAAAGTATTACTTCTATGAATAGTTTTGTTTCCTTGTTTTAATAGTAACTGTCATTTTATGTTTGGATTATCACAAAACTAATCATCATATGTAAGTATAAAGTATAGAGGAAACACAGGAATCAAGAAGTTTCAAAGTACCTTTCTGTGGGGCACTTCAGAAAAAAGTAACTTTGTTTGCGTGACAAGATGAAAAGGGAAAAAAACAGATGGAGGCACCAACTGGTGAGGGAGGGAGATCAATTCAGAAGGAGGACAGAGAAGAGACAAATATCTCCAAGGATGTTTGCTAAAGTCTCAATGAATCATTTTATATTTACCTAAAACTTTACACTCACACACACACACACACACACACACACACAAGATTTCTCCATTTTAATGGTGGACAGATGCATTCATATAACTTCTTAAACAATGCCAAAGTAGATAAAGGAAAATACCCTATACAAAGACCTTAACACAAACAAGGAATGCTAAAAACTGAAGAAATAGGCTTAAAAAGGGACAAGATATCTCATTGGTTATTCAATATCAACAGGACAGGACTTAAAACATGCATACAAGTTATATTATATAGATTGAACAAATTGAACTTAGGAATACATATGTGTGTGTGTGTGTTTGTGTGTGTGTGTGTTAACAATTAATGAAAAATGAGTTCATGCATTTGAAATAAATCAAGAAGGATTATATGGAAGTGTTTAGAAGAAGAAAATGGAAAGGAAAAATATTTTAAAGTCTCAATATTAAATATAAAAAAGAGCAACAATATTTTCTTTTGCTTTGTTCTTATTTACCTCTCAGTGGTTAAGTGTAAGCCTCTATTGCTGAAGATACCACACATTTAGAACAGGACACACATGATTTGAGTGTGATTGTTGAGAGGCCTTGATGTGCACATGTTACAGTCTACCATAGCCTGGAAGCCCTCTCCAAAGCTTGACAGCATGAGGAATTCCCTCCCTAGTAGACACCTGATCTCTATCTGCCCTTATCTCGGAAACATCTCTAGGCCTGGAGTACTGACTTTATCTAAAAGGTGTCTCTAATAATGGAATCCTGATTTGTGTCTTGTATGACCAATTTGTCTCTTGTGTGACCATTGGCACAGTTTCTTTATAGTTTCCTCCCTTCTGTACATATGATAAATAAGACTTGTACTAGGAGCTTTGCTACAGGATCCTACTCTTTGCTATAGGACTCCTACATGATAAAAGCATGCCACTTAAATGCAAACTAGGGTTTGTCTCTGGGCTTTTCAATCCTATATATTTCCTATACTCTTGAATAAAGTTAAGCTGATTCATCAATGTTATTTCTCAGAGGGATATCTCCATTGTATCTACATCTGTCAGAACCATCTTCCCCACTTCAATTCTTTCCCACATTGCAGTCTGACTGAGGACCTCTCAGGAAGAAGAAGACCACATGTGATCTAACCTGAAGGTCTCTTTCCTGAGGTCAATATTTTATGGTACAAGAAAATAGTATATAATATCTCCAAGGACTAAAGCAATTAATAATAATCATACCCAATGGTGACACGTATGAACTACAATAATAGCCAGGATGCAAGATATATGAAAATGTACAATAATGGCATTCACAGTTTGGAGGGAACCAACAGCATTCTAAATGGACTGGAGGTCAACTCAACAGAAGAAAAATTATTCCTGGTTCTCGAAACCTATTCAACTTCAATGACTAGTGTGGTCCTGGATCTTTGAAGTGCATCCACTAAAAGGCAAAAGGAGAAGTTCCAAATTAATTATGATGACCTGGGGAATGTAACAGAAACTGAGGAAATACAGAGAATTACAAGAGACTGAGAAACAAAAAACACATTTTCATCTCATTAGATGAAGAAGTCTTTGACAAATCTAGCAGCCCTTTATAACAAAAGTCCTAGGAGACACTAGTGACAAAAGGAAATACCTCAACATGATAAAGGTGATTTAAAGCAAACATACATACATTAATACAAAGAGAGAAAAACTCAAATCATTTCCATTACAATATAGAAAAGGGTAAAATGTTGTATAGAACTTGAATCATAAGCTACAGCGATTAGACAAGTGAAGGGATTAAAGGTATACAAAGAGTGAAGAAAGTAAGAAAGCAAAGTATCATTATTTGTGGATGATAGGATAATATAAAAATTACCTTAAAAATCGAACTAGAAAAGTCCTACAGCTGATAAACATTTTAAACAAAATAGCAGCATACAATAATAGTACATAAATATACATACAAAAATAACTCATAAGAATTTGTGTAGAGCATTTTGTACATAAGTGAAACACAGTCTGATAAAGAAACCAGGAAAATAATACATTTCACAAAAGTCTCAAAAAATATTTGGGTAACTCTTGTAACCAAGCAAGTGAAACACGTTTATGATAAAAACTTTAAGACATTGAAGAATTTGAAGATGATTGCAGAAAATGAAAAGATCTCTCATGCTCATGGTTTGGTAGGATTAATATTGAGAAAATGTTTGTCCGCCCAAAAGCAATATACACTTTCAATGTAATATGCATCAAAATTCTATTACAATACTTCACAGATGTTGAAAGGACAATATTCAGCTTCAAATAGAAACAGGAAAAAACAGCAGATAGCTCAAGCAATTCTCAATAATAAAAGAACTGCTGGAAATATCACCATTATTGATCTAAAATTATACTATGGGGCTATAATAAGACCAACATAACTTGGACAAAAAAAGATACATTCACCAACAGAATTGAAGACACAGATAAAGTCCATATACTTATGGACACCTGAATTTTGATAAAGCCAGAAACACACACTGAACAAAAAAAAGCAGCTCCTTCAACAAACAATGCTGGTCAAACTGAATGACCATATATTGAAGAATGCAAATAAATCCTCACTTATCATCCTTACAAATGGTTCAAATACCTAGAAATAAGATCAAATATACAGAATCTTCTATAAGAAACAGTATGGAATAATTATGAACATATTGACAAAGGAAAAGGGCTTCTGAACCTATCACCAATAATACAAGCACTGAGATCAGCAATTAATAAATTAAACTCGTTAAACTGAAAATTTGTGTAAGTTCAAAGGACACCATCATTTGGACAAAGTAACATCCTACCAAATGGGGAAAGAAATTTAGCAACTATAGATCTGCTAGAGTGCTAATATCTAAAATACATAAAAACTTAAAAAAAACTAGAAATCAAGAAAATAAATACACCAATTAAAACATGAAGTACAGTTCTAAACAGCACCAAAAGAAAAGTTCAATATTTATGTGGCTAGGAATCACCTAAAGAAATGTTCAGTATCCTTAGTCATCAGGGAGATATAAATTAAAACTGCTTTGAGATTTCATCTTATAAAGAGTCAGAATAGCCAAGATCAATAAAACAAAGACAACTCATGCCAGAAGTTGAGTGGGTGGGGGTAGAATAGGGGGAAGAGGTAATCATAGGATAGAAGACAGATCAGGCACCAGAGTGACCTCGAGTGAGCTAAAGGGATAACACCAATTGGCAAGCTAAGCAATAGTGGAGAGACCACCTCGAATGCCCATTCCTGATAATGAACTTGATGCCTATGACCATCCGGGAGCCTTCATCCTGTGACTGATGGAAGCAGAGGCAAACACACAATTAATCACTTAACTGAACCAAGGAACCCAGTGACAGATAGAGAGGAGTGATGAGCAAATTGGCAAAGATTGCGCTGGCAAAACCAGCAGAGACAGCTGATCTGAACAGGGGAGAGCTCTTGGACCCCAGACCGACAGTGGGGAGGCCAGCATGGGACTGATCTGGACCCCCCAAATGTGAGTGTCAGTGAGAAGGCCTGGGCAACCTATGGGGCCCTGAGCTGTGGATCAGTGTCTATCCCTGGAATACAAACAGTCATCGTGTGCCTATAGCACAAAGAGGGATGCTCTCTCAGCCTGGACTCTTAGGGGAGTGCCTGGACCCTACCCAGAGTGAAATGACAGACTCTAGATATCCCCTAAGTGGAAGGATTTGGCAATAGGGTGGGAGTGCAGGAGGAGGGAAAGGAGAGGGAACTGGGATTGACATGTAAAACAAGCTATTTAAAATTAAAATAAAAAATATGCAAAAAAGATGTAGAACAAAGGGAACACTTGACCACACCTGGTGGTATTGCAAACTTGTACAGAAACTGTGAAAATCAGTGTGGGGGCTAGAGAGATGTCTCAGAGGTTAAGAGAACTGGTTGCTCTTGTAGGGATCCTGAGTTCAATGCCCAGGAACAATGTGGTGACTGAGAACCATCTCTAATGAGATCTGGTGCCTTCTTCTGGCTTGCAGGCAGAACACTGTATGCATAATAAATATAAATAAATGAATGAATAGATAAATAAATTATCAGTTTAAAAAATAAAGGCAATCAGTGTGGAGTGTGGACTTTCCTCAGGATCATGACAAGTGACATACCTCACGATTCAGCTGTACCCCTCTAGGGCATATACACAAAGGATGCTTCATCCTACCACAGAGGCACTTCTAATTCTCTACCATATTCATTGGCACTCTATGCATACTAGTCAGAAGATGGAAACAGCATGGTTGTCTATCAATTCAACAACTAATCCAGAAAACATAGTACATTAGTACAATGGAACATTACTCAGCTGTTCAAAAAACCAAAAACAAGAAGTTTGTTATTAAATGGATAGAACCAGAAAAAATCATTCTGAATGATGTAATCCAGACCTCATAAGACACATATAGTATGCATTCCCTATAGTGATTGCTAGCTGGTGAGTCTGATAAACTGGCTAAGTCTATAGAAGTAGAGACACTCTCATTTCAACTGCCAAACACCAAGCCAATAATGTAACATATGCCCAAAGGACCTAGCACAGAGTGATGAGGCCTGTGCATTTCTCACTACAGTCTCTGTGAACCCCACGAGCCCTGCTCAGTTGATACAGTGGATTGTGTTTTCACAGTGTCCTTGACTCTTCTGGCTTCCACAATTCCTCTTCCACCTCTTCTGCAGGTCTCCCAGAGCAACTAATGGAGAGACTTGATTAAGACCTTGACCCAGACTCTCTCTGCCTAATAGACAAACCATTCTTAAGCACAGATCCATTCCCTCTGAAGGACTGACCCAGGCCCATCAGTAAATAGCCAACACAAAATGAACTCATCATGCTTTTCTAGGCATTATTTTTCTTTCTTCTTTTTTTTTCTTTCAGGTCTTTTGCTAGCATACATACACACACACTCACACACACACACACACACACACACACACACACACACACACACACGCGTGCCAGTTTCTGATGTTGTGTTTTTATATTTCTCTGCATGTGATCTATGCATCTCTGTCTTGATGGGTTTAGTCTGTTTTTTTATTTACCTCTTTTTTTCCTGTTTTATTCATTGTATTCCTTTTTGCTTGTCTTGTATCATATTATAGTTTACTATTTTTCAGATTCCTGTTTGTGCTCTAATGAGAGAGAGAGAAAGGGTGTGGATTTAGGTGGGAGGGGATTTAGGGAAGATCTTTGTGGAGTCGGGTAAGGGAAAATTGGGGGGTGGGGGAAGAGGGGGGTGAGAAGTAGCTGGATTGACATGGGAAACAAGGTTGTTTCTAACTTAAATTAAAAAAGAAAATGGTAATCAGAATATGCTGTGTGAAAAAAATCTCGTTTCAGTAAAAAAAAAAAGTAGTTTACTGAACTTTTCAGCTAGTAGAAGCAGTTCAAGGGCTAAGATCACAAAAGATCCACACTATCTCTAGCTCCTCATTCAAGCAAGGTTACCACTAGAAATGTATTTTGTGTGAATCACTTCTACTGATCTAATTAACTATAAGATGACATTGTTTAGTGAACAAATTGGTGTTGTGGGTAGGCAAGTGGAACTGTAGATTTGAGTCTGGTACACCAAATAATTTCTTCTAACCTATAATTTCTGCCATGGGTCTTTGCTCCTTTGAACACAGAGTGTGTTTTCCTTCAGGTTTGCCTGGGAACTCCAGATGAGAGACAGGAAGAATGTGGAGTGTTGCAAATGTTGTCAATGTGTTGTGCCGGCAGGCCTCCATCATAAACTTTTCTAAGGAATAGCTTTTTATGTGATTAGCTTTAGGATTCTATCAGAGAACTCCCTGTCAGTACCATCACATATGGCATAAAGGCAAAATATATTCTTTTTTTCCCAGATGTTTCCACCAATACCTTCTTTTAACAATAAGCGCATATAAGAGCATTTGTTAGTCTTAGTAAATAGACTCCTTTGAACCACACATACTAATTTGTTTGGGTTAGGAGGACCCATAAAATCACAACTGTCTCTCCATCTGCAGAACATCTGTCTTCTATGCCAAAAAAAATAAGATTATAGAGATACAATCCAATTCTTTGGTGCAAGATACCCAGAGTTTTTAAATAGCAGGTATTTGTGCAAATAATGTAAACAATGAAAATCTCTTTCCTGTTCCTATATAATATTTTAATCATCCTACTCTGACAGTTTTTGTAACTCTAATAAAGTGCTTAGGAAGTGATGAATTTGAAGCATAAAACAGAAAGTTTACTTTTTATTCAGTATGCTTTTGTGCCACATCCCTATTTATTATTTTTTTAAAGTAAGGTAGTGCTTTACTACCCTTGACCTTGGAGCTTATAAAATGCCATAAAGATGTGTAATAGAATCATTTATGGATGTATTTCTATAAAGATAAAAATGTTTAAATTGTTTTATTATATAAAGCAAACAATA
The DNA here is from genome assembly GCF_017639785.1 of Mesocricetus auratus. Lineage (NCBI taxonomy): Eukaryota > Metazoa > Chordata > Mammalia > Rodentia > Cricetidae > Mesocricetus > Mesocricetus auratus. The sequence goes on along the minus strand of NW_024429180.1, from coordinate 39,164,320 downwards.
TGCATTTAATTGATCAACTTCAACTGAAAACTCAGTTAAAATATACAAATTACTATACATTTACATGATCTTAATCCTTAAATAAATTTGAATAAAAATATAAATAAGAATATAGATGAGACTGGAGCAAGGCACACTCAGAAGTTAAATACCCTGATAATGTTCCAGAGGACCCAAGGTTACTTTATTTTATTCATGTTAGTGGACTCACAACCATCAGTAACTTCAGTTGCAAGATATCTAATACGTGGTAGGAATAGGTGTAGAGTAAAACACTGAAGCAATTTTAACAGTAGGTAATATTATTCAACAGTGCTTACAAACACTTAATAGATTGACCAAAGACTCAGGGATAATGATTTCCTCTGACTTTGTGTTTTGTTTGTTCTTAGAAAAGAAAGGATAAAAACTGGTTAAAAGTCTTAAGCGTGACATGAAAAGTGGACTTTGTCTTGCTTAGAGAGCTGTTTTCTAGAACCTGTGTAGTGTACTTGGATTGGCACAACTCAAGGTTGTGTCAGTTCTCTATAACTGCTGAGGGATTCCAAATGTTTAAAACAGCTGGCTTACCTGTAAGGACATCCAGAGAGTTGACATCGATGAGTCAGCTTGCTTAACAATGTCTCTTATCAAGACTGCCAGACATAAAATGCTGTAAAATGTTCTTGTATTAATAATTTTAATCAATGACAAGATGCATGAACATGATGCTTATAATAAATAAAATTGAAGTCAAAACAGCTTGATTTATGTAATCTAAATATAAAATATATAAATCTTATAAATGAACGTGTGTCACTAAGGAGGCAAGCTTGACATGTCATATATGCTCAACCCATGCTCTGTGAGAAAGTTCACTTCGCTTTGCCTGTGAGTCAGGATGTAAAAGAACTTTCAGCTCCTTCTCTAGAACCATGTCTGCCTGTATGATAACTTGTTTCCTATCTTGACAATAATGGACTAAACTTCTGAACTGTAAGCAAGCCACCACAAACAAAAGTTTCCCTTTAAAAGTATTGTCATGGTTATGGTGTCTTTTCACAGCAAAAGAAACTTTAACTATGACAGATGTTGGTACCAACAGAGGCATATTGCTGTAATAGGCCTGGCCATGCTTTTGTTTGGAAGAATATGGACCTTGGGAATATGGATTAGATAATCAGTTGAATGTTTTAAGTTGTAATTAGGAGGATATTTTAGTCGGAGAATGCAAGACAGTGATGAGTGTGATTTGAACTGTGGGCACCTGGACCAAGAGGTTTCAGAGCCAAAGAATGTTAGAATGTGAGACAGCGTGAATCTAAGAAGAGACTTTGAACTTTAATCTTTTAAATAAATTTAAGTGTTAAAGACTATGGGATCTTTGAAGTGGTACTGAATGTATTTTCCCATTATGATATGACTACAAGCATTTGGGGACCAGGGAGTGGAATTCAGTGGCTTGAAAGGAAAGATCCCCCCCCCCCCAAAATGGAGTGACAATATTAAGAAGTGTGACTTTGGTGGTGTAGGTGTGGTCTTATTGGAGGAAGTGTGGCACTGTGGAGGTGGGCTTTGAGGTCTTATATATGGTCAAGCCATGCCCAGTCAAGCAGTTTACTTCTTGTTGTCTGTGAGTCAAGAAGTAAGAAATCTCAGCTCCTTCTCTACCACTATGTGTGACAGCATGCTTCCTTGCTTCCAGCCATGATGCTAATGGAGTAAACCTCGGAACTATAAGTGACCCACTCCAATTAAATATTTTCGTTTATAAGAGTTTCTGTAGTCTTGATGTTTCTTCCCAGCAATAGGAATCCAAAGACAGATTTTCTAAAACAGCAATATTTATATTACCATTACTATTTATTAATGAAATGGTGTTACTTATTTATGTAATCTGCTCTTTCTCGAGGCAATAGTAATAACGTATCCATACAAATGTGTTTTAAATGAGTATTTTATTTTGGAGCCTTGGGCAGGGAGGGAAAAGGCTTATTTCGATTACATATCCTGAGTCACACTATAATGAGGAAAGCTGAGGCTGAACCTCAAATGGGTGTTAATCTGGAGGCAGGAGGTGATGCAGAGGCTACTAAGAAGTGCTGCTCCCCAGCTTGCTTCTCATGGCTTGGTTAGCTTGATTTCTTGTTTTGTTTTTGTTTTTGTTGTTGTTGTTGTTGTTGTTTGGTTTTTACGAGACAGGGTTTCTCTGTATTGTTTTCGAGGCTGTCGGTCCAGCCCAGCCTCGAACTCACAGAGATCCGTCTGTCTCTGCCTCCCGAGTGCTGGGATTAAAGGCATGCGCCACCACCGCCCGGCTTTGATTTCTTATAGAACCCAGAACAGCCAATCAAGGGGTGGTTAAGGGAGAATAACAACCTTTAATGTAAAAATTGTACCTTATGTCATTTTATCATTTAAAACTATTTCTCTTTGTCCTTTTTATTTTGTTATAAAGTTTGTTTGCCTATACAGTGACTTAAGTTTTACTAAAATTCAAGACTACACATGACAAATACACAAATAACATTGAAAGCATATGTATGTGTTACTTAATATCTAGTTTACAACAATTTTGTGTGTGTGAATATTCTCTGTTATTTAATGGAGTTATTTTGGAGAAAAAATCATTCTATGGAGTTAAAATGTTCCATGTACACACAATTTAAAATTAACTTTATAGTGAATATCTTGAAAATGATGATTAATAATACTAGAAAACCTACTCAACTTCTGATTCCCATTACTTTGTAAAGGCATATATACCAGTATTATCAACATTTGTCTGTAGTCATTAGCATTGTATAACACTTTTCTTCCTCTAACATTTTCACTCTCAACAAACTTCTCATAAACTTGTAAATATGAAAGGATCCCCAGTAATCTGTACATGATGTGGATCTTTAAGTCTTTCCCTTAAGGTACAAAAGAAGATGCAGCAAGAGGAAGGTTTCAGGCAAGCTTTTGAACTCTTAGAAAAATATAGGGCAAGATGGCTAGGGTCCTCATTCACCAAAGTTGCACTAGTAAGGTTTCAATCACCAGTATTTGCTCCAAGAAAACTCAAAGCTTAAATTCCCAAGGGAGACATTTATAAACCTCTGGTCCAACCAGGCAGTATCACCGATTATCCCTGGTGAAAATCATCAGGGACAAACTGATCCAAGGGGAAGTGAAGGGCTCTGAGACTTTAAAAAGCTTGCTGTAACCCATAATGCACTAATGCTGCCTAAGTATTTAAGTCAGAAATTCTGGATTTCCTGAAGTCAGTGATAGGGTGCTTTCTAGTCCAGTGGTAAAGCAACTTGAACTCACTCAGCAAACAATCTTAGATAATAAAGTATTCATCAACCTCATTCCTGAATATACTTCATCCTCTGTAGATGTTTAAAGTAGGATTCTGTACATTTCAATAAGAAAAATCTAAATTAGTAGTAGAGTTTACATACTCTGCAAATCAGTAATTTAATGCACAGTAGAATAGATAATTAATAAGCTAGCATAATATACTTTTGTTTGTTTTTGTCCTATTTATCTTTAAAAATCTCTTTAATCTCAGCACTCAGGAGGCAGAGGCAGAGAGATCTCTGAGTTTGAGGCCAGATTGATCTACAGAGCAAGTTTCAGGACAGGCTCCAAAACAATACAGAGAAACCCTGTCTTGAGAAACAACAACAAAAAGTCTTTTAGGAATTGTTTGCTATGAAAAGACATGGCCATGACAACTCTTGCTAAGAAAGCACTTAATTGTGGTCGTGCACTTACTATCCACAGGTTCAGTCTATTATCATCATTGTAGTAATGATGTTGGTGTTGGAGGCATGGTGCTGGAGCTGAGAGCCCTTACATCTTCATAGGCAGGCAACAGGAGGTTGAGTGACACTCTGGGCAGTATCCTGAGCATAGGAAACCTAAAAGCCTGCCCCCACAGTGACATACTTTCTCCACCCAGGACATTCTCACTCCAACAAATCTATCTCTCCTAGTAGAACTACTCCGTTAGATTATGGGGGTTAATTACACTCAAACTGCCACATTACTTCCTTAGCCCCTATAAGCTTGTAACAGCATCCTAATGGAAATGCATTTAACCTAACTTCAGTGTGCCCACAGTCCAAAGTTCAAAGTCTCTTCTGAGATTCATACAATCTCTTAACTCTAATCCCATGCAAAATCTAAATCTAAAAGCAAATCACATACTTCCAATACATATTGGCACAGGATATGCATTAGTGTTTCAAAATGCAGGAAGGAGGGCAAAGTGAGGAAATACTGGCCTAATGCAAAACCTCAAACTAGCTGGGCAAACTCAAAACTATTTATCTCCGTACCTGGTGTCAATGTAGTTAACAGAAACACACTTTTTTTCTTAGACACTTTCCACACCCTGTTTGTAGCTCTTCTCGGCAGGTATCCCCTGACTCTGGTGTCTTTAACATCATCAGTTCTCCAAGGCCACCCAAGCTCCAACTTCATAGCTACACAAAATGGCCTCTATAATAGGCCTTTATTCAGGGACACCCCCACCACATGCCAGGTCTCAGTGGCTTCATTCCATAACTCCTTTCTTCTAAAACCAGAATCATGTGGCTAAAGCCACTAAGTTCTGCTGCTTTCTGAGGCTGGGACATGGTTCCCCCTTTCAATTATATCTTCCCTACCTTTTTATCTTTCAGTGCCTAAGCTTGGCTGTCCTGAAACTTATCATCTAGACTAGGCTGGCCTCAAACTCAGAGATCCACCAGCCTCTGCCTTCCCAGTGCTGGGATTAAAGGTTTACACCACCACACCAGGTTTTAAGTTTTTCTTTAGTACCATTTCACAAGTTGCAACCTTATCTGAATAGAACCTGCCCTAAGGTCACCACTCCCTTTATTCCATTTCTTAATGTTTATCTCCTTGGACACAGAATTTATCTCTATTCCACTTTCTGGTATATTTCGTCCTCAAAATTTCATTTTGTAATTTATCCTGCTCACCTTGATCCTTCTCGTTATAAATCTTTGGAATTACTACTAAAAACCTCATGATAGATTTTGTACTAGGTTGTTTAGAGATTCCTCTGCTGATGGAATTAATCCAAAACTCTTAAATTTAGTCTCAGGCAGATTCTTCAGATAAGGATAAAAGCAGCTACATTCTTCACCAAAATATCACTAGAACAATGTCTAGGAAATATACTAAGATTCTTCTTCTCTTAAACCTCTTAAGTGACCACAGCACAGTTCATTAAATCACATGCAGCACCGCTGTCTTCCATGCTCCTGCTAGTATGGCTCATTAACAGCATGGAAAATGTTAAACTGCTTTTATGATCCATAGTCCCAAATACCATTTACTCCAAGTAAAATCATGGTCAAGCCTATCACAGCAATATCCATCTCCTGGTACCAATTTCTGTCTTAGGGCTTTATTATTGTGAGAGATACCATGAGCACTGCAACTGTTACAAAGAAAACATTTAATTGTGGTGGTTCACTTAGAGTTCATAGATTCAGTCCATTATCATCCTTGTGGGAATGATGACAGCGTGTAGACAAAGGTGGTATTGGAGCTAAGGGTTCTTACATCTTAATCCACAGGCAACAAGAAGTTAAATGATACACTTGGTGGTATCCTGAACATAGGAAACCTCAAATTCCCCCCCCCCACAGTGACACATTTCCTCCACCAAGGCCATACTCACTTCAAGAAAGCCACACCTCCTCATAGTGCCACTCCCTGTGAAATTATACAGGACAATTGCATTCAAATTACTGTAACCTCAATGACTTTTTTGTGCTCTATATTATATATTTTATGCCTCACAGTTTAACCTCTTCATTTTTCAGCTACATGATTTTCATTCTTTCTTGTCAGTATTCTGGCAAAGATAGTTATAGAGTATTTATTTTAATTACTGAATTATTATACCCACAGTTTCTATTTGATTGTTTATTCCATTTACCTGGTTCAGTTCAGTAGTTGTTACTCATTAATTAATTAATTTTCTCTTACTTTCTGGGTATTTACAAAATAGATCAAAATGTTTCCAATTGCTTAGAACCTTGTCCTAGCTAGTTTAAGAATTCAAAAATGCTTAATGGAAACAAACACTAAAATGATTTCTGATTTCGTAGTATTATCAAGTATGATAAATGATATTAAACATCTTTTCTAATAGCATATACAAATACCCAGAGAAATGAGTCTCTGACTTCAACTAATAGGCACTGTAAAGGAATGACCACAGAAGAAGAGGATAAAAATGAGACAGAATGATCCATCCCAATTTCTTATTGTCAAGCTCCAAAACAACATCACTTGAATATATCAGAGTTAATACTTTGGGATAAATTAGGTGTCATATTGTGGTTAAGGTAGGGTACCAATGTGGAGAAGTAAAAATGTACATGTATCTTCTTATGTCCCTGACACTTCTTGTACTGGTTGGTTTTGTGTATCAACTTAACACAAACTAGAGTCATCAAAGGAGCAGCCAAAATTGAGGAAATGCCTCCATGAGATAGAGCTGTAAGGTATTTACTGAACTAGTGATCAATGGTGGATGGTCTAGCCCAGAGTGGTTGGTGCCATTCTTGGGTTTCGTGGTTCTTGGTTTCTATTAGAAAGCAGGCTGAGCAGGCCAAGGAAAGAAAGCCAAGTAAGCAGCAACAGTCCATGATCCCTCTTTATCTCCTGTCTCCAGGATCCTGCCCTGTTTGAGTTCCTGTCCTGACTTCCTTCAGTGATGAGCAGCAATGCTGAAGTGTAAGCCTAATAAACTATTTCCTCTCCAATTTGCTCATGGTGTTTTGAGGCAGCAATAAAACACTAAGTTCTACTTATTTTCCTCAGATGATAAGGAATTCTCATGAGTAAACTTATATATAGGCTCTAGGAAAATATCTCCATGAGCATAGAAGAAGCATTCATTTTCAAAGGGATAAGAGGACTTATTCACCAACCAGAAAGAATTTATGGAACTTCCCTGATGATCACAACATTTCTAGGTCCAAAAGAGGGAGTACTAATATTTTCTCGAGTGCTTATGGAATAAGACAATTGAAGAAGCAAGAAAGCTGAGTAAAAATAATTTTCCTGATGAAAATGTAACTTTAGAAAGACAAATGGAAAAGTGGATGAAATGTAATAAACTTTTCCGGCAGAAGGCTGGGATATGATATTTCCTCGGATAATTCAGGTGTTTAGGCTGCAGTAACAGAATGTTAGAAAAAGAATGGTTAAAAGAACATTTGAAGTCAAGTGTCAGACATTGAAAAGCTTTAAATGCTTACAAATTCAACTTTGTAACTTGCAAATTGAATTTTAATATACAAATATACTTTTACAGAAAACAACCTGATCAGATATATTATAGGAAGGCCAATCACTGTCTTGTGTATAACCATGAAATTAGGCAGAATCTTTATAAATAAGTAAGAAACCTATTAGAATGCAATGTAGGTTGACTAGTAATCAAATGAATGTAAATACCTAATTGTTAACCTTTTTTCTTCATAAAGACTTGCAGTTGCTTTTACATTTTGCCTTTGTTTTGGTGTAATTATTACTAAAGTGCAATATTTATCTCTTAGATACACTTTTTGGATAAATCTTTTTGAGAAACATAATGTTCAAATATTTCTACCTACAGTATCTCTATTTTTCATATTTTGAAGAATATTCATATAGCTTTCATTGAATTTCTGACTCGTGTACTCACAAGAGCTTCTGTGTTTCTCCATCCCCAGCAATCTATGTTGACTCATAGGGTCAACATGACAGATGGTAAGTCTTCGTATTTTATAGCATTTAGAGGCATTCCCTGATTGTTAGTGAAATAGAATGGAATGATATTCATCCATAAAGTGGCATATATGAGTTTGGGAGATATTTCAGCTTGTTCGAGGACCTGAGTTTAGTCCCCAGGACACTGATAAAGGCAAGGCATGTTGGCAATGACCTGGAACCTGAGTGCTTTTGATCAGAGGCAGAACCTTGTAGTTTTCTTCACAGCCAGCATAACTGATCTAGAAAGGTTCAGGTTCAGTGAAAAACCTTGTCTCTAATACTGAGGTAGAAAGGAATAGAAAAAGGCATCTAATGTCAATATCTGAGTTTTGCAGACTTATCCACTCATTAGCTTATCTCCTAGATCACTAGAAAAATAAAGCTGGGTGAATGACGAAACAGTCCTGATAATGCAACCACGTTGTTTCCAAGCGAGTACTGCAATGTCTTTCTTACTGGGTTGATGTGGAAGCAGTATGTTTTAAATTATCATTGATGCCAAATGAGAAAATTTAGGGAGAGCAGACTACTTTCACAAATGGTGTGAATAAACTGTTGGAACAGGTGGATATATATGACAAGCAAACCATAGGAGCTCATCTGTAAATCATGATGAAATTCTGATAAATACTGTTCCAATAATACTGTTCTAAATATTTAAACAGGATTTGAAATGCAGATAAATATGTTTCAAACAATAAACATCAATTCAGTATATTATTAATATTAGCAAAACAAATAATCCCCATAAAATGTTATAATAATAATCTATTAATTGCTATACAAGGTAGACAGACTTAAAACACTTCTGATATGGACTGTGTTTTCATAAGAAGTTCCTCCTGAACACACTTGCATGAGTGACTAGTAACGGTTACTTTCAAAAAAAATGTCCTCATCTAATTTTCAAATAAAAGTGCAAAAAAAACCTTAAGAAATTCACTATAAGTGGCAAAAATTGGGATTTAAACTTGGTTTCATCTAATTTACTAATTAAATGTGTCACTTCCCCCATAAAATAGAAAAACATCAATAGTTCATCTGCCTCCTGGAATAAAGTGTTGAGGAGCTGTCCTCTGCACCATTAATTGGGGAAGTAAATATCAAGTCTTCCTTGCATACAGTAATTGATGATGTCCAAGAGATTGGGGGCTGATTTAATTCCTGTATGTCTGAAATAGAAAATAAACTCAAGAACATATGACTACTGAAGCAGGTTACTGTTGTGCCGCATCTTAAAATTATATTTACAGTGTTCCTCATTAAATGACACAGAAGCTATCATCTGTAAAGGAACTGGAAAGAGCGTAAAACAACTTTGAAATATCCAATATCAAATTTTTTTCAGTTAAGAGATGAAAAAGTGCTTTGAATGTTTCCTTCTTTGTCTGCTTTTTCTTCTTGTTCTTCTTTCTTCTTTTTTGTCTCTCTCTCTTTTGTGCAATCTTCATTCTTTGTTCCTTCTCTTGGTTTTCACTTATTTTGCTTCATATACTTTTCTCACACAACAATATTCAATGTATTCAACTATCTCTATATTTTCTTAACTTTATTGTATATCTCTGTATATGTGTGAGAAATTTGTATATGTGTTTGTGCATATACATGGTGTGTGTGTGTGTGTGTGTGTGTATGTTAATATATAACTAGAAAGGCAAGGAATGTTAGATCCTCTGAAGCTCGAGTTCAGCACCGAATATGAGTTCTGGGAACCAAATTTAAGTTCTTTGGATGAATAGATTTTGCTCTTAAATTCTGATTCATCTTCCAATCAATAATACCTGTATTATGAGGATAATTCTTCCTAAAAGACGTTGTGTATTTGATACATTAATAGAAAGGAATAAATTGAAATTATAAACCAGAGCTGTTATTGTTAAAATTAATGCTTTTCTTACCTTTATATATATAAAATTAGTAAGTTAATTCTATAATTATTTTATATTGTAAAATGAATACATTAAAACTTGTTAAGAACATTGTTACTAGAATATCTTAAGGTTTGCAATTCCTGTGAATTACGGTGTAAAATTTGTCCTCTAGGTGGCAAGTAGGACGACAGAGCCAGCTCTGGCTGGCTGCTGAGGTTGCTGTGTGCACCACTCCAAGCTACAGCTTACCGGGTCGAGCCCCCAGTGGAGGCCAATGCCTCAGATGCCCCTCTGGGCCTGGTGGGGGCAGCACTCAGCTGCTTCTCTTTCAAGCAAGACTTTACATCCCTAGCAATTGGAATCAATGCCTGCTACCAGCTGTTCTCTTTTGAGTTCTGTGGAACAACTTGACCACGTCAATGGAAAGAATGAAACCCCGACGTGTACATTTAGAAGTGCCTTTTCTCCAGCAGCCTGGTGGTGGTGGTCAGTCACACAAAACCTTGTCATATGAGCGTGTACCACTTCAAGAAAGAAACAGAGATCTGTAATTACAGCTACTCCAGCAACATTTTGTCCATTTTTATGATTTTTGTCTACACTTTGGACCCTCAGGATGGAGAGGAATGCGTCTTAATCAAAACCCACATTTTGCTCAGCTCAGGAACAACAAAGGAGAACAAAAAGAACAACCTCCGTCTTACACAGCAACTGTAGCAAGGCACATCACATCTGCAGCCTCTACTGTACCAGGTTACACTGAGGACGGTGGGGCACTTCAAGGAGAAGTTATTCCAGAACACAAGTTTGCAAGAGGACCAGTGTGTCTTGATGATGAGAATGAGTTTCCCCTTATAATCTTGTGCACAGAAGCTTCTAATTTCAGGAGGTCCCATGTATTAACAGTTGACCTCAGTGTCTGTGCTACTGGTGTTGTGTTCAGGTAGCAATCTCCTATCCCAATTCATTCAAGGGTACCTCCCACTTTCTCTTCTAAGAGGTTCAGTGTGACTGGATTTATGTTGAGGTCTTTGATCCATTTGGACTTAAGTTTTGTGCATAGCGATAGACGTGGATCTATTGGCATTCTTCTACATGCCAACATCCGGTTATGCCAGCACCATTAGTTGAAGATGCTTTCTTTTTTCCATTGTATATTTTTAGCTTCTTTATCGAAGATCAGATGTTCATATATGTATGGATTAATATTTGGGTGTTCAATTCCATTGCATTGTTCTACTAGTCTATTTTTGTGCCAATACCAAGTTGTTTTTAGGACAATAGCTCTATAATAGAGCTTGAAATCAGGAATGGTGATGCCTCCAGGCATTGCTTTATTGAATAGGGTTGTATTAGCTATTCTGGGTCTTTTGGTTTTCCATATAAAGCTGATTATTGTTCTTTCAAGGTCTGTGAAGAATTGTGCTGGGATTTTAATGGGGATTGCATTGAATCTGTAGATTGCTTTTGGCAGGATTGCCATTTTTCCTATGTTGATCCTACCTATTCAAAAGCATGGGAAACCTTTCCGTTTTCTCATGTCTTCTTTAATTTCTTTCTTTAAAGACTCAAAGTTCTTGTTATACAGGCCTTTCACTTGTTTGGTTAGTGTTACTCCAAGGTATTTTATGTTATTGGAGCAATTTTAAAGAGTGATGTTTCTCTGATTTTTTTTCACAGCCCTTTTATTGTCTATATATAGTAGGGCTACTGATTTTCTTGAGTTGATCTTCTAGTCAACAAGACAAAAAGGCAATCCACAGAATGGGAAAAGATATAGAGACGGGTGGTGGTGGTTCACGCCTTTAATCCCAGCACTCAGGAGGCAGAGGCAGGCAGGTCTCTGTGAGTTCGAGGCCGGGCTGGACCGACAGCCTCCAAAACAATACAGAGAAACCCTGTCTCGTAAAAGCCAAAAAAAAAAAAAAAGGATATTCACTAACCCCACATCTGACAGAAGGATTATCACTAAAATTTACAAAGAACTCAAGAAGTAAGTCTCCAAAACACCAAAGGATCCAATTAAAAATGGGCTACAAAACTAAATAGAGAATTCTCAAAAGAGGAGTCTTAAATGACTGAAAGGCACTTAACAAAGTACTTAATATTCCTAGCCATCATGGAAATACAAATCAAAACAACTCTGAGAAGCCATCTTACTCCTCTCAGGATGGTTAAAATAAAAAACACCAATCACAGGTTATGCTGGAGTGGATGGGGAGAAAGGGGAACATTCTTCCGCTGCTGGTGGGAGTGCCAACTTGTACAGCCACTTTGGATATCAGTATGGAGATTCCTCAGGAAAATGAAAATCAGCCTACCACAAGACCCAGCAATTCCACTCTTAGGCTTATATTCCAAAGATGCAAATTCATACAACAAGGTCATCTGTTCCACTATGTTCATAGCAGCATTATTTGTAATAGCCAGAACCTGGAATCAACCTGGATGCCCCTCAACTGAAAAGTAGATAGAAAAAATGTGGTACATTTATACAATGGAGTACTATTCAGCAGAAGAAAACAATGGAATCTTGAAATTTTCAGGCAAATGGATGGCACTAGAGGAAACCATCCTGAGTGAGGTAACCCAGTCAAAAAAAGACAAACATGGTAATACTCTCACATATATGGATTATGAATCAGGGGAGTGTCAGTCTAAAATCCCACTGACAGAGAGTCTGGGAAACAGAATCTTCCACCAATGACTGATGGAAGCAGAGGCAGACACCCAATGTAAACACTGAGCTGAACTCAAGGAACCAAGTGACAGAGAGGGAGGACTGATGATTATAGGGGTCAAGACTGGGCTTGTTTAACTCTCAGAAACAGCTAACCTGAACAAAGGGGTGCTTTGAACCTCAGACTGAAGGCTGGGAATCCAGCAAGGGACTGATCCAGACACCCTGAATGTAGGTGTCAGTGAGGAGGTCTAGGCAATCTATGGGGCCTTGGGTAGTAGATTAATATTTATGATATGCAAATGAACATTGGGTGCCCATTGCACAATGAGAAATGCTCTCTCAGCCTGGACACTTGGGGGAGGGCCTAGGCCCTGCCTTGAATGAAATGACAGACTATTGATGCTCCCCATGGAGGACCTCACCCTCTATGGGGAAAGAAGTGGGGATTGGGGGAAGGTTAATGGGGCGGCTGGTGGGAGGGCATGGGAGGAGGGAAAGGAGAGGGAGAGGGACCTCGGTTTGACATGTGAAACACCTTGTTTCTAATTTAAATTAAAAAAATAAAAAGACATAAAAAGAAAAACGAAGCAATCCTGACAAGAAGCACACCCCAGAAGTTAGGACACCCCCTTTTGGATGGTTTTAGAGAGAACAAGGACAGTGGAAGAGATAGAGTACAATAAGTTGTGTGAGCAGAGAGAGAAGGGAGGCAGGAGTCCCATGTGCCTTGCTGCCTGAGTCATAGACCATGGTTAGCCCCCATCCACTCTCCTTAGCCTTGGCTGCCAGTGGGTAAGGAGAACATTGGAGTCATGTTATGCTATTTAAACTACCTTCAAACCACAGTGTAAATGCTAACTAACCATATTGGTATATAACCAGAATTTTATATTAAAAAGGGCATCCATGTCAAATGTATTCTGTGTTTAAAAAATATATATATACTTAGTGGAAAATCTCTTAGAATTGTTTTTCTTGTATATTATAGACACATATAAACAGAAACTATTTTTAGCCAGGCAAAGTATTTTTACAGTGATTAGAATAAATCATTTATTACCCTTGAGTCCCATTCAGGACACTAAATAAAATCATGGCAATGGAAAACAAAATTTGTCTTCTTCGTATTGACAATATTTTCCATTGGCTTTTGATCAAAATATTGGTTTTACTCAGCAGGAACCTAGCTGTTTGAAAAGATAGATCAAGAGACATGCCTTTCCCAAACCACTCAATCTTCCCCAGGATCCCCCGAGACTCTGAAATATAGTTCTTCATGTGTGATGACCCCCAACCTTGAAATTACTTTCATTGCTACTTTATAACAATTTTGCTACTGTTATTAATCATAGTATAAATATCTGCTTTTCCAATGATCTTAGATGATTACTGGGAAATCGTCATTAGACCTACAAAGGGTCTCGAATCACAGGTCCAGAATCACAGCAAGAATGACAAGTAGCCACCCTGTCACCTGGAAAGTAGAATGTTCCTCTCATACTTGCCTATATTGAACTCCTCCAAAAATTTTAGCCCATTGCACTAACTGTGTGCTGTTAAGAGAAGCTTTTTCTTTGCTAGCCGCTTTGGTTTATCCCCTGCCTGCCACCTGGGCTCTGCCACATTGTAGTCCCCAAATAAACACACAAGACGCTGTATTAATTATGAAGCTGTTGGCCTTGCTTGTTTCTTCCTGGCTAGCTCTGACTTAAGTAATTACCCCATAATTGTTAATCTAAGTATGTCTCTTACAGGAGAGGTTTCCGGGCTTCCTACCCCAATGGCGTTACATCTCGAACTCTTGTGTTTCTCCTTCCCAGAATCCTCCTGGACTCCTAGTCCCTACCATCTAGATTCCTATTGGCTCAACAGTACTTTATTGACAAATTACAGGCAAATAACAGGACTTCCCCAACAGTGTGCTGTAGTCCAGTCTGCTAAATCTCATACCAAAAGACACAACCAACAAACTATTTCAGATGCTCAGGTACTATAAAAAATTATTCAGGAAATACAAAGAATTGAGATAATATGTTCCTTCTCCAGGAGTTACCTATCCTATTGTTATGAGCCCTAGTGAGAAAACTTTCAAAAGAATTCAAAAGAACACTTGTACACTTATATCTATTTAGTTAATAATAGAATAAACTTTAAAAGGATCAGAGTAAACTTCTGCTTTTGGTCTAAGAAAGAACAAATATATGGCTGAATGAGTTGATAAGGACAATTCAGAATATGAAAATTTAATTCAACATTGAGTGAGAAATACTGAAAACAGAAAAATCTGAAATTAAACAGAAATTAAAGAGCCAATGAATATAGAGTAATACACAATTGTAAGCTTCCCTAACAGAATATAATATGCAGGAGACAGAATATGAAGGATTGAAGATGAGATAACAGACTGCTCCATCAAAACAACAAATTAAGGAAATAAAACATGACTATGATAAGATACTATAAAAATAAAACCTACAAATTGTGGACATGGAAGGGGAGAATTCCTTGTCAATGGTACAGAAAATGTTTTCAATAGAATCAATGATAAAATTTTCAAATCTATAGGAAAATGCCCACCTAACTTCAAGAGGCATACAGAACACTACACAGAGAAAGTCAAATATACAACTTCCTATGACAGATTACAGTCAAAACACTATATTTTTAAAAATACAGAAAGTATCTTCAGTGTTTTTTAAATACCTGTGATTGAGCCACTCATATTGTTACTGGCACCAACATTATGCATAGAATGTGAGAACATCATCCTGTTATAACTATTTATTGAATTCAGACTATCCCCCATGTAATCTGCTAGACATGAGTTTGCATGGCATCTCCACAGCAATTTCCCCAGGGTGAGGAAACAAGATGTCTAATGGAGAATGAGTGGAGATAATGGAGATTGTGGTGGAGTAGTGTTTTAAGGTCACTCATATTTCTATAACTAATCCCTCACCCATGCTTCTGTGCAGTTTGATATAGTCATTTGTTCATCTTGCGAAGTTTGGGTTGAATAATTATTTGTTGTTGCTTCTCAGTTATTCACACGTCTATGGGGAGAATCACTAGTACAATTCATACACAAATATGACTGGCAGAACCAATGATGACTTGGGGAGTACAGTTGTGTTACTTTACCCAGAATGGATTGTTATAAGACATAGATGTTAAAATGCTTATATCTTTTCATACCATATTACAACTTGATAACATTACTGTCACTGCAAGATAAACTGCATGTTTAATGAGGGTATAGGTAACTATTTATTCTGGAAGGTAATTCCAAGAGAAACTGGCAACCCAGGTGAGTCAGCAGCTTTCTGATACCGGACCGGAAGTCTGAAAGAGAATTTGCCTATCTCCTGCACAGCCTTTTATTACCACATCAGAATGCGCCTCTAGCCACTATCAAATTGGGCATGGTCAGCAGCACAGTCATCTAAACTCTCTCCCTACACATTACATTTACTTTTCTGCTTTTTAAATGATTCTCCTTACTTGTTGAGCACCAAAGACAATTAGCATATGCTTAGAGAAGATGAGAGTGATCCTTCAAGAGATCCTCTCCAGAAAACAACATAAAGTGGTCACCATGAGTAGTATATTAGCCTGTGAGTCATGTTCAAGACCCAAACTTTGATAAACTGTTTGATAATGTAATATTGATGTCTTTAGTTTCTTAGATACTGTCCCTAGTTCTTTTTGATTACTTGTCAATTCTCATTAACAAGGAAATAAAATTGATTAATACTTCTCATAGATCCCATCTAGGTTAACATATTGAATTTAGGAGTGCAGAAAATGAATAATTGAATGTCAACATATTTTAAACACATAATATCTCAGGATATGCATTTTATCACATGCTAATAACTCAGTTAAAAGTAAAAATAGATTTATTAAGATACAGTCTCACTTCCCAGTAAAAATGTTCTATTATGGAGAATATACAAATAAGCAAAGATTGAAAAGAACAAGTACAAACTAGTGTCTAGCATTGTTGTGTGGCATCAACAGCAAGGAAGTAGAGCAATTTAAGAGCAGCAGTTGGCCATGTACAGCTGAATTACAGCTCAGCATCCAAATGAATTCAGGGAGCTTTTTCCCATGAAATTGGGGCCAAAGGGTATGCTTTGCTTGGTGTGACTGCTTCATTTCTATATATATTTACTCATTTGCTTTACATTTGTTGTGTGCTGCAGCCAGAACTTTGCTCAAGTAAATGAGAGATGGGACTTGATGCTCTCCAAGGTCACTGCTACTTCTCAGACGTCTCCCTTGGGGAATTTGTTATGCCAGCTCAGGTTCCTGGACTTAGTTAATAATGCCCTAGAAATGGAAAATAAAAGTCAGAACCCTGGTTATATTCACAATAGAAAAAAATCTAACTGTGTAAGCAAATAATTCAGGGTCTGTAAAGATATAAGGAGCTAAGGAAATACAATATTACTACAAAGAGTCATTGTAATCCTTGTCAAAGGTGCCCTTTGTATTGCTCAGTCAAGGGAACAACATGGGCATAAGTGAGAGTATTCATGATCAGTCTACTTCTGAAATTAGGATAGACGAATAATCTACTTCAGAAACCAAGTCTCCAGGTTTCATATTTTTATAGAAACTTAAAATGTTGATTTATATATGAAAAAATAATTTCTTTATCATACTTTATTGTTTTGGTTTAAGATAACAGAATTCATGGAATGCCTCAGTGATAGACAGGATTAGAGGAAAAACAAAGTTCTGAAGAAATATCTCCAATGATTCTTTTCAGAATATGGCATCACATGGCTCATCCCCACAAACTCAATCACAAATTTCTCTCTCTCTCTCTCTCTCTCTCTCTCTCTCTCTCTCTCTCTCTCTGTCTGTCTGTCTGAGAGAGAGAGAGAGAGAGAGAGAGAGAGAGAGAGAGAGAGAGAGAGAGGAATATTCATTATCATTCATCAGAAGAAATACATTTAGGATTTTTTCATTTTCTAGCATTTTGTATAGTTATTATGAATGTGGCTGAGTAAGCATCCTTGGAATAGGATATATAGTCCTGTAGATATATATGCCAAGTATTGGCCCATTTTGATTACATGATAGATCTACTTTTTAGAATTCTTCACATTGATTTCTATAGTGTATTTATCAATTTGTAATAATTATTGCTCTCAATAAAATGGTTTTGACAGTTTGGATTCCAGGTAAATATCAAGTCTAAATAAATTATATGAGCAAAGCCAACTTGGATAAAAAACTTGAATTTATATCCCAGGCCTTATAACTTTGTGCTTAAAAGGATAACTGATAATGAATTATTTTAAATGTGAGATTAGAATCAAGGTCACCAAACTATTCTGAATATCAACTACGATGAAAAGTGATAGTAACACATAAAATCTGGTATGGTATATAAGTAGTAATTGTATCTGTAAGTACAGTGAGAGTATTAATATTGTCTCTTTTAAAGATAATATTTCATAAACTTCCTTTTTGTTCTTCATTGTATGATTTTCAGTTTATTTTTGAGATCGAGTTTTCTTGCATAGGCTGATTGGCCTTGAAGTTGTGGCTGTTTTCCTGCCTTATCCTCAATAATGACGATGTTACAGACACTTCTGCCATATCTAAATGTGATATCTGAATCCCATTTACTCATAATTTTAGACATTATAATAATTTATATTTTAAAACATTCTGATATATTTCTTCCAAAATAAGTACAAATATGACATTGGTTTTATAGAAATAATATTTTGTAAATTATTATAAAACCATTGAAAATCTATGATAAATATGTATGAAGTAAAAACCTGAGTATAAAAAATGTACAAATCTAGGAATCAAGACTGAAAAATAACTAGGCTTGGCAGTGGTGGCACACGCATTTAATCCCAGCACTCGGGAGGCAGAGGTAAGTGGATATCTGTGAGTTTGAGACCAAGCCTGGTCTATCGAGCAAGTTCCAGGACGGGCTCCAAAACAATACAGAGAAACCCTGTCTCAAAAAATCCAAAAAAAAAAAGACTGAAAAAATAAATTTTACCTGTCTTTCCACAGTATTATTGTTTTTGTGAATATTTTGATAGCTTTTTTTTTACCAGATTTACATTGTTTTTAAAAGATATGGATAATATTTATGTCTCAGAAACTTCAATTATTTAATTAATTTTAATGATGCTAAGAAAAAATTATCAACATCATTAATCAGAACCTCTAGAAATATTTCCTGCATTTTATGTGTCTGTCTGCATTATATTTAAAACTAAGTCCTTGATTTCATAAACTTCTTCATTTAACTTTTGGAAGCTTCATCTAATTTTTAAAATCTCCAAATTGGATTAAGTCAAAGATTCTGCCAATACTTCAGATGTATGAAAACACTGAAACATGCTGGAGATTTAGACTGCACACTCTCTCCCCATTCTATAATCCAAGGTATACGTGCTGTTTCTGTGCTTCTATTTAACTAAGTGTATTCCTGTAAAGAACGGAATCTTTTCCACACTAGATAAATTCCTTATTGTGCCACATTTGTAAATAGTCATTTACTTTCCCTTTATCACCAATTTTCATTCCATTATTCCTTCTCTATCTGTTTCATATAAAACTTCCTGACATATTTTTCGTGATCACTGTCCCTATATTTCCCCTCCTGTATCTTAGTTCATTTCTTATTATTTGTGATAAAATTTTCCTTTTTTAAAAAGTTTGTTTATTTGATTTTAGAAGCACTCTTATTTAGATATCAATCCCCCATTCCCTAACCCTCCCATCCTCCCATGATCCCCACCAACTCCCAGAGCTCACCCACCACCCACTCCCCAAGCATAGTGAGGCCCTCAACAGAGTACCATTGACCTTCCTTAAGAAAAGCAACTTTATTGTGTAAATGTACCACATTTTTTCTATCCACTCTTCAGTTGAGGGGCACCTAGGTTGCTTTCAGGTTCTGGTTATTACAAATAATGCTGTTATGAACATAGTGGAGCAGATACCCTTGTTGTATGAATTTGCTTCATTTGAAATATGCCTAAGAGTGGAATTTCTGGGTATTGTGGTAGATTGATTCCCATTTTCCTGAGAAATCTCCATACTGATTTCCAAAGTGGCTGTACAAGTTGGAACTCCCACCAGCAGTAGAGGAGTATTCCCCTCTCTCCACATCCTCTCCAGCATAAATTGTCTTCGGTGTTTTTGATTTTAGCCATTCTGACAGGAGTAAGATGGTATCTCAAAGTTGTTCTGATTTGCATTTCCCTGATGGCTAAGGATGTTGAGCACTTTCTTAACTGTCTCTTGGCCATTTTAGACTCCTCTATTGATAATTCTCTATTTAATTCTGTACCCCACCGTTTAATTGGAACCTTTGGTGTTTTGAAGACTTGCTTCTTGAGTTCTTTGTAAATTTTGGACATTAGCCCTCTGTCAGATGTGGGGTTAGTGAATATCTTTTCCCATTCTGTGGACTGCCTTTTTGTCTTGTTGACCGTGTCTTTTGCCTTACAGAAGCTTTTTAGTTCAGGAGGTCCCATTTGTTAATTATCGATCTCAGCGTCTGTGATACTGGTATTATGTTTAGGAAGTGGTCTCCTGTACCAACTCTTTGAAGAGTATCTCCCACTTTCTCTTCTAAGAGTTTCAGTGTGGTTGGATTTTTGTTGAGATCTTTGATCCATTTACACAATGAAGTATTACTCAGCAGAAAAAAAAAACAATGGAATCTTGAAATTCGCAGGTAAATGGATGGCACTAGAAGAAACCATCCTGAGTGAGGTAACACAGTCACAAAATGACAAACATGGTATGTACTCACTCATATATGGATTTTAGACATGGATCAGGATAGTGCCAGTCTGCACTTCCACTAACAGAGAGTCTGGGAAACAGGAAAGAACCCAAGAGATATGCATAGTACCCCAGAGAAGAGAAATGAGGCAAGATCTTCTGAACAGATGGGGATCACGGCAAGGGGTGGGGGGGGAGTGGGAGCTGTGAAGAAGAGAGGTGGAAAAGAGGAAAAGAGAGTAGGTCATGGGGGAACAGGAAGGTTGAGTGGGGGGTAGAATTGGGGGAAGAGGGAATCATAGGTTAGAAGACAGATCAGACACCAGTGTGACCTCTAGTGTTCTAAAGGGATAACACCAACTGTGAAGCTAAGCAATAGTGGAGAGACTACCTTGAATGCCCATTCCTGATAATGAACTTGATGTCTATAACCATCCTGGAGCCTTCATGCAGTGACTGATGGAAAACACCCACAGTTAAACACTGAACTGTACCCATGGAACCCAGTGACACAGAGAGAGGAGCAATGAGCAAATTGGCAAAGAATGGGCTGGCAAAACCAGCAGGGATAGCTGATCTGAACAGGGGAGAGCCCTTGGACCCCAAAACAACAGCTGGGCGGCCAGCATGGGACTGATCCAGACCCCCTGAATGTGAGAGTCACTGAGGAGGCTTGGGCAACCTATGGGGCCCTGGGTAGCAGATCAGTGTTTATCCTTAGCATACAAAGAGACATAACACCACAACACAAAGAGTGATGTTCTCTCAGCCTGGACTCTTAGGGGAATGCCAGGACCCTGCCCTGAGTGAAATGACAGACTCTAGATACTCCTATGTGGAAGGAAATGGCGATAGGGTGGGAGGCTGGGGGGATGGTGGGGGGGCAGGAGGAGGGGAGGGAGAGGGAACTGGGATTGACATGTAAAACAAGCTATTTAAAATTAAAATAATAAAAAAAGAAAAGCAACTTCAGGGAGAAAGGTTTCTGTTTCGCTTTAAATTCCTGGTGATACAATCCATCCTGTTGGAAAAAAAATCAAACAAACAAAAAACATGGCAGTAGGCAGGAAAGCAGGTACAGAAAGAAGGCTGACTGATCCTGTTACACTCAATCTGGGAAACAGTAAGTAGAAAGTGAGAACATATTTTGAACTGCACAGATGTTGCCAAGTAACTCACCTAGTAACATTGACTCCATAGCAAGTCAACACCCCCAAGTTTTTAAAATCTGCTCTTAGATTTTAAACAAGTTTTCAAACGCAGGAGACTAAGCACAACATTTCATATTATTTAACCATCATTAACCTCTATCTGGGATCTACTCTGAACAAGACTTTTGACCCCGAGTATATAGAAAAATAGAACAAAGCAGGCTACTCTTATTAATCTAGAGGGTAGTGTTTTGTCTTTGATTTATTTACTATGAGAAATATTACTACCTCATTCTGTGAGGGTATTGAAACTGAGCTGGAGGTTTTCAAAGATAACAGTTATTCTTCTGTGTATAAATAATTATGCTTTGAGTCATGATTCCTATAGATATAAATCAAGAAATAAAAGTTTAAAAAATATACCCAAGAAGAGAATGGGAACTGTGCAGACTGTGTGTCCAGGATAGCTTCAATTTAAGATGCAGAGACAGTAGGAATGAGAAGAAATTTTTCATATTAGAAATGTAGGAGGAAAACCTACAGTATATACTGTTCTGTGAAGCAAAGTGACTTTCAGATGAGGAAAAGAGATTTTGCTTAAATTTATTCATAATAATACTGACATTCAACCATTGGGTTTTTTGTACATGAAGACACTGACAGGCATACAGAGCCAGAAAAAAAGTCTAAGAAAGAAGTTTGAAGAGAATATTAGTGAGGATTATTGCCGTGAGTGAAGATGGGTTTCTACAGAAACCCAGGATTACAAGGGCAATTTAAGGTGTTTTTTACATGTTTCTTATTGAAGGGCATATGCCTTGGTTTCCATGTTGACAGATACAAAATACAATTGTTAGTAAAAAAAAAAAAAGAAAGAAAGAAAGAAAGAAAGAAAAAGTTTTAAGAACGAACATTTTGAATATCCTGAATATTCGATGAGAATGGAATCAAAGAAAATCATAGGGGATATAGGGGATACAGAATTTGAATTACTCTTGGAGATAAGCCTGACTTGTGCATACAACAAAATAACTAGGAAGGCACAACCAACAGATTCTTCCGATAATGGGCAAAGGCATTCAGAGGCATTGGTTAATGTAAATAATAATGAAACGTAGTTCAAAGCAGTGTGACCCTTATCTTGATTTTAAAGCAAACTACTCTTATACAGAAATACAGTTATTATTATTTCTCTGTTTCTGGACCGTTAGTCTTCTTAATGCTAGTATCAAATTTGGATCCACCCCTGAATAGCATCTTGACAAATATATGCTCCAGAGGAGCTCATGCTGAAAAGGTATTTTCAAGTTCAAGTATCTTTACTGAAAAGTTAAGAAGATTAAAAAACAATACCCAAAAGAAGGAAAATATTTTTAATTATAGCTTACCAATTAGGATAATTTTCATAAAAGTAAGTCATGTTAAATTTGATATGTTACATAAAGCATAATTATTTCATAGAAAAGATTAGAAATTAGAATATCTTAAATTCTGCTGAAAGTGTGTATCAAGTGTCATCAGCAAATTGGGAGGAGTAGACATCTTTTATCTCACTTGTATTTTTTAAGTTTCCTTTCTCTTTTATTATTCCTAAGATTTCAAACAGTGTGTTGTACATGGATAATAAGAGAGGATTCCCTTTTCTTGATTTTTGAGAGAATGATTTGTTTTTTCCCCATTTAGTGCAATATTAGCTATTGATTGACTCTATTTACCCTGTGTAATGTTGATATACTTTTTTCAATTCTTTTTTTGTCTGGCTCCCATCATAAAGAGTTAAATACTTCTGTGTCCATAGAAATGTTCATGTGACTTCCACCAAAGTACATTACTATGACAGGAATAAAATGTGGTTCAGAGTTCTAAATTGGCAACTTTATTTAATAAATTTAGGTTAGATTTAGCTTCTAGGAGTTGCATTCTTCCTTTTGATGACAACTTTTTCTACCAAGTACTCCTCAAATATCCATTGTGCCTTATTGACTCTCATGTCTGATGAATACACCAAAATGCTAACAAAACATCTTTAGGTGAAGAATGCTGAATATATGCCTGTATCTTTGCTCTCTAAAAATCAACTTTTTATTTACCAAGTGCTGTATGTCTTCAACCATTTCAAAATTCTGTCATAAATAACTGTATAAAGAACAATCTGAAGGTCATATGCATAAAATATATTACTGGGAACAGTAGTGCCTCCAGACTGGATCTAGACTGCTCATTATAGGAACAGTGGTAGTGAAGTCACAAAATGATTAACTCATCCTTGACTTCTTACTTGTTTTCTTTTTTCTTTCTTTTTTATGTCAAAAGTCATTCATTTTTTTGCCTTCAGCTGCGTTGAGATGACATATACTCATTTGCATGTAGAGAGGAACCAGGCCCTTTGAACACAGCACACACAGATAAATCAGGCACCAGTCTGTTCTGGTAGTTCAAGTGGATCTCTCCCTATCAGCTGCCACAAAATATACAGAGGGGATTATCCTGCTTGCTGTCTGTTCTCTGCCTGA
The DNA here is from genome assembly GCF_017639785.1 of Mesocricetus auratus. Taxonomy (NCBI): domain Eukaryota; kingdom Metazoa; phylum Chordata; class Mammalia; order Rodentia; family Cricetidae; genus Mesocricetus; species Mesocricetus auratus. The sequence continues at coordinate 39,140,574 of NW_024429180.1, read as the reverse complement.
CTTTCCTACTAGGCAATGTTTAGGAAAATAATCTTTCCTTTACTCATTTTGTGCCCATTGCATACTCCTTGTTTAGCATCAGGAACTTCTCAGAAAGAGTCTGAATGAATCCTGTGTAGCTTCTCTCTTTCCTAATAGTTTGCATTTAAGAAAAATGAATGACTTAGACATAAGTGACATTCAGGATATAGGCTTAGTGTCTTAACTGAGATCAGGACTTCCATATTCTCAGTCAAATGTCATTTTTGTGGTATATTTTTCTTATTCTCTTTTATTCTAGAAAAAGCAACATAGTATTAGTAGAGTGACTTAAAGATACCATTTTTATGAAAAGATTTATTTTAGCAACCACTTAATAGACATCTTCACTTCCTTATACATCTTGTTTTTTTGTATCCTGCATTTGATGGAAATGGACATCTTTAAAAATTGTGAGGTTCATTGTGTATCAATTTTGTCAAAAGCCAGCACAAGTTAGAAAGCACAAATATTAGGCCTTCCATTGCAAAAGTTACTGTGTACATTGTTATTTTCAATGATGTCAATAACCCTTTTAGCATGTGAAGTAACATAAGTCTTTTTTGGAGATTAATGGTGTTTTCAGTCAGTATTTGAATGTAGCACATCACAATATTCTTATTTATTTGGTTCTATGAACCACTGGGTCTGCTGTTTTCATTTATTTGTACTTGTCTTGCTACTACTGCTGCTCATGAGGAAAAGTTTCCAACTCAGTTGCTTTTCTATTTAAAAGCTTCTTTGTTGTGGATTATAGTAAATGATGTAGCTAGTTGGCTCTATGCTTGGTAGAGCATCCTCAGGCTTATTTTCACAGCTAAGCAAGATTTTGCTAGATGGTCTTTGAATTCAAAGGTTGCTTTTGGCAACTCCAGGAAGAATAGTGCTGATTATTTAGAAAACTGCAGTTTTATAAATGGCCACTCTCAGGTGGCAGGAAATTAATGGTTGATGATTGGTAAGTAGGACCATTTCATTTTATTTGCAACCTGTGTGCATTCTGAGGAAATGATTACAGCCTACTAAAAGAAAACAAATGATATTCTGTAAGAAGATGGAAAATGTATTAACAGAATTGAGAAACTGTAAGCTACATTTTTTGATAATTGTTTTTGGTTTTCTACTTGTGGTATTTCTTAGGATAAAATTATTTTGAGTGTTGGTTCCTAGGCAAACATCAATGGACAGGTGACATATGAATGCATATGTGTTGTCATTGAAGTAATAAGTTTGGGGGATTTATTGTTACTTAACTTTGACAATGCTATTTGACTTTGATAGAAATAGTAAAATCTGATGAGGTGTATTTCCTCCAGTGGCTTTCCTATCCTGGAAAGCAGAATAATGACAAACTTTAAATTAATCTGCATGACTAATTTATAATTGTAAATTTAGAATGATGTAAGGTTGAGGAATTAAGTCAACTTTTCTTTATTGCTTATGATTATTTTTAAGAAGTCCAAAGGAATACATTCCTTCAAAAGTGTTTAGGAATCTTTTATCACTTCTAAATTAATGTGTAGGAATTTCTAGGCTCACATCTAGGGACTTCTTGTGATTACTTTTATAATTAACATACTTCCTTTCTCATTGTCGATGTGGAGATAAAATCTTAACTGCTTTATATTATTTTGACTGCAAGTCCAAATTCTTCTTATATGAGTTTTCTCCAATTGGTGTGAAACATTACATTGATATAGTGCAATAGCTTTGGGAATTGGTCAACATGAAAACCACAGCCCGTTCAGTCTTTGAATGAACCTTTATTATAGAGCTTGATGTCTGTAGTATTGGATTTAGACATTTGACTGCTGGCTCAGATGGTCCTGACTCACAGAGTATTCTAGCCAGGACTACAGATAAGCCTTCCATATTCCTATTACACAGAGACTGGACAACAAATGTTATGACTAGTTTTTACAGGACTTGACCATTATTTCAGTTTTCTCATAATATTCCAAAGATGTCATCACCCTCTAACAACAAGAAGCAGTGTAGAGAACATGATACCCACTTTCCACCCAAGAGGTGGGATGGGTAGCTTTTGGTCATTTGGTGGGTTATAGGTGTTTGTCATAATTTAAGGGCTTGGCTACAAATTGTTACTGGTCATGGTCAGTGAGAAAGTAAATAAGGGAGATTAGATTCATGGATGTCTCTCTGAATGTAAAAAGGGCTATATAATGTAGAAATGGTGTGATAAACTGGTTAATTGTTGTGTCTACTTTTGAATGCTAGTCTCAAATATTTTACATTGGTATGGATTTTTGTATATTGATACAGACTTATGGTTATTTCTTCTATTCTATCTATTATGTTGCTCTTTTTGTTTAAGGTATTGCACCATTTAAAAAGGTTAAATTTTAGTTCTTGAAAGCTGTTTAGGATAATTTATAAATACAAGTTAATATTTATCTATAACAATCAAACTTATTGTCATGTTAGGTATGTTTTAAGATTAAACAGAAATATAATCTAACTACACCAGTGGTCTTCAAACACTTCAAAGACTCACAGAATATGGCATTTAAATTATTTTAATAACATAAGTCTTTTTTTTCATGATGCTCCTGGCATCACCAATTTGCTTCAAAAAAGGATGAAGGAAATCAAAGAACTTGCAGATGGGGTTTGTTTTTTTGTTTCTAAAGCTAGTCATTTGGGTAAGAAACTTGTCTTTGCCTTGACTTCTGACAGGATGCTGCCCAAATTAGACAAGCAGGACACAAAAGAATGTGATTACCAAACTTTGCCAAGACAGGGTAGGACTGTACTTCCAAAACTCCTCCTTCACATAAGTCTGTGAGATATTATAGTCCTGCAGGTTGAAAATGGATGCCCCAACATTACAGAGGGACCTTGGGAATACTATTCAGGTAGCTAGATCTCCCTGTAATTTCCTAGCTTTGGAAGTTGTTAGCCCTACACTTCCTTTTTAATTGGATAATATTATATCCTTCTGGAATTAAAAAAAATTATTCTTTGTGTGTTTCCCATCATGCATTTACATCCTGTTCGTTTACCCTGTCCATTTCTATCTACTCTCTCCACTTGCACCCCCAAAAATAATAAAATGAAATAAAAATATTTTTATTAGTACATCTTTTTATTTAAATAACTTTTAAAATTTACTTTGCATACCAACCTGTTTCCCCTCCCTCTTCTCCTCCCATCCCATTTCATTTCCCATCTACCTCACTCTTTATCCATTCTTCCCCCATCTTCATTCAGAAAGGGACAGGCTCCCATGAGCTTGCACAAAGCATGGCACATCAATAGACAGGAATGATTCCTCCCTTTATGTTGAAGTGGGCCAGGTAATGCAGTATGTGGAACAAGTTATCAAAGCCAGTTAAGTGTCAGGAAGAGGTCCTGCTCTCACTGTTAGAAGCTTTACTAAGTGATCAAGCTTCATGATTGTCACACACCTGCAGAGGGTCTAAGTTGGTTCATTAAGGCTCCCTGACTGTTAAAAAAATAGAATATAATTTAAGAGAGGAAAGGAAACTAATAGAGAAGGAAAAATCAATCTCATAATGAAAGCTTCAATATGACACAGTGAGTCACACAGTAAGCCCTTATGTCCATATATCTTTAAATGCAAGTGATCATTGCAGTGAACCATTATTCTGGTTCAAGGCCTCTAGTTTCTGCTACAATATCAGTGTTTGACCTTCACTGGAATTCCTCTTGGTTATCTTGCTATTGCATTGTGTTGTGGAAATTATACAGCTTTTTGTCTGCACCAATGATCCTTTCACATGCTCCAACAGATCACAGGTAGAATGGATGTTTGGGTGGGCCAACACATAGTCCTGGTTCTGGTCCTGGGTAGTTGTAGGGTTGGTCAGTGCACCAACTCTCTGTTGTCCTCACCACCACCAAGGTAGGCTCTCCTGCATTGTACTGGTGAGTTCACCCCTTGAAACCATGAGGAAGGGGCTAGGCCAGTTCTGATTTCATATCCTCAGTGTTGCATCTCCTACACCTCCACCTTCAAGGTCAGGTCTACTGTGTTGCCTAGGTATGACTAATGGCCCACTCTCCTGAGTGATGCAGCTGACTGAGAGGTGGGGTCATCTCTCCTAACTGCATCATGAATTAATGGGTGAGGGGACATCTCTCCCCTGTGAATGCCACCATGGGACAGGTGAATAATGGGGACAACTTTCCCATGCTCACAACTGTGTGACTGGCTCACCCACACCTCCATCAATAGGATGGGCTCTATTTTGCTGCCCAGTCGAGGTGCAGGTCTTGGTCTCCTGAGTGTTAGAGCTGGTTGGGGACAGGGGTGATTCTAATGCCCTTAGGACCTCAGGGTCAGTCCTTCCCTATTCATTTCACCACATGGCAGATGAATAATGAGTACCCTACTGGGGTCTTTGATGGAGTTAAAGGATAGATAGTTATATTTATATGTTTCCATAGTTATGTTAGAAGGTAAGTTAGAAATCACAAATATAGGATTAGAAATGGAGCATTTTCTCTGAATTTGACAAATGAAAATGTACTGGATGTTGTAAATATTCTTCTTACCTGATAATTTTTCTCATTGTATGTAGTTGTACTGCATTAGAGTGAAAACCTCTTCTTTTAATTTAGACAAAAAGGGGAGAAATATTGTGGAATAATCTTTTTGTACACTATAAAGATATGTCAATTGCTGAATGCCCACTGTGACAGGCAAGAAAAGATTAGGCAGGACTTCTCAACAGAGAGACTCTCTGAGAAGAAAAGAAGTGGTTGCCAGCAGAACGCAGATAGACCAAGTCATGCTGGAGTAGAGATAAAAGTCATGAGTTGCACAGAAGCATGAAGATAAGTAGAAATTGGTTAATTTAAGTTATAAAGGCTAGTGGGACAAACCTAAGCTATACTCTGAGATTTCATAATTAATATTTTTCTGTGTCATTTTGGTGAACTAGTGTACCAAAGAAATATCTGTATAAACAGAGTCCTTTTATTCTTTGAATGAATCTTTATTATAAAGTTTTAAGGTTATACACTAATGAATTTAGATATTGTAATTTGTTCTAAGGTCTGTGAAAATGTATTAGCTTAAACCTTTGGGGTCTGAATCAATAGTCTTTTTCTCAACCATAAAGAACTACATTAAATGAATTATCCAAGAAAAACTATAGAATTGAATGCAAGATATTAACATAGGGATCCTATTTGCTAGTAGCTAACAATGTAATGCTTAAGAATGAGAGAAAGATTCATCTGAAAGAGAAACAATGATCTCTTGAATTTGGAAGAAACATTACACAGTATCTATCCCTAGCATGTGCATTGATTAGGTAAGATAACAAAGATACTTGTCATTTTGGTCCAATATTGTCTTAATTTTCTTCAATATTAATATTTGTAAGTTTAAGTTAGGATAAGGGGGATTTGTAAGGATACTATTAAATAATCCATTACTAATTGGTCAAAGGATAAGTTCCACTAAACAGGTGGCACCACATCTTGCTTTTTGCCTTAAAATTGAATGTGAACGTAACTTGCCGAGTATATTTACCATTCCACATAAACAATAACTTCCTCTTAATTTACACAATTATTATTGTAGACTTCTGAAATTATGATATTTTTATGACTCAGAAGAATAGTACATTTTTGTTTATCTGTTTGTTTGCTCATTTATGTTTTATCAGAGTCTTCCTACGTAGTCAATAATGAACTTAATTCATTACACAGTTACAGACCAAGAGCTCTCAGTTTACCATCACAAGTGCTTGCACACCTTGCTTAATTTAATTCTTCTGTGAGTACTGTTTCCATGAGATAATTCACTTTATTTAAATTATTCATAACTTTTAGATATAAAGCAAGACATTGATTCCAGTGACTTCATAATCAACAATATGCCACAGATATGATAGGTGTAAAATTCACTTACATAAGTTAGTGGTTTCACTTCATAATTGATTATTCAAACTTCAGGGATAATGAGTAAAATGTAAAATTTCTTTAATTTCTTATAGACATTATAGTTATAAATGCATGCTTTTTAAACTCAGTTCTAATAATAATCTTATACAGTGACTCTCTTTTTTAGTTACTAAATAGATGTTTTTCTCAGTAATTTTCAGGGTATATTAATGTATTACAAAATATCTTATTTGTCCAAGCCTACCCACTAAAAGAAGTGCACTAGGTAAGATTACTCATATTTTCTATAGAGCATTATAAACTATTGATAATTTTTTTAAATTGTAGAGATGGTGGCAATAATGAAAAGACATTGAATGATGCCATTCTAACACTGAGATAATCCTCTGATGATTTCAAACTGCAAGTGTTGTTAGGAAATGGGGCCTGGGTGGAGGAAGTAGTCACTGAGGTATAGACCTTGGAAAGTATATGCTGCCCCTGGCAATTTCTTGTTGCCCTCTATTACTAATGCCCCAGTAGAGTGTGCTGGTTTGCTTCTCCATGCCATTCCTCATCCTATGTTCTTCCTTCCCACAGTCACAGAAAAGTCAGGTGAAATGACAGAAATTGTGGACATTTTCCAGTGATTTTTCTCAGGTTTTAGTCACACCAATGAAAAATCAATTCCATTCTCATGTAGCTTTGGTTTTTCTACACTCCTTACAAATATAAATTTCTAGGACTACACATACAATCTCAACATGCATATGTGTTTGTGAATGTTATTTATTTTTGGTCATTCTGAAGTTCTTCAGCTCTTTCATGTCTCCATTTGGTACTAACATATAATGCAGTTCTTTTTTACCTATATTCAAGTATCACTCAGGAGTATTTATTTGAGAAGAATAGATGAAACCCATATATAAAAGTTTTTATCAATACCCCACATATTTAAATATATTAATTTCTTCATAGAAGAAAAATTTTAGATCGAATAATTTTTCTATAGCTTATTACACACTAACCATTAGTTAATTTGCATTATGTGAAGTTCTGAAGTATTTTGCAATACTTTAACAGTATGTTTTTCTTTACTCAGCTTATTAAGATAAAGAATTCATTACTCTTGGCTCCTCTTTTACTAATCTCTTTCCTTTTGTCTTCTGTACCCCTCCTTAATAACTTAATGCTTGACAACATTTGTATATTTTATATTTTATCTCCTCCTACAAATAGTCTTTGTGTAATTGTTTGATTTCTCTCGCATTGCTATATATTCAACAAACAGTTTAAAATAATGGTTCTATATACACATATTAAGTAATGTGAATGAAAACATACACAACAAACGGAAGTTGTTTTGTCCATTTTTTCAGTTTTATTGGTATTCTCTCTTATTTGTACTTATTTTTACTAGACTTTTAAGAATTATTATGTGTTAATTTTCAAGAAAACATATTGTAGAATTATTTTAGAATTAATTAGTTGTTTTCTCATGTTTTCTGTTTACACATCAATGTCATTGTCTAATAATGTTAACTTATTTTTCTCTTGCCTTTAAATTTATCTTGTTTCTCTTTATTAGAATTGCAGACAAGTTATACATTTAATTAGCATATCTTATTTTGACTAATATAAGCATTCTATACTATGAATTTTCATCAAAATTATTTTGATACATTTTATAAGTTTCATATGCTGTGTTCTGTATTTTCCATTTCCAAAATTAATATTCTTTCCTTCGTGATTTTCTTGTCTCATGCCACTAGTAAGTAGATTACTTTTCAATATTGTTGTCTATTGCTGTTTTTATTTTTATGATGCTGAAGACATTATGGAAGTATCTACTTCTGCCATCATTTTATCTAAAAGAGCCAGCTTGCAAGATCCCACAGTCTCCATCACCAGACAGAGTGTGAAAGAAGTTTAGCACTTATTGGTATTACACTGCAAAAATATTTCTACGTAGTTGTTCCTTTGAACATTATTTCTACATAATCCTAGCTCAAAAAAATTAAAAAGGTCTTGGCAACAACAATAACACAAAGCTTCTTGCAACAACAAACAATAAAACAGAATGAACATAATTATAATTAGGAAATGTGAAAGTGTGGACTATGTCTCATGCAGAATGAGGTAGATTCAAGTGACTTTTATTTAACCAGAGAAGCTGCTGTGCACTGAAGATCACAATATATTATGTATCATGTAACCTAATGTTTTTACAAAATCTTATTTTAATTTTAACTTTTAAATAAGTTAACTTCGCATTGCTTTCACAAAATAATGCAATTAAATTTAGTATTTCACCAACAGTATCAATTAATTATTCATTTTGAAGACTGTTCACATAATATAGAGTTGTCTTTTTGTTTGCTCGCTTGTATTTTAGTGAGGATAATACAGATCCGTAGTTGGTTAACAGGACAATGTAGGAATGAAACCTGTAGCAGAGCACTGGGCACTGAAGTGAACATGGAGGGAATTTTTAAAAAGTAAGAAACTTCCATTATGAAATATGGAATTTCATCATACAGTAAGAAATAAAGAAATACAGTGAATCATCTATTGTTTTTTAAAAAATGATTTGAAATTCAACTTGTAAAAATCTGAGAAACTAAATCAGACAGTGTGTATTCTATGATATATTCAAATTTCTGTGTCCAAGTGCTGTAAATAGACAAGCTTTTCATGAATGACTACTGTCCATTAGATGACAAGGTGCATTATGTATTAGATGTCATGTTCCATAAAAGCAATTAGTTAAAGGAGGTCAGTGACAATGCTTATATTTTCTATCATTAAAGATTGTCTGCCAAGTTTTTCTATTAATTGATGCCTAAATAGTGATGTGCATTGAGATATATTTGTGCATTATTTATCCTTTCCTTTTAATCATTTCCATTGCTTCAGATTTTTGAAACTCTTTAGAGAAACATTCAAATAAACCTTTTGTTTTTGCATTGTGTCTGGTTTGGCTTTTGTAGTGTTAGAATCTTCAACACTGTAGGCACAAACAAGTTGTCCTTGTGGCAAGGTACTGGGGAATTTGGCCCATTTTTGGCAAGGTCAATAGATAGTTTATGGCATATTTCTGGGCATGACCTCATGAGCATATGAGCTACCTGCTCTTCTTTCTTTATTTATACAAATCATAGTGCTGGTTGCTGCTAGTTTCACTTTATAAGAACTATGGATGAGATAGCTATTACTTAAGGAAAACTTCACCCAATGACTCTCCCCTACGTGAGCCAAAGTGGATGTCATTACAAATGTACAGTGGACTTGATTCAGTTCAGCCCCTACAGCCTTTGATGTTTCAGATGTGAACATAAATTCAGGCTTCTCAAGAAGAGTATATTGCATTTCTAACACTCCTAGTGACTAGCCTGAATGAATCACAGAAGTTCATGACAATACTGCAATTGTGCATAACAGTTCTGGCGAGAATGATTTACCTCTAAGAGTCTAAGAGAAATGCTAATAGATGATGTCAGCAGTTAATGGGAATAGTATAGGAAAAGAGAATGTAGCAGAATCATAGAAATCCCACAATGCCCTCATTTGTAATGGCTGTGACAAAATTGTAGGAAACTGAGAGGAAAGGAGCATGAGAACAAGGAATAAATATTGCCAATTATCAAAAGTAAGATCTTGTAATTTTGCAGCTTTCAGTATGATAAGAAAAATATCTGGTATATCCCCTATAGGAGAGAGAGCAATATAGAATGAAGAATGAATTGATTCAGCCTTGACTGGTGAGTTATTTGTAAGGAGTTAGATTTCATCAGAGGTAAACATTAATCATTATAGGTGAAACTTGCTTTTATTTTGCATGATGCTGCAATTGCAAAAACCGCCAACTAGGTACATTGTTCTACCTATAGGTGTATCTTGTTAAAATGTTTTTCTTGTTTCTTGGAATACTTTTTATGCTTTTAACATTAGAGCTATGAATCTAGCAGGGAATGGTTACTGGTGGGAAAGTTGGAGGATGGAAGGAGAGTGAGGTAAAGGAACAACTGGCAATTAATGTAACCATTATTAGTTTCAAGAGGGAAAATTTGGTTGTAAATTGTCATGCAAGCTATTAAAACTGTATAAATAATAATGGCCCAGGCTGTTCAGAGCCACTTGTATGAAATAGGTAGTCATATTTTTTCATTGTGTAGACTTCACACCTGCATTCTAGGTCATCAGAACCATTTTGGAACAAGGCTCCCAGCATTTGGAAATTAATAATTCTATGTAATACTAAATAATTGAACTATCTATTACTTTTCCATAGATACTATATGTCTGACAATATTCCCTCCTCTAAAAATATATTCTGATATTCATTTAATTTCACCTCTATGTTGTGTTTTGTTCCGATTCATAACTTAATGATTTAAATCTTAAAATTGAGTTAGAATTAACAACCATGCCACTTCCTCTGTTAATATTTATAACCCCATGTTTCTAGTATTTTCTTAAATTGTCACTATAACAATTTGTTAATTTCTGAGCAGTTTTTCAAACATCACCAGAAATATCCCATAGATTCTTTCAAACCTTCTATAAGGACCGTATTGCTACACATGGTACTTTTCAAAGGCTTTAAATGTCTTGAGACTTTACCTAATGGAGTTATAGAGAATATGATATTTTTGATCACATGTTATTCCATTGGATACATAAAGTACATTGCTTTTTATTCAAAATTAAGTAAATTTGTCATCTTAAAGTTGTTAGTTATTTTGTCTAAGTTATTATAAATTTTCTATGAATGTTAATTATGAGGAGTGTTTCCAAATCTCTTGTCTTTTTAAAGGGGAATTTCTGGATCATTTGAGCATTCTATTCTTACATTTTGAATAGCTATGGACTGATTTTCTGAAGAACTGTAGGTTTCAAATTCCAGGCTATGATACATGATAGATCTTTTCCAACATTAATTTTATTTTTTCCTCTTTACAATTTATTGTTGCTCTCATGGTGAAATGTAAGTGGTGTCTTCTTGTGCTTTTGTGTTGCTTTAATGAGTGATGATGCTTAACATTCTTGAAGGCCTCGTGACATCTGTATGCCTTTGGATAAATGAGTGCATCCAGCATTGAGTTTTAAGTAATTTGCTTATTCCAGATATGTGGATTTAGAAATATTTTCACCTATTCAATAACCTATCTTTACTCTGTCTGCTGTAGTGTTTGAATACCAAAAGGTTTTAGTTTTGAAGATGCCAGTTTCATGTGCTGTTGTTATTATTATATAAAATTTAAGCTCAATTGCTTGATTCAAAGTTACAAATAAGCAGCTAAGTTTTCTAAAAATACTATAGTAAGAGGTATTAAATATCAAGCTTTTCATATATTTTAAAATAGCCTTTGAATGGTATAGAGCAGAAGTATTTGCTATTTGAATACTTTTTTGTTGAAATCACCACTTTTCCTAATAGTTTGTTTTCATCATTAGTGAGAGCTTGTTTGCAATAATAATATACATTATTATTATTATTATACTTTCATTTCTACTCTAATGACCAATATATTACTCAGATTATAATGAAACAATCTCATTATAAGGGTATCTTTAGTGAGACATCCACTCAACCCACACCTGTAGCGTTGACCATGCCTATTTGAGTATGGTCACAGGTGCTGACATGAGGGAGGGTAGGAAGGGCTAGATCTGGAGTCCTCGAGCCCAGTGGTCGTTCTTGCTTCTGGCTGGGTCACAGAGGACAGCCTGTGTGGATCCTTGGAGCTGGAGCCTGTGACAGTCACCCCCTTCTTGTATAATAAACTTCACTTAACCTGTACCAAGTCTATGGTATCTTGATCCTCATGTAATGTGTATCGATTCCTCCAAATTTGTTAGTTTTTAATTTTTAAAGGGACTGGCCCTATAGGCAGTTGTGATCCACAGGGCATGGATGCTGTGAAAATGAGCCATCACTCCAGCCCCTCTAACTTAATATTAACATGTGGATTTTAGGATTAATTTGTCAGTTTCTATAAGAAATACATTTTTATTGCTAAGAACAGCACTAAGTATGCAGACTAACTTTAGAAATAATGATGATCACTTAAAATACTGTCTTTTGGAGTTAAATAAAAGCTATCATTTCATTTATGTTAATATCTTACGTGACATTAAAATTCAGTCTACTGTATTTGACTTTGAAGGTTTTAAAGAAACAATTTGGATAATTTGTTACTTTTTATGAAGAGGATTCTAATTTTCTTCATTTTCATTTTTTTCTACTTACTTACGTTTTGGACTATGGTATGTCCATGGTAATGTGTTTTCTGAGCTGGGATTTTGTGATTGCTTTGTTTCTGGGCAATGTTCACATTTTTATGCTCAGTATGCATCATGCCTCACATTTGATTATAAATTATGCAGCATGTATGATGTCAGAAATAATGTTAGCCTGTTCTTTTATCGGTAATGGGCACAGATATTCTTCTACAGGGTTTTTATAAGGAAAAATATATTCATTTTTGCAATTCTATTTTATATGAAATATGTTTTTGCTTCTTTTTTTTAATTTTCTTTCTTTCTTTCTTTCTATTTTAATTTTAAATAGCTTGCTTTACATGTCAATCCCAGTTCCCTCTCCCTCCCCTTCTCCCGCACCCCTCCACCATCCCCCCCCATCCTCCCACCCTATTGCCAATTCCTTCCATATAGGGGATATCTAGAGTCTATCATTTCACTCAGGGTAGGATCCAGGCACTTCCCTAAGAGTCCAGGCAGAGAGAGCAACCCTCTTTGTGTTATAGACACATGATGTCTGTTAGGGATAAACACTGATCCCCTGCTCAGGACCCCATAGGTAGCCCAGGCCTCCTCACTGACTCTCACATTTAGGGGGTCTGGATCGGTCCCATCCTGGCCTCCCAGCTGTCGGTCTGGGATCCAAGAGCTCTCCCCTGTTCAGATCAGCTGTCTCTGTTGGTTTTGCCAGCCCATTCTTTGCCAATTGCTCATCGCTCCTCTCTCTCTGTCGCCGGGTTCCTTGGGTTCTGTTCAGTATTTAACTTGGGTGTTTGCCTCTGCTTCTATCTGTCATTGGATGAAGGCTCCCGGATGGTTATACACATCAATTTCACTATCAGGAATGGTCATTCGAGGTGGTCTCTACACTATTGCTTAGCTTGCCAATTGGTGTCATCCCTTTAGATCACTAGAGGTCACAAGGGTGCCTGATCTGTCTTCTAACCTATGATTCCCTCTTCCCCCTATCCTACCCCCCCAGTCAACCTTCGTGTTCCTCCATTATCTACTCTCTCTTCCACTTCTCCCCCTCTCTATTTCCCAGGTCCCCCTCCCCCCACCCCTTGCCGTGTTCCCCATCTGTTGAGAGGATCTTGCCTCATTTCTCTTCTCTTGGGTACCATGCATATCTTTTAGGTTCTTTCCTGTTTCCCAGACTCTCTGACAGTGGAAGTGCAGACTGGCACTTCCACTGACAGAGAGAAGTGCCAGTCTGCACTTATGCAATAAGAAAACAAAAGGAGATAAAGGGGATACAAATAGGAAAAGAAGAAGTCAAAATTTCACTATTTGCATATGATATGATAGTTTACATAAGTGACCTGAAAAACTCCGCAAGGGAACTCCTAGAGCTATAAACACCTTCAGCAAAGTGGCAGGATACAAGGTACACTCAAAAAAATCACTGGCCCTATTATATGTTTTTGCTTCTTTGACTTTTTTTTTTACTTGAAGAGTGGAAGACATTCCTTCCTGTGACTTGGACCCTACAACTTTGACACTATAAATATATTATCTTCCAATGTAAAAGGATACTTTTCTGTCTACTCTGGGGTTCTTTGGACCCATTTTCTCTCCACCCACCAGGTCCTACAGCTACTTAAAAAATAAACACTCAGAGTTTTAATATATATTATTTAGCCAATGACTTAGGATTGTTATTGGCTAATTAACTCTTAATTATTCATCCATAACTATTAATCTATGTATCTCCACATGTCCTTATCTTACCAGAAAAAGCCTGGGCAGCCTATCTTTCAGGTAGCTGAATGGCATCTGTGCTTTTTCTTTCTTTTTCCTGCCTCTTTTTGCAGAATGCCCACTTAGCTAGATCCTGCCTGTCTATTGGCAAAAACACATATTGTTCATCAAACAATAGAAGCAACACAACACGTATTTACAGCACACAAAGGGACCTTCCTCGTCATCATTATGCCATCACTAGGCTGTAAAGCAGGAATATGGTTTCAACTTAGTGGCTTCAAAATCAGAGGTTTAACCATTGTCATGTAGCTCAATATCACTTTAATCACAAAACATTAACAATTATTTGAAATTGGTCATAGAATTTATTAGTAGTAAAAATAACATACATCGATGTGTCATGAAAACTGACTCCTTTGTGATATATCAGTGAAAGCTTAGAGCAAACCACCTGTAGTTTGCCAACTCAAAGGCTCTCACTGGAAAAGATAGTTTTGGCTATCAAAGCACTGCTTTAAGCAGATAAATCTCAGTAGATATTCAGAATTACAGTTGTCATCCTTTCTTCTCAATTTTATTCATTCAAATCTTTAAAACAACTGGGTTAGTTAGGTCCCCCTAGTGTATCTAGCTTCTTTGTTGCCTGATAAAAGTTCAGTATGTTTTCAGTGAATGAAAACAATGCTAGTTTTTTTTTACTAAAAATCATTATGTACAGATCTAGAGATCATATGATTGGTTTGTGTTTCTATATTATGATTATATTTTTGCTATGATGAACTTAGTTGGGTGTTTAGCATTCTATGATAAAGTATTTCCTATTACTAAAAAATTGTCAAGCTGAATTATCCCTAATTCTTAGAGAATATTTTTGAACACTAAATATTACAGAAATGAGAGCTCATTAAATCTTAAATACTGCTATATGTTAGGAAAATTTTTCCTAAATTGTCTTTAAAATTTCTAAAATGTACACTGTTATTCTATACAAAAAGATAAAGAACATTACATTTTGGACCTTTTGGTCATTTTATTCGAGATAAGGATGTATATTTTTCTAGCGAAAAACACTGGCTGGGAGGCATGCTGATTTTCCCAGGGACTTAGTCATTTAACTTACTGTTGTTAAGCTCTTGGTGTCAGTTATAATTCATCAGTCCCAGTGCTTATTGTATTGTACCCGGTGACAAATTATGAGTGTGTAGATAGTGACATTTCTTTTCATTCAACTTGTTTTGGTACTGGAGCCTATGCTGGCAATCATTTCTCTCAGTAGTACTTTCATTTTAGTTTTGTTCATTTCCTGTTTATATTTCGATGCCATAAGGGCTGTACTTAATGCTCTGCTTGTCTATTTGTTTGGTAACAAGAAATATGTGTTAACAAGAACATTACAAAAAGAAGTTTTACAGTTTTCACTATATGGTTCTATTTTATGCACAAAAGAGTTATTTGCAAATACAATGTTTTTCTGTTCCTAAAATTTTCCTGTGCATCTTAATTAAGAAATATATTTATTCCTATTGTTCTGAGGTTTGTAATTGCTAAATCTGTTGTAACCCTGCACATGTAGATATGCAAAAAACAGAAAATGCAAGCGATAAAAGCCTTATATATTTCAGTTAGTACATTTCACACACAGCAATAACCCATTGTGTAATTCCTTTATGTAAGAATATTTTGGCTTTAAATATAGTACCTCATTGTAACACATACATGTATATTGCTATGACTAATTACACTTACTCAAGGCAAGAGTCTTGAATTTCATCTTGAAATTCAATAGCATAAGCTTACTACTTTCTTTCAGTCAAAAATGCTAAGCTTTTAAGTAGTTAAAATTATGTCTAATTGCCCCACATTAATGCATGCTAGTGTCATTACCATCAGTAGTCATGTTCTTGTCCATTACAATATAGTGCATTAATAGCATGTTCCTACAAGAAGTAATACTTATACATTTTAATAAGAAAATTTAAAATACTGAATGCAAAGGTTGTGGTAAACTATAAGTGTATATAATTTGTACTCTTCTGGTATAGAAAATTGTAATCTATTTTCCCTTTTATTATAACCCATATTTCTTAAATTTCTAACTACTATTGACTAAATTCTATTATTAGATGTCTTAAGTCAATTTATTCTTTCCGATTATATATTTGGGTTTACTTAAAATACCAGTGTTTCATTGTTGTTTAAAACAGCTCTCTCAGTTTAAATTTATTTAATTTAATATACATTTATGGTGAATTTTTGTCATTTTCAACCCAATTTCACACCTTCTTTCAGTCACTTTACTTCTCCCTCTGAATGCCCCTTTTCTCAATGAGTGTCAACAATATTTCGTGTCTTTGTGCATTACCTACAATATTAATCCAGCCTTTTCAAAAGACATAGTATTTTGATGCTCATGCTGAACCAGCCCTACTCTACATGAGGCCTGGAATCGTTAACTGGTCATCTCCCTAACTGAATGATACAGAGTAGAGCTGGCCCCATGCCTCATAGGAGAGCTGCCCCCACACTTGGGAGAGATGGTTTTTGCCCTGACTATGAGCAAGAGAAAGCTGGACCTGATGGCATAGGCCTAGTAGAGCATGCTCTACCACTTATCTGAGAGGGATGGTCCCAGTGGTCTGAAATGACCAGCTAAGCTACCACCCAGACATACATCCTGTGCTTTGGGTCAGGCCACCATAACATCTACTCCATGTATAACTTGCTGGAGTGCTTGAAGGGACTAGTCCTGTGGAGCAATAGCTGCAGGGTATTCATGACATGTGACAACAGTAGGAGACTCAAGAGGACTTTCTGTAACATGTAGTCTTCCCACCAGCCTGGTTCCAGAGCCATGTCAGCCCCACATGAATTCACAGGAGTTTATACTAATTATGAAGCTGTTGGCCATTTGCTATTGTTGCTCATTGGCTAACTCTGACTTAATTATTGACCCATAATTATTAATATATATTTTATAAGGTCTTATCTTACCTTGAATGCAGACTTGTGTCCCTTCTTCCCAGGAATCACATGACAACGACTCCCTTCACTACAGTTCCCAGAATCTTCCTAGACTCCTACTCCCACATATCTTGCTTCCCTATTGGCCAACAGTTCTTTATTTACATATACACAGGACTTCCCATCATCTCTTTTATGCCTAAATAAAAAGAAAGATTTTAAATTTAACATTGTCAAATTATATATAACCAAACAGGTATTAAGCAACAACTATACAATATTTTGTCCATTAATATTTAGTAATCACCATTGCAGGGATGGGTCCTATATACAGCTAACCTTGACTATAAAGATCAAGATACAGAAGCTTTTGTAATAGAAGCAATTTCTAAAGATTTGAAGAGGCACCAAGATGCTAAATATATTAACCAAGATGATATAGAAGTGTGGGTAAGAGAGGCAATCTCCAGAGTTTTAAAAGACTACTAAATGGTTTAACTGTGGAAGAATAGGACATCTAAAAGGAATTGCAGACACAGCATTCCTAGAAATAATGCTCCTCCTAGGAATGTTTCAAACAGAAGGCCTCAGCCTTCTGGATTACGTAGGAGACTTGGCGAAGGCCGGCACTGGACCAATGAAGGTTGGTTGACCACAGACAAACAAGGTAACCCTTTATAATTGGGAAACTCCTCAAGAGGCCTCTCAAAGGCTCCCATGTCAAAAGTTGTCTGGTCACTCCCAGTCATGGTGGAGGACAGTCTCTCTCAGGCAAATTAGAAGATCCACTGCCTATTGTAAATAATATGGCTCTCGATGATAGATTAGCTACTGAGGAAGAACCAATGATAAATGGAGGAAAGAAAAATATATTTTGTCAAACTTCTATACAGGATCACAGACCCAAGTTACCAGTTAAAGGGAATAATAAGGTGATTATTGGAATTTTAGTCACTAGTGATGACATCACCACCATAACACAAAGGTCTTGGCCACCCAGCAAACATTCAATTCTTAGATATTGGAACCTATCTCAAATAAAGCAATGCATGAGATGGGTTGAATATATAGGGCTGGAAGGACAAAGAGTAACAATGAGGTCATATTTTGCAGATATTGCTATAAACCTCTGGGGTACTGATCTATTACAGCAATGGAATACCCAGATTAACATTCCTCCTGTATTAGATATGAATCATAAGCAAGCTCTTAGTGGTAGAAAAATATTGTAAAGCACTATAGAAAGTAGAGGCTAAACATACAGACTGTACATAAACAGGATGCTAGTGCCACACCTACAGAGGAACCAAAAGCACTACCCTTAAAATATCTAACAGATTAATCTGTCTTGGTAGGGCAATAGTCTATGACCTCTGAGGAGCTAGAGGCTTTAGAAAAGCTTGTTCAGGAACAGGTAAATGCTGGACGTATTGAAGAATCTGCCAGTCCATGGAATTCTCCTGTATTTGTTATTAAAAAGAAGTCTGGTAAATGGAGGATGCTTAGTGATCTCAGATCCATCAATAAAATAATTAAACCAATGAGCTCTCTACAGCCTGGGATGCCATTACTTTCTCTAATCCCTAAAGGATGGTGAATTATAGTGATAGATCTAAAAAGACTGCCTCTTCACTATACCTTTATTAGAAAAAGAGAGAGAAAATTTGCCTTCATAGTGCCTACCTATAACAATTCTCAACCAGTACATAGATTTCAATGGAAGGTTTTGCACAGAGAATGACAAACAGTCCTATATTATGCCAGTATTTTGTGCAAAAACCTTTAGAAAAAATACACAATTTACACAACCCATAATTGACCACTATATGAATGACGTACTATTGGCTGATTCAAAGGAAGAAACATTGCAATAGATGTTTGAGGTAGTAAAGGAAATTTTATTTCGCTGGAGATTACAGATTGCCCCAGAAAAAAATACAAAGAGGAGATTCCATCAACTATTTAGGTTACTAAATATATCTACAGAAAATTAGATCGTAAAAAAGGACAGATCAGAAGAGTTCGTTACCAGACTCTTAATTATCTTCAAAAACTACTAGGAAAATTTTCTCAACTACAGACAATTATTGGAGTAGAAGGGCATGATTTAAAACACCTGAAAATGGCCCTCAAAGGAGACAAGGACTGAAAAATTCCATGGATATTATCAATTGAGGCTGAAAAATAATTCGAATGATTAGAAAAACAAATACTAGAAGCACATGAGGAATGTGTAGAACTAAAACTGGACTGCATTTGGTTATTTTACTATCTAGAGACTACCTCTCAGGAATTTTAATGCAGAGGGAAGATATACTAGATTAGGTATTTCTGCCACATAAATAGAATAAAAAACTGAAAACATATGTAGAAAAGATCTCTGATTTGATATTAAAAGGTTATTTAATGCTTCATCAACTGACTGGAAAGGACCCAGCAGAGATTATTGTACTTTTAAGAAATGAGGAAATTTCCTCCTTATGGAAGGATAATGAATATTGGCATACAGTTTGCAGTAACTTTTTGGAAAAAATTAGTAACAATTATCCAAAACAGAGAGAATCAATTTCATAAAGAAAACATTGTAGGAAAAACACCTGTCTCTGGAGTTCTTACATTCTACATTGATCCAAAAAGTAAGGTAAGGCATTTTATAAATCAGGAAATAAAAGTAAAGTAGTTCAAAGGTCCTACAACTTTGTACAAAAGGCAGAGTTATACACACAATTCTCATTATACTTAAAGACTTCACAGAGACTCTTAATGTACTTACAGATTCTCAGTATGCAGAAAGTTTCGTCTTACATGTTAAAACTGCAGAATTTGTCCCTGATGATACAGAATTAACCTCATTGTTCCTACAATTACAGGAAAATATCAAAAATAGAACTTATCATATATATATATATATATATATATATATATATATATATCATTCATCAGATCCCATATGGATCTGCCAGGTCCTCTAGCACAAGGTAATGATGAAATTGATCATTTATTAATAGGAAGTGTTTTGGAAGCTTCAGAATTTCGTAAGAAACACCATGTTAACAGCAAAGGCTAAAAGAAGTATTTTTCTATCACTTGGCAACAAGCCAAGGAAATAGAAAGAAACTGCCCCACCTGTTCAGTGTATAATCAAACTCTGTTACCAGCAGTAATCCCAAAGGTATTCTCAGAAATGAAATTTGCAAATGGACATATTTCACTTTAAAATATGTGCCATAGGCACATTTTCAGGCTTCCAATGGGTTACTGCCCTCCACTCTGAGAAGGCTGATTCTGTTATCATGCACTTCTTAGAGGTGATAGCTGTTATGAGTATACTCCAAAATATGTCTCCAGTAAATTGGAACAGTTTTTTAAACATTATAATATAAAATATGTAAGTGGTATACCTTACAATCCTACAGGACAAGCAGTGGTTGAGAGATCTAACTGAACCTTAAACATCCAGGGGGAACAAAGACCCCCAAACACAGATTACATAACACTTTACTAACCTTGAACTTTCTTCATGCTAATGAGAAAGGACAAACATCTGCGGAAAGGCACTGGACTATGGAAAAAAACTCCCGAACTATATCAACCGGTGTATTTCAAGGATGTTATCACTTCACCTTGGAAACCAGGATATGTGTTACATTGAGGAAGAGGATTTTGTTTTTGTGTCTACAGGAGAAGAAAAGCTTTGGATTCCATCAAAATTGATCAAGATTCGATTCGAACAGGAGAAACCTTGGGAAGAGGAAGGATGACAGCTCATCCATAAAGTCATATTCTACTATACGTAAGGGGACCTCATAAAGGGGAAGAGAAGTGTTTTGTTTTCCTCTTCACACAAAAACCCATATCCAAACAGCAAGAACATACTGAATGTATGGATACCTGAAGAAGAGAGGATGACTAACCAAAAAACAAACAAGTATGTTTTGTATCAATTTCTAATTCTCTTAATTTTGTCCTTGTAATATCTATATACTTTTACTTCCTATTACTCTTTTAGTCCCAATTCACTGAAAGTGAAGTTGGCTTTGGAGCTGGATTGGCTGTCCTACTCTAAATCCAGATATGTTGTTAAAATAAAATCGAGAATTTGGATATTATGTCAAAGAGCCATTGATATAAAACAGAAGAAAACAAAATTAGGGACTGTCATCTGTTTATACTCGGTTCCTTTTCTGAAACTCTAAATTCCCTCTTGTTTACTATCTTCCTTATTGTTGCCTTTCCTGGTATGCATACATATAAATGTTGAAAATTTCTCTGTTAACATTAATGTTTGAATTTTCCAGAGAACAAGGAATTTTCTAACAGCAATCTTCAAACACTTCAGAAAGAAAATGGAACCCCAATACTTTGACTCCACCTGATCCGACTTAATGCTCTACATAACTCTAGACTAATTAACTGATACAGTGTACCTTCTACACTCTGGTCAGAGCCTTAGACAAGAGCTTCAATCAAGATTAGTACTTCAGTCAAGAACTTCAACCAAGCATCTCCTGCCAAACAGACTGGTTACAAATATTGTAGCCAGTCCACTCGAGACTTTCATTACACTAACATTCTCTTCCTATAAGATTTGATGAGGTTGTCGTGGTCCTATTTCAGCAGGAAGTAGTTCTGAGAATACTAAGCCCCCTTTCTCTACTGTTCACATTACATGATAATTTACACCTGTTTAGAATTAGTCTTCAATTGTTTAGGGTTGGAATTGGAAGGAAGTGTTCAGACTTGGGCATCTCTTTAAGATAAGCTTAAGTTTAGATGGAATAGATATGCTTAGGATTGGATATAGATAGATTATTATATCTTCTGGTGAATTATAATTTGTTCATCACAATTTTTCATACTGTGTAAAGTCTTTCTACGCATAAATACCATCTTCTATGTATATATGCTTTACATATGTTTGAGAGATTTTATATATTGACACAATTTAGTTTTGTTTTAACTTTACATATCTTCTTTAGACTAAAAGGGGAATTATAGAGAGAGATTTTAGATACATGTACCACTGACGATGCCCACTTTGGGCATAGCTAGAGGCACAGATGGATGTGGTAATAAAAGGCTGTGCAGGAAAGACGCACGCGCTTTTTAGGGCTTCTGGTCCAGTCTCAGAAAGCTTCTGAGAGTCACCTGAGTTGCTAGTTTCTCATGTAAGTACCTTCCACAATAGTTACCCATTCCCTTATCAAGCGTGTGGTTTATTTTACAGCAACAAGGTTGCAGTAATGACGGTGTTCCAGAAGCCTTGAATCAGACCAATGACTCATTGAAGAGGACATTTGTGTGTAAGGCTGATGGAACCAAGGTGAATTATACAGCATGACACACTGAGGCTCCCAATGCCACTAGGTCAAATGAAGAGATTTTGGAGAAACTGGAAAGATGGAGGAGTGAGGTGGTGTTTTTGTTTGTATTCTTTTGTTTTTAATTAATTTAGGAGGGTTTCTTTTGGGGGATACTGAAGTGATAAGGAGCAGATACGGAGGGAGTTAAATGGGATTGGGAACATGATGTAAAATTGGGAAAGAATCATTGAATAATAATATTATATAAAACGATGTGGTTAATCATTTCAACTATGTCTAAGTAATGAGGAACAATAACATTGACAGATTTCCAAAAGTCAGTTAGAAATAGGCAAAGCCATTCTACATTTAAAACAGTGACAACATGCTGGAGGTTCTAATAATTAACTACACATTTTCCATGTCACAATTTAAGGAGGTGGTTTTGTCATTTGTCAGTAGAAAGTCATTCCAGTGGCACTCTTCTTGACATGGGTATGACAAGAACTGACAAAGCAATCTGTTTCCCAGATGTCAGTCACAACCATGAAGAGAAGATTATGGAACTGAATGCTGAAAAGTATCATTTTGGCAAGTGTTTTTTTTTATGTAATAGAAACTGAATGGCATGGCTGGATGTGGGTTTTATGAAGCAATAAATTTGTGACTGTCTTTGTGGGTTCACACCAGCTTTCCTCTTGATGTAATAAACTAAATATTAATTTCTTCTCTTACAATACTTTACTTACATTCTTCTTATGGTGGGAAGTCCTAGATCTCTTCAAATAAGCAAACATTAATTTGTTTGTGGCTTACAAGACTTACAAATTTAAAAATATTATGAATAACAAAAAGATTTTGAAAATCAAGGTCACTGCTTACACATATTATTTACATATTGTAAGATGTGATAAATAAACTCATTAAAGTTATTCATTTTTATGAAATAGATTTTGTCTGAATCATGTGTCAAATCCCTCTTGCCAGCTTTATGACACAGGCAAAGGAACTTTGTGGGAACTTAGTAGTGATGGTCACTGTTTTGGACACTGGGTAAATTATTTACAGTCACAGAGTTTTGGGGAAATGAGACTCCTGCCCAAAATTATTTGGTTGGAATATTGTGGTGATATCTTGCTTATAAAAATAAAGTGTGTCTGAAAGTCAGAGAATGGAGCTTGCCACTAACTAATCATAGAGGTCTGGAGGTCTGTACAGACAGACAGGAAGTGAGATAGCTGGGTGGAAATAGGATATAAGCAGGGAGAAATGGGAAATACCTGTCTGTTCTGGTAGAGGTAAGGTGTGGCTGTAGCTTGTTCCTTCTCTCTGATTTCTCAGCATTTTCCTGTATATATGACTTATGGTTTTCATTATTTAGACCAATTAAGAACTCCATTTACAGTGTATTTTTTAATCCTAGGTATTTAATTATGATGTCTGGGACTCACAGTAATTTATTTTAGTACCTTAATTTATTTTTTCTTGGGTTTAATTGGTCAAGTTTCTCTTGAACCAATTCATCACAATAATTGACTCTTGCTATTTTAAATGCTTGGATTATTCACAATGGATGGTCTGCAATCAGGGAACCAAGAATATACCTCATAATCACCATAAGGGAAAGTGATGGTATAACTCTCATTGGAACCCTGAACTTTAGAAAGTGGAGGTCTGTTGAATGTTCTGGAGTTTTAAGATTGTGGATTCTCAAGTTCTGAATGTCAGGGCAAAGAAAGGAGGGCGCATCTAAACCCTAAGTTAGAGATAATACAGTACTTCTGCTTCTTATCTTATATCTTTCATCTAGCCCCATACCTAGGATGCAGGTGCAGAAAAATGTAGTTCTGGGCCAACCTGCGGTACTTGGTGAAACAGTCTAAAAAGCAAAAGGAAAAGAGAAAAGAAGAAATACACAATTACTAAGCAATAAATGCTTGTCACTTACACTTTTTTTGTGTAATTCTGGCTATTCACTGAAATGAATTTCGTTTTAATTAGAGTTAGTTTTTTTTCATTTCTATGTGGAATCATGTTTACGGTTGAGATGAAAATCCAAAAATCCTTGAGGAAATTATTGTATCAACAATATTTTCCCAATCATTTCTTAATGCGATCATTATGAAAACCATATAACTATGGATTCTCTGCATTAACTCTTTATAGGGAAATAGTAATAATTAGGATTTCAAAGAAAGGTGGAGAATATTCAATTGTTTTCTCTATTGGCTCTTATGATTCAAGCATAAAGATAAAATAATGAAATAGTAAAAAATCAAATATCTATAAGTTTTGAGTTCAAATAATGTATGAGTTTGGAATTTAAATTTAATAAATTACCTTGAAAAGAAATATCCATTTACAAAATGTTATTTTTCATCATATGTATATTTCAAAGACAAGGACAAAATATTATTTAAAATGGTTGTTTATCTCATTATCTTTGGAAAAGTTTATGCAAACTTGGATAATTTTTCATGACCTTATATTTTATGTTTTTAAAGTTCCATTATTTTTCTTAAGATGAAAATGATGAAAAATGCTACTTATTAGTCACAGGTAATTTTCAATTTATTTTTAGCAATGCAGCTTCCTAAATGAAGAAATGTAGAATACTTCAATGTTGATGGCATTCATAATGAAATAAACAAAAAACAAACAAAAACTAAAATAACTTCTTTCAATTTATTTGTGTTCTGTTACATATAGATAAAGTTTGCATAGTGTGGTGATTTGAAAAACTGGCCCCCAAAGGGACAGACACCAATGGGAGACGTGGTCTTGTCGGAATAGGTGTGGTCTTCTTGGAGGAAGTTTGTCACACAGTAAGTAGGTTTTGAGGTCTCAGATATGCTCAAGATTCCACCCAGAGTATCAAGTCACTTCTTGTTGCCTGTTGATCAAGGATGTAGAATTTGCCAGAATCAAATCTGCCTGCGTGCCACCATACACCCAGAGACCATGCTCCCTGCCATGATGATAACGGATGAAGTCCCTGAAAATGTAAGATGCCACCCTAATTAAATATGTCCCTTTATAAGAACTGTCATTGTCATGGTATGTAATCAAAATAATAGAAAACCTAAGACAGAAGTTAGAACCAGGAACTGGGTTATTGCTGTGATAGGCCAGACCATTTTTCTATTTTAGTTTACTAAGCTTTAATTTATTTATTTTACATTCCAGGCACAGTTTCCCCTGGCTCCTTTAATATTAGTCCCCCCCCCCCGAAACTTCCTCTATGACCTTCCTCCAATCCACTTGTCTTCCATTTTTGTTTAGGGAGGGGCATGTTTCCCACGGGTACAAACAAAACATTGTATAACAAGTTGCAGTAAATACTAAGATCCTCCCATGTATTAAGACCAGACAAGGCTACCAAGTATGAGGTATAGGGTCCTATAGGTCAGTAAAAGAGATGGATACAGCCCTTGTTTCCACTCTTAGCAGTCCCACAAGAGGAACAAGCTACACAATTTTAATATGCATGCCTAGTGCCTAGGTCAGTCCTATGCTGGAACACTGGATGACTCTTTAGTCTCTGTGAGCCCCTATGAGTCCAGGTTTAGCTGATTCTATGAGTTTTCTTTTAGTGTCCTTGACCCCTCTTACTTTACTATTTCTCTTCCTCTTATGCATCATTCCCCAAATTCTGCCTAGTGTTTGGTTGTGGGTCTGAATCTGATTTAGTTGCAGGATGAAGCCCCTGTGATGACAATTGAGCTAAGTATCAATCTTGTCAAAGTAGATGGCCAGTTCAGGCTATCCATCTAATTTTGCTAGGATTCTTGCCTAGAGTCATTCTTCTAGATCCATGGGAGATTCTCTTGTGCCTAGTTTTTACCTGACCATGAAAATCTCCCTTCCATTAATCTCTTTCTGTACTCACCTCCCTCAGCCTTCTCAACCTGATTGCTTATGTTCCTATTCCCATCCAACCTCAGTCCACTCATGAAAGCTTGTCTTTTTCCTCTTACCAGAAATATCCTGGCATCACCCAGTGAAACCTGCTTGTTACCTAGTGTCCCTGGTCTGTGGATAGTAACATAGTTGTCTTTTGTTTTACAGCTCATTTCCACTTATGAGTAAGTACATACCATGTCTGTTTTTCTTTCTCAGTGTGGGTTGTTTCACTAAGGATGATTTTTTTTAGTTACATTGATTTGCCTTCAAAATTCTTGATTTCCTTGTTTTTAAGAAATTTGAAGGCATAGCTGCATAGTACTCCAACGTGCAAGTGTACCACATTTTCTTTATCCATTTCTCTGTTGAGATACATCTAGATTGTTTGCAGATACTGGCTATTATAAATAAAGTTGCTATGTACATATTTAAGCTAAGAGGTCACTACTCCCTTTATTCTATTTCTTTTTTTTAGTTCCTTAAATACATGATTTAGTTCCAAAAACTTCCCTGAGCTTTGAAGTTAAAGCCTGTATTCCCTTGAATACTCTAAGATGTTGCAGATGGCAGAAATATGGACTACCTCCTGAGGAAAGTTGTTAACAGAGAGTGGAGACAGTCCAAGGGAAAGAAATGTGTTGCTGTCAACAAAGATGAAAGGAGTTGGAGATCTGAAGAATGCTTTGACATCAGGCATGGAGATAGTCAGTTTTGAATTTTCCCTGCTGGGTTTTGGACTTGCTTTGTTACAGCCCTTCCTCACTATACTCCCCTTCCTAATTTTTCGAATGGTAATGAATATCCTGTGATATTGTATGTTGGAAGTATGTAATCTGCTTTTTTATTTTAGTCTTGGAGTAGGTGTGGTGTTACTGTGGTGATGGATTTGAGGTCTTGAAGTGTAATATATTTTCAAAAATCCACCTGTGTCTCAATGTACTTCCTGTTGCCTGTGGATCAAAGATAGAGAATTCACCAGTATCATATCTACCTGTATGACACCATACTGCTAGCCACCATGCTCCCTGTAAAGATGATACTGAATTAAACATCTCAAAGAGTAACACTTAGATGTTTTCCTTTATAAAAATCATCATGGTCATGGTGGCTCTCCACAGCAATGGCAACCCTATATTACACAGTTCCCTGTGTTTCTCTTGCTCAGAACTCTGTATTTAACAAAATAAAAGTATAATAATAAATTACTTATACTAATATCAAATTAAGTATTTGCTGTCAGTCATTTGAATAAAATTATATAGAGCTATATATGAGTATAACTCACATATTTTATCATAAGATGATCAGAAAAGGGAAAGAAAGTGTTTCTTTTAGTTTTTGACATAATTATTCAGTATATCAAGAGTTTGATAAAAGTATTACCATAAATAACACAGTATGGTGCTTAAGAAAGTTAATACTTTTGTTCCATGAAGAAAATAAGGATAGACATCTTTGAAAGTGAGACTTCTATACAATAGATATTCATCATATCCACTTCCTTCTCAAACTTCATAGAAAAAATGCCTGAGTTCTGTCACATTCAAAAGTGGCTTTTCAGTCCTGAGAATGCCACCATTACTGGGCAGAATGGGTTTGAAATTAAACATTCATTACTTTTACCTTTTCTTTCCTTATTTATTTTCATAATACTGAGGTGTTTAGAATATTACCTGACTTGGGTAAAATTTTTTTATTAAAGTATTTCATTTTTAAATGATAAAATGCATGTGATACATAAACCACTTAAAATGTACAAGGAGTTATGCAAAGAATTAGATGGAATTCATGGAACAACTATGAAAATCTATTACATTTAGAAATTACATATTCCATTACTTTGAAGCCTCTAACATGTCACATTATTTGCATCTTCCTACTTCTCTCCTGAGTTTCATCTTTAACTTCTTCTTATATGTATTTTGATATTTTCAGTATAAGCATAGCAGAAAGACAGAATAATTTGAAAATCCTTATATAGATTTACTGCATACTTCTAGCTCAGATTTATCCACTCTTAATTTTTCTTCATTTGCCATTATCAGTTTATGTATATGTATTTTCATACACATGCATATCTCTTTAAACAAATTTCAAACAGGCTGCAGATATTTTGTTTAAATTGTCCATTATTTTTAGTGTACAATTGTTTTCAATTACAAACTTACTAAATAGTTTCTATTACAAACTCACTAAATAGTCACGAAAGCCAGCAAACAGTGTTCAAACAATTCTTAGTCACTGTTGAAATGCAATCAAAGGTCCTAATAATGCTCTTCTTTAGTCATCCTGTTCCCTGGCCATGGGTTCAGTTCCGTAGTGGTTTTTATATATAGTTCTTTGGTTTTGTGTTTTTTTTAATATTTTTATTTAAATTAGAAACAATCTTATTTTACTTATCAATCCCAGTTCCCTCTCCCTCCCATCCTCCCATGCCCCCCCACCAACCCCCCATCCCAAACCTTATCCACTCCCCAGGGAGAATGAGGCCTTCCATGGGGGATCATCAAAATCTATCACACCATTTGGGGCAGGGCCTAGGCCCTGCCTCATGTATCTAGAGCAAGAGAGTCTCCCTTCATGGGAAAATGGGTTCCCAAAATCCATTCATGCACTTGGAATAAATACTGATTCTACCGCTAGAGGCCCCATAGACTGACCAGGTCTCCTAACTGACACCCACGTTCAAGGGGCCTGGTTCTGTTCTATGCTGGCTCTCCAGATATCTGGCTGGGGTCGATGAGCTCCCAATTGCTCAGTTCAGCTTTTTCTGTGGGTTTCCCCAGCATGGTCTTAAACCATTTGTTCACTACTCCTCCCTCTCTACAACCAGATTCCAGGAGTTTGGCTCAATGCTTAGCTGTGGATGTCTGCCTCTGCTTCCATCAGCTACTGGATGAAGGCTCCAAGATGGCATTTAAGGTAGTCATCAGTCTCATTATAGGGGAAGGGCATTTAAGGTATTGCTTAGATTCCTAGTTGGGGTCATCGTTGTGGATCTTTGGACATTTCCCTAGTGCCAGATTTCTCTTTAAACATATAATGGCTTGCCTTTATTAAGGCATCTCTTTTCTTGCTCTCCTCTATTCATCACCCAACTCAGTCTTTCTGATCTCTCATGTTTCCTCCCCCCCTCCTCTTCTCCCTTCTTCTTTCTCCTGCCTTCCTCTCCCCTCCCCCTTTCCCCCTGTGCTAGCAATTTGTTCGGGAAGTTTTGTCCCTCCCCCCTTCTCAGGGGGATGATGTACATTCCTCTTAGGGTCCTTGTTTTCTAGCATTTCTGGAGTTGTGGATTGCAAGGTGGTAATCCTTTGCTCTGTCTAATATTAATATGTGAATGAGTACATGAGTCAATTACTTAGAACTTGCACAGTGACATATTTTGGTTGAAATTTCACTTATTTCCAGGACCACTTCACAGTCCTTGTTTCCAGTTGGTTCAGTTCGTCCGGAGTAGATTTATGTAACATTGTTAACTTTCTTTAGGAATATGGTCAAAGTAGTGGCAACTCAAAATATCATATAACAAGTTTCACAATGACACCTTATCCCGTTGTTACACTTATTATCTGTTTATTGTTGTGCCTGTCATGGATTTTAACTGTAGAGTTACACCAACTTTCTTTGTTAGCATAATTACTTATTAGCTAATACCTCCAGTTTAAATGGCTGTTTTATGACTGTAACTTCACAGTCTCACAATTTTGTTGAAGTGTTTGTAATACTCCAACCTTTTATGTTTAGTATTTTTTATTTCACTGTAAGGAAGAACATATGTTTTTGCTATCTACTTTACATTGCTTATGTGTGAAAAGATTAATTATTATACTGTACCATGATATTAAATAAATACCACTATTGATTTTGGAAGTTTCTCCAACAGTTGGAAGATAGGAGCTTTCAGAATTATCTCCTGTGTTCTCTGTCCATGTCCCTTTCATTCTCTAAATTTTTGTTTTCCTTTCTTCCCAATGTATTTGGACACATATTCTATTTCTTTGAGACTTAGCCCTTGAATCAAAAATAAAACAAAACAAAAATCTCTCCCCCATGTTCTTGCCTCCTTCAGTGGACAATGATATTTAGAAGCTTAAATCTGTTAGGTGTGCTCATTGCCCCTGCTGTGGAATTGCTGTTTGTCCCTCTTAGGAGACAGACTGAGTTCATTCTTCACCTCACTCTGAGCATCTGCCAATAAATGTCACCTGTACTTACTAATGCTTTCATTTATGATACAAGACTATATTCACTTTGCCCAGTGAAAGTTTATAATATTCTTCCCTAACAGCAAAAAACCTGGAAATGTTTCTACCCATTTAGTTTATTCATTTGCTTGAGGTTAATACAGAGAAAGCTTTGTAGAATTTCTAGCCATACCACCATCAAAAACAAATCCACAACTAGTCTTCAACATTTGCTTACAGATATTTTGAAAGCTGAAAGTATTAAAATACTCATGATTAAAGTATTAAAATACTCATGATTAAAGGATTTTTCCAGTACGCATATGAATATAATTCAGATTTCTTTTGACATACAAAAGTTTTTAAACATCCTCTTCAGAAATTCCTTTTTTTAATTTTAGAGATTAGAATATAATTACAAAATAAAATTTCAAAGTCAGTTTCCTTTCAATTGAATCATATCTGTGTTTATGTATTTTCCTCATTTGTTTTTGCCAAGGTTAATTTTAACTCTTCTAATATTTGAAATACATTCTTATGACATGAACTTTTTGTCTGATATTGTCTTGTATATGAATGCACCATGATTATTTTATTGGACTATTTGTGGATAATATTTTTCAGTTTGAGATTTTTATATATACCACTAGTGGTATTTATGTGAATACAGTTTTCACTTGCTACTGTTGATAGTTTTGAATATGATGGCAGTCATATAGCAGGCCATGTCTACCTGCAATGAAGTTTGGCCACTCTCCTACATATCAGTGTACTCTTTTCATCAATGTTTGATAGGCACATTCCCTTATCAGCCCTGGAAAATTCAAATTAGTACTTTTAGCTATTCTACAAGAAGGAAAACATTCTCATTTAAGTTTTTGAATGTTGATGATGCTAAATTATGCTCAGGTGATTGTTGTCATTTGCTTTCCATTTAAAATGAAAGCAAATATTTACTCTTACTATAGTGGATAGGGGGCGGGACAGGAGAAGTTGGGGGAACAGGAGAAAGAGAGGGGGGGGAACTGGGATTGGTATGTAAAATGAAAATTATGGAGGAGTGATGAGGAAAGGGCTCAAGACCATGATGGTGAAACCCACAAAGACAGCTGACCAGATAAGTGGGAGCTCTTGAATCCCAAACTGATTCCTGAGAGGCCAACAGGTGACTGATCCAGACTCTATGATTATAATCTCAGTGAGAAGGCCACAGAAATCACTGGGGCCTTGGGTAGTAGACCAGTGTTTACCATGGTTTATAAATGAGCTTTGGGAGCCCATTCCAAATAGAGGGATGCTCTCTCAGCCTGGACACATGGGGAAGGGCCTAGGTCCTTCCCAGGATGAAACGACAGACTTTAGAGATTCCCCCCCAAGGAGGGTCTCACACTCTCTGGGGAATGATGTGAGGATTGGGTGGGGGTTGAGGGGCTGGTGGAGGGACAAGGGAGGGGGATGGGAGAGAGAGAGCTGGGATTGACATGTGAAGCATTCATGTTTCTAATTTAAATAAAAACATTACAAAAAAGAGTTCCCATTCAAAAAAACTTTTAAAAAATAAAAGTATAAAAAATTTAATCATTTAAATTTGCAAACTTTTTATGTAAATATTCTATATGCTTTTCAGCTATATTAAATAATCACATAAGCAACCACGTTCTCCTCAACAGTTAATTTCTGTCAGTGTATTCCTTATTTATTTTACATAAAAATGCTTTCCATTTTATGTCCATTTTATTTTGTCAACATTAGTTCCTTTGCCCATAGAAAAGATATGTTTACATTTTCCATTATTAACTTCTCTAGAAGCTTAATATTGTTAATGATTAATCAACAGTACCTATGTGTCTGTCCAATTACTTTTAAAAGACTTTGTGTTAGCATTGATTTATTAAGAATGTTAGTAAAAACTCAAGAGGGTTTTCTTTTCTTTTCTTTTTTAGTTCTTGGTCTCATCAACAGTGTTATAAATTCCATATTATGAAGCAAGCTTTAATTTAATTTTGAAAAGACCTTGATTACTGTTGTAACATGCAAACCAGCATGGAACCATTGAACATGAGGCAGGTAGATCACTATTATAGCTGGCATGATTTGAAACTGGGTGGTAACTGATGATTATTTTTTCTTCTGGTAAAATGTATAGTACATTTCCACACTTTTAATGTAAGTCAGTAGGGCTTCTATTTAAGAACAAGATCAATTTCTCCAAGTTTGATGAATATGGAGGCAACTTATTCATCAACAGGACATTGCTATTTAGTTTTGGACACTACTTGACAGCCTTGGAAATGTTTGGGAGGTTTATAGAATACCTTTGATCAATGACTCAAGAAGATATAACCCTTTGCTGGCACTGGAAGTTTTATTGGTAATATATGAATCACAACACTATTTAAACTACTTTTCTATATGTGTATAATTAGGGCTTCTACAATAATACTTCTCTACACATTCTTGACAAACATACTTTAATGTTTACTATATATTTCTTTGTGTTCCAGCTTCTACCTTAAAATACCATCCCCTCTTTACATAAATAGCTGGTTCTAATTATCCTCTAATAATAATAATAATATAAAATTATATTTTATTTCCGTTTCTTTGTTACCTTGTAAGGTCCCTCCTTCCCTATTCATCCTTTACTACGTATGTAATATCTCTCTGAGATTCCTCAAATATCTAAAAATAGTTCCATTTCAAGTCCAGATCTCTCTCTCTCTCTCTCTCTCTCTCTCTCTCTCTCTCTCTCTCTCTCTCTCTCTCTCTCCATCTCTTTCATATATGCCCCAAAGTCTCTATACCTTGCTACCACCATACTTGCTCATCTATGTTCATTTGTTCTGTTGATAATAGTTGGAAACTGGAAACAGTCTGTGTGTCTTTAAACTGTTGAATATATAGTAAAATTTGGATATATTTACACAATTACACATTGTGATACTCTTCAGCTATTAAGAAAAATGAAATTATAAAATTGTCAGATAAATGGATGGATTCAGAAAAAAGATAATCTTAAGGGCTGTAACTAATAATCAGAAGGACAAACATGGTATGTTCTCGCTTAAATGTTAATGTTAGTTTTTATGCTATAGATGCTAAGCCCTTGGAAAATGTTTTGCTCAACTCCTAAATTTATTGGTTAGTGCAGGCAATATATCTGTTATTTAAAACAAATCATTTACTACCTACACAATATTCTCACTTGCTGTAAGAATCATTCAGTCTTCAACAGTTTGGTAATGTCTGGCTGTGAAGAAAGGATAAAGACAATGACTGAAGCAACATGCATCACATTGCAGCAAACAAAACATCAATAACTACTCATCTCTTTTACACTCATCTATCTCCAACTCTAAATTAGTTTGGGACTATAATGAGATATACGAGGATAAAGATCAGCCAGAGAATGGTTTCAACTGCATTAAGACTGAAATTCAGAATTCTAAAATCTAACAAACAAAATGATTCCCACAATTTTTCAATCAATTTGTGATTACTTAAGGGCATGAATCCAACTACCTAAAGGAATGAAAGCAAAATATAATGGACAGAGAAATACACACATTTCATCATGTTTTAGACAACAAATATAGGGGAGGCTACTGTTGAGTATTTCTGTTCAGTCACAATAGTTTGCCATGCTTTATTAAAAAGTTGATTAAAGGGGTATATTTTGTTTTTTGAAGCTTTGTGTTTTACTTCACTGGTAAATTTGATTTCATCTTTAAAAGTTGCCAAAAAACACATCTTCATAGATTCTTATAATGAAATTAATAAAGATATACTTTTTAAAATAGAAAAGTGGCCACTCTGTAGTCCTTCCTCTTGAAATGCACCATACTTTAGAGTTCTTACAATATCTTCAAGGTAATATCATATGCAAACAAATTAGTTTGTATGAGATGTACAAGCTTATGATTATTGGAATTATTTCCAATTTTATTAACAAAATGTAAAGTGTGTTTGATTTGTAACTTAATCTGGATGCCTTTCTCCTGATACCTTTTCAATTCAAATTATTTATAGACTCATATACTTCAAACGGAGTAATCAATGCAATATAAATACATATCAACATAAATCTGTGATATTTGCAGATGAATTGTTGTAACTGACATTTCCATATTAAATCAGTATGAAACTTATGTTTTCTTTAAGCTGTGAAGAAATACATCAGACATTAGAAGTTTCACTCATAGACTTTGTTCATTCCCCATAGGAGGCCTCACTCTATCTGAGGAGTGGTTGGGGAGTGGGGTGGGGGAAGGTGGGGAAGCAGAAAGAGGGAGGGTGGGGAAACTGGGATAGGTATGTAAAATAAAAAGAGACTGTTTTAAAAAAATAAAAAAGAACATATAAATAAAAACAGAAGTTCCAGTTATTCATTTCTATTTCAGAATCTTAAAATAATATTAAGAAATTATATATGTTCACATATATATAATATGTATGTGTTATATGATGTATACATATTTGTATAATATATGCATATAGAACATTTGGAAGAACACAAGTTAATTTGAGTAAATTATTTACACTAAAGTACAAACAATATGTCTTGAACCAGATATTCATTGCTATTCAAATAGCCACATTTTCATTTCAAATGAATATGATTTCTGTCTAGAAATGTTACTGAAATTTATACCTTTTGTTCTTGAAATTAAATAGAAATTAAAAAGTATGTTTTATGCATAAATCAGAATGAAATACTATTCATAGCCGGGCGTTGGTGGTGCACGCCTTTAATCCCAGCACTCAGGAGGCAGAGGCAGGTGAATCTCTGTGAGTTCGAGGCCAGCCTGGTCTACAGAGCTAGTTCCAGGACAGCCTCCAAAACAATACAGAGAAACCCTGTCTCGAAAAACCAAAAAAAAAAAAAGAAAAGAAAAATGGAATCAGTAACTTTGCATGTACATGAAAAGAACTGAATGAGATAAACCATGCTAGAAAAACAAAGGTCACAGCCTCTCTATCATTAGGGGATTCTTGCTCCAAAAATTCAGGTATGAGCACATATCCAGGAGTAACTCCAGAAACTGGGCAGGTAAAAATGGATCATTTCAGGGGCAGGAAACTGAAGAGCAATAGAAAATGAAAGAGTGGGATAAAGGTTTACATTTTTGGGAAAACAGAAAAATGTGAGCAGGTGGATTTCTAATACAGTAGTAGATGGATTAAAAATACAGAAGAAAGACAACTAGGTAAAATAACAGTAAGGATGCCAGAAAAAGTCAAAAGGAACCAAACTATTAACTATTTACCAAAAGATAATACATATGTTTGTATATTTGTATTCACATATTTGTGAAAATATTCATTAATATATATTAAATAATACATAAAATGATATTTTCTCATCTGGACTTATGCTGCTCCTTCTAAAAGCCAAAGATCACCAATTTAAATAATCCAGTACCATGTCTGAGAAGTCCTCTTTTTAGTTCTTGGCAGTAGTCCAAATGACTCTGAAAGCATATAGACTATTGCTTTTCATTGCCATCTAGAGGTGTAAGGTTATCCCATATTGCTGAAGATACCACATGCTTCAGACACAAAGCCCATGGATCCATAAGCTAGAGTTGATCTAAATGCCTCCTACCTAAGGATTAATTTTCATAGTACTAGAAGCTGCCAAGCAAAACTTCCAAACAAAGGAGGCAAACAACAGTCCTACACAGTTGTTATATCTATGAACCACAACAATGACCAGCACAGCATGATAATCATAAGGGTACATTAGTGACACATATACTTCAGCAATAATCAACCATTCACTATTTAGATTTAAGAACATTAATAATAGAGGTATCATGCTTGGGACTGTGCGGCATGAATTCTAATTGGTTTTAATAATAATAACCCAAAGTCAGATATAATGGTTAATGCTGAAAGATCAGAGCAACAGAACATCCAGCTACCAGTTCTTACCTCTACTGAATCCTCAGATTAAAAGGATAATCCTGTGCTGAGACTATAGCCTCAGAATGACTGCTCAGACTTCACTGAGTGCCTGTCTTCTCCCACCTTATATTCCTCTCTCTACTCGGCAATATCATTCCTGTCTCCAATGCCCTAGTGCTGGGATTAAAGATGTATAACTCACAAGTACTGGGATTAAAGTTGTGAGCCACCATTTCATGGCTATGTTTCTCTTTTAGATGGGATTAATATCCAATAGCCCATGATGGCCTTGAACTCATAGGTATTAAAGATGTCTGCCTCTATATGGCCTCTATGGCTAATTAGTGGCTAGCTATGCATTTTGATCTTCAGACAAGTTTTATTTGTTAAAGCACAGGACTGGAAATATACCAAACTACCCAGGGTTGTTGAAGTCATGGATCTTGAAGGAGAACATGTAACCATCACTTTACTAAACCAGTATAGTTTCAAAACCATTAAATGAAATAGGTAGAAACATTTCCAGGTTTTTTGCTGTTAGGGAAGAATATTATAAACATTCACCAGGCAAAGTGAAGATAATCTTGTATCATAAATGAAAGTATCAGTAAGTACAGGTGACTTTTTGTTGACAGATGCTCAGAGTAAGGTAAAGAATGACCTCAGTCTGTCACCTAAGAGGGACAAACAGATAATTGTTGTTCAATGGGATACATCTGAAACAAAACTCCCATACCTAAGTAATGATTATAGCCAATGCTATAGGGGATACAATACATTTATTTACCAGAGAGAGAGAGAGAGAGAGAGAGAGAGAGAGAGAGAGAGAGAGAGAGAGAGAGAGAGAGAGAGAGAGAGAGAGAGACAAGCTAGGAGTTAGAAGCATGGCTGGCTTCCAAAAGAGGAGGTCCTTTTTCCTTTTGCTTCCTTTTATCTCTACCTGTGCTAATTTACTTGTACCTGCCCTCATGGGCAGAAAGCTTTGTGGGGTTCGCTCCTATAATTCCCCTTTTAGTCTAAATCGAAGATTTAAATTTGATACAAACTAAAAAATATACAACATATATATATAGAGGGTGATAATAAGTTATAGTCTACTTATATCCTAAGTTAAACATATCCATTCCACCTAAATTCTAAATTTATCTGAAAGGGATGCCTAAGTCTGAACACCTCCTTCTAATCCCAACCCTAAAATAACTGAACATTAACACTAACAGGTGTAAACTATCCTCTAATATCAGTAGTAGGGAGAAGGGAAGTGGAATTCTCAAATTTACTTCCTGATGAAGTGGGATGATGACAGTCATGGGGACTTGTGGGAAGAAATTGTTAGTGTAACAAGAGTCTTAAGTAGGTTAATTAGTCTCTGGCAGGAGATGCTTGACTGAAGTTCGTGATTGAAGTTCTAATTTTGATTGAAGCTCTTATCTGAAGCTCTGGTCAGATTGTTGAAGAACATGCACCGTATCAGTTTCTTGGTCTGGAGATGTGTGGAGTGATGTAGTTCATAGCTTGTTTCAGGATGGTGCTTGTCAGGTAGGGTCGATGATGTGGGGCAGTTCAGATGCATCCAGCTGAATCAGGCAGATTCGAGGAAGTGAATCCCCATTCTGTTTCTGAAGCAGTTGAAGATTGCTGTCAGGAAATTCCTTTTTCTCTGGAAAACTCAAACATTAATGTTAGCACAGAAATTTTTAACTTTTATATGTATGCATACTGGAAAAGGCAAACCTAAGGAAGATAATAAACATGAAGGAGATTAGAATTTTAGAAAAAGAACTAAGTATACACAGATGACAGTCCCTACTTTTGTTTTCTTCTGTCTTATATCAATGTCTCTTTGATATAATACAGAAATTCTGAATTGTATTTTAACAATATGCTTGGATTTAAAGCAGGAGAGCCAATCAAAGTCTAAAACCAGCATTAATTAGATGAATTGGGAGTAAGGAATATTAAGAAGTAAAGATAGTAAAGATTATAATAACAAAATAGAGAGCTTTAGACATTGATACTACATTGTATTATTGTCTCCTTGACGGTCCTCTGGATAGCTATCCATTCTTCTTTAGGTATCTATATGCCCAGTATTTTTTGCTGTTCAGAACTAAGTTTTCCTCTAAAGACAAAAACAGAACACTTCTCTCTCCATTTATGAGGTCTCCTTACATATAATAGTACATGGTATAATATGACCTTGTAGATGAGCCGTCATCTTTCCTCATCCTGAGACATCTTCTGTTCTGATCGAATCTTAATTAATTTCAATGGGACCAAAGTTTTTCTTCTCCTGTGGAAACAAAAGCAAAACTCCTTCCCCAATGTAACACATATCCTGGATTCCAGACTGAGGTCATAACATCCTTAAAATACACTGGTTCGTTCAATTCAGAAGTGTCTGTAGTCCAGTGTCTTTCTGCTGCAATTTTTCCTTTTTTGTTAGCATTAAGAAAATTCAATGTTAGCAAAGCATTATGTAACCTGAGTTTGAGGGTCTTTGTTCCCCCTTGCTGTTTATGAAGCATCTCTTTTAAGGTTTGATTAGATCTTTAAACCACTGTTTGTCCTGTGGGATTGTAAGGTATACCAGGTACGTGTTTTATATTATAACATTTCAAAAATGTTCCAATTTACTGGAGACATATGCTGGAGCATTGTCAGTTTTTATTGTTTTAGGTATACCCATAACAGCCATCATCTCTAAGAGGAGTGTAATAACAGAATCAGCCTTTTCAGAGCTCAGGGCAGTAGCCCATTGGAAGCCTGAAAACATGTATATGGTATGGTGTACATATTTCAAACTGCCAAATTCTGGGAAGTGAAATACATCCACTTGCAAATGTTCATTTCTGTGAATACCTTTAGGATTACAACCTGATGGTAACGGAGTTTGATTGTAGAATGAGCAAATGAGGCAATTTCTTACTATTTCTTTGGCTTGTTGCCAGGTGATAGAAAAATCCTTTCTTATGCCTTTGCTGTTAACATGGTGTTTCTTATGAAATTCTGAAGCTTCCAACACATTATCTATTAATAAATGATCAATTTTATCATTGCCTTGTGCCAGAGGACCTGTCAGACCTGTATGGGATCTGATATGTGTTTTATATATATATATATGATGAGTCCTGTTTCTGATGGTTTCCTGTGATTGTAAAAACAATGAGGTTAATTTTGTGCCATCAGGAACAAATTCTGCAGTCTCAATGTGCAGGACAACACTCTCTGCATACTGAGAATCCGTGACTATATTGAGAGGATCTGTAAAGTCTTCAAGCACCATGAGAATGGCATATAACTCTGCCTTTTGTACAAAGTTGTAAGTGTTTTGAACTACTTTACTTCTATTTCCTGCCTTACCTGATTTGTTTGCATCCATATAGAAAGTAAGAACTCCAGAAATAGGTGTTTGTCTCACGATACACGGAAGAATCAAAATTGTTTTTTTCATGAATTTGATTCTCTCTGTTTTGGGATAGTTGTTACTAATAGTTCTCAAAAAGTCACTGCAGCTATTTTCCAATATTCATTATCCTTCAGCTGACACCAGATAATAATGATAGCTGATGCTATATGGGATACATTATATTTATTTACCAGAGAGAGAGAGTCACACAAGCTAGGAGTTAGAAGCATGGCTGGCTTCCAAAAGAGGAGGTCCTTTTTCCTTTTGCTTCCTTTTATCTCTACCTGTGCTAATTTACTTGTACCTACTCTCATGGGTGGATAGCTTTGTGGGGTTCACTCTACACCTAGGTCCCCAGGAACACCGAGGAGGAGGGCAAAGGAAGATTGTAAAAAGCAAGGTGATCAGGATTCTTCTTAGAGACTATGTCTCCTAGTAATGTCAGAAAAAAGAAACATTAATTTTTTACCAATATGATTGCCTAATGTGAGCTGGACATGGAGAACAACAGTAGACATGCCAAACTGAACTAGGGAGACTCAGGAGGTCGCAATCCTACTTATAGAATTTTTTATTTTATAATTTATTGAATATATGCTAATTTCAGGTTACAGATTTTGAACTTCTTTATTGGAACCCCCCCAATAATCCTTTTGAGTAAGACAACATAAATGATAGGTCAAGTAACTTACCACTCGTTGCACAGACCAGTTGACACTTTGATCTTAACTACTGGAGAAACTAGTTAACCTCCCACTTGTGGAAGGCTTAAGTCAATATTAATATTTTTACTGAATTTTATGAACAGATTTACTTTTCTATTCAAAACCTCCCTATATCTTCATGATATGTTTCTATTCTAAACAATATTTCATCTTTAATCATGTCTGTAACTTTTATTAAATGAAAACTTGAAATAAGTAAAAGTATCTCTTCAGGGTTATGAGAAAATTTTCTGTATTAATGCAATTAAAATATTTAATGTATACATATTTAAGATGATGTTGTTATCTATGTTATCCCAATAATCACCTCTTTTAGTTGTTTACTCTGGTAAATTTAGTATTACACATATTATTTTTATTCAGATGCATTATATCTCTTACCAGTTTGGCTTCTAGTTCAATAAAATTCATATTTAATATTCTGTCCGTGGAAGTAACACATACATACGATGTAAATTAACTATAATCTCTGGTACTTTAGAAAGCAATAATGTTTTTGCTGTACTTGAGATTTACGGCAAGAAGTACCTTCCTTCCTCTAGAGTGATATAAAATGTCTGAACCAAACATGATGGCATGCTGATGGTCCCAATCTTATGTAGATAACCACAGTTGCATGAAATTCATGTGTACCACACTGTTCCATGTCCATAAGATGTCTTTTTCCTGCACACCTCCCCATCTGGATCTCTTACAATCTTTGTATCCTTTGTTTTAAAATATTCCCTGAGCCTTTGAGAGTTGATATAGTTTTCCACATGAAAGCTAAGCTTTTGCCATCACTTATCTTTAGTATAATGGCCAGTGGTGGGATTTTGCATGAACTACCACCTGCCGCAGTAAGAAAATTCATAAGGAATGGACACAACCTTCTCTCCACAGGAGAACATCACATCAGTGATTGGTCAAGTTATTTTGATCAAACTCAGTGGACGACATACAAAATGATCTCATTAAAGTAGGATAGAGACTCATTGGTAAGAAAAGTTTACAGTGGTGGTGGTCGAAAAAGACTGATATTTATTATGCAACTGTGTGAAACTAGCAAACAATAAGAAATAGAAAAACTGAAAACAATAGCATTCACTGTTCTGAATACTTAGAATAAATTGTGTCAAAGTAAAATGAGAAACAAAAAGTTTAACTGGAATATTCCCTGGGCCACCAAGCAGCTTCCAAATAAAGACATAAAATTTATTATTAGTTATTAATTCTCAGTTTTAGCTTAGGATTGTCCATCTAGCTTTTTTTTTCTTTTCTTGAATTTTTTGAGACAGGGTTTTTCTGTGTAGCTTTGAATCCTGTCCCAGAACCTGCTCTGTAGACCAGGCTGGTTTTCAACTCACAGAAAACCACCTGCACCTTCCTCCCAAGTGCTGGGATTAAAGGTGTGTGCCAAAAACACTTGGGTCTCTCTAGCTTTCTAAACTTCATTTAACCTGTTTCTAATCATCTGCATTTTGCCTTGGGGCTTTTCCCCTGTCTTTCATTCTGTATGTCTTTCCTGTTTCCTATGTCTGGCTGGTTGGCCACCAGCATCTCCCTGGCATCACTTTTCTTCCCTTTTTTTTTGTGCCTAAATTCTTCCTCCTACTTATTTCCCTGCCCAGATCCCATCTATATCTCCTCCCACGCTATTGGCCATTCATCTTTGTATTAGACAAATCAAGTGCCTTATGCAGACAAAGTTCAAAAAAACCACACACATTTACATAGTTAAACAGATGCAACGCATCTTTGTGTAGTCAAAAAAGTATTCTGTAACAAACATGACTCAAGATGATGAATGTCTTAAAATAATGACCTAATGCATAATTTTATATGTGAATTTAAATTATAAAAATTCATGTTTTTAAAAAATGAGAAACACATTGCATCTATTACACAGTTCTAGATCAATAAAATACGTTAGGGTCAGAAAATATATTCTACACGTAATTTATTTTTAAAACAGTTTCATTCAGAAAACATTTTAGAAATATTTTTCTACGAACTACCATAAACAATAAAAATATCTATCCTTTAATGGATTTTATACACACATAATATAATGATGTTTGGTATCATTTTTCCCAAGTTTGTATTATGTATTTTCCAAATACATAATGTAATATTTCTGTCATTTGGCCTAATTTATCCTGTTTCTCTTTCTTGACTACAGTTTGTTTTATTCTTTGCTTTATAGGCTGTGATTAGGTGGTTAATTCATTGGTAATATTAGATACTTTCTAATTATATTTAGTTATTCTATTATATCAGAGGATTTACACTTTAAATATTTTATAATTTTTTAAATTTATTTTACTTGATGTAGGTCACCATAAATTGGCAGTTGTAAAGATTGTCAAATTTGAACTCTTGCATCCATTTTGTGAAATCATATTTTTCTAGTTTACCAATAAGAAGTGTTCATATAGGTGTTAAGCAACTTGTATGGATCTATAATATATGCCTCCTGTCTTTTGAAATATTCCTGTGATATTGACAGTGGTGTTCCCATCAGATTTTATGGAAAAAAATGGCATTAGGATGATAAGTAACACTTATTAACCTCTGCTATTGAGAGAAAAGTAAATATTTTATCTTTTAGAATCAAGTGGAGTTATTCTTACAGATTCTACCTTGTATTGTAGAGACTGACTCAGAATTCCTATAATTGGGCAATGTTAAAATGTGATAAGTTTTCCTTTAAAGTAGAAGCTTTGCATTCTGAAACTTATTGCTGTTGTGTACTAACCTAGTGTTTGAAGGTAGTAGCCTTACATTAATAATGAAAGACTGAATGAATGAATGTCAAACAG
This sequence comes from Mesocricetus auratus, assembly GCF_017639785.1. Taxonomy (NCBI): domain Eukaryota; kingdom Metazoa; phylum Chordata; class Mammalia; order Rodentia; family Cricetidae; genus Mesocricetus; species Mesocricetus auratus. Next base: position 39,097,518 of record NW_024429180.1, on the reverse strand, counting down.
CATTCATACACAGTGGCATGAGGTTGCGTTGTTTTTCTATACCTTCCCGTGAGGAAACTCTCATGTTGTTTATTGGAAATAGGACCAATTAACTTGCATTTTGTGGAGTAATTTAAAACATTATTATGCTATAGATGTACATATGTAGAAACTTATATAACTCATTTCATCTGCTGTTTGATTGCTTCTATTCTCTGCTAGAGAAAGGATTGAAAAAACCCTTTAGGGCCCTTTTAGTTCTATTGTCTATGTTTTCAAAGAAGCTGGTTTTTACAATAATGTCAATTTCCACAAAATAGTCACAAAATCTTCACTATATTGTTGAAATAAATGCATTATAATTTTTGATAAATAAAAAGAGTATGGACCTAACAATGATAAGTGTGTGTGTGTGTGTGTGTGTGTGTGTGTGTGTGTGTGTGTGTATTTAGGTCTGAAAGATATTCCTCAGAGCACATTTGACTACATCTTCCTAAATGAATGTTTTGTGTCTTTAAATGCCCAATAATTTATTAGTCATTTAAACGTACATTTAAAGATCTGAAATAATGTGTTGAGCCCAACACCATATGTTAACCACTTATTGCCAAAGTATTGAGCAATTCTATGTACTAGCTTACAGTGTTTTTACAACTTATTGTTTTCCACTTAGAAAGCATAGTGTTATGAAACTTTGTAAAGTAACAATTTTCCCTAGGTTTTTCTATTTCTGGTGTCAAAACAGCAAAGCTCCAATTCAAACTGAGACATCAAAATGCCCTGACTCTCTGTACTGGATATCAGATTCGTCACACAGCAAGAAAAACAGTTGGATAGAGTTTTGCATACACTACTTCTCGTGTGTTCAGATGTGTTGGTCAGCAGGAGTGTAGCATTAAAAATGCAAGTTTCTGTAATGATGGTCCACAAGGAAGAAGGATGAAAGGTTACTTTGAATAGTCTTTGAAGGTGATAGATGGTGGAATCGCCTTTGATACTGGGAATCAGCACCAGTCTACTCAAATCAAGGACATCTGTCCTCTGAAGCCAGCAAGAGCAAAACATAGATATTGATAGCTGGCTCAAGCAGGGCACAAAGAGGATAAAACAGTTATTGCTAAGGTGTTTAGAGAACTATGGGAAAGAGTAAATAAAAGTGGACATTTCCTTTGACAGGCATAAAACAGTGGGCATTCTTTACTTGTCAAATGCAAAAGGTTTAGGAAAAAATTTAAATGTGCCTTCTGGCTAGTTTGCTAGCAAATACACACTGTTCCCCCCAGATAGCCACAGCTACGTCTATCTTTTACTAAACTGAAGGCAAATGTTTCTCATTTAACATTTTTCTTATTCAAATTGGCTCAAGAGGGCATCATTAAAGACATGAAGGAGATAAAAGAGACATAGAGAAGAAAAACATCAAGTTAGAGAATATTCACATGTCTTAACATACATAAACAAATTAACTGGGAATAACTACCTTGCTTGCAAGGACTGTTAGAAGTGAACAGCTCTTTTTATGTAAGTAACAAACCCTTCATTATACGACTGCATTTTAGGTTCTCTGAAAATATTAATGTTGTTTAGGTAAAAAAGAAAGAATGTTTACCTATTTTACCTATTGCAATACTAGCAGCAAGTACACATGGGTGCATAGCCATGACAAGATGTTCTATGCAGAATATATTTCATCTTGGTCAGCAACTTATACAAAGAAGATTTTAGAAACTTATAGAACACAAGTGGAAAGGACAGTTTTGCTTTCTAACCAATTGAGCTTTTAAATTGATTTTATTTAAATTAAAAACTGTCTTCTTTTACATACTAATCACAGTTCCCCCACACTCTAGTCTTCCTATCTCCCTCACCAATCCGCATTCCCCCTATCCACTCCTCAGGGAGGATGATGCCTCCCATGGTGTATCATAAAAGTCTATCGCATCATTTGGGGCAGATACTAGACCCTCCCCATGTATATAGGTTGAGAGTGTCCCTCCATAGGGAATGGGCTCCCAAGGCTCATTGATGCACTAAGGATAAATACTGGTTCCACTGCCAGAGGCCTCCAATAGCCATCCATGTCTAACCAAGTATCTTAAACAAAGATTTATACTTTCAGTACTAGTTTAATATTTGATTTCTGATCAATTCATTTCTAAAAGCCATTGCTATCTCACAAAACCTGTTATCTAAAAGGAAAAGAGTTTGGGAAATTCCATAACTTAATGTAAGTTCAATTTCATGCATGTACATGCATACTACAAACTTACTAGAATATATTTATCCATACACTTGAAAAGAAATAAGGTTCTATTACTAGATAAATTTTCTATGATGGCTCTCATCCTTATTAAATACCAAGTAACTATAAAATTTTTGAACTACATATATAAATGTCTTTGAAATTTCAACTGTATATCAATTTGAATGGTAAAGTGTTACATTTTGTTGTAGAATATTTCTCAATCCTAAAATAATATCTGTGAAGTGTAGTTTGCATACAAGGATGCAACTTATTAATCATGCATGATATTCATTCAACAAAATTTTATGTGTTTTGATATTTAATAAAATAGGAAAACAACTGTAGTTGATTGAATTGTATGGTTACAATCCAAGATATATAAAAATGGTATTTATATATTAGAAGATATAAAATACAGTTATTGACTATGGGAAAAAGACATCCATTTAGAGGCTACTGAGAGAAGTCAGAGCTATGACAGAGAGTAGAAGCAGCAATAGAGGGGGTATGAAATGATGAACATCAATTTCAGTCAAGTCAATTAATAAAATAATGATAATAGCATGTTATTTACTATTAATTGTGAAGAATTTTCCAAAAATAAGCACAATAATGGGAGAAAACTAAAATGGATTCTGTGATAATGCATACAAGGATGAACAATTAACTCAGTGAATGATGGGAACTTAATTCAATTGTATATATATATATATTTAGTTAATATGTATTTTATCTATGAATAACTTTCTTAAAGAGTTTGAAAATAATGGCAGTATTATCATTATGAAAATAAATTGAATGCAGCGTTTGGTTTACAAGTACTGTTTCCACTTAAAAGAAATTATGTTGTCATTGGTTGGTCACTCCCACAAACTATGAACCATTGTCTGAGAAGATCTTGCAAGAGGGACAGGTTGTGAGTGATAGGTTTTTGTGGCTGGGTCGGTGCCCCACTCCCACCACTGAGATCCTAGCCTGGTTACAGAAAATGGCTGGTTCAGACTCCACATCCTCCACTACTAGGAGTCTTTGGTAGGGTCACCCTCATAGGTCCAAGAGGTTTCCACATTGTTCCTTAAATGCCCATATATTCTAGTTCTCTTTCCCTGTATCCTCTCCATCCCTCCCTCCCTAACATGATCCATCCTGTTATCATCTTCAATCACCCCCATAACCCCTGAGTCTACCCCAACTCTATTCTGTTTCCCCTACTCAGGGAGATCCAAGCACCTCACTCCATGACAATTATCCATTAACTATCAGCTAATATTCACTTACAAATGAGTACTAATCATGTTTATCTTTCTATGTCTGGGTTGATTTGCTCAAGATGATTTTTCTAGTAACATACATTTGTTGTAGGAGTGGCCAGTCAAAAACTGTTCTGACTTGAGTTTCAAACCACAAGAGAGAAGCTATGACAGGACATAGAAGGCCAAGATCCAGAGGCTGGATATTGACCTAGGGTAGAACCAAATATGACTTTCAAAAAATGACAATGATTTTAATGATGTTGTTATAGTCACAGATCAGTGCCTAGCCCACTCATAATCAGAGAGGCATCCTTCAGCAGCTGATGGGATTAGAAGCAGAGACCAACAGGAAAACTTTGGCAGTATTCTGGGAAACCTGCAGAAGAGAGGTAGGAAGAATTGTTGGAGGCAGAGGGTCGCACAGAATCTACTAAGCAGGTTCCTAGGGATTCAGAGAGACTGAAGTGGCAACAATGGAGCCTTCCTTGGGTTGAGCTAGGCCCTTTGTATACATGCTGTGGTTGTTTAGCTTGGGATTTTGGTGGATGACTCAGACTGTAGAAGGCCAGCTCATATATCTGCTCCAGAGTAGCAAAGAGAAAACCTCAGAATAGCAACGGCTTAGGAAAAAAATCTTATGTGGGGGTTGGTAGACTTTTCTATCTGTGGGGTAAATAAAAAAATACATGCTTTCTTCTGGTTACTTAAGAAAAAAGGAACAAGCACACACCTTCCTGATGATAGCGTTCTCTTTCACTTCAAGTTAAATACCCTGTCTTTTTTGACAATCTCTCTTTACATGCATACATCTCTCTCCTGCTCAGCTACTTATTTCTATATTCAGTTCCATCCCCTTTCCCAAGACTGCACATCTTTCTTTTACATACACATCTCTTCTATATCTCTTTTCTATACAGGTCCATATTTCCTGCCTCCACAGAGTTACAAATCTCCACACAGCCCCAGCTAAACATCTCATTTACACAGCGCTCTCACCATACAGAACTTTATACAATGCCAAGCACAGCTCCACCACATAGAAGCTGCTCTTTCACACAGCTCTCTTTCATTCACTCACACATACATACTTTTTCTACATTATTCTCAAACTACTTACTCCTTCACTCTCTTACATGTCTCTCACACTTCTGCATCTCTCATATGTCTCTCTCTCTTCACTGCTGCCTTCTCTCAATCCTGCAACCCCTCTCTCTTTCTCTTTTTAGATTGCAGTTGCCTCTCTTGCTGCCAAACTCTGGACAATTTAAGTTACATGTTCATGGCCTGACCCATTCTCATAACATTTGATAAGTCACATAGTTTCTCTTAAACTAAGAATGTCACATTGACCCATGTATGTAGCTCTTTCCCAGATAGAAAATGACATTGGCACACAAGATTTAACAATAACAATGAATGAGCTGGAAATTGGGTGGTAGGGAGTGTGTGGAGAATAAAGTTGCTTCAAGCTCTGACCTGGAATCAGCAGCAAACAACACCTCAGAAAATGACCAAGGACTAAATAATATTAATTTCAATGTGAAAAATCTCCACTATTTGACTGATAAGTCAACTAAATACTGTCATAATTCTGGCAACCTAAAAACTACTTTAATAATTGTGTAGATTTGTATCAGACATCACCTGATGAGATACAATAAAAGGAAAATGATAACATCACTGAGTTGTTCTTGATAGTGGCAAAGAGCCTGAATTAAAATGAAAGGAACTGTTTAGTAATCTCAAACTGAGGTAATATCTGAAGGATAACTGACACCCTCCTTCAAATGGTAGTCAGCTATGAATTTAGCATAAAAAACAGGAAACACAATGGTGACATCATGCTCAGGTGATGCCCGATATAAATTAAACAAGAATCAAATAACATATCCATTCAAAAATCATTCATGAGAGAAATATGTCATGTATACATAATAAACACTATTGATCCTTAGAAATGGACATAATCTTGCCATTCACAGTACTATGAAAGTCAATAATCCAAACACATGAAGGTGAATATTGTAAGTTGTCAGGAATCTGAGGAAATGACAACGTGGTTTCAGGAAGAAATAGGAGTTCTGTTGTTGTCCCTAAAGGCTGAGAAAACAGAAAGATTAAATACAAGATACCAAAACACACCTGGAAAGGAAGTAATGCTGAAATTCTGTATAGTGGATTGCATATATTAAAAACCTATGCCTAATATAAAATAAAATCTAGCAGAGTAGGATAGTGCCCTGGCAAGGCACGATGAGTGTCTGAGGAGGTAGAAGCACTTATTGTTGTGATTTTGTATTTTACATTTTAAACAGTATATATATGTATATATATATGAATAAAATTAGTATAATATATTCTAAAACAATGTACAGAGGTAACATATCTACTTTTAAAATGTCAGAAAATAAAAAGAATGGCCCTTGTGGTGAAAAAAGGAAAAGGACTAAAAACTGTTTTGGCATGAATGAGATTAGTGTATTGATTAAGTATAATTATCAACTACATTCCTTACATTTAAAAACATGTCCATTGGCAAGACTTTAATGCATTTACTGGATTAGATGATAGATATGGGTCCATTTAAGTTCCTGGTTATGTCACTTATGTTGTGCTAATGAAGAATACTGGTCCTAAATAAAGGAAGCAGATACTTAAAAAGGTATAAGCAAGGTATCAGGTCTAAACCTTACTGTCAAGGGGATAAGGAGGAAAGATATCTCCCAGTATTTTACATAAGTTTTCTGTATATTTGTGGTAATAAACATATTAACAATGCACATGGAATTTGCATTTAATTTCCTATGAATCACACAGTGTACATCCTTAATAATCAAATTCTTTCAACTGTTAATATTTAAAGGCCACCTACAGGCAACTAATTATATTTTCATTTCAAAAGACATTTTAGGATGGTCATTATTGTACCTCTCATAATTCACAGCTGGGTAAGGTTGATGATTACTTTTCTCCTACATGCTATGAATAGCAACTTTCAGTACTACGAGAACTAGCCAGTAGGGATCGAGTTTTCAGGTAAATAGCATGATTTTTCCTTTGCTGTGACTGAAATATGTATCTTTCTTAGCAACGGGGGGGTCTTACCATCAAGTTCTAGAGAGTAACTGAGAATATTGGCAATAGTAACCTATGGGAGCTCACTGACGCACTGGCTAACAGCCTCAAAAGAGGTTAGACATCTTATCCAGGATATATATATATTCCTGTGGTTTCTAACAAAGAGTGGTGTCTAAAAGAGATTCTGTCACCTCATTAAAGGGTACCAACATTTGCAGCATTTAACATTTAAACCAGTTTATATGCTTTTTCATTGAGGAATGACAAAGATATTGATAAGTTAACCAATGTAAAGAGTTAATGACAAACACTTAATGTGAATTCCAGTCTCAGCACTCCAGATTAATCTCTATGAGGTTGGGCAGGTGTCCACAGAAAACTGAAATGCTATTCATTCAATGTTGTCAACATATATAACATAATATTCTTAAAAGATTATTCATATAAGAGGAAATCCTGGTGTGCTCTGGGGAGGTGGACTGCAGTTCCACTCTTTACTGAGACAGTATTGGCAATTGATAGTTGTTAGAAAGATAATTTTCTTTAAGGGTGCAACTCATCACAAATTGATTCTACTCTAGCAGAGGGCCACACATCCAAATTCTATAGGTAGAGAAAATGATACTTGATGCATAGAATAAGGAGGAGGAAGAAGAGGAGAAGGGAAGAAAAAGACCAAGAAGAGCTGATTAACAACTTTCCATACACACCAAGAAACACATACAATGACTGTGAGTAAATATTGTCCTAGCTCTGGATAAAGCTAGAGGAGATGCTATTTCTGTTGAATCTACAGTATGTTGTACTTGGACTAAATGGTTATTCTTTTTTAACGTAATTTTTGACTCATTGTGTGTCTACTCGAATTGTTAGCTTGAGTTCAGAGTGTCAAATAATTAGAAATTTTTGAATGAATGAATTAATGATTGTAATTGTAGCCCCTACTGTTGTGAACAAGAAAACTGTCATTTTATGCATGCTACAATAGAGAAAATTAGTTTTATCCAATGGAATGAAATGCTCCAGGATAGATCTCATTCTCAGGAATAGTTTACAACCAAACCATGAACTCCACATGCTTTTTGGTTGCTTGTTCATTTTGTGTGTTTATGTTTGAGTGTGTGCTTTTATTTATTATAGTTTGATGTTGTTTGGTTTTGTTTTGTTTGTTTTCTTGGGTGTTTTGGGGAAAGGGTGGTGATGCATTTTGTTTTCTGTTTGGAATGAGTGTTGTTTGAGATTTTAGTTTGCTTTTTGTGAAAGAACTTAAAGTTAGGTGTGGGAATGGAGAGGGGGAAAGGATCTGGTTGAATTTGATAGAGGGGAAGAAAATGTACAAAATATATTTTAATTTAAAAATTGTTTTAGCCAGGCGTTGGTGGCGCACGCCTTTAATCCCAGCACTTAGGAGGCAGAGGCAGGCGGATCTCTGTGAGTTCAAGGCCAGCCTGGTCTACAAGAGCTAGTTCCAGGACAGCCTCCAAAGCCACAGAGAAACCCTGTCTCAAAAAACCAAAAAAATAAAAATGAAAAATAAAAATTGTTTTAAATAATAAAAAAACACCAAAAGGAATTTAGTGTGTGTTCTACTAATTATATCAGGGAGAACTTGTACAGTTATTAACAGGGTGAAACAGAAGTTTCCATCTTTGTCCCTATCTTTGATTTTCCTAAAATGTGTAAACATATCCATATTAGAAAATAAGATATTTTCTTTTTACATTTCTACATAATGTGCTAATGAAATATTTATACTTGCTCTGAATTGGCTTTAGTAAGCAAATGTTGCTTTATATTAATTGATAGAATTTCTGTGACCCATTCATACAACAAAGATGTCTGTTCCACTATGTTCATAGCAGCATTATTTGTAATACCCAGAACGTGGAATCAACCTAGATGCCCTCAACTGAAGAGTGGATAAAGAAAATGTGCTATATTTACACAATGGAGTACTATTCAGTGTAAAAAAAACAAAGAATCTTGAAATTTTCAGGCAAATGAATGGCACTAGAAGAAACAATACTGAGTGAGGTAAACCAGTCACAAAAAGAACAAAATGGTATGTACTCATTCATATATGGATTTTGGACATGAATCAGGGGAGTGCCAGCATACAATCCCACTGCCAGAATCTGGGAAATAGAATCTTCATCCAGCAACTGATGGAAGCATAGGCAGACAACCAAGCTAAACACTGAACTGAACTCCTAGAATCTGGTGTCAGAAAAGGAGAACTGATGAGGAAAGGAGTTAAGACTGGGCTGGTATAACGTACAGAAACAGTTGACCTAAACAAGGGGACCTCTTGGACCGCAGATTGATGGCTGTGTGGAAAGCATGGGACTGACCCAGCCCCCCTGAATGTTGGTGTCAGTGAGAAGGCCTAGGTAATCTATGGGGCCTTAGGTAGTGCTTATCCTTGGCATACAAATATACTTTGAAAGCCCATCCCACAATGAGGGATGCTCTCTCAGCCTGGACTCTTGTGGGAGGGCCTAGGCCCTGCCCAGGATGAAATGACAGACTCTGGGGATCCACCATGTAGGGTCTCACCCTCCCTGGGGATTGGAGTAGAGATTGGGTGGGGCACTGGGGTGCCTGGGAGGAAAGGCGGGGGAGGAGGTGAGGGAGAGGGAGCTGTGAAACAAGCTTGTTTCTAACTTAAATGAAAATAAATAAATAAAATAAAATAGAGAACTCACATAATCTTTTTTGTATTTGTAAACCCAATTTACCCTTACAGAAGGAATTTGTAAATGTTTCTATATTAAATTTTTTAGCATATAGTATGGAATAATACATTTATTCTTTTATTTACCTCATTTAATTTATTTCTTAATTTAATTGATCAGGGATACGTCACATTTCACAGACACAATAATCTCCCTTAATTTGTGAGTCTTATTTTATTACCATTACAAATATATTAAATATTAATAACATTAATGTACACTTATTATTTGAATATCCTAGCTATTACTTCTGTTAGGCAACCTTCAATAATAAGGATATTTATATTACCATACTATAGAAATTAATATATTTCTATTACTATGAAATTAACAAAAGGACTTTTGAATGATATGGTTTACTTTTTACAATTTTATCATTCTTTTTATAACTTCAGATTCTTGCCACTTTTTTGTATGAAAATCATCCATGACATTCTTGTAGAAATCAGCCTGAATCACTAAACAAGGAGCACATTTAATTATATACAGTTTTAAAGCATAATACAGATGTTCACCAGTGTAAATTCTTCCAAGGATGAATTCAATTTTCATAATGTTTTTATATTTATGTTACCATGCCATAAAGTATTTTTAGAAATTCAATATGCTTAAATTATCATATTTAATTTTAGGTATCACATTTTATGGTAGTTCAATAAAATCCACCTTCATATACACAGTTATCATCCAGTGAATGAGGGGAAATGGATGATATAAGTTCAGTTTCATACCAGAGAACATTACTAAATACACTTTGTAACTCCAGAATTCATAAGAGTACAGTTAAAAATACCATTTTTATGTCAGATAACTTCCATTTTCAAGAGAAATAAAGGTAGATTATTGTGTGTCAACTGAGTTTTCAAGTAAAACTTCACCTCAATAAGTACAACCTCATCAAATTATAGATATAAACAACCATATTTAGAGATAATTATCAAAAACACATGAACTCTTTAGACAGATTTAATGTCGAGAGATGAATTTTGATATCCTCTTCAGTAACTTAAAACATATGTTTTAAGCAAATGTAACAAAAATTATTTTTGAGTGCTTACAATAGTTAGCAAATGCCATTTTCCTAGTACACACATTATGTAATATATCCAACTGCATTGTACATTTTTAACATATCTAGAAAAGCATGATTTAAAATGTTTGCAAAACCATTGTAGTATAAAATTAAAGACCTTGGCGCTGGGCCTGGATAGATGGTTTTGCAGAAGACATGGTTCAGTTAACATCAACAAGATGGTGGTTCACAAATATCAATTCCAATTTGGGTGCACGTGTTAACATTAAGGCATTATGCTGACCTTCCCTTGGGAACCTAGCAGAATATGTCACCAACCATAACCACTCCATATGAGCATTTGCTTACTAACTAGCATTTCTGGCATCATGCTAGTGTGACCTCAACTATAGTCCTCAACGATAGCCAGTAAGAACACCCCTATGTGCATGCGTTGTCAATATTCAGGCAAATACCTAGCAGAGGCAGGCAGGCTGATCTATGTGAGTTCGATACCAGCCTGGTCTATAAGAGCTAGTTCCAGGACAGCCTCCAGAGCCACAGAGAAACTCTGTCTCAAAAACCAAGAACTATCTGTTCAGCCCGTCCCTGCCCGCCTTCCCCCACCACCTTTCCAAGGCTTCCAAAGAAGCAAGCAATCCTTTGAACTTCTCCCTTCAAATCTCCCTCCCCTATTCCCAATAAACCTCCTCCAATGTGAGAGTTTTTGTACAGTGTGATTCATCCTCACTGCTGCTACTATAAACAGCATCAGATGTCTCTTTTTAAATTATTTATGTATTTATGTATTTGCTTGTTTGTTTGAGACAGGGTTTCTCTGTATAATAGTTCTGACTGTCCTGGAGCTCTGTCTGTAGATGAGGCTGGGGTCAAAGCAGAGATTCCCATGCCTCTGCCTCCCAAGCCCTGGGGTTAAAGGTGTGGGCTACCAATGTCGAGCTCTGAAGTGTCCTCTGACTTCTGTGTGTTCTTGCACACACATGGTGTATATATGGACAGTCAGGTACACACACATAAACGTAAAAGAAAATTAGTAAGTTAAGCTAAACAAAAACATTTTGAAGTTGGGCAAGGCACCATAACTCAGGAGAAATGGCTTGCAAGATGACTCAAAGAAGAATAGTACAAGTTTGAGTTCTAAATTTAATTACAAATCAACAGGATGCAAGGCAAGAATTGCTCCCTCTGGTTGTCCTCTAACCTCTCCCACCATGTCGTATATATGATCTCTTTCTCACACTAGATAAATGTCATAAAGTTTAAAATGAATAACTTGAAAATTGTACTATTTGCAGAAACTGAAATTTCCTCAAAGGGTGAGGCAGGATTACTGAAAGTTCAAGACAGTACTAGACTATGTGCTGAATACTATTTCAAACAGAATTAAAACTTTCTCCTTAATTTTCTAATTTCCTAGCATGGAATAATTATCTGTGAATGGTACCATGACTATATTCATTACTTGTGTCAAGCAAAATATGTTGCCACATTCACATTTTTAGCTATAACTACATTACTAGTTATGGCAGCTGGAATCCTGTCTATATATAGCTGCATTACTTATATTCTAAGAGCTGTAAATGGATATTCAAATTGAAATTCAACTAAATTAAGCAGCAAGTCCTCTCCTCAGTCACATTCACCATATTTCAAATGTTCAAGAGTCAGAGGTCATCATAATCTACTGAACAGCACAGATTTAGAACCTTAGCACTCTCTACTTGCTTCCAGTTCGTGGAGGGTAATGAAGCACTGGTTGTAAATTGATGTTGATAATTACTTTAGTCTTTTTAGTTGTAAGCTCTCTCTTACATCTACCTACTCAGCACCAGACAACATAAAACAATGTGATTGTTTTCTAAATAAAATAGGGGAAGATGGCATGCCATATTTTTGCATTACAAATGTCCCCTGATTATTTCTGTCTATGTTACCTTTTATTTTGATTAAACTATGTCAATATTTAAACACTTTTTGAAATGCATGAAATACATTGAGTTTATTAAGCACTGTCAGGGTCATATATAATTATGAAAATTTAAGTAGTATAGCTGTGTAGATTTTTTTAGCTATACAGTAATCAGGTAAAATGAAATATTTCCTCATTTTCACCATTTTCTCACCCAATTTCAGTATGAAGTTATATCCAAAATTTAGATAGCTGGGCGCCGGTGGTGCACACCTTTAATCCCAGCACTAGGGAGGTAGAGGCAGACAGATCTCTGTGAGTTCGAGGCCATCCTGGTCTACAGAGCAAGTTCCAGCACAGCCCCCAAAACAATACAGAGAAACCCTGTCTCGAAAAACCAAAAAAAAAAAATTAGAGAATGTATACTTAATTTTTGATTAAAAATATTTGTATTTAGGAAAACTGTGTTTGTTGTAAACCACAGGTCATACTTCACAAAGTTGCCATCTATTAAAAAGTTTTCATTAAATATAAAAATTTGTAATAATTCAAAGGTTATTGTTGTGAAAGTCACTTTAGTTCACTATCACATTTTTAAATATGCATTATATTTCCGTATTTGTATGTGAATTATGGTTTTCCACGCTAACTGAAGATGAAGTCATTCAGTAGCAAAGGATTTTGAAAATGAGTCATGGAAGAAAACATGTCTTTTTACTTATATTACAGAAACCATTTCCTACTTTGCTTTAAAAACATGACTCTATAAACGTTTACTTTGTATATTGCAGCATAACAGTACTGGTTGCAAGAAAAGATCTATATCTGCCTTTTCCTTTGAAGCTGTGCCTGGAATTTCATTTGAAAATTGAACATTATACATGTGATTAAATGAAGTACACATGATTGAATTACCTAGACTTAGGACTTAATCCAGCAGTAGATGCATTTCCCAGGGATAAGGAAGAGGGCATGCGACAGTGACAACCAAAGGTTGAATGGACGTAGCTAAGACATGGAGCCTTGTGGAGTCATCACCCATAGAGAACTGGGTTGGGCGATTCCTTCCTGTAACCCTGGAGAGTCAGGTTTGGGTAAAACTTTCACTTTCAATGTCTTCTCCTCACAGCTGTCAGAAAAACCATTCCAATGTTACAATTCATCAAGTTTGTGATAATTTATACAGTAATGAATGAAATCACACATATATTATTAATGAATTTCATTGTATATCCTTGACAAGGACAAATTAGAATAAAGGACTGTACAGCATACAAAAAATTAAGTTTTATGTAAAAAGAAAGCTACATTTTACTTCAGTCGATTTTTTGACATGGAGAGTTACAATTTATGTGTTTTGCCTTTCTGTTCTTTGAGAGCTAATAAGTAAAATGCCTGGTTTTTATTGTTGATTTGACCTAATCCATGATCACCTGGAAACAGATTCTGAATTAGGAATTTTCTAGATCTGATTTGGCATTGAATATTTCTTTTGGGGATTGTGTTGTTATTATGTGGGAAGATCTAGCACATTGTGAGCGTCAGGTTCCCTATGTTTATATCCAGGATTATGTAAGACTGATGCAGGTAAGCTAAGCATGCATGCATCCCTTCTTGCTGTACTTTCACTGTGTATGTAATTGCTTTTACTTTCCTGTGATGATGAATGAGAAATCTAGAACTTGCCTGTTCTAAATGAAACCCTATCTCCCTTAAGTTGCTTTTTAATCACTGTAATTTATCAAGGCAACAAAAAATGAAGTAGGGCAGAAAACAATAGATTTTATATTTAAATATCTTACTAATTAAAATTTTGATGCGTTAGTGACTAATTTGCAACTTCATATAAGCTTTACTATTATAAAGATTAAAAGAAGAAGCAACAAATATAAAAGTTCATAAAAAAGAAGTTCATTATTACTGTCAGGAATATATTTTTGCATCATGAACAGTTAACATATTCAAGGCTTATTTATTTCATTATACTATTTTGGACTGTTTGTAAGATGTATGAAAAGAATTAATAAAAATATTTAAAGAGAAAACAAAGCTATACAATGGTGTCAATTTTATGTATTAAGTGAAATTATAATGCAGTTTAATGTATTTCTTGCTTATTTTATGTTCTGCTATAATTTCATGTCTTTTTAAAATTCTGAACTAATGCTTTGTGCTATTTTACTGTTCTCCATTTGTTCCATGTGTTTTGTCTTCTTAATCTTAATATCTTCTCTTGTTTGTTACTGGATTCATATTGCTTGGCTTATGAAATTATTGGACATTGAATGTTTATTTATGTTTTTGAAGATGGTACTAAGAAAGATGTATGGGAGGTCTTGTCACAAGCCTGGGCATTTCAACTGGAAGGCTTCAAATTTTAGTGAAACCAGAGAAATGGGTGGTGATTTTATTCTAGAATATGAACTACTATGGTTTTCCACTAAATTCATTTAAAAATGTATGAAAGAACTGACTTAATTATTATAAACTCATCTTTTGACAATGAAAACATTTGAGTTATTTGTAGCTTGTAGGTCTGGATGAAGTGAACCAGCGAATTCTCCATTAATTGTTACACATGGGGAAATAATCATTGGTATTGTCTAAAGACTTCCCTAGATTTACATCAGCAAAGTATGGCAACTCATTAGTAATATCAAACACAACCTTGTACTCAACAATAATTGTACTATAATGCTATTTTTTAACTTGCAAAGTACAATCAAATATATCATTCTTATTGGAAAGTTAAAATATTGATTGATATATGAAAATGTATCTGTATGGTATCTAGTAAAACATAGTACTAATAAAATTAATTTTAGAATCTTTATATAATACACACAAATTGGAAATTTTTAATAGAATAATTGCTCACCAGGTTTATTTTTCAGGATGCTTTCACTGAGTATAGTCATGAATGAAGGTATTGATATTTTATTTATTACATTATGATTCCCCTTTTCTAGAATTTGTAGTGTATTAGAAATTTGATATTTACTATCAGATAGATCACTTGGTGTATAATATCCTAAATGAGGAAAATACCATTTTTAGAGAAAACTCAACTCTAAAGACCTTTTGTTACGTACTCTTATATATTGAGTAATGGAACAAAAGTATCTATCTATTCAGTGCTTGATAAGGTACAAAAAAAAGTTCTTTTGTGTTCTTCAGATTGGCTGCATTTATATTAGAGACATAGAACAGTAGGCAACAGAACCATTTGCAACAACATAAATAAACCTTAATTCAACCAGAACATTTGATTAACAACCATGTCAGCTTCATTCAGCCTGCTGGATAATCAAGTTCCAGGAGTACTTTGATATAAGCAGAAATGTCAAATGAGTTCATGCAATAAGTTTCAGCCCTAATTTCAAATTCTAAGATATGTCTTAGCATTCACACATATCAGTACATAGTAAGGTATAAAAAATAAATTTATTTTTGGATATATAAAGGACAGAATAATGATGGTGAATGGAAGACAAATATTCTTTTAATGATATTGGCCGTTGTTGAATGGAGGATTGAAGTTCAATCTCACACTCATGGAGCACATCAGAGGCTTTAGTTTTGCATCATGTGTGGGTCATTGTTCTCTTGCAAGTCATTAGCTGAACGTCTGTGATCATTAGTTCTACTTTGTAAAATAAATCTGGCCAGAGACACTCCTTAGTTTCTTAGAAGTTTTAATCGTTCATGAATAAGAATTACATGAGCCGAGCCTATGTATTAACATATATTGAAATTGTTGATATCACAAAATATTTGTTAAATAGATTTTTGTACAGTTTATTTTAACTCTTTCATTGGAAAATTATCTGAAGATCTTTGATTTTTGAAAATTATTTAACATGTGCCAACAATTATATTGTGAACTGAATGGGAAATGTGTCCAAAATGAAGCTAATATTGTAATTTTCTACAAGCAATAGTGATTTCCAGCACTCACTGGATGAGTCACAAGGCCCTGTAACTCCAACTCCAGGAGCTCTAGTGCCTTCATCTGCCCTTATAGACAATGATCACAAATAGTTCATTGACATATTTGAAGGCTAAACATTAAGACACATAAAATGAAAATAAATATTTTAAAAGGGAAACAATGTATCAAAAACTAGAATATTTATGCTATAAGAATTTAGAAGGCTACTACAAAGGAAAATATTATACTCATTTTTATTAATTCAATTTATTCTTTTATTTTACATCCTATTTGCAGTTTCCCCTCCTTTCTCTCTTCCCATTCCCTCCCTCTGCCTCCCCTCTGCCACTCTCATCTGTTCCTGTTAAACAGGCAGACTTCCCCTCCTTATCAACAAACCATGGCATATAATTTTGATGTAGGACAAACTCCTCCCCTTGTGTTAAGCCTGAATGATGCAACCCAGTATATGGAATAGTTTACCAAGAGCCAGTCAAAGCATTAAGAACAGCCCATTCGCTCTTTGCTAGGAGTCCCAGAAGTAGACCAAGCTGCAAAACTGTCACATACATGTAGAGGGCATAATGGGTCACAAACTGAATCCCTGGATGTGTCATGAGCTCCTATGAGACTAAGTTATTTGTTTCTGTGGGTTTCGTCTTACTATATGTATTTTCATTTTGTTTCTAAATGTTTAAACAGACATTAGCAATTTTGCTTCCATTAGTAACAAAATACTGGTGTGGTTTCTTTATATAACTTTCTGTCATTTTCTCTTTGAATTCACCCAAACCAGAAATTCCTGATACCCTGTAGTTTTCTATGTTTTACAGAGGCTTTGTAATAGTCACCTAAGCTTGCTGTATGGTAAGTAGTGAGGTGAATGTTATATTAGTTAAAACTCCTTACTACGAACGATTTTCTTGTAGAGTATATTTCCTATAATTTTCATCATTTAATTGTCTTTTATAATGACATATATGTCTACTATTTTCTATATGCTTCATTATTTAGTTATCTTACATCTATATGTAATAGATATATTTAATATATGTATACTAGTTCATCAAAAACATTATTCAATATCTATTACATACTAAATGCCTATCTCTTATTGTAAATAAAGGAGATAAAAAATAACTGATGATCTCCTTATAGAATTAACAAATTTATTGGTGAAAAAAATACCATAAGTAAACAGAAATAAATTGTGATATTTTAGAAACATATCACCATATACCTGTGCTTATCTTGAATTCTAACTGCATCTTCTTTATATATATATATACATATATATGTATATTTTGCAATATCAACACAAGGAAACATAGTTCTTTCAGCTAATGTGTGTTTAATACTTACTTATATCACTGATAGTTCATAAACATACCCTTCATCTTCACAACTTACCAAAATGAAAGGCAAAATTGCTTGTGAGATATCTGACAGAAATAATAATTATAATAATATAGACAAAACTTTCCATGTATTAATCTAAAGGATGTATTGCACATGTTTTATGCTCTCTGCTCTATATGGTCTCTTATTTAACTGCTAAATTCTATCATTGTAGAAATGGTCATAGAAAATACTTAAAATAATGCAGCACCTGGGTTCAAATAGCTGTACTTGGAATAAACAGAGCAGGTTTTCCCTAGGGTCATATTTTGGTAACCATTGATATGTATTAATGACTTCTCTATGTTTATCTATTTTATAAAACATGCACATTACTTGCATAGTCAACAAAACTGCTAAGCTCTTTAATGATGTGATTTTCCTTTCTAAACATTCTGCTGAGTTTCCATATATACTCCTGCTTCTTACTGGAGGGGTTTACAAATAAGAGTTAAGACTCAGTGTGAATTCCAGTCTCAGCACTTCAGATTAATCTGTATGAGTTTGGGCATGTGTCCACAGAAAACTGCAATGCTATTCATTCAATGTTGATAACACATATTACAAAATATTCTTTAAAGATCATTCATATAAGAGCAAAACGTGCTAATTCAAATCTTGGAAAATAATAGCATCTTATTAACAGAAATCCTTATTTCCCATAGAATTATCTGACTTTTGAAATTTGGCTGCCTTGCTTGGCAAATAACACCAACAATTTATTACCCACAAGAATATATAAAATTTTGAGGCTTATAACATCAGCTTTTATGAAAGCAGAGGGTGAAATGTCAGTATTTTTTTCTTTTTATAATAGGTGTGATTTAAACACTGAATAGAACTTGGTGAGAAAAATAATTATCTTATGCAATTCCATGCTCTTACTGTGTATTGACAGCAAGTATAATATCAGTGTACTTTTTCTGATAAAGTTCTATTCTTTTGAGTTTATGTCAACACAATGTTTCCTAAAACACATTTTATGAAAAAGAAAACCTAAAAGGTCATAATCTTGAAATATCACTTCACAGTACCCTGTTATTGAATGAAACTGAAATCACTGATAAGCAGAATGTACACAGGGAGGAGGAAATGCATTGTACTTGAAATTATAAATTTTCATAAGGAACAGGTTGAGTGATTTTATATTAATCAGGGTAGGAGAGTAGTTTAAAGTATCTTTATCCTTGCAACATAATCTCATTCTAGCAACATTCATCCCAGTGATATTACAAATATAGTCATTTTTAAAATGACATTTACATTATTTGATGTATTAGAAAAACAGTCTCTGGGGCTGGATAGAGAATCAATGCTTAGGGACACTGACTGCGGAACTTCTGAACCTGAGTCAATTCCCAGCACTTAGATGCTGGTTCAAAACTATCTATAATTGGACTTTATGTTGTCTTCTGGAATGCAGATTTACGTACAGACAAAGAACCCATATATCCTATGCAATAAATAAATCAGAAAAAATGTTCACCTTTACATGAAAAAAGAAAAGCAAAATAATATCTGACAAAATACTTCGTGTATGAACCGCTTGCATTTTTCCTTGTGAGGAATATTAATCAAACCCATATGGCTACATTCTGTTAGAAAATTGGATCTATAAATAGCGTATTAATGAGGGAGTGATATCAGTACTTGTGGGGGTCCTCTTTCCCTCTTGGCCTGTCAGCCATCAGTTAAAGAGGGCAAAGTTGCAGAAACTGTGACAGAAAGCTTTGTATGTGACCAATGAGTATAAATAGAGACCACCCTTCAGGAGACTGCTTTGGTGAATCAGATCAACTTTGTTCCAGAACAGTAGAAATACATAGGCTCAGAGAGACTGGGGACAAACCCCAATTCACATTAATGGCATGCTCCTGTCACAAGACTTAGTGGACTTAGTATGTGGTTATAGGATTCTCCAAAATGACTAGCAATTGCCTAAGTACCATATGGTTCAATAAGGACAGAACATTTTCAGGGAGCTTTGTCAAGGGTCACTGTTGACAGAAGCCAGACATCCTGGGCTTAGAGAAATCCTCCAGATAAGTTCAGATAGAGAGCTGGAAGCTTTCTGTGGAGAAAAGGAGTCCTCCATGTTGTCAAGCCTAGAGAAATTGGCCAGGCTATGGTAGACTCCAAGTTCTAATCAGCTGGACCATCCAACAAACACTGACAAATTTCCTAATGGTTATTCTTGGGGCAAAGCCAGATAAAATTGTATCATAGTAAGATTGACAGGTAATCAAAAACACCAAAATATAGAACATAATGTAGGGACATCTAAATCATTTTGGTTGAGGAACACTATCACTGATGGGTTCTTAGAATGTAACAAATCTCATTTAATGGCTAATAATTAAAAATTTACATGAATGACTTTATTATTTTGAATATGGTTTGGCTCTGGTAACCCTATTATTCACAACTCAAGGGCACTTAATCCAAAGGAGAGTAAATAGATACTATCTAGTGAAAAATGGAGGCTACGGAATTATCTCAATGAGAGCTTGCACACCGAGCCTAGTGTCTTTTCATTCCCAGCAATATATAATCCCTGTTCTGCTTCAAGAGATGGAAACTCACCAAAACTTAATTCTATGTGCTATTAAGAGCCTTTATGCTAACCCTCAGCAGTGCTGACAGAGAGAAATGCTGTTCTCTTTTTGTTTTCCTGTTTGTTTGTTTGTTTTTGCCCTCTTGGAGAAACTGGAACTTACATTATTGTGCAGTGTACCTACCTAGATTTGAGGAATCTTGATTACATTCCAACATTCAGTGTTACTCATGAGATTTGCCAGAGAAAAACCAGTTCCATCACTTTGAATAAATTAAAACAAGCTTTTTATTAAAACTTTATATACTATTCAAGATGGTCAGGACCACCACCTGGAAACTTCTAGCTATATGTCAAGGCTTATATGCACCAGACCCATAGACCACCATACTTTCCCATGAGGCTTTCTTGTTCTTTTGAAGAAATACAATTCTCAAAATCTCAAGAAGTTACCCAGGCCTACAGGTGGGGCTTACAGGTTAACTTAGAGTGTAACATTCCCCTCCCGAAGCTGTATCCTGGATCAATTCCTTGATTCTCCAAAGTGTACTGTTTCACATTTGGACTTAATAACTATCAACTAATGGCATCCAAACAGGATTTATCATTTAGTTATTATACCAACTATTTAAATGCCAATGGTAATTAGCAAAAGTGACAATGACTCTGTGATGGATAATATTATCCCCTATGTCAGATACTTTCTTTTTGACTTAGTGTTTTTTATTTTGTTAAGAGGTATTGGAATGATATACTCTCTACTATAGCAAAACAGGGGCATCTTTTGTCAGGGCTCAGGGAGGTTGAAAGGACAGAAAAAGGCTGGGCAATCAGGCATTTATCAAAATCATTAAATTAGCTGATCCAGGTGAAGGTGAAGCAAACAGTTACATCATCTGGCCTGGTTCACATCAGCTTTCAGCAAGTTCAAAGATCAGTAGTTTGCAGTTTTCAGGACCTCCCTCAATGAAATGCTGAGATAGATGAGGAAAAAAACTAAAATTCAGAAACATAGAGGAAAAACCATACATTTGGAACTTTTTCATTTGTCCTTTGACAGGAGGATCCAAGCTTTATGACATTTGTTGATTCCCTGAATCTTATATGTATTTTAGTTTACCAAAGAAGACAAAAGTTTTAGATGTTAGTATTACCATTGTGTTGAAATCTACATTGGAGAAAAAGTCACTGAAATACTTAGAGGAGATTTCATCTTGGAGTCATAGTAAAAGCTATGGGTTAAAAAGCCTGAACATTTTTCCCTTCTGTCCAGACATCCAAGCAATATAGATTAGCTTGATGAAAAACAGCTTTAATTCTATATTTAAAAGACAACCAAATGAAATTTAAAATACTGAGCTTGCAACTGAATAGTAAGTGGTCAGTGTACTACCAGTTTATTGAAACTCTATTTGTGGATGTTAGAACTTTAAAGACTTAAAATCACAGTGTATCACAGTGTAAGGATATACTTTACAATTTGTATTTAGATATCATAAATCATTTTCTGAGACTCTTAAATCATACTTAAAATATTTTCATCCTCGGAGTGCTATATAATTTTGAACATTTTCTTAGAACCTGAAAACTTTTTAGACTTTAACAATTTTTAAATCTAATCATTTGCTAGATACACAGATAGTTATTATTGAGAGCAATCATTATAAAGGTCTTTCAGTGTAAAGTGCTTGAAACCTGTTTATCTTTTAATATGAAGCCTGTAAATGAGGCAAACCTGTATGGCTTCTTTAACAGGAATCCTAGTATCTTTAATTAACTCCTGAATTAACAAGGTGGTTGTAGTCTTGGAAAGAATGAGGTAGTTGCCTGTTGCTTTCTAGCTGACAACACTACAGCTAGCTTAGCTTTCAGTGTGAACAGAGATTTGAGAAGGAACAATCAAAATAACAGAGACTAGTTATAGTTCTTTTACTAGATACTTATACCAAGCTCTTGTGGTCTCTCTGGTATTGAGTTCTAAAACAGTAGGTAGTCTTGGCAAGTCATCACAGAAGAGGAGAGATTTTTCTTGTGGAGATAGAGGGAGGAACTGACCTTACCTTATCTAGGCAATGTGGGCCGACCAACTCTCCAGTCTCCTGCTTGTCCAGAGTTTGTACTGAGCCTTGGCTGAAAGCAAGACATAGAGGTGTCTTGCTGGGCAGTTAGCATTGACACATTCCAGGTTGAGTTGTCTGTTACTGTGTCCATTGCCTTTTTGAAGATCTTCCAGGTCACTACTGTGATCTAGGAATCTCTGTCATGTAAGTTTAAATATCTCAATGCCATGTTCAGCAAATCTCTGACAGCTTCAAGGCCATTATCTATTAAGTATAGTTATGAACAACTCAGGGCTCAATCATCTCTAAGAATTTATAAGGAAGCTAACAACTTCTAAATTGAAATTCTTTTAGTTTATAAGACATAAACACTGTCCAAAAAAGTTTGGAAACATTTCTGATCCCTACATAGTGTAAAATTATGCAACATAACAGTTTTCTGTGTGACTTTGTTTACCAAAATAGGCATAGCTCAACAATGCAAGAAAAACAAGGAGTGTAGACACATGTCTTCAATCAGTCTGTTAGCCTGACTAGACCTTAGGTAAGGAAAGACATTCTCTAAGATTGTTTCCATGATCTTTACAAGAGTTCTTAAGTCACAGTGTTATTGCACTGGAAGATAGGACTATCCCAGTTTCTGGTTTTTAGTTGTGACCCTAATTTTTATTTTGTATTCACTTATTTATCAATATCATATATAAAAATTAGACTTCAATATAATATGTTATAAATTATGAAATGTCCCACAGGCTTATACATTTTGACATTTAAAGAAACATTTCTTAGAAATATCCAGTTTATTTAAGCTTTCTGTAAAACTATAAAATTTCCTTTTAAAAAAGCTTAATCTTTCTCAACTGTGTGTTCTGCTAATATCAAACTAAATTGCCATTTTTATTTCAAGAATGAAGACATAGGACACAGCTATGATTTGTAGAAAGCAAAACCAAGTTTTAATAGTGTAAACAATCCAGTGCCTCTAAAATCAATATCAAACAGATTACTCTCATGTTACAAAGTTTGGCTGCAAGCAAGGTAAGTTTTCATAAATGAACACGTGGAGGTACAGCCTTAATACCTCATAAAACAAACATTGTTTTAAATCCTGAGTTTTATAAATCTGGTTTTTAAGACAGGACAGGAATTTATCCAAAACCATTATCTCAATTTAAAAGTATCCAAGGAGACCCATTGTCTTGTTGGTTGACTCATATCATGTGGTTGTCCTCAGACAAGATGGTGGTGAAGGCATGACCTGTGTGCTCTCAACCCTAATCTTGACAGAAACCAGTCCTGTCACTCTCCTCAGATGAGAAGGCAGCAA
Source organism: Mesocricetus auratus (assembly GCF_017639785.1). Taxonomy (NCBI): domain Eukaryota; kingdom Metazoa; phylum Chordata; class Mammalia; order Rodentia; family Cricetidae; genus Mesocricetus; species Mesocricetus auratus. The sequence continues at coordinate 39,074,016 of NW_024429180.1, read as the reverse complement.
ACCATTCATGTGTTGTTTCCAAGAGCAGCTCCAACCCTGAGGTACAAGTTTTCCGTTAACTTTTTTTGACAGATATTACAGATTTTTTAGCCATGCAGTGGTCACATACATTTACAAAATAGAATGATCTTTTTTTATTTCCTTAAGTATTGCAATTTCAAGGGAGGAATACCATGTGATATACTGAGTTCCAATTTCTGAGGCTCAGTGCTGGTACAGCATGACTGGCTGTCAGCTTCCGTATGGGGGAAAGCTGCTCACTGGCCCCAAGTTGTAATATGCAAAGACAAATCAGATATATAAGACAAGACATAATACAAACAACACCGATAACTGCAACAGTTGTTGTCACACAGAAGTATACAAACAACACCGATAACTGCAACAGTTGTTGTCACACAGAAGTATCCTCAGTCTGAACACAGGATTTAACAGATAGAGGACTGTTTTAGTTGTCTCCTTACACAACCTCTGATCTGCCTGATGTTCCCTCACTGGACCTCTCCAAACTCTAAATCTGGTCCCAGTGTTCTGGGGCATCCTAGGGTCCATTGTGTAGCCTAAGTGTAGGAATTCTGCTGACAGTTCCAAGGTGGTGGGTCTCCCTGACCCCCACCAACAGCAGGGCATGTTCTTAATACTCCGAGGCAGGTCAGAAAACACTGTTGCCTTTGAAAGAACTCCCAATTAACCAGAAATAAAAACAGAAATGAATAGGGGACCTGGGAGAAGGATTTTGTGGATCTTCTCAGATCCCTTTTGTCCCCAGTAGACTACCTGAAAACCCAAATCCATAAACCTGGCAGAAGAGTGTCATAGAACTACAAAAAAAAAAAACAAAACAAAACAACAACAAGAAAAAAAACGCAAAAAAAAACAAAAACAAAAACAAAGCACAAACAAAAGCAAAAAAGCTTCTATGGTTTACCAAATAAAGGAGGAATCCTCCATAAAAAGGCTGGATACTTCCTTTACCAAGCATGGCTCTTTGCTGTGGCAGGGGCAGGGATTATTTTACTGTGGAGCTACCAATGTTAATTCTGATGTATGTCATAGAAAAACCAGTTCCACCATTTTGACCAAATTAGAGGAAGCTATTTTATTAAAACTTTATATACTGACCATGATGGAATTTGGTCAGGACTACCACCTGGAAAATTTCCAACTTCGAGGCCTGAACATTTCCACTATGCCTGAGCTTCTGTGCACAAAACCCATCAGCCACAGTTCTTTCCCACAAGGCTTTGTTGTTATTTTAAAAAACTATAGTTTCAGAAATTACCTGGTTCTTGGGCAGGTAGGGCTTACAGGTTACCTGAGGGTTAAAAGCACCAAGAAAAATCTACTTTTCCTTCTTTCTGTCTACTTTAGATGTTTTAGATATATGCCTCTTTTACTTAAACCTCAGCAGTAAAACTTCATTACAAACTAAGAGAATAGTTTTGACAAAAATATTCATCAATGACTCTTCTGATGACTGTAAAATATTTTAATATAAGCATTGCAAAGTATTAGAAAAATAATTACATTATATATCACATATGATATATATATAATTACATTAATGAATATATAAGAAAGCAACAAGAAAATCAGGTTAGACTACATGGTTATTTCTTAACTTAATCTGTGCTATATAGAAAGATATTGTCTCAAGTTAGTAATAATGAAAGACTAAACATGAAATTTAAAGAGAAAACAGACAATCCTGGGAATAAAACAAAAAACTACATTTGAATGAAAATTAGGACATGGCTACACCTGGGTATGACTGAAGAAGTTTTTTATTGTAAATATGAGGAAATTACAACCAGTGGCATCTGGAAGAGTCCAGATTAAGCCTGGCCATGAGGGAAAAGAAAAGGTGGGTAGAGCTACAAAGGAAGAAGGACAGAGGGCACATGGGAAACAAGAGACCAAGGTAGCAACATGGCTGGGTTAGAAAGGAACTAGAGAAGCTGGGGGAAAGGAAGTGAAAGCCAGCAGCTGGAGAGGTTGAAGGTATGAAGGTATGGGGAGCCAACCAGGATGCTTCTGTAATAAAGGCTTGTGAAGAGGGCCTGAGGAGCCTAGGGATTAGCATAACATTCACCATGGACATCAGCTATTGGAAAAGTCACATGTCCCTTTTGTCAGAGCTCAGGAGAGTGACTCCTTTTAGCAAGTAGGAACTATCTTCTTCAACCCCCTGAGAGAATGCGCCTTCTCTCTAAATGCCAGACTTTGGGAAAATTGAATTGGGTATGTGTGCATGTGTAACACATTCAAAGTATGTTTCAAGTTACAAACAATGTTTAGAATAAATAAGATGGTTTTAAGAACGTTTTACTCATAAATGGGCAACAGCCTAGCAGATTAACAGTTGTTAGTGAATGTGAAGCTAGCCATGCAGTCATCTAATATTTTAGTGAGTGTATTTCATGTATAGACACATTTTCTACATTGTAAAGAAAAATATCACTAATAACAACAACAACATGTCCGCTTGCAGGGATTTTTTTGCCTTCAGGTGATAGCACAAGGCAACTCCCTTTCTGCTTTATCTATCCCGCAGGAACCCTCCAGGATTCAAACTTATTCAAATTCATCTCAGCAGCTCCACTCAGTCACACTCCAGGGTATTACTTTAACAGGATCTAAATCTCCACACTTTAATGACAGCTCAAGCAATTAACATCTCCTAAAGGGAATCTAAATGCAAACAGCTTATGCAAACCAATATCCCTGAAGGAGACTTTAAGCACCTAACCCCTAAGGAATGACTTATGCAAACAAGTATCAGGAGTTTACCCTTAATAAATATTTATTCAAATCCATGCCCTAAAGCACACTCTGAAGTCTAACACTTTACACACACACACACACACACACACACATATGCTGGCATACATGGCCATACACACTGTACAAAACATTCCTGATGCCCCCATGAGAACATTACTTTTGTCAATAAGTATACTACATTTGATTAAATTCCATAAAAGCTGTGGCAAATTATGATAGATACAACACATTACCAAATAAATGATGGATTTTTGCCTTACATATCTGTTGCTATAATAAAATTCCTGGGATTGGGAAACTTGTAAAGGAAACTAATTGTTCAGTTTGGTCAATTCTCTGGAAGCTGAGTTCAAATGCTGATTCATCATAGGAGAAGATTTTTTTTTCTAGAATGAGATAGATAAAATGAGAAGACACTCTCAGTTCAAAAAATTCTCATTCCCACTGGCCCTAATCCAAGCCTAGGGGAGTGGAAGCTCATTCATCGCTGTGAGCACTGATCCAATTCTACAGAGAACTTAAGAGTTGTGCCCAAATATGGAACCCCCAAATCACCAAGAGGCCCATTTCGATGCAAAAATGAAGAGTTTTTTATTGTAGTTGTTTAATGAGCTAACCACATTAGCTTGGGCCTTTCATTCATCAGCAAACGATGGCTGGAGAAAAGACCCCAAGAAATCACGAAGCAGGGATGGTACATAAGGGGAGTGTCTAAGGGTATGCAACAGTCTCAGGATTTATATGCTTCCAGGCTTGGATGACTTGCCCTGTGTTGATTGGCCAACTGGCTGTTATGGCCCATAGGCCCTCCCATGATGGATGCTAAGCACTGCACATCACTGTTGTGCACTTATCCATAAAGCATACCCAGAGCCATAAAGCACAGTCCCCCCCAGCTAACTTCTGATTGGTTCCTTGCCAGGAGGAAGGCTTCTGACCTCCTAGTGACCAGGACAGGAACAGCAAGGTCAGGGAGTACTTGTTAACCTGTCATGGCTGCTAAAAGAGGGTGGGAGGAGGTCCTTTCATAAGAACCGAGTATCTCCACTATCCCTATCTCTGTACACTGCAACAGTGAGACCTCAACTGTTCAATAGGTAATGAAGTTACTCATACCTTAACAGTGTTTATTAAACAATTAGTTTGATAATTTATATTGATTTTGTTTATGATGGGAAAAATAAAAATCAGAGTTTATTGTTTAAAGTTTTAAATATTTTCTTCTGTTTTTCAAAACAGAAGTGAGAAGAATCTAAAACTTGCTGGGTATGGTGGCACATGCCTTTAGTCTCAGCAGGTTGGAGGCAAAGGCAAATACATGAGTTCAAGGCCAACCTGGTCTACAAAGCAATTACTGGGCTATCCAGAGAAACTCTGTCTAGGAAACCATTCTTCCCCCCCCAAAAAATAACTAAAAACTTGGTTTTTGGCATTTTTTTTTTTTTGGTTTTTCAAATCGGGGTTTCTCTGTATTGTTTTGGAGGCTGTCCTGGAACTCACTCTGTATACTAGGGTTGCCTTGAACTCACAGAGATCTGCCTGCCTCTGACTCCTGAGAGCTGGGATTAAAGGCATGTTCCACTAATGCCTGGCTAATAACTAAAAACTTAAGTGCAAAGATATGAATTAATGAGTCAGGAATTATATACTTCATATAAAGTACAGCATACATTATATGTTAAATACTTTATAAAATTAAATTTTATATGTATTAAAATATGTCTACCATTTTATTTCTGGACATGAAAATTAAACAATGCTAAGAATTTCATTATTGCTGGGCGGTGGGGGCGCACGCCTTTAATCCCAGCACTCGGGAGGCAGAGGCAGGCCGGGCTGGACCGACAGCCTCCAAAACAATACAGAGAAACCCTGTATCGTAAAAACCAAAAAAAAAAAAAAAGAATTCCATTATTTACTATTTATAAATAATTTCAGAACATGTATAAATCAGTCCTTATAAAATAAATGATTTGCACAAAATCTGATTCTGGCATCTATCTATTTCTTGTCTACACTTGTGTTCGTGGAATAATCACAGAGATGCCCAACTTGTATAAACTTCCCAAAACACGTTACTATTGCTGCCCTTTCCATGACCATTATTTCTGGGAGCCATGGATTTGGCCCAGTCTAGCTAACTTGAGAGGGGGTGTGCCATATAGGTTTTTCAGATTAGTGGCCATTGCTCCCAGGGCGCAATGTGCCTTCCATCTCCTGAGACACCTATTCATTCCCTCAGGCAGGGGAGTGTCCAGGCCACTTCTGTTTCTCTGTATGTTCCCCTGTAAATCAAGGAGGAAGCTTGGAAGGACAATTCGTCTCAGACATTAATCCTGAGGACCCTGTACTGTTTTGCAAATTCCATTAAAATTTGGTACTTGCTGTTATATCCTGTTTCTGATAAAGGGATAACAAGTCTGATTGCTCTCAGTAAAATTGTCACAGCTTTAGTTTTGTTGTGCATTCTCCAACCATTCTCATTTTATTCCTTAGGGGCCATAACATATGGTTACACATTATTGTCACTTTCATAAAACCTTAACCCATTTGTTGTGGTGAGAAATGATCAGAAAGAAAGGATACTATTTTAACATTGTCTGCTATTCTGGAAGATATACTTTTGAGATAATCAGAAGCCAAATCTGCCAAATGTTTGATTAATATTTTGAATGCAAAAAATATTTTTCATAGAATCAGGGACACTTAAGTGTCTCATATGTACAGACAGTGTGTTTGCAGTTTACATACTGACAGTCATTTCTATTTCATACCTCACACATATAGTTTACTTCGTAAGAGTCAATTCTATTTGGTTATGGAGACAAAAGGAAACGACCTAATAATAGTAAATTCCCCCAAATGTTCAAAATTGTTCCTTAATATAATGGTAGAGAGCACTTGACTTACATTTGATCAAGTACATCAGATTCTATTAAGTTCTTTCTACTTATTCTCTTTTGACAGTTTGGCATTATTCAGCATTTGTGTATGTTATAATACTTAATGTCTTCATACACACACACACACACATATATATGTGGGTAGGTACAGAATAGTTATGTCCTCATATATGCAATACAGACAAAATCTCTTGTGCAAGTCTTTGAGACATTAAATGCATACATATGTGAGTATGTATAGGTGTGTGTACATATATAGATAGTTTTATAAAGAATTTCATACAATAGATAGTTATACCATAAAAGTAAAGCACACTGGCTACATGGGAAGCAATCCTACTTTTTTCTACGCTTTCTGAATAATTATATATAGCATAAAATTATATATAATTAGTATATGAATACATTTTGGGGATTTTTTTGAGACAGGGTTTCTCTGTAGCTTTGTAGACTATCCTGGAACTCACTCTGTAGATCAGGCTGGCCTCTAACTTGCAGAGATCTGCCTGTCTCTGCCTCTGGAATGCTGGGATTATAGACTTGTGCCACTACTGCCCAACTACATTTCTTTTAGAATTGCCCTTTTCTATATTGCTTTTGGGTCCAGGATGCAATGATGAAGGACAGACCACCAAATCTACTGTACCAGAACGAAACTTTATTCCATTAGCAGAAAAGATCTCCACTAGCTATAGTTGAGACTACAGACAAGAGTTCAGGCTTCTGGAACTGTGGCAAACTGGGCGGTCTCCTAACTCCCTTTTTATAATAAGAAACAAACATTATTCATGAAAAAAAAACCTCCGTTGAGTTAGCAAGGTTTTTCAGTGTAACTGGTGTTTGTATCTAGTTTGTTGTTTCTCTCGGGTGCTTTCTGGTGGTGTTTACCGAAACTCTGCACTCCCCTCATCCTGCCCAGAGTACACAGCTGGGAAGAGTATGGAACAATGCACAACCAAAGGTCATGTACATCACATCATTTAAAATTTAACATCAGTGTGTATCAATTTGCTGGTTATGGGTGATCCGGAAGGTGGGGGTGGGGAACTGGGGGTTGGGGCGTGGTATCTAACAACTGACTCCCAATTTGCAGAAAGGCCCTTAGTTTGCAGAAAGCCATTTAGGCTTGCAGATAGAGCTATCAGTTGTGAAGCAAGAAACCCATTGTTAATAGATGATCCTTAAACTGCTGAGAAAGCTGCAGTCTGCTCTCGTTCTTTCTTGGTTACAACTTTGTATTCTTATATTTCTACATTTCTATTTCTGGAACCTACACTGATATATCCTTGTTCTTGGACTCTTAATTGCTATCAATTTTAATTCAGTGACAATCATTTCTTCAGGAAAATTTGTTAGAATAACAATTTTCATTAATTTGGGCTAATTCAGCAATCTCATTTAGGTAATCTAATCAGAGATTATGATTTTATTGCCATAGTTATGCTGATAAGTATTCACAAATTGTACATAGCATAATTCTGGTCAGAACTCAGTATTCATATGTGATATTCAATTAAATTCACTTAGTTTGTTGGTAGTAGCCAGGGACATTAAAAACATGCATTCTTTTATAATTATATATTCTACTAAAGCCATTTGTGTGGGTTAGAGGAAATAACTTGATGTATTTTAGATAAAGTTTTTTGTCCTCCTTCGTTTTTCTTTAGTGTGTGTGTGTGTGTGTGCGTGTGTGTGTGTATGTGTGTTTGTGGGAGGGGTGGAATGGTGTCATTTTAGGTGAGGATGGCATGGCATAATGTGGAGGTCTAATGACACCCAAGAATGTGCAGTGTTTGAATTCCTCCTACCTTTATGTTTAAGTAGGGTCTCTCCCGTTGTCCTACAAAATCACTACATGGTCAGCTTAGCTGTCTGATGATCTTCTGTGAAGGAATCTGCTGTTTCATATCCCTAATATTTCACTGCTTGGATTAAATATGTGCACTGTGACTTCTGACTATGTATATTCAGGCATCACAATTGTGAGACAGTGCTGTACTGACAGACTCATCTCCCTTGTGCTGCACCCTCCCTTCTCCTTCATGGTTTCCTAACACAGAGAGTCTGTGGACAATTCATCTCGATGGGCTCTTCATCAATCAGATGAGCATTTGACTCTCTGGTCAGCTATAAATCGTAGGTAATACTTGCAACTGTGTTTCATATAATGCTTTCAGGAAGTTTCCTAAGGTGACAGAAAACAGCCCTTTTACCTCTCCTGTTTCTTATAATAAAGGAATTATTTCACTATACTGTTGACTGATATTTTGAAAAAAGAAAGGAAGAGGACCCAAATGACTAGGCAATGCATTTCTTAAAGAATTTTTGAGAGGAGAATGAAATGAAGTAAGAACTTTTCTATTGTTTTGTGACTATTCCCCATGGGTGAGAGATGTAGAATTCATAAATGGTACCTTTTTAAATGAGCTATATACAGGTGTATTCTATGATCGAAATAAAACAGAAAGCTTTCAGTATTGTGAAAGATTTATTTCTGTTCTTTGTACTTTAACTCTGTTTCAATTCATTTCCAACTATCTTTTCCTGGAGTTATATACTTATTGATTTGGACTGAATGTTCTGTTGGCAGGATGCACTCTTTTAGGAAAGAGATTTCAAACACTGCACCAGAATTTGGCACAATGTTTTTTCCTTGTGTATTGCTAACAGACTATAACATTGGATCAAAAGTTTGCTCCTAATAGAATTAAGATAACTTAATTTTAGCACTATTCATCAAAAACAATGATAGAACCATCCTACTATATTATCTTGCTGTTTTCAAAATAAAATATAATAATATCATCCTTTCAAATCCCTATGCTTTATTTAATTTCTGCTCATAGTTTTTCTTATTTCATAGCAATCTCTATTTATCCAGCTGTACTTTGGATACTTATCTCAAATAATTGATTTATTTTGTTTTGTTTTTTTGAAACAGGGTTTCTCTGTATTGTTTAAAAAATTCTTTTTACCTATTTCATTCTATTCACTAAATTGTCAATTTCAATTCCAGAATTTTAATTTGCTGATTTTGATACTTTATACTATTCTTTAAGGAAATGCATTTACCTATTTCATTCTATTCACTAAATTGTCAATTTCAGTTCCAGAATTTTAATTTGCTGATTTTGATACTTTATACTATTCTTTAAGGAAATGCATGACAAAACACATATAGTAGTATTGACATTAAGGAGGACAGGTGTATTTACTAGAGTCCTCAGAATGAATGCAAGCACCTAACTATATCTCCAATAATAAATGTTAATTAAGTCCCTCAAATATTTGAAGTCCTTGCTGCTTTAAATTTTTTACAATGAAATTAGACCTTGTTTTCAGAGCTATTTATAATTGTTTTTGTTATTTTTATTATTATTATTTTCATTTTAAATAGTTTGTTTTACATGTCAATCCCAGTTCCCTCTCCATCCTCTCCTCCTGCACCTCCCCACCATCCCCCCCCAGCCTCCCACCCTATCGCCATTTCCTTCCACATAGGGGATATCTAGAGTCTGTCATTTCACTCAGGGCAGGGTCCAGGCAGTCCCCTAAGAGTCCAGGCTAAGAGAGCATCCCTCTTTGTGCAATAGGCACAGGATGACGGTTTGTATTCCAGGGATATATACTGATCCACAGCTCATGGCCCCATAGGTTGCCCAGGCCTCCTCACTGACTCTCAGATTTGGAGGTCTGGAGCAGTCCCATGCTGGCCTCCCAGCTGTCGGTCTGGGATCCAAGAGCTCTCCCCTGTTCAGATCAGCTGTCTCTGCTGGTTTTGCCAGCCCATTCTTTGCCAATTTGCTCATTGCTCCTCTCTCTCTGTTGCTGGGTTCCTTGGGTTCTGTTCAGTATTTAACTGTGGGTGTTTGCCTCTGCTTCAATTAGTCACTGGATGAAGGCTCCAGGATGGTTATAGACATGAAGTTTACTATCAGGAATGGGCATTCGAGGTGGTCTCTCCACTATTGCTTAGCTTGCTAATTGGTGTCATCCCTTTAGAGGTCACACTGGTGCCTGATCTGTCTTCTAACCTATGATTCCCTCTTCCCCCTATTCTACCCCCCACTCAACCTTCCTGTTCCTGAAGCTATTTATAGTTATATATCCTCTACTTCTGAAATTCAGTTTTATATAATGGGTTGTTGGGGAAGTCCTGTGTATATGTTAATAAATTACTGCTGGCCAATAGGAATCTAGATAGGTGGGGCTAGGAGTCCAGGAGGACTCTGGGAAGGAGAAACACAAGAGAGTCGAGATGTAACGCCATTGGGGTAGGAAGCTCTGGAACCTCTCCGGGAAGAGACATACTTAGATTAACAATTATGGGGTAATTACTTAAGTCAGAGCTAGCTAGTAAGAGACAAGCAAGGCCAACAGCTTCATAATTAATATAGCCTCCTGTGTGTTTATTTGGGACTGATGCGGCTCTGGAACCAGGCTGGCGGAACGGCTCCTTCTCAAGGAAAAAGCTTCTCTTAACAGAATGGTGTCAGAAGTGGGATTGAATTTCCACGCAAAACAACGAAAGCTTTAAAGGAATTTTAGAAACAGAAGAACAGAGAGAAGCACAGATTTTTGGTAGCAGCATTTTTCTCAGGTGTGCTCTGTTTTGCTAGCCACAAGCCGAGATTCACGTGGCTCGCTTACTGGAGTCTTCCTGACTGGGCATAAAAAGAAAAAGAAAAAGAAAAAAAAAGCCAACAAGGTTGTTTTAAGAGACTCTGCTAATGATTTAAAGGTGTGTACGTACAGTTGGAAGTGGCAGCATTTGCTGGATGTCAGCATGGACTTAGCTGGTAAACTGGAATCACGCTTACACCCGCCATCTTGAAACGGCAGTTTAAAACAGCCACGGTTTTAACAGATAAGACACGTGGCCAGAAAAACATAAAGATTTACAGTAAAGTCAGACTTGGATAAGAAAAACCTCTAAAGGTTTACAGTGTGTTTAAAAATATACGTGAGATTGAGAGAGAAAATGAAACAACAAAGTGGTAAATAAATACAAAAGCTGGCTGTGGTGGCACACGCCGGTAGGAATTGCTCCAGAGGCAGAGGCAGGCAGGTTTCCAAAGAGAAACCCTGTCTCAGAGAAAAATAAATAAAAGTGAAAGAAATAAAGTAATAATAGATAAATTAATAAGCCACGTAAAGATGGAAAATACACAGAGAGTCTGGATACTGTATGCTATTGTGTTTTTCAGTTTTTTGATTGCTAAGGAAGGAACAACTAAAGTACACTTGATTATAAATGCTGCTGAATTAATTCAACTTCTATCTTTTGAAAATGCCTTGACTTCAAAATTTAAGTATAAGGATATGTTACTTGGAAAAGGAGATTTTGCTTATGTTTCTACAGATAATGAAAAGCTGAGGATTCTGTGATTTAACGAACCAAGACCCCTGGAAGCAGTGGATCAGATGTTCCAACAATTGAAACAGCTAAGATGATGCAGTTTTACAGACCCTGAAAATACGGACTTATACAGGTTTCTGAGTTTTTTCATGATCCCCATGGTGTGAACGGTGCCCCCTTGCAGCAGGAAGCAGTTTGGAATGAGCGATGTCCTAATTCCCATCTTGTTTATAAATCTTTGTTTTCATTTAAATGGGGTTGTTTATAATTGGCTAATGATCACAACCAATTTTTTTAATGGTAAAAAAGGGGAATTATGGTATGGGTATTGTTTTTCATTTATTGATACAAATTCAAGGTCAATTTTGTGATGTGTATATTTCTCCTCTTGATTAAGTATTGTGTTTATACTGATCTTTTAAAACGTAATGCATAATTAAATATAGACTATAGATATTTACTTATAATAGTAAGAACTTATAGTTAGGTAAGTTAGGTTTTCTAGATATATAGAGATGTATTTGAGATAGATATACAGTCTTCAAACTTTTCAAAGACCTTCAGAAAATGGCAATTAAAATGGTTTAGGGTTTTTCTTGACAATGAGAAATGTCTGCTCCTGGCAGCACCAGTTAGGTCTGAGAGGAAGATGGGCATCGAAGAAACTTGTTATGGAGTTTGCTTTCAACATGGCAAGATTAGCCATTTGGGCAAGAAACTGCTCTTGCCTGTACTGCTTGACTGTTTTTGTATAATCTGGACATGCAGGACCCACAGGAAAGTGACTGCTGAACTCAGTCTTACAGGGTTCCTGCTTCATGGAAGAGTCTGAGAGACTTTCTGCAGGACAAAGAAAAATGACTGACAGCCTGCTGATGCAGATGGACAGTTTGAAATTTCATGCTTGGCTGAGAAATCTTCTGGATACATTGTAGCCTATGGGCTGAAGATGGATGCCCCAACGTTACAGAGGTACTTCGGGTGACTGTCCAGGCAGTAAGATGTCTCTGTCAATCCTAGTGTTTATATATTATCCTTCTGTGGTCTTTGATGGAGTTGAAGACAGATATTTATAGTTTTCCTTAGTTATGATAAAAGATAAGCTACATATAGGACTTTGGACTCACAAGAATGAGATAGATGATATTTTCTTTAAATCTTGCTGAATGTTGATAGACAAAATATTGTAACTGTATTCTTACTTGATAACTGTTCTGTCATATACAATTTGACTATGTTAAAGTTAAGACCTTTCTTTTTGTTTAAACAGAAAAGAGATGTTGGGGAAGTCCTGTGTATATGTTAATAAATTACTCCTGGCCAATAGGAATCTAGATAGGTGGGGCTAGGAGTCCAGGAGGATTCTGGGAAGGAGAAACACAAGAGAGTCGAGATGTAATGCCATTGGGGTAGGAAGCTCGGAAACCTCTCCGGTAAGAGACATACTTAGATTACCAATTATGGGGTAATTGCTTAAAGCAGAGCTAGCCAGGAAGAAACAAGCAAGGCCAACAGCTTCCTAATTAATACAGCATCTTGTGTGTTTATTTGGGGACTACAAAGTGGCAGAGCCCAGGCAACTGGCGGGAGATAAACCAAAGCGGCTAGCAAAGAAAAAGTTTCCCTTAACAATGGGTAGATGAGTAAATAGCTGAAGTTTTTCATTTTTCATATATATATATATATATATATATATATATACATATATATGTGTGTGTGTGTGTGAGTGTAAGAATCTAAAAGCATTATCCTTTGTAGATAAAATACAAGTGTTTATAATGTTTGTTAACTAGCACTGACTGTTAACTTGCCAGCTTTAAAAATGTTGCTCTTAAACTCCACTTCTCTGGTGCAGTCACCACCAAAAGGCAAGCAGGAGAGTGACCTGCCTGTAGTTAGACCACATACTAGATTCTGTTTCCCCCAAGTCCCAAATCTGTTATCCAACCCTGTGTAATTTATCATCCTTCTCATGGCCAGGCCTTCCTTGCACCTCCAGCAGACTACATAGGCACAGATACAGCTCAAACTGGTCAGAAGAACAGACTACATAGCCCCAGGCACAGATCACTCCAGTCATAAGAAGAGCAGATTCCATAGGACCAGAAGATTTTGGCTGTACATGAAGCCAGGTTAGATCTAGACCACTTGAACATCACCAGAGACATCCTCCTGGTAATGAAGACTTATCTGTCATCAAAACTGTTGGCCACTTAGGCTAGCAAACAAGAGAAGAAATAGAAAGCAAAGGAACAGCACATCTACACAACAAAGACAAATGGAAGAATCAATGCCTAGACTTATAATCATCCAAAATATATTTGCCTACACGCCAGTGTGAGAACATACTCTATAACAGAAAGGGTAACATGGTATACTTAGAACCCAGTGATTCTATGGCAGCAAGACCTGAACATTTCAATGCAGCATCAGGATAAGAAAATCATCTTAAAAATAACTTTATGAAAATGATAGAGGCTTTAAAGAGGAAATGAAAACTCCCTTAAAGAAACCAAGGAAGACAGACAAAAAAAACTGGAAGAAATCAATAAATCCCTTAAAGAATGCCAATGAAGCAAAGAAAAAACAGTCTAGCAGATGAAGGAAACAGTTCAAGACCTGAAACTGAAATGGAAGCAATAAAGAAAAGGAAACCTGAGGGAATTCTGGAAATGGAAAATATAGGACCTATAGATATTAGCATAATCAATAGAATACAAGAGATGGAAGACAGGATCTCAGGTGTTGAAGATATCATAGAAGAATTAGATTCACTGGTCAAAGGAAATGTTAAATTGAAAATATTCATTACACAAAACATCAAGAAAATATGTGACACCATTAAAATACCAAACCTAAGAATAATAGGAATAGAGGAAGCAGAAGAATCCCAGCTCAAATCTAGAAGAAAACTTTTCAAGCATGCCTGTAGAGGTAAAAGAAGTTTATAAAACACCAAATAGACTGGTTAAAAAAAACCCTTGTCAAGTAATAATCAGAATATTAAAAATGCTGAATAAAGAAAGAATTTTAATAGCTACAAAGTAAAAAAGCCAAATAAAATATAAAGGCATATCTGTCAGAATTAAACCTTATTTCTCACCACAGATTCTAAAAATCATAAGGGCCTGGCAGACATCATGGAGACACTAAAACAGAATGAATGCCAGGAAAGACTACTATACCTAGCAAAACTTTCATTCATCATAGACAAACAAAATGATATTTCATGACCAAAGCAAACAAACAATAATCTATCCAAAATGCTACCACACAAAAGGTACTAGAAGGTAAAATACAACAAAATGAAGTTATTTGCACCCAAGAAAACAGGTAATAGATAATCTTACATCAACATAATTGAAAGAAGGGAAATACACACAGATACACTGAAACGCAAACACACAAACACTACCACAACCACCACCACCAAAAATAACATAAATTAAAAAGTGCTTGTTACTAATATCTCTTAATATTAATGGAATCAATTCAACAATAAAAAGGCATAACCTAATAAAGCAAATACAAAACCAGGATCCAACCTTCTCCTCCATTCAAGAAACATACTTCAACTTCAAAGACAGGTAGAATAAAGGGTTAGAAATAATGCTCCAATAAAACATACCTGAGAAGTAAGTCTAATGTCTAACAAAATAGACTTCAAAATAAATTAATCAAAAGAGAGGGAGACATAAATTTCATATCATCAAAGGAAACATCCATCAAGATGAAGTCTCAATTCTGAACATCCATGCCCTAAATGCAAGTATACCCACATTTGTAAAGGAAACATTGATAAAGCTTTAATTATACATTGAACTTTAAACATTAATGTTGGGAGGTTTTAACAACCCACTCTCACAAATAGACAGGTCTTCCAGACTGAAATTAAACAGAGAAATAAGGGAAGCAACAGATGTTATGACTCACATGGACTTCACAGATATCTACATAACATGTCACTCAAACACAAAAGAACTTATTCTCTTCTCAGCACCTCATAGGACCTTCTCTAAAACTGACATCATATTCAGCCATAAAACAAATTTGAAAAGATACAAAAGAATGGAATAACCACCCGTATCTTATCACATCAACATTGGGTTAAAGTTAGAGTTAAACAACAACCCAAACTACAGAAATCCTACAAACATGTGGAAACTGAACAACTCCCCACTAAATTACCATTCAGTAAAGGAAGAAATAAAGAAAATATTATAAACTTTCTAGAATTCAATGAATATGAATGAATCACATATACAACCTTATGGGACACAAACAAAGCAGTGATAAGAGAAAGTTCATAGCAGAGGCAGGAGGATCTCTGTCAGCTAGAGGCAAGTTTGGTCTACAGAGCTAATTTCAGGACAGGATCCAAACCAATACAGAGAAACTCAGTCTCAAACACAGACACACAGACACAGACACACACACACACTCACACACACACACACACACACACACACACGCTACACCACTAAGTTTCTACATAAAGAATTTGGAGAAATCTCATACTAGTGACTTAACAGCACACCTGAGAGCTCTAGAAAAAACAGAAGCAAACAAACCCAAGAGTAGTAGATAACAGGAAATAACATGAGGGCTAAAACCAATAAAATGGAGGCAAAGAGAAAAATATAAAGAATCAACGAAGCAAAGAGTTGGTTCTTTGAGAAAATTAATAAGATAGACAAGCACTTATGCAAACTAACCAAAAGGCAAAGATCATTCACCACGATCAATTCAGTTTCATCTCAGGGATGCAGGGATGGTTCAGCTTGTGAAAATCTATCTCTGTAATCCAACATATGAACAAACTTAAAGAAAAAAAATATGATCATCTCATTTGATGCTGAAAAAGCCTGTGACAAAATTCAACACCATTTCATGATAAAGATCTTGGAGAGATCAGGCATACAAAACACACCTAAACATAATTCAAGAAATATACAGTAAGCCAACAGACAACATCAAATTAAAAGGAAAGAAACACTAAGATCTTCCACTACAATTAGTAGTGAGGCAAGTCTTACCACTCTCTCCATATCTACTCAATATAGTCCTCAAAGTTCTTGCTAGATGGATAACACAACAAAAGGAAGAGGATACAATTGGAAAAGCAAGAAATCTAAACTATTATTACACACAGATTATACGATAGTATACATAAGTGATCCAAACATTCTACCAGGCAAGACCTATAGCTGGTAATCATTTTCATAGAAGTGGCTGGATAAAAGATTAACTCAAAAATAGTCAGTGGCAATTCCAGTGCCTGGGGATTGCATGGGAACTGCCACAGAGCTTCCCAACCTGACAGGAACCAAGGTCTTCTCTTCCACCAACAAGAAGAGGAAACCAGCAAATGAAGGTAAACAAGGCCCCACATGCCAGCATGCATCCCAGTGCCTGGGGATTACCACAGAGCTTCCCATCCCAGCAGGAGCCAAGTACCCCATATCCCAGGTCTTCTCTTCTACCAAAGGGACCAGGCAACCAGGTGAGAGACTATGCACCCCAGATTTCTGGTCTTCTTCTCCACTCATGGGACCAGAACTAGGACAAGAAATAGAAGAAATACCAGAGTATAGGACTTGCTTGCACCCACCAAAAGGGAACTCTGGTCCTCTAACCACCAGACCAGTAATTACGGGGCTGTTTCTGCACCCACTAGAAGAAGAGATGGGAAAGAGACAATACAAAAACACACTCAGCAACTGAAAAACATTTATGACACCACCAGATTCTAGAGACTCTATACCAGCAAGATTCCAACATTCCAAGGCAAATGAAGCAGAAGAGAATGACCTTAAAAACAACTTCATGAAAATGATAGAAGCCCTAAAAGAGGATATAGGAAAATCCCTCAAAGAAATGGATGAAAAAACAAACCAAAAAATGCCAGAAATGGACGAAAAAGCAAACCAAAAAATACAAGAAATGGAAGAAAAAACAAACCAAAAAATTATAAAATTCATAAAATTCACAAATGGATGAAAATATAAACCAAAAATTGCAAGAAACAATTCAAACAGTGCAAGGGTTGAAAACTGAAATAGAGACAATAAAAAAACACAATCTGAAGAAAGGCTGGAAATAGAAAACGTGGGCAAATGGTCAGGTACTACAGATACAAGCATTACCAACAGAATACAAGAGATGGAAGAGAGAATCTCAGGTTTTGAAGTATACTAGGAGAAATGCATTCATCAACCAAAGAAAATGTTAAGTCCAACAAATCCCTAACACTAAACATCCATGAAATATGGGACACCATAAAAAGACCAAAACTAAGAAGAAAGTGAAGAAAACCACCTCAAAGGGGCAGAAAACATATCCAACAAAATCATAGAAGAAAAGTTTCCCAACTTAAAGAATGACATGCCAATGAAAGTACAAGAAGCATAGAGAAGAAAGTACAAGAAGCAAATAGAGTGGATCACAAAAAAGTCCCCTGGCCACATAATAATCAAGACCCCAAATATAAAGAATAAAAAAAAAGAATACTAAGAGCAGCTAAGGAAAATGGCAAGTAACATATAAAGGCAAACCTATCAGAATTACACCTGAATTGTCCATGGAAACACTGAAAGGCAGAAGATCCTGGATAGATATTCTACCAACACTAAGAGACAATGGAAACAAGCCCAGGCTACTATCCCCGGCAAAGCTCTCAATCACTATAGATGGAGAAAACAAGATATTCCATGACAAAACTAGATTCAAGCAATACGTATCCACTAATCCAGCATTACAGAAAGTTCTGGAACAAAAACTCCAACCCAAGGAAGTTAACTACAACCAGAAAAACTTAGGCATTAGATAATCCCATTCTACCAACAGCCAAAAGAAAAAAGGGGAGGAATTTCACACATAATTTCACCACCACCAACCATTCCAAATCAAAGAAGAATGAGCAATCAATGGTCACCCATAAAAAGACACAGTCTAACAGAATGGATTCGAAGACAGAACCTTCTGCTGCATACAAGAAACACACCTCACCCTCAAAGACAAATATTACCTGAGAGTTAAAGGTTGGGAAAACATTTTCCAATCAAATGGACCCAAGAGACAAGCAGGGATAGCAATCCTAATATCTAACAAATTAGACTTTAAAATAAAATCAATGAAAAGAGATGAAGGAGGTCATTACATACACATCACAGGAAAATCCACCAAAATGAAGTTTCAGTTCTAAACATCTATGCCCCCAATACAAAGGCATCCACATTTGTAAAAGAAACATTACTAAAATTTAATCACATATAAAGCCCCACATACTTATATTGGGAGACTTCAACACCTCACTCTCACTACTAGATAGGAATACCAGACAGAAACTCAACAAAGAAGCAAAGGGTCTAATAGAAGTAATGGCCCAAATGGGATTAACAGACATCTATGGAACATTCCATCCACATAAAAAATAATACAACTTCTTCTCACCACCACATGGAACCTTATCGAAAATCAATCACATACTTGGCAATATATCAAATCTCAGCAGCTACAAAAAATTGGAATAACTCCATGCATCTTATCAGACCACCATTCATTAAAATTAAAATTCAACAACAACACAAATTTCAGAAATCCTACAAACTCATGGAAATTGAATAACGCACAACTGCACCATTCCTGGGTCAAAGAAGAAATAAAAAAAATTAAAGACTTCCTAGAATACAATGAGAATGAAGACACAACATACTCAAACCTATGGGAAAATTTGAAAGCAGTGCTACGGGGGAAGTTCATAGCACTAAGTGCCAACATGAAGAAACTGGATAATAGTTATACTAGAGAATTAACAGCACAGGTGAAAGCTCTTGAACACAAAGAAGCAAACTGCCCCAGGAGGAGTAGACACATGGAAGTAATCAAACTGAGGGCTGAAATCAATGAAGGAGAAACTAGGAAAACAATACAAAGAATCAATGCAACGCAGAGTTGGTTCTTTGAGAAAGTCAACAAGATAGACAAATCTTTGTCCAAACTTAACAAAAAGCAGAGCGTGAACATGGAAATTAACAAAATCATAAATGAAAAGGGAGACATAACAATGGACTCTGAGGAAATTCAGAGAATCATCAGGTCATACTTTGAAAACCTGTATTCCACAAAATTCGAAAACTTAAGGGAAATGGACTACTTCCTGGAGAGCTATCACTTGCCAAAATTAAATCAAGAACAGATAAGCAATTTAAATAGACCTATAACCCCTATGGAAATAGAAGGAGTCATTAAAAGTGTCCCACCCCAAAAAAGCACAGGACCAGATGTCCTCAGTGCATAATTCTACCAGAAATTCAAAGAATAGCTTATACCAATTATTCTCAAAGTGTTCCATGCAATAGAAGCAGAAGGGTCTTTGCCAAACTCTTTAAACGAGGCTTCAATAACCTTGATCCCCAAGCCACAAAAAGACACAACTAAGAAAGAGAACTTCAGACAAATATCCCTCATGTACATTGATACAAAAATACTAAATAAAATACTGGCAAAAATGATCCAAGAACACATCAAAACAATCATTCACCATGATCAAGTAGGTTTCATCTCAGGGATGCAGTGATGGTTCAACATACAAAAACCCATCAATGTAATCCACCCATATCAACAAGCTGAAAAACAAAAATCACATGATCATCTCACTAGATGCAGAAAAGGCCTCTGACAAAATCCAACACCCCTTAATGAAAAAGGTCTTGGAGAGATCTGGGATAACAGGAACATGCTTAATCATAATAAAAGCTGTATACAACAAACCAACAGCCAAAATCAAACCAAATGGACAGAAACTCAATGCAATTCCGCTAAAATCAGGAACAAGACAAGGCTTCCCACTCTCTCCATACCTTTTCAATATTGTACTTGAAATTCTACGAAGAGCCCTACAACAACAAAAGGAGATCAAGGGGATACAAATTAGAAAGGAAGAGGTAAAACTTTCACTATTTGCAGATGATATGATAGTTTAAGTAAATATCCCAAAGAACACTACCAGGGAACTCTTACAGCTGATTAACACCTTCAGCAGAGTGGCAGGCTACAAGATCAACTCAAGAAAATCAGTAGCCCTACTATATACAGATGATAAAAGGGGTGAGAAAAAAATCAGAGAAATATCAACCTTTACAATTGCCACAAATAACATAAAATACCTTGGGGTAACGCTAACCAAACAAGTGAAAGACCTGTATCGCAAGAACTTTTAGTCTTTAAAGAAAGAAATTAAAGAAGCCCTCACAAAATGGAAATATCTCATGGCTCTTTGATAGGTAGGATCAATGTAGTAAAAGTGGCAATCCTGCCAAAAGCAATCTACAGATTCAATGCAATCCCCATTAAAATACCAGCACAATACTTCACAGACCTTGAAAGAAAAATAATCAATTTTGCATGGAAAAACATAAGACCCAGGATAGGTAAAACAACCTTACTCAACAAAGCAACATCTGGAGGCATCACCATCCCAAACCTCAAGCTCTATTATACAGTTGTAGTCCTGAAAATAGATTGGTATTGGCACAAAAATAGACAGGTAGACCAATGGAATCAAATTGAACACCCTGATATTAACCCATACATGTATGAACATCTGATCTTCGACAAAGAAGCTAAAAATATACAATGGAAAAAAGAAAGCATCCTTAACAAATGGTGCTGTCATAACTGGATGCTGGCAGGTAGAAGAATGCGGATCGTTCCATGTCTATTGCCATGCACAAAACTTCAGTCCAAATGGATCAAAGACCTCAAGATAAATCCAGCCACACTGAACCTCTTAGAAGAGAAAGTGGGTGGTACCCTTGAACGAATTGGTACAGGAGACAGCTTCATGAAAAACACACCAGTAGCACAGACAGTGAGATCAACAATTAATAAATGGGACCACCTGAAACTGAGAAGCTTCTGTAAGACAAAGGACTTAGTCAGCAAGACAAAAAGGCAGCACACAGAATGGGAAACCATGTTCACTAACCACACATATGTGACATAGGGCTGATCTCCAAAATTTGTAAAGAACTAAATAAGCAAGTCTCTAAAACACCAAAGGATCAAATTAAAAATTGGGCTACAGAAATAAAAAGAGAATTCTTGATAGGGGAGTCTAAAATGGCTGAGAGGCATTTGAGAAAGTGCTCAATATCTTTAGCCATCCAGGAAATGCAAATCAAAACAACTCTGAGAAATCATCTTACTCCTGTCAGAATGGCTAAAATCCAAAGTGGCTGTACAAGTTGGGAGTGCCATCTTGTACAGCAACTGTATAAATCAGTATGGAGATTCCTCAGAAAAATGGGAGTCAACCTACCACAAGACCCAGCAACTCCACTCTTAGGCATATATCCAAAAGATGCCCATTCATACAACAAGGATGTCTGTTCCATTATGTTCATAGCAACATTATTTGTAACAGCCAGAACATGGAAGAAACCTAGATGCCCCTCAACCGAAGAGTGGATTGGGAAAATGTGGTATATTTACACAATGGATTACTATTCAGAAGAATAAAACAATGGAATTCTGAAAGTTGCCGGCAAATGGATGGCACTAGAAGAAACCATCCTGGGTGAGGTATACCCAGTCACAAAAAGAGAAACATGGCATTTACTCTCAAATATATGGATTTTAGACATAGATCTGTGGTGTGCCAGCCTACAATCCCATGGCCAGAGAATCTGAGAAAAAGAACCTTCATTCAGTGGCTGATGGAACCAGAGGCAGACTCCCATGGCTAAACACTGAGCTAAACTCAAGAAATCCAGTGACAGAGAAGGATTACTGATGACTAAAGGAGTTAAGACTGGGTTGGTTTAACCCCCAGAAACAGCTGACCTGACAAAGATTAACTCTTGAATCTCAGGCATCATCCTGGGAATCCAGCATGGGACTGATCAATACCCTCTGAATGTGGGTTTCAGTGTGGAGGCCTAGGTAATCTATTGAACCTTGGGTAGTAGATCAGTATTTATCCCGGGTATGCAAATGGACTTTGGACTCCCATCCAACAATGAGAGATGCACTCTCACCCTGCACACTTGTGGGAGGGTCTAGGCTCTGCCCTGGATGAAATGATAGACTATGGACACCCCCATGGAGGGCCTCACCCTCCCTGGGAAAATGAGAGCATATTGGTGGGGGTTGGTTGGAGGGCACAGGAGGAGGGGAGGGAAAGGGAGAGCGACCTGGAATTGACATGTGAAGCAACCTTGTTTCTAATTTAAATTTAAATTTAAAAATAAAAGAAATAAATTATAAATAAAGTCAATGGCCTTCATATATAAAAATGGGCTGGGAAAGAAATCTGGGAAATAATACCCTTCACAATATTCACTGGTATTATAAGATATCTTGGGCAAACTGGAACCAAACATGTTAAATACATGTCTGACAAGAACTTCAAAGTTCTGAAGAAAGAAATTTAAGAAGATATCAGAGGATTGAAAGATCTCCCAAGTTCATGAACCAGGTGGATAAACAGTAAAAATTGACATCTACCAAAAACAGTCTATCCATTCAATGCAATCCCCATCCAAATTCCAATATAATTATTTATAGACCTCGAAAGAATAATATCCAATGGTATACGGAAAAAAGAAATGACAGGATAGCTTAAATAATCCAGCATAATAAAGGAACTTCTCTAATTTACCACCTTCCTTGATTTCAAGCTCTATTTTATTGTTGTATTCATTAAAACAAAATGATAATCATATAAAAACAGACAGTTGAACAAACGAAATTAAATCAGATGTTGATTTGAACCTACACATCTATGGACACCTGATTTTTTTTACAATGGAGCTAAAATTATACATTGGAAAAAACAAAACATCTTCAATAAATGCTGCTGGTTCAACTGGAAGCAGGCATGTAGAAGAATGCAAATATAAACTCAAATTGAGTGGATCAAAAATCTCAGTAAATATTCTATTACACTGAGCCTGACATAAGAAAAAGAAAGAGCCTTGAATGCATTGGTATAGAAGGCCACTTCCTGAATAAAACACCACTAACATAGACACTGAGATAAACCATTAGTAAATGGAACTTCATGAAATCAAAAAGCTCTGTAAGTCAAAGAATGCTGTCAATAAGACAAAATGGGAGCCTAAAGAATAGGAAAAGATCTTCTCCAAGTCTGCATATGAGAGTGGGCATATCTCTGAAGTATATAAAGAACTCAACAGTTGGAGAGATGGCTGAGGGGTTAAGAGCACTAGCTGCTCTTTCAGACGTTCTGAGTTCAATTCCCAGCAACCATGTGGTCGTTTGTAACCGTCTATAATGAGATCTGTTGTCTTGTTCTGGAGTGCTGGCAGAATAATATATACATAAGAAATAAACCTTAAAAAAAGAACTAAAGAAACTAGACATCTTCAAAAATATCACCACAAATAATCCAATTAAAAATGGGGTACACATCTAAAGGGAGAATTCTCAAAAGAAGAATCTTAAATAACTGAAAGATACATAAATCTATGTCCAGTGAACGATGAAAACAGAAGCAGAAAACTTCTGGACATAGCTTGAGGAGTCCTATAGAAGATAGGGAGGAAGGATGTTAAAGCAGGGGTGGGTGAAAGTAAAGGTGATCACAAGGGAACCCTCAGAAAAAACTAGCCTAGTGTCATAGGAGCTCACAGACTTCGGAAAGCCAACCAGAATGTTTACAAGGGTTTGCCCTAGGCCCTCTACATATGTGTGATCTTGTGTAGCTTGATCTACTTTTTGACTCCTAATGGTGGAACAGGGTCTGTTCCTAATGTTTTCCTTCGATTCCAGGAATATATTCTTCCTAATGAGTTTACTTTGCTGGCCTTAGTACAGGGGTAGGAGCTTGGTCCTACCTCAACTTGACATGCCTTTCTTGGTTTACGACCATGGGAAGCCTGACCCTGTCTCAACAAAGGCAGAAGTAGAGTGGATTTGGGAGGGAGTGGGGGAGTGGGGGATGGAATAAAATGAGGGAAGGGAAACTATGGTCAGGATGTAAAATAAATAAATAAATTTAATGACTAATGATTAAAATATATTTTTAAAAAAGTTTAGTTTTTTGGGTTAGCTTTCTTTTGGTATATTGTCACTTCCTGTTCTTAAATTGCATCATGATAATCTATTTATTTTATTCCTACATATTTACATTTACAATTGATGCTGTTTCCTGTGCAATAATAAAGGGTGGGAATGAAGGACTAAAGACTAGTTAAGAGTGGAGACCACTGTGGTGATATTTTGTTTATTATCTAACAAAGCTTGCCTGAAGATCAGAGTGGAAAGCTAGTTTACTAATTATCTATGGAGGCTGGGCAGTAGTGGTGCACATTTTAATTCAGCACTCAGGAGACAGAGGCAGATGGATCTCTGTTAGTTCAAGGCCACCCTGGGCTAAATGAAATTGATCCACTAGAAAAGAGGAACAGAGCTCACACAAAGGTGATCTCAACATGAGAATGACAAGTCTTTAATCCCATCACTAAGGAGATGGAGACAGAAATGGATATAGCTGGGCAGAAAAACAAATATAAGGTGGAAGGAGACAGAAGCTCTGAGTAGTCTAAGACATAGTTCGTCTAAAGCAGTCAGTCTGAAGCTGTCTGAGGACAGGATCGACCCTCCAGTCTGAGCTAGAGTTAAGAGCTAGTAGCTGTCTATTTTGCTTCTCTGATTTTTCAGCTTCTCCCACCCCAAAATCTGACTGTGAGGTTTTATTATTAAGATCTATTAGAACTTTAAAAACAGACCACTTCCATGAAGATTATTCAATCCCATTAGGATTTAAGTTGGAGGTATTTGATTTGTGATTGATCCTCTTTTCTCTAATTCACCAGTAGAATAATATACTGCCCCTTCTTTTGACTAATAAGAACATTGGAGAGAAAGTTTTGGAGATTTCTATGGTTTGGACTTCCCTTCATGTGGAATAAAGTACCTTTTATATATCTAAAAAATCGACTTTTGATTGTAAAATGTACTGTTTGGAGAAGTATGAGATAGATATGAAGAGAACACTACAATTATGAAAAAAACTGCTAGAGCAAAGAATACAGCAGTGTTCTCTTTAGGAAAATGACAGGCACTGGGAGTAATAGAATGATATATTTAATTTTAAACTCAGTTTTTATTACTTCCATTCACAGGACACAAATATAATGTTTTTATAGCCCATGAGGTCTCAAAATTGAAGTATTTAACATTTGTATTTGAATAGTTTGACTCTGAACAAAAATAAAAAAAAACTGTGTGGTATGTTTCTATTATTGTAAGTTTAAGTCACAGCTTAAAATTTATTTAGTACCAAATGCTTCATTATTTCAATTTTAAACCAAGTGTAAGTTAAATCACGATGTTATAAAATATTAGGTGTTGGCAGATCCTTCATTAAGGAAGAGAAGAACTTGAATACTATCTCTTCAGTAGGGGAGACAGTATCCTTTCCTTTTCCCTTCTTTTCTTCATTCAGGTAGAAATGAAAAAAATGACTACACTGGGTTTCTGTAGTATACTGGATTTCTTAGCAAGTGATTCAACATGAATATATTAAAATATCATGAATTAAACCTGATAATAGGTGATGATAGAGAAAAAAGATTCATCTCTGTAGATTTCTGTATAAGTTTCAGACAGATAATTAAACAGGAGAATCTCTTCTCCCTAGTAATTATTACTGCTTCTATCAAAAGGATATTTGGGCATCTGAATGTCCTTAGTCTTGTAAATTCCATTTCCTTTGTCATCACTATGGGCTACACTCCTTCCTCCAGTATGGACAATTTCAGTTCTGAGGTGATAGCTGTAGTACATGTATAAGACCAGTACTGCTAATCTAATAATGTTCAATTACAGAAGTATCAGTTTCTACACAAGCCTAAACATGGTTTCCGTTTCAGGTGACTTAACAGGTATAAGAAAATTCCATTGAGATACTTTAAATTGTTTTCTACAAGAATTAAGTATACTTAGAAGAAAAACAATAGACATGGCAAGTGGATTGTGGAATTCCCAGGGGCCCTTCATCCTATACAAAAACTGTAGGTAACTAAGGAGTTATAAGAATGAGGACAAAAAAGTTTCCTATCCAGGGAAGAGCCTTAAACTTGTAATTCAATAATAATTATGTAATCCTGAAAGTATATATATATGTATATACAATATACAGACCAAGCAGGTTTTATTTATGTCTATTTAGGAGTAAATACATGTATGTATATATTTACAAAAGAAGACAGTCAACTAACTGGACATTGAGTGCAGCTGATTGCTCACTTGCTCCAGTGTAGGGTGCTGTTTCTGTAACACAATCAAGTAAGGCAAAAATTACAAAGGAACTTTGTTTTAGCTTTTTTTCTTGCCTTTATTTCACATTAAAATGGGTTAGATTTTTCAAAGGGAAATATATAAGAAAGAAGCAAACAAAACATAAAATAACAATGACTCCTGCTTTGATTATACTTGTTTTGGGAGAACAGTCTTTGGTGTTTCCTTAAGGCATGGAGACAACACAATCTCCTTAGTGCAGCATTCTGTGCCCGACACATCACTCAAATTTACCTCTGCAACTTTTAGTCCCTGCTCCACCTTGCTGCTTGTATCTCCAACACAGTCCCTTGCATTATAATCTGCTCATTCTGAAACCACAGCATCTGCCTAACAATAATGAGTGATTCCATACTTGGTTATTAACTCATATAATAAGTTCATAACTTATTTTTTCTTATTTAGTGAAATACTTTAAAAAATTCTTTGTTGATTCTTTGGAAATTTCACATTGTGTATCCCAATGTAGTTCATTCCCCATTCTCTCTTCTGTGTCCCTCATACCTGGAGTACAGACCCCCAAAATTAATTAAAAATCAATCAAACTAGAAAGCAAATGAAAAACCCACCTCAAAACTCCAACTTTCTAATACCTTTTCATTAATCCTAGTGGTATCAGGAACTATAGTGTATCTTGTAATAAACCCCTTTTAGTACAATCAGTTCCACCCATAAAATGTTCATTTCCATGAGTAATTTATCTGGTTCAAAGTCTTCTTCTGGTTTCTGGATCACCATTGTTACTGGGCCATCATTGAGACACCTCTTGGATATCCTGCTGTTGCCTTAAGTGATGGGGATCCTGTAGGGTTATCATTCCACAGGAACAGGCCCTTCACACATTCAGCAAGTCATAGACAGGGCAGCTGTTAAGGTTGGACAACTGAAGGCCCAGGATGTGAGTGTTGGTTGTAGCTGAGTTGGTCAGTCTAGGTGATCTATCTAGCTGGTCTATCAGGTGATAGAAAGAGCCAGGTCTCATTGGCCTATGCTATCAGGAACAGCTCTTCTATGCTTGGTTCATCTTTTCATGTAGGGGGTAGTGTCAGCTCTCCTGCTGGAGTGTCTAGTGAGGGGTAGGGACAGCTATCCCATGGCCATGAGGGACAAGGTTGATTTAGCATGACCTTCGTATTTCAAGTCACATGGTTCTTATGACCCTCTGTGGTAACACAAGCCATAGACATCTGTCTGGACCCTATGAAAAGATCATGTACTCAGGCATGGTTCCCCTCAGCATTCGAGACTCAGATGTCACCATGGCCCAAGGTGGCAGAATATGTCAGTCAAATTAGCATGCTCTCCTGTGGCAGTGTGGCCCTTGAATACCAATATGACCCCAGGTGGAGTTCCAGACCTCTGATATCAGCATGACATTCAATGGTGTCAGGAGACACAGACGTCAACTCAGACCCTGACTGCAGTAGGGACATATGGATCTTGATAACAGGCCCGGTTCAGATGACACCATGGTTCCAGTGGCAGCATGGTCCTCAGACACCAACAGGGTCACAGGATCCAGACTAGATGCTAGGCATCCATTTAGCCTTTGGTGGCACTACAAGTCAGAGACATCACATATCCCCATCTGTGATAGTACTGTACACCAAGGCAAGGTCCCAGGCAAGAACCCAGCATTGGGTACTACTGTGGCCCCAGGTAGCAGTACAGTACACCCAGTTCAGCATGGCTCCCACAGCAGAGCAGCCCTCTGACACCAACATGGCCCCAGTTGGTGGTCCTGACCCCTGGCATCAGTATGACTTTCCCTGATATCAGGAGCCATAGACATCAACTCAAACCCTGGCTGCAGTAGAGCCATAGAGCCAGTCATGGTCTTAAGCAGGAGCCCTAATCCAGACAATATAAGGCCCTAAGTGGCAGCACAGACAACTCAATCAGTAAGGCTACAGCTCTGCCCTGGACATCACCATTGCATCTGGTAACAGTGAGGCCACTGAGACCTGTAGGGCCCTGGTTTCAGGTGACCCTAGCCTCGTCCCCAGACCCTGGCTGCTACAGGACCATGGATCCAGACATGCCTCCTAGCTACAATGCAGACATGGATGCTATCATATTCTCCCTTGCCAGCACAGCCACTCAAATCAACAAGTCCCCAGTGGCAAAATGGATCTTGGACAAAAGAATGGTTATGGGGGTGATCCATACTTGGGTATTGCTGTGGTCTTGATCACAACATTGATCATGAACATCAACATAAATCCAGGCTACCACAAAACCATATATGGCCATAGGCAGAAGTCCAGTCCTGGATGGTGGCCTGATCTGGGTGATAAGCAGGCCATCAATATCAGCTCATTCCTTAAGGGGACACTTTTGATAAACAAATACCAACAAAAATTGAAAGCTTAATTTGACTTCATTTGAACCCATCTAAACAAGTAATGCTGTGCGTGTGTATGTTTGTGTGTGTGTATGTGTGTGTGTGTGTATGTGTGTGTGTGTGTGTGTGTGTTTATATGTGTGATCAATGGATACTGCAGTTTTAAATCAATACTTTGTTTAAGGTAGCCATAAACTATGACAAACTGTAATAATTATTACTGATTATTTACACAAAAGTAGGTATTATATACATTGGGAAACTGTTTCCCAGTTAAGTAATTTGACGCTCAAAAAGTGGTTTACTTCAAATATGACATTCTATTTTCATTTTATTTCTCAAGACAGTTTGATCTTCCGATAAACTTAATGATTAGCTCTAATTTTAGTCTTGTAGATGTCTTTCTTTAAAAATTGTAGTTTATTTTCATTATAGATATCCTTGATTAATTTTAAGAAAATACTACTTTAAAAGTTAAATTTTGAGCAGGCATCTTCATCAGTCACCATTCTGATCTTGCCCCTCAAACCTCCAGTTGAAAGAGGGACCTGGAGGCAAAACAAAGTGAACAGCTTCATGGGTCCCCATTCTGGTCTTGCCCCATCCATCCTATGGTAGAAAGAGAGAGAGAGAGAGAGAGAGAGAGAGAGAGAGAGAGAGAGAGAGAGAGAGAGAGAGAAAGAGAGAGACAGAGACAGATACAGACAGAGAGAGAGACAGAGAGATAGAGAGAGAGAAAGGATAGAGCCTTGAGCCTTGAACCCATACCCACAAGGAGAGGTAGAGACCCCACAAATACCCACTGGAAGAAGAGATGGTAAAACAACAGTATAAGAACATATCCAGCAAGAGAAAGACTTATATGACACCACCCGAGTCTAGGGATTCTAAATAAGCAAGACTTAAGCATCCCAGGGCAGATGAAACAGAAGAGAATGACCACTAAAACAGCCTCATGAAAATGATAGAGGCACTCAAAGAGGAAGAGATTATCCCTTAAAGAAATGGAAGAAAAAACAAACCAAAAAATGCAAGGAATCAATGGATCTCTTAAAGAAAGCAAACAATTAAAAAGATGAAGGAAACAATTCAAGCAGTTCGAGACCTGAAAACTGAAATAGAGACAATAAAGAAAACACACTGAGGGAATGCTGGAAATAGAAAAGCTAGGTAAATGATCAGGAACTGCAAATGCAAGCATAACCAATAGAATACAAGTGATTGAAGACAGAATCTCAGGCACTGAAGATAAACTAGAGGAAATAAATTCATCTACCAAAGAAAATCTCAAATTCAACAAATACTTAACACAGATATCCAGGAAATATGGGACACCACGAAAAGACAAAATAGTACAGAAGAAGGCATAGAAGTCCAGCTCAAAGGTGCAGAAAACATATTCAACAAAATTACAGAAGAAAACTTTTTCAACCTGAAGAAAGACAAACCTGTGACAGTACACGAAATTTAGCGAACACCAAATAGACTGCACCAAAAACAAAACAAAAATCCTCTAACCAATCAAAACACCAAGTATACAGAATAAAGAAAGAATATTAAGATCAGTGAAGGAAAAAGTCCAAGTAACATATAAAGGCAGACCAATCAGAATGACACCTAACTTCTTCATGGAAACTCTGAAAGCCAGAAGGTCATACAAACACTAAGAGACCTCTGATTCTATCCCAGACTACTATACCCAGCAAAACTCTCAATCACTATAGATGGAGAACACAAGGTATTCCATGACAAAATCAGATTTACACAATACATATTCACAAATCCATCCCTACAGAAAGTTCTGGAAGGAAAACTCCAACCCACGGAAGCTAACTACATTCACAAAAACATAGGCAATATATAATCTCACTTTACCAAAAGCCAGAAATAGGGGAAAAACTCACACACAATACCACCATAAAAAAAGAATTCAAAACAAACAAGAATCAACAATCAATGGTCATTAATATCTCTCAATATCAATGGTCTTAACTCAAATATAAAGAGACACAGACTAACAGGATGGATGTGAAGACAGAATCCATCCTTCTGCTGCGTACAAGAAACACATTTCATCTGCAAAGACAGAGACATTACCTCAGAGTTAATGGTTGGGAAAAGATTTTCCAATTAAATGAACATAAGAATCAAGCGTATGTGGCTAACAAATATCTAACAAATTAGACTTCAAACTAAAATTAATAAAAAGAGATGAAGAAGGGCATTTCACAGTCATCACAGGAAAAATCCATCAGGATTAAGTCTCAATTCTGAACATCTATGCCCCCAAAACAAAGGCATCAACACTCATAAAAAATTTTACTTAAACTCAAATCACACATTAAACCTCATTCACTTATAGTGGGGGACTTCAACACCTCATCTTGACCACTGGACAGGACTACCAGACAGAAACTTAACAAAGAATCAAAGGAACGAACCAAAGTTATAACCCAGTTGGGTTTAACACAGATCTATAGAGCATTCCATACAAACACAAAAAGACCTTCTTCTCAGCATCACATGGAACCTTCTCTAAAATTGACCACATACTTGGCAATGAAGCAAACCTCAACAGGTACAAAAAAATGGAATAAGCCCCTGTATTTTAGCAGACCACCATGGCTTGAAATTAGAATTCATGAACTACACAAATTACTGAAACCCCACAAACTCATGGAAACTGAAAAATGTTCAATTACATCACTCCTGCATAAAGGAAGAAATAAAAAAGAAATAAAAGACTTCCTAGAATACAATGAAAATGAGGACACAACATAGTCAAACCTATAGGACACTATGAAAGCAGTTCTAAGAGGAACGTTCATACAACTAAGTACTCTTTCTCACTCTTCAACTAATACTTTGTTGCCTATTTTTCCTTTAAATGTCATGTTCCAATTAAAGGATAGTTGTGGAATATTTCTTAAGCTATAAAGGTATGTTATATTTGTTTATGCAGCATTTGTTTAATGATGTAAAGATGAGTTTCTATATCTCCTTGCTTTACCAAGGCACCTGATTGATTCAATAAAAAGCTGAACAGCCAATTAATAGGCAAGAGTGGCATAGGCTCAGGAGAAGTGGGTGAAAAGAATGAGGAAGAAAGAGTGGGAGACTCCCAGGACCAGGGAGCCAGGCAGCCACTACCCAGTTAGACATGGAGTAGGACATACAGAATCAAAGAAAGGTTAAAAACAATACAAAGAATCAATGCAACGAAGTTGGTTCTTTGAGAAAATCAACAAGATAGACAAAACTTTGTCCAAACTTACCAAACAGCAGAGAGTGAACACGCAAATTAACAAAATCAGAAATGAAAAGGGGGACATAACAACAGACTCTGAGGAAATCCAGAGAATCATTAGGTCATACTTTGAAAACCTGTACTCCACAAAATTCGAAAATTTAAAAGAAATGGATGACTTCCTGGACAGCTATCATTTGCCAAAACTAAATCAAGAACAGATCAGCAATTTAAATAGACCTATAACCCCTATGGAAATAGAAGCTGTCATCAAAAGTCTCCCAACCAAAAAAAGTCCAGGTCCAGATGGCCTCAGTGCAGAATTCTACCAGAAATTCAAAGAACAGCTTATACCAATTCTTCTCAAAGTGTTCCACACAATAGAAGCAGAAGGGTCTTTGCCAAACTCTTTCTATGAGGCTTCAATAACCTTGATCCCCAAGCCACACAAAGACACAACTAAGAAAGAGAACTTCAGAACAATATCCCTCATGAACATTGATGCAAAAATACTCAATAAAATACTGGCAAATCGGATCCAAGAACATATCAAAACAATCATTCACCACGATCAAGTAGGTTTCATCCCAGGGATGCAGGGATGGTTTAACATACGAAAATCCATCAACGTAATCCACCATATAAACAAGCTGAAAAACAAAAATCACATGATCATCTCACTAGATGCTGAAAAAGCCTTTGACAAAATCCAACACCCCTTCATGATAAAGGTCTTGGAGAGATCTGGGATAACAGGGACATACTTAAACATAATAAAAGCTATATAAAGTAAACCAACAGCCAACATCAAACTAAATGGACAGAAACTCAACGCAATTCCTCTAAAATCAGGAACAAAACAAGGCTGTCCACTCTCTCCATACCTTTTCAACATGGTGCTTGAAGTTCTAGCTATTGCCATACGAAAACAAAGGGGGATCAAGGGGATACAAATTGGGAAGGAAGAGGTCAAACTTTCACTGTTTGCAGACAATATGATAGTTTACATCAATGACCCAAAGAACTCTACCAGGGAACTCTTACAGCTGATTAACACCTTCAGCAAAGTGGCAGGCTACAAGATCAACTCAAGAAAATCAGTAGCCCTACTATATACAGATGATAAAAGGGCTGAAAGAGAAATCAGAGAAACATCACCCTTTACAATTGCCACAAACAACATAAAATACCTTGGGGTAATGCTAACCAAACAAGTGAAAGACCTGTATCGGAAGAACTTTGAATCTTTAAAGAAAGAAATTAAAGAAGCCCTCAGAAAATGGAAAGATCTCCCATGCTCTTGGATAGGTAGGATCAATGTAGTAAAAATGGCAATCCAGCCAAAAGCAATCTACAGATTCAATGCAATCCCCATTAAAATCCCAGCACAATACTTCACAGAACTTGAAAGAACAATAATCAATTTTGTATGGAAAAAAAAAAGACCCAGGATAGCCAAAACAACCCTGTTCAACAAGGCAACGTCCGGAGGCATCACCATCCCTGACCTCAAGCTCTGTTACAGAGGTATAGTCCTGAAAACAGCTTGGTATTGGCACAAAAATAGACAGGTAGACCAATGGAATCGAATTGAAAACCCGGGTATTAACCCACACACGTACAAACATCTGATCTTTGACAAAGAAGTTAAAAATATACAATGGAATAAAGAAAGCATCTTCAACAAATGGTGCTGGCATAATTGGAGACTGGCATGTAGAAGAATGCGGATCGATCCATGTTTATCGCCAAGCACAAAGCTTAAGTCCAAATGGATCAAAGACCTCAACATAAATCCAGCTATACTGAACCTTTTAGAAGAGGAAGTGGGTGGTACCCTTGAACGAATTGGTACAGGAGACAGCTTCCTGAACATAACACCAGTAGCACAGACAGTGAGATCAACAATTAATAAATGGGACCTACTGAAACTGAGAAGCTTCTGTAAGGCAAAGGACACAGTCAGCAAGACAAGAAGGCAGCCCACAGAATGGGAAAAAATATTCACTAATCCCACATCTGCCAGAGGGTTGATCTCCAAAATTTACAAAGAACTCAAGAAGCAAGTCTCCAAAACACCAAAGGACCCTATTAAAAAGTGGGCTGCAGAACTAAATAGAGAGTTTTCAATAGAGGAGTCTAAAATGGCTGAGAGGCACTTGAGAGAGTACTCAACATCCTTAGCCATCCGGGAAATGCAAATCAAAACAACTCTGAGATACCATCTCACTCCTGTCAGAATGGCTAAAATCAAAAACACCAATGACAATTTATGCTGGAGAGGATGTGGTGAAAGGGGGACACTCCTCCATTGCTGATGGGAGTGCCAACTGGTTCAGCCACTTTGGAAATCAGTATGGAGATTCCTCAGAAAAATGGGAATAAACCTACCACAAGACCCAGCAACTCCACTCTTAGG
This sequence comes from Mesocricetus auratus, assembly GCF_017639785.1. Classification (NCBI taxonomy): domain Eukaryota; kingdom Metazoa; phylum Chordata; class Mammalia; order Rodentia; family Cricetidae; genus Mesocricetus; species Mesocricetus auratus. Next base: position 39,039,633 of record NW_024429180.1, on the reverse strand, counting down.
CATATATCCAAAAGATGCCCATTCATACAACAAAGAGGTCTGTTCCACTATGTTCATAGCAGCTTTATTTGTAATTGCCAGAACGTGGAAGCAACCTAGATGTCCCTCACCTGAAGAGTGGATAGAGAAAATGTGGTACATCTACACAATGGAGTACTATTCAGCAGAAAAAAATAATGGAATCATGAGATTCGCAGGCAAATGGATGACACTAGAAGAAACCATCCTGAGTGAGGTCACCCAGTCACAAAAAGAGAAACATGGCATGTACTCTCTCATATATGGATTTTAGACATAGATCTGTGGAGTGCCAGCCTACAATCCTATGGCCAGAGAGTCTGGGAAACAGAAACTTCATTTAGTGGCTGATCGAAGAAGAGGCAGACTCCCTTGGTTAAGTACTGAGCTGAACTCAAGAAGGCCAGTAACAGAGAGGGAGGACTGATGATCAAAGGGATTAAGACTGGGCTGGTTTAACCCCCAGAAACAGCTGACCAGACAAAGGTTAACTCTTGAATCCCAGGCATCAGCCTGGGAATCTAGCATGGGACTGATCAAGACCCTCTGAATCTGGGTGTCAGTGAGGAGGCCTAGGTAATCTATTGAGCCTTGGGCAGCAGATCAGTAACCATCCCAAGTATACACACGGACTTTGGACTCCCATAGAACAATGTGAGGTGCACTCTCACCCTGAACTCTTGGGGAAGGGTCTAGGCCCTGTCCTATATGGAATGACAGACTATGGACACCCCCATGGAGGGCCTCACCCTCCTTGGGGGAATGAGGGGATTACGGGGGGTGGGGGGAGGGCACGGGAGGAGGGGAGGGAATGGGAGAGGGACCTGGAACTGACTTGTGAAGCAACCTCGTTTCTTATCTAAATTTAAACTGGAAAATAAAATATATAAAAAAAGCCCAAGGTTAAATGTAAATGAAGAGAAACAAGTACACTTAAGTTGTAAGAGCTAGGGGGATAAGCCCAAGATAAGGCTGAACATTCCCACCTGATATTAGGTCTTGTATCCGCTTTGGGGAGCCGATCTGTTGCACAAAAGAAAGCCTGCTAAAGATACTTGCTGATATTCTGATATGCCCTGATTACACAAGTGTTAGAGTGACACAAGTTAACAATGAATTCTATTTCTTTAAGTGATTTCTTTGCTCGGTATTAGGTCTTTATGTGATAACTTATCTTCATTTATGAGAGATTAAATCTATTTTACACAAGTATATTAGAATACAATGTAATTTTCTTATAAACTAATATGTATGCATTTTATGTGAAAAAGTTGATATTGCATTAGAAAATGAAATATTTTCAAATATGTGGTTACAAAATGTGTGTTCATTTGTTCTGCATGTAACAATGGAGTCAAATTTAAACATGTAACTGAAGTATTGTTGTAGCACAAGGGAAAAATTCTTGTAACCTAACAGAAAGCAAGTAATAACACAAACTGAATGTGGTAATCACAGAAATGAATAAGCTTTTCGACTAGGTATCAATGCTTTCATTTAGTATTCTCTTTTATACATTATCACAATCTAAAAGTGAGATTTCTAAGTAGGTAATTTTGATCAAAAACTACATTTAATAATACTGAAACATTATCTGAAAATACATTAGACTTCACAGCTTTTTGTTCTCCTCTTGTTGTCAATAGATTCTGCTATAACACATTTTATAATGAGGTAGCACCCTCCGGACCTAAATGTACCTTCAGATATGCAGATTCATGTTGCCAGACAGTAGAATAATTGCTTCTGTCTAAGATGGTACAAATCAAAATAATTTCTTAATGATAGTATTACATGAGACTGAAAATTGAAATCTCTTTATCATGGCATAATAACAGTAGCTTTGGAAGGCAGCATAGTTTAGGGGCAGGGACAAAATAAAAGATGATGCCTTAGTGTAAGACATTGTTCTGTAGTGTTGTCTGGATGTGCTCATCATAGAAGGTAACATGACTTTAGTCATCATCGTCCTTTCTTTCAACTCATAGTTGTAAATACTGAGTGTTTTAGCTATCTAAAGCATCCTGGAGATCACAAACAGCGTTATGTCAACAAAAGGTTAAATTTCTGACTGAATAAACTATATTCAGCAAGAAATAAAGTAAGAACAATAAATGATATAAATAAGAAAAATTTTCTATATTCTTATTTTTTGTTGTTTACCTGTTTCAATTTATGGCTTAAAAAGATTTATTAAGTTTTTATTTATATTTGTGTGTCTTTGAAATTTTGTGGGCACATGTGCAGGTTTCCTCCCAAAAATTAAAACGGTGTCACAAGTTGTTGAAGATTAAGTTACAGTCAGTGGTAAACCACATGTGCTTTGGGAACTGAACTAGAGTCAGCTTAGAAAAGTAGCAAGCTCTCTTAACTGCTTAGACATATTTTCAGTCCAGAAGTACTTTTTAAATCTTCAGAGACATTAGGCATATGCATTTACTTACACAGAAAGCCTTTATTTACAACACACTCATCAGCAGAGCTGAATATGCCTGATAGAATAACTTGTGAAACTCAGACACAAGTTGTAGAACAGATTCAATCTCAAAATATAGTTCCATTGAAACACACACACACACACACACACACTCACACACAATCAGAGGGAGAGAAAGAGAGAGAGACAGAGACAGAGAGAGAGACAGAGACCATAATAATTTAAGATGTAGTTATACAAATGACAATAGCATATTAAATATTGCTGTGTATACAAATTGCTGAAACACTACTACTATCCTAACACCTTACAGTTGCTTCTTCCAACGCTAATTCTGTTCACAAAGATAAATGATTCATAAAACCTCAAGCAATAAATGAGATTTATATTACAAATCGAATGTGTAATCTTATATTTATTACAAAAAATCCATTAATATTTGAGCAATGATCCAAAGTTCTGAGTAGAATGTTTATATTAACAACAGTTAGCACATTTTAAATGTGTATATTTAGAAATTGTATTTGTCATTCTGAATTACCAAGAAAGTAATGGAATTAATAGCACATTTTCCTTTACATTACAATTCTTGTTTTGTTTTGATGTGGGGTTTTCTTTTATCAACTGTCAAATAAAATGTACATTTGAATAATTATACATAATATATATGTATACTATATATACTATGTATATATATATATTTGTCATGATGTTTTATGTCCATAGAAATTAAGTTGTGATTACAATAAATCTAATTAATAGACCCACTGTGACACTATCTGTGTATGTGATTGTGTGCATATGAGTGTATGGTGCAAACAAATCTACTCTCCCAGACAATTTAAATCCTACATCACATTGTTTACTACCATCTTGCCAGCATAATTTTTTTCCTTTCATAGAAAACAAATTATTTTTCCATACAACATATTCTGATAAAATTTTTTCTCCCTTTCTTCCTCCCAGTTCCTTCCCATTTCCATTCCTTTCCAGATTCATTCCCTTTCTGTCTCTCTTTAGAACAGAACAGCCTTCTAAGAGTCAACACCTAACATAATGAAATAAAGCATAATACAATGAAGAAAAATATATCACATCAACATTGGACACATCAAACCAGCAGGAAGAAAACTGTCCTAAGTTGATATACAAGGGTCCAAGACTCACTTGGTTTCAGGAAACAGTACCCTAAAAATAGTAAGATTTTGGACACAATATAAACATAGAGGATGTGGAGGCATGTAGGACCTTGTTATTTATGATTGACAGCCAGTGTAAACAATTAGCATTATAGATAGAAAACAAGTTATTATCTACTGCTCATATTTTATTTGTATTTTTAGGTTGCCAGCACAATGTGATGATTACATTTTGATGAGTTCTTGGATTCTGCTTATGAGCATTTTATTGAGTATTTTGCATCAATGTTTATGAGAGATGTTGGTCTGCAATTCTCTTTCTCTTTTGGTACAGAAGACCCTGTTATTTTCTTTTGATTTATTTTCTGTATTAAAATCCACATATGGTTTCCAGCTCCTGGTTACCACAGGGACATGAAGGAACATTTCTTCCACACTTTCTAAATATTTTCTTGGTATTTTTCTACCTGCTGATAACAACTGCAATTTCATACTAATAATAAAAGGAACTTTCAGGTCAAACAGATGTGAATATCTTCCATTACACCCTAGTTGCCAATAAATGATTTTTGACTTGTTGTAAGCTGCATAAATGCTTCAGACATATATTGCATAATTATAAGATATGGTAGATGTTTGATAAATTTTGCATTTGAAATCATAGAAGACCTTTAAGACAAGAGGAATTTTGTCTATTTTATTAAACATTCAAAGTCTTAAATCAGGAAATATTAACTCAGTAATATTAAATTATAATATTGTAATAGTGGAAAAGTATGATATTTCAGATGGGCAATATAGGATAGAGAAAACAATTTTATGGTAGAAAATCTTGACATAGGCAGCAAACAAAAGTCCATAATCATTCAACATGTGATAGACTGGTGTTAATAAAGCATAATAATGGGAAAAGACAAAATATTGGAAGATGGGCTGTTGTTTTAAAGTAAGAGTGTAAATTGGTTTGATAATGTGTGGGTGAAGGATTTACTGCATGAATTTCCTTAAGTGCTTTATTATTCAAAAGAAGAAGCATAGGAAAGAAATATATTCAAATGTTTTTTCTTGCACATTTCCCTTTGATTAAAATCATTTTTAAATTGAAGCTATTAACCAGATGCACAGTCTAGATGGGTACTTATCATCTTAAATGTGTTGTGTTATATTCAGGTATGATTGGAAACAAATAAGCAGTGAAGAGGTATTATTTCAATATTCACACCCAAACCCCATACATCCTAATTCTTTTCATGATCAATGACTAGGATGGTATATGTGCTAGCATATGATATACACTATATATATTCAATATCACTGATAGTATTATAATACTTTTCTATATGACATTTTCTTATATTATAAAATTGCTCAGCCATAAAAGGCAATGATTTTATAATGTAAGTCCCAGAGAATGTGGATAAGAAGAGCACTGAAAGTAATCATTAGCATGACTTGGAGTAGAAAAACGACATCTGGTGAGGCACAGTGTTTTCTAAGAGAATTAGGTACAATGTAAATGATTAAAATGAATTTTCCTAGATCTTGGATTATAGCTAAGTTTCAGGGTATCTATGTAACATATCTGAGATTTCCATGTAAATCCTTCTGCTTTTAGCTCATTTCATGAGGTTTGATTCACAGAGCCATTATAATAAGATTTGGAAACATTTTCAAATAGATATTTAGTATCTTACCACAATAAAGCCAAATTACAAGTTGACACAATTAGTTTCAATACACATTTAGCAGTCATGTGCCATGTGTTCCAAAAGATACAGCCATGCCTCACTGATGAGACAAACACAATACTTTTGGGGGAATGTGATATGTCACCAGACATAATGTCAATGGGACAGAACATACATACAAACATTGACTTCTTTTTACAATTGGAAAAATGTGGCAAGAATGGGCAACAGAGTTCAAGAATACAAGAGGAGACTAAACAGAATCAACTGGTTTGACATACGGGGTTCACAGACGAGGTGTATGTTGGGGTGGGCCAACTTATAATCCTAATTATGGTCCTGGGTGCTGGCTAGGTTGGCCAGCCTACCACCAAGATGAGATTTCCAGCAGTACCCTTGCTCTTTTGGGACAGGCTCACCCACACTCATACGACTGGCGCGACTCTCTTTTTCTTTTACTTTTTTCAAGTTTTACTTGATTTTAACATTTTCCATATTTCTATTTTTAGTACAGTATGCTTTTCCTTTAAAGTAATTTATCATGGAAGTCATATAATATAGAAACATTATGTTTTTAATTTAGTACAATGAACTTTTCCAAATTTTAAGGTGAAGATACTATGTTGTTTTGATACAATGATGTTGGTAGTCCCCTAAATACTAGGAATTTGATTCATTACATGCAATGTCTATATGTTTTTAAAACAGGAGAATGGAGTCAAGGGGCGCTGGGGAAGGACTTTTGGAATTAAAATAAATTAGAAGTGGATATAATGCTTTAGTGAAATATACCTCAAAACAGAGAACTAGTAGCAGAAATATATACTTTTGATTTACTTATTACTGATACTGCAAATGCTGTTTGAGTAAGTGAAGTACAAAGCTTTTATTTAAAAGGAATAATAAAATGTTTTGACTTCTCAAATAATTGTTACCTTTTTCATTCATCTTTAAATTCATAGTGCTATTATTTCCGCTGAAATAAAATTTTGTGATAGTTGGAATTTCTAATGCATATGAGAGGGATGTTTTCACATCATTTAATAATTTGACACTGGATGTAACATTGGGAAGTTAAACTGAATGCTGGTGGCACTCAGAAGGCAGAGGCGGTTGGATCTTTGTGAGTTCCAAGCCAGCCCGGACTACAGAGTGAGTGTCAGGACAAGATCCAAAGCTACAGAGAAAACCTGTCTTGAAAAACCAATAAACAAATACAAACAAACAAGCAAACAAACAAAAAAACAAATATTGGGAAGTTAAAGGCTAGTTCAAATTTGAATCTAGCTTTATGTGCGCTGCGATTCAAAACATGTGTTTAATAATCACACACTGTGTATTATGTATATTATGTGTATTATGGAAATGCACTCACACACACTCTTGCATGTATGCATCCATGTACATACACACAAAGAAATAATGGCTCAATTCGAATTATAAAATTTAAACCTCTTGTGCAGACCAAGAAGCAAATGGGTGTTCTGAAATGCCCATGCTTAAATTTGAGTCAAAGAGAGTCTGGGAAACAGAAACTTCATTTAGCGGCTGGTTAAGTACTGAGCTGAACTCAAGAAAGCCAGTAACTCAAGAAAGCCAGTAACAGAGAGGGAGGACTGATGATCAAAGGGATTAAGACTGGGCTGGTTTAACCCCCAGAAACAGCTGACCAGACAAAGGTTAACTCTTGAATCCCAGGCATCAGCCTGGGAATCCAGCATGGGAGTCAAAGAAGTTCTACCAGTCAGGTATACAGGAGAAAACTAGTGATGGGTCATTGCAGGATCAAGATGTTTATGGACTATAGGGTAGAAAGAAATTCAAGGAGACAAAGAACACTTGATTTTATTCTACAGAAACTGTACTATGCCAAGTATGCAGGATTTTGCAAGTCTGTATGAAGACTAGGGAGACAAAGTAGTTGTGGATAAAGGAACAACTCCTAGTTACTTTTTTTTGTTTGTTTGTTTGTTTTACGAGACAGGGTTTCTCTGTATTGTTTTGGAGGCTGTTGGTCCAGCCCGGCCTCGAACTCACAAAGATCTGCCTGCCTCTACCTCCCAAGTGCTGGGATTAAAGGTGTGCGCCACCACCGCCCCGGCCCTAGTTACACTTTAATAATCAACATGAGTTAGAATGATGATGCAGCTAAAAAAAACCCCCACTGAATATGCTGATAACACTGTTAAATTACAGAGACTGCACTCACATTACAAAAAGGTGAGAGTAGCTACTGAAGTCAGATCACACATTAGATGAACAATTTCTTCTTGCTTTATAAGCATTTTGCCTCCAAAAATGGGCACAAATTTAAATGCTACGAGGACTGTCTATTTCTTACCTTGCATTCTGGGAGATGAGAATTCAGACTTGCAAGGCTATAGTCAGGTATGAACAGAGCTATCTCTCTCAGGTCCTTGACAGGAGAACATTTGTTCCTAGCATCGGGCCTCTACTTGATCTTCATATCCCTTCACTGACTCTGCCTCTCATGCCTTCATTTTTAAAACTACTTATAGGACATGCTGTATCTACCTAGGTCAATGGTATCCCTATCATAGGCACATGCTAACCCCATCTCATGTTTATAATATATGTAACAACACAAAGTTTGAAAGGTTTTTATGTATGCCTATTTTATGTATGCCACAGTAATACTGGAATCCATGTCCAACAAAATACTAATTCTGTGTACCTTAAAAACCAGTGTTTAGAATTAAAAAAACTTTATATTGATTTATTTATATATGATGAAATGTAACATTTATATATACTTATGAATCTTATTTTTCCGCATCTTAAAATGAATACAGAAAATATAATTGAATTTTAGTTTTTAGTCAGTGAGCCAGTTAACATTCAATTGTTATTCACTATTCTTTGGAAACTCTGATGTCATCCCTGAGTGAAGACCTCACTGGGCCATGTGAAAATCTCAAATTTATTCACACGAGTCAACATATCTTCAGACACTAGCACAGCCATTGTTATAGCTTTGCTAATTATAGGTCTAAACTGGTTCATTCCAATATAGTCATATGGTACACACTGCTGTTTAAGTAGACTGATGACATAGCAGAAATCCCTGAACACCATTATGAAACAGTAAACCTCTGAGAAGCTACTCATGTCACATCAGTCATAGCATTATAGTGAATTGATTATTCAGTGTTTTGCAGTGGAACTTATGTAAACCTATGCAATACAGCATGAGTCACATAAAATTATAGCACTTTAGATAGATTAACCGAGTATCTTAACTTCTGCCTCTCCTCCAAAGCTATCTTCAAACTCATTTCAGGCTTGGTAGCAGACTACCAGATACAGCCTTGTCTTCTTCTCTTCCCTCATTCCCAGCTGATAACAGACATCTTCTTCAGCCCCACCTTACTCATTCCTTTATCCCAGACTTCAACTCTATTAGGACTTCCATGGAAACATATCAATCAAGCCTGTAAGAGAGGGAAGGAGACCAGCTAAGCAGGTGAGAAAAGTTTAAGATCTTCATTCTTCCTCCTTTCCTCCAAATTCACTCACTCAGTTTCATTCCCAGATCTACAGCAGACAACTATGTGGCCTCTTCTGACTTTCTCTCCTAATTGTCAGGGATTACACAGGGAACTCCCTTATTTCCTCTGTCTTATGTAGTTCCTCAGATCCCATTTGTAGACCATCTCCCATTCTCAGAGTCAGGTTCCAATACCTAGAAACACATTCATCCCTCAAATCCCAGGGATCATACATTGAAAGATCCCAGAAGAATTATCTCCCATGTAACAAATAACCATCCCACTACCATAAGACCCATAGAACAACATAAAATAACAAACAAAACACCAACATAAAAAGCTTAAGACCAGTGTCTTCAATGCCTGAGATTCTCTCTTCCATTCCACTCTTAGGTATATACCCAAATGATTCACATTAATACAAGAAGGATGTCTGTTTCAATATGTTTATAGCAGAATTATTTATAAAAGCCAGAACCTGGAAGCGACTTAGATGCCTGTCACCTGAAGAGCAGATAGAGAAAATGTGATACATTTGAACAATGGAGTACTGCTTAGTAGAAAAAACAAAACAAAACAATAGAGTCTTGAAATTTGCAGGTCAATGGGTAACACTAGAAGAAACCATCCTGAGTGAGCTAACCCAGTCACAAAAAGACAAACATGGTATGTACTTACTTATATATGGATTTTAGACATGGATCAGGGGAATGCCAGCCTACAATCCTACTGCCAGGGAGTCTGGGAAGCAGGGAAGCAGGGAGAACCCTAAGAGAGCTACGCATGGTACCCCAGAGAAGGGGAAAGACACAGCATCTCCTGAGCAGATTGGGAGCATGGGTGGAGGGGAGAGGGAGCTGGGAAAAAGAGAGGTGGAGAAGAGGACTGAAAAGGAGGACATGGGGGAGCAGGAAGGTTGAGTCTGGGGAAGAATAGAGGAGATCAGAATGAGAGATACTATAATAGAAGGAGTCATTATAGGTTTGAGTAGATATCTGGCACTAGTGAGATTTCCAGAGATCTACAAAGTTGATTCTAACTGGCAATCTAAACAATAATGGAGAGACTACCTTTAATGCCTTTCCTGGATAATGGGCTTGACTACTACTTACTGCCATATATGCCATCCTAGAACCTTCATCCAGTGACTCATAGAAGCAGAGGCAGGCACCACAGCTAAATACTCAACTGAACTCCTGGAACCCAGTTGCAGAGAGATAGGAGTGATGAGCAATGGGTTCAAGACTAGGCTGTTGAAACACACAGAAACTGATGACCTGAACAAAGTCATCGTAGACTCCAGATTGATGATTGAAAGGCCAGACCCCCTAAATTTGGGTGTCAATAAAGAGACATCGGCAATATGGGGCCTTGGGTAGTAGATTAGTATGTATCCCTGGCATATAAATAGACTTTGGGAGCCCATTACATAATGAGGGATGCTCTTTCTTCCTGGCCACATGAGGGAAGCCCTATACCCTGTCCCAGATGATATGACAGACTTTGGTGATCTCTCATAGAGGGTCTCACCCTCCCTGGGTTGGTGGGGGGAAGTGGGAGAGGGGAGTGTGAGGGAACTGGGATTGATATGTGAAGTAAGCTTGTTTCTAATTTAAAGAAAAAAGATGAAAAAGAACCAAAAAAAAACCCTAACATCAAATACCAGTATTTAGAATTTAAATCTTTCCAAATGTGGATGCCTAGAAACCTGTGTAAAGACACAAAACAAACAAGACAATATTCTTCCACTAGTGTTCAGCAACCCTAATATAATAGGCTGAGAAATACAAAATAGCTGAGTCAATAGCTGAGGACCTTAACAGACTTGATGGACAGGGTAGTAGTCTTTATACAAGAAGTCTATAAAACACACACAGACCTGGAAATAAGTGAATAAATAATTGAAGACCTGAAATTAGAAACAAAATCAGTAAGTACAGGGCAACCTTAACCAACAGAATATAAGAGCTGGAAGAGAGAATCTCAGGCAACAAAGACAGAAAAAATTTACTAGAGAATATATATATATAAATTAAGATATGAAATATTTATAAATGTTGTGAACATTGGAAAGATCTAATCTACAAATAGCAGGAATTAAAAAAGGAGAAGAAACACAGGTCCAAGGTACAGAAAATATTTTCATCAAAATCATGGGATAAATTTTCCCTCATCTAAAGAAGAAGGTGCCTATGAAGGTACAAGAAGCATACAGAACACCAAAAAGACTAGCTTATAATAGCAATATTCTCTGGCATATAATAATAATAACATTTAATGTACAGCTCAATTACTATTAAAAACTGCAAGAGAAAAAGACCAATATATGGGCAGAAGTAGTAGGATAATATGATAATTCTCAATGTAGGCGCTAAAAGCTAGAATGTTTTAGTCGAGTATTCCAGAAACTCTAAGTTACAATATATTCCATCCTAAAATTATATAATAAGTGATAAGGAATATTAAACTACAGGAAGTATACAGGGAAGGGGAGTCAAATGATACTTTATTAGGGAGAAATCACTTACATGAGAAGCCGAAAACCTGAGATCAGTGATCTGCGGGTCTTCAAGCCTTGAGCAAAAGTCCATGAGAGAGCTCCCCCCTTCCTCCTTGTCCTTTATCCCTGCCTTCTCCCATGTGGTCAGTGCTACAGGTATGTAAGATCTCTCTCTACAAATAAGCAAAACTTAGAATCTAAATTGAAAGCTAAAATAAGATATTCCATGATAAAACCAAATTTAACAAGTATTTATCTAAAAATCCATCATCATAGAAGGCACCACAGAGAAAACTTCAGCATGAAGAACATAATAACACCAAAGGATACACAGGGAAAAAGCAATCCCACATCAGCAAATCAAGAGTGTGTGTGTCGAGGGGGGCATAAATACAACATCAAAATAACAGGAATCCACAATCTTCATTGATAACTCTCAACATCAATCCTCTGCTTGCAAACAGAATCCAAGAACACATCAAAATATCATTTTCATCACAAAGATTCAAGGATGGTTGAATATCTTTAAATTGATATTTGTAATCAACCATATAAACAAACTGAAAGAAAAATGCTATATAATCAGTCCATTATTTTCATAAAATTCTTTCAACAAACTCCAGCACGCATTCATAACAAGTGTTCTAGAGATATTAGGATACAAGAGACATACCTCAAGATATTAAAAGTCAATTTACAGCAAACTCATAGCCAAAATCACCTTAAATGAAGAAAAACTCAAAACAATTCCATTAAAGTCAGAAAAGGGAAAGGGTCTCCATTTTGTCCATACCTATCCAACATAGTATTTGAAGTTAAGCTAGAAAAATATAACAAAGAGATCAAGGGACTACAAATTGGGAAGAAATAAGTCAAAGTATCTTTATTTGCAGACGATATGATTGTATAAATAAATATAAATAAATACTATATATGTGGTTCTGTTTCTTCCCTGTGATCTTTGGCTGCATTGGTCCATGAGAGAGAGGACAGCAGAAGCTGGGGACAAGGTTGCAATAGATGTGGTGGTGACAGAGACAGTCCTCCAGTAGATCACATCAGTGAATTAGCTCAACTTTATTCCAGAGCATAAGGAATATATAGGAATGGGATCCTGTGGGCAAACCCCAATTTGCATGAAGTAGCATGCTCCAATCATGTCTTCATATGTGGCAGCAGGGTCCTATAGCAAAGCTATTAGTACAAGTCATAATTATCATATGTCCAGCAGTGGAAGCCTCTAGCAAGAGATTGTGACAAAGGTCATCCTAGAGACAAATCAGGCATCCAGTCTTAGAGACAGCGTTCAGATGAGGCCAGATCTCCAGACCTAGAAACATCATCAAGATAAAGACAGGTAGAGAGCAGGAAGGCTCACTGGGAGGGAGGGAGTTCCCATGTCTTCCAACTTTGAACAAAAGCTGCCAGACCATGATAGACTGTGACCTCTGACCAGCAAGGCCTTCCAACAACTGTAGTATAAATAAATATAAATTTCTTTCGATGTCGTTAAACCCTCTAGCTCCTAAAATCCTTTGCCCCTCTCTTCAGCCAGATTTCACAAGCTCAGCATAATGTTTGACTTTGGGTCTCTCCATCTGTTTCCATAAGTTCTGATAAACTTTCTCTGATTACTACTGGGCTAGGCACCAATTTATGAGTATAGCAGAATATTGTTAGGCATAATTACATTAGCATTTTTGTGTTTGGTATTATCATAAGTCTCTGAGCCATCCAGCCTCTCAGCCCTGGAACACCAGGCAGTGTCAGGTGGACTGGAGTTGACATTGGTTGGTCACTCCCAGGACCTCTGTGCTACCTTTCCCCCAGCACATCTCATAGGCAGGGCAGTCTGTAGGTCAAAGACTGGATGGTGTTGTCATCCCTCCACAGGAAGTCTTGCCTGGTCACAGGACATGACCAGCTCAGGATACATAGCCACAAATTCTAGGAGTCTTAATTGGGGTCATGCTCATAGATTCCCAGGAGTTTCCTTTGTACCAGATTTCTGCTTTATCCTAAAATGAACCCCCTTCCCAGTCAGTTTTTTCAGTAAATTCTCCCTCATCCCACCCCAACCTAATGTTCCCATCCACATTCACATGCAGTGTACTCATGAAATCTCTTGTATTTCCCCTTCTCAGAGAGGTCCAATTGTCCCCCTCAGACGATACTTTTAACTAATCTGTTAGGGTCTGTGGATTGTTGCACAGTAATCCTGTATAGCTAATATCCACTTATAAGTGAATGCACACAATGTTTGTGTTTTTGGGTCTGTAGTAACTCACTCAGGAAGATCATTTTCTAAATCTGTCCATATGTCTGAAAATTTCATGATACCATTGTTTTTGACAGCTGAGTAATAATCCATTTTTAAAAAATGTATCACTTTTTAAAAATTCATTCTTCAATTGAAAGACATCTGCATTCTTTCCATGTTCTAGCTATTATTAAGAAAGCTTCTATGAACATAGTTGAGTAAGTATCATTGTGGTATGATTGAACATTCTTTGGGTATATGGCCAAGGGTGCTGTAGCTGGGTCTTGAAGTAGACTGATAGCCAATTTTCTAAGAAACTGCTATATTGATTTCCAAAGTGGCTGTACATGTTTGCACTCCCACCAGAAATGGAGGAGAGTTCACTTTGCTCCACATCCTCTCTAGCCTGAGTAATCACTTCTGTTTTAAATGTAGACATTCTGACAGGTGGAAGGTAGAATCTCAGAGTCATTGTGATTTGCATTTCCCTGATGGCTAAGCATGTTGAATATTTATTTAAGTGTATCTCAAGTAATTTGAGGTTCTTTGTTGAGAGTTACTTGTTTAGATCTGTACCACATTTTTTTCAGTTGGATCATTTTGGTTTATGGTATCAACTTTCTTGAGTTCTTCATACATTTTGGAAATCTGTTAGAGACATGCAAATCCATACTTATCATCCTACACAAAACTCAGCTTCAAATGTATCAGAAATCATTACATGAAACCAAATGAACTGAACCTGATATAAGAGAAAGTGTCAAATAGCCTTTATCCCATTGGCTCATGAATGGACTTTCTGAAATAAACAGAATTAGCACAGGCACTAAGATCAGCAATTAATAAATGGACCTCATAAAACAGAACAACTTCTGCACTGAACAGGGGACTATCATTTGGACAAAACAGCAGAATAAAAAGGAAATTTATTTTTATCACCTGTACAACTGATAGAGAGCTAATATCCATAATTTATAAAGAACTTCAAAATTAGATACTATGAATACAAATAACCCAATTAGAAAGTGTTATACAGATCTAAACAGTGATTTCTCAAAAGAGATAACTCAGAAGGTTGATAAATACATAAAGCAATGTTCAACATCCTTAGGTTTGGGGAAATGCAAAACAAAACTAATTTGAGATTTCCTCTTACATTTCTCATAAGAGCTAATGTCAATAAACAAATGAAAACTCATGCTGACTCATGGAGGAAAGGGAACACTTATCCATTGATGGTGAGGCTCCAAAGTTATTCAGCCTCTATGGATATCATTATGACAGTTCTCTTGAAAGACAATAATCTATCTACTTCTGGATCCAGCTGTACCACTATCTGTATGTACCCAAAAGACACTTAATGCTACTACAGAGATAGTTGCTCACCCCCTTTTGATTGCTACTCTACTCATGATAACCAGAAAATGGAATCATCATCATAAATGTCCCTCAACAAATGAATGGATAGAGAAATGGTGTTATATTTTTTTCAATTTTTTTTATTTTAAATAGCTTGTTTTACATGTCAATCCCCGTTCCCTCTCCCTCCCCTCCTCCTGCACTCCCCTTCCCCTCCACCCTCCCAACCTATTGCCAAATCCTTCCACATAGGGGATATCAGAGTCTGTCAGTTTACTCTGGGTAGGGTCCAGGCACTCCCCTAAGAGTCCAGGCTGAGAGTGCATCCCTCTTTGTGCTATAGGCACACGAAGACTGATTGTATATCAGTGATAGACACTGATCCACAGCTCAGGGCCCCATAGGTTGCCCAGGCCTTCTCGCTGACACTCACATTTGGGGGGTCCAAATCAGTCCCATACTGGCCTCCTCACTGTCAGTCTGGGATCCAAGATCTCTCCCCTGTTCAGATAAGCTGTCTCTGCTGGTTTTGCCAGCCCATTCTTTGCCAATTTGCTCATCACTCCTCTCTCTCTGTCACTGGGTTCCTTGGGTTCAGTTCAGTGATTAATTGTGTGTTTGCCTCTGCTTCCATCAGTCACAGGATGAAGGCTTCCGGATGGTTATAGACATCAAGTTCATTATCAGGAATGGGAATTCGACGTGGTCTCTCCACTATTGCTTAGCTTGCCAATTGGTGTTATCCCTTTAGATCACTCGAGGTCACTCTGGTGCCTGATCTGTATTCGATCCTATGATTCCCTCTTCCCCCTATTCTACCCCCACCCCCTCAACTTCCTTTTCCCCCATGACCAACTCTCTTCCTTTTCACCCCCTCTCTTCTTCCCAGGTCCCACTCCCCCCCACTCCTCGCCATGTTCCCCATCCATTCAGGGGATCTTGTCTCCATCCTCTTCTCTTGGGTACTATGCATATATGCATATCTTTTAGGTTCTTTCCTGTTTCCCAGACTCTCTATCAGTGGAAGTGCAAACTGGCACTATACTGATCCATGTCTAAAATCCATATATGAGTGAGTACATACCATGTTTGTCTTTTTGCGACTGGGTTACCTCACTCAGGATGGTTTCTTCCAGTGCTATCCATTTCCCTGCGAATTTCAAGATTCCATTATTTTCTCTGCTGAGTAATACTCCATTGTGTAAATGTACCACATTTTCTCTATCCACTCTTCAGTTGAGGGGCATCTAGGTTGCTTCCAGGTTCTGGCTATTACAAATAATGCTGCTATGAACATAGTGGAGCAGATGCCCTTGTTGTATGAACTTGCCTCATTTGGATATATGCCTAAGAGTGGAATTGCTCGGTCTTGTGGTAGATTAATTCCCATTTTCCTGAGGAATCTCCATACTGATTTCCAAAGAGGCTATATGAGTCGGCACTCCCACCAGCAGTGGAGGAGTGTCCCTCTCTCTCCACATCCTCTCCAGCATAAATTGTCTTTGGTGTTTTTGATTTTAGCCATTCTGACAGGAGTAAGATGGTATCTCAGAGTTGTTTTGATTTGCATTTCCCTGATGGCTAAGGATATTGAGCACTTTCTTAAGTGTCTCTTGGCCATTTTAGCCTCCTCTACTGAGAATTCTCTATTTAGCTCTTTACCCCACCTTTTAATTGGATCCTTTGGTGTTTTGGAGACTTGTTTCTTGAGTTCTTTGTAAACTTTGGAGATTAGCCCTCTGTCAGATGTAGGGTTAGTGAATATATTTTCCCATTCTGTGGCCTGCCTTTTTGTCTTTTTGACTGTGCCCTTTGCCTTACAGAAGCTTTTTAGTTTCAGAAGGTCCCATTTGTTAATTGTCTATCTCAGTGCCTGTGCCACTGGTGTTATGTTTAGGAAGTGGTCTCCTGTACCAACTCGTTGAAGAGTATCTCCCACTTTCTCTTCTAAATGTTTCCGTGTGGCTGGATTTATGTTGAGATCTTTGATCCATTTGGACTTAAGTTTTGTACAAGACGATAAACATGGATCTATCTGCAGTCTTCTGCATACCAGTACCCAGTTATGCCAGTACCATTTGTTGAAGATGCTTTCTTTTTTCCATTGTACAGTTTTAGCTTCTTTGTCAAAAATCAAGTGTTCATAGGTGTGTGGGTTAAAATTAGAGCTTTCGATTCGGTTCCATTGGTCTACCTGCCTATTTTTGTGCCAATACCAAGCTGTTTTCAGGACTATAGCTCTATAATAGAGCTTGAAGTCAGGTATGGTGATGCCTCCTGAAGTTCCTTTATTGTATAGGGATGTTTTAGCTATACTGGGCCTTTTGTTTTTCCATATAAAGTTGATTGATGTTCTTTCCAGGTCCTTGAAGAATTGTGATGGAATTTTGATAGGGATTGCATTGAATCTGTAGACTGCTTTTGGCAAGATTGCCATTTTTATTATGTTGATCCTACCAATCCAAGAGCATGGGAGATATTTCCATTTTCTGGTATCTTATTTGATTTCTTTCTTTAAAGACACAAAGTTCTTGATATGCAGGTCTTTAATTTCCTTGGTTAACATTATCCCCAGATATTTGATGCTGTTTTTGGCTATTGTAAAGGGTGATGTTTCTCTGATTTCTTTCTCAGTCACTTCATCATCTGTATATAATAGAGCCACTGATTTTTTTGAGTTTATCTTGTATCCTGCCACATTGCTGAAGGTGTTTATCAGCTCTAGGAGTAACGTTGCGGAGTTTTTTGGGTCACTTATGTAAACTATCATATCATCTGCAAATAGTGAAAGTTTGACTTCTTCTTTTCCTATTTGTATCCCCTTTATCTCCTTTTGTTGTCTTATTGCTGTAGCTAGAACTTCAAGTACAATATTGAAGAGATATGGAGAGAGTGGACAGCCTTGTCTTGTTCCTGATTTTAGAGGAATTGCTTTGTGTTTCTCTCCATTTAGTTTGATGTTAGCTGTTGGTTTACTGTATATTGCTTTTATTATATTCAGGTACATTCCTGTTATCCCGGATCTCTCTAGGACCTTTATCATGAAGGGGTGCTGGATTTTGTCAAAGGCTTTTTCAGCATCTAGTGAGATGATCATGTGGTTTTTCTTTTGCAGATTGTTAATATGGTGGATTACATTGATAGATTTTCTAATGTTGAACCATCCCTGCATTCCTGTGATGAAGCCTACTTGATCATGGTGGATGATTTTTCTGATGTGTTCTTGAATCCGGTTTGCGAGTATTTTATTGAGTATTTTTGCATCAATGTTCATGAGGGAAATTGGTCTATAGTTCTCTTTCTTAGTTGTGTCTTTGTGTGGCTTGGGTATCAAGGTAATTGTAGCCTCGTAGAAAGAGTTTGGCAGTGAGCCTCCTGCTTCTATTGTGTGGAATACTTTGAGGAGTATTGGAATTAGCTCTTCTTTGAATTTCTGGTAGAATTCTGCACTGAAGCCATCTGGGCCTGGGCTTTTTTATTTGGGAGACTTTTGATGACTGCTTCTATTTCATTAGGGGTTATAGGTCTGTTTAGATTGTTTATCTGTTCTTGATTTAGTTTTGGCAAGTGATATCTATCCAGGAAATTGTCCATTTCCTTTAAATTTTCAAATTTTGTGGAGTACAGATTTTCAAAGTATGCCCTGATGATTCTCTGGATTTCCTCTGAGTCTGTTGTTATGTCCCCTTTTTCATCCCTGATTTTGTTAATTAGCGTGCTCTCCCTCTGTCTTTTGGTTAGTTTGGACAGAGGTTTATCTATTTTTGTTGATTTTCTCAAAGAACCAACTCTTAGTTTCATTGATTCTTCTCAGTGTTTGTCTGTTTTCTACTTGATTGATTTCAGCCCTCAATTTGATTATTTCCTGGCGTCTGCTCCTCCTGGGGGAGTTTGCTTCTTTTTTTATTTGTTCCTTTACCCAGGGATGGTGCAATTGTTCATTGTTCAATCTCCATGAGTTTGTAGGATTTCTGCGATTTGTGTTACTGTTGAATTCTAATGTTAATGCATGGTGGTCTGATAAGATGCAGGGGGTTATTCCAATTTTTTTTATCTGTGGAGATTTGCTATGTTTCCTATTATGTGGTCAATTTTAGAGAAGGTTCCATGTGGTGCTGAGAAGAAGGTATATCCCTTTGTATTTGGCTGGAATGTTCTATAGATGTCTGTTAAACCCAGTTGGGTCATAACTTCTATTATTTCTTTTGTTTCTTTGTTAAGTTTCTGTCTGCAGGTCCTGTCTAGCGGTGAGAGCGGAGTGCTGAAGTCTCCTACTATTAGTGTGTTAGATTTTATGCGCATTTTGAGCTTTAGTAATGTTTCTTTCACGGATGTAGGTGCCTTTATATTTGGGGTGTAGATTTTTAAAATTGAGACTTCGTCTTGATGTATTTCTCCTTTGATGAATATGAAGTGTCCTTCTTCATCTCTTTTGATTGATTTTAATTTGAAGTCTAATTTGTTAGATATTGGGATTGCTACACCCGCTTGTTTCTTGGGACCGTTTGATTGGAAGATCTTTTCCCAACCCTTTACTCTGAGATAACGTCTGTCTTTGATGTTGAGATGTGTTTCTTGTATGCAGCAGAAGGAAGGGTTCTGTCTTCGTATCCATTCTGCTAGTCTGTGTCTTTTTATAGGCAAGTTAAGGCCGTTGACATTGAGGGATATTAATGACCATTGATTGGTGATCCTTGCTTGTACTTGATTTATTGTTAGTAAAGTTATTTTGTGTAGTTTCTCCTCCCTTTTTCTTTTGGTGTTTTGTAAAGTGTCATTATATATTGCCTGTGTCTTTGTGAATGTAGTTATCTTCCTTGGCTCTAGGTTTTCCTTCTAGGATTTTCTGTAGAGCTGGATTCATGGATACGTATTGTTTAAATCTGGCTTTGTCATGGAATATTTTGTTTTCTCCATCTATGGTAATTGAGAGCTTTGCTGGATACAGTAGTCTGGGCTGGCATCCTTGTTCCCTTAGCGTTTGTAGGACATCTGTCCAGGATCTTCTGGCTTTCATCGTTTCCATTGAGAAGTCAGGTGTAATTCGGATAGGTCTGCCTTTGTATGTTACTTGGCCTTTTTCTTTAGCTGCTCTTAATATTTTCTCTTTACTCTGTAGGTTTGATGTTTTGGTTATTATATGGTGAGGTGACTTCTTTTTCTGGTCGAGCCTATTTGGTGTTCTGTAAGATTCTTGTACTTTCATAAGCATATCTTTCTTTAGGTTAGGGAAGTTTTCTTCTATGATTTTGTTGAATATGTTTTCGGTACCTTTAAGTTGAATTTCTTCACCTTCTTCTGTACCTATTATTCTCAGGTTTGGCTTCTTCACGGTGTACCATATTTCCTGGATATTTTGTGTTAAGGATTTGGTGGTTTTGAGATTTTCTTTGGTTGATGACTCTATAGCCTCTGATGAGTCTTCAACACCTGAGATTCTCTCTTCTATCTCTTGTATTCTGTTGGTGATACTTGCATCTGTAGTTCCTGATCATTTACCCAGCTTTTATATTTCCAGCATCCCTTCATTCTGTGTTTTCTTTATCGTTTCTATTTCAGCTTTCAATCCTTCAACTGTTTGAGTTGTTTCCTTCATTTTTTTTGGTTGTTCTTTCTTGGTGCTCTTTAGATTCTTTGAGAGATTTGTTTATTTCTTGAATTTTCCCCCCATTTCATGGATTTTTTGTTTGTTTTTTCTTCTATTTCTTTAAGGGATTTCCTCGTTTCTTCTTTGAGGGTCTCCATCATCTTCATGAAATGATTTTTAAGGTCTGTCTCCTCCTCTTTGTCTATGTAGTGCTTTTCATGTCTTGCTGGTGTTGGATCCCTGGATTCTGGTGGGGTCATGTTGGTGTTTCTATTGCTGAGTGATCTCTTATTCTGTCTTCTTCCCATCTCTTCTTTCAGTGGGTGCTGGTGGGGTCTTTCCGTCTCCACTGGTCTCCTTCCTTCCTGCAGCTGAAGCTGGGGATGCTGATATGGAGTTTGGGTCCTGGTAGGGCTGATGTATTTCCTGAAGCTGGTCTCACTGGGGTTGGGGTCTTGGAATTGTTGACTTCTTTGCTGTGTGGGCAGGTCTCCTGAAGCTGTACTTGCTGGGGTTGGGGTCTTGGAAGGGCTGATGTCTTTCCTGAACCTCGACTCGCTGGGGTTGGGGTCTTGGAGGGGCTGATGTCTTTCCTGAAGCTGGACTCGCTGGGATTGGGGTCTTGGAGGGGTTGATGTCTTTCCTGTGTGGGCGGGTCTTCTGGATGCCGGGCGGCCCCCGAAGATCAAGGGGAATGGGGGAAGGGCGGGTGTTCCCGCCGGAGACCCAATCTCACCTGAAGCTGGACTCGCTAGGGTTGGGGTCTTGGAGGGGCTGATGTCTTTCCTGTGTGGGCGGGTCTTCTGGATCGGTATTATATTTATACATTAGAATATTTTCCAAACATTAAAAATGAAATCATTACATTTGCAAGTAAATAAATGGAACTGGAAATAAAAATAATCTTGAATGAGGTAACCTAGATCCTGAAAGATGAATTATGGTAGGTATTTGCTTATATGTGTGTATTTGCTCTTGATTTAATGATTGGTAAGCTACAATCCACAGAACAACAGTGTTTAGGTATAGAGTAAGAAATTTTGTTTGTATATAGAGGAGTATATAGGTATTTAGAAATGTAAATAGAAAAGATATTTTTGTACTAATCTGTGAGGGATGCTAGAGCAGGAGCCTCAAGCAGTATAGGGGAGGAAGATGGCAATGATAGAAGGTATAATGAGGTATAGGCCTAAATTATGGGCCCTTTTTTAAAAGGCAGTGTGGAATCCTACTACAGTAGAAGCTTCCTAACATACATGCATATATAAAAGTGATATAAAGGAAATTAATAAATAAAGGAAAAAACAGAGCCCCAAGTGAACATTTCTTGTCACTCAATAAAGCTTCCAGTGATGGAAATGGTTTTTGGACAAAGGGGTCCCATAGGAAGCTCCAAACAGCACACACTGTTGAAAAGACTATGTGTTACTCTCTGAAAACTAACAGGAAAGCCCTATTCCAAAAGACAACAACTATACAAATGAATGAACATGAATAAATACAATTTGTTTTTACCTGGAACCTTTACCTATTTTCTGAAGGTAAAATGCACTTTACTAAGGGAGAAATGCAAACCACAAACCAGGTTCAAAACCTTCAATCTACAGTTTACTCCAGGCTGCAGCATAACCTATTTTAATGATGGCACAAAACTTGTGTGATTAATCAACCAATATCTAGTTTTATTTTTATTTAAGGTCCTCTACAAGAGATAGAATACATATGATAAACTGCTTGGGTGCCCATGAATCTGAGACTAGATAGTTCAGGGACCTACTGTAAAACAAAGAAGAAATAAAATGACTCCCAGTAAAAATTTAATATATTAATTATATACTCTATGTCTTCCTCAACCATCCTCAGAGATGTTTTCTTCTGCTTCATATGGGGAAAAGTATGCTCACCCACAGCCAGACTATGTGCAGAGAGTGAGAAACCTGGGAACACACATCCTGAAATAGGATGTCTCTATGAAATCCCCTACTCAGAGTTCAGGGAAATATGATAATAGAAAGGTAAAGAAGCCAGAAACAGTTTAAGAGCCAGAGATATGGAGAAAACAAAGGAAACATGGTTTTTAAACAGAACAGGACCCATGCACGTGACTTACAGAGACTGGGCTAGCAGACTCAGGGATGCCTGCTTTAGGTGAGGTCCTCTGTTGGAAAGAAGTGAGAACATGCTTCATCCTAACCCAGAAGCTTATTCAATTGATAACTGCTTCCAAATGCAAATTTGTTTTCTCCAAGGGAGTCTCACTGGAGAAACAAACTACTCCTAAGTGTAGACTGTATATCCAGCAGTAGATGTCCAACAACAACAACAAAAAAATCAATCATATGTGTCCAGGCTCCTCGACGCAGAGCTTGTTGGGGCTTGTCCTTGGGATTCTGTGGTTGCCAGTTTCCTAATCTCCTGAGGAAGGCATTGGGCTTTCTCTTCTTTAATGCTCATGGGGCTGAAATAAATATCTTGCATTGATGCCGGTTTTTACTGATGTTACTTGCACATTACCCATGTCTGTATGCATTTGTGCTTTCTGTATGTGTAGAAGCACAGTGAGGATAATAATAAGAAAAGGGTAATAAATAACAGCAGGAAAATATTCCTTAATATTCTAGTTTACTACCACTTGGATATAAATTTGCACACAAAGAGTCAAGCCTTGAAATTTTAATGCCCGCTTTTCATATTCCAAATTATTAGCACTGAATTTTCCTTTTACATTCCTGTGACCCGTTGTGAAGGTTAAAGGACTGTCATTAATGGGAAATAGAGTTGAGAATGTTTATTAAAGCTGGATTTCAAAAACAGTAGCTGATACCATAGCAACCAGCAGGTCTTAAGCAAACTCCACAAGCTCATAGTTTTTATTTACATTCCTATACAGACCATTGGAAAATTTGAAGCCTTTTGGTAAGCTAGCAGGTAGAAAAACAAATATTTTTCATATTTCTAGTTTGGCAATGCTATTTTAGGTATGCAGTAATTCTATCATATAGAATTATAAATAATGAGAATAATGAAACAAACACTAACACATACACCTGGTAGTTCTTATGTAGATTCCCTCCCTGTCTTGGAAGGGCACATGGTACAGGATAGATGACACATTTGTCTATTTTATCCTTGCTAGTTTGCCATTCATGTAACTGATGGCTTAGGACACAATGCTCATCACAGCTCTTTTTATCCTCTTTAAGCTTTCAAATGAAACACATTTGACAAAGAAGAGGCACTATAATGGAATCTACTGATTATACTAGCAACAGAGCTTGGGTTAGTCCTAATCTTTCCTGTTGGGTCATTCTGTTTGAAAACTGTGGTGAGTTAAATTTATCCGTGCATCAATTCACTCTTAGTAGTGGAGTTTTTATTTAACATATGCACAAAGCCCTGATTGGCTGTTGATGAATGAGAAGGAAGGTGATGATAATGGCTACTTTATTTTTGTTCTGCCTGCCATTCATGTATCTTAAGTGCCAGAGAGGCAGAAGATGACAGGTATTGTTAAAGCTTTTCCTCAGAGAAATTCAGTCTTCTCACTAGGAAAACACTTTTATCTACAGTTCACTCAGAGTGTAAATTCATTGTCTCTATTCCTTATTGCTACTTGGGGGGAATGTATGTATACCTCCTCCTCCTTAGGTGTACAAAGATATGAAAGTACTGACAGCATGTGAAACTACGTTAGAGCACACATTTCTCACAAGGATATATGTTTGAACATATGCCATCCAAATGTTTGGATAAAATGAGACGAAGATTGATGCTTATGCCTGGGTCTTTTCTCGTCACAGGATATTTTAGAATAAATGAATTCACTCACAGAAAATCAAGCATATTATGATAATCTATAATGATATCTTACTATAAACATATATTCTACTCAAAGAATCAAATTTTCTTGATTTTGTCGCTTATCCTCAATCTAACTCACTCCTATAAATTACTGTC
Source organism: Mesocricetus auratus (assembly GCF_017639785.1). Classification (NCBI taxonomy): domain Eukaryota; kingdom Metazoa; phylum Chordata; class Mammalia; order Rodentia; family Cricetidae; genus Mesocricetus; species Mesocricetus auratus. The sequence goes on along the minus strand of NW_024429180.1, from coordinate 39,015,179 downwards.
ATGTAGATATAGGTATACATTCCTCTTCTCCTAATTTGCTTTTTGTTGTTTGGAAACACCAACCAAAAGCAATCTGAAGGTGTGAAATGTTCGCTTGGCTAATTGGTTGCATTTTATAATCCAGAGAAGCCAATACAGGAACTCAATGTAGGAACGTGAAACAGAAACCATGGGAGACCAATGTTTGTTTGGTCATTTAAACTTGTTCTTCTACTATTTTTTTTATGAATTTCAGGCCTACGTCTCTTGAGATTGTATTTTCCATAATGAGCTGGTAATTACTGCTTCCATTCACTATTACTAATTTGTGTGAGTAGAGTATGTAATATACATCTATCCACTTATAGCATAATATAACGAAAAATAGATATAATGCATAACTTGACATTCTGGTATATTACATCTCAAACATTCTTGGAATTCTTCCATTTCTTGAATTTATTATTTACTTATCATTATTTTTATTTTATTTTTTCTTATTTGTAGGCTTTATTTTGTTCATGTCTCTTTCTTTTTCAGGTGATCTGTGTAACTCACTCTGCTTTCAAATGAATAATCTTCCTAACTCAGGTTGCTTAGTACTATGATTGGTGGTGGGGTTTTCTACAGCCAAAATCTTTGTATTTTCTAAAGCAAGACATGTGACTAGATGTTGTAGATTCAATTTTTTAAAAAGTTCCTATATTTACATTATATACAATATGTTCTTCTTTAACTTTGATTATGTGAGATAAACACATATAATTATACAGACACAAGTTATATTCAGGAATATATGTATATTTATACAAATGGGCATATTTTAATGATTACTGAAATCATCAGTTTGAAAGACAGCAAGGAGAGGTAATGAGAGTTTTTGGAGTGAGGAAAGAAAAGGAAGAAATCATATTACAATCTCCCAAAAAGCTTCTTTAAAGTGAGATTTTTCCTTTTCTCCCTATATGAAACTGGGTAAAGCTTAAGAGTAGCCTCACTCAATAGAAATTGGAAGATTTCATTCTGCATGACTTATTAGAATCAAAAGTAGTGCACAGTAATAAAAGATAATAAAACTTCATACTGTTCATATTTCCTCAAGAACTCTTATGCACTAAGGCACCACATTGTAGAAGCACAAGTTGCATAGTTTGTGCACAATGCAAATAAATTTACAGTCTCTTCAAAAAGTGTCTGCTGTCAATTTCCAACTTATTAAGTGAATAAATCTTTAATAAATTCTAATATTAACTTTTCAATTTAAAGTGACAAATTAGGCATTCTGGACTGGAAGAAAACCTATTATGTTTAGTCCACTCGGTCTAAAGTCTCTTGTCCATAAACATTGTTAGGGCAGGTCTTTGCACATCACTAAATTTCGGGTCAAAATGAATCTGAATGTTAGAAAAATAGTAGAATAGTTGTTTCAAAACTAAAAAAATAGTTCTTTCGGGGACATGCATAAGCATACAGATATGTAAACACATGAATAAGAGGTAAAAAGGAGTCATTAACTATGTAAGGCCAAGCAGCAGGAGGTAAGTTCAGAAGGGAATTATCTGCTAGTATTACAACAAAAGCATAACTAGAATGCATAATATAAACAGTAATCTGAGGCACAACTGAAGAAGCCTTTGTTAAGTTCTCAGAAATTCATGTAAACTCCTCAAACACACAAACAAACAAGAAATAAAAACCTCTGAAATCTTGATGATGTTTTACAGCCTTCAGGGTGGTTCAGATAGAGAGAAACATAATCTTCCTAGACTTTAACCTGCTCTTCCAAATGGAACATGTCATTCTATACTTCATACCATATCCATAAAAAATTACATGAATTATAATAAAATGCAGCCATCTCAGAATAAAAAGTGGGGTAAGTATATAGTATAAATGATTCTTTCCACACTAAATATGAAACAGGAGCAATCAGTAGAGTGCTGTGGTTGTATGTGAATGTCGGCTATTTGGAGATAGATGACTCAGAGAATCTAAGAACCAGTCTGTACCTAAGCAGCTGTGGAAAATCATTCTTTAGAAACAGGATGGGATCCTATGCAGTAATCAGCTGTAGCACGTGCTCAGTAGAATTTATGAACTTCTTTGAAGCAGTAACTCATATCTTTCAATCTTCTCTGTCATTAGATTGAGGTGGAACAATCGTGCTATATCTACACACCTGGTGTGGGGAGCATATCCAACATGCTTTAAATTTAATATATCCTCAAAATGCAAGGAACTGTGTTCTTCTCCCTTTCCACTGAAACTCTAACAGAGGAGACACTTCTGCCCTAAACTTCACATGAGATCCTATAAGAGGACTCTTATTCTTGCTCTTCATGTGATCCTGTAGTGCCCAAAAGTTATAATGTAACCTTAAGTATGTAAGCACATGCAAACTATAAGCACACACATTAATGGTTAACAAATCTTAATAAAGTTTCTTATAAAGCAATTATTTGGTACACATGGAATTTTATTATTTACTAAAATGAAGGTGAATTTGCAAGCTAATGAGTTGAAGCTACTTTGTTTTGGTGTACATGTATGTGTAAAGAATTAAATCTTGACTGGATATTTTGTTATAAAATAAGTAGAACGTTACCATTTTTTGTTGTTGCTGTGTTTTGGATTTGATAGCTATTTTGATTTAATAACCATCAATGTTAAGAATGCCACTTTACATAAATATAGTAGAAATAATATAGATACAGATATAGGTAGATATTATACACACACACACACATATATATATACTATTTCAGAAACTATTGACAATTCTGACTTCATGTCAACCAAATTTCATATAATATTTATTTTTTGATGAATTCTTCAGAAACTCAAACAATAATTTCATATTAAACCTCTGCCAAATATAATTCAAAGCTAAACTGCTTTGTATTTGGACAATTATGCACTGAGGAAAGACAATAGGAAAATACTAAATTCTTGATTTCTGTAATTAAGCAGGTATGTTTCTATAAAGGCAGAAAAACAGTATATACAGTTAAAAACACAATAAATGCCAGTGCATATTCGCCTAAATTTTGAGCAGAGCAGAGCTCTTTGAGGTGGCATTCTTGGCTTTTCATTGTGGCACTGACACAATACCAGTGCACTTATGTGTTGTGAACCAAGACTTCAGTTAAATCATGTGATATTCTATGCATGAGTACTTTACAAGACTCCTCAGGTTCATTTTGAATTTTAGTTCTAATTAAGAGTTAGTCATGTCCTGTCACAACTCTTGACAGTTGCCAAATGTTTAGCAAACTTGCCTTCAGTTACATAACCCCATAGAAGACAGTAACCTTGTGTTTAATAAGCCAAGATGTGGTATTAGTCAATATTGTGTAATGGGAAGGAACTGGGATTTGAACAGCAAAGGAACTGGTATTGCTTGGTTTTGATGGCTAAAACTGTACACAATCTGGACACAACACATCTCACTCTCACGTTCTTGTGTTGCGGTATTTAAAAGCCTCTGTGTAGGGGAAGGATTTGTGTTCTTTCCCACTGAGGATGGGCACACAGACCTGTTCAACTACCTAAAGAATACAGTGTGGCTAAGTGATGGTGTTTGACAACTTGAATAAACAGAAAATATTGCTCTTGCCTGTCTTTCTTTCTTCTGTGACACTTGTAAAGAATCCCATGACAGAACAAGAGGCCACACATAATTATTACTCTACTAATGTTCCCACAGACAGTCACCATCAACTACCATGTGTAGACAATGAGCTTTTGGTTGCTACACATGAGCAGATTCAGAATAGCCTCCCTGAGGCCTCTGCTTTCTCAGCTCAATTTGTTGCTTCAATCTGCTCAAGTTTTTGAGACACAACTGTCATGAGAAAAAACAATATGCTAGCTTTATGGTAATAAATTTGGAATGACATGTTGCAGAGAAATGCAGAATTAATTCAAATAAACAACACACTAAAATCTGTAAGATCATGTCTTAGGCTACTGAATGTCTTATTCTCAAATGATATTTTAGGAACTTTTAGATATTGTTAATCCAAAGCCTCTTAAAGATATGCATATGTTAAAATTATCATAATTAATTCACACGAAATGAGCTGCTAGTAATAAATTAGGGCAAGCAGTTTAGTATATTAAAGAATGGTGGCATTTGTGAAGACTAAAAAATATTTTCTTCAGAATAATCTTTACATTTTATATATGATGAATCATTTATATGCATTAAATTTTGCATATTTCTAGGCATGGTTCAGTAGCTAAGAATACTTATTTGCCTTGAGAACTTAATGACCTGAACTTGGTTACTGGATTCCTGTTTCTGTCCAGACACAGTCCTGTGTGTCTATAACTGCAGCAATCCTGCATGGGAAGGGAGGCAGAAACAAGAGAATTTCCTAGAACCCCCCGGGTACAATACAACAGAAGAAATAAGGAAAACATGGCCAGAAAATTAAAGTGGAAGATCATTAAGTTGTCCTCTTACCTTGACACTTGTGACACATGATGCCCATGACAACTTGTAGATAAATAAATAAAACTTTTAAATAAAATTTTGTTAACCTATAATTTTAAACTTTGCTACAAATATTGCATTCAAAGAATGACCATAAAATAAAATTATTTTGTGTGTTAGTTTTTGTTTAATGCTATCACAGGAACTTGACTGAAAACAGGAAAAAAACCCTTTAAAACCAATGAGATAAACAAAGAGCAATAATAAAAGGGGAGAGTCTGGGATGAGATGGTGAAGGAGAAATGATGTTCAATGTATATTATACAGAAAAATTAAATAAATAAATTAAAGTCTACTCAGCCACATGCTTTCAGTTCCTAGATGTAATATGCAGCTCTTGCCATTTGCTCTATTTGTTTCACTGGCAATAGGTCTTAAAAGCATTATTCTTATTTTTCCTTCTCCTAGAGCATACTTAATATTTGCTATCTTTGTATATAGTTTTGTATCAAACCTATATCTATTTCTTTAGACTAAAAGGGGAATTATAGTGAGATATCAACCCCACCCACACCTGTGGCACTGACCATGTCCATTTGGGTATGGTCACAGGTGAGGACTTGATGGAAGGAGGACTAGATCTGGGTTCCCAGACCCCAGAGCTCTCTCTTGCTTCCAGGAGAGTCTCAGAAAAGCAGCCTATGTGGATCCTTAGAGAGGGAACCTGTGGCGGCCATCTGTTTCTTCTGTAAGTGACTTCTCCCCAAAAGGAATTATAATTAATATTAATACCTAGTCCATAAATAATTATCCATTCCTCCACAATTTGCTTTCTAATGCTCATAACATCACAAGATATTGTATTGCTTTGCACTGAAGTGTAAAGAGGCCCTTCCTGCCTTAAGTTGTTTTTGTCAGGTATGTTGTCACCTCAAAAGTCGTGAATTTGAGGTCTTGTAGGGTAATGTAATCACCTCTAATGGTTTCTCTGTTAGAAGAAATAGACTAATAAACAAACAAATGTATCTGTCAATTCCCTAGAATGTTGCTTGAATATTGAATATACTAAGAAATTTGTTCTCCTACAAAATTTAAAGACTATTATTTCAGAGCACTAAACACATTCCCTGGAAAGAAGAAGCTATCATCACTGATTCGACCATCGAATAGTACATAAGACTCTTGGATGAATATGATTTTAAGATTGCTCCTGCATATGACTCCTTACCTCATACACTGATCCACTGACTTCTAAATCAGTAGTTACTAGAAATCAACAGGCTTCCCATGACTGAACATTTCCCTCTATTTTCAAGCTGTGCATGGAATAAATCTTCACACATTCATTTCTGAAGATGAAACCTCTTCACACCTTTCAGAAACCCCTTCACAAAAACAGGAGACTAAACTACTTGCCCCTCTTTTGAGAAATTTGCACGTACTGGGTGAATGTGAACCTCTGACCTCAGATAAGTTTCCTCCAAATTCTTTGTGTGTCTTTATAGGGCTTCCTTTAATTGACATGATTCCAGACACAAGCAAGAAGTCTCAGTCAGATCTCTTTCTTTTCATTTGTCTAATTAGGAGATTGCTTTTCAGTCACAACATTTCTCCCTTCACTTTCCTCCCCACAAATCCTTCCCATATATCCTTCCAGCTCTCTTTTTAATTCATGGCCTCTTTTTTCACCAATTGTTATTGCAAGCAAATAGGAATTTTTATGCAAATACAGTCCCAAATATAACCTATTGGGCCTGTATAATATTGCCTGAAAGTATCTATTCGACTTTGCTGTAAGGTAATGTCTCCTATTAACGTTAGAGGATACACCCATGTATTCTAAGGAACACGACAGACGTTTCTTTCAGAACTAAATAGTCCTTTACTGGCAGTGCTACCTCTTTCCTCCTTGGTACAGTGCCTCAGAAGAATTGCTCTAGCAACTCCTCATGATGTTCTGCAGGAGGTTCAGGATTTTGGCTCCTTAGATCTGGCATTGAGTTTAATGCTTTGGCCTGTTCCTGTGTTGTTAGAATGTTCCTCTGCCAGTTGTCAGAATCCCATCTAAGCTGGGAAACAGCACTGAGATCAGGTGTCAGAGAAACCAATTAAGGCAAAAAGTCAAAAATGGAAGAATTAAGACTTTAATCGCTTCTGGATATGGTATAAGCTAAAGGCTAGAGCTAGAAAAGTCACTGACTATCCCCGAAGTTGATCTGTTCTCCAGGGGACCTGCTTATGGGTCAAGTGGATAAACACAGATGTAAAGGTGGCCCTACTGTCTAAGGAGATTGTCATCAAAGGATCAGACAATTTTAGAGACCCTGTGGTTGAAAGAGTGTAAGGGGCAGCTGGGTCTGTAAAAGTGTTGATTTATAAAATAAAGTAGAGAGACTTTTCAAAAAAATTTCCTCATTCATCAACTCCTCAAAGGGCCTGACTCAGGAAAGGAAGCTAAGTAGAAGCTCTCTTCTGGGCTTTAGGTATAGCTGCAGAGAAATGAAACTGCTGGCATTGGCAATCAGTATTTATTAGCTTCAGGGCAGGTTGCAACTTTGACCACACTTCTCTTCAGATTCTACATGAGAGCTACAGGCAAACACTCTGTCAAGGTCTGTGATCAGGACTGGAACACAAGCAGGATTCTCTAAAAGCTGAGTGCCTCAAAATAAATCCATATTCCCAAAACTTCCAAATAATTTTGCATTGAAAATTGCACTCTAATTGAAATTGTTGGGTAAACTTTGACTTCTCATGCAGTTAAAATAAATGTTAACTATGCCCATTTTTGTTCAACAACAGAAAAAAAGAGAGAGTTACTATGACCTAGTATTGTTTTCTTCATTCACACTTAAGAATAGATTGAACAGGATTTGGAGAATGTAGTTATTCACTGTATAAACTTCAGACTCAAAGATTAACACTCTGGCCTATCTGTTGAAAAGACACAACTACTAACAATGGAGATTTTAGAAGCAAATTTTTAATTAAAAAAGCATCTCTTTGACAAAAGAAATTCATACAAAGTCATAAATACCTTGCCAATTTTTTTTAGTTTTTTGAGACAGGGTTTCTCTGTGTCTTTGGAGGCTTTCCTGGAACTCGCTCTGTAGATCGGACTGGTCTTGAACTCAAAGAGATCTGCCTGCCTCTGCCTCCCAAGTGCTGGGATTAAAGGTGTGTGCCACCAAATGCACGGAATAAGAAATATACTTTAATTTTTATTTGGTTTCATTTTTCTTTCAAGCATCAGAAATTGGTGATATTTCAAATACCTCTTTACTTAGAAGCAACAATGGCTGGCATTACTCTCTAATGCTTCACTATTAGACAATCTGAGAAGTAAACGACCTGGAAGTCTTAGGTCATTTTCTTCTAATGTATCTGTACAACCTGAGGTCTGGCTTCTTATAAGCTACCCACATTCTAAAGAGAACAGTGAGCTGTTAGAGACTATTAAGCTATTAACTGTAGGGTGAGTTGAGATTGCTGCTTATTTCACTACACATTCCACTCATCATTTCATGTGGCACTCCACCGATCATGGGTACATCCCATCATAATGAACACACAGGCAAATACATATAGTATTAGGTCTGGGACACTTTTCTCTTTCCTTTCTTTTTATTTAGTTGAAGAATTGTGCAATTTCAATTATTGAAGACATCCAAGGAAAAATAATAAACAAAACCATGACTGCATGAATATATTGCTCACATGTATACAGTATATAGGCTATTTGAACCAGAGTATTATGAGATAACCCTCACTGGCCTTGACTTTGCTCTGTAGATTAAATTGACATTAAACTAGTAGTTAATCTGCATCTGCCTCTTCAATACTAGATTACAGGCATGCACAGACACACTTGGCGTTGACATAGTAAGCCGATGACTTTCATTTTCTTTTCAAAATTTGACCTCTTACATAAAGAAATTTGATCCTTGACAACTAAATTCTACATTTTCTAAATGGATACTTATTTGACCTTTCTTAAAGCTATATTAATTCATTTCTGTTTATTTTCTGAGTAATTTATTTGTTACTAAACGCAAAATATTTTGAAATTTCTAAAGTTGAATTTACTTTAGCAATTTATATGAATGATAAGAATTGTTGAAACTTATGTCTTCATTGTATTTTTGTATTAATTATTGTAGTAATCTGTACTGAGGAGTAACCTTTTTGGTTTCCACATGACAGAAATAACTATTCTTTTATATAAATAAATATTTCCAGTTTGCTAAATTTCTCTTAAAAATTTATATTGATGCCTTCTTTAGAGAACCTGATTAGTCAAGCCAGATCTATTCTTGTAAAAGCAGCACTCAAGAGCCTACAAGCATGAGGATGGAAAGTTTGAGACCAGTTTGGAAATAATAAAATGACACTGTGGGTTGCCATTTTTTCTTGTTGACCATGTCCTTTGCCTTACAGAAGTTTCTCAGTTTTAGGAGGTCCCAATTATTTATTGTAGATGCTCGAATGTACCACTCTTGGGTCAAGGAAGAAATAAAGAAAGAAACTAAAGACTTTCTAGAATTCAATAAAAATTAAGACACAGCATACTCAAACTTATTGGCACTTTGAAAGCAGTACTAAGAGGAAAGTTCATAGAACTAAGTGTTCACAAGGAGAGACTGGAGAATAGTCACATTAGAGAGTAAGAGCACAACTGAAAGCTCTAGAACAAAAAGAAGCAAACTCACGCAGGAGTAGTAGATGCCAGGAAATAATCAAATTGAGGGCTGAAATCACTAAAGTCAAAGCAAAGAAAAAAATACAAAGAATCAATGAAACAAAGAGTTGGTTCTTTGAGAAAATCAACAAGATAGACAAACCTTTATCCAACCTAGCTAAAAGGCAGAGAGAGAACATTCAAGTTAGCAAAATCAGAAATGAAAAATGGGTCATAGCAAAGGACACTGAGGAAATCCAGAGAAACATCCTTCATGTTGTACATGAGGCACTTGTCAGTAGTATTTTTCCAAGTATAATATCCAGTAAAAATTATCTACAAGTCTGAAAGAAAGTTTCTTTTAGCATTTTCAGACGTTCTAAATAAATTTGTAAAGGTAATTTTGATAAGGCTTTAAAATTATAGCCAGAATAACTTAAGGAGGAGGGAATTGTGATGAGTTAGAACTGGGGAACAGGGTTCCTGCTTCTAACTTCCATTTCTTCTAAAATATCTGCCACTAGAAATAAATAAAGCCACAAGTTCACCTACAGTAAAGCTGAGAGTCTGCCCACATTCTATGCCTGATCCCATATACGTTATTTCCAGCTATTATTTATCTTTATGACAAATGACATATATGTACATATATAATATTCATAATATAAAAATTTGTGGTTTCTAGAGAGAATATGAGGATAATATTATAGTTAGTTAATAGTGCATTTAATGTTGTAAATTAATTGAAATAATTAACTGTCTTTCATGTGTTATATAAAGTTAAAATAGAGTAATGCATTTGTATTCTAAAAATGGTAAAAACTATTGCATATAGAAAAACATGTACTTGTCAGTTTTTAGGATAATTTATAATATATGACTATTTCTAGATAAAATGAAATCATATAATCATTTACTACTACTTTAGAGGAGCTGAGATAGAACATCCCAGTCACATTACTAAGCACATCTCCGAGTATATCCAGCCTGTTCTCTACATTGAAAATGCTACATTCTCACATTAGGCTGTAAACAATTTTCTAGCACAAAGGGTCATACTAAATTTATGTTTTCAGAAAATATGTGAAGAAATATAAAAATGTGAATAAGTATATATATATGATTTACAAATAAAACCTTTTTGAGTAAAACTTTTCTAAATGAAATACAGATGGATTTTCAATAATTTTTTTCTTTATTCAACTTTGTTTAGCTTGTTCACTTTGATCCTCAATTTCTGAAAGCCATTACTCCCTTCTCATTGTACCAATACTTAATGATTTACAAAGCAATTGAACATAACATAGTGTGCTTCTGTTTTAGAAGTACTCAGCGTTTGATCATTTGGTGATGAATGAGTGTGAGGATGTCTTTTATTTCTCAAAAGGAAGTAATCATTTAAAGTACTTGGCAATTTTGATGTTTCATGTGTATTGAGCTATATTTGCATAGCTATAAATGTAGATAGATATCTTTTAGGGACACATCTGTACATTAAGCAAGGAAGTCATGATCACAGGAATATTTGTGTATCTATAAATGTAGACACATATCTTTTAGAAGGACACATCTGTACTTAAGCAAAGAAATTATGATCACGCGAATATTTGTGTGTAACTTGTCTTTCATACTATGTCAAATTCCACCATATGGTGATCAACTGCACTTACTGAAATTATATGGATATAACTAAACATTAGCCATCATGATTATGACCAGAAGAAATGATCCCCATAATTGTTTTGAACATCCTTTGCATCTGTTTTTCTATTCCAGACATTTTCTCTATTCTTGAGTTGCCTCTTATTAGAATTGTTGTGATGTGTAAAACACTTAACTATCTGATACATTTGATATCCCTTTCCAAATAGGATAACGAAGAAGTCATCTAAGTTAGTTTTAAAAAAGGCATTCTACTTAATTAGGAAGCATCACTAACTACCATAATTTTAAACTAACAGGAACTATGTGGAGAATTAAAATTATAAACAAACCCTGTCCACTTTTCTGCACTTATGTTTATTATCAATAAAAAGATTTTTTTCTCTGAATTGAAACATTCTTTCCTGGAGGGACAAGGGTGTTCATAAAACCCAAGAGGTTAAGAATACTTACAAAGATTACAAAGTTCAGGACATTTAGCTGGTTTAAGAAGGTTATGGATATTATAAGACTCATGGTAAGGATGAAATGATAATCCTAGGCTCTCTCCCCAAGTATATTAACAGTCAGCAATTGCCAGGAAGAAGAGATTCTCCAGAGGAATAATTGGCAGGTTGTGCAGAGAATTTCAAAGTTTCAGCTTCAAGAATCATCATCCATGCTGATTACATCAGTTATGCATCGGTCTTTGAGTCACCATTACTCTTGCAATTAACCTCTCACCCATGCTCCTGCAAGCGAACCTAGTAAACTTTTAGATTCACAAACAGCATTTGAATATAATTGTTTGTTTGGTCTGTCTTCAGTTACTTACTTGAGATGAAGTGTAAGTCCCTAACAGCGCAAGAATCAAACGCCATAATTCACACAAAAAGAGGAACAGATAGAATCAGAGACCGGATAGAAGGAGCAGTCTCATGGCCCTTGCAGTAGGTGAAGAGTCAGGCAAACAAGGCTGATCTGTTGTACTTGAGAATTGATTATCTATAAGTGGAATGGATCCATGATAAGAGTGTAAAAAATAGATCAGCATAAAAGATCTTTCCTTGGTATCCAAAATCTTGACACCAACAGTAAAATTTTTGTTAGAGGGGGGGAGGAAATGAAATAAAATTAATAGATAAAACTGTAAGTTCTGTCTTTTAAACAGAGAAAGGGAGAGTTTGTTACTAATTTAGGCAGAGTCTTTAATAATGATTCAGGGCCAGAAAATACAATAATTACAGAATTCATTCAACTAAATTGCTTGCATTGGGAAAGGCTTTTGAACAAAATCAATAAAGGCATATGATACCCTGTCCTGCGGGGTTCTATCTGTAAGAAGCAGGTATAACCTGAGACATTAAGAGGAAAATCAGTCCACTTTGAGTAGTTCCTATGAACCATTATGGAAATTTGGTTATAATACCCATTCATATCAGGGGCTGGATGATAATAGAAGAAAGACTACATTTTTGAGGGAATTTTGCTTATAAGATATGGTATTAGATGACCATTTGCAAAGAGTGATCATATGTTGTTCATAAGCAACTGGGAAACATCATTTAACAAGTACCTTGGAACTTGAATTAAGGTTTAATATCTATGTTTTCCTGTTGATGTTAAGTAAATATTACAAGGTAGCAGAGTGTCAGTAGGACCTCATTGAAGAGTTTATAAATCAATTTGTAACAATTTAGAGCAGTTAAGAGTAAGGAAAGGATCAAGTGTCTGGGTCACTTGGTGCCAATTGTGACAAGATTCTTTGGGTGAAATAAACAAAACCAAAAAAACCAAAAATCAGAATCATCAACAACAACCTAAAACACATAAAACTAAATGTTATACTAGTAGGTTTTTGGAAAGCATTAAACCCAAGTATCAGTTTACAGAAGATATAAATGGTAAATAAATGTGAGTAGAAAAAAATTTTCTGGAGAGTGAGCAAATATACTCCTAGTGAATGCTGTATGCATCTGTTAGGGGGATTAAAGCATGTGTGGGTAGAGATTATTTTTTTCTATTCTTAGACCTTCTCCTGGACAAGAGTGGCAGTGCCAACTTAGAGCCTGTTAGAATTTGGGTGCTAGCTCCAGGGATATGCACAGTGTCTAAAGTATAGCTATGTCCTCTTGGAACTGAACGGGCCTTTTACTGAAAGTTGACCTTACTAAAATCAGTAAGAGTACTGATATGCAGAGTAGTCATGAAGCAACAGCAGCACCATGTGATGAGAATGTCAAATAGCTCATTGACAATTATTCAATTTGGTGACATTATAGCAGATCCTGGTGTCCTGCTGTATCTTTATAGCCATATGACCCTTTGAGGGAAATAACATGTAGAAGTCGTGAAAATCTTTTACAACTACATACAAGCTTAAATAATTAAAAATCTCCTATAATAACTAATCTTGACCTTAATTATATAAGGCTAATAATCATCATGAGAAAACAAGTAAACAAGTACATGAAGAAACAAACAAGCAAACAAAAAACCTGGGTATATCTATGAGGGAATTTCTAAACTGGTTATTTATTTATCTATTCATTTATTTATTTTTTGTTTGCCTGTTTGATTTTTCAAGACAGGTTTTCTCTGTGGCTTTGGAGGCTGACCTGAGCTAACTCTTGTAGACTAGGCTGGTCTCAAACTCACAGAGATTCAGCTGCCTCTGCCACCCCAGTGATGGGATTAAAGGCGTGCGCCACCAATGCCCAGCCTTAGGCAGGTTATTTAATTTGATGAAAATACACCCTAAATATAAAAGGCACATTATATGGGCTTGTCCTAGATTGAATTAAAATGTGAAAGTGTGGTTGGAGGGGGTATGTCTCCACAGTTAATAGCACTTGTTGCTATTGCAGAGGATGTGGTGTTGATTCCCTGTACCTAGGGTGCAACTTAGGGGTGCCTGCAGCTTTACTTCCGGGGGTTCTGACACTCTCTCCCTGTCTGTAGGGGTCAGGTATGCATATAGAATACACACATATATGCAAACAAGATATTCATACACATGAAATAAAGAATTAATCAAATAAATCCATGTGTTTAAAAGTGAAGAAACAAACTAAACACCATCACTTACTGCTGTCTTTTTGTGTAGACACAAAATTATGGGATACCTCAAGCACATACCACACCATAACTTCCCACACATGATGGAATGTAGGAGGGAAATAGAAAATGAATTATAACCTTCCTTCCCTAATTTGTTTGTGTCAGGTATTTCATCAAAGGAATGAGAAAAATTGCTAATACGAAAACTTATTAACAGAAGTTGTGTCAGGTCTTTGCTGTGATAAAACTCACAGTGGTTTGAACACCAGTGGAACTGGTTTGCTGAAGCAGTATGGAACAGTTTAAAATTTGAGGCTAGGAGAGGCCAAGATTATTGTCAATAGGAATTAACACACTGGTCTAGTAGAAATTTGGCAAAACAGAATGCCAATGAAAATGCAGATTATGGAGGCTTAGCTTGTGAGTTATCAGGGGAACCAAGAACTCTGAGAGAAGCTCTGGAGTATCTATCATACGGTATTCTGACAAAGAATCTGCATTTATCCTTTCCAGGCCCTGAGAATTTGAGTGAGCATGAATTGCAAAGCAATAGACTACTTAGTGTGGAAGAGAACATTGAATGATATGATATTCATGGTTTTGGCATGTTTAACATCCCGAGCCAGATCTGCAGTGAGAGAAGAGAAAACACTGAAGCCCATAGATATAAAAAGAGACAATTTAGGGAGGAAATGAATGAGAGAGAGACTAAAGCTACTAAATTGTGTTAACTGTTGTAGGAAGGCCCATACTAGCAAACAGAGATAATAGGCTGGGGCTTTGAGCCAAAAGAGACTCTTTCTTTAAGTTGATTTTACAAGGATTTTGTCACAGCTATTAAAAAGTGGAGTATGGTGTGCCAACAATGATCCTACTCAAACTTTGAAAAATATTTTTATAATGGATTTGAAAAATTATCTGAAAGGACAATAAAATAATTATGGAAGAGTTTGAAAGGAGGTACCATATGAGAATGAGAAAATCCATTACCAGGAGCTATAGAATTGCTGTATATTGTGAACTGAATGCCACAGTGGACTGCTTAGTAATTAATTATTTGTCAAGAAGCTTCATATAACACTAAAATGGTAAAGGATACTAGCACCACTCTTGACTCCATGCCAGAAATATATAGTTAAGGTTGAATGTATTACTTAATGTTGAAGACACAGTATGTTTTAGTTAAAAACAAGTAAATAACAATGGGTAATGTATGATATGTAGGCTTGTTAGAGGATGATTACCACTGAGAATCTTGCTCATTTATGGTTCTTTTGTGCTAAAATACCAATCTGCCTAGCAACCAACTGCTCCCCATATACATAAGTATATATATACATACATATATATATATAATTTTTGGTTAATGTTTTGCAAATTAGTGATTTCTAAAATTGTCACAAAGGCTGGGTCTCATTATCCTTCTTTCTTTAAGGAAGGCTAATTTCTAATAATTTCCCCATGCATGCTGTCAATTTATGTGTACAAAATGCTCCTCAATATGAAAAAAATATTTATAATTGAGCTTCGTTGGCTGCTTTGCTTAATTCTTTCAATGTTAACTCAAAATTATTTATAAAGATATATTTAGAAAAACAAGCTAAATGCATTAGCTAACAGTATGATGCTGCTATTTTATGTGTTGACTAAGGGCATCCTATACTCAGTCTCTGATGGTTTGGACGGAAATACTCATTGCTCTGCCAGGAAGAATTGAAACTTTGGCTCCTATACAATACTTTACAGAAGTTTATTTTGTTGAAGACCAAAAATATCGCTAGACATTGGCACATGTCTTTTTGGGAACGAATTATTTCTTGGCTAAGCATCACTGTGTTGATTTTATTTGCTTTTAATATAGATTCATAGATTGAATACACTTAATAGCATGAAATTTATATTATCAGTTTAGATAACTTCCTCATATACAACAGATTCTATAAGTTTTATTTGCACTAAATGGAGAGATAACAGTAATTTTTGCCTATTGGACACAAAAATATACGTATATAAAATCACATGTAATTTTGACAGACTGGAGAAATATAAGAACAAAACTTTAATTGTCTGTTAAGGTCAAGTTCCATTTTTGCCAAATGCTAGTGTCTATTTTAAACATTGTATTTCAAGATGATACTTCTTATCATTTGAAGTCATATTCCATCTGTAAAAATGCTGTATCTAAATGTCAGGATAAAAATTTCCAATTCATCACATATTTAGATATTTCTAGATCTAGAAATAGCCAATTGGAATGGGAAAAACACATTAGTTTATTGTCAAACCTATTTGGTCAGTTGAATAGCAGAAATTACTGGGCTAAGGCATGATTGCTTATTATTTTCTGTTGCTTCACATCAATCCTGCAGAGACTCGATTGATTGAGTGTCATCTATTGCTATTGCAAAGCAAGCAGAATTCATCATACAGCTATTTAGACAATCCTAAAGGAAATTGAGAATAGAATTACAGATAAAAGAGAATATATAGCATATATATAAAGAAAGATGATTAAAAATATAGACATATATAATTTTAAAGTAGTAAATTAAAGTGACAGTAAGTTAATACAAAAAATTTAATACTTGAAACAGGGTTCGCATTCAGGAATTTCCTTAAACGTCTAAAACATTAAAACACAATCTATATTCAGCTGATACATTAGTTTGCTAAAAATAACTACTTAATAAACCTTGAGTTGCTTTTTTATTATACTTTTGGAAAGACCTAAAACAGGTGATTTTTGTCTTTTTACCATGAAATATGTCATAAAGCTTATAATATAATATTTTAAGGAACATTATGTGAACAGATATATGTTAGTCTAATTCTAAATCTTTTCTGTTAGAAGAAAGAGGACAAAATAAACATTTCAACTGAAGTGTTTTAAAGTTGTCTGTTACTGTTAAGTTAAAAGGGAAAAGTACACAAATATGTTCTGAGAATGTCCAAGTATTTTTAAATCTGGCACTTATTTTCAATACTTAACCTTGTCATTAAAGTATTTGATTCTGAGAATTTTCTGAATTTTGGATCTAAAACATCCCTCCTAAGAGAAAAAAGAGCATTTAAATAGCTGTAGTTGTGTTCAAAAATATGAATGAGATCATAGAAAATATGTCTAAGTAACAATCCTTTCCTTTGGAGACAGGAGTCTAAATGTATACATGGACTTCAACAATTAAATACACTGAAAGTCAAAGACAGCTTACTTTGTTTCTGTATAGCCCTTATCTTTTTTGCTTATTATGTTTTTGCTTTAGTGTACTCCATGAAATATTTGTTATTATAAATATAGATGTATTTGTTTTATTGTGAAACATGTCAGTAGATCAACATTATACATACATTTCATCTGAAAAAAATATATTTTTGTATTGTGAAATCCCATTGTGAAAAGATTAATCCAAATTTTCCTGTTTGTTTTATTTTGTATTTTTCCTAATTTATTGAACTTGGTTATAAAGCTGATTTGTAAGGGTGAATTACTCTTTAAGCTATGGAATAATAACCTGCTTAACATGTGATGATATTTTTTATAACCTTTAATTTAAATTAGAAACAAGCTTGGTTCACTTGTCAATCCCAGCTCCCTCTCACTCCCCTCCACCGCCTTCCTCCAAACCCCCCAACCTCCCACACAGTCCCAACTCTACTCTCCAGGCTGGGTGAGACCCTTCATGGGTGATCTCCAAAGTCTGTCATATCATCCTGGGTCAGGGGCTAGGCCCTCCCCTATGTGTCCAGGCAGAGAGAGCATCCCTCCATGTGATATGTAGAAGAAGCCATCCTAAATGAGGTAACCCAGTCACAAAAAGACAAACACGGTATGTACTCACTCATATATGGGTTTTAGACATGAAACAGGGGAGTGCCAGCCTACATTCACACTGCCAGAGTGTCAGGGAAACAGGGAGGACCTAAGAGAGATATGCATGGTACCCCAGAGAAGGGGAACTGGACAGTATCTCCTGAGGGGGATGGGAAGTCTCCATCCAATGGCTGATGGAAGCCATGTCAGTGAGGAGGTCTCAGCATTCTTTGGGGCCTCAGACAAAACATCAGTATTTATCCCTGGTATCCAAATGAACTTTGTGATGGTATTTTTAACATATATTTTGTTTTGTTAATATTTTCTGAAATATTTCCATGCATACTTTTGATACATATGGATGATACATTTTCTTCATATGCTTGACTAGTTTTCTTATGGACAGATAGACTTCATAGAATTATTTTCTTCAAAAAATCTAGAAAAATATAAGTGGTTGATTTTACTATCTTGCTTCTTACATACAAGGAATACAAGTCAATAATAAATAATGAAGAACTAAGACTTCACATTTATATTTAACACTTAATATTTTAAAGCTAAGAATGTGGATTTTTTAGTTATTTAGTAAGATTCCTGGTCTGTAATATTTTCTACACACTCAAATTCACTAGAAATGAAATAATTTTCTTATTTCTTAATCTCCAGGATTTGGTGATGAACATTGGTTGCTGATTCTTTGGGTTTATAAGTGTGTGAATTTGGTTCCAGATATAGCATTGCTATTTTTTCTTGAAGTTTTGTTTACTTTGGAACAACTTTCATATTTTAAGCAAGTATGACATAAAATATATTTCCTAATTCTATATGACAAATGCATAAAAGATCACTGTATATAAGACTTATCCAAATATCCATTGAATGTATACTTTCCATTCAAATGGGAAAAAAGTTGCAAAACTATAAAATCCACATGAAAGATTATCAAATATCTGGCTTCCAGTTATATAAATCAAGAACTACATCACAAAATTAAGAGTCAAGACTCACTTCAGAAATAAAGGCAGAAGTGCTTTTTGCCCCTAAGATACTAGAGTTGTGTTCAAAACTTTTTATTTATTAGCAACTAGATAATGTGAAAATGCCATGAAAACTTGGGGAAAATAACTGAGTATCCTAAAATAGACAGAAACCATCAGACCAGTAAAGATTTCTTTTTTATGATGCATAAACATGTTTTTGAGAGAAAATAACAGATGTTGAACAGGTTATGTCACTTAAAGAAGCCATGTTCATTTTTCAAGTTCCACATTAAGTCAAAGCTGTTTTTAAAGACACACATGGATAAATATATGCAGCCTTAAAATGATACACACACACACACACACACACACTGTAAATAAGAGTAGATTGGAGGTGCTTTCTACATATGTTATGAAAAATTATAATTCATCCCATGACAGGTAATATTAGATATGGTTACCAAATAAATTGATTAACCTTATATTAAAACATACACAAACCTACATATAGCATATAGTAGCTGATGGAAATAGATATAATTACCCACAGCCAAGCTCTGGACTGAGTGTATGGAGTTAACCTGAAGAGGGGGAAAAAGGGAATGCATGAACAAGGGGGTCAAGATCATGATGGGGAAAACCACAGAGACAGCTTACTCAAGCTAGTGGGAGCTCACACATTCTGGACTGACAACTGCAGAAACTGCTTGGGACCAAACTTGGCCCTCTGAATGTTGATGACAGTTATGTGACTAAATCTGTTCGAGAGGCTCCTGGAAGTGGGACCAGGACATATCCCGAGTGTATGAACTGGCTTTTTGAGTTCATTACCTGCTTGTTCAGCTTTGATTCAGAGGGGAGTTGATTGGTCCTCTGTCAACTTGGTATGCCAGATGCTGTTGGCTCAGCAAAGAAGTGGATAGAGTGTGGGAAAGAGGGAGGTAGGGGAACAAGGAAGGGGAGAGAGGGGGAACTGAGGTTAGTATGTAAAATGAAAACATTCTCTTAAACTAAAAAGTAATAAAAAAGTCATATGTACATATAACTTGTATGCATTAGCTATTTTAAATATATTTTCACAATATTAAGCATGGGAAGACACATTTATTTGGGGAAAAGTATACAGTGATCTATGTTTTAGAAAGTGGCTGATTAGGAATAGCATCATGTCTTTGAAAGAAATGAACAGATCTTGTAATTGAAATGGGTAAGAGCCAGATCCAATTGTCCTGTGGTTCCAAGGAAGTATTTGGTAGTAACTCTACTTAAATGGTTTGTGTAGCTTCCTTGAGTCAAACCTTAAGAGATAAACAACTTCTATTGTCTATCAACTAATAATATTACTTTGAAATAATATATATATTTTTAGATGAGTGCTTGGATACACAATCCCATGTTGTTTCTTCAATAACCATTTGTATGCTATTGCCTCAAGTTCCTGACTTAAAGATCATTCATGACCATATTCACTGTCTGAGTTATATGTTAATATCAGTCAATTACAGTATAAGTTCTGGAATTCTAGGGAATGGTTCAATTGAAATTTTGCTTCTTACTAGATGCGACCTTGACTGTAGTCCTGAAATGTGAGGTAAATTGTAGATAATATTTTCAATTTGTTTCATTGTCCATAGAGAATTGTTTTAAGTTCAAATATGTGGGTATTGTAAGAATCTACTAAAGCAGTAATTCACAATGCATGGATAAGACCAAACACTGTTGAATTCTTTTATGCATCATT
This sequence comes from Mesocricetus auratus, assembly GCF_017639785.1. Lineage (NCBI taxonomy): Eukaryota > Metazoa > Chordata > Mammalia > Rodentia > Cricetidae > Mesocricetus > Mesocricetus auratus. The sequence continues at coordinate 38,994,848 of NW_024429180.1, read as the reverse complement.
TTAAATGACTATACACTCATACACCAGGCAGCATAAAAACTTTTAGAAACATTTACTTTTAAGAGGATTATGTGAAAAGACCATAGCATGAATCCTTAATTTTTCTGTATTCTAACTGACTACTATGGAAAAATTATAAAAATTCCAAGAGCAAGTGTAATTATGAGTGATATTTACAAAGTTCTTACAATGACACTTTAATGATTTATCAGTGCCCAATGCATACAAATCATTGGTAATGCCACCTCAAAGTCAGGATACTTATAATATAGTACCATGGATGAAGATAATAGCATCTGATGGGCATAAAAATTCAGTCATGAAACACTGGAAGACATTTCTCCGGATTTTAAAGCTCTATTTTTTTTTTGTCTGGGAAATGAGGGTTTTGATGGTATAAAAACTTCAGAGATATATGCTGTCTATTGTATGAGCTTTATTTATATGTATTTAAAACATTCTAACACAGATGAATGGCTTAGTAAATTATCTAGTCTATTGTGACTTAGGCAATATGGAATTTATTACAAAAAATGTGACATTGGAAATTTGTAGCACTTTCTTTTTATAAAGTCATCAATTAGGAATACAGGAATATTGACCAATAGCAGAATACTTGCCTTTTATACAAATGTCCTTGGGGCTGAAATATGCAAGCATAAGTAGATTCCCTGGTTACCTGTCAGATGGTGAATATTATTTATGGTACTGAGAATATGCTTTCATAAATGTTCAAACAAATTTTGTTAATATTTAATAATTTAATTATGTAAATTTGAAGAATAAAATATGATAAACATGTTTTTTCTACTCTTGTGCCTCCAGGTGTCACCTTTCCTGTTTCATACAAATATGTCTGAAGAAAGTGTTGTCTCTTTTTTTTTTTAATTTTCCTTCTTACCAGGTATTTTCTTCCCAGGAAATGACTGAAATTCTCAAATGGTTAAACTTCACCATTTACCAACAGGTCATTTTTGATCTTCTGTCTCCCTGCCACTCCAGCTCCCACACCTTCTGACATGCATCAGAGTTGTAATTGCAAGCAAATATTATATATACCTACGATTTAAAATGTATATTGTGAAACTATGATCTATGTAGGGCACATGGGCCAGTCAAAGACGGCACTGAGAGGAAGTCAGATGGGTGAGTCCAGAGTTGTTTTTAAAAAATGAGGATTGTCTGCCTAGTGGCCAGATGATGTCACTTCATGAACAGCTTGTGTACACTAGGTAAAGTGTAGGGTGCCTAGGCACGTGATATCAGTCATTGGCTGGCTCTTTTCTGGCTCTGCAGGTTTTTTCCTTTAAAAGATGATTACTATGGGACTTAAATGAGTTCCTGCTTGACTAGACTCTCTGCTGTGTCTGATTGTCTCTGGGAGGCTGATAACTGGCCACCAGTGCATTTAATCTTCCTGGGACCCAGCTCAACATTCTTTGGTTGGGCTAAGACCCTGTATCCTACATGTAAGATGCTTCAATTTGATACTTTTATTTTTTTCATTAAAAATTAAGATGAGTATGATATTGAAAATTTTAAATGGGTTTAATATTAAAAGTTGCAAAAGCTTAGTTTATTCTCGGCATTTTTCAGGAAAATATGAATCTGTAATTTATGTCATAATTTACTTCATGAAGTGTAGATGCTCAAAAAAGCAAACCACACAGTTTCTGTACCAATTAACTAAAGTACATTTATAAAGCAATTTAAATGTAATAGTCACTGAAACAATTTTTTGATCATTTAAGGACAGCAGATTTATGAGAAAATAATTTCATTATTTACATTAACGATTTAATTTTAGAATACTAAAGCATGTAAATATATGAACCCGTAAGAATCTTTCTCATTCAAACAACCAAAAGTGTCAAGCATATTTTCTTTTAGAAGACTAATATTATGTAGTATTTTTATATTGTTTAAAATATGATAAACCATTACATATCTTATGTTTTATTTTTTAGGGTAATTATTATTCTACTAAATTTTGTGTATGATTTAATTCATTCTGTACTAATTTTAGAATAATAATTTTTTTCAGAATAGAGAAATTTTTATTGTTTTCATGAAAATGTAAACATAAAGCAATGAAAATAAGAGTAAATACTAATTTAAATTTTTCTGTTTTAAAATTTATCTACCACGTTTAACTTAGAAAAATTACTTATCTAGGCAGAACAATATTTATATCTTTACCAATTCTTTTATTAGCTGCAAGCCTATGTAGAAAATTATCTACCATTGCCTAATGCATTAATCTAGGCAGAATACATGATGTAGATCAGTATTTGAAGACCTGTCTATGAACTATTATTAATTTTATTTCTTGTAATCTGATTAATACGTGTGTGTGCTTTTTTATTTTTTTATTTTTTGGTTTGTGTGTTTTTATTTCAGCATCTCACTGCTCTTGTCACTCATTGGAAAGTTGTATTTAATGAAACATAGCTTAATTATTTCAAAATAATATATATACATGTATGTATACACACACATACTTTACTTTCATGTTGTTATTTTGCTATTATACATAGGAATAAGATCATTATCTTGTCATCATAAATCATTATTCCTCCCCTTTCATTTGTTATTTTCCTGCAAGATTTTGCCTGTTCTGCAGAGATGTTGGTGGTTTGCTGTAGGAGAAACTCTAAGCTTTCAACTACTTTGACTCAGTCACTATTTTTATCATCAAGTTTCTGAACCTGCTAAAACACTGCTGATAATTTAAGTAATGATACTGAAATAAGACAGATGTTAAAATGTATAAAAATAAATTTTAGTAGCATTTAAAGTTGTAGACATTGATTTTTCCTAGCAATTGAGTTTTGATTTTCATGATCATATTCCATATTAATTCAATGAAAGATATGGAGAATTTTTTTAGGAAAACGGTATTTCACAAGAACAGTTAGGAATGAGATCACAACATATGCCCTGTTGCCCTTATTTACCTCCTGGTACTCACAGAGTAAGAGGGAACTGTTTAAAACAATAAAGATTTGTTTCAGTTTCAGTTGAGAAATGTTTTGAAACTGATTATAAATGAAATATCATCTAGTAATACCATTGACTCCTCATAAAGGACACTGGGATAGGAGACCTAGCACCAACAGACAAAACAAGGAAATTCATTAATATTACATTTCTGAGTTTGTTGGACTGGTGGTACTTCCCTGAGATCTGCAGGAAGGAAACTCTAAACTTCAGAGTGAGTGTATTTGAGTTTAGTGAATGAATGGAATTTTTAGATGAGCTGTAATACTTTAAGATGCTAATCATATTCTATAATCCTGTGTCAGAATTGATCCATGGTAGTGGTTTGATTAGGAAAGTGACTAGATAGACTATAAAGAAAGCCTGATACTCACTATGGTGCTAGCTCCTGAGAAGTAAATGAAAATCTCCATCTGATTTGAAGTCAGTTTTAGTTCTTCATAAAGGACAGAACTATTGGATGAAAAGCTACAGTTATAAAGAGTAGAAGAAAGGGGTAGAGACTCTCTGCTCTGTTGCAAGACTGAAAACTTCATCAGACAATTGTTCACATACTAACAGAGAAATCCAGCTTAGACAGGAACAAATTTGAAAGACAAAAATTAAAAGAAAACTTGATGGCTAGAAAAATTAAGCTGGGCAGGATACAGAGTTACAAGAGCTCAAAGATGCAATGGTTGCTTTGGAAACAATAGGTGGGTACAGGGGATAAATCAACAGGAAAGTAAGGGCCAAGAAGACATTAGGATTCAAAGCACAAGTTCAATGATGTATAAGATTTGGAGTTAATATACTGAGCAGACAAAAGAAGTCCATAATGAATAAGTTATTCAATAAGCCTAACTTCAACCTCTATTTTTAACATATCTGTGGGAAACAGGCTTATGTATATATATTCCAATGTATATATCTTTAAAATAGCTATGTATCAAGGATGTTTTCAACATTGAAGATAAAAGAATTAGCCCTGCTTTTGAGACAGATAATATGTATTAAAAAAACAAATGTGTAAATGGCAACATTTTATTATATTTGATCTAAAAGCTTTTCATAATAATTTGGAGGAAGCAGATGGTGGAAATGTTAACAGTAAGAAATACAAATACATTATTTGGTGGCACATCCCTATTACTAATCAAGAGAAAGGATATTATTTTAGGTAAGGAACTTCTGAAAGGTAAAAGTGGTATTTGAACTTAGTTTTACAAGATTGATAGTACGTATTATAATGAAGAATTCCATCTTAGAACAGTTGTTTAGTGATATTAACTATGTAATAATCAGCTTGCTGTCTAAGTTATAGTGCTTCTCATGCCAGTGGGATTAGTTTGACCTGAATAAATAAGTGTGAGTTTCATATAGGTAGGAGATTCACAGTATTTTTCCACTTGAATGCCGTTTGATGTTGATGAAATAGTCACTTATGTCCATCTGGAAGATAGCAGTCTTAAATACACATGGTACATTAGTAAATTAGGTAATGGAATTATCTTTCTGTTTTTCTGATGCTTACCTCCTTGTTTTCTCATCACTAATATTTTTCCAGGTACAAAGAGACAGAGTGCTGTTTTTGTCAAGTCACTGTGTTATTAGTCTAACTTTAAAACACTTTAGAATTTAGATATATTTGTACTTAAAAGTTGGTCACAATTTTCATGAAACTCCTGTTTGAAGGCATGTTATAATGCAAGTATTTGATGGAATATAGATAGATATAATAATTTTAATAAAACTGACCAAGATATGTTCCTGTCTTTGAGTAAATATTTTCTGATACATTATAACTTTTTAAGTGAATACCATTTGCTTCAAAACATTGAATTCAATTATGAATTTTGAAACTAAGTATACTCAAACTCTTTGGGACTATAAAATCTTTTTTCTTATTTCTCTCTCTCAGACAAGTGTCCATTGTATTAGTTCCTGGAGTTTGTGTATTCTGTCTGGTGAATTACTGAAGTCTAGCATCTGATACATATAGACCCTTGCATGGAATAAATCCATTGCCTTTGGAAGTTGGATATAATATAAATACTAAAGTGGCTACCTAGAGTGCACAGGACCAAGGTGCATTGTTCAGTGTGATAGCATTTTAAAGAGATCATTGGGACATGAGAATAGAAAAGAAAACAACCATTTCTGAAAAGAAAGAAAGAGAATATAAAGATTATTTTTTCCAATTATCAAGACACAAAAGTCAAACAAACAGTGCCATTAAGACTTGGCATGAAAACTAAAGAGTAAAAAAAACTTGACATTGAAATGACCCAAATTGTGTTTAAACTTCAGTCCTCAGGAGGGTGAACCTTGTGCCAAGCAAACAGACCTTATGCACAGAATGCTCTTATCTTTCACATTATAATATTTTTAACTAATATTATCATTGATTTGACATACTCTTGGTGACAATACCTAATTTATTTTGAAACTCAAGTGACATTAATGGAGAATATAAAAGTTTGATGTTTACCAAAATGGATCATAGGTTAAAATAAAGTTGAGACATGCTTGTTTGAACATACATTAGAACTTAATTATAGAATGATTATAAGAACTTGAATGTAGCAATAACAATCTCAGTCAGCTGGGTGGCTGATAAAGAGATTCTTTTTTTCTATGCAACTGATTAGTTGATGACCTTGAAGATGTAAAATGGTGTGGGGAAAACAGGGTTCTTTCTCAAACTCTCACTGAAATTGTATCAATTTTCTCACATCATTTCTATCCTAAAATTCAATTTCAGATTTCTATTTATTGTTTTTAAAGAAGACTAGAAAACTGTTTTCTACTTGTATAAAATTAATGGATATTACTTGGATGAAGTATTTATGGGTTGCTGTTTAATCTTTGAAGCTTTTTTAGTTATAATTTATACCCCCCAAAGTCCCACTTTCCAGTCATCTCTTTCAGTATTCTTCCTGTCCATCCCTCAAGTTTCCATCCCCACCCACCCCCAGTTCTACAATGGAAATCTCTTCCATTTTCCTTTCCCAGGAAGATCCATGCATCTCCCCTTAGGACTTCCTTGTTACCTAGCTTCTCTGAGTTGTGGACTGCAGCATGTATTTACTTTAGAGTAATGTCAATTTAGGAATGAGGATACACCATGCTTATCTTCCTGGATTAGGGTTACCTTACTCAGGATGCTTTTTTCTAGTTCCATCCATTTGCCTTCCAATTTTCTGTTGTCAGTGTTTTTAACAGTCGAGTAACACTCCAATGTGTAAATGTACCCCACTATTTTATCCATTCTTTGTTTGAAAGGAATCTAGGTTGTTTCCAGGTTATGAATATTACAAATAAAGCTCTATGAATGAGTTGAGCAAGTTTCCTTATGGCATGATTAAGCATCCTTTGGGAATATGTCCAAGAGTGGAATAACTTGGTATTGAGGTAGATTGACTCCCAGTTTTCTGAAAAACGGCCATATTGATTTCCAAGGTAGCTGTACAAGATTTCACTTCCACCAGCAGTGGAGGAGTATTCCCCTTACTCCACATATTCTCTAGTATAAGTTGTCATTGATTTGTTTGATCTTAGTTATTCAGAAAGGAGTAACATGGGTACTTGTTGATTTGTGTTTCCCTGATGGCTAAGGATGTTTAACATTTATTTAAGTGTTTCTGTGCCATTTGAGATCCTTTGTTTAAGGATTCTATTTTATATCTATTACCCATCTCTAATTGAATTATTTGTTTTTGATGTCTAGTTGTTTGCATTCTTTCTATATGTAGAAGATCAGTTAGAGATCAGATTCTGCTAGAGGTGGGACTGGTGAAGTGATAGTGGAAGTCCTTCTGTGTATATGTTGTCTTATTGGTTGATAAACAAAGCACTGTTGGCCAATAGTGAAGCAAGAAAGGTGGAACTAGGAGTCAAGGAGAATTCTGGGAAATGTAGTCAAGAATAGGGATTAGCTTTGTGATCCCAGGAGGAGAGAGCCCAAGTCTGGCATTCTCTGTAAGATAAAAATAAAAGTATATATTAGTAATTATGGGTTAATATTTAAGTCAGAGTTATCCATTTAGAAACCATAGCTAAAAGCCAACAGTTTCATAATTAATATAGCATCCTGCGTGTTCATTTGGGACTGATGTGGCTCTGGGAGCAGGTTAGCAGGAAGAATACATGGTACAGTGAAGATCTTTTCCTAAACTGCTGCTTCAATAGTATCCTTTGCTTTACAGAAACTTTTCAGTTATATGAAGTCCCATTTATTAATTTTCTATCTTGGTATTTGTGGTACTGGTGTTCTATTTAGGAAGTTGTTTTCTGTGCCAATGGGTTCAACACTGTTCCCTACTTTTTTTTCAATCATGTTCAGTTTAACAGGATTTATGTTATAGTCTCTGATCCACTTAGACTTACATTCTGTTTAGGGTCACAGCAATGTATCTATTTGCATTCTTGTACATGTTAACATTCAGTTATGTTAGAAACATTAATTCAAAATGCATTCTTTACTCCATTGTGCAATTTTGGCTTCTTTGTCAAAAACCAAGTAATCAAAAATATGTGATTTTTATCTGTGTTTTTGTTTCACAAAACTTTTAAGACTAAATAACAAACTAAATATATATTTCATTTTTATTTTTAATATAGAGAATTTGACATGTGTAAATATTTAATCTGGGATATTGAACTTCAATATATATAATACCCTAGGTTAATATGGCACAAATCTACACATTTTAGTAGCTTGTATTTATTACTCCTTTCCAGAAGGAGTGGCCCTGATGACAAATCAAAAGGAGAAGCTTTGGGTATTTTCTTTTCTTTTTTTTCTTTCTCAAATCTGTCTTCACTTTCAGGGGATATAACCTATAGTCTTGTGTTCTGTCAGTTTCCAAAATTCTCCCAATTAACAAAAAATATGGTAGATACCAAAATGGTAATTTGTAATTGCTTTCATAACAATACAATGCACAAGAAAAGGTTAAGGGGAGTGTTTATTACATCCTTGATAGAAATTGGAGTTTTCAATGAACTTATTTATATCTAAATTACCAATAGATGATTGTGCCAATCCATATGTATAGTCTCTTTTTTTCTCAATACATGTTTTTATTTAAATTAGAAATGTAAAAGTTTCAGATTTCAGTCCCAGCTCCCTCTCCCACCCCTCCTCCCTTGTCCCTCCACCAGTTTCCAGTCCCCAACCCAATTCACACATCATTCCCAAGGGAGGATGATGCCCTCCTTGGGGGGGGTTCTCTAAAGTCTGTCATTTCATCCTGGGCAGGACCTAGGCCCTTCCCTATGTGTCCAGGCCGAGAGAGCATCCCTCTATTTGTAATGGGCTCTAAAAGATCATTGATAAACCATGGTAAACACTGATCTACTACCCAAGGCCCCAGTGATTTCTGTGGCCTCCTCCCTGATACTACATTCATGTAGTCTGGATAAGTCGCCTGTTGGCTTCTCAGCCATTAGTATGGGTTTCAAGAGCTTCCCATTATACGGTCAGCTATCTTTGTGGGTTTCATCATCGTGGTCTTGACCCCTTTGCTCATCACTCCTCCATCTCTGTCACTAGGTTATAGGAGTTCAGTTCAGTGTTTAGCTGTGGGTATCTGTCTCTGCTTCTATCAGTCCCTGGATGAAGGTTCTAGGATGGCATATAGGGTATTGATCAACGCTATCATCAAGGAGGGGCTATTAGTGTAGTCTCTCCACTATTGCTTAGTTTGTCAGTTGGTGTTATCCTTGGAGATCACTGGAGATCTCCCTAGTGTCAGCTCTCTCCTCAAGCCTATAATGACTCGATCTATTATGCTACCTCTCATCCTGCTCTCCTCTATTCTTACTTCGACTCAACCTTCCTGCTCCCCCATGCCTTATTCTCCCCTCCTCTTATCCCCCTCTCTTTTTCATAGTTCCCTCTCCCCTCCCCAATGTTCCCAATCTGCTCAGGAGATTTTTGCCTCATTCCACTCCTCTGGGGTATAATTCATCTCTCTTGGGAACCTCCTTGTTTCCCAGACTCACTGGAACTGGAATTGTCTTTATCAGGACAGTAAATCCTTCCTAGAAAGTTCCCAAGACGCTCACACATAGGCATCTTTTTTGAAAACATTGCATTTATTTATTTAATTAATATGATTTTGTGTGTGAAGATGTGTTTGCATGAACTTGTGCATATGTATATCTATCTTTTCCTGTCTCTCTTTCTCTCTCCCTGTTTCTCTCTCTGTGTGTATGTGTGTATGTGTGCATGTATACCTTAGTGCTTGTGTGAATGTCAGTATTAAGTTTGAAAACAGTCTATTGTCTCTTTCCATCATGTGGTTCTGGGGCTAGAACTCAGATCTTGAGACTTGGTGGCAAGCAACATTGCCAGTAAAGCCATTGTGACGTATCACATTAGACGTTACACAATTTAATCAAATTGAAAATGAGGAGAAGCTATTAAACCAAACAAAACAAATTAAGCTAACACTAAATGAATAAAAAAATAAACACAGAAAGAGAAGCAAAAACAAATGCTTTTTTCATATATGTCAATTTCAAAATAGCATGTTCATGTAATAAATTACTTCTGATAGTTTAGCTTGTTGAACAATATGACAAATAAAAATATAATCATCTTCAGCTTCATGTAGGAATGAGATGATTTACAGAATCATGATCTACATAATAATTATTATACATATATATATAAGAAAAGAAGATGAAATTATTTTAAATCATTTAGGAGTATATTCTAAACTTAGAAGGACAAGTTAATATGTAGAAAGTATAAGGAAATTATATTTGGAAAAAAGACAAAAAAATGTCTCCCAAGGGAGTAATATTCTTATTAGTAAAACTACCTAAATAATGCAGTTGATTTTAAAAGGAAGTTGTTCTTTATTTACTTTAGAATCTTTTAATTCCCAAGCTTCTTAACAATTGCATGCAATCCAGGGTTTTGTTTTTCCTTTCACAATTGGCACCACACTGGGATGGTTAGTCTGGGAAAGGTACTTGTTCTACACACAGCAATTCTTCTATCTAGACTATAATCGATCTTTCTGGCGGCTGCATCTTCACAACACCATATGTCTCAGGTTCACCTTGGCAGAGACAAAGAGAAGAATGGGAAATCTCTCACACAAAAGTAATTGAAGTTGCCATGAACTGTCACACAGCACTTGCACTAAAGTCGTTGGTCAGAAATAAGTACAGTCTCCTGAATGGTTACAACTGGCCTGAGAAATCCAGTATGCTATCTCACCCAGAGGAAAATCAACCCTGATGAAGTCTCATGATGTCTATCATGTCAGATTAACATTGCCATCAAGGGTTCTTAACAACAATTTCAAGATTCTATGACACATCTATGTTTGATTATATGAGAAAAGATCATTGTTTTCCAAATTTAAAAGAAAACCAAAGCTGTGAAGTTTTTCTATATTGTCTATGTAAAAAGTACTTATAAAGTATATTCCATCAAGTGTATTTGAGATGAAAATTGCAAATATAATTTGAAAAAATAAGTACTTAGTATATTTTGAATTAACCTAAAAAAGCATAATTGAATCCATGACTATTAGAATGATTTTAAAGGTTCAAACAATGTAGGTTACTTAGTTATTTCTATAATCAAAAGTGATTAGATGTCTAGGATTAGTAAATACTAATCAATTGTAAAATATTATTTTTATGAATATTGTGGGTTATTTCCAGTTCATAAAATGATTATACATCAAAATAACATTTGTGAATAGATTAATACACTTCACGAAGTCTTATAGATATGGTTTACATTTCTAATCAATTCCAGTTGTTATCTACATTTCTTTGTATAACTTCAGATTTTTAAATAGCTTTAGCTCTGTTAACTAATAACTTTGATGGAACTTGAATTCTCTGAAAACAAAGCTAATAAATCAAACATCTTAATTAGTATTCTTTCCTTTTCTATGTGCTAAACAAATACATCACTTGTTTCACTGATAAGTTTATCAATTAAACAAACATGCTATACATATGTTTAAAATACAATTGAAATACAGACTCAACTTCATAAATTTTAAGTGAGGGTCTCCAATAGTACAGGCTTTAAAAGATACCCATAACTTTTTTAGAAGCCTTAAACAACAATCTACAATGGCTTCATTTGTTCTGCCTTATCCATTGTTTATTTCTCAAATGACCTTTGAAAAAGTTAAAGTTCAGTAACTGGAGCATCTCTACAAACTGACTGTTTATGTGTTGCAAGTATATGCCATGTTTAATGAAAGAGATAATTTGTCTCTATTTTTATACTACAAGATATAACCATTATCATGAGATTCTAATTAATATTTTCAATTATGTGACCTTTAGTGTGAACTAAAATGAACTCTAGATGGTGGTTATGTGCTATAAAAATTCATTAGGATTTTGAGCTATGATCGTAGCAAAAAGATTCTGAAACAAACTATAATGAAGATAAAGAATCATAAGTATTTAGAACCTTCGTTGAGATATTTGTGAAACTAGCACTTGTTCCTTTCATTCATCAAATAAAACATTTTAATACAACTGGGAAAATTCTCTTTGTTCTAAAAATGAAGAGAAAATTAGTCATAGAGCAGTTTCTAAAATGTTTGCTAATTATTTCAATGGAGAAAAAGTCAATAGTAATTATTTGGTATGTTTGCTATTTATCTATCATAAGTATATCAAATTAATAATCAATTGATTGATTAAGCTTAAAATGCTAACACAAATATTTGGTATGAGAGAAAAAAAACAAATCTCTCTTAATAAGAATTTTCAGCTCAAAATCAAATGGGTACTTGGCCTAATTATCTAGGGAATAGTAATTTACACATTTTTTACTTGTGTTATTTGTAATCTATGCTAAAACATATAATTTTAAAAATCTAGTGTCATAAAAATGCAGAGGATTTTGTCCATGAAAGAGGAATTTTTTCAAGAATCTCAATATAGGTAAATGCCAGGGCCAAGTCTGTACTCAATTGTGTAGAAAGATGCTGTAGCAGACACTGGGAAAGCAATGCTTGGAAGAACATCTACATTTATTCTTTAGTGTTGGATTGAGCTATACTCCAATTTCAATTGTAGGCAGGTCATATCCTGAATTGAGCTGAATGGGCATATCTTTAAATATTATGGGACAATAAAATAAGTGATAGAATAGGATCTATAATATATTTGATTTTAAAAGTATTTGTAGGGAAGTTTTAGTTATTTAATATTTTAGCAGACAATAAACTTTCATATGTTGAAAGAAAGATTAATAACTTTAAGAAAATTTAAAATCGAGGCATGATTCATGTGTTCCGTCACATGCTTTAGAAGGTTAAGCACACCTAAAGGAAGAATTTCAAGAAAATGATGCTGGGTAGCATCTGTATCACCTGGCAAACGGACATGCAGAGATTTCTCTCCAGGGGACAACTTATATTTGGCATATTTTGTATGTGTATGAAAATATAATATATCTCTCCAACTGCAGAGAAGCAAAAATATGCCCAATTAATATTTATATAAAATCTTAGAAGAATGTCTAATTATGATTAGTTTTCTTCACTTATCTTTTTTTTTTTTTTGTTTTTTCGAGACAGGGTTTCTCTGTATTGTTTTGGAGGCTGTCCTGAACCTCACTCTTGTAGACCAGGCTGGCCTCAAACTCACAGAGATCCTCCTGCCTCTGCCTCCCGTGTGCTGGGATCAAAGGCATGTGGCACCAACGCCCTGCTTGTTCACTTATCTTAAAATTTTCAAATTCTGACAAATTTAGAGGAATTAAATGTAAGTCTTATATAGTCAGTATGCATGGGAGAGGGTGTAATGACTATAATATAATTTGGAATATTTTTAAAACCTAGCTTGAGGTATGGAGTCATGGCAATGAAGAGCACTAGCTATTTTTGGAAAGGCGACAGATCGTGTTCCTAGCATCTAAATGGCATTTCACAACTTTCCACCACTCCAGTTCCATGGGATCTAATTCCTTTTCTGGCCTCTGTGCCCACCAGGCACACACATGGTACACATGCATATATGCAGGAAAAATACTCCTATGCATGAAATTCAATGAATATTTTGAAAATTACTTATGCATGAATGGGAAATCAAAACTTGGAGAAAGAACTTAATTTTTGGTAATATCTGGATGAATAAAAACACAAGAAAATATGATAACTGCAATAATATATAATAAATATGAAAAGAGTACATAAAACTTTAGAATTTTTATTAAATTTGATGTCTTAATTTTGTAAGTATAAATGTGTAAGACAAACCAAAAAGCAAACAAAAGTCGTGAATTGAATATAAATAATGGAAACTATGTCTTGTAAATTCTAGTTGTAAAGGGATATTAGGTAGTAGACCATGTAGATTTTGAGAACTTCTTTTCCTTTGAATCACAAATAAATGAAACACTAAGAATTATGCAGATGATCCCATATCTTAACAGGTAAAGAAGAAGATCTGTTGATACCAAGAGATCAAAGACTTTTAGTTTTGTTTTGCCTGGATATATAGATGTACACCACTATCTTTGAGTGTTGATGGAGTCAGGAAAAGGGTGTAAAGTACCGCAGAAACTTGAATTCCAAGAGATTGGAGCCACTGTATAGGTGGTAGAGAAAATCCCTGGTGTCCTTACAACAACAGCATGTGACTGATGCTGAGTCCTCACTCCAGCCTTGGGTTGCAAGTATTTTAAGGAAAAAAGTTTGTGGGCCAGGTGGTGGTGGCATGGTCTTTAATCTTAGGACTTGTGAGGCAGAGGCAGGTGAGTCTCAGTAAGTTTGAGGCTAGCCTAATCTACTGAAATAGATCCAAGACAGCCAGCATTGTTAGACAGAGCATCCTTGCCTCAAAAAACCAAAACCCCCAAAAAACAAAAAACGGCTTCATGAATATAGTAATATACAATATTTATGAAAATGAAACTTCTTTATAAAATCCCCCTTATATTTTAAATACAATATATTTTGTCCATATGTAATGTGATACATATAATCATTTTTCCACTTAAATTATTTTGATTCATTGCATTTTCTTAGTATTTAAATTAATTTTGACCTGTCAAGTATATGCATTCTAAGCAACATTCTATGAAATAAAACATTGATTTTAAAATATGACATTTATATTTTAAAATGTAAATTTGAGGTTAAAAGCATTTTATATTGTAAAACTAACTTTTCATAAATGATAACAAAACCAAAATAGATAGTAATAGTAATTCAAAATAAGAATAAAAATGAGTACTGAAACCAAGGTAGGGGCATGTTAGCATAACACAATTGTGTGAAGTTCAAAGAGGAAATTGAGGTAGTGTCTGACTAAGTTGGAGATGAAAGTTTATTGCCCATATGTGGAATAACATAGTCACAGGCTGAAAGATCTGGGAGAGTCCATAGTACACATGGCCGGACTGAAGCTGGTCCTTATGGAAAGAGAAGGAGAGGAAGGGAGATGCGAGAGACGGGAAAGAGGTACAACAGGCAGGAGCCCCGATGTCCAAAGAGAAGAGTAATCAAAATATCTGTGTTATATAGGAATCAACTGCTGGAGGAAGACCACCTCAGCCCCTGAGTTGGAGTGATAAGTGCTGAGGGCACGGTATGCTATCCATGGCCTGGAGCAGGTAGGGAGTGAGGAATGCTGGGAGGAATTGGCAGCCAGGTTCAGCCTTAATATGTTAAACAGGCATGTCAGCCATTTGTCCCAGGTTTGCAGCTTAACATCATGTATTTCCTGATTATGTTTTTAATTTCCTTTGTGTTGACTTATTTCTTAGTTCCAGCATGGTTAAGCTAAAATTTCTCTCCCTACTTCATGTCTTCTTCTTAGTATCTGGGTGTCTTAAAATTTCCAAATAAACCCATACACAACTGTATTGATCACTTACATGTAGAGGTGTGTGTGTGTGTGTGTGTGTGTGTGTGTGTGTGTGAACTTACTCTACTTTGCTATTTGGATACATTTATTTCAACTTTGGCTCAACACAAGTAAGATTCTGCCTGATTGAAAAAAGAATCCTAAGAATGGTATCAAGTTCAGCCATTTAGGTGATTCTCTCTCTCTCTCGGTATCTCTGTATCTGTCTCTGTCTATCTCTCTCCTTCCCTTCCCCTCTGCCTCCACCTCTGTCTTTAACACACACAAACACATACACACACAGACACACACACACAGACACACACACAGACACACATGCACGCACACACACACAAAAAAAATTGAAAATTTTTATATACCACAAAGAACATGGTCAACTCTACTCTTGGCCCACATCTTTGAACTTAATGGTGAAAGAAGCTATCTTCATTTTCAACAGTAAGAAGAAACCTTCTCCATGCAAGCCTTTTCTTGGACAGGCCTGGGCTGCATGCCTATTTGTAGTTGAGAAAGTGCAATAGGTCTAGAATGAATTCCCCCTTTGTATGAATTCCAGCCTAATATGTTATTTAGTGGTTCATGGCCCTTGTCTGTGAGGAGTGCCACTACAGAAATCATCAGTCACTAGTTTACAACAGGATACTGAAGATAATTTACCACTCAGAAATTGCTGTCTCAAAATGTCATTTATATCTTATATAAGCAAAGTGCTCCTCCTTTGGAAATTCACAATGTCATGTTCATAGTTTCCAGTCCGTCATGTTTTTTTTCTTGTCCTTACTTTTAATTTATATAATGGGATTTGAAATTACACATGGCAAAAGACATTTATATTGATCCAGGTTTGGAAAATATTCAAAGTTTTATTTTATTTATCAATAATTGGAAATGAACACATATCCTTGTGCAATGTAGTCTGATTTTTCTTTTTTTAATAGTAGGCTGCATTTAAATTCTATTCTGTGAATTTCACAATTGTTATATCAAATTGTACTTTAACTTATTTGGACTATGTTCTAAATTTAACTTAGAGTTGACTGCACTGTAGTTGTGGTCTATAACAGTTCCATTATGCTTTTGCAGCTTAATATGAGTGTTTTGTTGAGGCTGTACAGTACCTGCAAAAATAGATAAACAGAGGACACACTCTCACACACACACTTCCCCCCCACACACACTCAACCCACAAAGTGACACTCCAGTAGAGAAAACTAATTTTCTCCTTTCCAGTAGGTACTAATTGTGAAATAGCTTGTTGGTGGTATTTGGAAACCCATGTCTACTTCCCCCTGTCATTCCACAAACCACATGTACTTGAACATATATACAGATCTTTTGCATGTTGCAACAGTTTCTTTAAACTCATATGCATATCAATCCTATTATGTTGACAACAGTGTTTTCTAGGAGTTTCCTATCATCTTTGACTCTTACAATCTTCATGCCTCCTCTTCTGCATAGATCTCTACGCCTTTAGTTTAGGGCTTAGAAGACATTCCATTTATATCTGAGTGTTTCAATGTTTCATTCTCCACACATTGTCCAGTTATTTCTATGTACGGCAAGCATAACTGGAGGAGTTACAACATTTATTCTTTTTTAAATATCTGGTAGAATTCTTCACTAAGTCCTCTTGACCTTGGGCTTTTCTGACAAGGTATACCTATAACAATGCTTCCATTTCTCTGGTAACAAAAACGTCAGTTAAAACTGTTAATTGTGTCTTCAAATTGAAGTTTTCTATGTGTGCCTTCGATAGATCTTGACTGGTAGACAGAAATTGTTTGTTTGGTTACATCATAGAAAGTTTTATCTTCTCCTGTCAATTGGGATGGGTAGATTTCTACAACGTGGTAATCTGGCAATCATTTCCAATCTCAGAACTTGTGGAACATATACCCAGGTGCATATGGATTTTTGAATTTCCAAGAATTGTGTAGTGTTGTTATAAAGATCTGCCTTTATATGTTACTTGGTCCTGTCTCTTGCAACTTTTAATAGCCTTCTTTTGTTCTTTGTGCTTAGTGTTTTGGTTACTTTGTGATTTATTTTCTTGTCCTAGCCTTTGGATGTTCTGTTTGATTCTCTTACCCTGTTATAATTCCCTTCATATTGGAAGGAATTTTTTGTGATTTTATTAAAAGATAGTGTTTGTGCATTTGACTGGAGTTACTCTATACTTACTAGTAACAATTTTGTTCTTTTCCAAATATTTATATCTCCTGGACGTTATGTGCCTGGACTCTGTATTATGTATTTATAAGAACATTGTCCTGTGCATGTGAGTGTTAGAAACCTTGATAATTTATCATATTCATAGCCACTAAAATCTTAAAATTGTCTCTACTTACCACATATTATTAAATAGGAGCAGAGGGAATATATTTATAAATGTGCAAGTCAGAAAATGTATTGCAATAGTTAAAGTATTTAATGGATTATTTAAATGATTCATATTATATAATTCAATGAAATGGAATCAACATTTATTGAAAGAGGGGCTAGGAAGTTTAGAGAAATCAAGCAACCCCATGAGTGTTTGAGACTGAAAATAAACTGCTAATCTCAAAATCCATATCCATAAAAACTGTTAACCAAAATAAACATGGCATCATGACATTTAGATAATTTAAACAGTAATGAATTCATTGTGAATACACCTCCATGTAGTCAAGAAATTTTCAAAGAAGATTTCTGGATGAAAAAGAAATTACAATAGAGGGAAGAGGAGGCATGTTAAGGTCACATGTGTGAATAAAAAGGTTTCTTCAATGACAGTGTTAAATGTCAACAAAAAGTGATTGGTTTCACAGGATCAATATAATAGTTTTGTGAAGAGTAAATAGACTATGATAGCAGATTACTATATAAGAAAAAGGACAGTTGAAACACAAATTTTCAACCTCACAGTAAGTGTAGCGTGATATCATTGATGGTCTTAAATGAATTGGAGTCTTAGTGTGACACTGGGAAATTTTCAAAACATTAAATTTAGGTATGAATGAATACATGTAGAGAACCTAGTAGTTAATTCATAAGAAGTGCTCTGAAAGATGAAGAGAGAAAATGAAAACAAAAACATAAAGACCAACAACAAAAACTTATATATGAGTAAGATAATTTCAAGCACTATTGGTCAATTAGTATATTACTTGCAAGTTTTTTTTTCCTGAGACAGGGCTTTCCTGTGGCTTTGGAGGCTGTCCTGGAACTAGTTTTTGTAGACCAGACTGGTCTGGAACTCACGGAGATCTACCTGCCTCTGCCTCCCAAGTTCAGGGATTAAAGGCATGCACCACCACTGCCCGGCCCACAATTTTGTTAAGAAGTATAAATATTATTTTGAAAATGATGATCTTTATATATGTAGAAACTACCATACCAATGGAAAGTGATTTCAGTATAAATGTTTTGAGAATACCATAGTCTTAATATTACACAAATGGCCTTTAACACAAACAGTATTAATAAAGAACTAAGAATATAACCTTATATAAAAATGTTTTCGTATTTTTTTGGTTTTTACGAGACAGGGTTTCTCTATATTATTTTGCAGGTTGTCGGTCCAGCCTGGCCTCGAACTCACAGAGATCTGCCTGCCTCTGCCTCCCGAGTACTGGGATTAAAGGCATGTGCCACCACCGCCCGGCTTATATAAAAATGTTTAACTTATATGCTATAACTTTTACCATGTGCATCATTATTAGTAAGTTTCTTAATGTTGAATTATTACCATTTAGAGTAATAGATACATATTATCATAAATATATGAATATATGATTTATCTGAATATATCTTAAGTATATATGTGTATTTGTATGTATAAGGAAATAAAAGCTGAAATTCTCACATTTGCTAAAAGAACATGAAATGCCCTTAGAAAAATGTCTTTCAACTTGTATAAGAATATAAGATTCATTTTTTATTATACTTTCATAGTTTGTAATTCTTTTTCATATATCTTAACTGTTAACTTGTACCCACAGGGGAAATGTACTGGATAATTGCTTCCTATGTATTTATCTCAATCCATTCTAATACTAAATCTTCAATGCATTGCTTCTTACCCTTTAGTGTGCCTCATAATCTGATCATTTTGTTAAATAGTCACGAAGCATCATTGACCCAATTGCAACTTATCCATTGCCTGATCGAATTGAAAGCTGCTGTTCTCTGTAGCTTCCCTTGTGATTTAGTGCTAGTGAGTGAATGTCATAATTTCATAAATTGTATTCTAGTCATTTCTTTCACAATTTTGCCTTACTACCTTGATTATCTCTAGTATTAGGTGTGTTTCATTGGTCTTAATTATCACCACATGTGTAATAGCTCTGTATTATTAACTACCCACTATCACCTCCACTTACTTAAAGGGGCATCTATGTTCCAAATGTGAGCTATTAAGCAGGACTCAGAGAGAGTTAATGAAAATTCTCATCAACAAACAGAAGATGTGGTTGTCAGTATCAATATGTAGATATAATTCAAAGATTTGAGTGTGGATGAGATTATGTTAATGCTGTTTTAAAAGAATCATGAGGTACCAATTGTGTGTATAAAATTCATGAATGCTCTGAGCAAACAAAAGGGAGGCGGAGCATACAACAACATAGGCTTTAAATTTGTATCACTAAACCAAAATCCATACTGATGTAAAGTATTCATTTCTATATCATATCCTCTGTTTCTTTAGAAAGAGATTGACTATTAACCACCAATAATCAACGTCCTTTAAATGAAAACAAACATTTATAAACATTTTTTGTTAATTTAGGTGTAGTTTACTAAACTACCTCCTCCTGATTGTTAGGCACAATGTTCTTATGGGGATTCTGAGGAAATTTATAATTGTGGCTGTATTAACCTGTGAGGATGTATCATCTCAGTTCATTGCCTTGAAACTGTTGTGGATGTTGGATCATCTGGACCATGGCTTCAAGGTGTCTAGTTTCATCAAACCATAAAAGCATGGAAGGAATCTTCAGGTTCTCATCTTCTGGGAAAACAAAAGCAGAACCTCTTTTCCAAAGCAACATGTCTTTAGACCTAAATTGAAGAGAAGATACCTTTAAAACACATATGCTGGTTTAACTTAGCGCCAGCCCACCCCATCGCAATCAAATATCTTTCTGCAGTTAACTCATTAACAGCCAAAAAATTCAAAAAAACACAATAATATACATAATCCAGACTGTCTGTGTATTTCCATCATCATCATCTCTCTCTCTTCTCTCTCTCTCACTCTCTCTCTCTGTCTGTCTGTCTGTCTCTCTCTCTCTCTCTCTCTCTCTCTCTATATATATATATATATATATATATATATATATATATATATATAATGTTTTACTTTATTTATCCTTTAAGGACCTCAATTTAACTCTGTCTGTCTTATATCCTTCTCTCTGAAACCCATGTATGTTTATTAAATACACTGTGATCTGTTTACAGGCCTTTTGTTTTTTGTCTCTGTAATCCTTTTCTGACAGCATAGTTTTCAAAATGCTAAGTGGGTATTTTTTTAAATGCTAAGTGGGCTAGGACTAAAGTGGTGGCTTTGGCTGCTAGTTCTGCCCTGCTCTGTTTTTGACATTGTAGGACAATGTTTATCTCCAGTTCTGGGAGCCTTGCTCACCACCCTAGCTCTAGGGAGGCTGTAGGTCCATGCTACCATTAACCAACTTGTAGTGTGGTGCTCATGTCCCTCATTCAAGTGCTCAAAAGCAGGACCTCCCAAAAGAACCAGAACCGTTCTTGTCATCAGCAGGAACCAGGAACCAGAAGAGACCCCATCTCTTCTGGTCTACAGCAAACACAGCTCACTGAGAAAATGCTACTAACCAAGAAGCCATGCTTGATTCTGTCTGTCCTTTTTTATTTAGAATCCCTTTTTAAGCTTTATATGGAAATTTTTGACAAACTTTTGGATACCTCATGTATTTAGAGGTTTCTTGTCCTGTCTGCCAGTTCCCAAACAATCACTCAGAGGCTATTATTAAATATAATTGCTTAACTAAGCTCTGTGTATAAATTAAACCATTTCTATAGTTTATATTTTACCATGAAGGCTTGTGGCTTGTTACCTCACATCTTGTTTTCCTGACAGCTACATGGCATCTGCTGACTCTGCCATTTTTCTCTTTGTGACTCTTTATGGATTTCCCACCTAGAATAGTCTGTAGAGACATTGGTCAATACAGCCTTATTGGTCAACCAATAAAAGCAGCATGTGTTTGCAGCTTATAGGACATGCCGCATCAGTGATGAAACATTTGGAAATGCATATTAAAATATAATAGATATATAAGCATCATTTTTTCCAGAAAAGCAACATTAACACTGTAAGATATGATCATTTTTTCCAATGAACTCTTTTATTATTTGAAAAGTAGTACCGTGTTTATGTACTATGCAGTATTTTCAAAGAAATTATAGAAAAATTGAAGTTGATTTATTTGACTAATTACACACTTTTAAGTATAAATCATAGAAATTATTAAATGACACAATTGAATTTTTAGAAATACAATATTTGGACATACAACATAGGTGTTTTGTGTGTTATTTATATCCATGATGCTAAAAATATAACTTATATATTGTAAATATAAAACATGTAGTAGCATGACTACATATGTAATATCATTATATTTTGTTATGGTTAAAGTAAATCAGTGGTTGTCAGGAATAAAGAATAGTGGGTTGAGACCACAGGTGGCAGGTCCCTGTTCCCACGCTGGGAATTGAGGACCCCTGTCGCAATGGCAGCAGGTGATTGGGAAACAAAGACCTGTAGATGTGACACATATTGAAAGTTTTATTGAGTGGAAGGTAATAAAATAAGGTGAAGAGACAGAGACACAGAGACAGAGAGAGGACAGAGGAGAAGAGGGGAGACAGGAGTGATAATATGGCCACTTGTTAAATGAGTTTAAACAGAATGAGACTGAATATAAGGAAGATTTGACAAAAATAAATTTAAAAACATTTAATAATATGCTAATGAATTATTTTATGCATATGAAGGCTTTTATTAATTATAATCTAGTACATAGATTAAATTATGACATAAAGCCATCATTCTGTTTTAGGAAATAATGCATTTTTATAGCAAATATTTATAAATCAAAATTAGTAAAAGATTTAGATATCACGATTATATTATGTTGACAACATGTCTGAATAAATTATTGTTTCTCATCATTGCCGATTACTCTTAATTCTCACTTTACTTGTCATTCACATAAAAAGGCAGAAACTAAGAGAAATAGAACAAATTCAAGTTCCTGGAGTATGTGCTGATGAAATGTAAACAGCTTGCCCCTTGAACTACGAATTCAGAAGGGGTCAATAGAATTTTCATTTGGAGTCTGTAATAAGTCTATTTGTGCCATTTCTTGCTTTAATTATTCTGCTTAGCACATAAAAATATATTCCATTTCAGTAGCACGCCACTGTAACATCCGGACATCACAAAAACACAACTTTAAACAATATCTTGCTTTTCCATATTTCATATTAAATCAGTGTAGCATTGTTCTGGTGTTTTGACCCTTGGAAGATTCCCCACAGATAACTGAGAGGACTGAAGAGCCAGCTAGGTTTTCAGTAAAAGAGGTTTAATGAATGCTGCAAGAGGGTAATTTACATGGAAATGATAATTTTTTGAAGCCTGAAAATGTAACAAAAAGAGAAAATGAAGCAACCTATCTTCATCCAGGAGACAATGTTTGTAATGAGCTTGAAAAATAGAAATTTAACCATTTTCTGGTACTGTAATGTGCTTGTGATTTGTGTGAGAGCTTTTCAAGTACATATATGTATAACAAAGAATATTCTACTGGAAGCTCTTCAGTTAAACTGGGAAATAAATGATAAAAATTGTTTTTTTGTGTTAAGTCTTATACTTAGTCACTGCTGAGAATATGAATCTTTGGATACTTCCACATTTCATGTCCAACCAGAATCTAGCAAATTTGTCACAGATATAGGATATTTTCAGTCTTTCCATTTGCTCAGTATGCACTTGGGCACATGTACACATATTCACACTGATGAATATGTAGAGGATGTAATTTAATATATAATTTGAGATATGACAATGACTTTGATAGATTTTGGAAAGGAAATCGTTAAATATGAGGTTCATTAAAAGAATATATGGTGTGTTTCAGACATTCCTAAAATGCAAGACTGAAAATTTCCATAATTTTTTCCAGATGATTCCTTTATTATTTGAAAAGTATATGTTACAAATGACATATCCTGGAGTATTATTAAATGTTTCCTGGTTTATGAACCTCAAATGTATGGTTTTGTTTGCAGCTTGCTAATATTTCATCCAGTAAACATTTAAAGGGGTAAAAAAGGGCATTTGAGGTGTTGTATGGAAATTTACAATAATAGAAGCTTCTTTTTTTTTTTAATTTTATTTTCCAGTTTAAATTGAGGTAAGAAACAAGGTTGCTTCACAAGTCAGTTCCAGGTCCCTCTCCCATTCCCTCCCTTCCTCCCGTGCCCCCCCAAACCCCCCCGTTATCCCCTCATTTCCCCAGGGAGGGTGAGGCCCTCCATGGGGCTGTGCATAGTCTGTCATTTCATATAGGGCAGGGCCTAGACCCTTCCCCAAGAGTTCAGGGTGAAAGTGCACCTCACATTGTTCTATGGGAGTCCAAAGTCCGTGTGTATACTTGGGATGGGTACTGATCTGCTGCCCAAGGCTCAATAGATTCCCTAGGCCTCCTCACTGACACCCAGATTCAGGGGGTCTTGATCAGTCCCATGCTGGATTCCCAGGCTGATGCCTGGAATTCAAGAGTTAACCTTTGTCTGGTCAGCTGTTTCTGGGGGTTAAACCAGCCCAGTCTTAATCCCTTTGATCATCACTCCTCCCTCTCTGTTACTGGCTTTCTTGAGTTCAGCTCAGTACTTAACGGAGGGAGTCTGCCTCTTCTTCGATCAGCCACTAAATAAAGTTTCTGTTTCCCAGACTCTCTGGCCATAGGATTGTAGGCTGGCACTCCCCAGATCTATGTCTAAAATCCATATATGAGAGAGTACATGCCATGTTTCTCTTTTTGTGACTGAGTTACCTCACTCAGGATGGTTTCTTCTAGTGTCATCCATTTGCCTGCGAATCTCATGATTCCATTATTTTTTTCTGCTGAGTAGTACTCCATTGTGTAGATGTACCACATTTTCTCTATCCACTCTTCAGGTGAGGGGCATCTAGGTTGCTTCCAAGTTCTGGCAATTACAAATAAAGCTGCTATGAACATAGTGGAACAGATGTCTTTGTTGTATGAATGGGCATCTTTTGGATATATGCCTAAGAGTGGAGTTGCTGGGTCTTGTGGTATGTTTATTCCCATTTTTCTGAGGAATCTCCATACTGATTTCCAAAGTGGCTGAACCAGTTGGCACTCCCACCAGCAATGGAGGAGTGTCCCCCTTTCACCACATCCTCTCCAGCATAAATTGTCATTGGTGTTTTTGATTTTAGCCATTCTGACAGGAGTGAGATGGTATCTCAGAGTTGTTTTGATTTGCATTTCCCGGATGGCTAAGGATGTTGAGCACTTTCTCAAGTGCCTCTCAGCCATTTTAGACTCCTCTATTGAAAACTCTCTATTTAGTTCTGCAGCCCACTTTTTAAGAAGCTTCTTAAAATAAATACATATATGAAAAGATACAAGACCCCAACCCTAGCCAAGAAACTATCTCCAAGTGACAACTGGTCACAAATAAAATTTTCAATGGATATCACCTAGAATAAAAACCACAGTTAATTTCAAGCCACATGTTCAACAGTAGATCACTAATAGAAAAATAACTTAGTCATACCTTTGGAGCTTTTTCTCCCTTATGATGCTGTGTTCGGCTTTTTTTTTCTAACTAAGGTCTTTTTCTTACATTTTATTTATTTTCTGATTTTGCATGTTTATGGAATTTCTGTACATGGAAATATGTGCATCTCTGCCTCTGGATGTATTTATTGTGCTTTTTCAATGGTATTTTTGTTGTTGTTTGTCCAATTTTTGTTTTATTCAGATTTTTAATTTAATTTTAAATTTCTTCCTTTGATGTCAGTTTGTTTAATAATAATAGTAAGCAAGAAGAAGTGTTTATTCTGGTGGAAAGATGGGGAGAGTCTGAGAGTAGTTAAGGGTAGGAAAACTGTAATCAGAATATATTGTAGGAAAAATTCTATTTTCAATAAGAAATAAAAATAAAAGTCACTATGAATTCAGCAAATGTATGTAGAGTTCTTAGAAAATATGATTACATTCTTTAAATCATCTTAGAATATTTCTACATGCACACATGCACACATATACCTTGGCACATATCCAAAGAAGAAAAATGAATGTACTTGTGTGGCCAAGGATGATGTAGACCTTAATCCACTTGAATAGATTCCCAAGTGCTGAGATTATAGACATGCACTAGCATACACAATGCGTGTGTGTGTGTATGTGTGTTTAGTAACTTGATTGTAAATGAAGCTAAATGACCCCTACAGATTCATGCATTTGAACATTAGCTGGTGTTGTTTGAAGAACTTGAGAAACCTTTGCCACATTAGCCACAATAGATGCCAATACGCAGCTAAGCGGGAGCACCTTCTTTGTCTGTCTACAGTCTGCTTCTGTCATCCTCCATGTGCTCAATCTGCATGCTCTCAATGCTATGCAATTACTCTTCTTCTGTGTTATCCCCGCCAAAAAGGACCTGAAGACTTTTCCCAAACAAAATCCTTTCTTCCTTGAGCTGTTTTCCTCATGTGTTTTGACTCACTGGTGGGAAATGTTGCTGACACAGACTACTTGTCAGAAAGCCTATATCAGAGCTTTAATGTACCTCTCTGTTGTATAAAACATTTAAGTTATTGACTACCAAAGAAAAAATCAGCTGATTTTACATTTTGTCTTCCAGTTAGAAGTAGGACATTTGCAAGGATCAGTACTTCAGCACATCCAAGACACTAATCACAGGACTCTTTTGATCTTACCCAGATGAGGTCTTCCCAGTTATTTGTTCTTTTTGGTTTGTCATAGTCATAGCGACGTAGTTTAAAACAAACATCTTAATTGCTTTCTAAAATGAAAGAATAGTAGGAATTGCCTACATATAAGGAACAGTTTCCTCAGCTACCTTTCATCTTTGTCTTTGCTATATAAATCTGGTATTCTTGGATATTCTTTTTCATTCTATTGGTGTTCCCTATTAAGCAGTTTTATAGGATTCATAACTTTCATATAAATTTAGAATAAAACACAGAGGACAATTTCCAAGGATATCTTGCTTTCTCAATAAGAAAGAAAGAATCACTTATAATAAAATTAATAGCCCACATACTATATATCTATGGCACGCAAGGGAATTTCCTGAAAAGAGTACGAGTTTAAAACAATAAATTGACAGATCTTTGATCTTATATGACATTTGATTACAGAGCATACTAAACTTACAATGCTACCCTACAATGTTTTCAATATAATTCCGGGGACTGACTCTTATTCTTTTTTTCCCTTCTATTTCTCTCTTTTCTTTTCTTTTATTTGCATTGGTGCTTGTGAAAAAGCATGCATGCATGTGGGCCTGCGTGCATTCATGCATATATGTGTGTGTTTGTGTGTCTGTGTGTGTGTGTGTGTGTGTGTTTGTCCATTCTGTCTTTCTTCGCCTCTGGTTCAGTTTCTTTTCTTGTTGCCACAAAGAAATCAGGTGGGTAATTTATTTTAACTTATATTTTGAGTATATTCCATCCTGGTGAGGTTATCAAGGCAGGACGTCCTTGAAGCACGTAGTTTCGTTGTAAACTTGGTCATGAGAAAAGAACAAGAAATGTATCCTTGCTAGTATTCAGTTTGTTTTTTCCATCTTTTACAAACTAAAATCACCTGCCAGGGTAGTGCTCCAGGCCACAACTAACATGAGCATCCATTACCATAGTCAAGGTAATACCTCATATCATGCTTATAGACTTAGGTAATTCCAGACATTATTGATTATACAATTAACACTAACTGACACAGTATCCTTTACATAAACATGGAGAGAGGCTAACTAAGTCAGTCATTCTTTAACAACTGGATACTTAAGTTCTGATACTAAACTGGCCTTTACTATAATTTAACTTGAATTAAGAACTCAAATAAAGTTGTAGATACAGCTGGACAGTGGAGTATTTATTGAGATGATAAAGACGGTGCAAAATGGACAGTTTCTTAATGACCAGTGCTTTTACAATATGACATTTCAAATAAACTTTAATATTACAAGCTCACCATGACTTTAGGATCTTTAAGAAACTTGTACAAAGGCTTTTGTTTTGGAAGTTTTGCATTCATGATTTTTTTTTGTTTCCTAATCATGTGTGGCATTTTTTCCCTAATTTTTACACTTTTGCTTAATAGGGAATGTTATACCATTCCCAAGGGCCATATCTCAGCAAACACATTAGGCCCTGTCAATTCATAAGGTCACAATTCAGCAATTGAAATATGAAAATGACAAAGAATTTTTGTATAATATATGATATATCAAGGTAAAGACCACCTACCCAAATCATGGTGAAATTAATTAAAACAACTTTTTTAAATTGATGTACATGGACTATCTTCCCCTAAAGTTTGGTTCAAGAGATCAGCAGTAGCAATAGGGAAGATTAGGGTTTCTATAGATCAGTAGAAGATGATTTCCTTGGGTGGCCTAGCAGACAAATATATGGGGTTACAAACACAGAATATATGCATAAACAGTTGGTCATAACAACCTTTTGAAAAAAAGACATGCTTTCAAGGTGCTCGTAAGAAGGTGGTTATAACAATATGATCATAACAACATTTTGCAACAAAGGCATCATTGCTGTTCTTAAAAGAGGAAGTACACAACTATTTTTAGTTAAATTGACAGGAGGGTATAGCCCAATCCTTGTAAAATGGAGATTTGATCAAACTAATAATGAACTTAGGTTGTGCTTATTGTAGGATGGAATCAGCTGATTTATCTGCTTGTCACTGATTGACATCTTCACTTTAGTCTCCATTGTGCTTTCACTGGTCTGCATAATCCTTCCCCATTCAGATTATACTTTTGCTTCCAGTACATTGTGTTCACTCTACATGAATAACTTGAGTATGAGATAAAGGTTAGAAATTTCAAATTAACATTAGCTAAAAAAATGTGTATGTCTGTGTGCATGTGTGTGTGCATATGTGTGACTTCAAGCCACCATAATAACAGAATTTTGTAGTAAAGTAGCAAATATTGCTTCCTAGTAATTCTGCCTCTGTTTTACATTTATTTCTTTTCTCCCTATTTTTTAGTGACTTAATTTAATTATTGCTGCTTTCATGAACTAACCTGCAGCAACTTACTGGATCATGGATAGTTGCTACACCTCTGTAGAAGAGATCTCTTTCCAGTACTATTGAGGTTGTACCTCAGGAGTCTGCTGAATTTACGAATAATCCAAGCAGTTTACTCTCATCACAGATAGTTTTTTTGGGAGTAGTAATTATTTTAGAGTTGACAAATGCATACAACTCCTTATAAGAACAAAAACAGTTTAAATTTTAAGTTAGGTAGAACCCATTTATGCAGATTTTCCTACATTTTAAAGAATTCCTTCTATAAATATATTTGATGTATAAGAGAAATTGTTTTGAATGTGCTCATACAGGCAAAGTAGTTACAAAATAAAGATATGATGTTGATATTTAAACTGAATTGAGATATATTCTTGATATTAAAAAAGGTCATGATCTAGTTGTTGAACTAAGTGGAATGAGACATTTTTAGCTTGTCACTACCCACATTCTGGGAGTTCTAAAGTACTACATCAGAGGACAGAAAGAATGCTTTACAGATGTATATGAATTCCAAATACATAGGGAAAGGCCCTACTCTCAAAAGCCTAATATATTATTTCTGTGATCTGGAACTAAATCTCTGAATAGACATAGTACAATATTATGTTTTTCTCTATTCACAACACTATTTACAATAATGAAAGGAATATACATGAGTACATACTAAATGAATATATTTAAATGTATTTATGATGAAAGAAGCGTTTGAGATTCATTACGCATTATTAACGTGGAAAAAAACAAAAGGAACTTTTGCATTAACCAAGCAATAATAGATTATTTTCTATCTCTTATTCTCCAATTCTAAAAAAAATCCTTACAAATAATTCAAGAAGCATTATTGTAACCTAGAGTGTGGAAGTCAAATTAGTTTGGTATTGTGGAAATTAAAAATCTGTTGTGCCTTAATTTAACAGAACACCCTGGCTTAGTGTTCTTGTAATCACCCAATCATTAAGTAAAGATATCCCTATTAGTTTGCTCCTTTTGGTCCAAAGGGAATGCGGCTGACAATAAGAATATGTGACCCCGGAGGGGATCCCCGACCCGCTGGGATGAAGTGATGAGAGTCGCTACTAATTTGGTGGGTCTTCACGAGCAGATCTGATCTTAAAAAGCAAACTTCAAGAGGTTAAGAGAAACAGGCTCAAGACAACTTTTGCTGATCAAGAGCGTTTATTCTTGGGGTTTAAATAGTTTTATAGGTAGAGCATCTCAGGGGGCGGTACAAGCATGTCAATCAAGTCTCAACTCAAATATACACCAAATAAGGTAAAGACGAAGCTGTAATTTTCCATCAGTTGCATTCCACAAATGCTTGTCAGCGTAAGCTAGGTACAGGAAATAGGGAGGGGTTAAAAGCATTCAAAGGAACACATTAACCTTTTGTTAACAAAGACAATTGTTCTATAAGGGTTACTTCCACCTATCATTATGGTAAAAACATCCAAAGGAACACATTAACCTTTTGCCAACAAAGGCAATTGTTCTATAAGGGTTACTTCCCCCTGGCTAGGAGGGTGGGCTACCCTGTGTAAATTTAACTTTTGTGGTTAGCTATTTCCTTTGTCTCAAGGGCATGTGTGCCCACAGTCACATAGGCAGAAGGCCAAGAAATGGCTGACAGACTCCATTTTGTTCGAGGTTCTTATCGGTCCCCAACAAGAATATGCGACATCATTAGTCCTGTTAGAGATGAATAGCCATGTAAAAAGTTTCCTTTAGTCTCAGATATCTTACCTTGGTAAAAGAGAAAGTGGTAACCAGCCACCATCGAAAGAAGAAGTATCTACTGCAACAATTTGTCACTGATTCCCGTGAGTCTGAAAAACACTGTACCCTGTTCAGAGAATACAAGTGGCCAAAGACTATGACATCATAGCTGAAACCTACCAATGAATCATTCTTCATTCTAATATAATATAATATGAGAGGAGTGTGGAATTCCACAACAGCACATTCTTAATAATAGTAAAAACCTTTGACCTAGCATTCAAGAGATCCTTTTCTCCCCCGATGATTATTTTTATAATGTAAAAATAGAACCACATTGTCAATGCTTCAAACACATTAAGGGTAATTATGATTTAGAATATCTAAAGCATTGAAAGCCTAGAAGAATGTACTGACTGTGATGAAATTGTGTAATCATGAGGGAATTTAGAATCTCCGGAAAACCTATCAATAGTTGTATTTATGGAAGTGTTTACAGAAAAGTTGAACCTCAGATGGAAGACTCTCTGAATGTGGGCAGAGCCATGCCATGAGTCAAGGTCTTGTACCAAATAATAAAGTATAAAGCAGGTATAACATAAGTATTCAACAGTTTCTGTATCCAGACTATGGGTACAATGTGACCAAGATCACCACACTCCTGCTTCCATGCTTCGGTGAAACTGTGATCATCCATCTTTCATTTATTTGTAAAAGATTTGCAATATAAATGAAAAAGTAAATACTGCTCATACTTGCTTAGGTTCTTACAAATTTTCTCATTGTTTCAGATGCCTATGTTTTTTGCTTTCTATTCTAACCCCTGTTTTCTTTAACCACATGTACTTCCTAGATATTTTGACCCCCCTCGTCTATTGTTCAAGCCCTTTGCAATTACATTAGTCGCACTGAGATGATAAAGGATAATAAAGTCTTATCAAATTATTTTGATTTACCCAAAGACCCTTTTTGCATGTTATCACCGTGCATTACGACTTCATAGGAGAAGACTTGGGCATTTTGGAAGTATGTTATAGCAGATGTAGTTATACATATATTTTGCTAGAGATATATCTATGTAGGTTGGTAAAATTTTTAGAATTTCAAAAAATGCTAACACTAAGTAACATATTTTGTAATATATATGTATATAATACATATTTTTGAATAAAGCAACAAATTAAATCTTTGAAATAAATCATTTTACATTACTAAGTAAATCATTTAAAACTGCATAAAATTCATTGATACTAAACATTAAGCATGTATCTTTGAGACAGTGATTTTTAGAAATTGGTAGTTGCATAGAACTTACTATACTGTGACTAAAAAATTTTCTGCAAGGTTTATGTTGAGATTTCTATAAAAAGATATTGCAAATACAGTATAATCTGAATATTACCTAAATGAAGAAGCAAAATGATCAGAAAAATCTTTTCTACTAACAGAAATATGCTAATGTACTTAAAGTTGAGTATTTGATGTGTTTCAGGTTTCAAGACAAACCAAAGACACAAATAAAAAATATAATCAACACTCTGCCATAAATGGAGTGGCTCTATAAAATCCCTTCTTTCAGGAATTAGGGAAACCATGTAGAAAGAGAGGCAGAAAGAGTGTAAGAGCCAGAGAAGACAGAGAACACCAAGGAAACAAATACTGCTAAGTCAACGTGATCAATGGTCACTAATTTAGAGAGACTATTGAAGCTCACACAGGCTCTCATGAGTCTTTGTTTAGGGGTTATGATTCCCAGTTTAGTATATTTATGGGATTTCTGCGTGTGAAAACAAGATGCTCCTTGATTCTTGTGCCTTTCTTGGGCTCCTTTCTATCTGTTTGGTTTGTCCAATTCTGGTGTGTTGGTTTTAGTCTTAACTTATTATATTTTATTGTTTATACCTTAGAAGACAAGTTTGCTTTCTAATGGCAAGAAGAAAGGTAGTGGATTTGTATAAAGAGAGAGGTGGGGAGGAACATGAAGGAGCAGAGAGAAGAGAAACCATGATCAGGATATATTATTTGAGAAAAAAAAACTATTTTCACTAAAAAGTAAAATTAAATCTAAGATCTGAGGAGTGATATCCATACTGGAATCATTTTTATAAAATAAAATGTATTTCTTGAAAATTCAGTGACTAATCTGGTCATTTAGTATTAAAAATACAAATAAAGACTTTGAAAAAAAACTTTCTATTATCCTATAGGTGTCCTTGTTTTAAAAATAGCTGGTTACCTCTACATTAAACTAATATATTTGTAAATAAGTATGACCTTCTAAGTTTGGACATAAACCATTCCAAACAATGTTGATATGATTAATTGAAATTTATATGCAGTAATCATTAATTAAACTAATTTACAATATATTATAATTCGAAGATTATTTCATACATATTGACAAAATATTTTGGATAATAATAGTGTTTGTTGGCAAATTATAATAATTACATGGTTTTCATCATAGAAACCCAAAACAGGAAGACTGTTTTAGGCCAATTTAGATTTAAGAAATAACAACCTCAATGATAATAATTTTTATGTGCATATCATTCATATACATACAACTACTCATCTATCTAATCAAAATCAGACAGGCCCCTGAGGGTTTAATACTGGAATCAAATGAGATATGATAATCTCTGTAATAAATAATGAAAATATCATATGTCTTAGAATTAGAGGATTGAGGTTCAACTTCAAGATACATGTCTGGTTTCTATATTTAAAAAGACAAACCCTAAAATAGAGAGCAGCATTAAAAGCAATTAGAAAGGAATGGAACCAAGACCTTGATCCTAACCATAAAAATAGAAATCAGGCAGAATCAGAAGGTGACAGATGCAGTGTTGTGGTGACAACACTGACCGTTTCATATACAGAGTTATAAATGGCTCTGGAATGTGCTACTTGCTTTGGAGTCTGTGGCCATTTGGTGATAGGTAGGAGAGAGTGGGTGGCTCTCCGGGTTCCTATACTATGGAGATGCAAAGCTAGCTATTTTAGGAACATGCAAGAAAAAATTTTCTTCAGTTATGTGGTTGATACTGTTACTCTTCTAAAGTAACCCAACTGTTATTCATACTGCCAACATAATTATTGTTGCATTGAGCAAAAACAATGATAAGATCGAAACGAAATGGATGGTTTAGTATTACCAGGGTACTTATGTTTATATCTTAAATTTTTATGATATAAAAAAATGTATTTTTTGCTGGAAATATCCATGACAAATCAGCTATTTTATAGTACTTTTGTAGGGATGAAATATTTTAACATTATTTTGTATTTCCTCTATGGATTTTTTTATCAAATGAATTGTCAAAATGTAAGAATATGTATACTGTTTCTAAAGGATTAAAAATTGCCAGCATTTTATCACGGGCTTAGGAAAATGTCTTGGCTTAATGAACGCCCCTATTCTGATTGACTGTTTGTTTCATCTCAAGCTCAATCTGTAAGCAGCCGTATTAATTATATTAGATTGGACTTTATGGTATCATAGTTGTTTGGAAATATTAAGTATAACACCGAAACTACTTTCCAACATATTGATTAAAAAATTCCACTGAATAACACTTTTTATCTTCATGGTCATCTCTGTACAGTGTTAAAACTACAAACACTCAGATTCCT
The DNA here is from genome assembly GCF_017639785.1 of Mesocricetus auratus. NCBI lineage: Eukaryota > Metazoa > Chordata > Mammalia > Rodentia > Cricetidae > Mesocricetus > Mesocricetus auratus. The sequence continues at coordinate 38,961,276 of NW_024429180.1, read as the reverse complement.
TGTTATTTTTCTTTGTTCTATCTCTTCAACAGATAAATGGCAGGTATTGTAGACTTGCCTTCCGTTCATACTACACTTTAGTCAGCCTTCTTCATGCCAGTATTGGACACCACCTTTACTGATCCTGAATACGACCTTCTTCATGTGAGGTATGCACAGTGGGAGTAAAATAAATTGCTTATCTGTACTGGAAAACAAATGTTCAAGGATGATACCACTGAAAGCAGAAGAGACTCGGTACTGGTCGATATTCAAATACACATGCTCACATAATCAGTAAACTAATGATCTATGCAAATATTTTGTCTATGCAAATCAAACTTTGTAGAATCTTGTTCCATACTTGCATTTTTAAAATCATTTGTATAAAAAAAGATATTGAAAAATGTAAAAATCATGCAGTCTTAAGGGGTCTGAAATACAGTTGTCGGTCTGGGGTCCAAGAGATCTCCCTTGTTCAGATCAGCTGTCTCTGCTGGTATTGCCAGCCCATTCTTTGCCAATCTGCTCATCGATCCTCTCTCTCTGTCACTTGGTTCCTTGGGTCAGTTCAGTGTTTAACTGTGGGTGTTTGTCTCTGCTTCCATCAGTCACTGGATGAAGGCTCCAGGATGGTTATAGACATCAAGTTCATTATCAGGAATGGGCTTTTAAAGTGGTCTCTCCACTACTGCTTATCTTGCCAGATTGTGTCATCCCTTTAGATCACTAGAAGTCAAACTGGTACCAGATCTGTCTTCTAACCTATGATTCCCTCTTCCCCCTATTCTACCCCCCACTCAACCTTTCTGTTCCCCCACTCTCTCTTCCTCTTCTCCCCCTCTCTTCTTCCCATCTCCCACTCCCCCGCACCCCTCTCCGTGTTCCCAATCTGTTCAGAAGATCTTGCCTCATTCCTCTTCTCTGAGGTACCATCATATCTCTCTTAGGTTCTTTCCTGTTTCTCAGACTCTCTGTCAGTGGAAATGCAGACTGACACTATCTTGATCCATGTCTAAAATCCATATTATGAGTGAGTACATACCATGTTTGTCTTTTTGTGACTGGGTTACCTCAGTCAGGATGGCTTCTTGTAGTGCCATTCATTTACCTGCGAATTTCAAGATTCCATTGTTTTTTTTTCTGCAGAGTAATACTCCATTGAAATGGAAAGCATATTATCTGTCAGTTGATAGATAACAGTTCATCAACTTAGATTTTGAAATGATATTATATTGGATGTTAACTTACATCTTATTGCTCCTTTACCAACTTTTAAAAATTACTACTACCCTCTTTGTATTCTCTACTTTATAGGTAATTATTTTTGTTCTGATGATTATTTTACACAACTATCACATAATTGCCTATAAAACTTCATGAAGAAAGATTTTGCTCAGCTACTCTTTTAGTTTAATATTCCATATCATGTTTATATTATCTTAAAGATCAACTTAAATGATTTTATAGTCATTTGGTATACCCTTTAATTATTTATACCATTTACATTTTCTGCCATATTAGTTGTAATGAGAATAAAAAAAACTGAGAATTTTTTGTTAGTAGTTACAATTCCTTGGCATTTTCAGACCCTTGGGTTTAATTCAAACATTCATATGCTTAAATTTTATTTTGGATAGTATTCTGATAAGTTGCCATCTTTATCCTTCTCAAAATTGATTCCTATAAATTGGGAGTTACGTATGGACAGAATAAGAGCACAGGTATGAAAAATTGAATAGATGTCTGGAAAAATGACTGTGAGAAATAATTTTAAGGAGGAAATATCTGTTTGTAATCACCTTTTTAGTGATTTCATTCCATGATTAGTATAATTCCAGTATTTGGGACTGACATGAAAGAGGACATTATCATTAAGTATGTTGGAAGAAGTGTATCTCACCACATCGAACTAGAGGAAAGTGGGGAAGCAAAAAGTGGGAAAAAGAAAACAAGAGAGAAAGAGAATGGCATGTAGGGGAGGAGACTGTGAGCAGCAAAGTGTGAATCACTCTTGTTTTCCTCAGGAAGCTCCTGCTTTCTGGTTCTCAATGCATGAAGCAAGTCTTTTTAAAGTCTTTCTTATTACACCTAATGTATACTGACTTTTGTGCCATCTCATGTTTCTTAGAAATATTCAGACAATATCAATCACAAATTACTTTATGATTCCAATTGTCACCTCTTAACCCACAGTATGGGGAACCACAATATTATCTTCTGTTAGAAACTTACTTTCATGCCCTACAAGAGTGACAAATGGTTCAGTCATTCTCCAGTCTTCAGCACCAAATAATCTTTATGGCTATAAGATATGTATCTACTCTTTGAATTATCTTTGTTAGATACCCTACAAATTGTGTATCTTTGATGTGTTGAAAATCAAAGATAAGGAAACTATCTAGGTAGCAAAAAGAACAAAGAAATAATAACTAAAGTTTTTAACAAAACTCTACATCATGCCAGAAAGTTGTGTAGATTATCCAACTATCCTGTTTTTTTCCCTGCATTAGTGTTTGACCTACATGTATATGCATGTATGTGCAGTGTGCAAGGAAGCCAGAAAGAGGCTACAGATCTGTAGGCAATGGATCCTCTGGAGCAGGAATTACAGGGAGTTGTGACTACCACGTGCACTGGAAATCGAACCCAGGATTTGGGAGAACAGTCAAATCCGATTATTCAGCGTTCAGTATCTATTTTATTTAAGTCTCTCATAATTTATAAACAAAGTGACTAAAAATATTTGTATATTTTTGGGTGCAAATACAATTAATAAAACTCTTCTAAAGAAATCATATAGATACAAATGATTCCTAAAACAATTTTGGGGGAAGATTTCCTCTTTCTCTACATCCTCTCCAGCATAGATTGTCATTGGTGTTTTTGATTTTAGCCATTCTGGCTGGTGGGTGTAAGATAATATCTCAGAGTTAGCATTTTGTCTTGTATTGTTAACTGGGTTCTTTGCCTTACAAAAGTTTCTTAGTTTCAGCAGGTTCTATTTCTCAATTATCAATCTCAGTGTCTATGCTGCTGGTGTTATGCTCAGGAAGTGGTCTCCTGTACCAATTCATTCAAGGGTACCTACCACTTTCTCTTTTTTTGGGGGGGGGTAGCACATGCCTTTAATCCGAATACTCTGAAGAAATACTCTGAAAGTAGAGACAGTAGGGTCTAGTGAGTTTGAGGCCAGCCGCTTCTGCATAGGGAGCTCCAGGCCAGTCAGGGCCACGCAGGGAGAGCCTGTCTCAAAACACCGAAACAAAACCAAACAAGCAAATACAAACAGTATGTGAACTTTATGTTAGCCATTCCTGCTCTTTATAGTTGACCAAGAGTATTTAATATGAGACATAGTTGAACCAGCTTTGTTCTTTGGATAAGTAGGATTACATTTATGGAATGACTAATAATGATACACAGAAAATTAATGTTATCTGGAAATACTGTAATTTTTCCCATGTCTCTTGTGCCTCAGGAGGATTTGACCAGATATGATGTATGCATTCCAACATAAGCATTGTCCTTGTCTCCATGTTTTTTAGTAAAACACAAATGTTGATTTGTAAAACATCTGCTTTCATGCAATATGGTTTGGACATATTCACTTTCCTTTTCCCAAATCCTCTGAGCATAGCCAGGGCAACGTGAGCTCAGAAGTCTACCACTGGCTGAGAACTATTAGCATTTGTTAGCATTTGACAGTGTTTTTTTTTTCTTTTTTATGAGACAGGGTTTCTCCTTATTGTTTTGTGGGCTGTCAGTCCAGCCCGGCCTCAAACTCACAGAGATCCACCTGCCTCTGCCTCCTGAGTGCTGGGATTAAAGGCTCGCACCACCACCACCCCACATTTGACAGTTTTGTATCTGAGAGGAGAAGAAGAGAAAGGTTTATGGGTTTTTGTTTGTTGTTTTTACTGATATGACTCCTGCTGCATTCACTACACAGCAAGCCCATCCGAAGTCTTGGTAAGCAGCATAAATTAGAGACAGTGACACTGAAGATGAGAAAAAGGAAAATTAGGTGGGAAAAAGAGAAAGGTAGAGATAGAGAATGGTTATCAGAATAGTTGGTGGAAAATGATTAGGTTCAAATATATTGAATGGAATTTCCAAAGAATTAATTAAAAGATGATTAAAAACTACATAAAATTTATATTTGATACCAAAGAGCATACATCTAGACTAGACAGAAAGTGCCTCATCTTGAGCAAAAGGAAGTCATGAAGCCAGAAGCTTGACAATCATCTTGCCAAACTGCCTAAAAATGATCATGTCACACCATCATATTACTTGTTTAGATATTAGATATATCTCACACAGGTGGATGTTTTAAATTAAAAAATATCCATTAATTAACTACATGAAACCCAAGCAGGAAATGCAACATAGATAACTTGTATATTTATTGTTGTTCTAAATGACAGTGAGACTTTTGCATATTTATGCGTGTTATGAATATTGAAAGATTATTTATACTGATTTTACCTCCAGCAATTTAGAAATGAAAATATGGATATAGTGAATAGTCTCTCTTTTATGTTAATAATTTCCAGAGAAAGTAATTGTCACCTTACATTGAATTGGATTTTGCATTTTAACAGTCATTTCAAATTACTCTTTAAATAGACAAAGGAAGAAAATAGTAAGGCTAAAAAAGAGAAAATAAGTTCAGGGCAGGGGCAAAGGAAATATTTCTTAGATTAGAATTATTTGTGCTTCAGACATACAATTTTTTTAAATCAAGCAAATAATGAGGCATGGTGAAAGAGAATTCAACACTAACATATAAAGATCAGTTTTGTAATTTTTATATGAAGGCTATGACGCAGTATTTAAACAGCTTAGGCATCTACTAATACAATATATATGCATATAAGCATATACATATGTCTAAAGCCAGGAAAATTGGTACTCCTTGTTTCTAGCATGCATAAATTAGTCTGAGAGAATTCACAACTAATCTGTCTCCCAAACCATCAGAAAAAAAAAAAAACAATTAGTTTGGGGAAAGCAATTTGAGCAAGTTTCTGCTTGGCACAATTTGTTGCAATGTCAGTAAAATCCTGATATATTGCTCCTTAGAAGGTGAAATTTGTCTTCGATAGCACTGAGAAAGCAGCAGAATATGACATTACCTTAAACTTGCTTCACTGGCTCCCATCAAAAGAGTCTTAAGGGGATTTAAGGTTACTCTCAATCTTTCTATTCTTTCTAGAAGAAAATCTGTCAGAACTCTGTCATGACTTAGATACATGTTCCCTTTCCCATGGAATGTGTCCTGACTACCCAGTAATGCAAGTCCCAAGTGGAGTCATAAATCTTTGGAGTGTGATGCTGTGGTCTGAACTAAATAGGAGACTTGCAATGTGGGAACTTTTGTGCAGTGTACATAAGGTAAAATGTGTGATTTACTCTTTTCTATTATGAGAGTTGTTGAAACCAAACAATGTACATGCATGCTACTTTTTCCACAGATATCTTCATAAAATAATAGAACTCCCCATATTTTTAAAACCCAGTTAAAATTGTTAATAATGACCGCAGAGTTGGCTAGCAGCATAGTTTAAGATTCAAAGCCTCCATACATATTGTTAGAAAGAAACATTAAGTAGAAAGCTGTCGGTCCAGATTCAGTAGGACATGTATTGTTCATCTAAGGATGACTAATTGGTTTCAAAGAGAGACTGTTACAGATTTCAGACAGCATTAACTACCATTCAGGAACAAAGGTTTCCTAAGCCTATGCATCTATTAGGAGGATTTGGCTTTTGGATCATCAGGATACTATTTTACTTTGCACATTCAACTCTATAAGATGGATGTTTCTTTATATATATATATTTTTTTTAATGGTGGGATAATTACTAGCATTTAGCAATTGGTCTTAACTGATTGAAATAATTTTACAAATTATTTTAGACTGTGAAGATTAAGTCTCTTTAGTTTCTAAGAGGTCTGTTACAATATAATCAAACAATTGGCTGGTGTGTTTGTTGGCACTACATTGTAATCACCTACCCCAGCACAAGGGAAATTTTCTGTTTTGCTGATGTTTTCCAAAGGTTCCAGACTATCTGGAAACAAACAAAATATAAAACTAACCAAACAGAGCAGGAAAAATAGCCCTTTCCATAATGTTTGCTGCACAACTTTGAGTCATGATAAGTATAGCAAGAACCCCTTGAAAATTACCACACTTACAATAACTGCTGAGACTTGCTGGCAACCATTCTTGCCCCAGAATAAGCTCTAGTTGACCTAATGGCCCTCATTCAAGAAAGATGGTACATTCCTTTAGCAGATGTGACTACACTCAGGGCCAAGATCTGGTTTCATGTACCTACATGCATTCATCTGATTCATCAAACAAAATATGAACAACTCACCATGAGCATTGGGGTACAGTTTGGAAGGCAATGTGTATAACAAAATTAAATGTGTTCTTTAGTACTGCTGGATATTTTCTTCTATTTTTTAGCGATTTTCTTTCTACTTTTGTTTTACAAAATGTTGCATTCTTCTTGCAGGGGTGGCTGATTCCTTCAATAAAATTGATACAAATAGCACTTGTGACCATTTTCTTTAGTCTCTAGCATTTTGTTAGACGAGAGTAATACATTAGTAAGTTACAATCCCATTCACATATGGTACTTTCCCTACTAAGGTGTCATGAACTACAGATGAAAATATGCATACATTTTAGAATATGTGTTTCCAATATCTTTGTTACTAAACTACAAAATTTTACAAAAAGAACACCAGAGATTCTGCATTAGTTATTTTTTGCAGTCATAAAATAGTATGACAAAGTTGATTTTATGGATGTATATTGTGACATTACTAGTAGACACAATCTTACAGAAAGCTCTTATTCTAGCATTCTTTCTTCCCTTTTATTCTACAGTGATCTCTGAAATAATCTCAAAAACAGGAAGAAAAAATTAAAAATAAAACATCATGTGTAAAATCATCTTATAGGAGAGAGAGTCTATAGTTCCTAAGGGAGAGTCTATAATTGTGAATATAATGCAGCAATTGTCAGCTAAAGCAGGAAGCTGAGAGATCACATCACAAACATGCAGAGGACACAAGGAGTAAATGGAAGTATGACAATTCTATACAATATTGCAGGTCTACCACAGTGACACACTACCAGCAAAGCTCCAATTCCTTAACATTCCATAACCTACCAAACAGCAGCACCTCTGGTGATCAAGTTGAAAAATACACAAACATATAGGGGACATTCATCTCTAAAACCACCCTGTAATGTCCTGAGAGATTATCCTAAAGAGAGATTTTGTTATTGCATAAAATACCTTGAAAACTGACCATTTGTAGTATCTTATATTTGTTAATTATGAACTATATGATTTCAGCAAACAAGAAATACTTCTTTTTTTTTTCTTTCTTTCTTTCTTTTTTTTTTTTGGTTTTACGAGACAAGGTTTCTCTGTATTGTTTTGGAGGCTGTCAGTCCAGCCTGGCCTCGAACTCACAGAGATCTGCCTGCCTCTGCCTCCCGAGTGCTGGGATTAAAGGCGTGTGCCACCACTATCTTAAATTGACTAGTGATGGATGGATTTATTTTCTGTGTGTTTCTCTGTATCTTTAGAGGCTGTCCTGGAACTAGTTCTTGTAGACTAGGCTGGTCTGAAACTCACAGAGTTCCACCTGCTTCTGCCTCTCAAGTGCTAGTATTAAAAGCGTGTGCCACCATAGGCCCTCAAATGTATTTTCTTAAATTAGGCAGTATAAATTATTATGAAATTATTCCTTAGAATACTTTGAACTTACTTGAATTCAGATCAAGTTTGGTAATAAGAATCAAAAAGTCCCAAATACCCAGATAGAAAAATTTTAATAGTGTCATAAAAAGGCATCCTATCAATAAAGGAAGACAATTATGTCTATATTATTATTTAAATTACTTATACAAATTTACATATCATTTTCTTATATATGCATTCACATTAAATTTGATAGACTAGTTTAATCCTATTTCCCAAAATCTTAGGTAGATATAGCCATCACCACTTCCCCTGTATTCATTGAAGTACTTTTTGATCATATGATCTCAACACTGTCTCAATGTTTGCATTTCAGAGAGAGAATATCATTCCACTGTTCTTCATATTTAGTATCCAAGTGGTATTTTGCTAACTCCATTACTCTATTTGTAATGTTTGTTTGTTATTTGTCTTGAAGAAAGAAAGTCCATGTCTGTTGTCGGTCACATCATACCTATTAGGAAATAATATTTATATTATGTAACTATGTTTTCAATAAATTTGATTTACTTCATAGCATGTATTATATTGGCATATTAATCTCTTAGACTTGTATCAAAAGGCATAGCATGCTATTCGATGCCTATTTCACACTTAAGATTCTCTCAACATAAAAGGCAACATACATCAAGCAGTGTGGAAATAAACTACAAAACTGTGTGTTAAGTAAAATAACTTTTTTTTTACACGGATGACCCCCAACTAACAATCTAAGCAATAGCAAAGAGCCTACCTGAAATGTGTTTCCCTGATAATGAGATTGATGTCTATATTATATGCTATCTCAGAGCCTTCATCCAGTAGCTAATGGAAGCAGAAGCAGACACCCACAGCTAAACACTGAGCCAAAGCTTTGGTATCCAGTTGCAGAGAGGGAGGAGTGATGAGCAAAGGGTCAAGACCAGAATGGAGAAATCCACAGGGAGTGTTGACCTCTGAACAAGGAGGAATTCATGGGCCCCAGACTGATAGGTGGTAAACCAACATAGGACCGATCCAGAGGCCCTGATTGTGGGTGTAACTTAGAAGGCCTGAGCAATCTATGGAGTCTCTGGTAGTGGATCAGTATTTATCCCTAATATAGGAATGGGCTTTGGGAGCCCATTCCACATAGAGGGATACTCTCTCAGCCCAAAATAATACTTATTAAGGAAGCCTAAATTAGCCTTTCAGCTTGTTAAATTACTAATGCTACATTCTTTTAAACTCTTGGTTCTACTTAGACTATGATGTTCACACAGCATTTTGGGCTGCAGTGGTGCTATGTAGTTTAATGAGAATCTAAGAAGTATAGCAATGCTGTTGACAAACTAATATTTTCATGTAATTTTACATTAAACAATTTTATCGTTTCACTTCTCAGTACCTGAAATTCACTATTTCCTGTGTAATAACATGTAGTGATATTTGAGATAACCAAAAGATTGGTATCCATCATATCATAAATTTAAGGTGGAAAATAAGATGCTGATAATTCAAGAGACAATGATATCCAATGCAACAGTTGAAGACACAGAAATAAACTAAAGGCCAATTAAATTGATCTTACTATCTGAAGTTAACAGTCATTTTTTTTCTAGTGTGTTCTTGTGTATTATTATATTACTTAGTTGTTTACAACTTGTTGTTAATTATTCATTCACTGTAGTTTCCTGGAGGTGATAGTAAATACCAGACTTCTAGTCAATTCTGTCCTCTCAGGGCAAACCTCAAGAGAGGGAGGTTGTATGTGTGAACTACTGCAGCTAATAAATATGATTCATAAAAATAACCTGATACATTACCTACCTTTCCACACCGAATGTATGCAAGGATTTCATTTAATGTGGCTATTTTATTGCACAGTAGAATCTCTGTCCCTGTGATTGGCAGCAATAATGATAATGGATTTCCAGAATTCATCTACTAACACCATTAAGGATGCTGTCCAACTGGCATCCACAGCAGGAATCAGGCAAGAATACAATATAAGACTTGGGTCTTTGTGCAAACAACATGTGCTCATGTGTATCATGGCCCCAGCAGGAGATTTATTCCAGGGACCCAGAACAGATGGTATAGTTGCCAATTGACCTTTATGAAGCACTGTTCGCTGTTTGGCTTTACTGAAATAAAAGGAGGTAAAGAAAAAAAAGAGAATCTCTAACATTCTCAGCTTAATCTACCTAAATGTTAGTTATGTATTCACATATAAATGTTAAAATAATTCCTATTTTCTTCAAACTTCAACTTTATATGGATGAAGCCTAGGATATATCATATTAATAGTACCTGAAAAATCTAGTTTTGAAAGTACACCAAATAAAAAGTAATTGTTTTAATAAAAGTTTGGCCTGTAATCTAAAATTTATTTACTGTTTGTGTAAAGCTAATAATAAACTTAGGCCTGTGCTTTATAGGCTAGCTATGACCTCCTTGTAATGGTAGATCATTTGAAGCACGTGAATTCTTACTATGGGGACATTTTCTAATTGGAAAAAATCAATAGCTCTTAATTTTCTAATATTAATACAATTTATGGGAAAAGTATATCTGCAAAGAATAAAAGAATACAGCATGTGAATAAAACACTTGAGTGTTCAGATTATTGCTCCCCTCAAATTCCAACCAACAGATATGTTAAGCATCCCCTTACACACATGTACATCCATGATCATAGACAAAATTTTTCTTTGTCATTGTATTGAAATTTCCTGTTTGATGGAACCATAGTATCAATTTATAAGTGATAAAGGAAAAAAATATGCTCTTTCCAAAGTCAGAAACAAACACACTGCATGCAGAGTTGTGTTGATCTACCAACTGTACTATTCCTTGGAACTGGAAACATCAATCATACCAGTTAGAGTGAAGTAACATTTCTTTATGTGTGATCTCCTCTAGGAAGGGAAGAAAGGAGTCAGAATTTCTTATCTACACTTTCTTGTATCATCAATCGGTCTATTGATACATACAATACAATTGCTAGGGTTCCTGTGCACTTAATGTGCAAAAAAATTTCATCTTTCATAAAATGGTTTACAAGAAAAAGATTACATTACAATATAACTACCATTCAATAATTAATTTTAACAGTAATGAAACATGTAACAAACCAAGTATGGCCCCAAAATTATTTTTTTAGAAACAATCTTATATCAATCCCCCATTCACTCACTCTCTCATGTCCCTTACCAAGTCACACAGCCTACACATTCCTCAAGGATAGTGAGGGACTTGATGGGGGGCCATAAAAGTCCCTCACATCACTTGTAGAAATGCCTAGGCCCTCTTTCCTGTGTCTGGGCTGCAATAGTATGCTTCCATAGGAACGGGCTCTGAAAGTCCATTTGTGCTCTAGGGATAAACACTGGCTCCACTGATAGAGTTTCCACAGACTGTCCTAGCCTCCTAGATGGCACTCATATTCAGTGGGCTTGGTTTGGTCCAAAGCTAGTTCCCCAGCTTTACAACTAGGTTTTCCAAGCTCTCACTAAGTCAGGTCAACTGTTTCTGTGAGTTTCTCCAGCACGGTCTTGACTCCTTTGTTCATCCCTCCTCCCTCTCCACAACTGGATTCCATGAATATGGCTCAATGTTTAGCTGTGGGTGCATGTTTCTGCTTCGATCAACTACTGGATAAGGGCCCTAGGAAATAATCAATCTCATTATAGGGGAAGGGAATCAAAGGCAACCTCTCCACCATGGCCTAGATTCTTAGTTAGGGTCATCCCTGTGAATTCCCTGGCATTTCTCAAGAGCCAGATTTCTCTCGAAACCTATACTGGCTCCCTCTATCAAGGAATCACCTTTCCTGTGCTCCTCTATCCTCCCTTGTCTCAGTCCTCCTGATCCCTCCTGTTCTCTCTCCTACCTGAAAATCTGTGCCAGGGAACTACTAAAGCTGGTAAACACCACCAGCAAAGTGGAAGGATACAAGATTAACTAAAAAAAATCAGTAGCCCTAATACATAGAGAGGATAAATGGGCTGAAAAAGAAATGAATAACATCACCCTTTATAATAGCCACAAACAACATAAAATATCTTGGGGTAGTGATAACGAAACAAGTGAAAGACCTGTATACAAGAACTTTGAGGGTTTTTATTTTTATTTATTTTTTTAGTTTTTTGAGATAGGGTTTCTCTGTATTGTTTTGGAGCCTGTACTGGAACTCACTCGGCAGACCAGGGTGGTCTCAAACTCACAGATATCTGCCTGCCTCTACCTCCCTAGTGCTGGGATTATAGACGTGTGCCACCAACACCCGGTGAACTTTGAGTCTTTAAAGAAAGAAATTAAAGATACCAGAAAATGGAAAGATCTCTCATGCTCTTGAATAGTTAGGGTAAACATAGTAAAATGGAAATCTTGCCAAAAGCAAATCTACAAATTCAATGCAATCCACCTCAAAATACAAAAACAATTCTTCATAGACCTTGAAAGAAAAATACTCAACTTTATATGGAAAAAAAAAGACCCAGAGTAACCAAAACAATGTTGTACAATAAATGAACATCCGAAGGCATCACCATCCCTGAATTCAAGCTCTATTATAGAGTCATAGCACTGAAAATAACTTGGTATTGGCGCAAAAACAGACTGGTTGACAAATGAAATTGAATCGAAATCACTGATATTAACCCACACACCTACGAACACCTGATTTTTGACATAGAAGCTTGATTTACACAATGAATAAAAGAAAGCATCTTCGCCGGGCGGTGGTGGCGCACGCCTTTAATCCCAGCACTCGGGAGGCAGAGGCAGGCGGATCTCTGTGAGTTCGAGACCGGGCTGGACCGATAGCCTCCGAAACAATACAGAGAAACCCTGTCTCGTAAAAACCAAAAAAAAAAAAAAGAAAGAAAGCATCTTCAACAAATGGTGTTGCTGTAACTGGATGATGACATGTAGAAGATTGCAGATTGATCCATATCTATTACCATGCACAAAACGTAAGTCCAAATGGATTAAAGACCTCAACATAAATCCAGCCACACATTGAACCTCTTAGAAGAGAAAGTGGTGACTGTGTCCTTTGCCTTACAGAACCTTTTTACTTTCAGGAGGTCCCATTTGTTAATTGTCGATCTCAGTGTCTGTGCCACTGGTGTTATGTTCAGGAAGTGGTCTCTTGTACCAACTCGCTGAAGAGTATCTCCCACATTCTCTTCTAAAAGTTTCAGTGTGGCTGGATTTATGGTGAGATCTTTGATTCAATTGGACTTAAGTTTTCTACAAGGCCATAAACATGGATCTAACTGCAGTCTTCTGCATACCAGTACCCAGTTATGCCAGCACCATTTGTTGAAGATGCTTTCTTTTTTCCATTGTATAGTTTCAGCTTCTTTGTCAAAAATCAAGTGTTCATAGGTCTGGGAGTTAAAATCAGGGTTTTCAATTCGGTTCCATTGGTCTACTTGTCTATTTTTGTGCCAATACCAAGCTGTTTTCAGGACTACTGCTCTATAATAGTGCTTGAAGTCAGGTATGGTGATGCCTCTTGAAGTTCCTTTATTGTACAGGGTTGTTTTGGCTATCGTGGGCCTTTTGTTTTTCCATATAAATTTGATTATTGTTCTTTCCAGGTCTGTGAAGAATTGTGCCGGAATTTTGATAGGGATTGCTTTGAAATTGTAGACTGGTTTTGGCAAGATTGCCATTTTTAATGTGTTGATCCTACAAATCCAAGAGCATGGGAGATCTTTCCATTTTTTGGTATCCTCTTTGATTTCTTTCTTTAAAGACTCAAAGTTCTTGATATACATATCTTTCATTTCTTTGGTTAACATTAATCCCAGCTACTTGATTCTGTTTATGGCTATTGTAAAGGGTGAGGTTTCTCTGATTTCTTTCTCAGCTACTTTATCTCTGTATACAATAGGGCCACTGATTTTTTTTTGATTTACCCTTGTATCCTGCCACTTTGCTGAAAGTGTTTATCAGCTCTAGGAGTTCCATTGTTGAGTTTTTCTGGTCACTTATGTAAACCTTTATATCATCTGCAAATAGTGAAAGCTTAACTTCTTCTTTTCCTATTTCTATCCCCTTGATCTCCTTTTGTTGTCTTATTGCTCTAGCTGGAACTTCAAGTACAATATTGAAGAGAAATGGAGAGAATGGACAGCCTTGTCTTGTTCTTGGTTTTAGAGGAACTGCATTGAGTTTCTCTCCATTTAGTTTGATGTTAGCTGTTGGTTTACAGTATATTTCTTTTATTATGTTCAGGTATATTTCTGTTATCCCTGGTCTCTCAGGGACCTTTATCATGAAGGGATGCTAGATTTTGTCAAAGGTTTTTTCAGCATCTAGTGAGATGATCATGTGTTTTTTCTTTCACAGTTTGTTTATATGGTGGAATACATTGATAGATTTTCTAATGTTGAACCATCCCTGCATTCCTGGGATGAAGCCTACTTGATCATGGTGGATGATATTTCTGATGTATTCTTGAATCTGATTTCCTAGTATTTTATTGAGTATTTTTGCATCGATGTTCATGAGGGAAATTGGTCTATAGTTCTCTTTTTTAATTGCGTCTTTGTGTGGCTTGGGTACCAAGTTAATTGTAGCCTTATAAAAAGAGTTTGGCAGTGAGCCTCCCACCTCTATTGTTTGAATACTTTGAGGAGTATTGGAATTAGCTCTTCTTTGAATTTCTGGTAGAATTCTGCACTAAAGTCATCTGGGCCTGGGCTTTTATTTGTTGGGAGATGATTTTGATGACTGCTTCTATGTCATTAAGTGTTATAGATCTGTTTAGATTGTTTATCTGTTCTTGATTTAGTTTTGGCAAGTGATATCTATCCAGGAAATTATCCATTTCCTTTAATTTTCAAATTTTGTGGAGTACAGATATTCAATGTATGCCTTGATGATTCTCTGGATTTCCTCAGTTTCTGTTGTTATGTCCAGAATAAAGAGAAAATATTAAGAGCAGCTAAAGAAAAAGGCCAAGTAACATATAAAATCGGACCTATCAGAATTACAGCTGACTTCTCAATCTAAACTATGAAATCCAGAAGATCCTGGACACATGTCCTACAAACATTAAGGGAACAAGGATGCCAGCCCAGACATCTGTATCCAGCAAAGCTTTCAATTACCTTAGTTAGAGAAAACAAAATATTCCATGACAAGGCAAGATTTAAACAATACGTATCCATGAATCCAGCTTTACAGAATGTGCTGGAATGAAAACCTAGACCCAATGAAGATAACTACACTAACAAAGACACAGGCAATAGTTAATCCCATTTTATCAAACACCAAAAGAAAAAGGTAGGAGAACCTACACAAAGTAACACCACTACCAATAAATTAAGCACAAACAAGAACCATCAATCAATGGTCATTAATATCCCTCAATGTCAACGGTCTCAACTTGCCTATAAAAAGACACAGACTAGCAGAATGGATATGAAGACAGAACCAATTCTTCTGCTGCATACAAGAAACACATCTCAATGTCAAAGACAGACGTTACCTCAGAGCAAAGTGTTGGGAAAAGATTTTCCAATCAAACTGACTGAAGAAACAAGCAAGTGTAGCAATCCTAATATCTAACAAACTAGTCTTCAAATTAAAATCAATCAAAAGAGATGAAAAAGGACATTTCACATTCATCAAATGAAAAGTCCATCAAGATGAAGTCTCAATTTTGAACATCTATGCTCCAAATACAAAGGCACCTACATTTGTGAAAAAAACATTACTAAAGCTCAAATCACACATAAAATCTCACACACTAGTAGCTGGAGACTTCAACATTCCACTCTAACCACTAGACCGGACCTCCAGACAGAAACTTAACAAAGAAACAAAAGAATTAATAGAATTTATGACCCACCTGGGTTTAGCAGACATCTATAGAACATTCCACCCAAGCACAAGGGGATATACCTTCTTCTCAGCACCACATGGAACCTTCTCTAATATTGGCCACATAATATGAAACATAGCAAACCTCCACAGGTACAAAAAATTGGAATAACCCCCTGTATCTTATTATACCACCATGTATTAAAATTAGAATTCAACCATAACACAAATCACAGAAATCCTAAAAACTCATGGAAATTGAACAATGCACAATTGTCCCATCCCTGGGTAAAGAAGAAAAAAAACAATTATAGATTTCCTGGAATTTAATGAGGATGAAGACACAACACAGCAAAACTTATGGGGCACTCTGAAAGCAGTGCTGAGAGGAAAGTTCATAGCACTAAGTGCCCATATGAAGAAACTAGAAAACTGTCACACTAGAGAATTAATAGAACAGCAGAATGCTCTAGAACAAAAAGAAACACACTCACCCAATAGGAGCAGACACCAGGAAATAATCAAATTGGGGGCTGAAATCAATCAAGTAGAAGCAAGGGAAACATTGAGAAGAATCAATGAAACAGAGTTGGTTCTTTAAGAAAATAGACAAACCTCTGTTCAAATTAACCAAAAGATAGAGATAGAGCACACTAATTAACAAAACCAGAAATGATTAAATATTTTAACAATGGTTTATATCCATCTTTTGATTCATATGAAAAATATGGTTTTATTTCACTATTTTACCACTCTGCATGATAAAGGCAGTAATTTATGGCGATTTGGAATATTAATGGGTGAATAATTTAAATTATAATATACATTATCATGCTGCATAGCTACCTTGTTCTGGTATTTTGTTGTTGTTTGGTTTTCCTTGAAAAACTCTTTTCGTAACTACATTCTGATCATGGTTTCCTCTCCTACAGTTCCTAACATATCTTTACCACAAGTTGTGCCATCCAATTTCTTTTTGTCTTAGAAAGTAAACAACATAATTAAAAGCTACAATAAAAAACCACAAAAACATACACATACACCAAACAAACCACATAAAAACACATAAAATTGCAACATGTAACAAAATAGAAAAGGAGAAACAGGACAATAAAATGCCTGAGCAATGCAATATGAGAAAAAAGGTCTTAAAATTTTGAGGTTTTATTTTGCATGGCCAACTATTACTATGTATGGGTCCTACCATTAAGTATTCCTTAATGTCTATGAGATTCTTCTGGAGAACCCACATTCTCTGAGAGTTCATATGCGTTTCAATCCTGTTATGTCTATATTCTTAAGATCTTTCATCCTTAAGATATTGTAAAGTATCTGTTTATTCAGACATGTGGACATATAGAGAGATGTTGCTTCTACTAAGTAACAGTGTTATGTACATCAGAATAAAGACATACAAGCACACCCATAGGTCTCACACACATGCATGTGGCACAGGATTTTCTGGTATATAAACTGAACCAGATTCTAGAATATAGGTTCCATTGTCTCATTATGTATAAGAAATAGCCTCTGAATGATTGATCAGCATCTCTGCCTTTACTTTTGCAGTGATATCGATAATTTTCCAGTCCTTTTGGCCATTTTACTACTTCTGTATACTATGTTTAAAAAGTATAGTGGAATGAAAATTGTCATGGAATTATGTGGAGTTGCATTTAGTGTATGGTGCTTTGGATTATAGCAGCTCTTTTAAAAGAGGAAAATATGCAAAATAAATATTTAGAGTAATCACAACAACTGCTTCTGTTTGGAGATAGAATGAATATGGTTGACCTATTTAGGCACAGTTAATGTAGTCCAAGATGTATAAATATGCATGTCTATTTTCACAATAATTACAGAATGCATTCAGAATTCAGGCATGTTTTAATAAAAAATACCTCTCAACAACATAGTACATCATCAGCTGTTCACACTGAATGATGTAGATAATTAATCTAATTTTCCTTCTGCTTCATTTTGTGTTCTATTAGTTTTCTTATTCAAACTTTCAAGTCACAAATCTAATTTAAAACCTCTTAACTGGTCTAACGCATAATGTGTTCTCTCTGCATTCAGTGTCTAGCAGCCAGTGTAGAAGCTGGAATACTAATTTACTTCAGAGAGTGCAAAACACTCAATAATCAAATAATAAAATCCTGTATCCAGAATTTCTTAATGACATGACCAAATGAGTATAATGCCTGGAAATACAAGCAAAAGTGAAGAAAGAACAAGAACAAATAAAACCATATAAATGTAGAAAGAAGAACCAAGTTACTGTGATCAGTATATTAAATATCATGGATATGTATTCCAAATGAATTGTTATCAGGATGTAATACTTTGAAATTAAAGTGATTTAATTTGATTAACTATTTATATAAAATATAGTGAAGAAATATTTTATTCCAATGAATTTTATGCTTTCTACTAAGTTTGTCATTTTTATTTTGTTTAAATGTACTGTAATTTGTGTTTCTTCTCTTGAAATTCTTGATATTTTTTCTCTTGCTATCCCTAATGGCTGTGTGTATTCCCAGTGAATGTACATATACACAAACACACACACACACAATTTGTATTTAATATTTTGACATTCTTATAGATGGTGTATATATTTTGTCAGTTATTTTTATGTGCACATGGATTTTAGTAAAAAGAATGTTTATTTAAGTCGATCCACTGAATTCTATAAAGCTGAAAGAATAGAATATGGCATAATGGAGAAATGGAGTTTGTCAGAAAAATTAACCAGGTACTGAATGATTAAACTATTTTGTCATTTCTATTTTGTTTAAATGTAATGCAATTTGCCAAACCATAAAGAAATCCTTAGATGAAATGGTTATTTTCCAGGCAATTGTACAGGGCTGCTGACTGCAATATATTCTGACGTTTATGACAGTTTTATAATTCTTCTATTTGGTTCTCTGAAGTGTCCCTACTTTGCTGAAGGCTTTCTCCTGGGAAAAGGTACCAAAATTTGTGTACTGAAAAGAGATAATCAGCTTGATGGGAAAGCAACACCATCAGAGAATGCAAACTTGTTGCTAATTTTTATGGTAATGTGGAAGACTATTTCAAAAGAGGCTTACATGAATATTTTTAAAAGATAGTACAAGCATAGGTACTTTACAAGGAAAATAGGAAAGAAAAGCATATTGAACACAAACTTAATATATCATAGATAGATTTTACTGTCCTGTACTAAACCTTAAAGTTAGAGTTAGTACTATGATTGTGTATAGAGGGAATGTAATAAAATTATCTCTGGTTAAATATACATAACGTTTGGAGAGACGTTCCCTGGAAACACAGTATAAAATTTTGCATTAAGTTCCATATTCTTTCAGATAATGTTAACTGATAAATTCTAAATTACTTTGAGATTTGCATATCCAAATTAAAATTATGGTGTTTTTTTTCAAACAACAGCAACAAGAAAATAAAATCACAGCTCAAATGTATCCTACAATTAATGATAAAGTTTCATTTACAAAGGATTGAAATGTATATCATTTCCAAAGGGCAGATTTCATAAAATGAGTACTATGCTATTAAAATGAAGTTTCAAACATATCTACTTATATCCTAGGTGCCATTATATATGATGAAGAAATGAATTTTCATATTTCTTGATATTAGTTAATATACACTCACAAAAACATCATTTATAGACTAGGTTTTCTTTTTTCATACTGGTGTCTGGTTTACAGAGATCTATCTCAATGAACTGAATGTTCATAATTACTTATTGAATATTTCCTCTTATAATGAAGATAAAATGAAGTGCAGCAAATCAAGCATTGCAATATGAGATTAACAGATCTTTTATTAAACAAGTGTGAATTAAAAACAGAAACATTTTTATTGAGAGACCCAACACTATTCTTACAGGCATCGAGTGGAGTTAGGCAGAATAGATTTCCCATTGTTCAGATTTAAAGACTTTTAAAAAATCGTTAACTTCTTTAGTGAATTCTTATTTTCAAAATGAATATTTACTGCTCTACTTCCATGACAAAGAATATTTTTATAAACAAAGCCTGTATAGAATTTAGTACTGAAACTTTTTTCTTCTTTACAACACATTAAAAGGAAAATGAGATAATTTACATTAAGATTTTAGTATTATTGTAAGTAAATGTTTGTATTCAAAATTTTAAATCATATGTCTTTTTCATATTTGAATTTTTATTAATTTTATTTGCCTGGAGATTTTGGAGGTAAAAAATACTTTGATGTTAGTTCATGCTTTCCCTCTTTATATATGTTCTAGAAATCCAACCAAGGGCATGGTGTGAACCATAATCAAGCACCTTTATTTCTTTATTTTGTTACAAAAAATCAATCTGAAACTAGTGGAAGTTTTTTTTTGAGTTATTAGTTTCTAGGTCTAAGGATATGGAGACATTTTATACTTATAAGCTTGGGGTTACACTGTAAATCTTTATGTAATGAAAATCGTCGGTTTGAAATTATATTATGATGGGGAAGACCTGTGTATATGTCAATAAAGCACTGTTGGCCAATAAGGAAGCAACATAGGTGGCACTAGGAGTCCAGGAGGACTCTGGGTAGGAGAAACACAGGGAGTCATCATGTAGCCTGCCAGAGAAGTAAGATATCCATCCGGTAAGAGAAATACTTAAATGGATAAAATACTTCAGTCAGAGCTAGCCAGTAAGAAACAGTCACGGCCAACAGCTTCATAATTAATACAGCATCTTGTGTGTTATTTGGGGACTACAACACAGCAGAGCCCAGGCGACTGGTGGGATAAAACCAAAGCGGCTGGCAAGGAAAAGGCTTCACTCTACATATTGTGATCAGGAGTGGGATCATGAATTTCCATGTAGAAGGAAAAAATTTTAAAGGTATTTTAGAAACAAAAGAATGGAGAAAAGCATGGGTTCTTAGTAGCAGCATTTTTCTCAGGTGGGCTCTGTTTTGCTAGTGACAGTAGAGACTCACATGGCTTACTTAAGGGAGTCTTTGTGATTCAGCATAAGCAAAAAAAAATCAGGAAGGTTCTTTTAAGAGGCTCTGCTAACAAATCAAAAGTAGTACATACAGCTGGAAGTGGCAGTGATCACATCTCCAAGCCGGCAGCTTTTGCTGGATATCAGCATAGACTGAGACAGTGAGCTGGAGTCATGCTTATGTCTGCCATCTTGGAAAACTGCAGTTTAAACAGCCGTGGTTTTAACAGGTGAGACATGTGGCCAGAAAAACATAAAGATTTACAGTAAAGAGAGACTTTGATGAAGAAAATCCTCTAAAGGTTTACAGTGTGTTTAAAAATATACATACGACTGAGAGAAAAAAATAAATGGCATATACTGGTAAATAGAGAAGCTCGCTGTGATGGTGCACACCAGTAGGATTTGCTCCAGAGGCAGAGGCAGGCAGATTAACAAAGAGTAACCCTATCTCAAAGTAAAATAAATAAAAGTAAAAGAAATAGAGTAATAGTAGGTAAATATATAAGCCACGTAAAGATGGAAAATACACAGAAAGTCTGGATACTGTACGCCATTTGGTTTTTCAGTTTTTTGATTGCTAAGCCAGGAACAACTACTAAAGTACACTTGATTATACATGCTGCTGAATTAATTCAACTTATATCTTTTGTAAATGCCTTAACTTCAAAATTTAAGTATAAGGACATGTTACTTTGGAAATTTTTTTATTCATGTTTCTATAGAAAATGCAAAGCTGTGGATTCCTTCCAGGCTTTTGTGGTTTGATGAACCAAGACCCCTGGAAGCAGTAGCACAAGTGATTCAACATCTAAAACAGCTATGATGATGTAGCCTTACAGACCTTGAAAATAAGGACTTTTTACTGAGAAGTCTTCCAGAAACATTATGGCCTATGGGCTGAAGATGGATACCCCAACATTTCAGAGGAAATTCAGGTGACTGTCCAGGTAGCAAGATATCTCTGTCAGTCCTAGTGTTTATATATTATTCTTCTGTGGTCTTTGATAGAGTTGAAGGCATATAGTTGTAATTACAGTTTTCCTTAGGTATGATAAAACATAAGCTACATATAGGACATTGGACTCACAAGGATTGGATAGAAGATATCTTCTTTAAATCTTTCTAAATGTAGATAGACAAAATGTTGTAACTCTGTTCTTGCTTGACAGCTCTTCTGTTATATATAATTTGACTATGTTAAAGTTAAGACCTTTCTTTTTGTTAGACAGAAAAGAGGAGATGATGGGGAAGTCCTGTGTATATGTCAATAAAGCACTGTTGGCCAATAGGCAAGCAAGATATGTAGGACTAGTAGTCCGGGAGGACTCTGGGTAGGAGAAACAGTTAGTCAACATGTAGTCCGCCAGAGAAGTAAGATGTCCGTCCAGTAAGAGAAATACTGAGATGAGTAAAATACTTAAGTCAGAGATAGCCAGTAAGAAACAAGCAAGGCCAACAGCTTCATAATTAATACAGCATCTTGTGTGTTATTTGGGGACTACAACGCAGCAGAGCCCAGGCAACTGGTGGGGAAAAACCAAAGCAGCTGGCAAGGAAAAGACTTCCCTTTACAATATTACATGTATGTATTTTTGGAGGTCTGTTCTATACCTTTCATGTATATTTGTTTTACTAGATTTTGATCATGTTCTCTAACATTTTATCTTTTCTATATAATTTTTTCTTAGACACTGGATATAATATATTCATATAATTTGTCTGTATACATGCAATTTGAGAAAAGACAAAATGTGTTTAATGAAGTGGACAACTGGTAATATCTATGATATGTAGTCCTGCACATTTGAGTCATTATGTTTTAAACAATATTGGGAGTATACTGAAATAAAAAAATTATATATCTTTTATGTACACAATTTATGAGCATATACTTTTTACTAAACTCAAAAAAAGACATTCAAAACAGGAGAATTTTATTCTACGTGAAATACAATTTAGTAAATGGAATGTAAAAAAGTACGCATATAAACAACAATCATCTATAAACAGTTGACATAGAGGCTATTAGGGAATTACTTTTTAGGAGAAAATGACTGTAGTCACTTGTAAGACAGTTCAAATTTGTTTTCAAATTCAATGATCACCTGTGAAGCTGCATTAACTCATCAAAAGTGAAAACAGGAAGAATGTTTCACTTGACCAATTAATAACTTCTAAGTAAGATAACATTCTGAGATACTAGATTCTTTAGATTGCTTGATACGTAAACCCAGGATATGGGTTAAATGATTTTCTGCTACTGCCACTGTGAACTAATAAATCCAAACATGACATTATATTTTTTTAGTATAGACATGTGTTGTAAAATATACTTCACTTTAAGTTGTATGCTAAAGAGTTACAAAGTTAAAACACAAAACAATCTTAGTTGTTATATGGTTGGCTTGATCATGGCAGAGTTAATAATAAATAAGAGAGGAATTTAATCTCGAAGACAGCATATCAACTCATGGCAGATTCTTAGTTTGTTAATAACACAATTTTTTGTGGTTAATCAATATAACGTTTAAGAAACTTAGTATGTCTTGCATTTATACAGAAGTGATTTTTCTAAA
The DNA here is from genome assembly GCF_017639785.1 of Mesocricetus auratus. Lineage (NCBI taxonomy): Eukaryota > Metazoa > Chordata > Mammalia > Rodentia > Cricetidae > Mesocricetus > Mesocricetus auratus. Next base: position 38,938,134 of record NW_024429180.1, on the reverse strand, counting down.
AAAAATAAATCTGCTCTTTAAAACATGGAAATAGCTAGGTCTACAAAATATAAGCAAATAAGTCCCAAAGCACACCTGTGAGAATATAAAACAGAGGCCCTTAAAACTTGAAATTGCTGCAGTCTTTAACATTTGAATAAAGTTTAAAAAGCCATTTTAGTGTTCTGTGTAAATTGCTTAGGTTTAGGCTTTTATTTTCTTAGGCTACCCCACTTTCCAATAAAAATCATCACTGTGACCCATCTTGCATCATTAACTGACATCTAAATTCATCTGCTAGTGCTATAATAAATAGCCTAGGGAAAGGCTCTATAGAGTGCCTAGCATATTAAGTCAGTTTCTGAACATACAGAAATAATACTTTCATACCTTTTAGACAACAAAATGTTTAAAGGAAATAAATAATTTTAAAAGAGAGTAACAAATACCACATCTATGAAGGTATAAACTGTTTTAACAGTTTTACTGGGAAATTTTCTTATCTCTACCTGTTTTTATTACATGTTACCTGGTGATGAAAATAAAGAAGAATGATCATCGCAGTTTGCACACAGGAATTGGAAGATACTTCCAAGAATATAAGACTCACTAGAGAAAACCGGAAGCCTCTTAACCCTTCCAACAGATATAGTTATGCTTGTCCCAATGACCTGTCTCTCACATGATTAAACACTGCAAGAATATACCCAACTTAAAGTGACTCACTTTCTTTTGTGTTGTGATATACTGTTATCAATAGGAATGATATTCATATGGCCTCCATATTCAGACTGAAGGAAGAAGATATGTTCAAATTAGATGGGATTCTGCATTTTCATCTTATTATCCCATCTACAAAGGATAAAATCATATTTCAGTGATAAATATCATAAATGAAGTAATCTTTATTAGTAGAATAAAGAAAGGCAAACATTAAATGATACTAATTTAGTATTTCATACATAAAAATATCTCTACTTGAGAAAAAATTCTCCGTGTTACCTTAGATATAAAATATATTGAGGTTCTGTGATTGAACATTTTAGGCAAGCTCATGGAAGGTTTTATTCTATTGAGGTAAAGGAAAAATGTGAAACTTGAATCACAATTCTGTAATTATACTCCATAATTAGAAGTAAACAATCATACACATTTTATTGTAATATTAACTTAAAAATACATATTTGGTAAGTTACAAGGAAAACCTACTTACATGTACATATAAATTTACATAGAAGAAAAAACTATATAAGGCTAATAATATGTTTAAATTTTGAAAAAAGTAAAAATAAATTATGATTCAAATTATAATTTATGTTACTGTGGAATTATTTTACATAGAACATCACTTATTTAATAATAACTGATGTAGATCTGTATAAGTGGATATCATCAGAAAATTAAACTAAGGAGATTGGATCACTAAATGTGTACTGGGAATACACATGAAATTGTTTAACTGAAACAGAATACTAGGTAACAACTGTGATATATATTAAAATAATGTGTGATGTATTTTATTACTATAAGATATATGTATTATAATTACTTAAAATGTTAATATAGAGATAACTGAAGTAGAGATATATGGAATTCTGCAATATTATTGAAGCTTCTCTATGTTTATATTTTCAAATAAAATTATTTTAAAAGTTAAAATTATACCTTTTATTTATGTACATTTTAATATAAACCATTTGATCTAAAAATAAATTATCTTTTATCATATTAGCATAATGGATTCACTAATAGTGGATTACTATAGTTTTATATTAGTCTTAGTTATTTAAGCTATTTTAATTTATTTGTTTCTTCAGTTATCATTATTTCTTTGAACCAATCTGAGTTTACAGATCAATAATTTCACCCAGGACAGTAAAACTTGTTAAATGAAATTCTGTAAATAGGTAACACATGATACAGGTTGTTGAATATCTTCTAAATGGACCCCCGTAGACTGAATTGATTAGCATTAGCTAACGAAACCTATGTTCCACACCAGTATGTGCCTCTTTTGAGGAGAAGGGTGGACAGAAAGTGCAGTATATTGAATTGCCTATTTGGCTATAGGAATGTAAAGCAAAAGAGAAAGTTATATTCTCCAGTTAATGTTTACATTTATAAATTTATTCCTGCAAGCTGCTCACAGAAATTAACTACAAAATAGAAACATTTCTCAAATGTTTTATGACTAATATTCTTGGTGTTACATCATTTGTCTAATTATCTTGCTTAATTTAGTAACTGCTCATACATAAAGTAGATTTGAATTCTGCATAATAAATTAAATGCTTTCTCCTGAGGCTATTTGCAGCCATGATAGTGAAGTAAAAGTTGGAACTTGGTACAGCTGACCAATATCCAGAAGTTAAGAGGCAGATACGTAATAATCACACAGTTTCCTGAAGGAAGATATGAATTTGTACCATCTGGTATACTCTTTCAAGAGAGACTGTATGGATAATTAAAGAGGTTTATTGCATTTAAAATAGGAATCTTTCATTATTTTGGTTTTCTAAGTAGACTTGTACTACTAAGAGAAAACAGTTAAAATACATGGGTTGGAATCTATGTAAGAACACATACACTGGGCAATTCTTTAGTTCAGTGCAAATTGCACAGTCACTAGAATATCGAAGTATAACTTTCAGCATACCTAGTAATTTCTGCCTTTGATGTACTATTTTTGAAGCCTAAAAGGTCACAGCAATTAGAAATATTAAATAAAGTATTTTCATTCTTCTATTTTGAACACTTGTATATATATATATATATATATATATATATACGTTTATATACATATATAAATTTGCCAATGATGAAAACATGTATTGATCTTTTGAGGTAGTTATGACTCAAATGCTGATGATTTGAACTTGTCACCTTGCCAGAATATTTTCTAAAATGAACAATGCATTTCAGATCATTATGGAAGAGATTTCAGGTTGATGACATGATATTTTATCTTCAAATGGAGAAAATGCCCAAGAGTAAGCAATTTTCAAAATGTATAACCCAACAAAGATAGGAACATATGAAAGGATTGTTACACAAAAGTATGATGAATATTTACTAGCTTTTCTGATTAATGGACTGTTCAGAAAGATGCACATCTGGATGCATTGAGTTTAAAAATAAATTCAAGGAATTCCTGTGTTCTATTTTCACATTTTAAAAGGGTAGTACTCTATAGTTTATGCAAACTGTGATGGATTTTTAAAAGCAGCATTTAGAATGAGATGTATCAATTTCAAACACACACAAAAAATAGTGAATGTTTTTACACCCTCACTAGACCATAGATACAACTGAAGAGGGAAGATAAAAATCAACTTCTCTGGCATCTTAGAAATACAGCATTTCAAATATTTACATAATTATTCCCCATTTTAAGTGTTAATCTAATATAAGCAGTATGATTATGATGCAATATAGCCTCCAAAGCTCATCACAGAATGTTATTTGGTTGATTAGCCTTTGTGATTTATTAACTGACTGGGATACTGCATGTAATTTTAAAGAAGTACCTTAGCTACACTTGGTGGCATACAATTGTCTTTCCAGTTATTCTGAGCTCCTTGGGAGTGTAATAATGGAGGGCAGCAAGGACTGAGTGCTATAAATAATTTGGGCAGAGTAGTCAGAACACATATCAAAAAATAAAACTTTAAATGAAATGATTATACAGTATTTGACAACATGCATGTAAACACACAATGAAAATAGTCAATGCTCTTTAAGTCTTTAAAGATATCTTAACATTAGAAAGGAAACACATTTAAGAATAAAAAGCTTCAAGAGTTACAAACAGAGCCTGGCTCAAACATTTAGTCCCAATACTTGGCAGGCAAAGGCAGGTGGATCACTGTGATTTCAAGGCCAGCCTCGTCTATAGAGAGGGTTCCAGGACAGCCTCTAAAACAATACAAACCCTCTCAGAAAAGAATTACAAACAAATAAATATTATTTAATAAATTAATTTTACAAGAATTAAAATAATGTGTAACAAGAACCAAATGTCTGTAAAATATTAAAACACATTTAATAATTTTACATGCTAGGAACAAGAGGAAGAAGGGCCTCAAAATCTTCATGGGTGACTCTAGCATCTTGTACCAGATGTTAAGAACCATCTGGCTTTCTGACATGAAGTTTGGTGATGTTAAAGGAGGAATTAAGACACCGAAGACTATCAACTTTTAGAAAACATTTAAAAGTGTGGAAATATTTTAAGAAAATATTTGGGCATGAAAAGGAAACAGAAAATTTCTCTAGTTTCATAAAAATGTGTAAGAATGGGAGGCTCTAACTAGAGTTGTGTACTAGATAATTGGGTAAACTTGGGTGGTAATTGATGCAGCATTTTGGAAGACTAAAGTAGACAGATCACTGTACTTATAAATCCCTAAAAGATCAAGGAACAGATGGGTGTTAAGGCAGGGATATACATTGGTTCCTAAATTACACAGAATATATATCCCTATTAAAGGCATATATCAAAAGGAGGCATTATTTTCCATAGAACAGGACATATCAAACTGGTCATTTACTGTGAGAAAATGCTACATACCTAAAAAATGAAGCTTCAGAAGGAAATGCATAAACTATATAATTTGGTGAGACAGAACATACAGGCTCACTGGCATTCATAAGGAACATAACGTTTTCATTTGCTATGGAGAAAGAAACTGTGAATTCTCAGCACTTGGGGCTCTTCTGATCCTGGGGTGTGGTAGTATTCTGTAGGAGGCTCACAAAACAGAGGTCACTCTGAGACTAATTTTGGCTGTGGATAATCCTGTGTATTTTCTTATGCAATTGTTTTATTTTTAAATTTAATTTTATATTTCATGCATAGTTCTCCATCCCACCACTCCTGCCACCCCACCCTCTTTCCCCCAAGCCCACCTCATGTCCACTCCTCCTTTGGGAGTCATCAGAGTCTGGCACATTAAGTTATGGCCCTATTTCATGCATTAAGGCTGACCATGGCATCCCACCATAGGCAACTGGTTCCAAAAGCCAGGCTTAATAAAAACAAAAGATCTTCCCATACCATTTGCATCAGGAGATTATGGAGGAAATGCTTTGGAGAATCCCCATGGGGAGTGCAGGCAGATATGTGCTAGAAAATTTTTCAAACGATGAAGTTAAATGGTACCTGACTTCCAGGAACTTCATTAATCTTTGTGTCCTCTGAATGTAACATCCTCAAGAGATTTAGGATTAAGGATGTTCTCATAATTGGCTTGCTGTTACAACTGCAGGATCCAATGAGACGGGGGAGGGTGGGTTGGGGGGGAGGTGTTAGTTTTATATATGGATTGGGCAAAAAATGTAAGCCAAAATTGAGGCTGGAAATTGCAAACACTAAGAATTGCACCAGTATTGTTTTAACAAATGATTCACTTAAATCTTCACTTTGAGAAGGGTTTACCCTGTCTTCCCAGGATATAGACTTGTGTGGAAAATTGAGCTATGTAGGGGAAAGATTTATACAAGGCTGGCAATAGGTTTCCAAAAGTCCTTTTGTGATACTTGCACAAATGTCAGTCCAACTGGGATCTGTTATTTTCCTTGCAGATGTGTTTGTTCCTTATCTGGCTCTTTTAAGTTATTTGTTGAAGAAGTCCCATGCCAGATGTCACTGAATAGTTTTAGTATTTCTCCATCCTGTTAGAACTCAAAGAAAATGGACTTACAACAAGACAAAAACCTGTTTTGACTTTAAATCACATTGCCCTGTCCCTTTCCATACTAACTCTGGGATTAAATACAGCATGAATGAATTACAAAAAAAGATAGATTTCCCTTTAATTATCATTACTACACCATATCTGAAATTTCCTTCTCTTATTGCAATATGATTACTCTAATCTAATAATATTATCCCCAGAGAGCTGTCTGCATTAAGACAAAAAATAACTTTCTTTGTAAGTACAACTGTCCTCATTAAGCAAGAATGGCTAAGCAAAATATGTAAAATTAACTATTGAGTAAATTAATAAAGTAAAAATACCTTGCTGAGAAGTAAAGGTCCAAACATTTGTCTTAGTTAATTGACCATATATTTGTTTTTGTCTGGCTGTATAGTACTAAATCTCTCTCAGTGTGCTAACACAAATTATGTAAATTAAATTAACTCAGCATAAGATGAATGTTCATCTAATAACATAGTGGTTTGTTTTAACTACCAACTTGACACAATCTAGATCTTCAAATAAATAATCTTCTTGGTTAGTCTGGCCTCTGTGCATGTCTGTGGATAATTGATAATTGAGTTACAAAGAGCCAGTCTGAATGTGGTTCGTACTATTTGATGAACTGGTCCCAGAACTATTTAAAATGAAGAAAACCTTTGGGAAACTTTTGGCTATCTGGGACATAAGTATTTCATATTGAAAGATAAGAATGCTTTTTCAGATTCTGTAAGTAACAATGTTGGAATGTGGATAGCTATTGCACTGAAATTATATGTTCCTTTATTAGGATGGACATTTAGAAAATTAATCCTCTAGTCAATGAGTATGGGAAGCCTTTCCATCTTCTAGAATCCTTTATACAGTTTCCTCTTTTGGTGTTTTACAATTTTCAATGTGTAAGTCTTTTACTTCTTGTATTATTCCAAGATATTTTATTTTTGAGGCTGTTATGAATGGCATGGTTTCCTGATATCTTTCTTAAAATATTTGTCATTTGTTCATGGGAAAATTCCTGAATGTTGCTTGCTAATTTTGTAACCTGCTACTTTGCTTAATGTGTTTATCAGTCCTAAAACTTATGATCCAGTCCTTCCGCATAGAATCATACGCATATAATTTGTTAATGCTATTCGTATTTATGCATAGCATATCATATGCCAATAAGGACATTTTCACTTCTTCCTTTCCTATTTGTTCCTCCTTCAGTTATTTTACTTAATTAGAATGTTATGTTGACAAGAATAGGAAGAATGGATATCAATGTCTTGTTTTAGAGGAACTTTTTAAAAGTTTTTTTTGCTACTAAGGGTGGTGTTAGCTGTAGGGTAGTAAACAAACCAGCGTTGATATATAATACTAGGTAAACATAATAGCTTCTTGTAGAAAATAACACCAAATCCTTATTGAGAGAAACTAAATTTCAAATGAATTAAGGATCTCAACTTGCGATGACATACATAACCTGATAGATGAGAAAAGAAAGAGTACACTAGAATTTGAGGAGACACAGAAAGGACTTTCAGGAATATGATACCTGTTGTAGAGACATTAAGTTCAACAACTGATAGTTGATACAACATGAAGCTAAAAAGCAAAGCACACCATTATTCAAGTGAAGAGAAAGATGGAAGAATGGAAGGACACCTTACCAGTTGTACATACAACAAAGGATTAGAATTTAGAATCTGTTAAGAAGTCAAAAATTAAACATGAAGAAAACAAATCAATAAAAAACTGATCACTGAAGCCGGGCAGTGGTGGCACACGCCTTTAATCCCAGCACTCAGGAGGCAGAGGCGGGCAGATCTCTGTGAGTTCAAGGCAGGGCTGGACCGACAGCCTCCAAAACAATACAGAGAAACCCTGTCTAGTAAAACCAAAAATAAAACGGATCACTGAGAGGCCCCAAACTACAGCCAGCCCAGCTTCAGACATTCCAGGCCCCAAACTCTGGCGAGCCCAGCTTCAGGTGAGATTGGGTCTCCAGCGGGGACACCCTCCATCCCCCAACCAACACCCATCCCCTCGATCTCCCAGGGCACTCCTGGCATCCAGAAGGCCTGCCCACACAGGAAAGACATCAGCCCTTCCAGGCCCCAAACTCCGGCGGCCAAGCTTCAGCCCTTCTAGGCCCCATACTCTGGCAAGCCCAGCTTCAGGAAAGTCATCAGCCCTTCCAGGCCCCAAACTCCGGCAATCCCAGCTTCAGCTTAAGCTTCAGTGTCAACATCCCCAGCTTCAGCTTCAGGAAGGAAGGAGACCAGTGGAGATGGAAAGACCCCACCAGCACCCACTTGAAGAAGAGATGGGAAAAAGACAGAATAAGAGCTCACTCAGCAATAGAAAGACCAACATGACTCCACCAGAATCTCGGGAACCAACACCAGCAAGACCTGAAAAGCACTACATAGACAAAGCAGAGGAGACAGAACTTAAAAATTATTTTATGAAGATGATAGATACGCTCAAAGAAGAAATGAGGAAATCCCTTAAAGAAACAGAAGAAAAAAACAAACAACATAATCCATGTAATCGGGGAAAATTCAAGAAATAAATCTCTCAAAGAATCTAAAGAGCACCAAGAAAAAACAACCAAACAAATGAAGGAAACATCTCAAACAGTTGAAGGATTGAAAGCTTACATAAAAATGATAAAGAAAACACAGAATGAGGGGATGATAGAAATAGACAAGCTGGATAAATGATCAGGAACTACAGATGCAAGTATTACCAATGGAATACAAGAGATAGAAGAGAGAATCTCAGGTGTTGAAGACTCATTAGAGGATATAGAGTCATCAACCAAAGAAAATCTCAAAACCAACAAATCCTTAACACAAAATATCCAAGAAGTATGGGACACCATGAAGAAGCCAAACCTGAGAATAATAGGTATAGAAGAAGGCGAAGAAATACAACTCAAAGGTACAGAACATATTCAACAAAATCATAGAAGAAGACTTACCTAACCTAAAGAAGGATATGCCTATGAAAATACAAGAATCTTACGGAACACCAAATAGGCTGGACCAGAAAAAGAAGTCACCTCGCCATGTAATAATTAAAACATCAAACCTACAGAATAAAGAGAAAATATTAAGAGCAGCTAAAGAAAAAGACAAAGTAACATACAAGGGCAGACCTATCCGAATTACACCTTACTTCTCAGTGGAAACGATGAAAGCCTGAAGATCCTGGATAGATGTCCTACAAATGTTAAGGGAACAAGCATGCCAGACCAGACTACAATATCCAGCAAAGCTTTTAATTACCATAGATGGAGAAAAAATATTCCATGACAGAGCAAGATTTAAACAATACGTATCCATGAATCCAGCTCTACAGAAAGTGCTAGAAGGAAAACCAGATCCAAGGAAGATAACTACACTCACAAAGACACAGGCAATATATAATCCCACTTTATGAAACACCAAAAGAAAAAGGGAGGAGAAAATACACAAAATAACCTCACTAACAATAAATCAAGCACAAACAAGAATCATCAGTCAATGGTCATTAATATCCCTCAATGTCAACGGCCTCAACTTGCCTATAAAAAGACACAGACTAGCAGAATGGATACGAAGACAGAACCCTTCCTTCTGCTGCATACAATAAACACATCTCAACATCAAAGACAGACGTTATCTCAGAGTAAAGGGTTGGGAAAAGATATTCCAAGCAAACGGTCTCAAGAAACAAGCGGGTGAAGCAATCCAAATATCTAACAAAATAGACTTCAAATTAAAATCAATCAAAAGAGATGAAGAAGGAACTTCATATTCATCAAAGGAAAAGTACATCAAGACGAAGTCTCAGTTTTAAACATCTATGCCCCAAATACAAAGGCACCTACAATCATGAAAGAAACATTACTAAAATTCAAAATGCACATAAAATCTCAACCACTAAGAGTAGGAGACTTCAAGACTCCCTTCTAACCACTAGACAAGACCTCCTGGCAGAAACTTAACAAAGAAACAAAAGAAGTAATAGAAGTAATGACCCAACTGGGTTTAACAGACATCTATAGAACATTCCACCCAAATACAAAGGGATATACCTTCTTCTCAGTGCCACATGGAACCTTCTCTAAAATTGACCACATAATATGAAACATAGCAAACCTCCACAGATACAAAAAAATTGGAATACCCCCTGTATCTTAACATACCACCATGCATTAAAATTAGAATTCAACAATAACACAAATCACAGAAACCCTACAAACTCATCGAAATTGAACAATGCACAATTGCCCCATCCCTGGGTAAAGAAGAAACTAGAGAACAGTCATACTAGAGAATTAATATTACAGCTGAATGCTCTAGAGCAAAAAGAAGCAAACTCACCCAGGAGGAGCAGATGCCAGGAAATAATCAAATTGAGGGCTGAAATTAATCAGGTAGAAACCAGGAAAACACTGAGAAGAATCAATAAAACAAAGAGTTGGTTTGAGAAAATCAACAAAATAGACTAACCTCTGTCCAAATTAACCAAAAGACAGAGAGAGAGCATGCCAATTAACAAAATCAGAAATGAAAAAGGGGACATAACAACAGATTCTGAGGAAATCCAGAGAATCATCAGGGCATACTTTGAAAATCTGTACTGTTCAAAATTCGAAAATTTAAAGGAAATGGACAATTTCCTGGATAGATATCACTTACCAAAACTAAATCAAGAGCAGATAAACAATCTAAAAAGACCTATAAACCCTAATGAAATAGAAGCAGTCGTCAAATATCTCCCAATCAAAAAAAGCCCAGGCCCAGATAGCTTCAGTGCAGAATTCTACCAGAAACTCAAAGAAGAGTTAATTCCAATGCTCCTCAAAGTATTCTACACAATAGAAGCAGGAGGCTCACTGCCAAACTCTTTTTACAAGGCTACAATTACCTTGATACCCAAGCCACACAAAGACACAACTAAGAAAGAGAACAATAGACCAACTTCCCTCATGAACATCAATGCAAAAATACTCAATAAAATACTTGCAAACCAGATTCAAGAACACATCAGAAAAATCATCCACCATGATCAAGTAGGCTTCATCCCAGGAATGCAGGGATGGTTCAACATTAGAAAATCTATCAATGTGATCCACCATACAAACACACTATGAAAGAAAAACCACATGACCATCTCACGAGGTGCTGAAGAAGACTTTGATAAAATCCAGCACCCCTTCATGATAAAGGTCCTAGAGAGATCAGGGATAACAAAAACATACCTGAATAAAATAAAAGCAATATACAGTAAACCAACAGCTAACATCAGTCTAAATGGAGAGAAACTCAAAGCAATTCCTCTAAAATCAGGAACAAGACAAGGCTGTCCACTCTCTCCATATGTCTTCAATATTGTACTTGAAATTCTAGCTACAGCAATAAGACAACAAAAGGAGATCAAGGGGATACAAATAGGAAAAGAAAAAGTCAAGCTTTCACTGTTTGCAGATGATATGATAGTTTATATAAGTGACCCAAAAAACTCCACCAGAGAACTCCTAGTGTTGATAAACACCTTCAGCCATGTGGCAGGATACAAGGTAAACTCAAAGAAATCAGTGGCCCTATTATATACAGATGATGACGTGACTGAGAAAGAAATCAGAGAAATATCACCCTTTACAATAGCCATAAACAGCATCAAATATCTGGGGATAATGTTAACCAAGGAAGTGAAAGAACTTTACGTCAAGAACTTTGAGTCTTTAAAGAAAGAAATCAAAGAGGATACCAGAAAATGGAAAGATCTCTCATGCTCTTTGATTGGTAGGATCAACATAACAAAAATGGCAATCTTGCCAAAAGCAGTCTACAGATTCAATGCAATCCCTATTAAAATTTAGGCACAAATCTTCAAGGACCTGGAAAGAACAATAATCAACTTTATATGGAAAAACAAAGGGCCCAGGATAGCCAAAACAACCCTATACAATAAAGGAACGTCAGGAGGCATCATCATACCTGACTTCAATCTCTATTATAGAGCTATAATCCTGAAAACAGCTTGGTATTGGAACAAAAATAGGCAGGTAGACAAATGGAACTGAATTGAAAACCCTGGTTTTAACCCACACACCTATGAACACTTGATTTTTGACAAAGAAGCTAAAACTATACAATGGAAAAAAGAAAGTACCTTCAACAAATGGTGCTGGCATAACTGGGTACTGGTATGCAGAAGACTGCAGTTAGATCCATGTTTATGGCCTTGTACAAAACTTAAGTCCAAATGGATCAACGATCTCACCATAAATCCAGCTAGACTGACATTTTTAGAAGAGAAATTGGGAGATACTCTTCAACGAGTTGGTACAGGAGACCATTTACAGAACATAACACCAGTGGCACAGACACTGAGATTGACAATTAACAAATGGGACCTCCTGAAACTAAAATGCTTCTGTAAGGCAAAGGACACAGTCAAGAAGACAAAAAGGCAGTCCACAGAATGAGAAAAGATATTCACAAACCCCACATCTGACAGAGGGCTAATCTCCAAAATTTACAGAGAACTCAAGAAGCAAGTCTCCAAAATACCAAAGGATCCAATTAAAAGGTGGGGTAAAGATCTAAACAGACAATTCTCAATATAGGAGGCTAAAATTGCCTAGAGGCACTTAAGAAAGTGCTCATCAGCTGGAAGTTGGTGGAGCAAGCCTTTAATCCCAGCACTCAGGAGGCAGAGGCAGGCAGATCTCTGTGAGTTCGAGGCCAGCCTAGTCTACAAAGTGAGGTCCAGGACAGCCTCCAAAGCTACAGAGAAACCCTGTCTCAAAAAACCAAAAAAAAAAAAAAAAAAGTGCTCAACATCCTTAGCCATCAGGGAAATGCAAATCAAAAAAACTCTGAGATACCATCTTATTCCTATCAGAATGGCTAAAATCAAAAACACTGAAGACAATTTATGCTGGAGAGGATGTGGAGAGAGAGGAACACTCCTCCACTGCTGGTGGGAGTGCCAACTTGTACAGCCACTTTGGAAAGCAGTATGGAGATTCCTCAGGAAAATGGGAATCAATCTACCACAAGACCCAGCAATTCCACTCTTAGGCATATATCCAAAGGAGGCAAATTCATATAAAAAGGGCATCTGCTCCACTATGTTCATAGTAGCATTATTTGTAATAGCCAGAACCTGGAAGCAACCTAGAAGCCCCTCAACTGAAGAGTGGATAGAGTAAATGTGGTACATTTACACAATGGAGTATTACTCAGCAGAGAAAAAGAATGGAATCTTGAAATTTCCAGGTAAATGGATAGCATTGAAAGAATCCATTCTGAGTGAGGTAACCCAGTCACAAAAAGACAAACATGGTATGTACTCACTCATATAAGGATTTTAGACATGGATTAGGATAGTGCCAGTCTGCACTTTCACTGATAGAGAGTCTGAGAAACAGGAAAGAACCCAAAAGATATGCATAGTACCCAAGAGAAGAGGAATGAGGCAAGATCCTCTGAACAGATGGGGAACACAGCAAGGGGTGGTGGGGAGTGGGAGTTGGGAAGAAGAGAGGGGGAGAAGAGGAAGAGAGAGTAGGTCATGGGGGAACAGGAAGGTTGAGTGGGAGGGTAGAGTAGGGGGAAGAGGGAGTCATAGGTTAGAAGACAGATCAGGCATCAGTGTGACCTCTAGTGATCTAAAGGGATGACACCAATTGGCAAGCACATCAATAGTGGAGAGACCACCTCGAATGTCCATTCCTGATAATGAACTTGATGTCTATAACCATCCTGGAGCCCTCATCCAGTGACTGATGGAAGCAGAGGCAAACATGCACAGCACTGAACTGAACCCAAGGATCCCAGTGACACTGAGAGAGGAGCGATGAGCAAATTGGCAAAGAATGGGCTGGCAAAACCAACAGAGACAGCTGATCTGAACAGGGGACAGCTCTTGGACCCCAGACAGACAGTGGGGAGGCCTGCATGGGATTGATCTGGACCCTCTGAATGTGAGTGTCAGTGAGGAGTCCTGGACAACCTATGGGGCCCTGGGCAGTGGATCAGTGTTTATCCCTGGAATACAAACAGACATCGTGTGCCCATAGCACAAAGAGGGATGCTCTCTCAGCCTGGACTCTCAGTTGCTGGAATGTGTTTTCTTTACTGAAGTTGTTAGCCAATAAACCTCACTGAATCCTGCCAAATTCATTCTTATTCTTAGCCAGTCTCAAGAACTTGACAGTAAAAATCTATTGCTGAATATCTCACATATTGGGTTTATAGAACAGAAGAAAAGTTACTGGGAATTGACCTGGATGATTCAACATTATTTGTTGACTTCATAGTGTTAAAAATACTATAACTGCTTCAGGAGGAGAGAAAAGTAATGAATACTCATATCCAGGTGTGAATACTGGTAACCACAGTAACAACCTCAGTGGCAAGATATGCTCACTTGTGCAATAGAGACATGAACATCATGGAAGTAATATACATTTGATTCAATTGAATCATTTTACAAGAAGAAATCTGCAAATAGCAGTTATCAGACTTAAGAACCTATGACTAATCAGCTCACAGATACTAGATATGTATCTACTATTACCCTGCTGATGTGACATAGTATCAAACCAACCCCTAAAGATTTCATGTTATTCCCATAGATGGCTGCTTCTCACAAGCATCATCAGATAAATTTCTTTTCAGAGTTGATGACAATTAACATACATATCCTCAAATGGTAAAAGAACAGAGATTAAGTTATTGATATATGTTCAAATCTAAGTTTAGCATCACATCTCTTAAGGTTCAGAATTAATTGTGGGATAAATAGGTGGAAGGAGTGTAAGGATCAAAGATAACTACCGAAAACATTGTTTTCTGGAAATAAAAAGAAGAGTTGAACATATGAACAAACAGTGATATTACAACCTTCAGGAAACCCGATAAAGTTTAAGCCTGCTAATATCCCATCATACATAGATTAAGTGGCCAAATATTCCTACCCTTAGTTGAGGAAATATTGAAAATGGATAGCTTCTGGAAAGGAGGGAAATAGCCTTAGTAAAGCTGTGTCTCGTGGTTAATGTAATAGGTTCCAGTGTATGGTGATTCAGTTGAGAAAATAAAGGCAGCATTAATGGAACTCAGTAAGTTAACAAATAACAGGGATACAAATTTAGGATGGAATGGTTTGAGGTATGGATATGGATGCAAATAGTGGCAGAGATGAATATGACAAAGGTGCAATGCATTAAACTCTCAAAGAACTAATATATTTATTTTAATACCAAAAATCCATCCAGGAGATGACAATTTATTGAAGGTAAGAGAACCCATAGAAGCTGAAAGGCTGGATATCTGAGAACACAAGACAGTGAAAAACAGATACTGTGCCTCAGCTAAAAAGGATAATATTCATGGGGTCATCAAAGTCTGTCACATCATTTGGGGCAAGGCCTAGACACTTCCCCATGTGCCTAGGCTAATGGAGTAACCCTTTATTGGGAGTAGGCTTCCAAAGTTCATTTGTACAGAAGAGATAAATACTGATCTACTACAAGAGGACCCATGATTGCACAGGCCTCCTAACTGACACCCACTCTCTCTGCAGAGCAGAAAGAGAATGGGATAGAGGTTGGTTGGGGGCATGGGTGGATGGGAGGGAGAGGGAATTTGGGTAGATATGTAAAATAAGATTGTTGCTAATGTAATTAAAATTAATTAAAAAATGGACAATGTCAACTTGTACCCGGAGTTATCTGACTACTGTATATGTAGTTTCATTCATGCACAGACACTCTTGTAAATGTACAACATGCACAACACACACACACAGTACTCTTATACATACATACTCAAACACTCAAGATGTTTTATAATTAGAATATACAAATCAGGTATTTCTACTTGTATCCTTCTTTGGTCCCTTCTTTTTACATAGCCTCACTGGATTATGGGTTGTAGCCTGGTTATCCTTTTTACTTTACAGTTAATATCCTCTTATGAGTGAGTACATAC
Source organism: Mesocricetus auratus (assembly GCF_017639785.1). Lineage (NCBI taxonomy): Eukaryota > Metazoa > Chordata > Mammalia > Rodentia > Cricetidae > Mesocricetus > Mesocricetus auratus. Next base: position 38,922,476 of record NW_024429180.1, on the reverse strand, counting down.
CAAGTTTCTGGGTCTGGGTTACCTCACTGAGAATGATTTTTTTCTAGTTCCATCCATTTTCCTGCAAATTTCATGTTATCCATTTTTCTACAGCTGAGCAATATGCAGAGATCCACAGCCATGCCCAGAGTGGAGTTCAAGGAGCTCTGAGGAAGAGAGGGGAGAGAGATTGTACAAACCAGTGGGGTCAAGTTCATGATGGAGAAACACACAGAGACTGCTGACATAGACTCATTGGATTTCACGAACTCTGGATCAACAACTAGGAAGCCTGTATGGGATCAACCTACAGACTCTGCATGTGGGTGAAGATTGTGTATATTGGTCTGTTTGTGGCGATCCCAGCAGTGGAACCAAGAACTGTTTTTGGAGCTTTAACTGGATTTTTATAATCTATTTCCCATGCTGTGTTGCTTGTCCAGCCTTGATGCAGTGGAAAGAGCTTGGTCCTGCCTCAATTTGATGTGCCATGCATTGTTGATACCCAAAGAGAAAGAGAAGGAATAAATGGGGGAGGTGGAGATATAAAGGAGGTGCAGGAGGGGATGGAAGGAGAGCAGTAAGAGGTTAATACCATCAGGATGTAAATGAACGAAAGTTTTAATTAATGAAAAAACAACTCATGTTTAACGAATGTTTATTTTCTGTATGTTTTAGAAGCTGTTTCTTGGCCTAGTATGTCTATAATAGAATTAGTATATGTATTGTGTTCTAACACTACTAGAAAATATATTCAATTTCTTTTTTTGAATATATTTAATACTATGGAATATATCACATACAGTCACACATATTTGTTCATTAAATATCTAGAGTATGTTTTCCTTTTGATCAATGTAGCCATGATTTTATTAATTAATGTAATTAATTAATCTTATTAATAAGAAGATATGTGTATGTCAATTGAGTTTTGTAAATATGAAATTTATAAACATTTCATTAAAAATGTTATGTGTTTAAGTTAGGTTTACAAAAGTGTACTATAAACTTCAGTCTCGAAATGAAAAGATTGTTCAGTGGGGAAGGGCACTTGCCACTAAATATGGATCCTGAAACTGATGCCTCAGGGTGCCCTAATAGAAGGAGAGAACCGACTCTGAGTTTTAACTTCTGACAACAAACAACTCTCCTTTCACAGCACACATGTCCTGAAGTGCGATAGTCATGCAAACTGTGTTCTAGTCAAATGAGTCACACACATTTCCTAATGATAAAACAATTTACTCTAGTATCTACTTCAAGTGAGACTACAGACCAAAATCAACTTAACATCTTCCATTATGCACTATTGAAAACTTTCATGTTGCCCTAAAATGCCCAATGCTTATGATTAATGTTATTCCTCAGTTTGGTATTCTGAGATCTCTTAAAATGACTGTGGAGCTTTAAAATGACTAAAACCTACAAAAATGGAATATGTAATCTATGTGAAATACTTACTATTTCTATGATCAATCAGTCTGTGTCTGCAGTTAAATATCATCTTCTATTTCCTTAGAAACCTCAAAATTGTGGCGATATAGAATGTACTAATTAGGCCACTAAGTTATCTTATAAAATTTTTTGACAGGAAGCTCATATTATGTAGAGAGCAACGCCACTCCTTAGAGTTTATATAAGATGACATCCATGCTCCATCTATTTTGGGTCCTTGTGTATGAAACTTTTATATTCCAAAGTGTGTCTATAAGACAAGGTCTCAACCTTAAACCAACTTGCCTCTATTCACAGAATTCAAAAAATGCAAACACTCTGGAATGCAGAGATTGCTTAGACATTAGGAAAACAAGACACACTGCTTTTCCAATTGAGAGGACAAATGCTATTAAATGTTACAGAGAGGAACCTTAGAGCCATCATTCAATTTCCCCTTAAATAAGTTTTATCTTTTTCACAGCCATCAAATACACAAGAATTTCCAACTAGATTCATTCCTAAAGAGTGAAACATTGATAAACAAACCATCTTCCCTGCCCCGGTAGAAACACTTTTGTGTCAGTACCTGTAAACACCTGTTCAAATGAACACATAAGTCAATTGTTATTGTTTGCTCCTTATATGCCAAAACAAAAATAAAAACACAAAAACAAAAACAAGCAAACAAACAAACCCTAATCACTATGTTTATAAGGAGTGTGGATAGAACTGATTTATATCCAGTACTGGTTCAACAAGTTATCCACTATAATGAAATATTTGTTTATTTAGTGTGTTTGTGTTAGCAAAAGCCTTTACCCACTGAGCCATTTCATCACCCCTATAATGAATTTTAATATATAACCATCTATCTTTGTTAGGGATTCTATTGTTCAGAAGACATATCATGACAATGGCAAATCTTATAATTGAAAACATTTGAATGGCTCACAGTTTAAGATGTGTAGTCCATTATCATCTTGGTAGGACTAGGCAGTGTGCAGGCAGACATGGTGCAAGAATAGGAGCTGAGAGTCCTACATCTTGCAGGCAATGGGAAGTAAAGTAAGATACTGGGCTTGGCATATATGAGACCTCAAAATCAACATCTACAGTGTCACAGTTCCTCCAACAAGGCCACACCTATTACAAAACAGTCACAACTCTCAATAGTGCCACTCCCCCAATGCAATACATTTTTTGTCACCCATTCTAAAGTTAAGATATCGTTGAAATACATACACGGGTTTATAAATTCAGTAGTTTTCCCCCCCCCCACACACAAACAAACCAGTATCCAGCTGACATTTTTTATTAGCATTAAAAAAATCAAAGTCAAAAATGCACCATAGAGGATCCAGATGCCCTGTGTATTTTCCATTCTTTTTTTTTCCAGTTTAAATTTAGATAAGAAACGAGGTTGCTTCACAAGTCAGTTCCAGGTCCCTCTCTCTTTCCCTCACCTCCTCCCGTGCCCTCCCCCCACAACCCCCCCATTATCCCCTCATTCCCCCAGGGAGGGTGAGGCCCTCCATGGTGGTGTCTACAGTCTGTCATTTCATATAGGGCAGGGCCTAGACCCTTCCCCAAGAGTTCAGGGTGAGAGTGTACCTCACATTGTTCTATGGGAGTCCAAAGTCCGTGTGTATACTTGGGATGGGTACTGATCTGCTGCCCAAGGCTCAATAGATTCCCTAGGCCTCCTCACTGACACCCAGATTCAGGGGGTCTTGATCAGTCCCATGCTGGATTCCCAGGCTAATGCCTGGGATTCAAGAGTTAACCTTTGTCTGGTCAGCTGTTTCTGGGGGTTAAACCAGCCCAGTCTTAATCCCTTTGATCATCACTCCTCCCTCTCTGTTACTGGCTTTCTTGAGTTCAGCTCAGTACTTAACGGAGGGAGTCTGCCTCTTCTTCGATCAGCCACTAAATAAAGTTTCTGTTTCCCAGACTCTCTGGCCATAGGATTGTAGGCTGGCACTCCCCAGATCTATGTCTAAAATCCATATATGAGAGCATACATGCCATGTTTCTCTTTTTGTGACTGGGTTACATCACTCAGGATGGTTTCTACTAGCGTCATCCATTTGCCTGAGAATCTCATGATTCCGTTATTTTTTTTCTGCTGAATAGTACTCCATTGTGTAGATGTACCACATTTTCTCTATCCACTCTTCAGGTGAGGGACATCTAGGTTGCTTCCAAGTTCTGGCTACTACAAATAAAGCTGCTATGAACATAGTGGAACAGATGTCTTTGTTGTATGAATGGGCATCTTTTGGATATATGCCTAAGAGTGGAGTTGCTGGGTCTTGTGGTAGGTTTATTCCCATTTTTCTGAGGAATCTCCATACTGATTTCCAAAGTGGCTGAACCAGTTGGCACTCCCACCAACAATAGAGGAGTTTACCCCTTTCACCACATCCTCTCCAGCATAAATTGTCATTGGTGTTTTTGATTTTAGCCATTCTGACAGGAGTGAGATGGTATCTCAGAGTTGTTTTGATTTGCATTTCCCGGATGACTAAGGATGTTGAGCACTTTCTCAAGTGCCTCTCAGCCATTTTAGACTCCTCTATTGAAAACTCTCTATTTAGTTCTGCAGCCCACTTTTTAATAGGGTCCTTTGGTGTTTTGGAGACTTGCTTCTTGAGTTCTTTGTAAATTTTTGAGATCAACCCTCTGGCACATGTGGGATTAGTGAATATTTTTTCCCATTCTGTGGGCTGCCTTTTTGTCTTGCTGACTATGTCCTTTGCCTTACAGAAGCTTCTCAGTTTCAGTAGGTCCCATTTATTAATTGTTGATCTCACTGTCTGTGCTACTGGTGTTATGTTCAGGAAGCTGTCTCCTGTACCAATTCGTTCAAGGGTACCACCCACTTTCTCTTCTAAGAGGTTCAGTGCGGCTGCATTTATGTTGAGGTCTTTGATCCATTTGGACTTAAGCTTTGTGCATGGCGATAAACATGGATCGATCCGCATTCTTCTACATGCCAGTCTCCAATTATGCCAGCACCATTTGTTGAAGATGCTTTCTTTATTCCATTGTATATTTTTAGCTTCTTTGTCAAAGATCAGATGTTCATACATGTGTGGGTTAATACCCGGGTTTTCAATTCGATTCCATTGGTCTACCTGTCTATTTTTGTGCCAATACCAAGCTGTTTTCAGGCCTATAGCTCTGTAATAGAGCTTGAGGTCAGGGATGGTGATGCCTCTGGACGTTGCCTTGTTGAACAGGGTTGTTTTGGCTATCCTGGATCTTTTGTTTTTCCATACAAAATTGATTATTGTTCTTTCAAGGTCTGTGAAGAATTGTGCTGGGATTTTAATGGGGATTGCAATGAATCTGTAGATCGCTTTTGGCAGGATTGCCATTTTTACTACATTGATCCTACCTATCCAAGAGCATGGGAGATCTTTCCATTTTCTGAGGGCTTCTTTAATTTCTTTCTTTAAAGATTCAAAGTTCTTACGATACAGGTCTTTCACTTGTTTGGTTAGCGTTACCCCAAGGTATTTTATGTTGTTTGTGGCAATTGTAAGGGGTGATGTTTCTCTGATTTCTCTTTCAGCCCTTTTATCATCTGTATATAGTAGGGCTACTGATTTTCTTGAGTTGATCTTGTAGCCTGCCACTTTGCTGAAGGTGTTAATCAGCTGTAAGAGTTCCCTGGTAGAGTTTTTTGGGTCATTGATGTAAAGTATCATATCATCTGCAAACAGTGAAAGTTTGACCTTTTCCTTCCCAATTTGTGTCCCCTTGATCCCCCTTTGTTGTCGTATGGCAATAGCTAGAACTTCAAGTACCATGTTGAAAAGGTATGGAGAGAGTGGACAGTACCATGTTGAAAAGGTATGGAGAGAGTGGACAGCCTGTTTTGTTCCTGATTTTAGAGGAATTGTGTTGAGTTTCTGTCCATTTAGTTTGATGTTGGCTGTTGGTTTGCTGTATATAGCTTTTATTATGTTTAAGTATGTCCCTGTTATCCCAGATCTCTCCAAGACCTTTATCATGAAGGGTTGTTGGATTTTGTCAAAGGGTTTTTCAGCATCTAGTGAGATGATCATGTGATTTTTGTTTTTCAGCTTGTTTATATGGTGGATTACGTTGACGGATTTTCATATGTTGAACCATGCCTGCATCCCTGGGATGAAACCTACTTGATCGTGGTGAATGATTGTTTTGATGTGTTCTTGGATTCGATTTGCCAGTATTTTATTGAGTATTTTTGCATCAATGTTCATGAGGGATATTGTTCTGAAGTTCTCTTTCTTAGTTGTGTCTTTGTGTGGCTTGGCGATCAAGGTTATTGAAGCCTCATAGAAAGAGTTTGGCAAAGACCCTTCTGCTTCTATTGTGTTGAACACTTTGAGAAGAATTGGTATAAGCTGTTCTTTGAATTTCTGGTTGAATTCTGCACTGAGGCTATCTGGACCTGACTTTTTTTGGTTGGGAGACTTTTGATGACAGCTTCTATTTCCATAGGGGTTACAGGTCTATTTAAATTGCTTATCTGTTCTTGATTTAGTTTTGGCAAATGATAGCTGTACAGGAAGTCATCCATTTCTTTTAAATTTTCGAATTTTGTGGAGTACAGGTTTTCAAAGTATGACCTAATGATTCCCTGGATTTCCTCAGAGTCTGTTGTTATGTCCCCCTTTTCATTTCTGATTTTGTTAATTTGTGTGTTCACTCTCTGCTGTTTGGTAAGTTTGGACAAAGGTTTGTCTATCTCAAAAAACCAACTCTTCGTTGCATTGATTCTTTGTATTTGGAATTTTCTGTAGGGCTGGGTTAGTGGACACATATTGGTTGAATCTAGTTTTGTCATGGAATATCTTGTTTTCTCCGTCTATAGTGATTGAGAGCTTTGCCGGGTATAGTAGTCTGGGCTGGCATCCATGGTCTCTTAGTGTAGGTAGAATATCTATCCAGGACCTTCTGGCTTTCAGAGTTTCCATGGAGAAATCAGGTGTAATTCTGATAGGTCTGCCTTTATATGTTACTTGACCATTTTCCTTAGCTGCTCTTAATATTCTTTCTTTATTCTGTATGTTTGGGGTCTTGATTATTATGTGGTGAGGGAATTTTTTTTGTTGTCGACTCTATTTGGTGTTCTGTAGGCTTCTTGTACCTTCATTGGCATATCTTTCTTAAGGTTGGGAAAGTTTTCTTCTATGATTTTGTTGAATATGCTTTCTGCCCCTTTGAGGTGGATTTCTTCTCCTTCTTCTATACCTGTTATTCTTAGGTTTGGTCTTTTCATGGTGTCCCATATTTCCTGGATGTTTTGTGTTAAGGATTTGTTGGATTTAAGGTTTTCTTTGGTTGATAAATCCATTTTTCCTAGTGTATCTTCAACACTTGAGATTCTCTCTTCCATCTCTTCTATTCTGTTGGTAATGCTTGTATTGGTAATGCCTGACTGTTTGTCCAGCTTTTCTAATTTCTGCCTTTCTTCAGATTGTGTTTTTTTTAATGTCTCTATTTCAGTTTTCAACCCTTGCAGTGCTTGCATTGCTTCTTGCAATTTTCTGTTTATCTTTTCATCCATTTGTTGCCTATTATGCATTTTTGGTTTGTTCTTTCTTCCATTTCTTGCATTTTTTGGTTTGCTTTTTGTTCCATTTCTCCCATTTTGTGCTTCGTTTCTTCTTCCATTTTTTTTCATTTTTTGCTTTGTTTTTTCTACCATTTCTTGCATTTCTTGCTTTGTTTCTTCTTCCATTTCCTGCCTTTTTTGGTATGTTTCTTCTTCCAATTCTTGCATTTTTTGGTTTGTTTTTTCTTCCATTTCTTTGAGGGATTTTCCTATATCCTCTTTTAAGGCCTCTATCATTTTCATGAAAGTTCTTTTAAGGTCGTTCTCTTCTGCTTCGTTCGCATTGGAATGTTGGGGTCTTGCTGGTGTGGAGTCTCTAGAATCTGGCGGTGTCATATTTGTTTTTCTGTTGCTGACTGTGTTTTTGTATTGTCTCTTTCCCATCTCTTCTTCTAGTAGGTGCAGAAAGAGCCCCTTACTGGTCTGGGTACCAGAGTTCCCTTTTGGTGGGTGCTAGCAAGTCCAATAATCTGGTGGTTCTTCTATTCCTTGTCCAAATGCTGGACCCGTGGGTGGAGAAGAAGAGGAATCTGGGGCGCTTAGCCTCCTACCTGGTTCCCTGGACCCTATGCTGGGTCCTGTTGTACCTGATCCAGAACAGCTACTCCCCTTGTCTCCCTGCCTATCTGAATTACACCTGACTTCTCAGTGGAAACTATGAAAGACAGGAGGTCCTGGATAGTTATCCAACAAGCACTAAGGGAACAAGGATGCCATCAAAGACTACTGTACCCAGCAAAGTTTTCAATTACTGTAGATGGAGAAAACAAGATATCCCATGACAAAACAAGAATTAAAAATACATATCCACAAATCCATCCCTACATTAAGTACTAGAAGGGAAACTACAACTCAATGATGATAACTACAGTCACAAAAACATAGGCAATATATAATCACACTTTACCAAATGCCAAAAGAAAAATAGGGTGGAGGGTGATCCACGTACAATAACACTACCACCAATAAATCCAAATCAAACAAGAACAAAAAAATCAATGAGCATTAATATCCCTAAATATCAAAGGTTTTAAGTTGCCTATAAAAAGACACAGGCTAACAGAATGGATACAAAGACAGAATCCATCCTTCTGTTGCCTACAGGAAACATATCTCAACATCAAAGACAGATATTACCTCATAGTAAAGAGTTGGGAAAATTTTTCCAGTCAGAAGAAACCAAGAGACAACCTGGTGTAGCAATCCTAATATCTAAAAAGTTAGACTTCAAATTAAAGTCAATCAAAAGAGATGAAGAAGGGCATTAAATATTCATTACAGCTAAAGTCCATCAAGATGAAATCTCAATTCTGAACATCTATGCGCCAACTACAAAGGCACCACGTTAGTAAAAAAAAATACTAAAGCTCAAATCACAGATACAACCTCACACACGGGTAGTGTGAGACTTCAGCACTCTGCTATCACCACTAGATAGGACATCCAGACAGAAACTTAATAAAGAAACAAAAGAACTTTCAGAAGCTATGACCAATTGGGATTAACAGACAAGTATGTAACATTCCATCTGAACACAAAACAATATACTTCCTTCTCAACTCCACATGGAATTGTCTCTAAAATTGACCACATACTCCACAAAATAGCAAAACCCCACAGATACACAAAAAAGTTGGAATAACCTCCTGTATCTTATCAGACCAATAGACCTTAAAGACAGAATTCAACAACAACACAAATAATAGAAATCCTACAAATTCATGGGAATTGAACAATGTACAATTGCACTGTCCCTGGGCCAAGGAAGAAATAAAAAAAATTGAAGATTTCCTGGAATTCAGTGAAAATGAAGACACAACAAACTCAAACTTATAGGATACACTGAAAGCAGTTCTAAGAGGAAAATTCACAGCACTATGTGCCCACACGAAGAAACTGGAAAATAATCACACTAGAGAATTAGCAGCACAACTGGAAGCTCTAGAACAAAAAGAATCAAAGGGAGGAGATGATGCCAGGTAATTATCAAATTGAGGACTGATATCAGTAAAGTAGAAACCAGGAAAACATTACAAAAAAATCAATGAAACAAAGAGTGGGTTCTTTGAGAAAAATCAACAAGGTAGACAAAACTTTATCCAAACTAACCAAAAGTCTGAGAGAGAGCATGCTGATTAACAAAATCAGAAATGAAAAGGGGGACATAACAATGGTTACTGAGGAAATCCAGAGAATCATCAGGTCTTACTTTGAAAATCTGTACTCCAAAAAATTGAAAATCTAAAGGAAATTAACAATTTTTGAATAGATACCAGTTATCAAAATTAAATCAACAATACAATTTAAACAGACCTATAACCCCTAATGAATAAAAGCAGCCATCAAAAATCTCCCAACCAAAAAAAAAAAGAAGAAAAAAAAAAAAAAAACAAAAACGGCCAGCCAAGTATGTTCTTCCCTCCACAAGGTACTTTTGTAATGAAATTTTTATTTAAAATAGAAGCATTAACAATGAATGTTCCTTTTGTCTCCTTTTAACATATATGTATAAGTGTGTGTGTGTGTGTGTGTGTGTATACTCCCTCTTGTGTCACTTTCATGCATAAGGCTTCAGTAGTGACCACTTGATAATATGAACTAAATTAGGGGTCATTCCTGAGAAGCAATAGTTCTACTCTTAGTATTCCTTAGTTGCCTATAGTTGTTTCCTTATTGGTGAGACCCATAAGGTGTTCCTATTCCATGTTACCATTTCTATTTGTGCTTTTTTTTTCAGATCTTTTTTCAGGCACTTATACAGTGACAGTATTATGGCTAAATGTTCATTGCCATTATTAAGAGACACAATCTCAAATCAGCTCTCCATATTAAATTTTTGTACCACTCATGTGATGTTCCCTGGGTATTGTTTCCTTTGGTAACGTTAAGAACACAATTAAAACATACATTTCATTATTCATTATTTCATTATTTATTAAACAGGTACATAATAAACTTTTATCTTTGCTAAATGTATCTGAAAGTCAGGACTTGAAATAGAAACCAGTAAGAAAAACATGGTCTCTATGTGACTTATTTTGTACATACTTATTTTAGTAGTATGTTCTCAAATATTCAGAGGCACATAACTTTAAAAATTATACTTTTTATATCTCACCATCATTATTTCTCCATATTATCTCATCTTACAAAAACACAGTACCATACTCATTCATCATGTTTTCATTATGCCACACTTTAATAAATATGTACCTCATGAAGAAAAATCTATGTTTCTTATTAGAATTACATGATATAATCCTACTCTCAAGAAGATGACAATATAATAAAAATTGCAAATACTAAATAAATATACTCAGAAAATTTTTCTTGTTAAACACAATTTTCTTCCTTTTCAGACTCAGTGTCTATAACTTTTTAGAGTAAGAAGCAGAAAATGCTTGTATTGCATATAGAAAAGGAAATTTCATGTAAAAGATTATCAGGAAATAGCCTGCCTCTCACATTTTCTTGAAATTTGAAACAATCCCTAGCATAGTCATCGATGAAAAAAATAATGAGTCAAATAATTTAATTCATAGTGAATAGTTACAGTAATGGAGCGATAAGAAATTTTTTCACACTATTGCTGTCTATAAGATACTATGTGAACTGAGTAGTCTGTGGTGAAATCACATATAAGAGCAATATATTATCATTTTAGAAGTAGTACCTTCCAGATCTAGGCACTCACAGATATTTATATTCATATCATTTTAATGATTTCTTACATTATAGTGTTGAAAGAATAATTAAGAACCTAGATATAGGAGACCATTTCATTTGTGCTCATACAATAAACATTTATATTGGTTTTCAAATGTCATGCACCTGTTGCAACAACACAAAATACATTTATGTAAACCTTAAAAATCTAGACACAAACAACATTTTGTCAAATTTTATATTAGCAAAATTTATTGATATTCAATTATGTAATCATTCTTTATAACTTATCTTCCAATTAATAGATGAATATGGATTTTAAACATAAGCTCTTTTAGGACTTGGGAGATATACCAGTAGATATAGCTTTTATTGGATCGCTAAGAGGATCTGTGTTCAAATCTCCAGTAATCAGATTAAGAGCGTAGGCATAATCATCTACAGAACTTTAATCCAGCACTGTCATAGGTGAAGACAGGACATTTCTGGGGTTTATTTGCAACCAAACCTAGATAGAAGTTCAGGGAGAGAGTGTCTCAGAGGAGTAAGACAGTGATAGAACAAGATAGTCAGTATTTACCTCTGACTTTCAGCGCCTACACAAGCATATGTTGCACACAGGTGTGCCGCATATTTACAACATGTTTATCTCTCTGACTCTGTCTGTGTGTCTTTCTATCTCACCGTGTCTCTCTCATTCTCTGTCTTTCTCTCTCTTTCACACGCAATTAAAAACCTGATCAATAAAAAACTCCTTTTTAGATTTGGGGAGATTTTTTATTGTCAAAATTCATCAAATACAAGTTAGTACTTATAAATGTATTCATGACAAAATAGTATTTTCATGATTTCCTTTGTCAATATTTATTAGGTGTTACTTAAACAATGGAGAAAATAATAGAGTATTTCACATATGAATTTACTTTACTCATTTCTTCATTGTTTCTATATACATTTGAAATACTTTTCTTACATTTTTTACATTCAAATGAATTATTTAAAAGGAAACAATGATGAGAGAGATATAGCATTTATAATTGTGTCTTAGCCAGTACAGCTTTGTGTTTTAAATGAATTGTTCTGACATAATAAAATTCTCACCTGTAAAATTTCATAGTCCTGACTTATTTGCTTCTCTCCCCTAAAAATGAACTACCTTAAGATTCTTTCATGGCTTGTTTAAAACAGTTTCAGCATATGCTTTGTAATGAGTATTTTCAAAGAAGAATCTGAAAGTAAGTATTTCATTACATCCATTTTCTTCATATCAAATACATCCCTTAATAAAGGTCATTATTACAGGAAGCATAATAAAAGTCATACACAAAATAGAAAGTGAAGAAATCATATCTCAGAATCTAAGTATGTTAGGGCACCATTGACTCTTTCAATCTTCTAAATATAATAATTGTCAGGTTTCCTCCCCATTGAAGAACATTGAAAGGATTCACCTGGGCTTTTCTGGGCTTTATTATTATTATTTTCTTTTTAAGTAAGAAATCCTCTCTCAGGATTTCTGTCTCAATTTCACTTCTTACAGTCGGGAAGGCTCAGTTAATGGCTGAGTAACTCAATTAAAACTTTTGTAGCAGTTTTTTCCCACTACCTGAATATTACATAAATGGTTCCTATTAAATGTTTGAGCAAAGTGAAATGACTTTGCAGGAGATGAACCTTTGATAGCTAGGGATTAACATTTCTGTTTTTGCCCATGGAATGTCCCTTTTAATTCTTTCTTAGTGGATTCTAATGATATAGAAACTCCATCTATCATGGTCCATTAATTAGATGTGCTATACTCCCTAAGATAAAAGATATAATGAAAAATAGAAAGCCAGATGAAACACTCTTTCTTCTTAAGCATGTCAGGATTTGTGTTATTCATACAGAAAGTGCCCATCATTTAACTTTTCTTGACACTATTAATGCATTGTTACCTTTTATACATAGTAATACTTTCAAATTCATCAAATTTATCCAGCTTCCTTAATTTTTCAGACTCTACAAGTATCATTCAGTTCATTAAATGAGGCATAAACATGCCAAGCTCATGAAATATATTATTTTTCTTTTTAGCAAACCTATATAGAGACATACTAAAAGAGTTGAGTGTTGGACATGTATATATATATATATAAATTTTTGATGACTTCAATGTTCACAACCAATTAATCTTGCCTTTTGCATAGATAGTTACTCTGAAATAGAGTGACTCTTTCTTCCCTCCAACATTCTCTCCTTTAAACATTCAATATCTAATACAAGTATTTTATTACAATTTCATCCACAATTCTTTTATTATATTGTTAATATTTCCTATTTCAAGCCCTAGGAATACTATGTTTTATATTTTGCTTTGCCACAGGCATTCTGTTGGAATCTGAAAACAAACATCTATCTGTAGTGTATATGTTGTCATATAGAAACTCAATTTCTAAAAGTTACAACTCATTTGATTCTGTATATTAAAGAAAAACAAACAAAAAGGCTGTGGGACCAAAGACAAATGAGAGCGAGACCAATGTATGCTGTATAATGTATAATCATACTATAAATTTAAAACAAATATGGCTAAGTATTCAAAGAGCTCTCATAAAAGAGAGGATAAGAGCTATCCTTAATAAATAGATGTGAATTTTAATAAATATTTCTAAAGACTTAAAAAGACTGAAGAATCAATAGATCGACTTAAAAAGGAAATTTAAATTTAAAAAGGAAAACATGCAAGGTAGTAGAGAATGACTAAGAACTTTGCAAAATTAGTAGCATAGAGTAAACACAGATCTGGAAAACTTACTCTCCATCAAGCAGGTAAACTCCCCACTAAAAGTTTTATGAAGTCAGTCATTGGTGGCACACACCTTTAATCCCAGCACTCAGGAGGCAAAGGCAGGCAGATTTCTATAATTTAAGTCCAGCCTGTTCTACAGAGTGAGTGTCAGGACAGCCTTCAAAACAATACAGAAATACCCTGTCTCCAAAAAAAAAAACAAAAAAAGTTTTATAAAATGCAAACAGATAATCTCTTAAAGATGCCAACACAGTGTTTTACACATAGAGGAAAATGCAAAGAATTATATCACAAATAAAAATTTTAAACATCTAAGCTAAAAGATGAGAGTACATACAAAATATTTAAAATTTTTATTTCCATCATTTAGACTATACATATGCCTGTGGTATTAAATATCTAAATATTAATAATTTTATGCTTCACATTTTGAATGAAAAGATCAGCCACATTTGATCCAGAGAGGGCAGAAAATAATGTTATATACCACTAAAACTTATTTAGTTTCCGAAATTCCTCAGATTTTGCATTATATTGAATAACCTGATGATCATTTGCTTTTATTCAACAACTTTTTCTCACTTCTGTCTTCTGTTAATGATCTTTCTATTCTTTTTCTGTGAGATCAACTTCTCCATATTCTTAAGTACATGGTAATGGAATTAAAAATTAGACTCATTATCAGTTACTGTAATATAGTGTACTCATTGACCATACTGTTAAAGTAACTGGAAACAGAATCACTTTGAATACCCACCTCAGCAGGAACTATGGAAATCATTTCCCGAAAGGTTTACTGAAGAGGAAGACTTGTGATATTATGGCTTTACAGTCATGGAATAATAATGTGCACTGACTTTAAAGGAGAAAGCTGAGTAGTGGCTAACTGAGTAAAAGCTACATGTGAGAAACACTGTAACAGAAGTGAAGACAGAGTTTATATCCCACTTAGTTCCACAACTGTTTAGCTCCAAATAAACATACAAAGACTTATGTTAATTAGGAACTGTTTGGCTGGCTTACTGGTATTGCTCCAGCATGTTACTCTTTCACCAACTACGTGGTGGTGTTTCCTCACAGCCAATCCCTGGCTGCTTTTATATTCTACTGGGATTGTATTTCCCACACCCATAGCACACAACTGTCTGCACATCCATTCCCTGGTGATCCCAGGTCTTCTTATCTCTGAGGTGATTATACATGCTCATTCATATAAGTCATCAATTGGGAGGCTGAAGCAAAGGCATTGCCAAGAGTCAAAGGCAAGTTGACGAAGAAATCCAGTTATTCACAAGATCAAAACAATTCATAGGTAACCATCTTCTATCTAATAGTAGAAAACAATAAGATATCTTCCTTAAAATATATATGACCCATTCAGAAGTATTGAATGAGAAATATTAGGAAAAAAGGAGAAAACTTATGGCTGTGCTATTAAATTGCAATACAGTAAGACATACTTGAATTTAATCTAGCTAATGTAATCATATAAAAACCTTCCCAATAGCTTTGCATTTTAAAATCATATTTGTACTCTGAAAACAGCATAAAGATTCTCATAACTTTGTTTTTCTGTTAGAATCGTCAAGGTTCTGCAGTCATTTGCTGGATATGTGGTTAGTAAAGTGTTATTGTGGGTCACTGTTTCACTGGAGGAATTTTATTTTAATCAAAATAAATAGGCTGTTTTATACCGAAAGGAATCTTATTGACAGATCCTAAAAATGTTAAATGAGAAACCTATCCAAGAAATGTCTTGTTCTAATTTAAAATCATTACAGCAGTGGAGCGTTGACATGAAGTTATTTGTTACAATTTCTTATTTGTTTAGTGTAAGCTACCTGAGGTATTATTCTTTGATTTCAGCTTTATATAAAATTATTAACACAATAGTTAAATTCATAGTTATAACTTTATACTGAATGAAACTTTAGCAAAAATGAAACCAATTTCCATTCAATTTGATGTGACACTTAATAAATTGGTACTTGAGTAATTTGGTTTTTAATGGCTATGGGTTTTCTAATAATTCCCACAATTTATCACCTTCATTATAAATTGTTTCATATATGTGTATTTAAGTATTAGATTTATTTTGAATTAAATTTGATTCACCTCCATCCTAAAGTAAAACAAACTAATAACTCAAACACTACTTTACATTTTGAAGAAGTGTTTGCCTCTACTTCATGGCTTTCGTTTTTAGGCTGGGAGTTGGAAAACAGCCACTTATAGAGCTTCTTTACTATTAAAAGTACACACAGCATTCTATTTTCAGGAAAGTGTGGTGTTATTAAAGAACAACATATTTGAAGTCCATTATTCAGGAAATCAAACCCTGTGCTTAACACACAGCATAGTTAGAAAACCACTGTGTGTGTGTGTGCATGCATGCGCATATTCACTAATCTGCACAAATTTGATTTTGATAAAACCAGTAATACTAGGTAGATAAAAACTGAGTTTACACATATTAAGGACTCATAAGCACACAGGATTATATCTGCCATACAAAAAACATAATGCTGATATGCCATTAGTAGTAATACTATTCTTATCTAGTTTTATTCATGTGTCATATCGGCAACATTTTCCTGGGACTCACTATGAAAGAACAAGACTAAAAATACATGTAGCACACACAGACAGGTTATTGTGGCTAATCTAGTTTAAAATTATATATACTTATAAATCTGGAACAGGTAAACTGTAGTCTAAAAATGTTCTATAATATGTATAAAAGTTTATAAAATTTTACAGATCATCACACAAGGGTTATGATGCTATTAATTGAAAAAACTTTTGATGAATGTTTTGATCTTTTTTATTCCCTTAATATCCAATATTCTGGTCTTGAATATTCAAACTTCTTCAAAACTCTGAAATTCAAATATATTCTCAAAATGCCCATATAAAACTTACAATAGAGACTCATTAAAAAGAAAATGTTAAGTATAAAACAGAATGATTTATTTGAAATCACTCATAATATATTTGATTGTTTTAATTAATTTATTGGGCTGGGTAAGTACCTCAGTAGAAAAAAATTACAAGAATTATAAACTCTGTCTGACTTCTACAAGCTGTTTTATTCTCTTTTGTTTGTTTGTTTGTGTGTGTGTGTGTGTGTGTGTTTAAATTTAATCTTAGAATGAATACCAAAATCTTCATTTGCTCATGATGCAGAAATTGTAAAGCATCTTCATCATGTCAATGTAAATGTGAAAAAATATCATAATTCCTAAATTTATTCCAACCCTTTAACAAAATGCAGTTTTAGCAATACCAAACATCTTTCTCAGTGTTCTACTGATGTGAAGAAAAACCATGACCACAGCAACTCTTATAAAGAGAAACCTTTAATTGGAGCTGGCTTATGGGCTTATGGTTCAGGCATTTTGTTCATTGACATCATGGCAGGAATTATGGTGACACACAGGAAGACATGGTGCTGGAATGATAGCTGAGAATTGTACATCTGATCCATAAGTAGCAGACACATAAAGCATCTGGTTTGAATGTTTGGAAGTCCAAAGCCCACCCCAGTTACTCACTTCCTTAAATGAGGCAACACCTCCTAATCCCTCAAGTAGCAGCACTACCTAATTGTCATGCATTCCAATCTATGAGTCTATGGGTGGTGTCCTTATTCAAAACATTACACCAAGTATATAGGGCTCATCGAATGAGGAAGGCAACCACCTCTTTGTGTACTGTCTTTTTGCATCATTTCATCTGTGCCAGTGTGCAAGAGTAAAGAAAACTTTGTCATGCAATTGAGTAAAGATAAATTCACCATGTAAGATGATGAATTTCAAAGACCATTTTTGTGTCAGATATATCTACAATCTGGGATTACAGCAGTCAATGACTCTTTTTTTCTTATCCCCAAATGCTGTGAGAAATATGAAAGGCCCATGATTAAAGACAAGCTACTTTTCATTATGTACAACATCTGCATTTTCTATCAATATACTATAAAAGATTTACTTAAATTTATGAATAAATAAATCAGTATATCTCATCTAGTAAAAAAAGTTCAGATTTCTTATTTTTCTTCCATTAAAAAGTAGTTTTTAAGTGTGTACTTCCCTAGTAAAATAAGTATTACCGGTAATATCCTCAAATTCCTTTTACCTTTATGCAAAGGTTCTATAATGTTTTCTTTTCACATTTTTAAATGTATTATGTTTGCCCAAAATAGACAATTCATTCTCCAATTTAGAGAACAATATTTATAAATTTGTAAGAAAAGAAAAAGAAAATAATTCCAAATGGAAATAAAGTTTTATCCAAAATGGCTTCAAAAGTAGAAAAATTATTTATAGTAATGTTTTTTTGTTTACACTTTTATTTATCTAATAATATTGTCAGAAACACGGAGCTCTCAGCTGAAAAGTAACAAATACAAATCCTGCTATAATTTCACTTCAGCAAAATTTTTCTTTTCATCATATCTACTGAAATATTTATATTTCATTACAAAAATACATTCTTTCAAGTGTTCTTCAAAAATCAACATTCTTCTTCTTCTCAACCATTGTGTTAAAAATGTTGACATTTATGAGTTATTTTGCTTCGTTTTCTTATGTTTCTATTTTGTTTTAAAATACTTTTATTGTACATAACCCTCATCCTCACTGATAGGTAAGCATTCTTTTACTGTGTGTATAAAGTAGGGCACTCCAGGTGAATCTTGGAAAAGCAGGAGAGCATCCTTTCTTAAATACCTACTAGGTAAGGTTTTGATCAGTTCTAGATGGAGGAGCAGAGCCTTGGTGTGCTTTCTGAGGGATGGGTCTGGAAAGGGAGAAATGGTGCTAGGTTCCCAGTATAACATCTAGGTGGGGTTTGGAATGGGTGGAGTGAGGCTGGAGCAGAGGGACAGCTTCCACCTCAATATTCCAGACTTCAGACTCCTTGAGTATGTTTGTGCCAATTCAAGTCTGGCTATTCTTGCAGGCATGGGAAGATATGGAAAGGGGCAGTCTCAGAGTTGGGTGTTGGTGTACTCACTCTCAGTTAGAGGTATGTGGGAAGAAGCATTTGGTTAGCTACCATCCTGGAGACCTCAGGTATCTGTTCATTGAGGGAGCAGAGGAGGCAGGGTGGTAAGAGAAAAAAATAGATTATCTACATGGGCTCTATGAATGGCATTAGCCATGGGAAGGGGGAAGATTGAAATAAAGAATGGAACCCAAAAGTGCCCTGGTAATACAAAATAGACAAGGGTAAATGAGCAAGACACAAGAGTAGATATACCCTTGCAGTTTTAGTTTGTCATGTGGTTTATATTACAATATTTATCAGTTTATATGTTCTGAATTTCTTTTATTATGTGTTTACTTGCAATAGAGTTACATATTTTCTCACCTCCTGTTCTTCCCTCCTTTCTGGTTAAACCCTTCCCATTACTTAGACTTCTTTGAAATTGTTTATGTTACACATTTAAAGAAATGTGGCATTGCTGTTCTAGTTTATTATTATAACCTGGTTATCAATTCATAGACTCTGTATATACAAAAATACTGTAATTAATTAATTTATTTAAGATTTTATAAAATATGTTTTGACCTAACTCTTCCCAGATTTTCCACTCCCACCCCAAGTAACTTCATATTCTTTTTCTCTCTGAAAATATTCAAAACCAATACAAAAGTATAGCAAACAACAGAGAGAGAAAGAGAGCACAAGAAATTGAGAGAGAGCAAGAGAGAATAAGTCAAAAAGAACGTATAGTTCATTTTGTGAATGCCAACTATTACAGGTTAGTAAGACTGCTAACTAACTCCTTTGAAGTTTTTGGTTTGTTTGATTGCTTGTTTTGTTTTAATATTTCTCAAATTAGAATTGTTCCTGAAATCTAAACAACTGAAGGTCCTTAGTGTCTCTGAGGGAACAGAGACTCTGTATAAGTGATAGTGGATGGGGGATGGGCATGGCAATTTTACAGAACAATGTATTACTCATGCAGCAGAGTAAAGATAAATTCACCGGGTGAGATACTGAATTTCAAAGACCATGTTTGTGTCAGTATATATCTACAATCTGGGATCACAGCAGTCTGTGAACGTTTTTTCCTTATCCCCAATTGCTGTGAGAAATATGAAAGGCCCATGATTAAAGACAAATTATTTTTCATTATGTACAACATCTGAATTTTCTATCAATATACTATAAAAGATTTACTTAAATTTATAAATAAATCAGTATATCTCATCTAGTAAAAAAGAGTTCAGATTTTTTATTTTCCTTCCATTAAAAAGTAGTTTTTAAGTGTGTATTTCCCTAGTAAAAAAAGTAATATCAATAATATCTTCAAATTCCTTTTACCTGTACAAAGGTTATACAATGTTTTCATTTCACATTTTTAAGTGCATTATGTTTGCCCAAAATAGATAATTCATTCTCCAATTTAAAGAATGATATTTATAATATTGTAAAAAAAGAAAAAGAAAATAATTCCAAATGGAAATAAAGTTTAATCCAAAATGGTTTCAAAAGTAGAAAAATTATTTATAATAATGTTGATTTTTGTTTACAATTTTATTTAAAATCTGAAAATATTGTTGTAAACACTGAGCTCTCATTTGAAAAGTAACATATACAAATCCTGTTATAATGGCACTACAGCAAAATTTTTATTTTCTTCACTTTTACCAAAATATGAATAAAAGAATATGTGTTCCAGTTCAATATTAGGGTTCTCTAGAGAAAAAAAATCATAAAAGAGAACTTAAAAAAAACCTACTGGGGGTATTAGAATGGTTTAAAAGCTGTGGTAAATCGAGCCCAACATTGGCTGTGTGACATCAGAAAGTCAAATAATTCAGTACATGTTTAGATCATGAAAATGGATGTCTCCTCTGGTCTTCAGTATGCTCCAAATCTCTGAAGAAGGATGCTTTAATGCCAATCAGAAAATGGACTTGCTAGTGAAAGCTAGAAGAAGGCAAAGAAAGCTTTCTTCTTCTGTATCATTCACACAAGAAATCAAAATTCCTCACTGGTATGTCCAGATGTTTGGGTTTTATATAGTTACAAATAGAGTCCAGTTGAAAAGTTGAAATAACTACAATGGGTAGAAAGGTGACTTTGAATAGAACTGCAGGTCAGTTGTTCTGCAGACTCAGAGTGATAGAAAACAGAATGGTGTGGTTTTCAGAACACCTTATCAAAAGATTCCATAGGAGTTGTAAGTAAAATCATCTTTCCTGTCTACCTAAACCTATTGGATCACTAACACTTCATTCCAGACTCTTGGAAACTAAAAGGAAAACTGTGAACTCTTCTCTCATTGGCTATGTTCTGTGGAAGATTATAGTGAGGATTAGGGCTAGGTTCTGTCCCTAAGTTCTGAGGGGATCTTTTTAGAAACTTAGAGATGACTTCACATAACAGGCTTTATTTCAGGCTATGGCTATTGGTTGATTTTATAAGTTTTTGTGGTAGCTTTTAGTACCATAAAAAACTAGTGCTCTGAAAAGTTTCTGTAAGGCAAAGGACATTGTCAATAGGACAAAAGAGCAACATTTAGAATGGGAAAAGACCTTAACCAACCCCTCATATGATACATGGATGATCTCTAAAATGGAGAAAGAACTCAAGAAACTAGACATCAAGAACAATAACACTGCAATTTGTTTTGTTTTGTTTCTAAACTTGATTGTTTCTAGTGTTCTCATTCATTGCTTATAGTTCTATTGGGAAAGAAATACTACTCACATTATAAAAACCTTCTGCTGTGAATAGAGAGTTCTGATACGATATTTAAAATGTGTATGATTCTACAATGTTTGTGATAATGATCACTATTTGCATGCAGTGATGATGTTAATGAATGTAGGCCATCGTTTATAACTAATGTTTAGCCCTATTGGCAGAAAAAGTATTCACTGCTGAAATAATTTGTTATTCTTCCTTGTCTCAGATACTTTTTGGTATTGTGCTTTTTTAAATGTATATATTGTTTACATATGTACTGTATAATGTTTTATTTTTATTTGTGTATCTATGTGTATGTATGTGTGTGTAGATAAAAGTGTGTGTGCCAGAAGACATTGTCAGATCTTTTAGAGATAGAATGACAGGTCATTGTGAGGTGCCTAATGCAGTGCTTAGAATTGATCTTGGGTCTGATGAAAGAGCATGGTATATTCTTAATCCCTGAGTTTTCTATCTGCCCTTTAATTAATTTTGTGACTGTGAATAATATAGCATCTTAGTGAGAAATTAATGATATTTATAAAATGTCTTAAATATCATAAACTAAATATTGTACATATGTTATATGTATGCCCTACTTTTTAATGTTTATAAACCTACTTGTAGGTATTACTATGAAAATAACTTCTATATGCTTACTGAAATGAAATGACATGGAGAAAATAAGAAAAATCAGAAACTGAGGTAATGCTGGAAATAGAAAAGCTGAATAAATAATCAGGAGCTACAGTTGCAAGCATAACTAACAGAATACAAGATATGGAAGACAGAATCTGATGCACTGAAGATAAACTAAAGGAAATAGATTCATCGACAAAAGAAGTCTTAATTCCAACAAATCCTTAACACAAAATATCCAGGAAATATGGGATGCTGACTACCTTATATGCCGTCCTAGAACCTTCATCCAGGAACTGATGGAAGCAGAGACAGATACCCACAGCTAAATATTGAACTGAACTCCTGGAACCTACTGATAGAGACAGAGGAGTGATGAGCAAAGGCATAAAGACCAGGATGGTGAAACCCACAAAGACAGCTGACCAGATAAGGAATAGCTCTTGAATCCCAGACTGATGGCCAAGAGGCCAACAGGGGAATTATCCAGACTCCATGAATGTAATGACAATGAGGAGGCCACAGAAATCAATTGGGCCTTGGGAAGTAGATCAGTGTTTACCATGGTTTATGAATGAGCTCTGGGAGCCCATTCCAAATAGAGGGATGCTTTCTTAGCCTGGACACATGGGGAAGGGCCTAGGTCCTGCCCTGGATGAAAATGCAGACTTTAGAGATAACCCCCAAGGAGGGCCTCAACCTCCCTGAGAATGATGTGTGGATTGGGTGGGGGGCTAGAGGGTTTGTGGAGGATTAAGGCAGGAGGGGTGGGAGAGGGAGCTGGGACTGAGTTGTGAAACATTCGTGTTTCTAATTTAAATAAAACATATATTGAGAAGAAAAGAAAAGATCAAATCTAAGAATAATAGGTATAAAAGAAGATGAAGAAGCCCAGTTCAAAGGGGCAGAAAACATATTCAACAAAATCATAGAAGAAAGCTTTCCCAACCTGAAGCAGGAGATGCCTATGAAAGTACAAGAATCATACCAAACATAAAATAGACTGGACCAAAAAAGTCCCCTTGCCATATAATAATGAAAACACCAAACATACAGTGTTGGGAGATGTCATTCTGTAAATATTTGACTTATTGGTTTGAATAAAGCACTGTTGGCCAATAGGAAAGCAAGGTGGGTGGGACTAGGATTTCGAGGAGGATTCTGGAAAACAGAGACAAAGGCAGACAAATGTAGGCAGCCAGACTAAGAGGTCTGGACCATTTTCTCCAGTAAGAGAAATACATAGATTAAAAAATATGGGTTAAATACTTAAACCAGAAATAGCCAATAAGAAACCAAACAAACAGCCAACACCTTCACAATTAATATAGTGTCTTGTAAATTATTTGGTGGCTAAACCATCAATGGAACCCAGGCAGGAATCCTGCTACAATATTGTGCCCAACAATACAGAATAAAGAAAGAATATAAAAACCAGCAAATAATCATTCACCAAGATCAAGTAGGTTTATTTCCAGGGATGCAGGGATGGTTCAACATACAAAAATCCATCAATGTAATCCACCATATAAACAAGCTGAAAAACAAAAATCACATGATCATCTCACTAGATGCTGAAAAAGCGTTTGACAAAACCCAACACCCCTCCATGATAAAGGTCTTGGAGAGACCTGGGATAACAGAAACATACCTAAACATAATAAAAGCTATATACAGCAAACCAACAGCAAACATCAAACTAAAAGGAAAAGAAACTCAACACAATTCTGCTAAAATCAGAAACAAGACAAAGATGTCCACTCTCTCCATACCTTTTCGATATTGTACTTGGAGTTCTAGCCAGAGCCATACAACAACAATAGGAGATCAAGGGGATACGTATTGGAAAGGAAGATGTCAAACTTTCACTATTTGCAGATGATATGATAGTTTACATAAATGACCCAAAGAACTCTACCTGGGAACTCTTATAGCTGATTAACACCTTCAGCAAAGTGGCAGGCTACAAGATCAACTCAAGAAAATCAGTAGCCCTACTATATACAGATAATAAAAGAGGTGAGAAAGAAATCAGAGAAAGATCACACTTTACAATTGCCACAAACAACATAAAATACCTTGGGATAACACTAACCAAACAAGTGAAAGACCAGTATCACAAGAACTTTGAATCTATAAAGAAAGAAATTAAAGAATCCCTCAGAAAATGGAAAGATCTCTCATGCTCTTGGATAGGTAGGTTCAATGTAGTAAAAATGGCAAACCTGCCATAAGCAGTCTACAGATTCAATGCAATCCCCATTAAAATCCCAGCAATACCCATTAAAATCCCAGGACAATTCTTCACAGACCTTGAAAGAACAATAATCAATTTTGTATGGAAAAACAAAGACCCAGGATAATCGAAACAACCCTGTTCAACAAGGCAACATCCAGAGGCATCACCATCCCTGACTTCAAGCTCTATTATGGAGCTATAGACCTGAAAACATCTTGATATCGGCACAAAATTAAACAGGTAGACCAATGGAATCGAATTGAATACCCTGATATTAACCCACACATGTATGATCATCTGATCTTTGACAAAGAAGCTCATAATATACAATGGAAAAAAGAAAGCATGTTCAACAAATGGTGCTGGCATAACTGGATGCTGGCATGTTTACCACCATGCACAAAACTTAAGTCCAAATGGATAAAGACCTCAACATAAATCCAGCCACACTGAACCTCTTAGAAGACAAAGTGGGTGGTACCGTTGAATGAATTGGTACAGGAGACATCTTTCCGAACATAGCACCAGTAGAAAAGACATTGAGATCAACAATTAATAAATGGGACCTCCTGAAACTGAGAAGCTTCTGTAAGGCAAAGGATACAGTCTGCAAGACAAAAAAGACAGCCCACAGAATGGTAAACACATTCACTAACCCCACATGTGACAGAGGGCTGATGCCCAAAATTTACAAAGAACTCAAGAAGCAAGTCTCAAAAATGCCAAATGATCCAATTAAAAAGTGAACTACAGAACTAAATAGAGAATTTTCAATAGAGCAGTCTAAAATGGCTGAGAGGCACTTAAGAAAGTGCTCCACATCCTTTGCCTTCCGGGAAATGCAAATGAAAAAAACTCTGAGATACCATCTCACTCCTGTCAGAATGGCTAAAATCGAAAACACCAATGACAATTTATGCTGGAGAGGTTGTGGTAAAAGGGGAACACTCCTCCATTGCTGGTGGGAGTGCCAACTTGTACAGCCACTTTGTAAATCAGTATGGAGATTCCTCAGAAAATGGGAGTCAATCTACCACAAGACCCAGGAACTCCACTCTTAGGCATATCTCCAAAAGATGCCCATTCATTCAACAAGGATGTCTGTTCCACTATGTTCTTAGCAGCATTATTTGTAGTAGCCAATACTTGGAAGCAACCTATATGCCCCTCAACTGAAGAGTAGATTGAGAAAATGTGGTGCATTTACACAATGGAGTACTATTCGGCAGAAAAAAAACAATGGAATTCTGAAAGTTGCAGGCAAATGGATGGTACTAGAAGACACCATCCTGGATGAGGTAACCAAGTCACAAAAAGAGAAACATGGCATTTACTCTCAAATATATGGATTTTAGACATAGATCTGTGGAGTGCCAGCCTACAATCCCATGGCCAGAGAATCTGGGAACCAGAACCTTCATTCAGTGGCTGATGGAACCAAAGGCAGACTGCCACAGCTAAACTCAAGAAATCCGGTGACAGAGAAGGATTATTGATGACCAAAGGGGTTAAGGACTGGGCTGGTTTAACTCCCAGAAACAGCTGACCTGACAAGGGTTAGCTCTTGAATCCCAGACTGATGACTGTGAATCCAGCATGGGACTGATCAAGACCCCCTGAATGTGGGTTTCACCGTGGAGGCCTAGGTAATCTATTGAGCCTTGGGTAATAGATCAGTATTTATCCCAGGTATACAAATGGACTTTGGACTCCCATCCAACAATGAGAGATGCACTCTCATCCTGAACTCTTGGAGAGAGACCTGGAATTGGCATGTAAAGCAACCTTGTTTCTCATTTAAATTTAAAAATAAAAAATATCTAAAAAAAGAAAAAAACAGCAAAGGAAAATGCCAAGTTACATATAAAAGCAAAGCTATCAGAATTACACCCCACTTCTCCATGGAAACTATGAAAGTCAGAAGGTCCTGGATAGATGTTCTACAAACGCTAAGAGACCACAGACTCCATCACAGACTACTATGATCAGCAAAACTCTCAATCACTATAGATGAAGAAAACAAGGTTTTCCATTACAAAACCATATTTACACAATAATTATCCACAAACCCAGCCCTACAAAAAGTTCTAGAAGGAAAACTCCAACCCAAGAAAATTAACTACACTCAAAATAACATGGACAATAGATAATCTTATTTTACCAGAATTCAGAAATAGGGGGAAAGCTTACACACAAAACCTCTGCCAAAAAATGGATCCAAAGAAAACAAGAATCATTGATTGATGGTTTTAACATCCCTGAATATCAATGGTCTTAACCCACCTATAAAAAGACTCAGGCTAAAAGAATGGATATGAAGACAGAATCCATCCTTCAGCTACATACAAGAAATACACCTCAATTTCAAAGACAGACGTCACCTCAAGGTTAAGGGTTGGGAAAAAATTTTCCAATCAAATGGACCTAAGAAGCAAGCAGGTGTAACTATCCTAATATATAACAAAATAGACACCGAACTAAAATTAATCAAAAGAGATGAAGAAGTACATTTCATATTCATCATAGGAAAAATCCATCAGGATGATGTCTCAGTTCTGAACATATATGCCCCAAATACACAGGAACCCACATTCATAAGAGAAACATTACTAGAACTCAAATCACACCTTAAGTTCCACACACTTATAGTGGGAGACTGCAACACCCCAGTCTCACCACAGGACAGGCCCACCAGACAGAAACTTAACAAAGAAACAATGGAAATAACAGAAATTATGAGTCATTGGGTTTAACAGACATCTATAGAAAATTCCACCCAAACAAAAAAGAATATATCTTCTTCTCAGCACCACACAGAACCTTATCTAAAATCAGCCACATACTTGGCAAAAAGCAAACCTGAACTGAAACAAAAAAAATTGGAATAACCCCCTGTATCTTATCAGACTATGACGGCTTTAAATTAGAATTCAACATCCGGGAGCCTTCATCCTGTGACTGATGGAAGCAGAGGCAAACACACAACTAAGCACTGAACTGAACCCAAGGAACCCAGTGACAGAGAGAGAGGAGTGATGAGCAAATTGGCAAAGAATGGGCTGGCAAAACCAGCAGAGACAGCTGATCTGAACAGGGGAGTGCTCTTGGACCCCAGACCGACAGTGGGGAGGCCAGCATGGGACTGATCTGGACCCCCCAAATGTGAGTGTCAGTGAGAAGGCCTGGGCAACCTATGGGGCCCTGAGCTGTGGATCAGTGTCTATCCCTGGTATACAAACTGTCTTCATGTGCCTATAGCACAAAGAGAGATGCTCTCTCAGCCTGGACTCTTAGGGGAGTGCCTTGACCCTACCAAGAGTAAAATGACAGACTCTAGATATCCCCTATGTGGAAGGATTTGGCAATAGGGTGGGAGGGAGTTGGGAAGGGGAGTGCGGGAGGAGGGGAGGGAGAGGGAACTGGGATTGACATGTAAAACAAGCTATTTAAAATTAAAATAAAAAATGATAAAAAAAAGAATTCAACATTAATACAAATTGCAGAATCTCATGGAAATTGAACAATGCTCAATTGCCTCATCCCTGGGTAAAGGAAGAAATAGAGAAAGAAACCAAAGACTTCCTAGAATTCAATGAAAATGAGGGCGCAACATACGTAAATCTTTGGGATGCTTTGAAATTTACTTTTTATATAATAAGATTTTTTAATGTACACATGAACTTAATTTACAACAATAAGCTAACATTTTGAAACAAACATTAAATATGGTGACACAAGTAACTTAAACATATTTTCCATTCTGCAAATAAAATGTTATAAACATGTGGTTTTACATTGACTAACCAGTGTTTTTACATGCACATGGCAGTGATCATAAAATAAAAATCTGAAAACATGGTTGTGTTTATATATTTTATGAATCTTGATAACTATAAATAGTGTCATTTATTATTTTTTCATATGACTGTTATGTGTCTCAGTGGTAAAATATGTTTGCTTCTCTTCTAAAGGAACTTCGCTAAATTCCTAGTATCCGTATTTGGTGGCACAAAACAGCCTGAACTGCAATTTCTTCAGTTTAGTGTGTCTAATGCAATTGTTCTCTGAGTATTTGCAAACAATATGTATTACTGTTTATCATTTTTTGAAAGTACACACTATGTTTCTATCACCACAGAATGTTCATTGTTCACTAAAAATAATTGAAATATCTTCACTAAAATAACTAGATGAATTTAGGAGTAAGTTCCTTTACATTATTTACATGATTTAGATAAGCTTAAAAAACAATGAGGACTTGATGCTCTTTGCAAAGACTCAAGCTCAGATTCTACTACTCACAGTCACCTGAAATTTCAACTCCGGGAGATCTAATTCTCTCTTCTGGCCTCTAGGAAGTCACATACATGCGGTAAACACTTATATACACATGCATATACAAAAAACTGTGTAAACATCAATATGAAGAATTGGAAAAGAAGCAACAACTTAATATTCTACAGTAAAACCATGTAATGGCAAAGGCCATCCTTGTTGATTGTCACATATCTACAGTAATCGTGGAAGAGTGCTCTAGTCACCTCTGTGCTTGTACTTGGATTGTGGGAAGAACATGCTTCCTGCTGCCTCTGCCAAGTACAGTTGATTCAGAAATAGAAAGAAAATGAAAAGAAAGGTTGCTGTTATAACTTACTTCATTGCAATACTAAGTATACATTAAAGACATGTTTTTAACTTGTGCTTGTCACAAAATATGTACAATCAATTCATTCCCACAAAACACTTTTCCTATCAACAACTCTGAACTCAGAGTAAAACAATAGGCTAACCAGTCCCAATGTTGACACATAAGGTATGTCATAGGATGTTTGTGTTTGCTGAAAGACTACTTCTTCATATCAATTAATTTACCCTGTGAGTCTCTTTGTCAGCCTATAAATTAATTTATTGACTAGACTGTGAACCTGTACTCAAAGGATCTGACCTCTCTAGTCAACTTTCTGGTCAATAAACTTCAGGGTTCACATACTGTGTGTTAAGACCCAGCTAAGTGTTGTTCTAAGTGACTCCATACTATGTAAAACAGTGGCTTTTAGGTTTGCTTTGCCCTGTGCATCTCCATTTAAAAGCAGCATTCATCTCCATGTGAAGTACAAATGGAAAGGCAAAATGTTTCGGCATGTATCTGTGAAATTAGACATCATCTAATGTCCAGCAACAACCATGCAGCACCAACTAACAAAGTATCCTTAAAAGTAAAAAACATACCATCCTATGAATTTATAAAAGTAAGGAAGGTTATATTAGCATATGAATAGCATAAAATCATAAAAGTAAAAATGTCCTGAGAAAATATGTAGCAGTAGAATTAGGAAAGGAAGGTACAATACTTGTACCTGGGTACCATTGGGTAGAAGACACCCATTGTTAACAGATGAGTGTAATGGTAACATCAAGGTTCCCACAGGTAACTAACAAACTGGTCTAACTTGTTTAGCTCAATGTATCCCTTACATCTCATGTTCCATCTGCCTATCGCTTCTTCCATCTTAATAGGCCCACATTTTATCATGTTCCTGTATCCAATGCTTCACCTCTGCACCCTTTAGAGCTTACAAATCACCTCTATAACTCTATAACTCGACTCAGCCCTGAAGTTCAGATAAATAATGAAAATCTGTAGTCCTTAAAGCACATTTGGCTAGCAGTTCTTCAAGTTGGTTCCTTAGTAACCATACAAAACCACTGTAGTGCATTAGTTTCTGTTATCTCTGCCAAAATTTCTGCCTCTGCCTCAAGTGAGGAACTCTTCTCACTCTATTGTGTCCCTATTATTTTTGTGGCCACTCTGAAACCCACATATTTATAAATACACATTTAGATAGATACTGAATTTGCTGTGTATAGTGTAATACCTCATTGAAGATTTAATGTTATTAAATAGGGTTGGAATAAATTAGTCCATGAGCATTCATGATTAGCTATGTGGTACACTGTAGCCTGTGAAACAAAGTTAGTGCATAAATTTATACCCACTCATTGAATTCCAACATTGTGGAAAGATGCAAGGCTGCCCAGGTATCTATCTAATACAACACACTCACTCCAGCATCCACCTGCAGAAGGCCTAATGCAGATGTGATGCCGTCACTGTATTTTTTTCACTAAGGGTATACAACCTTTTGTTATCTAGACAGATGTCGCATTTTGTTTCCTAAAACTTCAATGAAACTATGGAATCACTTGTAGAAGTAGGCTGGAGTTTTCTACCTTTTCTATCATGACAGAAACAAATTCTTTTAAAATGTTAAAGAAGGAAAGAATTAATATATTCTTTAGATATGAACAGCATATTAATATGTGAATGACTAAAATATTGTAAGTACCATATATATATATATACATGAGTAAATATATAGCACATATTTTTTTAATTTTTCTTCATATAGGTTAGAAGAAAAAGGGGGAAGAAATAAGCATCTTAAATCACACAAAACTGATATAAAAATGGCAAAGAACTGATGGACAACTTTGATAACAGTCCTGTACAAAGCACTCTGTTTTATACTCTTACATTGTTATTCATTTCACTTACCTTCTATTTCTTTCAAAATAAACAACTCATTTTGACCCAATTTTGCTTAACCATGTGTTTTCTGGGATAACATAGTTTTGTAAAATTACTTATCGTTCCTTGCTAAGTAAATGTTACTTTTTACTGCTACAACAAAGGACTAAAACAAACACTTAAAATCGAAATAAAAATTTGGACATACCTTCTCCACAATAATTTTCCTTCTCCAGACTCCTGTGTCACTGTACATACCAATATTTCATCATAGATCCTTCAGCAACTGTCTTCAGAGTTTAGTCATGCTACAGAGACCACCCATAACAGTGGAGAACAGACCTGCCCTCTGAATATCTGCTATCACTCAAGGTAAAAGTATCTGCACCAAAGCAGACTGATGAACATTTATAATCTGTTTTCAATCTGCAGTACTGGTCCGGTAACATGTACAAGTCTTTAGTAAAGTATAATGCATGAAAATCTTAATACATACCTGACAATACTAAATTTTCTGCCACTCAAACTTGTTTTGTCTTCATGTCTCCTGTGGTGAAACAAATGATAGACTTAAGTTTGGAATCAGTTCTTGCCTATTGTCCAAAGTCTGGTATGTTCAGTGTATACACGCTAGTGAAATGTTCATTTCTTGAACCTGTCTAGAAACTTCTTTGTGTTGCTTCCTCCTTTATGTTACCTATGTTTTCTAAAAAAAAGTAATACTATTTTTCTGAGGCTATCATTTAATTTCCACATCTGCATTCCTGAAATTGTCTCAGTGTTTTTAGCCTTTGTG
Organism: Mesocricetus auratus; assembly: GCF_017639785.1. NCBI lineage: Eukaryota > Metazoa > Chordata > Mammalia > Rodentia > Cricetidae > Mesocricetus > Mesocricetus auratus. The sequence continues at coordinate 38,891,088 of NW_024429180.1, read as the reverse complement.
AGGAAGCAACCACATTCATTTCTCCTGTAACCCATTCCCAAACCCCATTTAATCACAGGTGTTCTCTTTTCTCTCATTCTTCTAATAATCTGAGGAAATTTTACTGTGTGCAATATGCTTTACATTTCAGCTCACTTTCCCCTGCCCCAGTCCCAATATTCTAAATGATTTCCTTAGCTATGATTCATTTATTAAGTAATTTAGTAAGTATCCTTTGTTATCCTTTTGTGACTTCATTTTCTATGTCATGTGTGCAGTAAATACACACAAACACGAGCATGGTAGCATGTATGGCAATCATGGTGATAGAAGAAAAGCTGACAACTACATACTGACTCATAGGCAGAAGGCAGAGAGACATTGGCACCTTGTTGGACATGGAATTTTGAATCCTTAAGACCCACTGTAAATGACACACCTCTTCCAAAAAGACCATACTTCCTCCAACAAGACTATGTCTGTTGCAACTGGGTCATATACTCTTGAGTTATTGCCTTGGGGGCTCCATTCTTAGTATGCTAGTGCTGTGTGACGAATATCAGCGCACAACGAACACTTTCCACAGAAGATATTAATGTGGTTTTGGTGGTACTCTGCTAAGTGCCCCAGTATGGAATATTTGTCTTTATATGTTGATGTTCCCAGGATGCTTCTGGCGTCCATTCTTGACAAGTTATTGCCTTCTCATTTCAATGCCTTCTGCCATGTCTTGACATTGGAAACAAGGTTTTCACAAGGTGTCAAATACATGGATGCTTGATTATGAACATTTAAAAGTTGTTTTTGATACTATAAATACCCCATAGTCCAAATAAATTCAAATATTTGTGAGGATTAGATTTTTCTAAGTCATTTATTCTTTTCTGAATGCATTAATATGCTACTTATGTGAAAAATTGAAATATGTTTGTTAATATAAAAAGTAGCATGAAAACAATTCAAAGAAGACTTTTAATAAGTAAGTGGGTAAATTGGGTATTATTGTTCTAATAAATGATTAAAGTACTTAGTTGATATTTGTTTGGTAATAATATGGTTTGTATAGAAAGTGTTAAATTGAATAAATTAGCAAAGAGCAATCTATAAATCTAGGATAAAAATACAAAACAGATTTAACCACATATGTAAACGATGTAATTATTTTGCCTATAGTACTCACAGATATAGTGATTGAAAGAAAGTCTAATAAAAATTAACATAAAGACAAATATTTTACACATGAATGATACTATGCATGTTCTACTTTGTTGAAAAACTATGCTTTAAACTGTTATAGAGAATATTCAATAGAGTGTCGTATAAAAGCCCGTTTAAAAAAATGATGTGGATCACAAAAGGCTGACAAAACTATTTCCATTCTATACAAGACAACCTATGTAGAAAGTGATTATTTGCAATTATATGGAGGTCTCTTTCAAAGATCCTTTCTTCAAAACTTCTGAGCAAAATAAAAGAAAGAGGTTTCTTTGACAGAAGATAAAATGTTCTTTGTAGGAGACATATATACATTCTTTGAAGGCTTTTATTTCTTTTGCCATGATGATCAGACAAATGTTTTACATAATAGCTTGGAGAAGGATTTACAGAAAGTAATTACATTTTTGAAAATTATTAAACTCTCTTGCTATTGATATAAAAGGCTATTTTCAATTTTAAATAAAGAAATCTTGCAGGTACATGTACTCTAATTACAGGGATTTCTTTCTTTGTTTCTGCTATAGGAAACATAAAAATGCAAAGCTTTTTCTGAACATACTTAGGGAACAGGAAAACTAATATTCATTTATGACTATTGAACTTTGAATGGAAAAATGAGAAGAAATATGAGTATTTTTCCATAATTTAATTAGTCATGATTTAGTAATAGTGCCTTAACATTTATCACCTTTAAGGATTTTATTATTCATTTTTTAAAACAACAAATGAAATTCATCGCACATTTATAGGCAAAGATAAATGCCAGTTAAGGATTTCCAGATATATTTCTGGAGTTATGAGTACAGCTGAGTTGTAAATGCAGTGCAAATTGATAACATGGCAGTTATTGGAGACTTGCAGTTTCGGGGGCTCAGTACATTATTATCATGGTAGGGAACGGTGGCTTGTAGGGCAGACATGGTGCCACAGAGGGGACATGTAGTGTAAAAGTAGATAAATCTTGGTCCTGCAGGCAACAGAAAGTAGTCAGAGACACTGGGTTTGGACTGAGCATATATGAGATATCAAAGTTCACCTTCACAGTGGCACTACTCCTCAAACAAGGCCACACCTACTCCAACAAGCCATATTCCCTAATAGTGACACTCCCTTTGAGTTTATGGGGCCAATCACATTCAAATTACCTCATTTTACCCACTGACCCTATAGCTTGTCATAATATTATAGTGAAAATGCATTTAGTACAACAATTCTCCATAGTCTACTACATTCTCAACAATGTTGAAATGATCTACATTTAAAGTCTCTTCTGAGATGCAATCTCTTAACTGTAATCCCCAATAAACTAAAAAAAATACCATATACTTGCAACATATAATGGCACTGCATATACATTGCCATTCCAAAACATAGGGAAAGAAGAAACCTGAGGAAATATTGGATCAAAACAATACTGAAAACCAGATGAGAAAACTGCAAATTCTGCATCTCATGGACACCAGAATGATGGCTGAGAGGCCAGCATGGAATTGCTTTTTATCCCAGGCATACAAATGGACCCTGGGTGCCCATTCCACAATGAGGGATGCTCTCTCAGCCTGGACTCTTGAGGGAGGACCTAGACACCTTCCTGAACAAAATGACAGACTCGGGATATCCCCACCCTCGGTGGGGAACAGAGTGGGGATTGGGTGTGAGTCGAGGGGACTGGTGGGGGGCAGGGGAGGAGCTAGGATTGACATGTGAAGTAAGCTTCTTTATAATTTAAATAAAAAGTTAATAAAAATGAAAAAATCTCCAGCTTCTTTCAGCTTTGTTGAAAGAAACACACTTCTTTCTGTTGGGCTGGTTCTACTCCATGCTAGCAGCTTGCTTGGACAGGTACAACATAACTGGCATAGCCGACATCTTGAGATCTACGTGGAAATCCAATGATCAACTTCTGAGCTTCACACAATAGCCTCTCTAGACTATTCAGGGACACCACTAACATACCCTTGGCCTCAGCATCTCTCCTTAGTCACAGGGCAAAGGCCATAGCCACTTTCTTCTATCCTTGAATCCAGAAACACTTGGCCAAATCTGCCAAGTTTTGCTGTTCACTGGGGCTAGAACATGGTTCCTTGTTTAATTACATCTTTACCAATTTTCAGTTTTTGATGGTTTTGTTCTCTGCCTAAGCTTGGCTTTCCTGAAAATGTAGACCAGGGTGGCCTTAAACTCTGAGATATGCCTCTGTCTTCTGATTCCTGGGATTAAGGCTACACACCAACACATCCTGCTTTAAGATTTTCTTTAATTTCTTTTCACAAATTAGAAATTTAGCTGGGTGGTATTTTACCACAAGGTCACCACCTTCTTTTTGCCATTTCTTAATCTCTTTATATCCTCAAACATGGGACACAGATCCAGTCTACCTTTTCTTTCCTTTATTATTTTTGAAACGTTTTACATATCAGTGCCCCCATTTTCCTTGCCCTCCCATCCTCCCTTGCTCCCCATCGACCCCTTCAGTCCAACCCAACCCACTCGCCAAAGATAGTAAGCCCTTCCATGGGAACCATCAAAGTCCCTCATATCACTTAGAGGAAGGCCTAGGCCCTCGTTTGTGTATTGGGCTGCAATAGTATCCCTCCATAGGGAATGAGCTCCCAAAGTCCATTTGTGCACTAGAAATAAATGCTGGCTCCACTGTTAGAGGTCCCATAGACTGCCCAGGACACATAGCTGGCATCCACATTCAGAGGATTTGGTTCAGTCAAACAGGGGTTCCCCAGCTTTACAAGTAGGATCTCTGTGCTCTCACTAGGTCTTGCTGACTGATTCTGTGGTTTTCTCTAGCATGGTCTTGGCTCCTTTGCTCTTCCCTCCTCCTTCTCACAAGTGGATTCCAGGAGTAGCAGTCCACCTTTTGTGCTCCATTTTCTCAAGTATTTTCCTTGCTCAACTTACTTCTTTTCATTATATACCCTCATTAGAGTTCACGCTAGTACCCGTACAACAGTGTACATAGGCTGTTTGGATATTTTCTCTACTAATCGAAGTAATCCAAATCTCTTTAGCTTCAGGCAGAATTTTCAGAAAAGGGCATAAGGCAGTCACACTCTTCACCAAATAAATCATGAGAATTATCTCTAGGCCACATATTATGATTATTAATATTATTATCGTTATTATTAACTATTGAGCCATGCATCCAAAGTTCATCAAATAACACTCAGCACCATTGCTTTCCATGCTTCTACTAGTATGAACCATTAAGAAGCACTTAAAGTATCCAGTTGCTTTTCTAATCCATAGTCCCAAGGTCCATATTCCTCAAAGAAAAGCATGGGTGGTCCTATCACAGCCAGTACCAAGTCCCTGATACCAACTTCTGACTTAAGGTTTCTATTGCTATGAAGTGACACCACATCAGGTCTTATAAAAGAGAATATTTCATTGGGTGGCTTACAGTTTCAGACATTCAGTCCATTATCATCATGATAGGACATGGCAGCATGCAAACAGACATGGTGCCATTGAAGGAGCTGAGTGTGGAGAAGGAGTTACATCTTTATCTTGCAGGCAGCAGGAAGTAGAATGAGACACTGGGTGCCTCTTGAGCATATATGAGACCTCAGAACCCACACCCACAGTGACACACACTTCCTCCATAAGGTCACACCCACCTCAGCAAAGCTAAACCTCAGAGCACTAATTTCTATGACCTTATGGGGTGTGCAATTGCATTCAAACTACCGCAATGCAGGAACCATGTTGTACACGTTATCTCTTGGGGATGGGCACCATGCAGTTTGTTGTTCTCTAAATTTTGATTAATGGTGTTTTTCTGCAATGATCTCTTGAAAGATGATTCTTTGATGAGGGGTAAGATTTATACTTATCTGTTAGTAAAAGCAAAAATATCTAGAATATAGGTAGCAATCACACACCTTTAATGTAGTGGTGGCTATAGTTTTACCCCCAAGACCTGTGACTTCATTAGCCATGGGTAGACAGCTAGGATTACAGAAATAGGCATGGTTTCTATCTTGTATAACAGAGCTTAATTTTAGAGAACTTAGTTCTAGAGATTATACCCTTAAAGTTATTATGCCATGTTTGATATTTTAGTATGTAAACAGCTGTATTAATCAGGTTTTTTTTCTAAATGAAATGTGGCCTGGTTCAATCCTATGCTGGTTCCCCAGCTGTCAGACTAGGGTTTGTGAATTCCCAATCATTCAAGTTGATAATAAAGAAAGGCCATTATAGCATCATGAGTAGGCATGATTATTGGTTGCTTCCCTCTCCTAGAAACTTGCATAGCCCCTTGTAGTAATACAAAACCTTTTCATCAGGAAATTTAAATGCCTGGTATTGAGGCTTTTGTTAGATAGTCTACGGCACTTTGTGGATGGATTGCAATCCCAGATATTAAATTTTGTTTAAATTATAAATACATATGTACATGTATATGTATATAGTATATGTATGTTTTGTTTCCCTGGACAGCAGGGCACAACGGGTTCGAGCCCAGGGGAACCTGGAATGAATGAGACAAGAGACAAGGGGGAGATGGACATCAAGACAACATGGTAGATCGAGCTGTCGTTTAACGAAAGTTCTGTACAGGCTTAAATAGAAGAATGTGGCTTTGGCCATGGGGCAAAGATTGTTAGACTGGAGATGCTGGGAAGTGAGACAGATGGCTGTTAGGAACAGGGAGCATTTGATATGCTAGAGAGCAGGAGATCTCACCAGGGAGTGTAGGTGTTAGCTAGGCATTGTCAAGCAATAGGTTATCTCTGGTGCAAGGCCATTTGTGAGAAGGCGCCTGAGTTTTGGGATATGCCCAAGGGTAAGAAGTAGATTTGGTGACCTGTCGCCAATATTTTGCTAAATAGATAATGTGAATTCTTCTGACTTTCTCAATCATCCTTACAGTTACTATGCCCACCTCCCTTCCTCTTGTGAATTAATCTCCCTCCTTTTCCTTAATTAATGCCTTCTAAACTATCCAATAACTAGTAGTCATCCCAGAAATCATATATATATATATGTAAATATATATATACATATATGTGTGTGTGTGTATACAAGTACTTACATATTTAAATATATATATACACATATGTGTGTATAGATATATTTCTACAATTGTATATGTAATATACACATATATATCTACAGCTAAAGGAATAGAAGGTATGAATTTGAAAGACAGCTAGGATGGTAAATGGGAACAACTGAATGGAAGAAAAGGAAGTAGGAAATCAATATAAATATATATTTTTAAATTAAAAATGTAACTAGTTAATTAAATTTTGTTTGAAATTTAAAATATATTTGATTGATTAGATAACAAGAATGTATTCTACATATAAAGGAATTTAAATATTTAAGGTAGCAGAATGGATTACTAACATGAAGAGTAACAGTTCTTCACTGAGCTGCTGATATACATAGAGAAAATTACACACTTATTTTCAATGATTCCCCCATATTTTAATCACAGCAAAAATCTCAAGTAATCTCTCAACATCGTTCAGTTAACCTACTGCCCTTCATTTGGTTGTGTAATTCCCCATATACAAATACTGATTGTAGATATATCAATAAGATTCTGCCGATTTAAGATCTGAATGTATCAGGTCCTTTACATATCATTTTCCCTAATTCCTCATATGTCTCTTAATTCATGCATTGTATACCAACATAGATTTGTCAAGAAATATTTCTGTAGTGTTATATTGAAAGAGAAACAAAAACAGACCACTTGATTAAAGATAGGAAATGATCAGTCTACTTTGGTGTTTTTTTTTTTGTGAGTAGCCATGTAACAATTGCCTTCTTATTTCTGATCTTCTTAGTCTGGCAAAGGATACACTTTTGAATGTCTTCAATTATATTTTAAACTTCTCCTAGAGCACTACCCTGGCATTGCCCTTTTAGACATTGAATAATAGAAAGAATGAGAATATGTCAGCTTAATCCACTTCTGATTATGCATTCTAGTATCCCAAACCTGTTGTTACAAGACTTCCCATCCAGGTTTTCTGAAGAAAAGTCACTAATTAAAGACAACAGGGTTCTTTGTAATGTTTTCCATTTAATTAATTTCACAATATGAAATTAATTAATGTATTGAACAGGATAACTACTAAATTTAAAAGCAGAAAGTAATTATAAATATTATCAAAATATGCACATTGATACAATAAGAATTTTATCCACAAATAGTTATATTGTATTGTAAAAACGGAAGTAATTAAAACCAATTTCTCTGAAGAGATTGTAACTCCTAATGAAAAGAGTATGTTTGCATTCTTCTCAAGTTTCCAATTAATTCTAGCAGGCTAAAATTTCCAGAAAATAATCTGTTGAATATAAATGAATGTAATTATTTGGAGATTATTGTTTATATGTATTAATTTTGCCATTTTATTTTGTGAATTGATACTAAATATTTATGGAAAACAATGCAAAGTTTGGATTAATGTATACTTTGTATATCAATTAATTCTTATCAATTGGAATGTGCATAAAGTAATAAATTCATCATTGTTATTCCAGGTAGAGTGAATATCAAGTCTTCTACTATATTCCATTGAATACATAATTTCTAAGCACTGATTATTTCTTAATTATTGACAGGAGAGAAAATGAGACCAATTTTACTATTTAAAATATGAGTTGACTTTCCTTTTCTTTCCATATGGAATATAATTTAGTGAAGAATAGATTATTTGAGTTTCTGAAAAACAAATGGATATAAATGACTGTTACTAAATACTCTACAAATGTGAAGCTACAACATGGAAACTGTTTGAGTTTCTGATTTAATTAATGAACTCCTAAAGTATTATCTAAATATTACTTCCATATTTTCCTTTGAGCTGAGTTGACATGGATACTGATAAGAGTCCTCATTTAACTTTTCACTTTTAAGTCTTCATCATTCAGTCCTATTTTTTTTTAATTTATGGTCTATATTTTACAGACAAGTACTCACAATTGTATGTTTTTACTAAATACTCAATCCAACTTAAACTATTTCAGTTAAGATTATTGACTTATTCTAGTCAACACTTTTCAAGTTGTTTAACAGTTACATGTGGATAGTTACTCTTTTGCCCTGCACTGGCTTGGAATAATTTTATATGGTCGTGTCACTGTGCGAGGGCATTTTTTTGACATAGGGTTACATTCTATTGCAGGCTGAGCTTGTTTAGAACTTACTGTATAACCACACTGGCCACAAACGGACTAATTCTCTTGCATAACCTTTCTAAAAGCTGAGCTTATGAGCCACTATGAATAGGAGAAAGGTTTATATTCCTAGAACTTCTAATTAATTGTTGGTGACCACTATAATCAAATAGCATAAATATTTCAATCTTTATTTTTATGTCTGCATCTTCAAATACAACTATAATCTTACCTGAAGATATTTTTTTTATTCTAGGAAATGCAATTCCAGAAATAGGTCTATTAAATGATTATAATGCTAGACAGTTTCATACTGTATTAAGGGGTGGTAGCTATTTCAGGTTGTTATTGATGTAATGAAATACCATGACCAAAGACAATTTGGGGTCGAAAGAGTTTGTTTCAGTTACATTTCCATGTAACAGTTAATTTTTAAAAGCAACAAAGGCGGGAACTCAAGCAGAGTAGCAACCTGAAGGTGTGAGCTGGTACAGAGTCCATGGATGAGTGCTGCTTAATGGTTCGCATCAGAGGGCTTGCTCAGCCTGCTTTCTTACATAACCTAGGACCACCTTTCCAGGAGTGGCACCAACCAAAATGAACTGAGCCCTCTCCCATAAATCAATACGATTTCCTACAGCTGGATCTTAAGGAGGCATTTTCCCAATTGAGGTTCCTTCCTTTCTGATAACTAGCTTGTGTCAAGTTCACATAAAACTAGCCAGGCCAATGGTAATGTGATACATTTGAGCTAATGGTACAAATATTATACATTATGTACAATAAAAAACACTATAGAATCCTAAAATTTCCATACTACCTATACATAAAAAATCTCATAAAATCTGGAGTGGCAGGTCGGAGATAATATGGGACTAATAGGGGCCCTCTACATGTGTGTGATATTTGTATAGCTCTGTCTACTTGTGGGAATCCAAGTAATGGGAGCCAGGCTTGCCTCTAAGGCTTTGGCTCACTGTTCGAAAATTATTGCTTATACTGGGTTGCTTTGTCTAGGTTTGTTACAAGAGGAGAAGCTTTGTCCTTCTTCAATTTGATATGCCATGTTTTGCTGATACCCAAGAAAGGCCTGATTCTTTATGCTAAAGGAGGAGGACTGGATTGGGGAGGAACAGAAGAGGGAGGGGAAACTGAAGTCAGGATGTAAAAAAATGAATGAATTAAAATTAAAAATATGTCAGTGTCATATCACTGGTACTGCCTTTTGTACGGAGTTGTAAGGGCTTTGAACTACTTTACTTATATTTCCTGATTTATACCCTGCCTTACCTGATTTGTTTGCATCCGTGTAGAATGTAAGAACTCCAGAAATAGGTGTTTGCCTCACGATACGTGGAAGAATCCAAATTGTTTTCTTTATGAATTTGATTCTCTCTGATTTGGGATAGTTATTACTAATACTTCCCAAAAAGTCACTGCAAGCTATTTGCCAATACTCATTATCCTTCCATAAGGAGGAAATTTCCTCATTCGTTAAAGGTACAATAATTTCAGCTGGGTCTTTCCCAGTCCGTTGACGAAGCCTTAATTTACCTTTTAATATCAAATCTGAGACCTTTTCTATATAGGTTTTCAATTTTTTATTTTGTTTATGTGGCAGAAATACCCATTCTAGAATGATGTCTTCCCTCTGCATTAATATTCCTGAGGGGTATTCTCTAGATGGTAAAATAACCAGAATACAGTCAGATTTGGATCCACACGGTCCACATGTGCTTCTAATATTCTCTTTTCTACCCATTCTAATTCTTTTTCAGCCTCAGCTGATAGTACTCGTGGGCTGTTTAGGTCTTTATCTCCTTTTAAAGCCATTTTCAGGTGTTTTAAATCATGCCCTTCTACACCAATAATCGTCTGTAATTGAGAGATTTCTCCTAATAGTTTTTGAAGATCATTAAGAGTCCGGTAACAATCTCTTCTGATCTGTACTTTCTGTGGTCTAATTTTCTGAGCATCTATTTTATAACCTAAATAGTTAATAGAATCTCCTCTTTGTATTTTTTCTGGGGCAATTTGTAATCCCCAGTGAGGCAAATTTTCCTTTACTGCCTCAAACATCTTTTCCAAAGTATCCTTATTTGAATCAGACAATAATATGTCATCCATATAATGATATATTAACGAATGTGGAAATATTTTATGAATTATTTTAGAGGTTTATTCACAAAATATTGACACAAAGTTGGACTGTTTAACATACCTTGAGGTAGTACCTTCCACTGGAATCTCTGTACCAGACGGGAATTATTATAGGTAGGTACTGTGAAGGCGAACTTTTCTCTGTCGTTTTCTTGTAGCGGTATGGTGAAGAAACAATCTTTTAAGTCTATAACTATAATTGGCCAATCCTTAGGAATTAGAGAAGGTAACGGCATCCCAGGTTGTAGAGACCCCATAGGCTGAATTACCTTGTTGATGGCTCTAAGATCAGTAACCATTCTCCACTTACCAGACTTCTTCTTGACAACAAAAACAGGCGAATTCCATGCACTAGTTGATGCCTCAATATGTCCAGCATCTAGCTGTTCCTGAACTAACTTCTCCAAAGCCTCTAACTTCTCAGATGTCATAGGCCATTGACCCACCCAGACGGGTTCATCTGTCAGCCATTTTAATGGTAGAGCTTTTGGTTGCTCTGTAGGTTTGGCACTAGCATCTTGCTTCTGTACAGCCTGTACATTTGGCATCTGTTTTCTGTACTGTCTTACTATATTCTTATTACCACTAAGAGCTTGTCTATAATTCCTAGCTGATACAGGAGGAATTTTAATCTGTGTATTCCATTGCTGGAGTAGATCACGACCCCAGAGGTTTATAGACCAGCTACTGTCCTTAACCACTGAGGCATCATCCCTGCCCCTAGGACATGTTGTTTAAAAGGTGGTGAAGTAACAGTATATTTAAAGGTGGGAGAGAAACAATTCATCCTTCAGGCATATCACTAAAGACAGCACTTAAATCAAAATAGCATCATGTAGTTTTTAAAACTGACAGTATTTATTAGGTGCCTCTATCCCCTGGAATATGTCAGCAGTAAGTACTGTTGAAAGTCACTGTTAGACAAGTGTAGCTGCCTGGTAGAAGCAGAGATGTTTGAGATGCCTAGAATAATCTCAACTACTTGGGTTTCTTAGAAGAAATAGAGTCTTGGGGAGCTGCCCCCCAGTAAAGACAAACATCTATAGAACATTCCATCCAAACACCAAAGAATATACTTTCTTCTCAGTGCTACATGGAACCTTCTCTAAAGTTGACCACATACTTGGAAATATAGTAAACTTCAATAGATAAAAAAATTGAATAACCCCTTCTATCTTATGAGACCACCAACCTTTAAAGTTAGAACTCAACAACAACAAAAATTGCAGAAATCGAACAAACTCATTGAAATGGAACAATGCATAATAGCACCATTTCTGTGTCAGGGAAGAAATAAAAAAGAAAGTACATCCTTTTCAGAATTAAGTGAGAATGAAGGCACAATATACCAAAATATATGGGACACTTTGAAATCAGTGTTAAGAAGAAAGTTGATAGTGCTGAATGCCCACATGAAGATACTGGAGAATAGTCACACTATAGAATTAACAACACAACTGAAAGCTCTAGAACAGAAAGAAGCAAACTCACCCCAGAGAAGTGGACTTCAGGAAATAATCAAATTGAGGGGTGAAGTCAATAAAGTAGAAATTAGGAAAACAATACAAATAATCTAGGTAACAAAGAGTTAGTTCCTTGAGAAAATCAACATATAGGCAAAGCTTTATCTAAACTAACCAAAATGCAGAGAGAGAACATGCAAATCAACAAAATCAGAAATGAAAAGGTGGACAAATCCAGAGAATTATCTGGTCATACTTTTAAAAATGTACTCTACAAAATCGAAAATTTGAAGGAAATGTACAGTTTTCTGGATATATATCACTTATAAAACTTAAATCATGAACAAATAAGCAAATTAAATAGACGTATAATCCACAATGAAATAGAAGCAGTCATCAAAAAAATCTCCCAACAAAAGAAAAAGTAGGGCTAGATGGTTTCAGTGCAGAATTCTACCAGAAATTTGAAGAACAGCTAATGCCAACTCTCTTCAAAGAGTTCCACATAGTAGACACAAAAGGTTCATTGACAAACTCTTTTTATGAGGCTACAATTACCTTGTTACCCAAGCAATACAAAGACACAAATATAAAAGGGAACTACAGACCACTATCCCTCATGAACATTGATGGAATAATACTCAATAAAATACTGGAAAATTGAACCCAAGAACACATCAGAAAAAATCATCCAAGATCTAGTAGGCTTCATCCCAGTGATGCAGGGATGTTTCAACATACTACAATACATCAATGTCATCTACCATATAAACAAACTGAAAAAGAAAACCACATGATAATCTCCCTAGGTAACGGAAAATCATCTGTGGAAATCCAGCAGCCCTTCATGATAAAATTCTTGAAGAGATCAGGTATAACAGGAACATCCCTAAACATAATAAAAAGCAATATAAAGCAAACCAACAGTCAGCATCAAACCAAATGGAGAGAAACTCAATGCTATTCCTGTAAAACCAGGAACAAGAAAAGGCTGTCCATTCTCTCCATACATCTTCAATACTGGAAATTCTAGCTAGAGCAATAACACAAAACATGGATATCAAGGAGATACAATTTGTAAAAGAAGAAATCAAATGATCACTATTTGTAGATGATATGATAGTTTATATAGGTGACCCAAAAGACTCTACAGGGGAACTCGTACAACTGGTGAACACCTTCAGCAAAGTGACAGGGTACAAGATTAGCTAAAAGAAATCAGTAGCTCTACTATACACAGAATATAAATGGGCTAAGAAAGAAATAAGAAAAATATGATATGTTTAGTAACAGAGTGGGTTGAGTTTATCAGTAATTTTCTGACACTCAAAATAATCTGTTCAATTGTTCCTAGATTTAGGTCTTTGGTTCATTTGGAGTTAAGTTATTTCCACGGTGATCGAAATGGATCTATCTGCAGTCTTCTACATGCCAGCATCCAGGTATGCTAACACAATTTGTTAAAGATGCATATTTTTCCATTTTATAATATCAGCTTCTTTGTCAAAAACCAGGTATCCATAGCTGTGTGGGTTAATATCACGGTTTTCAATTCTATTCCAATGGCCCACCTATTTTTTGTGCCAATAGCATGCTGTTTTCAGTATTACAGCTCTATAATAGAATTTGAAGTCAGGGATGGTGATTGCCTCCAGAAGTTCCTTTATTGTACAGGGATTATTGTACAGGATAGGATCTTACCTATCCAAGAGCATGGGAGATCTTTCCATTTTCTGGTATCTTCTTTAATTTATTTCTTTAAAAACTCAAAGTTCTTGTTATACAGGTCTTTCACTTGTTTGGTTAATGTTACTCCGAGATATTTTAAGTTATTTATAGCTATTGTAAAGGATGATGTTTCTCTGATGTGTTATATCCCCTTTTGTTTTTACAACCTTCCACATTTCTTCTACGGGATTCCCTGAACTTTGGGAGGGGATTTGATTGAGACATCCAATTTAGACTCTATATATGTCTGGTTGTGGATCTCTGCATCTGTTCACATCTGAATGAAGCCTCTCTGATGATAACTGGATATGGTATTAATTTACAAGTATAGCAGAATATGACAATGAATCATTTATATTGATTTTTTCAGTCCAGTAGTTTTTAGTTTTACCCTATATTTCTGGGATATCTAGTCTCTGATTCTTGTTTACCCAACCAATGTCAGGTGTACGTCCTTCTCATGGAGTGGACCTTAGATCAATTCAAATATTTGTTAGCTATGCCGATATATTCTATGCCATCATTAACATATTTTGCAAGCAGGACAGATTGTAAGAAAGATTTTGTGGCAGGTTGTTGTCCATGTTTCTGTTTTTGGTAGTTTGAAGTGTACATTTCTACACCAAAGGTACTAGAATGTAGGGGTGAGAGCTCCATGTAGGGACCAACCTGACTTCTCCATATGCAATGAGTTGTGTGTGTGTGTTGTTCTCCACAATGGGGACTCAGTGTCTGTTTGTGGAGATCAGCCTTTCGTTTTATCTACAGTCTGGGTTGTTTAGGGATTTCCATGAGAACCTCTGGGCCAACAACTCAACTCAATGTATCCTAGTCTCATGACTGGAGGCCTTGTTAGGCTACAAGAGATAGCAACACTCTGTATGGCTCATTGCTAGAAGTCCTCATTATACCACATTTAGACTACTTAAATGATAATATTGCCATGGTAGGATTATTAAATTAAATGGCATAATACATGTCCTAGCTGCTAATGTTATAAAAGAATTTATTCAGTTTGATTCTAAGAGTTTCGCATAATTGCAGTTCTCTTCCACTGGGGTGGAGAGTATGGAATTAAAAGGAAGGTAGACATAGCAATGAAGCATAAGCTTCAAGATCCCATGTGATGCATAAACAGCAGGTGGTATAGAGAGATGTTTGGACAGGCATTTGTTTCAGAAAACTCAAAGTCCACCTCCAGAGACACATCTGCTCCAACAAGGTCATCCCTCCAAACCTTCCTAAACAGTTCCACCTACAGGGATCAAAGTTTCAAATACATGAGCCCATGGAAGCCAGTATCTTTCAAACAGCCACAATACACAATCCTGTTCTTTATCAGCCTTATTGAAATCTAACGACACACTTTCGAGATTCCCCCATGAAGGGCCACACCTTCCTTGGAGAGTGGATTGGGGATTGAGTGAGGCGTTGAGGGAGGGTTGATGGGGGATGGAAGGATGAGGGAAGGGAGCAGGACCTGGGATTGACATGTGAAGCAAGCTCATTTCTAATTGAAAATTTTAAAAAATGCTGGTGAAATAAAAAAAAAAACACTAAAAATATCTAGTGCTCAGTTTCTGGGAAATAGACCCTTTCATTCAGAGTAGAAAACAAATGCTAAAAAATTATCTCTGTCCTTTCTCATGATATTGGAAATTACCACACAGAGACCATCACACAATTTACCTGAAATACTAATCATTTCTTGTAGTAATTTAAGGAATTCTTAGTCTGAATTTTTATTAGAAGCAACTGATCCTAATCAGTTGTTCTCATATGATAATGCACATAATTCTGAAAAGTTTTACCAATGAAGTAATTTTGTCACTAATTTTTGAGCTTGATCTGACATAACGTAAATGTTATATCACCATAACATTAAGACAAATAGAAGTGAGTTGAATTATACATATTCATTTAGTTACGGCAGACATAATAATTTTTTCTAGAAAAAAATAATATATTTTTTCTGAAAACAATTTCATATCAAGGGCAAAAACAATGGACAAAAATGAAGTGTTTCTGTGGGAAACAGAACGATTTAATAAAATTTTAAAAAGCTCACAAACAGAATTTACATATATGTAATTTTCCATAATGTGGTCAAATGTGTCAAAAAGATTCCATGGTAATGGAATGCATCATATAAGTTATTTTTTTAATTCAGAATGTAAGACTGATATGAAAATAATTGCAAGCTTTTAAATCTGATTCAGTCTTCAGAAGAATTTTTCAAAATGTAGAAGTTTATACATAAAGATAAAAATGATAACTGATAATTTTAAAGAAATATGAAATATCCTTTAAGAATGAACATTTAGGATGTATCATCTTCCATTATTCTTCTGCATATCTTGAAGGAAGGATTAATTTTCATTTATTCTATTTCTAACATAACATAATGTATCTTCCAGACACTTGTAAGATAATTACTATGGAAAGAGCATTCTTGCTTAATGTTTCCTAAAATCAAAACTTAATTAATGATAATACAAAAGTTGTTTGAGATTACTCTCTACTACTTGATCTACTGTTTTGAAAATAAATCTTTAGAATGTCAAGTTCAGTAATACCTTTATAAATGGTTTTATTTTTACCTAGTAAGTCACAATACTAATGGATAGTAAATGCATATTTCATTTTCTCTCAATTTATTTTTGATAAGAGACATATATAACTCTTCAGTTGTCTTAATGATACGGTTTACCTAAATGACCTTCTGTCATTATCAAGGATAATTTAATGTTCAAATACTATAAAGAAAATAATATTAAATACAGTTTTTAAAATATCTATACTCAAAATGCATCTCTACCCATGAATAAAGAAATCTCATAGAAGGAATGCCACTCAGAGACTCTTGTGTCTGCTCTTACAGATAGTGGTAAAAGTGATAAATCAAAAGCAGTGTCAATGTGTTAGTCTTAAAATATAATTTCATGAATAATGCTTCTGATTAAGTTTATATGAATCATAATTTGTAAGACTCTGAATTAGCCATATGTTATTCCATTTCTGGCAAAATTTGAATGACAATAAAATCATAAATCACATGGGACTTGGCCACATATAAGGCCTTTGTTTTCATGAAGTACTCTTCTAAATCTTGACAGGAACACAGGAAGAAAGGCTGTGTAAGGCTGTCTTCTGGCTCACACAAGAGTGAGTCAACATTGTTCAGGCAAATTGTGGATTCGGAGTGGCTACAATTTTCCCTGATTAAGTACTCACTACTTCTGGTTCTTGGGAGAATAAGTCACTACATTCAGTTGTCTACACACTGAATCAGCCACTAGGTTCTATAGAACATATAAATTCAAGTAAAACAACAACAAAAGGAGCAACAACAATAACATAAATGTATGAAAGGAAATTTAAGGCAGTTATGGTGGTGAAGTTTTGTGATAATAGGAGTGTGTGGGGGATTATTGACACTGGGAGTTATAATAATCAGAATGCCTTTCATATATGGATGAAGAAGTCAAGGAAACAAAAAATAAACTTATAAAAATGTTGGAAACATGGAATTTACTATTTTTGTAGAATTTACTGTTTTTTGTTGGTTACACTACATACCCTAGAAATAGTCCAAGTGTTTTTGAAAATGCATAAGCATGTAACCATCTTTCAAATTCTACTATAGATAAATATTGCTAGTATTTTACAAAGGTCACAGTATATTCTCTAAATGTGTTGATGCCTCCACACATTTAAACTTACACTATCTGTTTACTTTCTACAAATATTGAACAAAATTTCAATGCATAACAAATATAATTGTATATGAAACATAACCATATATTTTGACAATAGTTGAAGACATGCAATATGTTTTAAAAGTAGTGCATATCATATAATTTTAATTTAAAATAAAATTTATGAATATGTTATAGCTAGCAAGAAATAGTATTGTCTAACCTTATCATCTACTTTCCCAATTTTGAAAGTAAGAAACATCCTTTGTTTATTAACTGAGACAATGTGTATCTGATCCTTATATCGGATATTTTCCCCTCTTAGAAAATTTGCATCGCAATGCAAATTTTATTTTTGTTAATATGCATCAGTAACTAACTTTTCAGGAAAGCAGAGTAGACTTATTTTAAGTAGCTGACTATTTTTTTGCACCAAAACATTTTTTGAGTAAGTTTATACTTAAAACATATGAATATTTTCTTTGCATATATGCAAGTTCACCATATGTATAAAGTGCCTACAGAAGCCAAAAAAGGAGGAATTGTTCCTCCTGAAACTCTAGTTACAGGGGATAGGAAACAAGCACATTGCAATTTCCTAGGAATCAAACCACAGCATACTCTAGAAAAGAAACCAGTGCCTCAATAAAACATATATCCATCCACTTAATCTAAAGATTTTCTGCTAAAACCAAATGGTTAACTTACTGATTTCATTTTATTTTTAAGAGGGTATTTTGTTTTTTAAATTCAAATGCACTGTATAGAAATAAATTGAAGAGATACCATATGAGAGTATATTGCTTCAGCACCTAAAATGGTCTTGTCTTTTAAACTATTTTCAGTGCCAAATATTCTGATTTCCTGTATATTATAAAATAATGTTCTATTCTATATTAAATAAATTTGTACCTCAGATTGTATACAACCTAAAAAAATGAATACAAACATGAATCATTAAATAAAAGAATTTCAATTTCAGTTCAGAAAAGCATCACAAAAAATGCAACTGTTAAAAGTAACATAGCATAAAGGATTGACATATTGTTTAGGACTGTGTGAAAATAGATTTTTCTCTGTCCTACGGTTTGTCTTTGCTAGTATATTGCTCATATGCAAGCACAGTACTAAGTATTAGAGTCAATGAGGAGGCCGGGGCTACCTATGGGGTCCTGAGCAGTGGATCAGTGTTTATCCCTCGAATACTAACAGATATCGTGTGTCCATAACACAAAGAGGGTTGCTCTCTCTGCCTGGACTCTTAGGGAAGTGCCTGGACCCTGCCCTGAATGAAATGATAGACTCTAGATATCCCTTATGTGGAAGGAATTGGCAATAGGGTGGGAGGATGGGGGGATGGTGGGGGTGCAGGAGGAGGGGAGGGAGAGGGAACTGGGATTGACATGTAAAACAAGCTATTTAAAATAAAAAAATGATTTCATTTTATTTTATATTTTGCATTTTCAAAACACAAGAAAGACATACAATTATTCTAAATTGTGAAGACTTAGTCCATTTTCTATGACTTACATTAGCTATATAATGTTATAAAAATAAAACCTCTGCATAGGAGGAAAAAGTTCTAATATTCTGCAGTTAATAGGGTAAGTGTAATTTATCACTCTAATGTTTTACTCTTTTGGGAGACCTGCCACCCAGTTCCCAAAAATCTACATAAAGAGGCTTATTCTTTGTTATGAACGTCTAGCCTTAGCTTGACTTTTTTCTTGTTTTTCTTATGTTTAAATTAACATATCTACCTATTGCCTCTGGGCCTTTTCCCGTTCTCTTAACTTCTGTAAATCTTACTCTTACTCTGTGGATTGTAGGGTAGTTGGATTGCTGGATAGCTTGCTCCTGGCATCCATCTGTCCTCTTCTCCTTTATTCTCTTGCTGATACTTAAATATAAGCTTGATTTCACTTGGTATGTTAAAATTGTGCAGTGTGGTATAACCAAGTATGGCTGTAACAATGACTTTGACTTATCTTTTGGCAAAGTCTAATTACCAATGTGTGTTTAACATATTCTAGGAGTGAAGACAGAAAAAAAATTGCTCTAACAATGTGCCAACATAGTTAATGAAAAGTGGACTAACAGACAGGTTTTATGTAGTTTAATTTGTTGTTTCCTTGATGTTTCCTAATGCCACTAGCATAATAACCACAAGCATGTTCTTTATCAGGGGATGAAGTGCCCCCCCCCGTGACATTGCTCTGAAGCAATCCAGAGTCCCAAATATTTCCTGTGTCTTGGTGATTTGTAAACCCCAAGAAGAAGCAATTGAAAAAGATGACAACAGTTGCACTGGGAATTGGGCCATTCTTAATTTTTGTCTGATCTTCCTTTTTCATGCTCTTCTATGTATTTAAAATTTTGCTCCTAGATTGAGGATTCAATATGAATTATCTTGAGTTCTGTTCACTAGTCAACCTGTATGATGACTGCAACCCCAGAAATTTCATTTTGATTTGATTCCTACAAGATACTTACAAAAAACAGAAATATAGTTGAAGAAAGCTATATCTGTTGTTTATCTCTAGTGAATATATGATGACAGCTTCTCCCTGCATCTTAACAGTGGACTAGATACAGAGGCAGGAGGATCTCTGTGAGTTCGAGACCAGCCTGGTCTACAAGAGCTAGTTCCAGGACAGCCTCCAAAGCCACAGAGAAACCCTGTCTCGAAAAAAAAAAACAGTGGACTAGATAACAGGAACAAAATGCTTCAGTCATCAGATGCAGAAAACTTTAGTGTCCTTAGGAAGAATTCATCGATATGTTGAAAGTAGTCTACATGGCCATTGTTTCACCAGCTACATAAAATATACAAGAAACTGATTCACAGCTTGGACATATACTTTATTGCTCTGAAATAAAAGAATCCAGCCAATCCTCAAAATTGACACATATGGGAAACTGATAGGCCATGTACCACATAGCACAGATTTTAAAAAGTAAAAGGTAAATCAACTACTAAACATGTGACATGTTTAAGACAACTATGGAATTTCAGATCCCTTGGTGAAGAAGTATAATGCTCTATATTCATTGCTGATATCAAGTTTCTGATAATCCTGTATCAGAATACCAATAGCTGGGATTAAAAATATATGCTATACAATGAGCTATGATTCAAAATTTAAATGAAATATTCTGTCAAGAAGTCTGTGTTGATTTATTTACTTCAAGTCACAATTTTACTTTAGTAGAAAGGGCTGAGAAAGTACATCATTCCTAAAATATTTGTCTAGGGTGCAAATATATATATGCATATATATTTCTGTGTATATTAAATGTATTAACATTATACATTATAATGCATATTATATATATTACTTCACATATGTATAAAATATGATGTTTTTATGTGATATGATAACAATACGTAAACAAATATTAGATTGGGTCAATTTTAGGAACTCAAACTTTTTCATATGATGAGGGGCAAATGACTCAGGTACACAGAAACAAAGACTAAAGCAAGTTAAATAACTCAAATGATATAGGTAAAACACAACCAGCAATGGCAAGGAGGCTGTATTGTTTCCTGAATTGACATTTTAAAACATCTGTCACTTTTAGTGAATGAAGTAATGTAGTGAGATAAATGCATGCCTGTTATATGTGCATTTAATGATCACATTTACCCCAAATTACTCTTCCAAACACATACTCTCCCAACTTCCCTTTTTCCCCTCTGATAGTTTGTTAAGTCTAGTTAGTAATGCCAATATAGGCATAGGTGTGACTATCCATGGGAGCATAAACAATCCAGCAGGGTACACACCCTAGAAGGGAATGATTTTCCCTTCCCCTGTAACTGTCCACTGCATGGAGGTCATTTGTCTCATCTATGCCAGGGTTTTGGCTAGCTTGACCTTGTTCAGGATTTTATGCAAACCATAGTTACTGTTAGTTCATCCATGTCCAGAAAACAGCTTTTCATGTACCCTAAACTGTTGTTTTATTTTATGTTTTTGTTAACCTTATTATGATGTGGAGTGTGTGTGTGTATATGTGTGTTTGATAGCATGCTTTAAAAGAACTATTCATTGAGAAAATATGAACAGTTTAGCATGGGATTCATGGAGACCTGTGCAGACATAAATGCCAAAGCTCTAGGCTAAAATTTAAAGTGAAACCAGCTCAATCTTGATCACCTGATAGAATTCCAGCCAAAAATTGAGTGGATACTTTCCTTGAAAGTATAAAATGAGAACCTCTGCTTTTGCCATCCATGATGAAAATATGGAAATTCTAAATATTATGGTCATAACATGAGACAGTAGGAGCAACTAACCTTACATGGGTGTGAGTATTTTTATGAAAATGAATCTTATGAAGAATATTTATATTATGTAGAATCAAATGGTATATCTCAAATGTTACTGCAGTAATGACCTCCTAAGATGACACAACATTGCTTTTTAAAAACTTTTTAAAAATTAAAATAGAAACAAGCTTGTTTTATCTATCAATCCCAGTTCACTCTCCCTCACCTCCTCCTCTGCCCCCAATCAAAGCCCTATCCCAACCCTTTCTTCTCACTAGGGAGTGTGAGGCCTCCAATGAGGGATCTTCCAAGTCTGAAATATCATTGGAGCAGGGCCTAGAATTCCTTGTATGTCTAAGGTGATAGAGTATCACTCTATGTGGAGTGGGATCCCAAAGTCCATATGTGTACTAGGGAAAAATAATGACCCACTTTCAGAGGCCCCATAAATTAACCAGATCTCCAAACTGACATCCACGTTCAGGGTATCTGGGACAGTCCTGTGCTAGTTTCCCTTCTATCAGTGCGAGGACCATGAACTCCCCTTTGTTCAGGTCAGCTATTTCTGTGGGGTTTTCTAGCCTGATCTGGACTCCTTTGCTCATCACTCCTCCCTCTCTGCAACTGAACTCCAGAATTCAGCTCACTGTTAAGCTGTGGGTGTCTGCTTGTGCTTCCATCAGTTACTGGATGAAGGCTCTTGGGTGGCATATAATGTAGTCATCAATCTCATTATCAGGGAAGGGCCTTTAAGATAGCCTCTCTACTATTGCTTATATTGTTAGTTGGGGTCAACCATGTAGATGTCTGGATATTTCACTAGTGCGAGATTTCTCTTTAAACCCGTAATGGCTCCTTCTATTATGGTACCTATTTTCTTGCTTTCCTCTTTTCTTCTCCTGACTTGATCTTCCTTATCTCTCATGTCCTCCTCTTCTCCCCTTCTCTTTCTCCTAAATTCCCCTTGCCTTCCTGCATGCTCCCAATTAGTCCAGGAGATCTTGTCCCTTTCCTCTTCTTCAGGGGATTATGTGTGTCTCTCTTAGGGTCCTCCTAGCTTCCTAGCTTCTCTGAAGGTGTGGATTGTAAGCTGGTAATTATTTGCTCTATGTCTAAAATCCATATATGAGTGAGTACATACCATGTTTGTCTTTTTGTGACTGGGTTATCTCACTCAGGAAGATTTCTTCTTGATCCATCCAATTGCCTGCAAATTTCACAATTCTATTTTTCCCCCTGAGTAGTACTCTATTTTGTAATGTATCACATATTCTCCATCCATTCTTTATTGAGGGGCATGTAGGTTGATTCCATGTTTTGGCTATTACAAATAATGCTTCTATGAACATTGTTGAACACATGTCCTTCTTGTATGAATGCACATCTTTTGGGTATATGCCTAAAAGTGGAATTGCTGGATCTTGTGGTAGACTTATTCCCATTTTCCTGAGGAACAAACACACTGATTTCCAAAGTGGCTGTATGAGTTGGCACTCCCACCAGCAGTGAAAGATTGTTCTCCTTTCTCCATGTCTTTTCTAGCATACACTACCATTTTTGGTTTTTATTTTAACCATTCTGACAGAAGTGAGATGGTATCTCAGAGTTGTTTTGATTTGCATTTCCCCAATGGCTAAGGATGTTGAGCCCTTTTCTATGTGTCTTTCAGCCATTTTGTACTCCTATTTTGAGAATTTTCTGTGGGGACACCAGACCTTGAGCAGAAACCCACTTCCCCTTCGTCCTGGGAGCAGGCATCTGTGTAATGTTTACTGAAAACAATTCAGTGCTTTAAAGCTCTTGATAGGGCTCAGATAAGGGCTTGCTCACTAAAATACCATGCCTTTCACACCCCCTACGGCTAGATGCCTCTTCCTGTCTCCCCTGTGGTGTCTCCCCGATTCTGGGGCCGGAGATTAAACCACCAGCCAGGAGGGTGAGAAGGTGGAAAAAATGATATGTAGATAAATGGCAGAAGTCCTTAAAAAGGGGAAGCTCCTTTTTCTTAGAGAGACTTCTCCTGAGACTTCTCTCTCCTAAGAGGACTTGGAATCTCCTCCTAAGCTGACTTGGGAAGCATAAAGTTTTCTTAAAGCAACCGACCAGTCTCTGTGTCATCTATCCCGACCACCTTGCTACATTCTTGGATGCAGGCCGCACAGCAGGTGTGACAATTTTCTATGTAGTTCGGTACCAAACTTTTTAAAGCATTGTTTGGTGTTTTGGTTACTAGCTTCTTGAGTTGTTTGTATATTTTGTAAATCAGTCCTCTTTCAGATGTGGGGTTGGTGAATATCTCTTTCCATTCTGTGTGCTGCTGTTTGTCTTGCTGACCGTGTCCTGTGCCTTAAAGAGGCTTTTCAGTTTCAAGGGGTCCCATTTATTAATTGTCAATCCCAGTGTCTGTAATACTGGTATTATGTACAGGCAGCAGGCTGTTGTACCAAATCATTCCAGTGTACCAACTAGTTTGAAGATGCTTTCTTTTTTCAATTGTATAGTTTTAACTTCTTTGTCAAAAATCAGGTGTTTTGAAGGTCTGTAAGTCCATAGCAGGGATTTCAATGGTCTATCTGTTTTTTGTGCCAATAACAAGCTCTATAATAGAGCTTGAAGTCAGGGATGGTGATGCCTCTGGACAATGATTTATTTATAGGTATGTTTTGGCTATCTTGGGTCTTTTGTTTTTCTATATGAAGTTGAGAATTGTTCTTTCAAGGTACATGAAAAATAATGCTGGGATTTGGATGGTGATTGCATTGAATTTGAAGATTGCTTTTGGCAAGACTGCTATTTTTATTGTATTGAGCCTATAATATTGTATCTTCTTTAATTTCTTTTTTTAATTTTATTATTTTAATTTTAAATAGCATGCTTCACATGTCAATCCCAGTTTCCTCTCCCTCCCCTCCTCTGACACCCCCCACAATCCCCCCCAGCCTACCACCCTATCGCTACTTCCTTCCATATAGGGGATATCTAGACTCTATCATTTCACTCAGGGAAGGGTCCAGGCACTCCCCTAAGAGTCCAGGATGAGAGAGAGTCCCTCTTTGTGTTATGGACACATGAAGTATGTTTGTATGTCTGGGATAAACACTGATCCCCTGCCCAGGGCCCCATAGCTTGCCCAGGCTCTCCCCTGTTCAGATCAGCTGTCTCTGCTGGTTTTGCCAGCCCATTCTTTGCCAATTTGCTCATCGCTCCTCTCTCTGTGTCACTGGGATCCTTGGGTTTATTTCAGTGTTTAACTGTGGGTATTTGCCTCTGCTTCCATCAGTCACTGGATGAAGCCTCCAGGATGATTATAGGCATCAAATTAATTACCAGGAATGGGCATTTGAGGTGGTCTATCCACTATTGCTTAGCTTGCCAGTTGGTGTCATCCCTTTAGATCACTAGAGGTCTCACTGGTGCCAGATCTGTCTTCTAACCTATGATTCTCTCTTCCCCCTATTCTACTCCCAATCAACCTTCCTGTTTCCCATGAACTACTCTCTCTTCCTCTTCTCCCCCCTCTTCTTCCCAGCTCCCACTCCCTCCCACCACTCGCTGTGTTCACAATCTGTTCAGAGTATCTTGCCTTCTTCCTCTTCCCTAGGGTACTATCATATCTCTCTTAGGTTCTTTCCTGTTTCCCAGAATCTCTGTCAGTGGAAGTGCAGACTGGCACTATCCTGATCCATGTCTAAAATCCATATATGAGTGAGTACATATCATGTTTGTCTTTTTGTGACTGGGTTACCTCATTCAGGATGGTTTCTTCTTGTGCCATCCATTTGCCTGCGAATTTCAAGATTCCATTGTTTGTTTCTGCAGAATAGTACTCCATTGTGTAAATGTACCACATTTTCTCTATCCACTTTTCGGTTGAGGAGCATCTAGGTTGCTTCCAAGTTGTGGCTATTACAAATAATGCTGCTATGAACATAGTGGAACAGACATCCTTATTGTATGAATGGCCATCTTTTGGATATATGCCTAAGAGTGGAGTTGCTGGGTCTTGTGGTAGATTGATTCCCATTTTTCTAGGAATCTCTGTTGGGGAAGTCCTGTTATTTGCCTGCTATTTGTCAATAAAGTACTGTTGAGCCTATAGGAATCTAGATAGGTGGGGCTAGGAGTCCAGGAGGATTCTGGGAAGGAGAAACACATGGCTGTACATGTTGGCATTCCCACCAGCAGTGGAGGAGTGTTCCCCTCTCTCCACATCCTCTCCAGCATAAATTGTCATTGGTGTTTTTGATTTTAGCTATTCTGACAAGAGTAAGATGGTTTTTCTTATCTGTTCTGGATTTAATTTTGGTAAATGATATCTATCCAGCAAATTGTCAATTTCCTTTAGATTTTCAATTTTGAGGAGCACAGACTTTCAAAGTATGACCTGATGAATCTCTGGATTCCCTCAGTGTCCATTGTTATGTCCCCCTTTTCATTTCTGATTTTGTTACCTTGTATGTTCACTTGCTGTCAATTGGTAAGTTTGGATAAAATTTTGTCTAACATGTTGATTTTCTGGAAGAACCAACTCTTTGTTACATTGATTCTTTATAGTGTTTTTGTGTTTTCAGCCCTCAATATGTTTCTTCTCTTGCATCTACTCCTCCTGAGTAAGTTTACTTCTTTTTGTTCTAGAAATATCTGTTGTGCTGTTAATTATCTAGTGTGACTATTCTCCAGTTTCTTCATGTCAGAATTTATTGCTATGAACTTTCCTCTTAGCACTGCTTTCAATGTGTCCCATAAGCTTGGGTATATTGTATGTATATTGTCGTTGAATTCTAGGAAATCTTTAATTTCTTTCTTGATTTCTTCATTGACCCAGGAATGGTGCAATTGCACATTGCTCATTTTCCATGAGTTTATGGGGTTACTGCAATTTGTGTTTTTGTTGAATGCTTACTTTAAAGTATATTTGTCTGATAAGATACAGAGGGTTATTCCTATAATTTTTATACATGTTGAGGCTTGCTATGTTTCCAAGTATGTGGTCTACTTCAGAGAAGGTTCCATGTGATGCAGAAAAGAAGATATATTCTTTTGTGTTAGGATGGAATGTTCTCTAGATGTCTGTTAAAACCAATTGTGTGAAACTTCTATTAGTTCCTTTGTTTCTTTGTTAAGTTTCTTTCTGGTGGTCCTGTTTAATGGTGAGAAAAGGGTATTGAATTCTCTGTCTATAAGTGTGTTAGCATTTATGCATAATTTGACTTCTAGTATTGTTTCTTAGAAAATGTGAATGCCTTTGTATCAGGGGCATAGATGTTCAGAATTGAGACTCCATCTTGATTGATTTACTCTGTGAAGAATTTGAAATGACCTTCTTCATCTTTTTTATTGATTTTAGTTTAAATTTTAAGTTGTTAGAAACTAGGATTGCTACCCCTACTTGTTTCTTGGGTTCATTTGATTGGACAATCTTTTCCCAAGCCTTAACTCTGAGGTAATGTCTGTCTTTGAAATATATATGTGTTTCTTGAATGTAGCAGAAGGATGGATTTTATCATCATATACATTCTGTTAACCTGTGTCTTGTTATAGAAGAGTTAATACCATTAATATTTAGGAATACTAATGATCATTCATTGCACATTCTTGTTTGTTTGGGATTTGGTGGTAGTGGTGTCATTGTGTGTGGATTTCTATTCCTTTTTTCTTGTGGCTGTTGGTAAAGTGAGATTATCTATTGCCTATGTTTTTCTGGGTATAGTTAACTTCCTTGTGTTTGAGTTTTCCTTCCAGAACTTTCTGTAGGGCTCGATTAGTTTATATGCATTGTTCAAATCTGGTTTTGTCATGGGATATCTTGTTTTCTCCTTCTACAGAGATTGAGATTTGCTGCGTATAGTAGCTTGGGCTGGCATCTGTGGTCTCTTAGTTTTAGTAGAATACCTATCCGGGACCTTCTTCCTTTCAAACTTTCCATGAAAAAGTCAGATGTAATTCTTATAGGTTTGCCTTTATATGTTACTTGACCCTTTTCCTTATCTGCTCTTATTACTCTTTCTTTATTCTGTGTATTTGGTGTCTTGATTATTATATGGCATGGGGCCATTTTTGTGGTCCACTCTACCAGGTGTTCTGTAAGCTTTTTTTTACATTCATTGGCATGTCTTTCTTTAGGTTGGGAAAATTTTCTTCTATGTTTTTTTGAATATGTTTATGTATCTTTGAGGTGGTTTTCTTTACCTTCTTCTATACCTATTATTCTTAGGTTTAGTCTTTTCATGGTGTTAAGTATTTTCTGGATATTTTGTGTTAGGGATTTGTTGGATGAATCTATTTCTCCTAATGTATTTTCAACATCTGAGAGTCTCCCTTCCATCTCTTGTATTCTGCTGGTTATGCTTATGCTTGACTCTGTAGTTAGTGATTGTTTAACCAGCTTTTCTATTTCCAGCATTCCCATAGTTTGCAGTTTCTTTATTGTCTATTTCAGTTTTCTGGTCTTGAACTGTTTCCTTCATCTGATTCCTTTTTCTTGTCTTTCTTTAAGAGAATTGTTTTGGGTTTTGTTTTTTGTACCTTTTGGTTTGTTTTCTTCTTCCATTCCTTTAAATGTTTGTTTCATATCCTGCTATCATTTTCTTGAAGCTTTTTTTTTGAGGACATTCTCTTCTGCTTCATCTGCTTTTGGGATGTTCAGGTATGGCTGGTGTAGAGTCCTTAGATTCTGGTGGTGTCTTTTGGTTTTCCGGTTGTTGAATGTGGTTTCTTTGTTTTAGGTTTTTCGAGACAGGTTTTCTCTGTATCGCTTTGGAGGCTGTACTGAAACTAGCTCTTGTACACCAGGATGGTCTTGAACTCACAGAGATCTGTCTGCCTCTGTCTCCCAAATGCTGGGATTAAAGGCATGTGCCACCACCGCCCAACTATTGAATGTGCTTTTATAGCATCTTCTTCCCATCCTTTCTTCCAGTGGATGCAGGAGGAGTGTCTTCCTTTCCCGGTGGTTATGGTTCAATATTCCCTTAGGGTGGATGCAAGCAGGTCCAGTATTCTGATGGATCTCCACTTTCCATGGGTCGAGGCAGGACTAGCACAGGGGCCTTGGCAGTCTCTGGGTGGACTGAAAAATTGGGATGGATTTCCCGGTGTGTAGTCCCCAGGTGTCATGTGGTACCCACGCAGGGCACCAGAAAATGAGCCAGAAACACGTCTGTGCTTACCTTTTGTGGGTGGAGAAGTGTCTAGGATGCTGGCATTCTCTGGGTGGACTGAATCCCACTGTGTTGTCCCTAGACCTCAGGCTTCTTCAAGCTGGGCACCCTGAAACATTTCTAAAAGTTTTCAGTTATCTATGAGAGAACCTGAGCATTCATTTTTTTATGAATTAACTTGTTTAGGGTTTGTATTATAGTATTTGTTTTTAGTGAGCTGTTTAAAAATGCTTTCTCTGTGGGTTAAACCACAGTTGACCTGAACAAGGGGAAGTTCTTGGACCCCAGGCTGATGGATGGGTCACAGCATAGGACTGATCTAGACTCCCTGAATGTGGGCGTCAGTGTGGATGCCTTGGTAATCTATGGGGCCTTGGGAAGTATTAAGCTCTGGCATACAAATGAACTTGGATGCCCATCCCACAATGAGGGATGGTCTCAGCCTGGACACTTGGGGGAAGGTCTAGGCCCTGCCCTTGATGAAATGACAGACTCTGGAGATCCTCCATGGAGGGCTCCACCCTCACTGGGGATTGGAGTAGAGATTGGGTTGGGGACTGGGGAGCCTAGTGAAGAGGGCACGGAAGGAGGGGAGGAAGTGTGAGTTGGAATTGATGTGTGAAGTGAGCTTGTTCTAACTTAAAATAAAAAAAACATATATTTTCTGAGTGAGCATGGTTTTGGTGGTAATACTCTGACAGCCTTGGAACACCCACCAAGTTTGAAAAGATGGAGACCTGTTTTGGGATCTGAACAGCTCTTCTTCAGTTAAAAGTATCAGAATATCATCTCAATACATTAATTTTAATATACCACAAAGCTTTTTACAGCTGCACTGTGACTTTCTCTATTTCTCAGATCACATATCCTTTTATCATATATCTTGTAACTGTGTCTATAGATCTTCAGAAATTCACTGCTCTGGATTATTCAAGGGGAAAGGGCTTCCTTTATATTTTCCCTCAAATAAGGAGCAATAGGTTATAAAATTGGAATTAATATGGTGAACTAAAGATGACATTTTTTAGAAATCAATTTCTAAATGTTTCATATTATTTCATAATCAATCACAAATTGTATTTTCCATATTGGGTTGGCCTCTTCCTTTTATATTGACTTAAAATTTCATTTTAAGTTATTAAAACTACTGAAAAAATTTATATTTCTAAAGACTTGAAGTGACATTTCTTTTAGGACTCAATTAAAACTATAAAAATATAATTCAAGTATATATATATATATGTTTCAGTGGTGAGCATGGTTTTGTTGAAAAGAGTTTGCAAATCACCGAACCAAAATTCAATCTTTCAGAATTTTTATTGAATTCCTAATATTTTAGGAAAAGCAATTTATTTAAAAGTAATTGATGCTTTCTTCTAATGCATTATTATTTGTCTTCTATTTGATTCATTGGAGAAAACAAATTATAAACATAACAAATATATAATTGTGTATTTAAAATGAAAATGCTAATTTGAAGGAAAATCAGTAATATAAACATTATATCAAGAACTATTATTATTATTACTATTATTATTATTATTATCATATAACTCACAGAGATCCACCTGCCTCTGATTCCCAAGTGCTGGTACTAAAGTTATGTGCCACCACCTCCCTGTCTAGAGATTGATTTAAAAGGAAAAACATTGTGAAACATTAGCTACTTTTGTAAATATTTATTGAAATGAAAGGTCTGTTTTTGTTTTGTTCTCTAAGAGATTCAAGTGATCAATAAATGCAAGATGACATTATATTAAATGGTTTCAACTATTTTTAACATAATCTAGGGAATAACATTTGGCATGGCATTGTTGCTTCTTAAATATTTTATTACCTGTAAGGAAGACAACCATTGTCTATGTTTTCTTTGTAGTTCCTCTATACAAAATGAGGCAGACATTTTAAAAGCCTTTGTAGTATATTAAAAGTAATGCAGCTATATTAGAATGAAGGTTGCTGTAGAGGAATGCTATAAATATTGAACTAGTATATCAAGGCAACTCAAACCACAGAGACCTCATTTTGTTCCATTCACTGAATTTAATCAAGCACTGTCAGATCTCAGTGTTTTATGGCTTAATGATGGCTTAAGCAGATTCCATGATTCTGCAGAGGTTTAATGCTTTAAAGGTCAATCCAGTTAAGATTAGATTGACTTAATTTTCCTGAACTTCATATACAGAACCCAGTTCATGTTTTATCAGAAACATTCAATGATACAAAAGGAAAGGTCATCACTGGTTTTTGTTCCTTTTCATTTCCTCCTTTTAAGGCTGGATTCTCCTAAAACCTTGAGAAGGAAGACAAATATTGCAGAGAAGGCAAGACTTTCTTGCTTTTGGCTAGGATTTACTCTCCTTCCTGTGTCTCACTCTCTGATTGACTCTGAGTTCAGTGGTCTCTATAGAACAAGTTTAGAGCAGGTTCCTTCAAAGACTGCATGTGCAAACTGTCTGGGGACACCTATAGTTTCTTGTTCTGAGAACTTAGATCAGCCTAGTTTTCATAAGCGATTCCTTACAGCTCCTCCTCCTCCTCTTCACTGCTTGTGCTACCAGTGCTCCACACCTGGTATCAACATCACAACAGTAAGTACTAATGTCTAGGTGTCTAGTTCTATGCAAAACTTTATTCATTGTCCTAAAACTCAGTAGGAATATTGGGTAGGTTCTTGCCCTACCTTTCTTCCTTCTCTCCGCTACCTGTTGATTTTTTTCCTCTGTTGCCTAGAGACACCCAGGGGAAAGCAAATAAGGTTTTTGCTTAAATCAAAATTCTCTGACAAATTGAGTTCATTCTTAGACCATATCTGCTGATTGGAATGGCAAAGAAATGCATGATAAAAATTTACACAGTTATCCCTCCAAAGATAAGGAATGATAGTGAATTGAGATTCTATCTTGTATACGCAGCTAGATATTCCTGTGTCTTCATAGCTTTAGGGAATCCTCACTGCAATGAAAACACTTTGTGGGCTTTTTCTTTGTAAAAATAGGGTTAATTTAGTTGTTTATTCCCACAATTCTTTTCAGAAGAAATAAGCAGTAGTCAGCATGTGATATGTAGGACTCATATATGCTTAGACATCCAATTTGACTATTCTAGTGTTAATATATATTTTCACTTTCAAAGTTCTTCTTATTTACACAATCCTAATACATGGAGGATTTTTTTTTTTGGTTTTTCGAGACAGGGTTTCTCTGTGGCTTTGGAGGCTGTCCTGGAACTCGCTTGGTAGTCCAGGCTGGTCTCGAACTCACAGAGATCCGCCTGCCTCTGCCTCCCGAGTGCTGGGATTAAAGGCGTGCGCCACCAACGCCCGGCACATGGAGGATTTTTAACTGAAGGTTTAATGTACAAATTATGAGTATGTTTTTGTCATTATCAACTCATTATAGATGAAAGGGTTGAGTTCAAAATGAATAATTTAACATAGATATGTATTTTCCTTCTTAGAATAATTAAACCATATAAATTATTTAGTCTTCTCTCTAACACTATATTTGCATTCATATGAAATGTTTTTTATAATATCTATGTAAGATCAGAAAGAATCACATTTTTTAGCTTATTTAATTGATCCTCCATTCAAAGAATTCTGATTTCATTTGATATCTTACATTCTTTATTGGACATTTGGCCGAGTATTAGTACAGAAGCAACTTATTCCAATTGATACTGTAGATGAAAAATCTTTTGTTTTGAAAAGTTTGATTTGTTTTATAAAATAGTGGAAACAAATACTTAAATAATTACTGATAATTGACAGAGATTATGGACTGTATAAATATCCTCATTACCAATACTCTCAAATAAATTGATAATTTGCATTACTATTAGTATCATCTTATCATCTACAATTAAAAGTGCTTAGATAAAATACATTAGAGGCTTCCCTACATGGAAATGTAAACTAATAACTTTTCTCAGTAATTACTGTTCCATTCATATTATAATTCCTGCATATTTACTGATTTATGCATTCATTTAATCAATTCCAAGAGGGAAAGTATGACTCAGCATCGTAAGAAACTGAAAGAATATAAGATAACACATTATTTATAGGGTTAGGATTTTACAATAAAAATTATGTTATAGTGACATTGGATTAACTAAGAATTATAGTAAAAAATGTGTTATGGTGACACTGGATTAATTAACACTTCTGTGGGATTTATGACATAGGGTTAAATATATCCTACATAAGGGATTGATGGAATATCCCTCTGTGTTTTGAGAAAAAAATACATAAGGTGAAGGTAGAGGTTGATTTTGTTTAGATAGTTTCTAAATTTCATTTTGAATATATTAAAATATGTAACAATTTTAGAATTTGTTATAATTAATCAATTTACAAGTCAATTTAAGTTATAGGCAAATACCAGTTTCATAATTCAGTGTGTCAATGAATAGCATTTTACACATTGTTAAATTGGTAATCTGTTAAATACACCTTTAAATTGATGTCATTATGTGTGAAATTCATAATATTATGCTTATAAATGTAAATTAGTTCTATTTCATTGTTTTTATTTTAATTGATTTTAACCAAATTATTTACTTTTCATTGTAAAATAATATCAACTATTTGAAGAAAATTATATAATTAATTTTCAAACCTTTTTGAATATAATACCTTAACTATAATATTAAAATACTACATGTTCTTCAATTATACAAGCATTGTCAACATTTCTTCACTAATCAAAAAAAAGCAAGCATAGTTAAACTAAGGAAAGGAATGAAAACCAGTAGCTAAAAGAGAGAATATTGTCATCCACTTATTACGGGAAAATAACATGGCTGAGCATCATTTATAATATGCACAATCTGCTCATATATATATGGTGGTTGGGATTGGGTGTCTGTGTGTGAATATATATTTAAGACAACATATATTTTTTCTTAAAGTATTAACAGTGGCCAGTTCAGGCTATCTTACTTCTTAGAAGTGATAAATTAAGAAAAATGAAGGAAAACAATATAGAAAACATGTTTTGGTTAACTAAAGAAAAGTGTCAAAATTGATATACATTGTTCCTTTGAAAGTGCTGAAATGCACCATATTTATCTTACATTTCTTTTATTTTTGAAACATTTCTTCAGTTGTAAAATTGTATTCTTAGGTGTAACATCAAATAAAAGTCCATTTATATTTTTAGACAGTCAGTTCTACTGCTTGTTAATACTGAAGAAATGCCTTGAAACATCGTGATTTGTATTTACAGGTAGACAGAAAACTGAGGTGAAGTGTTTTTTGATCAATAGCCATTGTTTGGCTTCATTTAACATTCTGCTACACGTATTAGAATGTATTCCAAAATTAAATATAAAATATTTATTGAATCAATGACCCATTTCAGTGAATCAATGGTTTGTAATTTAATGCAGTGTTTCTTTATGAAACATGTGCATGCAGTCATGTTTCCTGTATTTCTATTTATGCTAAATTTTTATCTTTGTTTCATACTAACTTTTTGTCATTGTTCATTTGTTCTGTAATAGGAATAATGGTGATGAAATGAAGATGTTTGTCAAGTGTAATTTATTTATTTATTTTTAAAATTAAAGCATCTTGTTTAGTAAGAGGTTTGTAGGGCTATTTCAAATTCAACCATTGGTGATGGTGTTAAATCAATGACCTTCTATTCATAGGGCAATGTATTCATGTCCTTATTTAGAACATTTATGGATATATTTAACCTATATTGCAGGCCTCAAGTTTAGATAATTTAAGTTTATATATATTTCCATAGTTGATTTTAAGTAAAAATAAATGAAAACAAACACTAGTTTTCATTTCAAGTCTACCCAATTTCTAGGTTTATGCTACTGGAAATGCTGTTGGTTTTCTAGGTATCACAGCAAACAGGGACCACCTTTATAAGAAGTAAATGATGATATATACATAATGCATTAGTTTGACCAAAAAAGTATGAGTGAAAGTTGAGTGGAGAATAAATTCCTATCCTATTTCAAATAGAAAAGCCATAAAAGAAAATTGACCACTGTGCAGCGGTTGGCTTTTCTCTTCTCTCCTTTGCTAACCGTTTTAGTTTTTAGTTGATTTAGCTATTTTATTTAAATATTTAAGTGCTTTGACTACAAGTATTTCTGTGTGTATATCACATGCATTCCTGGTGATCACTGAGGTCAGAAGCAGACATGGGATCTCCTAGAAATTTAGCTACACATGGCCGTGAGCACCAAATGGTGCTGAGACCCAAACTTGAATACTCTTCAAAACATCCTGTTAATTATATACACATTTTACTTTATGTATTAAATACCTTAGCTATTGAGGCTGATAATATTCTCTTTCTCTCTTCTTTTCAAGTTTTTTTTCTGTAAACATATTAGAAGAAATTGAATGCCCCGAACGTTACAAGTGGAAGACATATGACCTGCTTTACTAAAATA
Source organism: Mesocricetus auratus (assembly GCF_017639785.1). Taxonomy (NCBI): domain Eukaryota; kingdom Metazoa; phylum Chordata; class Mammalia; order Rodentia; family Cricetidae; genus Mesocricetus; species Mesocricetus auratus. Next base: position 38,855,828 of record NW_024429180.1, on the reverse strand, counting down.
TTCTAATATAGAAAATTCCAAGGCATGTAGACATATTTTTAAAATCTCTTACTTATTTCCATTCAAAGCAGATGCCACTACCAAATATTAAATCATTATTGAAGGCATACTTTATGCATATGGCAAAAACTAAAAATATGATTTAGTTGAACTTTTCCTATATTCTGAGATTGCTCCTAAAATCCCATGAAAGCAATTCACATTTGTGACAGATTTATTAAGGACAAGTTACATTTGAAATACTTGGAAATTAAGTTTTACATTAAAGTCAAATTAAAACTATAAACTAAATATGTGCACAGATGAGCACAGCCTTAGCAAACAGTAATCATGTACTACTCTTAAATTCCCTGTAAGGAGAGCCTCATTTGGAGTCTCTCCATCTTTAGAGTAATTTTCCTTTTCCAAGATCTGGGGGTTTGTACCTCAGTATTTGATCTCACTGTAGTCAGAAAGCAAATCATAGGAGAAAGGGCCGCTTCTGTCTCATATTTATATTGTAACATTTGTATTTGTTCTTCACCATAATGACATATTTGAGAAGAAACGTAGTTTTAACAGTTGACTATAACTAAGTTAAATCTCATTAAATACTTCACTGGTAATAGATTTGTTTGTGAATGCATCTTAAAACTTAACATGTATATATATTTTGCACATTTAAGGGTAATCTTAGGTAATATTTTACATGTAAAGTCTATTTAAGATTTTTCATTATTCTTTCAGTTTTGCCAGTCTGATAGTTCTCCAATCAGTATATTTTAATGTAAATATTTTTAAATAAATGAATGAGTGATTGAGATTGAGACTTTGTGGTCTTGTTTTTGTTAGTTCTTTGTGATCTGCATTCAAATGTCAATGAATGACCTGCAGCTTCCTTCTGATAAGTAGCTAATTAAGTTTTCGGCTAACAATAAAGCACTGTGATTTCACTTAAGTCTTAGCAATTGCACAATACCAAAATGAAATCATGCATAACCAAAATTATAATTCGTAGTTCTCTATGAAATCTAATTTTGTTTACAAGTGGATTGACCTCAGGACTGTGTGATGTTAAATATGGCTACATGGGCATGAGTACATGTTCACAAATAAGTTTGAAGCCTCATATTTCAAATACCAAAATGGCTGTTCGGTCAAGCTAACCCACACTTTTCTGAAATATCATTTCTAGGATATCCAATGGCCTCTTGTGACTTCTGAGTATAGCAAGCATCCACATACAAACATGTAGGCAAAACACTCAATCACATAAACAGAAATAAACCTGTGCTTTAAAATAATGGCAATAGTAAAATGCATATGTACGACTGCTATAGTGGTATAAATTTGAGGAAAAATACTGGTAAATATGAGGAATTGAAAATCAATCAAATGCAAATATAAACTAATAAAATTTATACTATGTTAGTATTTCTGACTTCAAACTCATATTTGTATCTTTTTATCGTCAATTAAAAATAGTTGAAGAATGGGCACAAGTTCCTGGTGATTATATATGGTTAACTATGAGGTGACAATTCTGAAGTATGACATGTGTCTGTATGGTATACATCTTTTCTCTCCCTAATATCTGCACCATTTCCATGCTTGCCAAATTATGTTACATCTGGTTAAATGACTCAGTTCAAATTAAAATGTGACCACTATTCTTTGTTCCCTACAAAACTTGTTTTTTAATGATTTCTATTTAATATTAAACAAATGCAATTTTCCAGATTGTTTAGAAAAGCCATATTTTTATTTTTTTCTAAAAAGTTTTGTTTCATTTAGTAATCATTTCAAAGTTTCTTCTTGTTTATTTTCAAAATAGTACATCATACAATTCCAATGTAATAATTTACAGTACATAAATATTAATTTGATTAATATTTAAATATTATCTAATGTTAATAAAATATTATATAAAATAGCCTATTACTAGTCTTTTTTAGACATTTCACAATATGTTGACTATGTTTCAATATGATTACTAATAGCTAAAGAGCTGTATAAATTCCACTCTCTTTGTTCCCATGAATGTGTTCATATAGAGGTATGAGAAAGTGATTCCTTCTAAACAGTATACAGAGAAAGCACTGGCATCATAGAATCAGATAACAGTGGTCCGTAGTAGACAATGCATTCATTATGAAAATCAGAGTGAAACACTTGAAAGACTGACAAAACTTGTATAGTTGCCAGAAACATACCTTAATACAAGGAAGGAGAGACAGAGAGGGAGGGAAAGTGAGACAGAGAGAGAGAGAGACAGAAAGAGAGACAGACAGACAGACAGACAGACAGTAGACAGGCAGACAGAAGAAAGAGAGAGAAAGAGAGAGGGAGGTTGTTCTCTTGATATTATTAGAATTATCAAGACACTCAGTAACAAAACAGGAGGTGCATAATAGGAAACAGTGGAGGAAACACTTTTATAACTTAACAAACAGTGAGAGTACTAACAGCCTGCTGTTTAAGAAAGTTTGTCCCGGGGATAGTTAAACCACAAGACCTTGCAGAAAGCAAAGGTGTCTAAGGAAATGTGTTGTTACCCCCTAGGTAACTATGCACTCTGCCTGGGTGAACTGATGTGTGTAAATTAGCATGAGGTCCCAAACGAAAACCAAATAAATCCAATATGAGGGAAAGATATCAAACTGAGAGGATGAGAAAATATTGGAGGAGAACCCCTGTCTGTTTTTCCAATTGCTTTCTTACTAGCTTTCAAAGGAATGTGTTTGGGTGAGAAAGAGTTTGATTTTCAGAGCCACGGATAATTTTTTTTATGTATAAGAAACAGTGGGAGGTAAAAGAAAACACTGCCTAGGGATAGGCTATGCAAGCCTGTAATATCTAAGAAGATTCACTGATTTGAGCAAAATTTTCTATTCTTAAACATCAATATACGTCAGCAAATTTAATGTATTTGAAGGAATATCTCTATCTTTCTTGTTTAGAAAATGTTTATAGACATGAAATATTAAGTGTAATTTATTTTAAACAAAGTTAAGCATTATGTTCTTGTAAGAATGTACTTGATAATCTGGGACTATTTCTTTCAACTGTGTTTTGCAGTTACATCATTATTTGTCTGAGTCATGCCTTGAGACACACATACAATAAACTGGACACAAATGATAGTACACAGTTACCAACAAGGTAACAAAGTTTACTGGTTTACAAAAAGTATTTTCTAATGAATGATGCTGACTCTAAGTCCAAATGTGGGTTTAAAAAGCTATAAATAGAGATTAGTTTCCTTGTTATCCCTGATGGTTTATGGGAGGAACTCTGGTAAAGGTTTTAACGCATTAAGGCCACACACATATAATTAATCTATACTGAGCTTTATGGAAGGAAAGATGCAGGCTTCCAGAAGACAGTCTATAAGGGAAAGAAGGAGAATACTATATTATATGCTCTCAGAAATAAAATATGCCTCATTTTCTTGTAATACTTTTATTGTATGTTTATGGTGTTTTACTTGCTTGTATAAGTGTGTACTAGATGCATTCCCATTGTCTATGGAGATTAGAAGAGGACATGGGATCCCCTAGAACTGAAGGTAACTGTGGCAGTCAGTTGCTATATAGGCACTAAGAATCTGATCTTTATGTTAAGAATGTAACCTTGATCATTGTTAAAAGTAACACATCCTCTTAGCTGATGCATAGGCATCTTTCCACTCCATATATCTTCATGGCACGAACTCCATATCTGACAGAGAGGGCTGATCTCCAAAATTTACAAACATCTCAAGAAGCAAGTTTCCAAAATACCAAAGGATTCAATTAAAAAGTGGGGTACAGAACTAAACAGAGAATTCTCAATAAAGGAGTGTAAAATGACTGAGAGACACACAAGAGAGTACTCAACATCCTTAGTCATTAGGAAAATGCAAATCAAAGCAACTCTGGGATAGACTCGTATGTCAAAAGGGGGTAACAGAACCCCCTGGGACTGGAGTTACATAGACAATTGTGAGCCAAGATTTGGGGGCTGGAATTTGTTCCTAGGTTCTCTGGAAAAGTGACATATGCTCTCAACCACTGAGCAGTCTCTGTGGCTCATTTTATACTTTCACTAGTATTTGTTGTTTTAGATAACTATGAATAAAAATTCTGAGCTATTATTGATTCACTGTAAAAACTAATATAATTATATATTAGTTTATCATATCATAACTATATACTATTTCATAAAATTTAAAATAAGCAACTTATTTAATGCTCCATGAAAGTAAATTACAGATTGTAAAATTTTCGACTACCAGTTAGTTATCTTACACCATCCTATGGTGAGAAGTCACCTTTCAGAAGAATGTATCCATTATTATTGACATGAAAATTTAATTGTCAAGAAATTATGGTTGATGCTGTAAATATGCACAAGTAATTTGTCTATCAACAGATTCAGTGAAAATTGGTTTTGAGGGGGAAAAAAGACATTACACACAATTGGAGAGGAAGATGATGTATTCTAAGCCCAAAGTGAACATTCATATGAATTCCTCTTGATGAGTGCCTCTTGATTTTGACTTTTCATTTCTTTTACTAAACAAACTACAAAATCCACATTCTTCTCCAAGAAGTTCAAATCAATTTGACATGTATATATCTTTAGACATATAATTTAAGCAATTCAAATTATGTTAATGTCATTATGATTTCCTAATTGTAGTAGGGCAGATTTTATTCTCCACTGACTTTTATTCATGAAAGTGTAGAGAATTTTTTAATTTAAACCACTGATGATATCAGATGCAATACAATTTCATCTATGTTACAAAACTTTAGTTTGGAATATATTGCCTCATTACATTATGAGGTCAAATGGTAGTTTGAATATAATAGCCTGTATAGTGGCACTATTAGAAAGTGTGGCTTCGTTGAAGTTGTGGTTTTGAAATGTGCCAATGTGAAGGTAGGCTTTAAGGTCTCATATGTCCTCAAATCACACCTAATATCTCAGGTTATTTCCTGTTGCTTGCATATCAAGATGTGAAACTCATAGCTCCCTTATAACATATCCAACTGCATGGCACCATGAAACTCAATGATTATAATGGACTGAACCTCTGAAGAGCAAACCACCCAATTAAATGTACTTTATAAGATTTGCCTTGGACTGCTATAGATCATCCCCTTTCGGCAGGAGCCATGCACCCATGATTCCTGATATTCTTTTCCACCAATGGGACAAGGGGACCAGGTAAACCAGGCAATGTATCTGGGCCTGCCTTCCAGTGCCTGGGAACTGCCAGAGAGCCTCCCCTCCCCGGGGAAGGATACACACCCCAGTTGCCTGGTGTTCTTCTCCACCCATTGAACTAGTGCCTGCTGACCACCAGTGAGCATTCTCTCCCACTGCGAGCCTATGCACCCCAGTTACTTTCTTCTTCTACACTCACCAGACCAGGCAATTAGGGGTCAGTTTCTGGGCCAATATTCCAGTGCCTGGAGACTGCCACTGAGCCTCCCATCAAGGAGGAAGAGAAAGCACCTCAGATTCCTGGTCTTCTTCTTCACCCATGGGACCAGGACTAGGACCAGGAAGAGAAGAACTAACGGAATATTGTACTTGCTTGCACGAACGGAAAGGGAATTCTGGTCCCTTAACCACCAGACCAGTAAGGGGCTCTTTCTGCACCCACTGGAAGAAAGGATGGGAAAGAGACAATATAAAAACAAACTCAACAACAGAAAAACAAACATGACACTGCCAGATTCTTAAGACTCGCACCAGCAAGACTCCAACATTCCAATGAAAATGAAGCAGAAAAGAATGACCTTAAAAACAACTTCATGAAAATGATAGAGGCCCTAAAAGAGGATATAGGAAAATCCCTAAAAGAAATGGAAGAAAAAGCAAACCAAAAAATTCAATAAATGAAAAAAACAAAATATGCAAGAAATGGAAGTAAAAACAAACCAAAAAATGCAAAAAATGGACGATAGACAAAACAATAATTGCAGGAAACAACTCAAACAGTGCAAGGGTTGAAAACTGAAATAGAGACAATAAAAAACACAATCTGAAGGAAGGATGGAAAAAGAGAAGCTGGCCAAATGGTCAGGTACTAGAGATACAAGCATAACCAACAGAATACAAGAGATAGAAGAGAGAATCTCAGGTGTGGAAGATACTCTACGAGAAATTGATTCATCAACCAAAGAAAATCTTAAGTCCAACAAATACCTAACACAAAACATCCAGGAAATATGGGACACCATGAAAAGACCAAACCTAAGAATAATAGGTATAGAAGATGGTGAAGAAAAACACCTCAAATGGGCAGAAAACAAAGCCCCACACACTTAGAGTGGGAGACTTCAACACCCCACTCTCACCACTAGACAGGAATACCAGACAGAAACTTAAGAAAGAAGCAAATAGGCCAATAGAATTTATAACTAAATTGGGATTAACAGATATCTATAAAACATTCCATCCAAATAAAAAGGAATATAACTTCTACTCAGCACCATATGCAACCTCCTCAAAAATCGACCATGAACTAGGAACATATCAAAACTCAACAGGTTCAAAAAATTGGAATATAAGACCTGCATGAGTTAAAATAAGAATTCAACAACACAAATTGAAAAAAAACCTACAAAGCCATGGAAATTGAATAATGCATAAATGCACAATGCCTAGGTCAAAGAAGAATTGAAAAAAAATTAACAACCTCCTCAATTCAATGAGGATGAAGAAATAACATACCCAAACATATGGGACACTTTGAAAGCAGTGCTTCGAGAGAAGTTCATAGAACTAACTGCCCACATGAAGAAACTGGAGAATAGTTACACTAGAGAATTAAAAGCAAAACTGAAAGCTCTAGAACACAAAGAAGCAAACTCACCTAGGATGAGTAGATGCCAGGAAATAATGAAACTGAGGTCTAAAATCAATAAAATAGAAACTAGGAAAACAATACAAAGAATTGATGCAAAGAAGAGTTGGTTCTTTGAGAAAAATCAACAAGATAGAAAAAACATTGTCCAAACTTACCAAACAGCAGAGTGTGAATATACAAATTAGCAAACCCAGAAATGAAAAGGGGGACATAACAATGGACTCTGAGGAAATTTAGAAAATCATCAGGTCATACGTTGAAAACCTGTACTCCATAAAATTAAAAAATTTAAAGGAAATGAACAATTTTCTGGATAGCTATCACTTGCCAAAATTAAATCAAGTACAGATAAGCAATTTAAATAGACCGATAACCCTTGGGGAAATAGAAGCATTCATCAAAAGCCTCCCAACCACAAAATCCCAGGCCCAGATGGCCTCAGTACAGAATTCTACCAGAAATTCAAAGAGAAGCTTATATCAATTCTTCTCAAAGTATTCCATGCAATAGAAGCAGAAGGGTCTTTGCCAAACTCTTTCTAAGAGGCTTCAATAAACTTGATACACATGTAACACAAAGACACAACTAAGAAAGAGAACTTCAGACCAATATCCCTTATGAATTTTGATGCAAAAATACTCAATAAAATACTGGAAAATCGGATCCAAGGCACATCAAAACAATTATTCACCATGATCAAGTAGATTTCTTTCCAGGGATGCATGGTGGTTCAACATAAAAAAATCCATCAATGTACTCCGCCATGTAAAAAAGATGAGAAACAAAAATCACAAGATCACCTAACTAGATGCAGAAAAAGCCTTTGACAAAATACAACACCCCTTCATGATAAAGGATTTGTAGAGATCTGGAATAACAGGAACATACCTAAACATCATAAAAGCTACATATAGCAAAACAAAAGCCAACATCAAACTAAATTGACCGAAATTCAATGCGATTCCACTAAAATCAGGAACAAGACAAGGCTGTCCACTCTCTCCATACCTTTTCAATATTGTACTTGAAGTTCTAATTATAGCAATACGACAACAAAAGGAGATCCAGGGTATACAAATTGGAAAGGAAGAGGTTAAACTTTCACTATTTGTAGATGATATGGTAGTTTACAAAAGTGATCTAAAAAACTCTACCAGGGAACTCCTACAGCTGATAAATACCTTTGGCAAAATGGTAGGATACTATGTCAACTGAAGAAAACAACTAGCCTTACTATATAGAGACAATAAAATCGCTTGAGAAAGAAATCAGAGAAACATCACTCTTTACAATTGCCACAAACAAAACATAAAATTCCTTGAGGTATAAACAAGTGAAAGACCTGTATCAGAAGGACTTTGAGTCTTTAAAGAAATTAAAGAAGACATCAGAAAATGGAAAGATCTCCCATGCTCTTGGATAGGTAGGATCAATGTAGTAAAAATGGTAATCCTGCCAAAAGTAATCTACAGATTCTATGCAATCCCAATTAAAATAACAGCACATTCTTCTAAGACCTTGAAAGAATAATAATCAATTTTGTATAGAAAAACAAAAGATCCATGATAGCTTAAACAACCGTATTCAACAAAGCAATATCTGGACGCATCACCATTCTTGACTTCAAGCTTTTTTTTTCTTTTCTTTTCTTTTTTTTTTTTTGGTATTTACGAGACATGGTTTCTCTGTATTGTTTTGGAGGCTGTCGATCAAGCCTGGCCTCGAACTCACAGAGATCCACCTGCCTCTGCCTCCCGAGTCCTGGGATTAAAGGCATGCACCACCTCTGTCCGGCGACTTCTAGCTTTTTTATAGAGCTCTATTCCTGATAACAGCTTGGTATTGGCACAAAAATAGACAGATAGGCCAATGGAATAGAATTGAACTCCCTGATATTAACTCTGGTACATGAAGTAGCAAGTTTTAAATGAAGTTAGTAGTGGAAATTAACACAGAATGACTCTAGCACAGGGAATGTGACAAAAGAAAGATAAACTCTTACTCCCTACTTTTAGTTTGCACATGTAAAAAGTATCTAAATTGTTTATAGACGATAAAAATCAATTTTCATGAGTAGTTAGTGCCAATATAAATTACTTAAATGTGTTTGCAAATATTTCAAAATTATACATATATATATATAATTTAGTTATTTTAAGTATATATGTAAATACATGTGTGTTTTTTAGCCTTATTAAAGACAGGAATGTGTACTTCTTTTGTATTATTTTCTATCTCTGCAAGAGTCTTTCCATCTCATGAACATACCAGACTTAGTATTAATTGTCACTTTGGGCCCGGAGGTTTCCTTTAGTATTAACTGTTATTTCTCAAGATAATTGAATAGCTAATCCCCTACACTTATTCAACTTATCCACACTATTTATCAAATGTAGTATATAGGTGTAGTGGCTTGAAATAAAATGACCCACAAAGGAACTGACACTATTCGGAGTTGAGTACTTGTTGTAGGAAGTGTGTCACTGTGAGACTGAGCTTCGAGGTCTCCTTTGCTCAAGCTTCCCTCAGTGTCACTTCCTCTTGCCTGAAAGATGTAGAAGTCTCAGCTCATCCAGTACCATGTCTTGCTGCATGCCACCATGTTCCCTGTCATGATGATAATGAACTGAAGCTCTGAAAGTGTAAGTTAGCCAATCCAATTAAATGTTTGCTTTATAAGAGTGGCCATGTTCAAGGCATTTCTTCACAGCAATGGAAACCTTAAATAACACAACAAATATCACTGTCTTGACATATATGAGACACTTTCATGGTGTTGATAGAGGTAATGCCCAAGATCCACTTCAAAACTAAACAGACATAATTTAGAACAGGGATCTAGAGTAAATAGCAAATACTACTCTTCTTAAAAATATTTTTAAGTAGCAATGAACTATCTTCTAATGAAATTCTGATACATTCAAAATCAGTTCCTTTCTCCCACATCTTCAGAAAAAGCTTCTATCTACAGCAGATGAGAAAATATGGAAACTTGAAGTCATAAAATATTCAGAAGGTGAGTTATCTTAGAATATGTAGTTATGAATGGTATCAAATTCCTCTTTCATATCTCAGGGAACCATGGAGAAGAAGTAGAAATAATGTAAGAGCCAGAGGGGATGGGGAACACCTAGAAAATAAGGGCTTTAAATAACTATGATCAAAACACATATGAACTCACGCACTGAGGCAGCATGCAGAGTTGGTGTGCATCAGGTCCTCTGCAAATGTATTATGACTTGTTTAGAGTTTTTATGGAATTGCTGAGTGTGCAAACAAGTGGATCTCTGTTTCTAATGCCTTCTCTTGGATTCTTTCTCTTCTGTTACTTCTTCCTGGTCCTAGTCCTGGTCCCATGGGTGGAGAAGAAGAATCAGTGGGAGTCCCCAGGCACTAGAACATGGGCCCAGATTCAGGCCCTGGTTTGCCTGGTTCCGTGGGTGGAAAAGAAGACCAGAGAGTTGGTATGTGGGGGTGTATTTATGTATACATGTATCTCTTTATCTGCATCTCTTTCTTGTGCTTTTCCTTTGGCCCTTTTTAAAAAATTGGTTGTTTTGTCCTATTCCTATTTGTTTTTGCTTTGTCTTATTTCATTTTTATTTCATTACTTTTTCTTAGATGCCTATTAGTTTTCTAATGATAGACAAAAAGTGTGTAGCTGCATATGGAAGGGGAGTTGGGAAGGAACTAGGAAGGCGATGCTGAAGTGAAACCAAAATCAGAATAAACTATGAATAAATATCTATTCTCAATTTAAAAAGTTAAAATTAAAATTAAATTATAATCCAAGCTTTATTTTTAAAGATATTAGCAAGAAGTGGTTAAGGTGCTAGCAAAACTTTGCTTTTAATATATAAATTTTAAACATATTTGATAATTCAATGTGAAATTATCATTGATCCAAGTATGGCAGCCTATACCTTTAATTTCTGAAATCATGAAGCAAAGAAAAACAAAGACCAAACTTACCTTAAGTTAAACACAAGAAAAATTAAAAATTATAATGAAAATATGGAGAATATAAACATGAGAATAAGAATGGAGACAAGAAGATCACCCAAAGAGACAGTTAGGTAGACTGACCAAGGTATATGGCAGAATCAAATTAACAACCAAGATTAATTTTCTCTTTTCCAATATTGAGGCTCTCGGAAGAATTGGCAGTGGGAAAACAACATCATCAACAAACAAACGCACACACATACACACATGTGTATGTATACATACAGATTTATATATAAATGAAGAAATATTTTACAACCAAGATTTCAATTCTTTCACTCTTTTTTAATATAGAAGAAGAAAATAATTTTCTTAGGGCTATTATGAAGAATAAAATCTGTCTTCTGAAAGTCAGGTGGTACAAATACAAACAGCATGGGAGAGCTTGAGAGCCAGGTCTCGAGCAGAATATAGAATTATTGGTTCTGCATACTGTTCAGAGTGGCATGGAATTTTAAATAACAACTGTTTGTTTCTAAATTTCCCAAAATTATATTTTCAGGTTGCAGGTTTTGATGGTGGGTGATTACAAGGACCAAAAGTGAAACAAGAAAGACTTACCTACCAGGAAAGAATTGTACCATTTGGTAACCAAATATGTAAGCATTTACTAGCTTCAATTAATCACAGCACCTTGACAGTATACAAGACTATTAATTAGCACTCAATGTCAAATAGTGTGATCTAAGTGCAGAATTGGATATTTCTACACAAATAGAATAAAAGATGATTGTCTCCATAGACTGTGACAGCATTTGAACAAAATCCTGCATACTTTTATAATAAACAGGTTCTTGTACCAGGGGTTTGTAACACAATATTGTTAAAATAATAGCAATCTTACACATATAAATAAAATTGTCAGATGACTGTATTTTACCTTTAGTTGGGAAGAGAGCATTAAAAGGAAAAACAATCAGTTTATGATCAATTCTTTTTTCAAAAGAATGCCTAGAGAATAAACATATTAACAGAACAGTCCTTTCTCTAAATATGTATGAGAAAACTGAATTTTATTCACAAATTATAAAATTGGAAGTTTTATTGTCAGCATATACAAAAACTGACAAAATTACACATAAACCCAAATAGGAGACCCAAAAATATGAAATTCTCAGATAAAACAGTAGACATCTTATCGAATTGCTTCTAGGGAAAACTTTCTTAGCTAATAAAAACAAGAGGTAACAAAGTAAAGAAAAAGATACAAATCAAACATTATTAATATAAAAACACATTAACTAAAATACAATTATTGACATTACAAATCATAGTATAATTACTATGATGAAAAAGACAAATATAACTTAACTGCAAAACAAAGAGTTCACACTTTACAAAAAGAGAAGGAGAAGATGAAACATATCTGAAAAGACAACCCCTAAAAGAAATAGGACAACTTTCAATGGAACACCTGAAAGATACTTGATGAATTATTTATTAATATCACACAAGTCAAAACCATAATGAGATACTACTTCTCATGCACTGATATGGGCAAAAAAATAAAAGAAGACAGATGGTGTTGAGGCTTGGCAAAGATGGGGGAAAATTAAACTCTTATAGACTGCGTTTCAGAATGGAAGATGGTAGAAACATTTTAAAGGTTTGGCAGTTCTTCAAAAATATAACGCTACCATATGATCCAGCAAATTTGCGTCTCTGTATACCTCCAAGAGTAATAAAAACATATGTCAACACTCAAATTTGTATAAGCATGTTTACAGTTGAATTAGTCATATCCAAAAATTAGAGGAGCAAAATGACTATAAACTGATGGTTTAATAAATAAAAGACGTGCCCCAAATGGCACTTTCACAAAAATGGATTGAACTTGGGAAAATATTGTACTACCATCACAAAAGAAAACATATTGTGCCATTTTATTTAAATGAAATGTTCATCATCATAAATGGGGACAAAATGCAGTATTATTTGCATATTAATAGAGAGTGTTAGAAGTGAAATTCAGTTCATTGATGAAATTTTATAAAGTTGAACGTTTTTGCATTCATGTATATCTGCGTACATATTAAGAATATTAAATTCCACTCTTTAAACAAGTTAACTAAGTGTTATGGTGTTGTATCAATATAGATTTTTAAGTAATTGAAAAACACATTAAATAGATTTATGTTTCATCATTTTATTGTGTTTTTCAATACAGAAGTGAAGGGAATGGCATCTGAACAATACTTAAAAGAAACAAAAAAAGAGGAAAGACTGGATATGTTGAGATGATCAGTGGGTAGATGATAATTTACTGACAAGTTTGATGACCTAAGTTTGATATTAGGACAAACATATTAGGAGAACCAACCCCACAATACCTACCATGGCAATGAAGACACATGCATTAACATGCAAATAATACTGTATTTTGTCCCCATTTATGATGATGAACATTTCATTTAAATAAAATGTCACAATGTTTTCTTTTCTGATGGTAGCGCAATATTTTTCCAAGTTTAATCCATTTTTTTGAGAGCGACATTTTCTTCCTTTGTTGAACTCACAGACTTCTTTAATGTTTAGACTGTGTGAGTTTCTGAAGATTACTGGAGTAGTCTGCAGTTTTCATACAACTCAAGTTATCTCTAATGCATACCGTAATATTATAATGGTGTTTTACCACCTCTATGCTACATGGTTCTTTAAGGAAAAGAAGAGAGATCAGCTCTGGCATGGTGTTAATATTCTGTGGTAATAGATACCTTCTGCATACAATATTTTAGTTCAGTTGTATACACATTCTACAAAAATTGTCAAACTGTCATATTGAAAACTCTTATACTATAATTTTACATAAACTTTTAAACAGCAAGTAAAGGGTTTATAGGGCTACCTCTTGTCCAGAAAGAGCACATCAATCTCAATAATGACAGTCTCTTAAGAGTTACAGATTTTATATATAAAGAAACAGAATTCTTTGATTATGTGACAAATTAAAAATAACCAAAATTTATTTACCAAGTAGTCACATTGACTCTGTAACTTTGTATTCATACCCAAGTAGATAATTAGGCCCCTAGTAATGGACATGCATTTTGTAATAAATAATACTTCAAACAACAAAAATGCTTAACTTGTGATTCAAAATATATAAATCACACATGTATGAAATGTTCAATTATTGAGGCTCCGAATTAACATGAAATAAAAATTCAGAAACTTCATGTTCACATAAGTTCACATAAAAAGCAAGTCAATTATAAATGGTTGTATCTACAAATCTTCTAAAGCTTAATCCACAATTTCAACTCTACGATGAAAGATGAAACATGACAATATGATATTAAATTAAACATACTGTGAATATACTTTTGTTTTTATAAGATTGCTGCATTATTTGTCAGAGCACTACAAGTAAAATTTTAAAATAATGAGCAACATAGATCAAAAATGATGAACTGGCTTCAAAGAAAGAATGCTATAACAACCAGAAAATTAAATCACTGTGAAAATAAGATGCATATTTAAACAGAAATAAAACCCACTATCAGCACAGTTAAATTTTAATATTAATGTTGTTAGTCACACATTTTAAGGCAATGGTCATACACTATTTTATGTAAATAAATGTGTACATTTAATATATAAAATAGTATCATTTAACAATTTGAAAGAAGTAGAAAAAATTGCAGTTTCAAATTCAAATTTTAAAAATTTTCTCAGAAGCATCATTTTATTTAAAGTATATAATAACACCAGAAAGAATTAAACATTTTTTGTCATAGTGTAATGGTGTGGAAAGCATAAGCCATAAAAGTTTTCAATTTAGATAATTTACATAAAAATGTATAAAATATGCTGTTATTTTATCATCAATATGTTACATTCTTAATGTTTCAACAAAATTTCAAAGAACAGATATTTTTGGTTGTGAGCCTAGCCTTTAACTACTGAGCCATATCTCTAGCTCAATGATCAGATGTTTTAAAGTACTAATATGCCTAAATTTTCCTGAATGGAAATAAATAAATATGGATGTAAACAAGTATACTTCCTGAAATTGTATACTATATTTGTTTAATTTTGTGAAGTTTCATTTCTTTAGAGACACATGTTAATATTAATTTAGCATCCTAATACCTCACTGAAATCATTTTTATTCGCAGCATTGTTTTGATGTAGCCCTTAACTCTTTTGCCAAACATAATAAAATATCCTTTCTCATAATTTAGTTGCATATATTACTTTCATATATTTGATCACTCTACATGTTATTGTATGACATTGTAAAACAACAAATTTTAGACTATTGTCCTACTCAGTAATATAAAAATATCATCTACTATTTATCTTCACCTACATTTACTAGTCTGTGACTATATTTTGATTATTAAGTAACTTAATAAGTAACAAAACATAGCTCAAATATATTTTTCATTATTCTTTGTATTTGTGATTGTATATTTGAAGCAAATTCACACTATGAAGCCTAAGGTAGCCTAAAACTCATGATCCTCTCATTCAAATCTCTGGAACACTATCTGAACAAACTTGTGTAAATCTGTGATATATATTTGATAAAACTAGTACTCATAACAGAACTTTGAAAGTTTGTAAATACACTTAAAAATGTATTGAAGTTATATTACAGTAATTAATTTAACTGATGAATAAGGATAAAACCATAAAGTTCTTATTCCATGCAAAAGATAAATTACATAAACAGTCTGCCCATATTTCATGTATTATGTTAGAAATAAGGTCAGTTGTGCTTTATCCAAAAATTTGAGAGTGGGTAAAGTTTTACATGATGTGTTAGGAATTTAATATTATGAGCAAGTACATAATTATTTGATTAAAATATTCATTACATCACATGCAATAATCTTTAATAAACAAAAGTAATATTTTATGAAGGGAAATACAGATTACTAGGAAATGCCTCATAATAACTGATTGTTTCACATGGTGGAACATTTCACTCACCTAGGGAGATGTATTTTATGGTTTGTGACTTCTGTTTACAGTATTCCAAAGATGATGGTTTGAACAGCTGCTATGTTTCATTACTCTCAGAGAAAGATAATAACAAATACAGTAGCAATATAACTCACTTGTATTTGAATAGGCATAAGGAAATAATTACACATGCATATTCAGCATGCATTCACTTAACTTCTCCCACATATTTTCCTATGATTAATAAAATATACCTTCTTTTTTCTTTTTTAACTTAAATTAAAAACAATATCATTTTACATACCAATCCTAGTTCCCTTTCCCTTTCATCCTCATGAACAATGAGTTAGAAGAATTTGTGAACATCACTATGCAGTATATTAATACTGGCATACATTCTTTGACACACTCCTTACTAAAGGATATTCCAGTCTTCTTTATTTCAATCAAAGCAGATTTTAGAACTCTTCTCTCTTCTGCTGTATTGGTTTTCAAAAGCAAACAGGGGAGGAAAACATAGGAGGATCCATGATTGCACTGCTACACAGGCACTCATTTTCATACCTCAAGAGTATTCCCTATCCAGGCCTTGACCAATTGCTCTTGGAAACAGAAGTCTTGGTAAAGGAAGCCCTGCTATATGTTGTACGTATGGAGCTACATTGAGGGTGGGGAAAAGCTCTTGGCCATAGGTCTAACCCACAAGGAAAGGCTTTTCTCAAAATCCAGTCATCTCAAACATCAAACTATTACAATGATTTCTAGAAGAGTTTTGAGTTTT
The DNA here is from genome assembly GCF_017639785.1 of Mesocricetus auratus. Classification (NCBI taxonomy): domain Eukaryota; kingdom Metazoa; phylum Chordata; class Mammalia; order Rodentia; family Cricetidae; genus Mesocricetus; species Mesocricetus auratus. The sequence continues at coordinate 38,839,287 of NW_024429180.1, read as the reverse complement.
GATGCAGTTTTCTGTTTTTTTTTGTTTGTTTGTTTGTTTGTTTTGCTTGTTGATAGTTTCATTTTTTTCTTAGGATTAGAATAGTATATAGGCTGATTAGAAGGTATCCATCCTGCTCATTTAGCTTCTGTATGATGATGTACAAGACAGGCACAGCATGAATCATCACATCCAACATAGTTAGGTAAAAGGTGAAGGTCAGGGTACATACTGCCTTAAGGTGGCCTAACCCAAAGTTCGATTGTGTGGATTAACTTACATGTGGAGTTATCAAAAGATATGTTCATTTTCCTGTGCTAATGTTGTATCATGTACCTCACTGAAGCTTGGCATTTGAGATAATATATATGCTGTTATATATCTATTTATAACTAAATTGTGAAATATGAAAAAAATAAATACAGAGGTCTGCTAATATTTCAAAGACTTTGTGATAAAATATATGGAAACATCTGAAGCTCATAAAACATAACCTTGCCTTGTATGAGGAAATACTTCACTGTATAGTGAAGAAAATGGGGCTCTCTCAGAAAGGTAGAGAGAGCTAAAAGTGGATTTTCTTCTATCTAATGGCCACACATCATCACAATGATGGGTGGAGCTTATATAAGGCTCCTTAGTAATTTGTGTGATCATTCTGAACTCCAAGGGAGACCTTCACATGAGTAAATCACCCAGCTATTACACATGTAACAGTGATAATGTTCTGTTTCAAAATTATTTTAATCTCTATTTGTGAAACACTCAAGACAACAACAATGTTCTAATAGCCTAATTTTTATTACCAGTGCAAAACACCATTTTTCAGATTTCCTCTAATGTAACCATTTGTGCAGTTTTACATAATATGAATTAAGACAGAAAAATATATTATGACAACCTATAATTAATTTATAATTATTAAAATAATAAAATTTATACAATAATTGATCTGTAATATATATTTTCTAATTATGTGTTTTCTGTTAATATGAATCATTTCCATTTGGATCTTTACTAAGAATGAAATAAGAGTCAGAATGAATTGTATTTGCAGTCTTTCACAAATGATAACTCTGGAATAACAGTTTATAAAATATTGTTCTATAAGATAAATATTTCATAGAACAGATTTGTAATTGCCAAAGCAAATGCTTAATGAAATTTGAAATAGGAAGCAGAGTACACCATATCTCACAAATGCTTGTGAAGTTATTTTTATTTAACATAATTATCAAATCAATTAATTTTTCAATGACTCATATTATCCTTTAGGGAATATGATGAGTGTCATGTCTCATCCAAAATTAATTAAGCCAGGAAAACATATAGAAAAAACACAATCTATTTTCTCTCTAAGAATCCTAATCAGCAGAATACACACTCAGAGCCAATCAGGGTATCAGTTACATATATTCATAGTTACACACGTTATTTTGTATTCATCTTTATTCTGTCAGTATTAAACCTAAAATACATATTTTGAAATGTATTTTGTCACAAGTGGTTTTATCATTGGTTTGAAAGTTTATAAATATTTACATAGTTACATATTAATTTCAAATATACCTCAAATTATATGAGGTTTATATCAGTTCTTTTAATTTGCAATGTTTCTGTTACTGTTTTCTCAAGGCAATTAAATCATCTGCAGAAAAAAATTTTCTAATCAGGGTCTCTGTGTAGCATTGGAGCCTGCCCGAAAACTACGTCTGTAGACCAGGCTGACCTTGAACTTACAGAGTTGTGCCTGCCTCCATATCCTGAGTGCTGGGATTAAAGGTTTGCTCCAATACCACCTGGATAGAAAACTGTTTTAAAAGAAAAGCTTAGCTAATAGCATCAAATCACTATGAAAACTAGACATGTAGACAATAATTTTAAAGACAGATAACTCGTTTTAGAACCTTAATTATTTAAAACAACAAATAAGTTTTATACTTGTATATTATAATTTAAATGGTATATTTATTTAAAACTAAGTATATTTTTAGACCTTTTTTAAAGAAAAAGTGAACTAACAGGCTGCCCAGCCACAGAAATACCTAAATTTTCATAGTTTTACAGAAGAATAAAGACATGAATATGATAGAAAAGATGTTATGTTGCCTATTAATCAGCTCAGTTCTTCCTAAGTTTGCTTTGCCATTAGGAAAAATAACATTTCTACACATATTTACAGGAATTTCATGTTTTTGAGTTTCTGTTGAGAAGCTGAATGTAATTCTAATAGGTCTACCTTTATGTGTTACTGGACTTTTCTAGTTGCCTCCTTTAATATTCTGTATTTGTTCTTTATATTTAGTGTTTTAGTTGCTTTGTAACAGGGGATTTTCTTTTCTTGTCCAATCTATCTGGTGTTTTGTAAGCTTCTTGCAGCTTTATAGGTATGCGCTTTAGGTGAGGAAATTTTTTTCTATGATTTTGTTAAATATATTTTCTGGGATTTTCAGCTACTATCCTCCTTCTGTTTCTATTATACTTTTTTATTAATTTTTTTATTTTTATGTTTAAATTTATATTAGAAATATGGTTGGTTCACAAGTAAGTTCCAGGTCCCTCTCCCTTTCCCTCTCCTCCTCCCGTACCCTCACCCCAACTCCCCCATTATACCCTCATTTCTCCAGGGAGGGTGAGGCCCTCCATGGGGGTGTCCATAGTCTGTCATTTCGTCCAGGGCAGGCCCTAGACCCTCCCCACAAGAGATCAGGGTGACAGTTCATCTCACATTGTTGGATGGGAGTCCAAAGTCCACGAGTATACTCAGGATGTATACTGATTTACTGCCCAAGGCACAATAGATTACCCACGCCTCCTCACTGGCACCCCCATTCAGGGGGTCTTAATCAGTCCCATGTTGGATTCAAGAGTTAACCCTTCACAGGTCATCTGTTTCTAGGGTTAAAACAGCCCAGTCTTAACTCCTTTGGTCATCAGTCCTCCCTCTCTGTTACTGGCTTTCTTGAGTTCACCTCAGTACTTAGCCGTGGGAGTCTACCTCTTCTTCCATCAGCCACTGAATGAAGGTTCTGTTTTCCTGACTCTGCATTGGTCTACTTCTCTATTTTTGTGCCAATACCAAGCTGTCTTCAGGACTATAGCTCTATAATAGAGATTGAAGTCAGGGATGGTGATGCCTCCGGACGTTGCATTGTTGAACAGGGTTGTTTTGGCTATCCTGGGTCTTTTGTTTTTCCATACAAAATTGATTATTGTTCTTTCAAGATCTGTGAAGAATTGTGCTGGGATTTTAATGGGGATTGCATTGAATCTGTAGACTGCATTTGGCAGGATTGCCTTTTTTTGTTTTTTGCTTTTTTTTTTTTGGTTTTTGCGAGACAGGGTTTCTCTGTATTGTTTCAAAGGCTATCGGTCCAGCCCGGCCTTGAACTCACAGAGATCCGCCTGCCTCTGCCTCCCAAGTGGTGGGATTAAAGGCATGTGCCACCACCGCCCGGCAGGATTGCCATTTTTACTACATTGATCCTTCCTATCCAAGAGCATGGGAGATCTTTCCATTTTCTGAGGGCTTCTTTAATTTCTTTCTTTAAAGATTCAAAGTTCTTGCGATACAGGTCTTTCACTTGTTGGGTTAGCGTTACCCCAAGGTATTTAATGTTGTTTGTGGCAATTGTAAAGGGTGATGTTTCTATGATTTCTTTCTCAGCATTTTATCATCTGTGTATAGTAGGGCTACTGATTTTCTTGAGTAGATCTTGTAGCCTGCCACTTTGCTGAAGGTGTTAATCAGCTGTAAGTGTTCCCTGGTAGAGTTGTTTGGGTCATTGATGTAAACTATCATATCATCTGCAAACAGTGATAGTTTGACCTCTTCATTCCCAATTTGTATCCCCTTGATCCCCTTTTGTTGTCATATGACAATGGCTAGAACTTCAAGTACAATGTTGAAAAGGTATTGAGAGAGTGGACAGCCTTGTTTTGTTCCTGATTTTAGAGGAATTGCGTTGAGTTTCTGTCCATTTAGTTTGATGTTAGCTGTTGGTTTACTGTACATAGCTTTTATTATGTTTAAGTATGTTCCTATTATCCCAGATCTCTCCAAGACCTTTAGCATGAAGGGGTGTTGGATTTTGTCAAAGGCTTTTTAAGCATCTAGTGAGATGGTCATGTGATTTTTGTTTTTCAGCTTGTTTATATGGTGGATTATGTTGATGGATTTTCATATGTTGAACCATCCCTGAATCCCTGGGATGAAACCTACTTGCTCGTGGTGAATGATTGTTTTGATGTGTTCTTGGATCCTATTTGCCAGTAATTTATTGAGTATTTTTGCATCAATGTTCATGAGGGATATTCGTCTAAAGTTCTCTTTCTTAGTTGTGTCTTTGTGTGGCTTGGGGTCAAGGTTATTGAAGCCTCATAGAAAGAGTTTGGCAAAGACCCTTCTGCTTCTATTGCATGGAATACTTCGAGAAGAATTGGTATAAGCTGTTCTTTGAATTTCTGGTAGAATTCTGCACTAAGGCTATCTGGACCTGGTCTTTTTTTTAGTTGGGAGACTAAATTTTCCAATTTTGTGGAGTACAGGTTTTCAAACTATGACCTGATGATTCTCTGAATTTCCTCAGAGTCTGTTTTATATCCCCCTTTTCATTTCTGATTTTGTTAATTTGCATGTTCACTCTCTGCTGTTTGGTAAGTTTGGAAACAGGTTTGTCTATCTTGTTGATTTTCTCAAAGAACCAACTCTTTGTTGCATTGATTCTTTGTATGGATTTCCTAGTTTCCACTTCATTGATTTCAGCCCTCAATTTGATTATTTCCTGGCATGTACTCCTCCTGGGGGAGTTTGCATCTTCGTGTTCTAGAGCTTTCAGCTGTGCTGTTAATCCTCTACTATAACTATTCTCCAGTTTCTTCATGTGGGCACTTAGTGCTATGAACTTCCCCTGTAGCACTGCTTTCAAAGTGTCCCACAGGTTTGGGTATGTTGTGTCTTCATTCTCATTGAATTGGAGGAAGTTTTTAATTTCTTTTGTTATTTCTTCTTTGACCCAGGAATGGTGCAGTTGTGCATTATTCAATTTCCACGAGTTTGTAGGTTTTCTGCAATTTGTGTTGTTGTTGAATTTTAATTTTAAATCATAATGGTCTGTTAAGATGCATGGAGTTATTACAATTTTTTTGATGCTGCTGAAGTTGGATATGTTGCCAAGCATGTTGTCGATTTTTGAGAAGGTTCCATGTGGTGGTGAGAAGAAGGTATATTCTTTTTTATGTGGAAGAAATGTTTTATAGATGTCTGTTAATCCCAGATGTGTCATTACTTCTATTAGACACTTTGCTTTTTTATTGAGTTTCTGTCTGGTATTCCTGTCTAGTGGTGAGAGTGGTGTGTTGAAATCTCCCACTATAAGTGTGTGAGGCTTTATATGTGATTTAAGTTTTAGTAATGTTTCTTTTACGAATGTGGATGTCTTTGAATTTGGGGCATAGATGTTCAGGATAGACACTTCATCTTGGTGGATTTCGCCTGTGATGAGTATGTAATGACCTCCGTCAACTCTTTTGATTGATTTTATTTTAAAGTCTAATTTGTTAGATATTAGGATTGCTACCCTGCTTGTTTCTTGGGTCCATTTGATTGGAAAATTTTTTCCCAACCTTTAACTCTCAGGTAATGTCTGTCTTTGAGGGTGAGGTGTGTTTCTTGTATGCAGCAGAAGGATGGGTTTTGTCTTCGAATCCATTTTGCTAGCCTGTGTCATTTTATGGGTGATTTAAGGCCATTGATGTTGAGGGATATTAATGATGATTTATTGCTCATTCTTTTTTGATTAGCAATGGTTGTGGTTGTTGGAATTATGTGTGGAATTTCACCCCTTCGTTCTTTTGGCTGTGGTAGAGAGGGATTCTCTAATGCCTATGTTTTTCAAGTTGTAGTTAACTTCCTTGGGTTGGAGTTTTCCTTCCAAAACTTTCTGTAGGGTTGGATTAGTGGATACGTATTGCTTGAATCTAGTTTTGTCATGGAATATCCTGTTTTCTCCATCTACAGTGATTGAGAGCTTTGCCAGTTAAGTAGTCTGGGCTGGCATCCATGGTCTCTTAGTGTTGTTAGAATATCTATCCAGGACCCTCTGGCTTTCAGAGTTTCCATGGAGAAATCAGGTGTAATTCTGATAGGTCTGCCTTTATATGTTATTTGACATTTTTGCGTAGCTGTTCTTAATGTTCTTTCTTTATTCTGTATATTTGGGGTCTTGATTATTATGTGGCGAAGGGACTTTTTTTGTTATCCACTCTATTTGGTGTTCTGTAGGCTTCTTGTACCTTCATTGGCATGTCTTTCTTAAGGTTGGGAAAGTTTTCTTCTATTATTTTGTTGAATATGTTATCTGCCACTTTGAGGTGGTTTTCTTCTCCTTCTTCTATACCTATTATTCTTAGGTTTGGTCTTTTCATGGTATCCCGTATTTCCTGGATGTTTTGTGTTAAGGATTTGTTGGACGTAAGATTTTCTTTGGTTGATGAATCCATTTCTCCTAGTGTATCTTCAACACCTAAGCTTCTCTCTTCCATCTCTTGTATTCTGTTGGTAATGCTTGTTTCAGTAGTACCTGACCGTTTGCCCAGCTTTTCTATTTCCAACCTTTTTTCAGATTTTGTTTTTTTTTATTGTCTCTATGTCAGTTTTCAACCCTTGCACTGTTTGCAATGTTTCTTGCAATTTTCTCTTTATCTTCTCATCCATTTGTGACATTTTATGCATTTTTTGGTTTGTTCTTTCTTCCATTTCTTGCATTTTTGGTTTGTTTTTTCTTCCATTTCTTGTATTTTTTGGTTTGCTTTTTCTTCCATTTCTTGCATTTTTTGCTCTGTGTTTTCTTCCATTTCTTGTATTTTTTGGTTTGCTTTTTCTTCCATTTCTTGCATTTTTTGGCTCTGTTTTTTCTTCCATTTCCTGCCTTTTTTTGGTTTGTTTCTTCCATTTCTTGCATTTTTTGCTTTGTTTTTTCTTCCATTTCTTTGAGGGATTTTCCTATATCCTCTTTTAGGGCCTCTATCATTTTCATGAAAGTGGTTTTAAGGTCATTCTCTTCTGCTTCATTTGCCTTGGAATGTTGCAGTCTTGCTGGTGTGGAGTCTTTACAATCTGGTGGTGTCATATTTGTTTTTCTGTTGCTGAGTGTGTTTTTGTATTGTCTCTTTGCCATCTCTTCTTCTAATGGGTGCAGAAAGAATGCCTTACTGGTCTGGAGGTTACGGGACCAGAGTTGCTTTTGGTGGGTGCTAGCACGTCCAATAATCTGGTAGTTCTTCTATTCCTTGTCCTCGTTCTGGTCCCTTGGGTGAAGGAGAAGACCAGGATTCTGGTGTGCTTAGCCTCTCACCTGGTCCCCTGGACCCTTTACTGTATCTGCTGATTTCCTGGTCTCATTGATGGGAAAGAAGACCTTGCATCTGGGGTGTTTGTCTCCTGCCGGGATTGGAAGCTCTGTGCAGTTCCCAGGCGATCCCTAGGCACTGGGACACAGGCCCAGATGCAGGGTCTATTTTACCTGAACCTGCCAGAACAGTTGTTCCCCTGGTCTCCCTGTTTCCTCTGGTTTCCTGGACCTGCCAGAACAGCTGGTCCCCTGGTCTCCCTCTGTTTCTATTATTATTATGCTTGATCTTTTCATAGTGTACCAAAATTTCTGGATATTTTTTGTTAGAAAATTTTTGGAATTAAAGTTCTCTTTGATTGATGAATCTATTTCTTCTATCATATCTACAATTCCTGAGATTCTTTCTTGCTTTCATATATTCTGTTGGTGATGCTAGAATCTGTAGTTCTTGTTAACTTATTTATATTCTCCATATCTAGAATTTTCTTTGTATTTACTTTATTGTTTCTATTTTGATTTTCATTTCTTGAACAGTTTCTTTCACCTGTCTCCCCCTTGCCCCCCTGCATGCCCTGCTTCCTGTCTCACTTGTCTCTTTTGGCATTATATAAAGGATTTATTGATTTCCTCCAATTTTATGAGTTGTCTTTTCCTCAATTTCTATAAGGGATTTATTATTTTTTCTTTTTTTTAATTTTATTTTCCAGTTTAAATTTAGATAAGAAACGAGGTTGCTTCCCAAGTGAGTTCCAGGTCCCTCTCCCATTCCCTCCCCTCCTCCCGTGCCCTCCCCCCAACCCCCCTTATTTCCCTTTAATGTACCCTCTCATCTTCATGTAGGTGGTTTTAAGGTCCTTGTCTTGTGTTTCTTCTCTGTTGAAATATTTGGATTTTACTGTCATAGATTACTTGGGTTCTCATGGTGCCACACTGCCATGTCTGTTGTTTATTCTGTTCTTACACTGGTATTTAGGAATCTCACTTTGGATTAATTATATGTTTAGGTGGCGATTTCATTTTTTTCTTTTTTGTACGGCTGTTTTTCTTTTTCTTTTGTTTCTGTTTCTTCTTTGGTTTTTGGTCTTTGTGCTCTGGAATTCTGGTGGCTGCCATGATCCCTGAACCAGTAGTGAGTCTTGCTTAAGTTGGAGGCTAGTTTAGAGTGGCTAGCTGGGCCTTTGGTAGAGACAACGGCAGGGTCTCTGTGTTTCTGACTTGTTTGGCCTACTTCCTTTATTTTCACTTTTGTGGCCTGCACTTGAATCTTGGAAGTTCACTGGGGTTGGGGGCAGGCTCCTGGTATCGGGGCTCTTCTTCTGACTGATGTGGCCTACAACTGATTAGCTGTGGTTAACCGGCATTGGGGGTAGGATCTGGCCTTGAATTGGTGGTGAGGTAGTAGTGTGGGAGTGGGATAGGTGTTTAGGAACTGAATCTAGGAAGTGGGACAGCTAAACTGGTAGGTGGTCCACTCAACTTTTCCTCTCTCTGCTGTTGCCTGCACCTGATAAGTGGATGTAGTCAGGCATATGGGGTAGGGGCCAGCTGAGAGTTGATCAGTGATGTGCTGGGGTGTGGATAAGATGGGTCTTTGGGAAACAAATCTAAGGAGTAGAACAGTTCAGTTAGCAAGCTCTCCACTCACCCATTCCTCTTAGCCCTTTCTTTTCAAGTGCTCATTAAATTAATCAAAACAGACCAAAGTAAAATGACCAAAGTAAAAGCATAGTAGTTGTATAATTCACTACAAAATGAATTGTTTATAGTAGAGTCATGCAAGGCAGATATGATAGGCATAAATTAATGATTATCTTTACCTAATAATGTGGACTTTGTGTGAAAAATTGTGAGTGCATTCAAATAACAATAAGAAAATAATTTAGATAGACACAGAGATTTGAGAGAAATATATTTCAAATCTGTATTTTTCACTTACTATTAGAATAATATCCTTTAGTCTTAAGAAAATAATGGGAGATGATCCTGTCCTATACCATTAAAACTGAGCAGAAGAAAACCCTCACACCAACCCAAGGCTGTCTTCCATGGAACGGCAAGAAAAATGTGGAATTATTACGGTGAACAAATATATGGTGGGGTTTGGAAAAAAGAAAGACAGACAGTATGGTTCATGTCCTGTTGTGGGAGCCAGATATGAATAAAGGAAAGTCCTGAGGAGGAGGTTGAGGTGGGTGACCTGTTTGCTATGGTGATGTCCATGCCTGGGCTGCTGGTGAGGGCCATGTCTGAGTCAGTGATCCTGAAGTAGCTATGGTCTATGTTGTTTGTATAGCTCCTATTGCCACATGTGGTTGTTTGAATGCAATTGGTCTCCATAATCTCATAGGGAGTGGCACTATTAGGAGGTGCAGGTTTGTTGGAGTAGGAATGGACTTGTTAGAGGAAGTATGTCACTGTGGGGGTGGGCTTTGAGATTTCCTATGCTCAGGCTACTACCCATAATCTCAGTCAAATACCCATTGAATGCAAAATCTAAGGTACTTAGCTATTCTCCAGCACCACGTCTGCTTGCATATTGCCATGTTCCCCAACATGATGATAATGGATTGAAACTTTGAAATATAACCTAGACCCCTCAAAACTACATTGTTTTATTATAAGAATTGCTGTATTTATGCTGTCTTTTCATAGCAATAAAAACCCTAAGAGACCACGAAGGACTGAAAGGATAGGGCTGCACAAAGTTCATCCCCCTGCTCCATGGCTCTGCTGCATATCACCTGCAGCACTCCATAGATTTGGTCCTATACCTCACCTGGGCAGCACAACATGGTTGACCCTGTTAGTATGGGAATGAAGGCCTAAGAGTAGGAGAACTGATTCTGCCCTCTCATTTGCCGTGTGGTGACATGGACAAGGGAAAGATTCCCCTCTTCACTGCTTTCCACTTATTGGCAGGCTAGAAAGCTGATCAAGACCTCACCTACTGCAACACTCAGAGGAGGGGCCATGTACCTCTTGTGGGGTCAGGGGTGCCAGTGAGAAGGCCCTAAGAACATGAACATGGGAAACTCAGCCCTGCCCCAAACTACCTTATCATGATGTGAGAGAGGAACAGATGTACTCATGCCTCCCCCACCACTCATTGCCTTTTGCAGGTGGGAGAGCTGGCCCTGCCATCATAAGAACAGGAAATCTGTCCAGGCACCTAACCAACTGCAACACTCAGGAAAGTGGTCCTTGCAGCTTGCCCAGGCAGCACAGTGGAGATGACCCTGTTGGTGTGGACATGGATGAATCTGCCTCGAGGACATGAGCATGGGAGAGCTGGAAACACTACTGTTGCTCTGTCATGTGGAGGTGGGTAGAGGAGAGATGTCTCCCTCTTGTCTCTCTACCCCTCAATACCAGTAGAAAAGATGTCCCTGTAGTGAGAAGATCTAGAGCTGGTTCTGCTTCTCACCAGCTGCAGCACTGAGTAAAGTGGTCCTTGCCCCTCACCTGGTAGGTTAAACATGGCTCTTATGGTGTAGATGTGTGTGAGCTGGCCTTGAGACAGCTGGGACAGCTGACCCTGCCACTTACTGCTTAATGCATAGAGAAAGCAACCAGAGACAGTACTGGATAGCCCACCCTGCTGGAGAAAATGAGGTGGAGATGGTAGGCTAAGCAATTCAGTAACTATCCAGGCCCAGAACCAGAGCAATGAGTTGGTCTATTCTAACATACACACTCTCTATGATCTGCTGGAGAATGTGACGGGACTGGTCCTGCAGGCCCAAATGCACAGGATATCTATGACATAGGGCAACAACAAAATATCCAAGAGGAACTTCATGGATGGACCAGTGTCAATAGTGTAGTGAAAACCAGCATCTTTAAATCAGACCAATTATTCATTGCAATGAACACTTGCAAGTAAAGATGTATAGACTAAAGGATATACTGTGTGACTTACTGTTTCCTGCTACAGCTTCCATGATGAGATCTTCTTTTGTTTTTTCTTTACTTCTTTTTGTTTTCTTTTAAATTTCATTTTACCTTACAGGGGAAGTTGTAAGGACAGAGGATAGATATGAAGGGATGGTGAGATGAATAGGATCAGGATGTGTTGGGAGCTGCAGAGTACCGTGCCTATAGATGGCGCCGGTTTCCGCATTCCACCAGCCCAATGGTGAGTGCTCTCAGTAAGTAAACAATTCCTTATTAGGAGTGAGGCCAAGTACCCTTCTAGATCTGCTTGGTGACAACCTATCCTAGCGTGCCACCTGGGTGTAGTTGATTGGCTATCGCTGAGTATATTAAGCCCGGACTCCCTGGGGTCGGGGCCACTCCCTGTAAGCAAGTTTCCTGAATAAACTGTGAGAAGACTCCTAGTTGCTGCATCAATCTTGCTGGTTGAGGGTGGTCGTGACAAGGATGCATGATTTGAAATCCACCAAGTATCAAAAAAAAAGGTAAAAGAAAGAAAAAAAAGAAAAGAATGGAACAAATTACAGTAATTTTCTAAAGAATACGTGATTGGTAGTTATGCTACATGAGTATTATATTCATGATACCTGGATCTCAGTAAATTATGTATGGAGTTTTAGAGACCATTTCTTGCCTACCAACAGAGCCTGCTGTTTCTTCTCCTGAACATCAGATTTAGAATATTTCTACTACATTCCTGTTGAGTTAAAAAATACAGGCAGAACAAATTAATTTTGATTGTTTGGAAAGTGTTTGAAAGGTTTTCCGGGTGAAATAGAGAAAGAGAGAGCATGCTTTCATATTCCAACTGCCTTCTACTACAATATCATCTCTGTTATACCACCTTTAAATTCACGTAAATGACCTTGAGATTCAGTTTTCAACATACAGTACCATTGATGCTAGATAATAACCAAACTATGTCTATGACAAAATCTATTTAATCAGGGCCTGTGAATCCTATACTTTTCAATTTTGGGAGTATCTGTCTTACTGCATATAGGTGTATGTTGTATGGATGTGTGTGTACAAATGATTGCATGAGTATCAACTTGTGGCTATGCAATTCTAACTTCCTGCATATGTGCATAATTTGCATTTTCTTTGTAAAATAGTATATGATGTCTTAAATTCATACTTAACAAAATACTAAATCTATATTACAAACAAAATTCTTTCTAAAAGATTCTATTTTCTCTTAAATATAAAGTAAATCCTATTTTTGTCAAATTGGAGTAATGGAACAATGGTGTATTTCACTTACATGGCATTTTGACTGATTCTACAGCTGAATGCTGAAATATAGGTGATTTTAGGAAAGTAATCAGGCATATTGAAAGGCTTGGATTGTTCTCAATACCAAAGTAGTGTTTATTAATAAGTATCTCTAATGATCCCTTATACATGACAAAATGAAGCAACTTTAATGACAGGTGAGAGCTACACTGTCTGAATATGATTCCTTTTATTAAATTCATCCTTTTTATTCCTGTTTAGTATTTTTGAAACTTAGTAAGATATCTTCGTAAATTATGTGTGAATGCATTTTTACAGACAGCAGTTAGATGTTATAATTTGCAAAAGTGTCTTTAGTATTTTTCCTCTAGGTTATCATCACGTTATCATTCAAAGATGGATGGCAGGTGGACACTGGGTGACCACTCTTTGTTGGAGTATTTGCCTATTTGCTAAAGATGGCTGGGGGGAAAAGAAGGAATAGAGGAAGGAGAGAGAGAGAGAGAGGGAGAGAGAGAGAGAGAGAGAGAGAGAAGAGAGAGAAGAGAGAGAAGAGAGAGAGACAGAGAGAGAGAGGCAGAGGCAGTGAGAAAGTGATAGAGACAGAGATTAGATTCAGTGTTATTCCCACTCATAAGCCCATCAGATTCCAAAGAATAGTTTCTATTCAATGATTGCATAGAAGGCTATGGCTTAACTGGTGTTAAAAAATCAGAAATCATGAACCTTATAGAAGGAAGAAACATGGACAGTTATTGGAAGGACACAGAAGAGGATGGGATGGAGTGAGAGTTGGAGGAAATCAAAATGTATTATAACCATATATGAAACTATCTAGGAACAAACTTAATCTTAAGTACTGTGCATAGATTTATAAGGTGGTGATAAATGAATGATGCATCCAATTTTCTACAACTATTTGTTTTTCCAACACTCTCCTATATGCATGAGATGGTTTCTGAACAGGTTTTAAGATTAGCTTCCAAGAAAATTACATGTCTTTGTCACAGAAAACTAGAAACTACATTTATAATAATTTTAGAAATTTCTTTTTTTAATCCCTTTTTTACTTATAAACAATAATTTTACATATCAATACCCCTGTTCCCTCTCCCTCCCTTCCTCCCATGTCCCCTACCAACCTCCCAACCCACCCACCCCCCACCTGTTCCCCAAGGATAGTGAGGCCTTCCAGGGGGATCAGCAAAGTCTGTTACAATGTTTGGGTGTGGGTACTAGGTCCTCCTCCTTGAATCTATGCTGAAGTAGTCTCCCTCCATAGGGAATGGCCTCCCAAAGTCCATTTGTGCACTAGGTATAAGTAATGGTTCCACTGTTAGAGGTCCCATAATCTGCTTAGGCCTCCTAACTGGTACCCACATTTGGAGGGTTTGCTGCTTTCCAATGCTGATTCTCCAACTTTACCACTGGCATGACTGGGGTCCATGTGCTCTCACTAGGTCAGGTCAACTGATTCTGTAGGTTTCTCCAGCATGATCTTGACTGATTTGCCTATCCCTTCTCCCTCACTACAACTGAATTCCAGGAGTATGTCTCAATGATTAGCTGTGGGTGACTGCTTCTGCTTCCATCAGCTACTGGATGAAGGCTGCTGGTTTCCCAGCTGTCAAATTCCCACTTTCTCAGGTCAGCTGTTTCTGCAGGTTTACCCAGCTTGGTCTTGACCTCTTTAGAGTATATTCGTATTTCTGGATCTAAGTCAATTCTAGAAGACTGTGTAGTTTTCTTACAATGATAAAAATATAAATTCAAATCAATTTATATTTTAGCAACAGAGAGCTCTTTTCAGTCATAAAAGTGGTTCTTCTTAAACTAGCACTATTACTAAAGATTCCCTAGGTGAAAAATGATTTTGATTATTAAATGAATAAAATCATCTCAGTAAAAATAAAACCTAAAAGTAAGAAACGAATTTTATCAAAAAATGTTAAAGACAAATCTTGAGGTAATATTCCCTCTCTTTGATCTTATATATTTTAATACTTCAGGTTTTTAAATATAGAAAATTGGTAATTTTTCTACTGCCTGCAAAGACTATGGATTATATGTTATAATTTAAGGAAACTTAAAACTCATTTTTACCTTTTTTGTGACAATAAAATAATGGCACTTTTAACCTTTATGCAACAAATACATACATAAGGATAATTAATTAGGGTTTGTTTTTTCTAGTTTTTCAAAGTTAGCTTACATTATGATTAACAAGTGCTTTTCCAGATTAATTATGCAACACCAAGTGGTCAATCCTGAAATCATATACATAAAAGTAACATTGTCTAGACTGAGTAGGCTTTGTGTGCATTACATAGATAACAACAATTATTTTTTAAAAGGTCATGGAGTTGCTAGAGAAAAGGGGCATATATAGGAAGGATAGAAGAGGGGAAAAGAAAGGGGAAATGATACTTTAAAACTTCCAATTATCATCATGAAAGATTTTAAGTCCATCATCCTTGTTACAACATCATAATTTTCAATTTTGTATGAAACATATTAAACTAATATAAATAATGAAACAGTTGTGTTCAGCAATATCTTCATAAATAAAGACTAATGATGTAAATCACATATTAATGACTATTGATTTGGAATGTTCCATTCAATATATTTGCTTTATCGGTAACAATGTTCCATTTGCTTTTATTTTACTTTATTTTATTTTATATATTTATTTTTTATGTCTTTTTTATTTAAAAAAGAGACAAATCTTACTTGAATATTGAATACTATCCATGTATAACAGTCATGATATAATATATCAAATTATGTTTTAATCAATTACCTTAAAAACTAATGTTAACTATTGTAATTTAAGGAAGACAGGGAGGAGAGGGGAGAGAGATGCCATGTGACAGCAGAAAGCAGAGGATTTTTTAATTAGGGAAAAGGATCATAAAAAGGGGAAAGGTAAGGTGGGGGCCAGCCTCTGAAGAGAGTAGCAGCAGGAGAGAGGAGAGGAGAAAGAGGGAGGGAAGAGAGAGAGAAAGAGAGGGAGAGAGACAGAGACAGAGACAGAGAGACAGAGACAGAGAAACAGACAGAGTAAAAGACAAAAAAAGATATGGATGGGAGATGGGCAGGGCCCTTTTTAAATGGGAACATAATGAATATGAACAGGTGTTGCTGCACTTAGTGCCTGCAGCTGAGTGTATATCGTGTTACAACCTCAAGGACAGCCAAGTACTGATGTCTGAATAATAACATCCCTCCCATTTATTTATTATAAAAAGGTGAGGAGTTAGAAAGGAGTAGCAGGTAAGGAAGAAAATGAGGATGCAGTGTTCTCGAGACTGCTTCCTGCTGTCCTGGGGGGCATTGCTCATTTTTGGGATATCTGAGGATGCTGGAGCGCTAGCCAGGTCCTGGAGTAGCTGGCTGTTTCATGTTACTGTCCAAGGTCTTCTGAACCATCAGGTGCCTACTGGGTGTGCCAAAATTCCATTTTTGGTGGATACTAATCGTTTCCCTAGGGCTTAAAGCACTTGATCCTTTCCCATCACCACAGTATCACCAGGACAAACTTGGAAGTCTTGCACCTCCAGCTTTACAGAAAACAACTAGTAGTCCTGCAACAATAGCTGATCAGGAATGGTCAGTGCGTCTCCAAAGACATCCCATTTGGAGCAAAGAGGTATAGACGATGACACAGCTCGCATGAGTGAGGCAGAGAAGACCCAAGGGTCCCAGTAATTCAGAGAGGGCCGATTTCAAGACAGGCACAGATCACCCAGTGAGTAGTCACTCAAAGGATGGTGACCAAGGGTCCTAAGCCCTGGATACAGACAGTCACCTGATACCAGGACTTTGAGAAAAGCCAGGAGGCAAGAAAAGGACTGTGCTCCATAAAGGAAGCCTCACATTCTGGGGAATGCTCAGAAGTGGATAACCCCAACAGCAACCCAATTGATGGTATTGAATAGAAGGCAAAGTTATCAGGGAATGAAACAGCAGATTTGTTGCAGGAGGAAAAGAGCAGATCTGTTGAAGGTGGAGAAGGTGGGTAGTGTACCAGTGTGAAGTGATTACAAAGTGCTGGGTGTTGGGGAAGTCTTATGCCAATAAAGCACTGTTGAGCCAATAGGGAACCAAGATAGGAGGGACTAGGAGTCCAGGAGGACTCTGGGAAGGAGAAACACAGGAGAGTTCAACATGTAACGCCATGGGGTAGGAAGTCCGGAACTATTCTCTGGTAAGAAAAATAATTAGATTAGCAATTATGGGGTAATTACTTAAGTCAGAGCTAGCCAGTAAGAAACAAGCAAGGCCAACAGCTTCATAATTAATATAGCCTCCTGTGTGTTTATTTGGGACTGATGCAGCTCTAGAACCAGGCTGGTGGGAAGGCTCCTCACAAAGAAAAGGCCTCTCTTTACAGCTGGGAAGTGGATTTTTGATAGGATTGTTCCCAATATGTGAGGCTGAACAAGATCCAATGGCTTTAATCAAACAAAGCTCGAACACAAGCCTCCTCTGTGATTTCATTAAGGGCCAGAGAATTCCAAACTGGCACAGGCCACTCAGTGGGTCATCACAAAAAAGGGTGTGGGGCAAGGGCTCAGAGCCTGGGAGAGCCTTGGTTGACTGACAGCAGGACTTAACGAGGTCTAAATGTGAGAAACCATGCTCCAGTGAAGAGATAAGTCCTCACTCGTGGGAACAGCCTAAGGAAGGGTAGGTAGTGGCTCACCAATCACCCTGATTTTGTATGGAAGGACCCAGAAAATTGGAGAAGCAAGACTGCTGTATGTGAACTGCGTTCCAGGGTCCTGGCATGTCTCTAACTGCCTCTGGGCAGGAGGAGACACCAGGAGAGTGTACATTTAGTACAGTACTAAAGTAATGTAAGGAAAGTGGTGCCCGAGAGAAAGATGCCATGCGTCTTTCAATCAGAGTGGAAGGGGGAACCAGCCTCTAGAGACAGGAAAATCAGGAGAGAGGGGAGTGAGGAAGAGATAGAGAGAGAAAGAAAGAGAGAGAAAGAGAGAGAGAGAGAGAAGAAACAGAGAAAGAGAGGATAGTCTGATGGGCAGGACCTTTATAAAAGGGAACATAGTGAATATGCACTGGTGGTGCTCTTAGTGGCTACAGCTGAGGGCATGTCCTGCAGAACCCCAAGGACAGGCCAGTACAGATGCCTGAACACTAGTTAGCAATAATGACTATCTAGGCTAATAATAACCTATTGAGTAGGATTCATTCAGAAATGAAAATTAATTATTATTGAACAACATGATATTTTTAGCAAATTGATTTCCATTATTCCTGATATAAAGTTCAAAATCTCTTTTCTCTACATTATACGTGTGATCATTTGTGAGCTAATAAATTGTAACTTTTATGGGCACTTACATGAACATACACTTGTGAATAATGTTAGCCAGTGCCAAGGCAAATTGGATACATGTACAGAACCAAAATAATCCCAGTGTTAGCCTTTAATTTTAAAACTGAATTCTACATTCCTGATTCCCATGGAAGACAGATAATTGAACAAATTAGAAAAACTTTTTAGAAGAAAGAAATGATAAAATTAATTACTGAACAAGGGTATTGTTGAGCTGTGTATCTTGGAAAGGAGAAAAGAGCAGTGGCATGCTAACTGATGAAATTCGATATGGGGACAAGCAAAGGGAAATAGTGATGTCAGAAATAATACATTGCTTATTCTGATGTAATAAGTGACTTGTATTAATTCACTTGATATAATGTAAGCTGAGTTTAATAAGTCAGTTGACACGAGGTCTCAAATATCTTCCTAAAATACTAATTGAAATTGGCTTGGATATGAGCACTGTCATGGGGACTGAAACTGACTAACAGACCATAAAAAAGAACTAATGGTAAGTGGCAATTCATGAAAGAGAAGTGATCCTTGTTTCCATCTTAGAAAAATTAAGGTCTTCATGATACAAGGAAATTTGCAGCTTTAACAGTGTGAGGTATAATTGAGGTTTTCCAAAGAAATAAACAAAACCAAATTACTTCAAATAATCTTTACATCATCTAATTATTTCTCAATTTGTTTGTGGATGTTTAAGAAGAAACATTGTAATTATATTAGAATCTCAGAAAAATATTTTTAAGTAGCTAGTAATGAAAGATTGCGCATATTACTTTATTTTTCTACAGCAGTGAACCTTCCTGCAAAGGTTAGGCTTATGTATTTATGGTTTAGAAGATATTTCACATAAGTGGCTTTTCTTTGTAAGTCAGTGTCAACAACTTTGAATGAAGGGGTTATTTAAACTGTCAAATTTCTGGAACTGAGATAGTTTTTCTTAAATTTCCTTTTACATTTGAATTGCAATTCTGCTGCCATATCTTCTGGCTACATAGCACGAGGTTAATGTTTATTGTCTACTTTGATAGCCATGCCAAAATCACTTTGAAAGGCAATTTATAAACAATCTCTGCATTCTTGATGCTATAAGCTACTGTAGAAATCTGTTTCTTTAATAAATCTACTACTTAAGGCTCTATAATTTTAGTTAGTTCTTGCCATTTGCCCAGTGATGCTCTTAATGATCCTCAATGCATTCATATAGAAAAATATCAAAAACAGATTAATCTTTTCCAGCTATACAACATTTGAATAGGTAACAAAAGAAAAGCAGTCATATGACAATGCTCAATAAATTTGTGTACTGCATCACTAGGAAAAGACAACATGATATCAAAGTCAAACTGTGTATCCAAGGAGCAAGAAAAATCATATCTGTTACTTTATTTAGTTTATTTTTTATTTGGAGATTTTGGTAGTTTTTATCAAAATACAAACATACTGCAAATGATATAACTGATGATTTAAGCATACAAATTTCTTTTTTCTTTGTGCCTGAGTCTGTGCTTATTGAAAAACATTTGCTAGTCACTGAAAGACAAATACCAAACTTTCAATCACAAATATAGAAATTTATTAAAAAATATTGACTGAGTGTAGTATAGTGATTTCTGGTTTTGGAGAAAGAACATGAATACATTCCGATTTTCAAAAGTTGAGTATAATTCCAGTGCTTGGGAACTGCCTAGGGACTGCCAGAGAGCCTCCCTTCCAGGCAGGAGCCACACACCCCAGATTCAAGTTCTTCTCTTCCACCAACAGGACCAGGGGACCAGGACCAGTGCCTGAAGAACACCAATGGGAGCCTACACACCCCAGATTCCGGGTCTTTGGAGATTGATAAATCTACCACTCAACTGCTACACGTACAGCTCAAGAAAAATCATGGAAGAGGGTGTGGAAAGAACGTCTGAAAAAGAGGGTCAGGACATTTGAAGGAGATTGTCTCATCCATATGTGATAGGAAAGCTGAAGACATGAAATCTGAGCAATATGATTGCCCATGCAAGATCGAAACAATAACAACACTAGTTGACAGACAAACATGGATGAATTAAATCTCAGAACTATAAACACCTAATGACTACACACAGAGAGATGAATGAATCTTTTCTGAACATGAATAGCCACTAATTAGCTAGCCAATATCAATTGTTCAGCCTAAAACAATATTCATAATGAGCCACTTAATGGAATCAACAGGTTGTTTTTATATATATGTTCATATATACATGTGTGTATGCCAATAAAGATAATAAGACTGTGGATATGGGAGGAAACAGGGACATACCAGAGGAGTTAGAAAATGGAACAGGGAATTGATGTAACTACATATCGGAAAAAAAATTTAAATGCCTGTAGTTTTAAAAATTAAATGAAAAGAAAAAAATACCATGCTTAACCTTAATTTAGGATTATTGAACTGAAATAATTAAAGAGAAAAACAATAATTTTATATCCAGTAATAAGTATTTAGATAGAAAGTGAAATTTCATAATATGAAACGATGCATTAATGTCTCCAAACTAAACATACTTGAGCAAGGAATCATGACACAAAATTCAAAGGCAGGAGAATGACAAATTTGTGATTAGTATTGGCTATAACTGTAATTTCATTTGAAAAATAAGTAAATGATTCTGGTGTATATCAATTTTGGGAAATATATTCAGTTTTATACAGATCTATCAGTATTTAATTTTAAAAGGTAAAATTCAGGATATTTTTTAAAAGATTATCTTGCTCATTTTCAGTCTCACATATATTAATAGTATTTATCTCAGAGTTCTATACATAATTTACATAATTGATAAATATTTTCATATTATAATATATTAAAATAGAAATAAACATCATTAAAGGGGTAATTCTGTAAAAATATATTTCTCTAGACCATTTTATCACATTTGTAATTCTTAAATTACACATGAAGTTTTCAGACATAAAACAAAGAAACAAATGGATTAAGATTAATTTAAAATATATTCTGAAGACAAATTAGACTACAGATTTAAAGTGTCATTAGAAAAACTACATCATGTTTCATAGACACTTCGAGATGTGGCAGGGTATAGACTCTAGGTCTTTTGTCTTCCTACTGTGCCTGTGTCTGTGATGATAAAATTCTTTTATTAATAAGAAGGTTCATTTTTCTTAATTGGAAATGCCTTGGCCTGCTGTTCCCGTTTTGTTTAGAAAAGTTGGCAAAAAAAATTGTAGTGTCACTTCTGTTTACCTCAAAAGTGCCATTGTAAATAATGTTGCCAAATAGTGTTATTCACATTTTAAAAGTAAAGAATTGAGATTATCAGCCCTTGTGTATTGAGCTCATTATCTTTAACCTTCACTAGAAGATATCATGAAGATTCCTGTTTGCTTTTTTTTCCCGAAAAATAAATGTAACTTGATAAGCAATTATACTCCTGCTTTTTATATCACCCACAAGATTTTCTGAAGAGTTGATGTATATAGTAATGCACTGTGTCTGGGATTCATCTTTCAACTTTTAGGATCCTTCGCTGAGATTTGCATGCCCACATTTAACACAATCCTTGTTTCTACTACTACATGAGAAATCATGCATGATTAAGCTCAGTCAGTTTTCCAGGCAGGAGATTAGGAAGGAGGTTGGCATATCTCTGCTCATCGTCTGCAGGCTGGTACCTAATTGTCATCCCCTTGGAAAAACCATTAAACGATTTTTTCAGAGAGGACTGTTCACCTGTTTGTTCATTATATTAATTTAGGTTGTCTTTCCTGCTGTTCATTAAAAAACCTACCACCAGGAGAATTTGGCAAGGTAACTTTTTTTCCGTTCCTTAACTTCCTATTGCATTATATCACTCTAAAACAGAGAACCGTGTGCGCTATGAATTCCTTCACTCTTCTCCTTTACCTAGGATGGAAAAAGAGTTGGGAAACTTTTGTTTGTGTCAGAGATCATTATGTATACAATTCTGAAGTCTTGGGATGAACTTTACAGCATTTAGATCATCAGAACTACACAACCTGTGTTGAAATGAAATGAGTACTGTTTGACAAAATGCTGTAAATCATAGTATAACAGTCATGTTTCTCTTTAAATATACCATAGTAGGAAGTTCATTATCTGACTTAAATTTCAATTTTATACTCTCAACAGCTATAAAAATAAATACTTTATTTAACCATAATTCTATGAATTCAATTGTCTTCCTATAAGGTGTTCATTCAGTTTTGTGAATGAATATATATATAGGTTTTACGAGACAGGGTTTCTCTGTATTGTTTTGGAGGCTGTCAGTCCAGCCTTGCCTCGAACTCACAGAGATCTGCCTGCCTCTGCCTCCCAAGTGCTGGGATTAAAGGCGTGAGCCCGGCACGTGAATGAGTATATTAAATTGCAACATAATGCATATTTTACTTAATATAATTTCTTAGAAATTTTAATGTCAAAATTGTATGTCTTTCATGAACACAGAAATTAATTCTGAAAGTGGTTTACTTTGTACTAGCAAAATGATTAGTAAGTACTGCTTCTTCCTGACTTTATAAAGTGTTTTATATTCACCAAGCACTATTATGTGATTAGGAAGCCTCAATTAAGAAAATGCCTCCATAGGATTGGACTAAAGATAATCCTCTGGTAGCACATTTTTAATTGGAGATTCTGTGGAAGGGCTCTGCCTATTGTGGATGAAGCCACATCTGGGCAGAAAGCACATTCTGACTTTTATAAGAATGAAGTCTAAGCAAGCCATGGGGAGCAAGGAAGCAGCACCCCTAAATGGCTTCTGCATCAGTTCCTGTCTCTAGGTTTCTGCTTTGTTCTGAGTTCTTGTCCTGACTTCCTTCAACAATGACCAAAGATATGAAAGCACAAGCCCGGTAAACCCTTTTCTCCAAAAGTGTGTTTGGTCATACTGCTTCATCACTGCAATAGTAACAGTAAGACACGCACATTCCTCTTAAAAGTGCCTTGATTTACAATTTCCTCAGTGTGTTGAGTAATATGAAGTAGCTATAGAAATCAATCAGTAGTTGAGGCAGGTATTGTTCTTGCAATTAATTAATTCTCAGAGCCTACGCCAGACTACTCACAGCCAACTATAACTCCATTTCCATCGGTTCTTTCAGCCTCTTCTGGTCTCCACACACTTCTGCACTCCTTTTCAAGGATCACTGCCCCTCTCACATATGTACATAGTTAAAAACAAAAGAGAAGTTTGTTATGAGACAGCACCCAAACAGGACATAATAAAACAAGGAAAAACTTTCACACTGAAACTGAACAAGGCAATCAAATTGGAGTAATCCTCTCAAGAGAACATAAAAGAGTCAGAGAAATATCTGCTCCCAATGCGAGGAGTCTGGCAAAACCTCCAAGCTAACACCCATAACATATGTGCAGAGAACACAGTGAAGACCCATGTAGACCCCCATACATGCTTCTTCAGTCTCTGTGAGCCAATATATTCCCTGCTTAGTTGGTGAAGTGATCCATAAACTCCTGGTATTCTCCGTCCCCTCTGACTCTAACAATCTTTCCTCCCCCTCTTCCACAGATTCCTTGAACTCTGAGGGGAAGGACTTCTGATTAAATCTTTCCTCACAATATCTGGCTCTGTGTCTCTGCACTTATCCCCAGCTGGCACTGGACGAAGCATGTCTATATTCAATGAGCTGTGTGGATGCTGTCCTTGAACAATGGGAACTGCTGTCAGATTTTTGGAAAGCCAAATGTGTCCCAGCCTCATCCTAGATTGTGTAGGGATCTCCATGCAATCTTTTGACCAACAATTCAATCAACTGCAACCCAGGCGCAACACTGGAAGCCTTCCCTGGCTACAACAGATAGCCAGTTCCAACTCTGTATTCTCCATTATTTACAGAGTCCAATGTGCTTTGTTTCCCATTCTAGATGTCTCTCTCTGCACTCTCTCCCTCCATCCGTCCTCCAATCTGTTCCCTAGATCTCTCATATCAAGCCTCCCCAAATCTACCTGCAAAATTCATTCTATTTCTCCTTTCTAGGGAGATATATGGGGCCTTCTTTGAGCCCTTATTTTTTTTTTAGTTTTTGAGACAGGGTATCTCTGTTTAGCTCTGTAGATCAGGCTGGCCTTGAACTTACAAAGATCCACCTGTCTCTGCCTCCCAAGTGCTGGGATTAAAGGTATGTATCAACACCACCCAACTTAGCCTTTTTTACCTAACCTTTCTGGATTTGAAGATTGCAGCTTATCATTTATTTATAAGTGAATACACAGAGCATTTATTTTCTTTAGTCTGGGTTACCTCACTAAGGGTGATTTTTCTGTAATTGTATCTATTTGCTGAAAATGTTATTATGTCATTATTTTAATAGATAAGCAACACTCCATTGCATAACTGTATCACACTTCGTCTATTCTTAACATGCATAAGTCACACACTGTACCATGACATCATTTTGAATTCTTCAACTCATAACAATATTTCACTGAAATTTTCTCACCCAATTCATTAAAAACTTAAAAGTAAGTCTAAGATCCATCTCAGGATCTCATGGTCCAAGTGATCAGGTTGCTTTCCTCTTCATTGAACGTTCTCTAAATAGGCCAAATTCTGTCGTTTCACCTCCTGGTGTCTCATGTATCTATCATTGACCCAGATTTCATTTATTTCCCTTCTGTTAACTTACCCAAACTCTTCCTTTCCCAAACTCAATTTTCCATTGTCTATCTTGACAGCTACATTAAAAACATCAGTAATGTCTTTCTTGAGTGTTTGTTTTATTCTAGTATCAATCACTGACCTAATGTTTACTGAGAGTAACTTACACTTTACTTCCCATCTGCTTCTCTCTACAAGACATGATCAATTCTTTCCTCTGTCTCTGATGGCTCGTATTTACTAGCATGCAATCTAGCATAAGATATGATAAGCTTGATTTCCTTCCGTACACATAATATGTGTGTTTCAGGTTCATCACATTATTTTGGTTATTCAATGACATGGTATATTGCAATGAGTTAACTCTGTGATTAAAAAATAATAAACAAATTATGGTAGTATAATGCCATATAAACACATCATCAGGATGAAAATCTGTTACAAATTATTCTAGCAAACAAGATTTTTGATTTTTTTCCTGGGGAAATAAATGATTTAGATAATCAGTTAGTGCTAACACTCATTATTAAAATGCCCTCTTATGTTTGGAAATAAGATACAAGGTAGAGAGGAAACTCACACTGCTCTTGTGAACACTGATTGCCAAAGGATCAATTTTAAATGAACAAATATGCTACTTTGATCACATTATTCTTCCCTTTAGAAATGAGTCTGTAGGTCATTTGCCTAATGTAACAAGCCCCATAGTTTATTTAAGGATCCTCATGAAATGACTATCATATGTTGACAGGTTGGCAGTTTGCTGTGTACTAGCTTGCCTTCTAAAACACACACTCTCTCTCTCTTTGTCTCTCTCTCTCTCACACACACACACACACATAGAGGACTGAATATCTCTCATACACACACACACATACACACACACACACACACACAGACAGATATCCAGACAGAGACAGACAGAGAGAGAGAGACAGACAGACAGAGAGACAGAGAGGACTGACTAATGGCTCTACTTTGAAGAACTGGGTTCTGTAATTTGTCTTCTCTGAACACCAGCACAAAGCTCTCCTATGTCTGCAATTGTGTGACCTTTTAACAGGCCTTGGAAAGCTGCCCAGCCTTCTCTTTGGGAAATACTGCTTTGGAGTACATTGATTACAGTGTAGTTATTAACACTTGATTATTGGCTTTAAGAATTGTATTTAGAGACTTCAATACTTTATGGATCACACTGTTAAATGTGCACATTTTGAAATATGACTTTCCTTGAGATTCTAGACAGGTACACGTTAAATGCTCACATCGTTGGCATTCCATTGTTGCTTTCATATAGATTTTCAGTTTCATAGTTTCCAAAAATTGGACATACTGCATAGTTACTAAAGATAGTACCTTTGCTCAAGGGAGTATGTGACTAGAGGATTCCTTAATTGTGTAATTCCAGATGAACAAACTTTATATAGCTGTTGGTTAATTTTTTCTACAAAACTGTGACAATGTTTTCTTCTGTGTGAACCAGCACCCATGAATTTGGGTGACAGTTAAGAGGACTGGGAATTTTATGGGCCCTCTTGAAGTGGAACCAGTATTAGAGTGCAAATAGACTTTGGGATCCCATTTCCTATGGAGGAATACTCTCTCAGCCTAAATACATAGAGGAGGACATAGACCCTGCCCCAAATGAAGTGATAGACTTTGATGATTCTCCATGGAAGGACTCACTCTCTCTGGGGGAGTGGATGGAATGTGGGACTTGGAGAGAGGTATGTTGGTGGGGGACTTGGGAGGATTGGAGAGAGAGGGAACTGGGATTGATATGTAAAATAAGATTGTTTCTTATTTAAATAAAAATAGAAGGAAAAAATAAAGTTATTTAATTACTTAAAATTATAAAGAAAGAAACACATGCAAAGAGGAGCAAGCAAACCTAGTTTACCAATAGTAACAGCTAATGCCATCACAAATAATAATTCTGATGCCAACACTGTGAGCTTTTCTTAATTGTACTCATGACCATGTGGCAACAGCACCAGAGAATTATATTCCTCAGCCACAGCAGTGGGACAAGCTTACCTTTGCAAGCTAATGAAGAGAGTCACACACCTTGATTGTTTTCCCAGTGACATTATTATAGTGTTTTCTTAGCATCCAATTTTCCATATATTGGTTGATTTTTTAAACTTAACATTGCTACGACAAACCTATTCACAACCATCTCCTTTACCAGGATTGCATATTTCCTTTTGATTACAGAGAATATGCATTGAAAACAAAATTACAGCACAGTGATTTTTGCCATTTGTTTAGAGATACAAAGCTATCTGTTCTATTTGTAATTTTCTCCCATGCTTTGGACAGAAACAAAGGCTGTATGTATGCAGTGATTTTAGGAAGATGTGAAATAATACCTGTCTTGGCATGGAGAAGTGTGTGTGTGTGTGTGTGTGTGTGTGTGTGTGTGTGCAGACACACAAAAGTATAATTGCTTTTAATTTATTTTTAATTTTTTCATAAAATACATAATTTTTCATACCCACTCCACCAAAATCCTCCTTATTCTCTGACCCCAAGGAAAGCAATATTATGAAAACATCTCTTCCATTTTAAGAGACAGAAGCTTTGGCTGGACCTTAAAGTTATAGTTGATAATAGACCTTCAGGTTACTTTAGAGTTAAGACTGCTGGCCTACTGTGTACTCAAGCTGTTTGCATAACCTGCCTTTAAGAGAACTATTCATCAATCACAGTTAGTTGCCTTAAAATGCACATGTTATCACATTTTACAGCTTAAGGTAGTGTATAGCTGTAAGTATAAGTTATGTTTTCTTCCAAGGCCCTGATCCAGATAATGCTTGTATATCATTTCTGAAAGCAGCAAATATAGAAATAGAAATCAACTTCCTAAAATCTAACATAAAGATTAAAAGCAAAAATGTATGAATATTGCTTGATAAACAATGATATTCATTAACTGAACCAGTTGGGATCCATTGGAGACAGCCTCCAGTCTATTAAAGATAAATAGATTCCATTTTTTGTCTCATATAATGCTGTGCTGTTCAAGAAATACAGATTGAAATCCTTTTAGCAACAAACAAACACCACTAGCAGGTTACTCATATAATAGACACACATAGTAATACACATACTATGTAATACACAGAGATAAAGGGACAGACTCAGAAGACAGACAGCCTCAGGCAGGTATAGATTCAGATTCATGCAACAGACTGAGAGAGATTGGATCACATACTAAAAATAAGGAAGAAAATTCAAATTTGGACTTGCTTTTTATTAAATGATTCTATTGGAAAGTAGAATTAAGTATCAATGCATTATAACAACCCCGTTGATCCTATTTACCTAAGCAATATCATGATGTTTATGCTCTGTCAAAGAGAAAGAGGGGTGAACAAAACAAAAAGAAGTCCATTTTGTATATGCCATAACTGGGCTATTTGATATGCCCAGTGACACTTTGTTACATAAAACTGGACTCTCCTCTCCTGGCCTATAACAATAGCAAATAGCTTCTTGAAAACAGAGTGTGCATTTACATACACCTGGGATCTTATTTAGTTTGAACTTGTGTAAGTCCTGTGCATGCATGAATTCTTAGAGTTTAAATGTGTACTGGTTGTGTCTCAAAAATGCTGCCTCCCTGGGGAAAGGAGTGCTGATTGGGGAAGGCTGGGATGGGGGTTGGTAGGAGGGCATGGGAGGAGGAAAGGGAAAAGGGAGAGGGACCTGGGATTTACATGTGAAGCAACATTGTTTCTAATTTAAATTTAAAAATAAAGACATTAAAAAATAGAAATTTAAGAACAAATGGAACCATAGTGAGAAGAATTAATAATTCACTATACATTCAACATTTACTGAGTAATACCTATCTACTGACCTTTAAGATTTTCATAGCATCTAAAACTTGAGATTTTATGTTAATTAGATTGATGTGCATTACAGAGGACACACACTTCAAATCTTTGTGTGATGTACAATAAGCATGCAATGCTATTTGACTAAAAATAAAATGCTGCTCCCTTGGACTTTTCCACCCACCACCTCTGGCTTTTACAGTTTTACTGCATCCTCTTGCACATACAGTTTTTAGTAAAATGCAGATTGTAATAAAGTGATTATGCTTTTCATCTGTCATCACAGAAAACTCTTTCTTATACAAAGGTTCAGACTTATCTGAAAAGGATAGTTCAGTCATGATGGGAAAGATGCATCTAAGTACAGAGTCATTGATAATGGATCATGATCATTTTAAAGTTGTATAATATGTTCAGTTTTATTATTTTACATTTAAATCAAGTAGAAATGTAATTCTCATCAAATGCCATTTAGCACATTTTTGTAGTTTAGATTTCTTATATATTGTTTGGAAATAGTTTTGATTATTGTTCATTTGCTACAAACAGTGCCAGGAGTAGTTTTATAATCAGAGAGTAATTGAAACAGTGCAATGTGTATTTGCTTCCTTGCTTAGTTTATATTATGCTTAGGTTTCTTGTACACTTCTTTCTTGTGTCATT
Organism: Mesocricetus auratus; assembly: GCF_017639785.1. Lineage (NCBI taxonomy): Eukaryota > Metazoa > Chordata > Mammalia > Rodentia > Cricetidae > Mesocricetus > Mesocricetus auratus. The sequence goes on along the minus strand of NW_024429180.1, from coordinate 38,810,287 downwards.
TTGCTAAATTGGATCAGTTTTTAAAAGATCTTATGTGTGCAAAAAATTAGGGAAGAAAGCAGATTATGTCATACTTTATTTTTTATTGTTCTGCTTATTGGAAAATCAACTAAGACTGACCGGTTCTAGGGTAGCGTATTTTTACGTTTACTAATGTAAGATGGAATGTGATGCTTCCTTGTTTCTAGGGTATATAAAATTTTGCAAATCTAAACTGGCAGAGGTGATGACTATAGAAATTTATTGTGAACATTAGAAAGAAAAGTGAAGGAAGCAAATGTGACTTAAAGTCTGAGGATAGCCTCACACAAAGTCCATTGGATGACCTGCATCCTGGAACAATAAGCTACCATTGTGCATTCAGAATAGTCTAATGAAAGAAATATATGCTGCGGATAATTTTAAAAGAAAATGAATTTTTGTTTCATTTCATTGATATTTTAATTTCTTACATTCCTATAAAGGATGTATAGTAAGCATATCTCACTTGTGAATTCTGTCTGATACAATCAAATTTAAGGGTGAATTTAATTTGGGTCACAGATCCTGAGATAATAATTGGTGACAATACATCAAGAGAATGTAGAATTATTTGTTTATAAGAAGGTGTTTCTGTTTCTAAGAACAGAATAGCAAAATTTCCAAAGCTGTTTTCATATTAAGAAGAACAACAGAGTTCATGTATAATTTAACTTCAGATTCACCTCAAAATACTCTGGTTTATAAGAGGAGTCACTCTTCCATAGTAGAATACTCCTTTTTATTTGTGTAATATATGAACAGTTATTGTTGTGAAAACTGTATGAGATATTTCCTTCTGAGAAAAGTGCAGGAAGAGTAGCACATTGCCTTTATTTTGGATGCTTTAGTGTCTATCAGAACTGATTTATGTGTCACTGGTTACCCTCATTTGTATATGCCAACATGAGCCCAAGTGCAGAACAAGTGCTACAAGGTAAAAAACAAACAAACAGCACTATGCAAGAGTTGCAGAGAATGAAATGGAAAGATTCTGTAGGGAAAGTCAGGTTTACTATGAATGAGGACAGAAATCTGTACTGAGAAAAGCAATCTGAGTAGGAGAATCACAGGGGCGCAGATTTAGAAAACAAGTATGATTATTTAAAGAAACTGGTGATTCATTTCAGTAATTTTTTTAACTTTTGCAACTTCTTCTGTTTTGTGGCATCTCTATTATCTTGTACCAATCTCTGCAATCTTAATAATTAAAGAATTTTTCAGAGAGATGGCTCAGCCGTTAAAGGCTAGGCTCACAACCAAAAAGAATTTTTCAAAACTAATCTGATTATGTAAAAAAAAGATAAGTTTTTGTCAAATGGTTAGCAGCTATTCAATAGTGACTCCAAACAAGTCAATATTTAGGCACTTGAGTTCAGTGTTTTTGAAAGATATAAAAAGTGGCATCTACATATTGAGACTTGGAACACCAAGACGGCTGAGTGGATAAAGGGACTTTTTTGATACACTTGATGCCCTACTGTTAGATCCCCGGTACCCACATAGTAGGAAGAGAACACCAGCACCCACAGTTATCCTGTGATCTCTTCATATTAATCCTCTAGTCCCCCACATCTCCAAATTCCAAAATGTAATAAAGTATTGGAGTGAAAAATTTGAGGAGCTTTCATTGCTACATGTGCTAAGATACTATTGGCATGGAAGAGGATAAATTAGTCATTTGTGATCATTTTAGTCTGTTCCAAATGAACAAATGTGGGATTTCTTGAACACCTGTCCTCTCCATGCTGGGATATGGTCTCCATTGTGTGTGTAAAGGTCTTGTGGATGCTGTCTCAACCACTGTCAGTTAATGTGCACAACTCTTCTGCTGTACCCACATGAAGATATTGTGCCCTAATAGTCTTCCATAGCCTTTTGTTTTTAAGCTTTTTCTGCTTCCTGCCCCAGAGTGATCCCTGAGTCTTCCCAGGGATCACTGAGCTGTATATGTTTCACTTAGGGTTAAGTAGCCTATTTTTTCTGCATCTTGAGCAGCTGTGGACATCTTTGTTAATCACTATCTACTGCAAATAGATTAAGGTTAAGAGAAGCAATAAACTGTGGTGCAACAATCAGTCATTAAGAGTCTGTTTCATACAAAGATAATTTAGCAGTAAAATAACAGTAGGTTTTCACCTGTGACCTATGACTTGCTAATCATAGGTTCTTGGATGAATAGTGGTACTAACTGTGGATTTAATTTTAGAGTAGGACTTAAAAAGGGTCAGTTATCCCTTGTTATTTGAAGCTTCATTACACCCCTGAGGATGTCTTTCCAGGATACTCATTATTGCTCCTTGTAGTTTTAGGGGTTTTGCCTGCATATATGTATATGCACCACTTGGGTGCATTGTACCACAGAACAGAAGAGAATATCTAAATTGCTGTGACTGGAGTTATAAATGCTGGGTGGGGACAGGGAATCAAAGATCAGTACACTGGAAGGGCAACCAGTATTCTTAATTGTTGAAACAACGTTCCAGGCTTGATACAATTTCAAACAAAGGAAAAAGAAGAAAACTATTACCCACATAAAAAAGTATTATTTATATTTTTTTCTGTTTTAGCTTTTGAAATTAAAATAGATGCCATCTTTTTTTCCCTTTCATTTCCTTTTTCCAACCATTTATAACACTTCCCCAGTTCCCCTCTTTAATATTATGGTCTCATTTCATTAATTATTTATCTTTATAAATAGACACACATCACCTAAATATATAAACTCAATACGTAAAACATCATCATCTGATGAAACATCAGACAAGTTACCCCATGGCTACCCAACTTAAACTGACATCTGTAACACAAGAATCAAGAAACTTCATACAACAGGAGCCAGAAAATTGTAAGAACAAGAGGAACAGGAAGTCCAATGTGCAATTGTGTTTATGATCGGGTTGGCAAACCCACAGAGGCAACTGACCTAAACAAGAGGAAACACATGGACCCCAGACTGATGACTTAGGGGCCAGCATGGGACTGATCCAGGCACCCTCCCACCTAACCTGGGTGACAGAGAAGAGGCCTTGGCAATCTGTGGGACCTGGGAGATTGGAGCAGTAATTATTCCTGGCATACAGAAGGACTCTCAGAACCCATACCACGTGGAGGGATGTTCTCTCAGCATGGACACATGAGGAAGAACCTGGATCCTTCCCGGGATGATGTGACAGACCCTGAAAATCCCTCATGGAGGCTCTTGCCCGCCCTGGGGAGCAGAAGGAGGGTGAAGTGTGGGTCATGGGTTGGGAGGATTGGAGGTGGGGTAGGAGGGGAGGGAACTGAAAGTGACATACGTAAAAAGTTAGATAAAAATATATGGAAAAAAAGAAATTTCAAAGAAGCAGAACCCGTGAAATATCATGAACATAGTCATGTAAATAAATAACGAATAGCAACAGACATGGTCACATTGAAGTTATATGGCTCCCAGGACCTGAATTCTAAACAAATAACTAAGGACTATCTCAAGTAATAGAAATAAGTAATAGAAATAACATTCCCCAGAAAAGAGTCCCCCAGTTGCATATTCAATGCAAGTTGTCAGTCCTAAAGTCACATACATATAAATGCAACATGTACAAGTAAAAATTTGTTTTCATATGATGGTTTCATAACATGAATTATTCTTTTCAGGTCCAGAGAAATTTAAGCCTCTATATTCTTTGTGTATTATTTTTTAAATATATAATAAAATAATAACTTGAATTTTATTCTATAACATATCTGGTTATTTATTCTACATATAGTTTGCATCAAACTTATTGTTTGTTATGTTTCTTTTCTTATTGTTATGTGCAGAAATCTATAATCATTCTTTCATATTCATATTCAAATAGTGAGTGTAATGTTATTTGGTCCATCATTGATTCCATAAAGTTAACTTTTCTAAAAATGCCAAATGTTTATGTTCACACTGAGCCAATTGATTTATAAGCTACCTGAACGACATTCCACTGAGATTTTATTCCATCTCATTCTGTTGTACTTCTTAATTTTCATAAAAATAATTCAAATACTAAATTTCTTTGATAAAATGCACTTTATTGTACCCAAGAGGATCAATAACTTTGTATTAACCCAGGCAAAATTTATGACTTTTAAGACATTGAATATTTATGTCTTGCCAAGTGACTGTCTTGTGCTATTTCTTCATTCCTTATCTCAGAAAACCACTGATTTGATTTCATGACCCATTTCATTAAGGAAGTTATTTTAGAAATTTAATAAATCTAATTGTCTAATTATAGAATAGTGTCATAATTTAGGTATTAATTTATATCACTGTGATGTCTCTAGCTACCTTTCAAAATTAAGCCTTTAAAATATTTCCTTTTGGTATGTATATATAGGTCAATTTGTTTTCCTATTTGTGGGTATTTAGAATGTTTTTAATTCAGGACTGTTAAGACTACAGTTCTGTTCAGGTTTTTGTTTACATATGTTTTCATTTATCTTGCTTCAATATTTATGAATGGAATTGCTGTAGCATATGGTAAGTGTATATTTACATTTATAAAATACTGTCAAACTGCTTCCCAAATTGGTTGTACAAATTTATAATTATGCCAGCAATGAACTAGGGTTCTAACTACTTTGAAGTTTTCTAAACTTCTGGCTTTGTTCATATTTTTAAGATTAACCATTCTGATTATCTTATAATGGTATATTAATATGATTCCAATATGCATCTATACTACTTATATGAAAATGGCACAGCTCATTTTCCTACTCATATTAATCATATATGTAAATCTCTGTGTGTATGATCATAGGTATGGATGAGTATACACATTTGGTAATGTATAAGCATGATAAATTATTCTCATTTGATCAAATGTTCATGTTAATTGGTTTTATACTTTTGTTTTTTCTTATTTTTATATGACTTTGTGTATATTCTTGTAATGTGTGTGCACAGAGGTGAGTCATGGATATCTAATATTGTTGGTGTGCTGTTTTTCATGTTTTCTTGGGATTTTAACTAAGGCTCTTCAGAGTCAGAACTCCTACTTAGCAAGCCTAACTAAACTTGTTATATATTTTACAAGCAAACTTTTACTATAAATTTATTCTAATTTTAAAATTGAAACTTTTCAGTTTTATTCACTAAGTAGCAATTTTATTTTATGTATGCTAATGTGAAGTAATTATTTATATAATTAGGTATATAAATGTGTTTATGTCAATGCTGAAATGTAACTTTGTGTTTATATCTGTTATGTTTCAGGAAATGTTATTTTCATTTATCATGGCTTACTAGTTTAGAAGTCATTTGTTATCATACTTTACAATGTCCTACAATTCAGTCCACTACATAAAACATATAATAGTTTCCTCATATACAAAATAATAAGTAAAATCGCATTTATTATTTAAGAGTTTTAGATTTACTGAGAAAATTTGACCAAATATTTATAATATAATTAAGCAAATATCTCTTCTCCAAAAATAATATTGATAATATTTTCAAGTACTCAAAAAACTGAGTACTTCATGCACTAAATGTCACTTGTTTATAGTTATTTGATAACATATAAATGTTGCTGGACACTAATGGAATGTAATTTGATTCCAATGGAATATCTCTAAAAGTCCCACAGTGGGCCCTACATACATAGGCAGCCTGAGGGTGAATCCAGGCTATTGTAGACAAAGGCCTGAAAAACTGTACCTGAAACCAGAAAGAATCAGAGAGTAGTTTGTGTATTGTTTGTTGGTTTGTTTGTTTGTTTGACACAGGGTTTCTCTGTGTAACCTTGGCTGTCCTATAGCCTGCTCTGGATACTAGGCTGGCCTTGAACTCATAGATATCTGCCTCCCTCAGTTTTCTACCTCCTAAATTCTGTGATTAAAGGCATATGCCACCACAGCTGGCTGTAAGTTTTAATGAATGGATGTAGGTTTTTTCCTTAAGATAAAAAATGATAGTTAAAATGCAGAAGCAGACTTACATTGATTACTCTGTGACTCTGGTCCTCCAATGGCACATAAATGCATATATTAAAACTTCAATTTTGAAGCAACTTTATTTACTTTCTATTTTCTGATCTTGCCTTCACAATTCCCCCATTATTTAAGAGTGAATTATTTTTATTTTCTTGAAGTTGTTAAAGGCTCTCATACAAATGCTGTTAGATTAAAAATACCTTATATTTAATATTATTCAAATAAAAGTGCTCTTTAAATTTTCAGGCAATGGTTACTAGCATATATTAGTATCTCTAAAATTTTAAAGTAGCCTTAAGTGATACAATTGTCTATAAAATAGTCTAATATCACTGTTCTTATAATACGTACCGTGTTTCAACTATCACAACAGCTATAAACATCTTAATTGAAATAGTATAGATTTACCCTCTTAACCCATCTTCTTCATTTTCTGATGGTAAAAAGTAGAGAATTGTATTCAGCAAGGTGTGGTTTACTAACTTGAGTCCAATGAAATATAATAAATCTTGTTGGCTACAGAGTCTACTTATTAAACATGCTGTCCTTTCATATGGCATGGAGAAATAGTAATACTACAATTTAATATAAATTCCAAATGAACTTATAAAGTTCATGGATGCCTTTTACCTGCTCAAACATAAGAAAATCACCTTTAACTAACTTGGGCACACCACACCTTTCATATTTGTGTCAATACAGACATGTATGTTATTTTAAAGTTTATGTGTCTTCAGAGCAAGTGGGCCAGACACCAGTCAAAACCAGTGGCCCAGGTGATTCAGCCTCTCAGAGTGCTTCTGTTGCATTTTTCTCAGGGTTTTGCATCAAGAACAGTTTCAAGACTGCTGTCTGAGAGGGACCAGCCTCACAGACTACTCCAGCCAGGATTTCAGATAAGTCTTGCACTTTCCCATTGCACAGAAACTGGACAACAAATATTACAACTAACTCTCCCAGGGCTTAACCATTATTCCAATTTTGACAATATCACCTAAAGATGCCAGTGCCCAAAGATGAAAGGAAGCAGTATAGAGAACATGACACCCACATTCCCAAGAAGTGGGGTGGGGGGCCTTTGGTAATTTGATGTGTTATGGATGTTTGTCATCATTTAATAGAGTTAATTACAAGTTGTTATTGCCCATGGTCAGGATGAAAGCTAAATTAAGGAGTTAGAGTCAAGGCTCCATTTCTGAAGGAAAAAAGAGGGATGTAGTATACAAAAGATGAGACAAAAGCATACATTGTTGAGTCTACTTTTAAGACACCACTAGTAGTAAATATTTTACATTGATATTCATGATTATTGATAATTATTCTACTTACTATTATCATCCATATAGAAATAAAATTGAAAGTCCTCACAAAAAGGATTCTGATAATATAATACTATAGTAAATATAATAATGGATTTCTTGAATATTCAGAGTGTATAAACAATGGTTTATGAAGTAGTTTTCTTTAATTTTATAAATTAAATAATATGAATCAAACAATAAATTATAAGTTATGAAGTTTAAAGTTATATGAAGTGAACTATGTAGACCCTGAAACAGAACACATGAAATTGATGTTTTAAATATCAAATTCATATTTATCTTATAAATGCTAAGTGTAATATTGGGATCTATAGTATTCAAACATATAGGTGGGAGTAAGATAACCAGCTAAAACAGAGCACAAGTGACATTGATATGCTCTTCCCAAATATATGTATGTACAATGCTACTATTCCACTAAAGGCTGAAGGATCATAGCAGAAGATGTCAGGGAAAGATAGTAAGAGCTAGAAGATCATGGAAGCTGGTGAGATTTTGTTACCTAGAAATGACAAAGAAGCTTCAACAATGATACCTCTACCGTATGGCTGCCTCAACAAAAGCTGAACACATTCAATGCAAATAGGTATGCTAAAACAGAAGTAGATAGGTTTTATGAAGCCCAATCATAAACAAAGGAGTAGGGAAAACTAAGGTATGCTGAGAGAGGGAGAAATAATACTTCCAAGGATCAGTCCCCTTAGTTGGTTAGCCAGTATCAAATGATCATCACTGAAATCAAATACAAGCAGCACTGAATCGACTCATTAGGTTTTATTTATATATTTACGCATAAGTGTGTATTCAAATACATATATACATACATACATACACATACACTCATAGATTGCAAAAAGGTCGTAATTTTGAGAAATAGTAATAAGAGTAGTGAGTTGATGACAGGGGCTGTAGGGAGGGAAGGGAAGGAAGACATTTAATTTTTAAAATTAAGAGTAAAGAGTGGTAAGAAATACAATATAATGTTACAATATTTATATGAATATTTTGGCTTTCAGAACTCATACTTGAGAAAGACAAGGTTTTGTGCAAAAATAAATTTGTAATAGTGTAAAAAAGAAGTCTCATGAAATTTTAAAGGATATCAACAATAATTTTAATATCCTCTACCTATGTAATTGTTTGGCCTAAAAAGGTGAGATTTGAGGTTCAGTGTAACTTCCTGAGCCTGACTCAAGTTTAAGACTAAGACGTGAGGCCCAGCTGCTCCTTATAATTCTAGTGTAGATGTGGGCCACAATGATCCTTCTTTCTGTAATTCAAATATGACCAAATCTAATGCTCAATGCTGCCCACCTTTTGGAATAGTCTTTGTCTGTGGAGGTAGGATGGCATATGACTCCCTGAATACCAAGCAGATGGGCCTTTGCACACAGGCCACCTTGATTCCCGGTGTGGATATTATTCCAGATGTGGATATTACTCCTGGGGATGAGGTTCTTCGTGGGCCCTCTTTTGACTATATTGAAGAGTGACCCAACAGACACATGCAGATGATTCCTTTATTTGTTGGGTTGGGAATATCTGTAGGTGTGGCTACTGGGGCTGCAGGGATAGGCACAGCATTTGAACTCCACAGACAGCTCTCTGCCCAATAGGTTAATGATATAAAGGCCATATCTAGTACTATCATTGGTCTCCAAAAGCAGCTCGATTCCCTGACTAATATAGTCTTACAGAACCAAAGGGGATTAGATTTATCAATACCTGAAAAGGGAGGCATATGTTTGTTTTTATAATAAAAGTGCTTTTTTTTACACCAATAGGTCAGGAATCATTCAGGTCAAGATCAAAAGGCTTCAGGAGGACTTGGAGAGGAGACAGCAGACCTCCAGGACATTCCTGACTTACATGGCTTCCTACCCTACCTTCTCCCCCTGCTTGGGCCTCTCCTCCTTCTCCTTCTCCTCATTGTCCAGCCAGGCATTATTAATAAGGTCATGAAATTTATTCACCAAAAGCGCGAGGCAGTAAAACTTCATCAAGTTGAAGTTCATTATCATAGGCTCCATATTCAAGAGTCAGGCTCCTCATATGACTAGCAGTCTTCATATGAGCATCCTTCCCCTGCCCTCCACCTACCTGACCAGTGATAGGTAAGATCTCAGATAGATTGAGACAACCTACAATCAGTCATGGAGTGGTTTTTCAATGAGCTGGATACATGGTGCCCAATGGGGGACAACCTAAGATAGGGACCATGATTTCCAAAATTTTTTTGTTTTCACAAAAACAAAAGAAGATGTAGAATCAAACAAGGCTCGGATGTGAGGTCCAGTGTCACCTCCTGAGCCTGGCTATAGTTTAGCAACCTGTCTTTGGCCTGTAACCTCCACTTCGGAGTGACTTAGCAAGATCTAATATAAGACTGGCCCCTGCCTAGCTACCTGCTAGCTTGGTTGATTATTATTGGCCCTTACTCCTCATGTCTCTTTATTCCCATTCTAAGATTCCCATCCCCTACTTCGACCCTATATAACTTCCTCCCTGTTGGAATAAAATGAGATCCTGCTTTGACAAGTCTCCCAACTCAGTGTGTTTCTCTCCCTTAACTGTGGCAGGGGAGTCTGAGTCATCAACACACACCATCACATTCAGCCCTCAGAAAAGTCCACCTGGAACAGTCATTTCCCAGGCCTACCTGCTAGAGAAACCAGCATCTAAGCCACTGCTAAATAACAGGAAAAGTGATAGAAAAATGTCATGAAGAATTCTTGAATTCTATAAAAATTAATATGCAAATAAACATAGTGAAAGACAGTGTGTAAGAAAAATAGCAAGGTTATCAGCTTGCTTATTTAGAAAAATAATATAGGTAATATTTGTGTTTTCAAAAAATTGATAAAAAAGGAATACAAGAAACAAAAAAGTGGTTGTTATAAATAGATTTTTAGAGTTAAACATCAGTAGTTGTGTTTAGAAGTATTAGCAAATGAATCCATGGGACTAGCTACTTTGGCTCTATCAATAAAGCTTTCTCTAAATCCCTGATATCAGTTTTCTCTCTCGCCCAGCAGTGGTGGCGCACGCCTTTAATCCCAGCACTCAGGAGGCAGAGGCAGGCAGATCTCTGTGAGTTCGAGGCCAGGCTGGAGCGACAGCCTCCAAAACAATACAGAGAAACCCTGTCGCATAAAAAAATTAATTTACTCTCTTGTTGGATCATAGGGTTTGCAGATTCATGCATTTTTCAGAATCCAAAGATCTGAAGCTTTCTGGCTTGAGATTTTAGATATCTAGTAACTGAACTGTGCAGACCTGTAGATAAAAACCTAAGAATTCAAAGAAATTTCAGTCACTACTTCATAACTACCTGAACATGAACATGTTACATACCACATAACAAATGGGTGCTTGGTAAGCATCTATTGAATATATCATGTACAGGTATTACAAAGCTGTAAACATAACTTGATTGTCAAAAAGTCATTAATTTTAATTTGTTGTGAAAGTAAATTTTGGATGACAATTTTAAAATGGAATAAATGAAAATCTTGATTCATTTTCTTAATTACCCATATGCAGGCATTTTGTTGCTTTTTTATTGACTTAAGAGTCCAAAGACAATTCAAACTAAGATCTTAGAAACAAGACCTGAAAAAATTACAGTTTTTTCTTGATTAAATCTCTTCTTTAACAGAGATTATTGAAATTAATTTACAGATTGAGGAAATTTATAGGAACAAAGTTTTGTCTAAAATGACATAGTTTCTAGAGTTCACAATTAGGAAAAACTTTGTGTACTCATGGCACCCTTTAATAAATACAATGTACTGATATGATTTCTACTTTCCTTCTGCCTCCAACTTCTCCCATGTGCCCCAGATAACTGTTCTTATAACCCATGGCATCTTCGTTATCTTTTATTAATATAATATGTGTGTTTGTGCATTTGTGCAACATACTGAGCAAATTGATGTCACCCTTATTTGGGTGATCTTAGGGTTGACAACTTAGAATTGAGATTTCAAAACAACAGCAACAAAAAGAAATAAACGAGAACACAAAATGCCAATTTCCCTCCTTCGCTGACTGCTTCTAACTATTTCTCTGTAGATGGACCCTTGCTTCTTACTATTTTTTATTCCTATATACTGAAGGAATATGGTGTTAATTCCTAAGTAATTTTTTAAATAATGATAACATTAGTTTAATGTTATATTAATTAAAATTAAAACAGTATATCTTAGTAAAGTTAAGTGTATTTATTATAAACCTAGATAATTGAACTCATATTTATTGACTAACTTTTATAGACAGTGTAGTCTTAACTAACATAAAATAAATTCACTCTGTCCTGTGTGAAACAGAAATTGTGCAGAAAGCAGCTCCTCTTAATACAAATTATAATAATTGATAATAACTGCTACAGAAGTCAAAACATGCTAAAGAAATAATGAAAGGTCTATACAGAGGTGGGTTAGATAAATTTAAATTACGTCTGTAGAGATGCCTACTGTGGAAACAATGTACTAAAGCCCATCAAATTTAAATAATAGGAACTAAAACCAATTATGTATTCTAGCATTTTTATGTTTTGATGAGTAAATTCTTGAACTTTGGTATAAGGTAACAGCATAAAAGAAAGTATTGATCAAAACAATGTAGATCTTGGGAAACAGCAATTAAGGAACCTGATAGAATTTCCACAATCAAGCAGCCAAATGTTTAAAAGAAAAACAGGGAGCGTGATACTCCTGATCCATGACAACGCAACTATGTAAGGGGCTTAGGAAGTGTGTAGACACACATTGGGATGCAACTGTTGAGAAAACAGATGCAGGAACTTAAGCATGTCTAAACAAATTCTTAGGCTACACATAGAATAATTACTACAATTCGGGAACTGTATGGGGAAAAAAGATATTTAAATAGAGCATCTAGGCAAATACTCCTATAAAGGGAGTCATGTTGACTCAGGACCAATACTTTGTAAACCAGGTATAACAATAAAACTAAACTGAATCTCTATTAGTAATTTTGATGATTGTAAGCACATCCATAACTGCACTTACAGTGGCAAAGAAGATCTTTAATTTATGAGTCCAATTTATATATGAAAAAATAAACTTTCTTTTTGAGTCAGGATAGCAGCATCCACATCACACACATTTTCAAATACTACCCATTTCATAGGAAGAGGGACATTCCTAATACCTTTTACTATTAAATTAATTTCTAGTGGGATACAGACAAAACAAAAACAACAACCAAACAAAGTAAAAGGATGATTTCCAGGTATACCAGCAGCTGAAGTATACATGACCAACTGAGTTTGCAGAAAAAAAATAGAGTTAAGACACTAAAATAAAGGAACCAGAGAAGTAATTAAGAAAGCAAATGCAAAAGACAGAATTAAGAATCCTGTGATTTAGGATTTTATTCTCAGACCACTTAGTTTGAATATATTTGAAGAGCAAAGGACAGTATATTTTCAAATTTAAAGGAAGACATGACACAATATGAATCGATCACTGAGTACCTATTGCTACAATATAATTGAAATGAATAACTCACTAGCCTGTGTCATGCATTAGACTCTGAAAGAAAGAAAAAGTAGTGAACATGAAGAGAGATCAATAGAGAGTCTATGTTTCTGTAACACTTCATCTATATTTGATGTCCTGAAAAGCTATTTGCTTTGCCAATTAGTTTGTCTTTTAATATTTTTTCTCTTCTATCATATATGAGAATTACTCTCTTCTTCTCCATGAACGCACAAAACTTTCAATGAAAAGGATAAAAACACATGGAGGGGCTGTACAAAACTCATATAAAACATCAATAACCAAAAAAAAAAAAAAAGCTGGGCGGTGGTGGCACATGCCTTTAATCCCAGCACTCGGGAGGCAGAGGCAGGCGGATCTCTGTGAGTTCGAGGCTGGGCTGGACCGACAGCCTCCAAAACAATACAGAGAAACCCTGTCTCATAAAAACCAAAAAAAAATCAATAAACTTGAAGTAAAAATTTCTATTCAAACTGTTAAATGTTTGATTAATTAAAACGTGTAATACTATGTACTCAACAGTACTTAATAACACAGCTCAATACACAAAAGTGAGATATTGACTCCCATATGCATATGCAGCACTCTTCAAACTGACACAAGAAACAGATGAATCTTTCAGGAAAGCCTGGGCTACATTCAGTTTTAGTGCCAGCTTTGACTGCAGTAGAATGAGACCTTGAATAAAGTAACACTGAAAGGACCAAACAGATGCCATAACAGGCTGCTCAGTCTTCACTCTTAGATCAGGTTTCAGTTTCAGTTTCCTAAGACTGAAGAAGCAGTTCCTAAGGAAAAGGAACCAATAAAGGACAATCAATCTCCAACACCACAACAGCAAGGGGGAGGCCTGTTACATGTAGTACTAGAACGGGACTAGCCTGAGCCAGCCTCCACAGCAGCCCAAGGACAGGGCCTAGGACTTGACCAGGCCTCCCCCAAAATGGAAAACTGCACCCTTGACCAGCCCCTTACTAGCTCCAGCCATTTAGAATGTAATATGACTACCACTTGCTTAAGCCAAGCATACCTCAAATTATCTAACTTCTTTAGACACTCCTCTCAGTAAGGCTTAAAAGAGACCCCCACCTTCTTCTCAGAATGGTTGGTCCCAGCATACTGGTCGAACAATAAAAAAGACTCTTTGTTTTTGCATCGGATGTGGTCTTTTGGTGGTTTTGGGGTGTCATTTTCTTTAACCGAAATTTTAAGTCCTTTGCTTATACTGAATATAAACACAAGTCATTTGTATTATTTAATTTTGATGAACATCGAATCTAGGGTAAACAGAAATGTATTTTAATGGTCACAGAGGAACTGTCCTTCTAGGATTATACTAAAGGTTCTTCCAATTGAATCAACCAATTAACATTCTAATCATCTGTGGTCATAGATTTAAGAAGTCAATGTGGGAAAAATCAAGGGAATTTGAGTTATAGAGTCATAGAAAAACAAATATATGCTAATCCTGTAGGCTGACAAATACAACCCAAGGGAGTTATGATAGTAATATATCTAGTCCTGTATTCATATTTTACCACAATTTAAAAATATAGTGATGATCATAATAATCTGCTAGAACAGAGAGAAATGAGAGACACTAAAATCAAATAAGATTCCAAGGCAAGGCTTCACCTTCCAATCTCAGACTAACACTAGCATGGAGGGAATATATTTGCTTAAACTTCTCCTAAAACTTATATACAGTATGTCACATTATTTATATAAGACCTGCTGATAAACACCTTCAGCAAAGTGGAAGGTTACAAAATCATGTCAAAAAAATCAATAGCCCTACTGTACAATAAAGGGGATGAGAAAGAAATCAGAGAAACATCACTCTTTACAATAGCCACAAACACCATAAAATATCCTGGGGTAACTCTAACAAACCAAGTGAAAGAACTGTATGACAAGAATTCTGAGTCCTTAAAGAAAGAAATTAAAGAAGATATCATAAAATGGAAACATCTCCCATGCTCTTGGATAGGTAGGATCAGTGTAGTAAATATGGCAATCATACAAAAAGCAATCTACAGATTCAATTCTGTCCCTATCAAAATACAAGCACAATTTTTCATCAACCTCGAAAGGACAATCCTTAACTTTATATGGAAAAACAAAAGACTCACAATAGCCAAGGCAACCCTGTACAATAAAGGAACCTAGGGAGGCGTCACCATCCCTATAGAGCTATAGTCCTGAAAACAGCTTGGTATTGGCATAAAAGCAGACAGGTAGACCAATGGAATTGAATCGAAGACCCTGATATTTTCATTATTTCTAAGTTAAAAAATTAAAACATACCTATGTTAAAGTCCTTGTCAAAGTCACAAAGTTATTAAATATTGACAGAGATTTTAGTGTAAGAAAACAGTCTGGAAAATCTGTACTCTCTAAATGACATTGCAAAGTATTCTTCCAGAACCTAAGAACTATTAATAACTGCAGTGAAATTTATTTTATAATCCCATAAAGGTAAATAATTTAGACATGCATCATTTAATTCAATACATAACACTGAAAAGTGCAGTTCTACAGGCTGCAAATTAAATCATCTCTATATCTTCATCAATGTTCATTCAAACATATAATATTCTCATTCACTGACCAAGTAATTGTCTAGGCAGGCAATCTAACTTTGAGTTACATAATTTTCTAACAGTTCAGTATTCACTTAGAGGCCATTTTTTAAAAAGGAGTTAAACACATATACATATATGAAAGGGGGAAATGTTTCCTTCAATTTCATGTCACTCTACTATCATCTGTAGAGTTTATTTATCTTGAAACATATTTAGCCTGCTCACAATTTGCTATATTGGGAATTATTTTAGAATATCAAATCAGTATGTTTCATTTCTGCATTTAGCTAGACTAGAGCACTGTAGGCGAATTCTGAGGCTGAGTGGCAGCATGTGCAACTAAAAGTGGGTAGCTCCCACTTTCTCAGAGAAAGCCTTCAATATCAAGCATGTTGAAAAAATATTATAACACAGTAATAAGTCAACTCTTTGAAATTATCATTAACATGTGTTAAGTCCTTAAAATACCAGTGATGAATCAAGAAAAAAAACTACTTAAGAATACATTGCCTGGAAAGATAATGTTAAAAGCATTCATCAGGCATAGCTTCTCCCATCACAGAAATATTTGGAGCTTGAATTCTTGTCAAGTTAGGGAAGCAGAAATGCCTTTTATTAATGGAGTTTTAAATTTTAGTTACTTGAATAATATGCAAAATTTAAGTTTCATATGTTCTTGTGATATTTGACAGTATTGAGGAGTTATGCATCCATTCTCAAATTTTGTCTAAGAAACTGAAGCTATATCTTCTCTGGTTCTGAAGAAACATTATTGAGGTAATAGAAATTGTATCTAGATAATAGACATGCATTCTTTAAAGAGGTTCTATGAGTGGAAAAGATAAATGGGAAAATTATATGGATAAAGCAAGCTAAAATAATATAAATTATATCAACTGAATTAAAAATAACTATTAGTGTCTGTAAGCAGACAATAAATAAATCTTAGATAATTGTTATACAAAGAAAAATGATTCATTTCTTATCTTAATATAACAAAATTAACAATCATGGAATGGAAATAAAAAGTTTGTATTATTTTCAGGTTTAAATACTATTAAGTAGAGTAAATTCACTCTGATAAAATATAAAAGAATGAACTCACAGAAGACATAGTAGCTCTAAAAGATCAACTTTATCAAACAGAAAAAATGCTGATTAAATGAAAAAGCACACAAGCATGCACACATTACCTTTAACTTTTTAAATGAAAAGATAAGACATGGACATTTATGTAAGTAACATATTTTAAAGGGTAATGAGAATTAATCAAGTAATAAGAAACATTGAGTATTATTGTATTTTTCATTAAACTATCACTATACAAAGAAGTAACAGGAGGGGAGAATTTGTTTTTTTTTATTTTAAATAGCTTGTTTTACATGTCTTAAGTATGTGACCTATGGAAGGTTTGACACACTCCAGAAGAAGAAAACTGACAGCAAGCAAAAATAGGATTTCATGGATTAATTTAAAAAGTCAGGATGAAAGTTGGTTGGATATAGAATGAAGAATGAAACTGGGAGAAAGTGGTGGGGGGCTTTAATATTAAAAATACAATGTATGAAATTCTCAAAGTCTCACTCATCAGTGTTAGTCTTTGTTATGAAAATGGTTGATAAAAGAGGTAAATGTTTTAACATGTGGATATAATGAATTCTGTAATGCATATTCCTTAGTATATACAGGTGTGTGTGTGTGTGTGTGTGTGTGTGTGTGTGTGTGTGTGTGTGTGTGTGTGTGTGTGTGTGTGTGTGCTTGGATATATTCACACATATTCTAATATGGGACTATAATGAAATAATCATATTTATGCTTGTCTATTGATTGTACTTCATTTTTGCGTTTTGATTTCTGTTACTACATAATTAACAGTTTGAAACCAAGTTAAAATGTTCATAAAATGGAATGTTCGAAGATTTCTAAGAATAAAGATTGACAAAGGAATCTGAGATGATCAAGAAAAAAACTAAAATAAGATGTCTCCTATAGGTTTTACAAGTGAGGATAATTTCAAAGTGACTTTGGGATATACTTTAGTGGCTAGATTGGAGTGTAATTCTCAAATACACACACCTGGATAGCTTTTCTTGATTCTGCTGTTGAAAACATAGGAACAAAGGTCTGTACCATCTGCCATTAGCCATCTGTTGCATGATGGTAGTTGACATATGAGTCTTATCTTTGTTTGACAAAACAGTATTTTAAATGCTGTATGGAAGGGACAGTGTCTGCAACTGATTTTAGCAAAAAAAATGGAATGACTTCCACAAAAATAATTTTCAAAGTTACAACTTGAATTTTAATTAATTATTCAAAGAGAATTTCAAATTAGGGATAAAGTCAGAGAAATAGATTGACAGCTTGAAATTTACTGGGATAACAAAAATTTATCCTTGGGAATAGAGATTGCTACTCTTAATAAATCAATGTGAACACAGAGAAAGTAAGGTTGTCCTATTTGATCAACATTCAGTTTTCATCTTACCATTAAATTCTTATCAATAACTTAATGGAGTGTTATATATGCTACATTGATTGCAAAATAAAGAGGTATTATAAAGCAAGATATTTTGAAAAGTACAATACAAATTTAAAACAAATGTATTAAAAATTATCTTCAACATAAAAAGTCTCAGTGACACAGCACAAGAATTTTGCTTTAATATTATTCACTATACTATCTTGAGAAATATATTAAACATTAATGACTGTCAAATATTTAACAATAATTTTGTGACGGAATTTATTTAAGAATACCAAGGGTTTATAAAATTTTTGAAAGTTAACTTACTATGTGAAGTCTCAGAATTTACTTTTAAAATATGTCTTGTGAATTTATACCAGGGAATAGTGTTAACTAATGATTAACTATTTGTCTGAAAAGATAGCTTAACATTTAAAAGCAGTTTGTGGTCTTGCTGAGAATCTACTT
Source organism: Mesocricetus auratus (assembly GCF_017639785.1). NCBI lineage: Eukaryota > Metazoa > Chordata > Mammalia > Rodentia > Cricetidae > Mesocricetus > Mesocricetus auratus. The sequence goes on along the minus strand of NW_024429180.1, from coordinate 38,791,950 downwards.
GCAGGCTGATAATCACCTGTGACTCCAGTTCAATGTGATCCAATGTTCTCTTCTTTCCTCCACAGGAAATTGCATATGTACAGCACACACCCACTCACCCACCCACCCACGCACCCACACACACACACACACACACACAAGCAAACACACACACACACTAAAATAAAATTCACCTTAAAAGGATGTAAAGTATGAAATCTGACTTTTCAACATAGCATTCTCTGTCATTTGTATAGTTTAAGATTGGTAGAGGTCCAGGAAAACGTTTAATTTTATTGCTGTCTTAGCTCTGATTTATATTGCGGTAATGAAGCACCATGATCAAAACAGTTTATAAAAGAAATTGTCAAACTTGGCTCACGGTTTCAGAGAAGGTTAGCACATGGGAGTAGGCCATGAATAGCTAAGGTTTCACATCTTGATCCATAAGTAGGATGCAGAGAATAATCCCTGGAAATGGCCTGTCTCATAGCTTGACAATAGTGACACACTGTACTTAAACAAGGAAATATGTTCCAGTCCTTCGCAAACAGCTCCAACAAACTGGACCAAATTTAATGATATGAAAATATGGCAGACAGTCTCATTCAATCCAATTGTCAGATGCTATTTGCTTTTAGTCAATTCATTTAGTCCACCTTCAAAAGTATCTATAATATTTCAGTCTCCACAATGTTGAAAAGTTTAAACTCCAAAATCTCCTTTAATACTCAAAACAATATTTCAGTGGAAACCCCTGTAAAAGTACAAAGCAAATTAAATACTTCCAACAGAAAATAGCATGTGATATGTGTTACCATTCCAAATGGAAGAATCTGGACACACTGAAAACGTGTGGTACTAATTCAGATGAAGCTTAGTTTCTGAAGGAGAAAGATAAAACGGACAATTTATGAGTGTAAAATAATAAATTATTTCGCTAATTGTTTTAAGAAATCTATCTTATACATGTTGCTATTAATTTGTGCTAAATCACTGAATGCCAATAGTCTTCATCTATTAAATTAGTTTTATATCACTTTCTAAAATTTTAGATCAGTTGAAATAATAATAAAAATGTTATGGTTAAATGTAAGCCTCCTGAAAATAACCAGCAATGTTACTATATGAATTTGAAAGACATAATTATAATATGCTGGATGAAACAAAGGACAACTGGCATCTTGAGTCATATTCATGAATGCATACTAAATAACTCCCTTTAAAAAGCTATATAAACATACTTAAATGAATTAGGCTTTCTACTAATAAAAATTAGCAAAAGCTTTTGTGTGCTTATCAAAATTTTGTTTTATTATGAGCTACTTTTACTCTTCCATAGTTTATATCTGCATATCAAACATTTTTTCTGTGCTAAGATTTGGATATTTTTCTCTTTCTTTTTTTAATTTAAGTTGGAAACAAGCTTGTTTCACATGTCAATCCCAGCTCCCTCTTCCTCCCCTTCTTCCTCATCCCCCCCCACCAGACCCCCTAGTTCCCCACCCAATCTCCACTCTAATCCCTAGGGAGGGTGAGGCCCTCCATGGATGATCTGCAACATTTTGATTATTCCTTTCCTTATACCCTCTCATCACTATCAATGCCTTTGCAAATCAATATGCCATGAGGTCTTTCTTGGGATTGTGTGTTTTCCATTTATTTTATGATCTGTAGAGTTTAACCAGGAAACATTATATAGCTATGGATTTGGAGCTGTGCTTTGAAGCCACGTGAATTCCTAGCAGGTAGAGGGCTAGATATACCAATGACTCCTTGCTCCCCTGAAATTTATCCTTTGACAGTGTTTGATAAATTAATACTGGTTTCTTTTCAGGGCCTTTATTACTATATTTTTAAACAATATGTCCGTGATCATGACACAAATGCTACCCAGTCCTACATAAAATTATTATGTCCATAACTATTCAAATACAAAGAAAAAGGGTAAAAACTCAATGCATTAAAAGTTTATAATTTTTCCATGTTTTAATTCACAACAAAAATGTTAGCTGTTTGAACTTTTCTATACTATGAACTGGTTTTGGTTTATTTTACAATTTTAATTTCTTTATTCAACTAATTTAATCTAGCAATATGAAATTTATATATTTTGAAGAAATTGATAAAGCAAGCTTAGATATACAGGATATCCTTTAACATATGAAAATATTCCCAAATTTTATGTATTTCATTCAAATTATTCTGTCGTAGATCTTTACTCCGTAACTATTCGAATCACAACCTATTATTACTGCAAGAGGAAAACTGTGGATTGCTTTTTTAGAGGTACATTTCTGTAAGTTGAAGAATGTCAGAGAACATTTGGTCACATACCTACTATGTAATATCCGTCATATACCACAGATACTATCAATAAAATATGTCAAAAATGAGAAGTCTTTCCAATATTGATTTCTGAGTATAGTTTTATAAGACTCTGTTGTTGACTAATATATTGGTTATGCATTTTGATTGCATGTATCCACATAAATTAACTTATTCATAATGTACAACTAGAAAAACACAATCTAGAAACAAGGAAACAAATTTGCCAATCAGTTAAAAAATTAAAGATTGTCACCCTGCACAAAATCAAGTTAGAATGGATGAAATATCTCAACATAAATCCAGTACACTGAACCTGATAGAATAGCAAATGAGGATTAGTCTCAAAATCACTGACACAAGAGACAACTCCCTGAACAGAACACCAATAAAAGGCACTAAGACTGAAAATTGATAAATGAAACTTCATGAAAATGAAAACTTTCTGTTAGGCAAAGCTCACTATCAATAGGGTAAAACAAAAGCCTGCAGAAAGGGCAGAGATCTTCCAAAGTGTATTAACAATTCAAGAAACTAGATGTCTACAAGCCAAATAACCCATTTAAAACTGGGGTACAGATCTAAACAGAATTCTCAACAGACGACTTTCAAGTAGCCATGAAACACTTGAAATGCTCAGCATCCTTAGCCATCAGGCGAATGCAAATCAAAAGGACTCTCAAGTTCCATCTTACTCCTATCAGAATGTCTAAGAACGAAACCTCAAGTCACAGTTCATGATGGGGAGAACTTGGAGCAGGTGGAATATTTCTTCATAGCTGGTGAGAGTTCAAACTTTTACATCCACTTTGGAAGTCAATGTGTTGGTTTCTCTGAAAAGTAGGAATCAATCTACCACAAAAACCATCTATGCCAATCTTGGGCATATACCCAAAGGATGTTCAATCATACCACAAGGATACTTGCTCAATTATGTTCATAGCAGCTTTATTAGTAATTGCCAGACCTGGAAACAACTTAAATGTTCCTCAAACAAAGAATGGATAAAGAAAATATGGTATATTTCCACAATGGAGTAATATTTAGCTGTTAAAAATATTGAGCACAAGTGTGTGGAACTAGGAAAAAATCTTTCTGAGTGATGTAATACAGATATAGAGAGATATAGAGGGAGAATACTGGAAAAGACTGCTGGAAAGCAGGGACATTTGGGGTCAGGTAAAAACCTGACTCAAGATAATTTCCCAGGAATCTACAAGGATGGCTGCTAGCAATAGAGAATAGATAGCCTGAATTGGACATCTCCTGTGACCACATTCATGCCTAGCCCAATCGTCATCACAGAGGCTTTAATCAGCAGCTGTGAGATCCACAACCAAACATTAGATGGCATTTGGGAAACCTACAGTGATGGGGTAAAGCATTGTTAGAGTCATAGAATACAAGCAAACCCACAGATTCAACTAAAATGGACTCATAGAGATTTATCTGACAACCAGGGATCCTGCATGGGACTGACCTAGGCACTCTGCATATATGTTACAGTTGTATAGCTTGGTCCTCTTGTGGAACTCCTAACAGTGGGAACAAGGGCTGTCTTTTGAGGATTTTTTTACTGAATAATATGGCCCTACTCCTCATACTGGGTGTCCTTGCCCAGTCTTAGTATGTGGAGAGGTGCTTAGTCTTACTGCAATTTAATATGCCATGTTTTGTTGATTCTCATGGGAGACCTGCTCTTTCCTAAACAGAAGGAGAAGAGCAGTAGATTTGGGAGTGGAAAGAGGAATGAAGGAGAAAACCTGGGATTGGAGATTGACGTCAGGGGCTGATCCCAGGACATAAAACAAATGAATATATTAAAAAAGAATTCAAAGCACGTAAAAATTTGAATAAATTATCTTTCCCCAAGTAATTGTTTTAAATTCACAGTATCAAATATGTAAGGTTTTGAAAAATAAAATCGAATGTTTTATTATTATATTTTAAAATTGAGGAACGATTTTCTTTTTTAAAATATAAACTTTATCAATAATTTTATTAGTCATGAATGAACTGTATACTAAAAGTTTTGAAATAGTTTTTGATAATCTACATTTAAGTAGTCAAATAATTCCCCTTTAAAGCGTTTTATTACTCTCTGAATCTAGTCATGCTTAAATAATTCATAAAAATATCTTCCTTTCACAAATCCCTCATGGAGGCCCTTGCCCTCCCTGGTGAGTGGAGGAGGGATGGAGTAGGGGTGAGGGATTGGGAGGATTGACAGTGGGGGAGGAGGGGAGGGAGAGGGAACTGAAAGTGAAATGCATAAAGAGTTAAATAAAAAATATGGAAAAAAGTTTTATAAGAACTATGATACCGTTTCTGATAGTGGGTACATTAAATTTCATTCTTACAGTAAAAAAAAGTATCTTCCTTTCATAAGGCATTTGTTCATTAAACTCCACTTTTTGTTATCCACCAAAAAAGAACCTAGATTCTATCGAGTTAATCAAAACTTGGACTGTCATGTTATATCTTAATTTTTTAAGTCTTGCTTTTCACATCCCATTACCTTTTTAAAATTGACAGTGGTGCTGCATGTATCCCCTGCCACAAAGATAATTACTCTACCCTGAAGGCTATTCTCACAACTTCTCACAAAACACCCAGAGTTGTTTCTTGATTTTTATTAATATTGATTTATTCTGAAATAGTGTTCATCTGTTCCACAAATGCTTTTCTTTAATTAGAGTTGTTAACTCTTCATACTTCAGATCTCCTATAATATATCACTAGATACACAGACATAGGAAATAACTAGGAAATTTGTTTTCAATACCAGATGGCTGCATGTTTCAACATAGCTCAGATTCTTTTAATACTAACGTAGTTAGGATTCAATAAACATTCAGTATAATAAATCTCATACCTACATTTCAATACTTCATTTCCCACTGTATATGAAGCTTCAGATTTGTCATATATAATAAACATTGATCCTTTCTCTTTCCTCATAATTATTTTTATTGTTATGGATAATTTAATAATCTCATATTTATTTTTGAATGTATCCTCCCCATCCATCAACTTTCCCATTAAGTACTTTTTACTTACCCAATCAACTTTGTCCTCCTTTTCTTCACTGATAAATTATAATTTGTACCTAAACTTATAAACTTAGGTATATATAGCCTTATAATGGACCATGATTTATCGACCAGTGAGAACACTCATAGAGAAAATTGACTAGTTCATTCCTAGGAGCTAATGATCACCATAGTCTTCTATTCCATGCACTTTTTAGCCAATTAAATATCTCTTTGTTAATTACTCTGTCTTAGTTGGAATTTCTATTGTTGTGAAGAGACACCATGGCCATGGAATTCTTAAAAAGGAATACATTTATTTGGGGCTGGCTTATAGTTTCAGAGGTTTAGTCCATTAAAATTGGGGAAGAACAAGGCGTTGTGTAGTTAGATATGGTGCAGGAGGACATGAGATACCTTCATCTTGATATGTAGACGTTAGAAGAAAAAACTAATTCACACCGGCCAGGTGAGCTTATAATACCTCAAACCCTACCTCCACCATGACATATTTCCTAAAACATGGCCGCACATACACCAGCAAGGCAGTACCTCTTAATCCTGATACTCTACACTGGCCAGATATTCACAGACACACATGAGCCTATGGAAGCCATTCATATCACAACTATCTATTGAAAAATAACAATAAATATATAGGAGTATGTTTAATACTATATCTGTCTAGCAACATATCACATAGGTCATGTTTACTCACAGGCTCTTGGCCCAATATTTTTTTCATGTATAGGTTTCCTCTTGTGTAGAATGACTCATACATTATTACAATTACTATAGCCAATTCAAAAAGGGATAATCTTGATTTCAGACAGTTAAGCATGAAATAATATAATTATTTAGTAAGGTTTTAACTATCCTAGTTTGTTGTTGTTGTTTTTCCATATGATGCTGAGAATTGTCCTTTCAAGGTTGTTAACGAACTGCATTGGAAATGTAATGGGGATTGCATTAATTCTGTAGATTGCTTTTTGTAATATGCCCATTTTTACTGTGTAAATCTCACAGATCAATGAGCATGAGAAGGAAATCTTTCCAGCTTGTGTTTTATTTTTCCATTTCTTTGTTCAAAGATTAGAAAGTTTTAACATACTACTTTTTTATTTGCTTGTGTAGAGTGACCTAGGATATTTACTGTTATTTAAGGTTAAAGTGAAAGGGGTTGCTTCTAAGACTTGAATTTGGATGCAGGAGGAGTGTTGATATTTGTGAGTTAATTGTGTATGCAGCCAATGTTTTAGAAGTGTTCGTCCCTAATAGGGACTCCCTAGTAGAACTTTTAGGTTTCATTCTGTACACTATACCATATCATCTGCAAATAAGGATGTTTTAATGCTTCCCTTCCAGTTTGTATTCTCCTTGTCTTCTGCAGCTCTCTTATTGCTCTAGTTAAGACTTCAGATACCATACTGAATAAATATAGACAGATTGGACACCCTTGTCAGTCCTGATTTTTGTGAAATTGCTTTGAGTTTCTCTTCCTTTAACAGATATGGGTGGAAGAACTGGGAGGAGGAGAAGCATGAGTCAGGCTTTAATCAGGATAGGTTGTATGTGAAAAGGACCTGTTTTCATTCAGAGGGAAAAAGTAATGGACTTGTAACATTAAAATACTAATAATAAAAATAACTTCAAAGAAAACTAAAAGTAACCTAGTCAGACGAAATAATTCATCCTACTGACATAAATGATGAAATGTTTAAAATAAAAAATAGTCAGTTATTAACCTGTGATTCATTTCTCTGGGCATCCATACTATTGTTACTCATGTAAATTATAGTAAGAAAAGCTGAAACAGTTGCATTCACCATGAAGTTATCTGTGATTCTTACTTGGTAATGCATCTATGAATTATATTTCTAATTTTTTGCTATCAGTTTCTTCATATTTTAATTAATTTATGATTTAGAAACAATCATATTTAACATATCAATCCCAGTTCCCTCTCCCTCCCATATGACCAAGTACCCCACTGACCGACCCCCCATACCATCCCCTATCTACACCCCAGGGAGATTGAGGACTTCCATGGGGGATCATAAGAGTCTGTCACATCATGTATCTACCCTAAGAGAGTAACCCTCCATGGGGATTGTGTTCCCAAACTACATTCGTGAACTAGGGATAAATACTGGTTCAACTGTCAGAGGTCCCATAGACTGCCCAGGCCTCCTAACACTTCAAACTTTTGTAAACTACTTTTGTTATATACTTTTTTCTAAAATGAGAAATATTAGAGTTTGACTTATTCAATGAAGACTCTAAATTGCATACATTATAAATTTATTTTATTTGTTATGCCTATGCAAATAAAAAAAGAAAAAACTGAAGCTGACAAAATAGCTTAATGTGTTATCAACTGACTCTAATCTGCAAAACTTCAGTTCAATCCTGCAAAATTACTAGATGAAAGGAGAAAATACTTTCTTTAATGAATTGCCCTGACCCTCATACACAAGCACTGCTTTGTGCTCTGTTCCCCAATACACAAATAATAAGTGTAAAAGAAAATGAAACCATATGATGCCTATATTAATAAAATACTTATAAAACATTGGAAAATATATTCCTTATAATGCTGTTGTATTGACTTCATATAATGAAGACTAATAACTTGAAATTGACAGTATATTTGTCATATTTTTTAGTATCCTGCTATTCTTGGTGGTAATCTTGGAGTGTTTACAAATTTTTCCAATAAATATGTGATTATTATCTCTATATTTCCTGGAAGAATTTACACTAAAAAGTGAATTTCTGGGAATAATGTCAAAATGTTGATTAATTACTATTAACCGATACAATGATATCATTACTTGGAACATCAATTTTCCTAATAGGACAGTTTCAAGAGAACAAATTACTTAGCTTACTCAAGTTCACCATTCATACATTTATTAAATCTGTTGAAATGTGGGAAAGATTATATGCAAAGCTTCTTCATAAGTTACCAAATAGAAATAGTTTGTTTTTATTTCCAAATTTCAATTTTATTATTTTTAACAAAGTTACATTCTGTTAAAAACTTTATGACATTATTCCATGCACATTTCAGAGACCTGGTAAATTTATTCAAATGACATAATACAATACGTTTTTAGCTGTATTTTTAAGGTGTTTTTAATGTGCAAAATTATTATTTTCCTCCAACATTTTCAAAACATTTATGTACATCTAAATATCACAGAAGAGGGCATGCTAAATTTTAAAAATATGTTTATTAAAAATTTATTCATTCATGCAAGATGAAATTCATCATAAAGTGACTGCATGTAAGATTCACTTTTGTGAAATTAACTGGAGAATATGTTGTTTTGCTTTATTCTCTGTTTTTAATGTTCCCTCTCTCTGTGTTTCATTTCTAAATATTTTAATTATTTTTCAGGTCTCATTTAATTGTAGTTCTAATCTGCTTTATAAAGAATGAATTGTCATCTTACTCCAAAACATTTGTCTTCCTGGCTATTTTTTAGAGAATTCTCTGTGAAGAGTGAATGAACCGTCACTGCAGGCAGTAATCCTGAATTAGTATGCATACAGAAGAAAACCTGGTTCCCTTAGTAGTTGGGGAAAGTATAATACAGTGTCTTTCTCAGTGTACATAAAAACATATATTCCATTTCCAGGAACCTAAACTTACCTTATTGATTGAAACAGATAGAAATTATTAATATTTTAAGGAAAGTGAGTAAATAAGTACCAATGTAATACATGTTACATTAATATTTTCCTATCTAAAAATGATATGGAATTGGATTTCATTAATTTTCTTAAAAATACACATGGTGAATAATACAAAGTATCATTCAATAGAATTAATATCACCTATCCATAAATAGAGTAAACATATGAAATGAAAAATAACTAAACTCTGATAGCTTTGCTTTATTGCATATCTAGCATATGAAAATATATCAGACAAGAAAGTCAGTTGCTCCATATGTACTTCATGGTAAGAATTTAATTTTGACAATATGAGGAAGAATGAATCATTAAAATAAATTCTAAGATAGAGTATTCTAATTATGGTTCCAATATAAAAAGGCTATAGAAAAATAAAATTAATTTAATATACAAACTCCATTATAATTCCCAATTTTAATTATACAATCGAAAAGACTATAAGAATGATTTGATGATACGTATATTTTAGTTAAATTTTTTAGAATAATTAGAAAGTAGATAATATTTATTTCTTTTCCTAATTTGGAGTGATCTATTTGGATAAGATGTTAGGAAAGAAGTTCCCAAGTTGATTTAAAGAAGTATAAGCAATATTGAAAGAGCATGCACAAAGCTAGATAAATTAAAGTGTACAGCCATTGCACAGGTGAAGAGACCTATCCACTAAATTCTCATCAGAACTGCTGTCAAATCATTATCAAAGCAACTATGTTTTAAGCATGGAATACAGGATATTTTTCAGATATGTTCATAAAATAGGAAGGAACTTAGATTGCACTGTTTTAAAAGTTTCTGCATTTTACAAAGGGATCTCTGGAATCTTAGACTATGGGAAAAATAGTTCACAAGTGTGACCTTAATATGCCCTTTGTTGTATTGGATAAAGGAGAATCAATCTACGGTATGCACAGAGGATACATTCTGTGGACATGCATGAGAGCAACTCAATTTGAAAACAATATGTTTGCTCTCTTTCAGATGGAGCTGGTATTCTATACTTACAAGTTTCCAAAATGGGAGAGAGGCTTCACAATTCTGAAATGTAGTTGTTAAAACAGGAAACAATTTAGAAATTTTTAAAATTTTTACATACACATTTGGAATCATAAAATCATTAAAACTCCATTTAATTTCAAGTTTGGTGATTGCTTTGAACATAGAAGCTACTGTACACTTTATAATAGTGCTTATATTACACATTCTTTTACTTAAATAATATGTCATTATTCTTTGAATGTAACTGGACTTACAATTCATTATTCACCTTAGCTCTAAAGCTTTATGCCATTTTCCCTTTTTGATCACAATAGTCTAAGATATTCTTTCATTGTTTTTGAAATTTTCTACCTAATTTATTCCTGGTATTTGTTATTATAGCCAATATCTAGGATGAAAAGAAGAATGTAGTGTGCTTCCCAAAAAGTCTTTCAATGAAATCTCTCATAGGTAATGGTACATATAATTCATTGCAGATCAATTAAAAATTGAAAGTAAATGTTTTATATTTTTGTAGACTAACTTGATATTTATTTCAAAAATCATTATCATGTTATTTTTTTAGAAATTGAGTTACAAGTTCTTGCTTTTATCAAAATGAAGCAAAAATAGTTTAGTATTAATGAACTACTACTTTAAGTTCACTTGAATTAATTTTTTAGATACATTTCAAAATTATAATCCCCAGGATTCACTGTATACCAATTAATGTAAAGTGATTGTGTATGTTTATCTGAATTTATCATGGGAAATATATTAAGCTACAATGAGGACTTAATAAAGGAAACTTAGATCAACTAAATGAATATGTGTTCAATGATATGAGTAATAGTCTTATCTGCAGATTGTTTTAAATGTTATAAAACTTTTAACATACCAAGAAAGCATGATTCTTTATAGAAATATAGGGGTCTACAGTGTTACTTCTTTTTTAAAAGAGGCAAAATAAAATGCTACTGAAGACTTGACTCCTTTCTTAATCCTATATAATGATTGTATTCTGAACTCTATGTTGTCAAATTAATTCATCTATTTTAACAGTTTCAATGAACACTAGAAAGGTGTTTCATGGGTTAATAATTGCAACTGACTATCAAAAATATACTATAACTTAAAGTTATCTATTTCCATTATCTACACATTTTACTTTAATCTCATAAAATAAATCAAAATCTTCTACAAAAGGAAAAGAATCTTTTTGGGGTCATTTTAACAAAAATTGAAAATTTTAAATACAAATAATGCTGCAATTATACTTACTTTGATGAATATGACAGACATATTATACAGATGATTCTGTGGAATTTGCTAATGGTTGGTCACATATACAGATATGATAAATGGAAAGGTGTTAACACAGATACAGAAGACTAATCTTGTCAACTACGGAATAATACAATATAGCCTTTAATGTATGGTACGTTACAATATAACACAGAATAAATACTATAAGTCAAGTCCTGTACCTTTATATCAGCAGCTTTTCTTGTTTTAGCCTTCACCAAAAATGTTTCAGGTAAAGAATGTATAATATGTTGCATTTCACAGGTGTTGGTGCAAATGACACTTAGTATTAGATGTTAACCCAACAGAGGAATGAGTCTCTGATGGAGTAGAATCTCACATAGTCAAGGCCTGTGAGATCACCAACTCGGGAAACTGTTGCTCTTGTCTATGCAAAAGAAGTCATGGTATTTCTCCAATAGTCTAGTGCATAATTTCATATGATGTATATATGTAATATCATGATTACATATCAATTTTATGGGCACATATATCTGTGGTTGTCAGGAAGATGATTTATCATTAAGTGTATAATTTTGATAAACTCAAAATATACTAGGATATGCTTCACATCAAGGTCTATTGTTCACTGTGTACTATAAGACACTTAAAGGTCTGCTTTGTTCCTTTTACACAAACTATGCACAATTAGTTCATTTTTAACTCAAAGCAAATTCAAACCAGACTGAATCTTTCTTTAAATGGATCATAAGTTAAAAATTTTACAGAAAATCACAAGTTCACAGGTGCAGATGTCTAACCAATGTTATTAACACAAAGCAACCATACACATCTTTCCAATTCTTTGCTTGTCAATTGTGGCTAATAAAGACATATGTCATATAGCTTGTCTCACAAGGTATTGTGATCCTAGCCTCTGACTACAGTCTTACACCAGAAACCTTGAAACCTTCCATTGCCATTATAAATGGCTCAGCTCCTTATTATTTACTCAAGGAATGTGCTGTGACACTGAGATGTAATTCTTGTACAATTTTTCTTATTGCACCAAGTCTTTTGTAAAATAATGTATTTAAGCTAAGGAGTAAGGGAGAAATGGAACATAGAATTGAGACAAAGGAAAACTAGAAAGAATTAGGACTTGGAAGAAAATTAGAGGACAAAAACATAGAAGATTAAAGACCATGATGTGAACAGCATTGTGTGAAATTATTCCATACTCCTCTGACTAGAAAATCACTAAGTCCAGTTTTGCTACACTGTGGAACTTAGCTCAAACCTCGGGAGTAGACTTGAAAGCTGGTTGTTCAAGCTACTGCTAATAATGGAACTACATTCACTTATCACAGTCAGAATTATTTACCTGAGATGTGCATTCTCAGTGGTATTTCTAAATTTCATACTATGTTTTTTGTTTTTATTTTTTTGGGTTTTTTTTTTTTTGGTTTTTCGAGACAGTGTTTCTCTGTGGCTTTGAAGGCTGTCCTGGAACTCGTTTGGTAGTCCAGGCTGGTCTCCAACTCACAGAGATCTGCCTGCCTCTGCCTCCTGAGTGCTGGGATTAAAGGCGTGCGCCACCAACGCCCGGCTCATACTATGGTTTTTATTTATGGTGGAGGATACAGGGATTTGTTAAATATGTATTATGATCTACATTGATAGAAGTCTAGAGAATAATTTCTGCCTCACAAATCTGTTCCTCTCATCCCAAATCTATTTTCTTTCTCATAGTCCATGATAAACATTGATATTTGTCGCTTTTCTATTAATGCTCTACTCTAAATTCTATGATCTCACTAGAACAGGTAATTTAAATGATTTTTATAATGCCAGACATGGATTTCCTCTTATTCAAACATTCCTGAAGCACAATTTGGGAGCTTTTGCTTTCCTCCAAGATACTTGTATTATACTGTACCATACCCTTCATGATATCACACTTCAGTGATTAATGCTTATCATGAAAAACAGTTCAGCATTTTATGTTGTAAAATAGAAAAATTGGAAAGTAGAAAAAGTGAATGATGAAAAGACAGACTATTTTTCCTAAAACTTTTTGGAAATCTCTTATTCTCTATATTTTGAACACTCAACATTTTCTGTAATGATCTGTATTTCATGAAGTTTTCTTGATAATGGGTGAGAATTATACTCATATGTATATAAAGAGAAGATAAATGCTTAGAATATATTTAAGAATTGAATTGGTTTAGTAGTATGAGTTGTAAGTTCTCCTCAGTATTGAACATGATTTCACAAGTCAAGGTACTTGGCTAAGTTTCCAGTAAGTGGTACATTAACCTCTTTATTCCTTAGGTAAAAAGTTAATTGGAGAGCTATTGGCTACCAGCAAGGAATGCGTGCTAATTCTGAAGCCTTAGAAAATTTGATGTGCTTATTGAGGTTCATATACAACATAACAGTGTAATTTAAAAAAGAACATGGGTGTACATAAGAAGAGTTGGAGGAAATGAATGGCAGGAGAAAAATAATTTATTTACAGTTTCTAAAATATAAAACACATTAGAAAAACAGTGATCGAATTTCTAGATTATTAAAGAAATTAGGATGACGCAAGCTGCAGTAAAGTTGCAAACACCAGCAAAAACAGTTATAAGAGTTTTGCTCTATAGATTAAATAAAATACATAGTTGACAGTGAATCATAGCATTCTAAAATGTCATTTTGTATACACATAGATTTTACACATCAGCAGCCAGGAGAACTGGCAATACATACCAATATTATAGAGTTTGAATTTTATATTGTGTTTATTATGATTTGTAAGCTTTATTTGTATTTTTGCCTTTTTATTTTAATTAGAAACAAACTTGCTTCACATGTCTATTCCAGCTCCCTCACATGCCTCTCCCACATGCCCCCCAAGGAACTCCCAAACTCCCCACCCAATCCCCACTCCACCCCCCAGGAAGGTTGAGGTCCTCTGTGGGGGATCTCCAAAGTCTATCATATCATCTAGGGCAGGGCCTAGGCCCTTACCCATGTGTCCAGGTTGAGACAGCATTCCTTGACTCTGAATGGGATCCCAAAGTAACTTTGTATACCAGCGGTAAAACACTGATCTACTACCCAAAGCCCCATAGATTGTTGAGACCTCCTCACTTACACCCAAATTTAGAGGGTTTGGATCAGCTCTATACTGGCCTCTCAGACATCGGCCTGGGGTCCATGAGCTCCCCCTTCTTCACATCATCAGTTTCTGGGTGCTAAAATAGCCTGGTCTTGACTTCTTTGCTCATCACTCCTCCTCTCAGCAACTGGGTTCCAAGAGTTCAGTTCAATATTTAGCTGTGGGTGTCTGCCTCTGCTTCCATTGGCCTCTGGATGAAGGTTCTAAGATGGCATGCAAGGCAATTGTCAATCTCATTATCTGTGAAGGGCACTTAAGGTAGCCTTTCCCCTACTGCTTACTTTGTCATCTTTGTAGATCTCTGGAGATCTCACTAGTGGCAGATCTTTCCTAAAACTTACAATAACTGCCCACATTCTGATTTAATCTATACTTCCCCCGACTCAAACTTCCTGCTTCCCCATAACATCCTCCTTCCTCCTCTTCTTTCCTTCTCTGTTTCCAAGCTCCCTCTCCCCTCTCCTCCCATGCACCCAATCCTCTCAGGAGATCCTGTCCCATTCCCCTTTTCAGGGGTACCATGCATATTTCTCTTGGGATCCCAGTTTGCCACACCCTATGTCAGTGAGATTGTAGACTGGCACTCACCCTGATCCATGTTTAAAATCCATATATGAGTGAATATATACCATGTTTGTCTTTTTGTGACTGGGTTACCTACACAGGATCAAAATGAAATTTAGAATTCTATTCCACATGGAGGGAAGCTCTCTTAGCCTGGACACATGGGGGAGGGCCTAGACCTTGCCCTGGATGTGTGACAGACTTTGAAGATGCCCCATGAATGGTCTCACCCTCCCTGGAAAGTAGAGTGGGAATTTGGTGGGGGGTTGGGGTGGCTGATATGGCGTGGGGGAGGAGGAGAGGGAGATGTGATTGGTATATGAAACAAGGTTGTTTCTAGTTTAAATAAAAATACATTTAAAATACAGTTGTTCTCCCTATGATGAAAATAATAGTTTTTGAAAAAATTTCTCTAAAATAGTATAATTTCTAATGTCCCATTATGTGAAGATAATTTAACTGATAGCAACATGAAAATTAAATTTTATTTCTTATATCCATGTATAAAGATTTATTCAATTCATTTTATAAGATACTTTATGAAAATTAATAAGATAGTTGAACTTATGTTAAAATGCTTTAATTAAACTCATGAGATGTACTATAGTTATATCTAATTTTGGTAAAGTATTTGGCTTTTTTCATTTCAATACAAGCAATGTTGACAGAAATAAAGTAGATTCCTAACCCAACCTCAATTTTTCTTGGGGGAAGGTTTCAAGACAAGGTTTCTCTGTGTAATTTTGTAGAGCAGACTGGCCTTTAATTACCACATGTCTGCCTGCTTCTGCCTCCCAGTTGCTAGGATTAAAGATTTCATTTTGCAGTGTCTATATTTTTCATATTTATTTTAAATAATTCTTCAGTAAAACCAGCTAATACTGTAACACATATTTATTGACAATTTGGGTCAAAAGCGTCTTTTTTGTATTTATTTTACATTTCCAAATTTACTAAAATAAACTCATAAAAACTTGTTCATATTTTTTTATTTTATATCACCAGAGACATACAATGCTCCCTTTCCTAGTTCTAATGTGTAAAATTCTTTTGTGTGGCACAAACAATTCAGAGTTTGATGATTCTAGAAAAATATGTGGAATTTATGTATTTTCTCCTTTATCTTTCCAAATTAGAAATTTTTAAGTTGTAAGAGTTACACTTATTGATGTATCTTCATTTTAAGACCAGGGCCAGCAGAAAGATATCCACAGCTTTTCTTATTAGCCACCTAGGACCGTGCCCAGGAGTCATGCTGCATCTGAGACTATACAGACTTAAGTGGCAAGTACTGCTGCTATACAGTACCATAATGATACCTACACCAGGCTGCAGCTGGGGAACATGTCTGAATTCGCGGTTCTACTATAACCAGTGTCTGGATTGATGTGGGTGGCTCCTGTTTCCATAAGGTCCATGAGGATTCCTGGGGTCTTGGCCAGTACTTGGGGCTATGTTGCTGTCTGAGACCAATGCTGACACTAGGGTCATGCTCCTCTGGGTGTCCTGCACCACCACCCATTGCCATGGTGACTTTCACACCCATGTATGGGTCTGTGGTCCTACTGAAGCTGGGGTTTGTATGTAGTCTGTTTTTCATGTTGCCAAGAGGCACCACTCATGGATCAGGGGTCTGGGTTATCACCTCTGGCATTGTTGAAGTCTGGTGACCATACTGCAGCTGTAGTCATGCAGGTATGAATGGCCTGTGCTCTGATCTGGAGCATTCGTGTCATCAGCACCTGGGTTCCTGCCCAGGGACATGTCTGTGTCTGGGGTTCTACCACAGCGAGGGTCTATGCTTTCATCCATGACCCACATTTCCACCAAGGTGATATGGATGTCATGGGTCTGAACTGTCACCTCTGGCCATTTGGATGTCTGAGGACATTTCTTCTATCATGATCATGTTTATTTGAGTGACCTGTGCTGCCATTTGGGGACATTATGGCATATAAGCCACAGCTGTTGCTTGGGGACAGTATTTGGGTACGTGGTTTGGGTCTGTAGCCCTGTACCAGCCAGGGTCTCTGTTGATATTCATGGTGTCAGGAACCACTGAAGGCCATCGGGATGTAAGGGGTTTGCTCAGACTCCGAAGTCCATGTTTGTAACCAATGGGCACACTGGTGTTAGGGTCATGCTATCATGAATGGCCTATGACTTCCCCAAGGGTCATGGTAACATCTTGGCCTAAGGTGCTGCCAAGGACCATGTTTGGGTTTGTAGGCCTACTTCAACCAGTGGCTGTGTTGCTGTCTGTGGCTCCTGTTAGCTGTGAAGATACCTGGTGACTGGACATCCACCTGAGAACAAGATAGTAACTGAGGGCCTTGCTGCTGCTGGGTCCCTGATGATATGGCTGGCCTAAGATGCCACCCAGGGCCAGGGTGATGTCTGGACCTGAGCTCTGCCAAGGGCGTCTGGGTCTGTGTTCCTGCTCTACCTGGGGTATGTGATGATGCCAATGACCTGTCAATGACCCTAGCCACAAAATATTCATTGCAGTGAGTCATTGGTCTTTTTCAAGGCCTCTGGCACACCACCATTGGGGTCATGGCAACCATGCATGTTAAAATCCAAGGGAAGTGATAAGCTGGACATTGCTCTTCACCAGCTCTGGCACAGCTGGCACTGCCTCTAATGGGACAATGTGGCAGGAGAGTTGGCTCTGCTCACCGTGTGAGAACTTGCCATCTTCACTAGGGAGAAATGACCACACCCCTCACTGTGGGTGTGGCAGAGCTGGTCCTAATGGTATGGCTCTGTACCTTGTCTGAGCAGGATGGCCCAGTAGCCTGGATCAACAAAGTCAGCTACCACCAAGATGCCCATTCTGGGTTTTTGGTTGGCCTACAGTAATATCCCACATCTATGACCTACGGAAAAGTGTGAAGGGACTGATCCTACAGAACAATAATAACTCAAGCAATTGCGGTATATCAGAGAGGAGTTTCAGTGATGACCAGTGATGATGGTGTGCCAGAGGCCTTGAAAAAAAACAATGGGTCACTGCAATGAACATTTTGTGGCTAGGGCAATTGACAAAAGTTTATACTGTGTGGCACACTACCACATCCAGTGCCACTAGGATCAATGAAAAAGTGCTGAAAAGATGGAAACAGAGAATGGATTATGTTTGTCTTGTTTTTAATTGATTTGGGGGGGATATTTCTTTTGGAAGGTGATATTGCATGTATAAGGTAAGGATATGGAGGTACTGGGGAGTTAGCAGGATTAGGGTGCATGATGCAAAATTCCCAAAGAATCAATAAATAAAAATAAACAAATAAATAAATAAAAGAAATTTGAGTATCTATATAAGAGATAAGAAAACATATTTGCATCCAAATATATTACAGTTTCCACATAACTTCTTAATGAATACTTATCACACTAAAAAGAGCAGTAGGGTTGTACAAGGTACATTTTCACATAAGCAATACAAAACTGAATTCAATAACAGATTCAAAACTATCAGTTGATTCAAAACTATCAGTTGATTTCTTCATCATTGTAGGCACACATATATTTTCTGATTATGGTTTTTGTTTTGTTGTTTTGATTTCAGTCTGTAGCTTGTTGTTTTAACAGTCTGTAGCTGTTAAAAGTATATTCTAAAGAGAACAATGAAAGAAACTCAATGAAGTCTCTCAGCTCACCTAAACAAGGGGAAATGCATGGAGCCCAGACTGATGACTAAGAGGCCAGCATGGGACTGGTCCAGACACACACACCGAGTCCTGGGTGTCAGAGGAGAGGCCTCTGCAATCTATGGGACCTTGGAGAGTAGATCAGTACTTATTTCTGGCATGCAAATAGACCCCAGGAGCTCATTCCACATGGAGAGATGCTCTCTTAGCCTGGACACATGGGGAGGACCCAGAACCTGCACGGGATGATATGACAGACTCTGAAAATCCCTCAGGAAGCTCTTACCCTCCAAGGGGAGCAGAGGGGGGATGGGAGAATTGGGTGTCTGGCGGAGGAGGGGTGGGAGAGGGAACTGAGAGCAACATGTTAAAAGTTACATTAAAAATTATTTAAAAATGAAATTAATAAAAATAAACAGTTTTACAACTTTATTAGAAATTTACAAATGAATACTAAATTAGGAAAATTATAAGTTCAAATACATTCTTTAAATTAAAAGGAAACTTTCCAAATAAAAATTCACTTCAGAAAATGATAAAACTAGAAACTAATGAGATTAAGTATAACGTGAGAACAAATTGAGAGGAGGTAGGATTAAGAGACTTTTTAAAGAAGCTAGAAGAAAATAACAGGGAAGAAATAAAACTGCGGTGTTAAATCAATGATATCAAAACAGAATTCCATTAAAAATATTTAAAAATCATATCCTTTGTCTGACTAACAATAAAAAATTAGTATGTAAAATTAAAAATATGGCAATGAAATGAGATTGTGGGAAATATCTTTTCTGTTGTCTTCTTTTCTTCTTTCTTGTTATTTCTCACTGTCTTTGCTCTTCTATATGATGTCTTCATGTAAGCAATTATTCATCAAGACAGCCAAGAATTGCTTTCTCCAGAACAGGATTCTTCATCTTGCTCTTCATACATCCATTACACTAATAAATTGTTTTATAATTATTATTAATTATCATGCTATTGAGTTCAGTTATAATTTCACTAGAGATCTAAATTATGTATTTCACAGCTTTCTTACAATATGAATAAAACATTGAATATTTAGGGTTTACTGCGAGACACTATCTAATTTTTAGCAGCAAATAATATCAATATGCACACCTATTAAGAAAATTTTGATAAATGTCAAGTGTGTAAAATTTACACATATTAAATTTTGATGTTAATGGTATTAATCCAGAATTAATAGGAATGGAATGAGGCAAAGCCATCTGAAGAAATTCCTAACTCATGATCATACTGAGAATAATGTAAAAAAATTCTAGACTAAGTATAGGAACTAATATCTGTCAAATTGATGCAAAACTTGCCACTAGTTGTAAATTCTATTAACATTGAAAACATGCTCAATTGATTTACATACTAAGGACACAAAAAAAAAGAAAAATGACAAGATTCTTTCAAGTGAAAGCATTGGAAAAAGTTCCTCATCATATTAGTAAGGGTACTTTAGAATAACAGAATTTGTAGACTTAATTTCTGAGACCCCCCTCCCTCTCAATAATTGCAGGGTGAACTCCAGCTAATTGAACAATGGCTGTGAATCCAAAGGCCAAGAATCCAATAGTTGCTTAGTCCACAATACTGTATGCATCAAATGGTCTTCAGTATATGCTTGAGTCCCCAAGAAGTGAGCCCTAGTTCCAGTGAAGGAATGGATGTGCTAGCAAGGCAAAGGCAAGAAGGCAAAGAGGAAAAGGTTCATTCTTATATGTCCTTAGATAGACTTCCAACAGATGGTATGGCCCAGATTTAATGTGTGTCTTCCTGCTTCAAGACCTGGGATTAAAGACATTTGTCTTCTCACTTCAAGATGCAGAAAAAAGTGTCTCACTTCCTAAGTTAAAGGTCAGGACTAGAAGTAGACGCACCAGCTTCAAAAAAAAAAAAGCAGTCTCAGGTGTGTCCTCCATTTCTAGCTTATAGTTCATTCCAGATGTCATCAAGTTTCTCAAACATTTGCTTCAAATAGTTCATCAGAGAGAACAGCTTCAAGTCTGCTTTGTAGCAACCAAAATATCTTCCATAGTTTCACTCTTAATTCTTATGAAGTAAGAAAATTTTAAAAGTGCCATGCCACCCATAATAAGACAATATATTTTGCTTAGGTATGCAATTTTACATTTTTTATGTTTTACTATTTACCTATAATGTATTAGATACAATCACAACAATTTCAAAGCAAGTAATTGCCTTTATCTATTTCCCAATCCACATGCTACCCTTACTATGGTTTCCCAAACCACAGCAAATTAATATTCCCTTTTATGTCCCATAATTTACTTTTCCCACCCCTACCCTTTCCACATGACCTAGTATTGTCCTTTCTTTGACTTCGTTCTAAACTATAAGCTTTACCAAAAACATTCTTACATATATCTAACGATATTCGATGCTATATAAGGAAAAAGATATATTTATTTACCAGAGAGAGAGAGAGTCGCACTGACCAGGAGTCAGAAGCGTTGCTGGCTTCCAGGAGAAAAAAGGGAAGCCCCTTTTCCTTTCATTTCTTTTTATCTCTAACTTGACCCCGCTCTGTTGGGCGGATAGCTCACTCCTACAATTCCCCTTTTAGTCTAAATAGAAGATAAAAACACATACAACATATATACGTAGAGGGTGATAATTAAGTTATAATATATATATAAAAGTTAAGTTATAATATATATATAAACGTATATATTTATATACATTATACAAATATTAATACAGGTCCAGATATACATGTCAGAGAAATGTGTTTTTGTTTGTTCTGTGTTTGAACACTGCAATTAATATTGTATTGGCCAGTTACACATCCTTGCTAATATTGTCCTTATTTCATTTGTCATTGCAGATGAATTCTATTCTGTTGAGTATATGTATAACATTCTCATTATCCTTTCATTGTTGAGAAACTAGTCAGAAAACACAACTAAAATATAACTTTGACCAAAAAACATGAATGACCAGTTTACTGTAACCTAAAAATATTTTCTCAATCAAGACACACAAACACTCAGAACATATGATAATGAGCCAAAGATTAAATGTTGTATGCATCATTCCTTTGATAGTGTATTTATATGTATAAATAATGTATGTGTATTGTCTATATTAAACCTTACTTTCTTACATATTCATATTTCTGTCAATTCACGCAATAAAATTCAAGCTAACATTTCCAAATTTGATATTCATTCTCCAACTTCAGTAAATAAAGAATGCTTCCACCAACCTTGATTTAAACACCGTATTAGAAATGACAACATTGGACTGATGGTGGTGGCACTGCAAAGGCAGAGGCAGGCTGATCTCTGTGAGTTCAAAACCAGCCTGGTCTACAAGACATACTTCCAGGATAGATTTCAAAGCTACACAGGAAAACCCTATCTTGAACCACAGCCACCCCCAAAAAAATCAGCATGGAACAAACAAATTTTCGCAGATAAGAGAAGCTACTTTGGAAGTCATACACAAAGAAAATTCAGTGAGATAGCTCTCACCAGTTATTCCTACATTAGCATTGTTTGAAACATAGCATGTTTAATTTTTCACTTGAGAAATGGGATTTTTGACATGAATATGGGGGAATATCTGAATCTTTAAGAAGTGTTATATAGACCTTACATGATTTGGATCGTTTTTACCTATAATTGGAGAGAGTGAGCTGAAAGGTAGCACTATCTCTCTCTGTTCTAGGCTACAGAAGCTACATCACCAGCTGCTACAACCTTGATTTTCTCTCCATGACAGATGATACCCTTGAACTATAAGCAAAAATAGAAATTTTCTCACTTTATATATTGATTTTAATGTATTTTTTAAAAGCCAAAAAATAAAGATATATACTTTGTCCATCAGGGCTAAGTTAAAATAAATCACACACTTGATAAGAACAAAAGGGATCGCTAAAGATCATATTAGACAAAAATTCTACCATAGTACACCTAAAACAAAACTGATGTGAAAAAATATAATACGAGAGACTTCATTGAGTTTCTTTCATTGTTCTCTTTAGAATATACTTTTAACAGCTACAGACTGTTAAAACAACAAGCTACAGACTGAAATCAAAACAACAAAACAAAAACCATAATCAGAAAATATATGTGTGCCTACAATGATGAAGAAACCTGAGAATCAGTTAAAGATGTAGTACTGGGCTTGCTCTCCAAAGACTTTCATTGTCTCTGCCATCACAAAACACTCAAAACTGAAAAACATCATTGACTGACAATTAGAAACCGCTTTAAAAGCAAACAGCATTTTTGATCTTCATTGGAGGTACTTGAAGTGGTGAGAATAAATCACCATTGAGGAAACATGTATTCTTTGTAATCTTCTGAGTCTCAGTTATATTATCCATCACTGATGAGCATACAGAAATAAATTTGATGTCAAATAACAAAAGCACCACAATCATATATGGCTAAATGACTTCTGAAATGCTTACAATTAAGAAGATCTAGTGAGGATGCACAGGGACTGGAACTTACATAGTACTATAGAAAATGGAAGCATAGCAGAATATCCACTCTGGAAACAGTTTCTGAAAATGTTAATCATAAGGAAGTACATGGTCTAATTATTCTACCTCTAGGCTTCTACTCACAGGAAATGAAGCACAATTCAAGTAATTAGTAGAATGTCAATACTCACAACAGCTTTATTATGTGACAATCTGATATGAATCAAATTTCCAGAGCCATATAGACTAATCTATAGACTGACTTTCTCCCATAGTGGAACAACTCTAAGATTAGAAAGCAGTGTGCTATGCAGAGTGATTTTGTTTTTCCATATAAAGTTGAGTATTGTTCTTTCAAGGTATGAGAAGAATTGTGTTGGGATTTTAATGGGGATTGAATTGAATCTGTAGATTGCTTTTGGTAACATTGCAATTTTAACTTTGTTGACTCTACCTATCCAAGAACATGGGATTTCTTTGCATTTTCTGATATCATTTTTAATTTCTTTCTTTAAAGATTTAAGTTCTTGTCATACAGGTCTTTCACTTGTTTGGTTAGTTACGGCCAAGAAATTTTATGTTGTTTGTGGCTATTGTGAAGGGTGATATTTCTCTGATTTCTTTCTCAGTCCATTTATGTTCTATACATAGGAGTGATACTGATTTTTTTTCAGTTAATCTTGTATCCTTCCACAAAACTGAAGGTGTTCGTCACTTATGGAAACTATCATATCATCTGCAAATAGTGAAAGTTTTACCCCTTCCTTTCCAATTTGTATCCCATTGATCTCCTTTTGTTTTCTTATTGCTCTAAATAGAACTTCAAATAAAATATTGAACAAATATGGAGAGAGTGTCTTGTCTTGTTCCTGATTTTAGAGGAGTTGCATTGAGTTTCTCTCCATTTATTTTGACGTTGACTGTTGGTTTTCTATATATTGTCTTTTCATGTTTAGATATCTGCCTATTATCCCTAATCACTCCAATGCCTTTATCATGAAGGGGTGTTGGATTTTGTAGAAGGCTTCTTCAGCATCTAGTGAGATTATCATTTGGTTTTTCTTTCTCAGTTTGTTTATATAGTGGAATAAATGAAAAGATTTTAATATTTTGAACTTTCCCTAATTTTCTGAGATGAATCCTACTTAATTATGGTGAATGATTTTCTCATGTGTTCTTGGACTCAATTTGTCAGTGTTTTATTGAGTATTTTTGCATCAGTGTTCATGAGGGAGACTGGGCTATAGCTCTCTTTCTTAGCTGTGTCTCTGTGTGGCTTGGGTACTCAGGTAATTGTAGCCTGTAAAAGGAGATTGGCAATGACCCTTCTGCTTCTATTGTGTAGAAAACTTTAAAGAGTATTGGTATTTCCTCTTTTTTGAATTTCTGGTAGAATTCTCCACTGAAACCATCTGGCCCTAAACATTTTTTGGTTGGGAGACCCCTTCTATTTCATTAGGTGTTATAGGTCTATTTAAGTTGCTTGTCTGATCTTGATTTAATTTTGTAAGTGAGACCTATCAAGAAAATTGTGCATTTCCCTTAAATTTTCCAATTTTATACAGTACAGATTTTCAAAGTATGTCCTGATGATTCTCTGGATTTCCTCAGTGTCCCCCTTTTCATTTCTGCTTTTTTGCATATTATCTCTCTGCCTTTTGCTTATTTCGGGTAGGTTTGTGTTTCTTGTTTTTTCTTGAAGAACCAACTCTTTGTTACATTGATTCTTTGTATTATTTTCTTTGTTTCCACTTTATTGATTTCTGCATTCAGTTTGCTTATTTCTCTGCTCCTCCGGGGTGATTTTGCTTCTTTTTGTTCTTGAGTTTTCAGTTGTGCTGTTAATTCTCTAGTGTGACTATTCTCCAGTTGCTTCATGTGAGCACTAAGTGCTATGAACATTCCTCTTATTACTTCATTCAAAGTGTCCCATAAGTTTGGGTATGTTGTGCCTTCATTTTCACTGAATTCTACGTAGTCTTTAATTTCTTTATTACTTCCTTGACCCAGGAGCAATGCAGTTGATCATTTTTCAATTTCCAAGAGTTTGTAGGGTTTCTGCAATTTATGTTGTTATTGAATTATAATTTTAATGCATGGTTGTCTGATAAGGCACAGGGGATTATTTCCTCTTTTTTGTATGTGTTGAGGTTTGCTTTTTTCCCCGATTTGGTGGTTGATTTTAAAGAAGGTTCCATGTGGTGCTCAGAAGAAGGTATATTCTTTTGTGTTTGAATGTAATGTTCTATAGATGCCTGTTAAACCAGATTGAGTTATACATTCTGTTAGTTCCTTTATTTCCTTTTTAAGTTTCTGTCTGTTAGTCCTGTTTAGTGATGAGTGTGGGGTGTTGAATTCTCCAATATAAGTGTGTGTGTGGTTTTATGAGTGACTTGCATTTTAATAATGTTTGTTTTATGAGTGTGATTGCCTTTGTATTGGGGAATAGATGTTCAAAGAATTGCTACTCTACCATCATGGATTTTTCCTGTCATGAATATTTAATAACCTGCTACATTTCTTTTGATTAATTTTAGTTTGAAGTCTAATTTGTTATATTTATGATAGCTACCGCAGTTTGTATCTTAGGTCCATTTGATTGGAAAATCTTTTCCCAACCCTTTACTCTGAGATTACATCTGTCTTTGAAGTGTATTTCTTGTATGCAGGAGACTGATGAATTCTGTCTTTGTATCCATTCTTTTAGCCTGTGTGTTTTTATAACCAAGTTAAGATCATTGATATTGAAGGATATTAGAGTCACAGATAAGCCCTGAGCTGAACTGGAATCCAGTTAGAGAGAGGGAGGAGTAATAAACAAATGGGTCAAGACCATACTTGGGAAACCCATTGAAAGAGCTGACCTGAGTAAGTGGGAGCTCATGGACCCTAGACTGACAGCTGGTGAACCAGCATAATACTGAAACAGGCCCCCTGAACGTGGGTGTCAGTTGGGATGCTTGGGCAGTCTATGGGACCTCTGGCAGTGAAACCAATATTTTTCCCTAGCTCATGAATGGGATTTGGGTGTTCATTCCCCATGTAGGGATTCTCTCTGGGCCTAAATACTTGGGGGAGGGTCTAGGTCCTTCGCCAATTGATGTGTCAAACTTCGATGATTCCCCACGGGAGGTCTAAGCCTTCCTGAGGAGTGGATGGAGGTATGTTGTTTGGGGGAATGGGAGGACAGAAAGGAGAGGGAACTGGGATCAGTATGTAAAATAAGATTGTATTTAATTTAAACAAAATAAATTTAAAAATAAAACAGTTTATTACACACACAGTTTCAAATAATTGTTAAAATTGTATTAATGCTGATAAAAATCATCCAAGAAAATAGTATTCACTCTGTGATAATGTTTAAGTGAAGTTCAAGTAAATTGAAAGGTTGGTACAGTGACAACACCAGATTTTTACTTGGGACGAGGGCAGAGAAGGCTTGTTGTAGATGAGGAATAACCAGAAGATGAAGAAATGTGAGTGATTAGTGCATATCTTCAACGTTCTTAGACTTTCATAAATACTTCTGTCAAAAACTATGCAATTCCCCTAGTGTGTCTACTATAGTGTCTATCACTAGCTTTAATAATGATCGAATTTAATATGTATATTTATCTATAGAAATTTATTATTCTGGAAGAACTTGAAAGTCAAAGACAATGGAGATCCTTTGTGTCTATTAGAATTAACTGAAGAATTTTAGACTCTATATCAGATTGCAACATGTTCTTTTCTTAATTCTTTCCAACAATTCTCAAGTAGAAAACATTTATCACCATTAACCATCTCTATTTAAAAATTTTTTATTGACACAGAATACCTTTTATTGAGTATTTTATGTAATAGAAAATTTCCATGTCTCTTTCATATTTCTCTTCATAATATCTTCACAGGCAGGGATTTTAATTACATTTTATAAATACTGTTAGATTAGAAGATACTGTTTTCCCACAAACACTATTATGGCATTGCTTCAGAACTACACCTGAATTTCCCTAGTCATGCTTCATTTATCATTTCATGTGAAAATAAACGGCACACTTGATGAGGGTATAGGTAATTATTTATTGTGGAAAGTATTTACAATGGAACTGACAACACAGGTGAATCAACAGCTTTACAATATTGAACCCGAAGCCTGAAAGAGAGCATCCATCTCTTCTGCACCATCTTTTTTTTTTACCACAATCATATGTGCCTCTAGCCACGCCCAAAGTGGGTGTGGTCAGCAGCACAGTCACCTAAAATCTCTCCTTACAATTTCACAATTTCATTACTACAGAAAAATTTGAAGCAGTTTCTTTTCAATAATGCTTAAGTCTGCACTCTAGTAGCTAGCTGGTTCTCAAACAATTGTGTTTTTTTTTCTGTTTTAGTCATTGGAAATTTTTTGTGATATTTTTTCAAAGCTTGCTATTTGAAAATTGAGCTGCAGTTAATACCAGCAGAAAAAAATATGAGTGGTTTTATTTAATTGAAGGGAAACAGAGAATCCAGGCATGTATTTTGATACATAATAAAAACAGAAAAGGAGTCTCTAATCAGATAACTGAAAAAAAATGATGGGGTTGCTAATAAAAAAAAGGTCAAAGTATCCATATTTACACACGTATTTGTGATTGAATGAAAGCCATTACTTTGTAACTCATTACCTTCTTTTACCATTAGATCACTCGTTGTCATTATTAGTCTCTTCTGAGGAAGAATTTTTTTCCTTTTAATTAAATTTGAGATTAGAGGAAAATGTCTTTTTCTTCTGTTCTATCTTATTTCTAATTCACTTATTGCCATAGCAAAAACCACAGCAATATTGAGAGCATTGCTTGACTCTATAGCTTTGTGCTGACTTGTGACAGGGTACTGATGTATTCAGGATTTCTACTCTAACACTTGTCCATAAAGGGAACTATTCTGTTCTGCCTGGTTTGCAGCCACTCTTAAAATAATCAATCAGAGTTTAATATTTATTACAAACTGTTTTTCCTATTGCTTAGGCTTATTGTTAACTAGATTTTATAACTTACATTAACCCATTTCTATTCTTCTATATTTTGCCATATGGCTTAGTGTCCTTAACTCTTCCCTAGCTCACTGGTATCTCCCAAACTCTGCCCTATGTACCTTTTGTCTCTGCTTGGATTTCCTGCCTGACTCTATCCTGCCTTGTTATAAGTCATATCAGGTATTTTCTTAATCAATAGGAATAAAACATATTCACATTAGACAAAAGGGTTATCCCATAGTATGTGTTACTTGAATTTCTGAGTTCAAAGTAAATAGTCATGAGAAAGATGTACTGTACAAATGATCTGCAATTTTAACAGGTGGGATTTGCATAAAGGGGATTTAACATTTTTAAATTATCAACTAGCAACAATGATGCTTATAAGGATGAATGACTATAAGGTTAACAGAAGTTGTTTTATTCTCTAATTTTTTATATTAATGAAAAATATATCCTAAAATGGGAATTGAAGTTATAGTAAAGTATTCATAAATTATGTAAACCTCATCAACTCAATATATATTAAGAACTGGAGAGTTTCAAATGCATTAAGTGTCATCAAAGCTTAATAAGTCTATAAATCTATAGCATTTACAGTCCATTTGCAGTTGTTAGATATACTGTTGTCATTTGCAGATGCTTATAAAGTTCTTTTCATGATTTCAATAATGAGATACAAGGTGCTAATCATCCTCATTTATTTTTTAATAGTTTTTGAGTTGTTTGACACTGAATGGAACCAAATTCGAACTCAGTTACTAATCTATTTAGCATCCTTATTTTTAATTTAATTGTTATTTAAATAAAAAGCAAATTTATTTTACACACCAATCCCAGTTCCCTCTCCATTCTGTACTCCCATCTCCCCACCAACACCACATCTCACCCACTATCTACTCCTCAGGGAGAGTGAGACCTCCCATGGGGGATCATCAAAGTCTCTCACATATTCGGGACAGGACCTAGGCCCTTCTCTGTGTATCTCTGAAACAAAGAGTTGGTTCTTTGAGAAAATCAACAAAATAGACAAACCTCTTTCCAAACTAACCAAAAGACAGAGAGAGAACATGCTAATTAACAAAATTAATAGTACTGCTGAATACTCTAGAGCAAAAAGAAGCAAACTCACACAGGAGGAGCAGATGCCAGGAAATAATCAAATTGAGGGCTGAAATTAATAAAGTAAAAACCAGGAAAACACTGAGAAGCATCAATGAAACAAAGAGTTGGTTTGAGAAAAATCAATAAAATAGACAAACCTCTTTCCAAACTAACCAAAAGACAGAGAGAGAGCATGCCAATTAACAAAATCAGAAATGAAAAAGGGGACATAACAACGGATTCTGAGGAAATCCAGAGAATCATCATCAGGGCATACTTTGAAAATCTGTACTCCACAAAATTCGAAAATTTAAAGGAAATGGACAATTTCCTGGATAGATATCACTTACCAAAACTAAATCAAGAGCAGATAAACAATCTAAACAGACCTATAACCCCTAATGAAATAGAAGCAGCCGTCAAATATCTCCCAATCAAAAAAAGCCCAGGCCCAGATGGCTTCAGTGCAGAATTCTACAAGAAACTCAAAGAAGAGCTAATTCCAATACTCCTCAAAGTATTCTACACAATAGACGCAGGAGGCTCACTGCCAAACTCTTTTTACAAGGCTACAATTACCTTGATACCCAAGCCACACAAAGACACAACTAAGAAAGACAACAATAGACCAACTTCCCTCATGAACATCAATGCAAAAATATTCAATAAAATACTTGCAAACCAGATTCAAGAACACATCAGAAAAATCATCCACCATGATCAACTAGGCTTCATCCCAGGAATGCAGGGATGGTTCAACATTAGAAAATCTATCAATGTGATCCACCATATAAACACACTACAAAAGAAAAACCACATGATCATCTCACGAGATGCTGAAAAAGACTTTGATAAAATCCAGCACCCCTTCATGACAAAGGTCCTAGAGAGATCAGGGATAACAGGAACATACCTGAATATAATAAAAGCAATATACAGCAAACCAAAATCTAACATCAAACTAAATGAAGAGAAACTCAAAGCAATTCCTCTAAAATCAGGAACAAGACAAGGCTGTCTACTCTCTCCATATCTCTTTGATATTTACTTGAAGTTCTAGCTACAGCAGTAATACAACAAAAGGAGATAAAGGGGATACAAATAGGAAAAGAAGAAGTAACTTTCACTATTTGCAGATGATATGATTGTAGAATAGGGGGAAGAGGGAATCATAGGTTAGAAGACAGATCAGGCACCAGAGTGACCTCTAGTTATCTAAAGGGATGATACCAATTGGCAAGCTAAGCAGTAGTGGAGACACCACCTCGAATGCCCATTCTTGTTAATGAACTTGATGTCTATAACTATCCGGGAGCCTTCATCCAGTGACTGATGGAAGCAGAGGCAAACACCCACAATGAAGCATTGAACTGAACCCAAGGAACCCAGTGACAGAGAGAGAGGGGTGATGAGCAAATTGGCTAAGAATGGGCAGGCAAAACCAACAGAGAAAGCTGAACTCAACAGGGGAGAGCTCTTGGACCCCAGACCGACAGCTGGGAGGCCAGCATGGGACTGATCTGTATCCCCCGAATGTGAGTATCAGTGAGAAGGCCTGGGCAACCTATTGGGCCCTGAGCAGTGGATCAGTGTCTATCCCTGGAATACAAACAGTCATCGTGTGCCCATTGCACAAAGAGGGATGATCTCTCAGCCTGGACTCTTTAAGGAGTGCCTGGACCCTACCCTGAGTGAAATGACAGACTCTAGATATCCCCTATGTGGAAGGAATTGGCAATAGGGTGGGAGGCTGGGGGGTATGGGGGAGTGCGGGAGGAGGGGAGGGAGAGGGAACTGGGATTGACATGTAAAACAAGCTATTTAAAATTAAAATAAAAATATTTTAAATAATTCCACAAATTGGTAGATCTTACAAAATCACAGAGGTGGATGTACATAGGCTTAACACAGAACTATAAAGATATTAAACATTCAGGTTTTCCCAGATGATGACTTTGAGAGTGTCCAGTCTAAAATGGATTATATGATGATTTAAACGTGCCCCAATATTTAGTAGAAAGATTCCATTATCAAGAAATTGTGGTGATATAGTATTCATAATTGATTATATCTTTCCTGAGGATTCAAAAAGCAAAGACAACCTCAAGCTATAGAAATCAGACAGTGATAAAACACTCCTTTACTCCCAGCATCCAGAAGTTAGGAAGTGTTGGTACGCACCTTCAATCCTAGGACTCAGAATTAAGTGATAAATGGAACTCTGAGTCCAATGCCACCCAGATCTACACAAGATTGATACAGTCCTAAAGAGAAACAGATCACACAAAGATGATCTCAGCACTAGGGATCACATTCCTTTAATCCCAAGAGTCTAATGGTATAAAAGATAAGAGTAGAGTCTTTAGTAGTCAGTATCTGCATTTTTACTCTAGCCACATTGGAGATAAGAGCATTCACTCTTCAGCCACTCTGAGGAGAGGCTGCAGGATCGGCCCATTCAGCATGAGGTAGTGATGACTGTTAGTAGCCTGCTTCTTTGCCTTTCTGTTCTTCTGCTTGAAGTTCAACCTCAATATCAGTCTCTGGGTCTTTTATTTATTGTTGTAGCAGAAACTGCCATAATAATCCATGTGTTATACAAATTATGCATGTAATATCTAAGAAAATACGACTACTTAAGTAGTGTAACATAATCAAATAGATAAAATACAACTATAATTATAGGTAAGATAATATTTAAATAGCCTCATATTTCTATGATACTGTTATGTTGGATAATTTTTATGTTATGATATTAACAGAGAATGAAAAACCATCCTACAGGATCTAGTAAATATTCATTCTCCACATATGATCATATGTACCATGATTACTTTATGATAAAGAAAAACAGAGATAAGTTTTTAACTTTCCTTTGAAAAATTTTGGGCATTGCAGATACCTAGTTGTTAAAATAAATGCTAGTTCGCTCAGGAATCAAATAAAATGATGCAGCGAAACTGAGTGGGATTAATACAAATAATTATTTTATTGCTAAATTTTGCTGGTGTCTAATAGTGTGAATACATATGGAATCATGATTAATGAGAGATTACTTGACTAGACTGGTGAACACTGACAAATAGATCTGAAAGAAGAAGAGATAATCTTCCTGTACACTGTGAACATGTATTCCTCTCATTGGTTAATAATAAAAGCTGTTTGACGATAAGCCAAGAGGGAAAGGTTAAGCAAAACAACCAAAATGATAACTAATGTGAGAACAGACAGAATGGGGGAAATGTAAACCAACCACCTAATAAGTAGGATATGTTAGAAATGAGGTAAAAAGTCTACAGCCGTGTGACAAATCATAGATAGAAATAAGGGTTAATTTAAACTAGTAATAAGGCTGAGCTACTGGTCAAGCATTAATCATTAATGTAAACCTCTGAGTGGTTATTTGTAAATGGCTGTGAGACAAAGTGGGACACAGAAACCACAGAAAGATACTTTCAGGCTTCAAGAGATTTGGAAACTAAATCGTGTCCATCGATTGCAAATATCCCATGTCGTACTTCATTTTTCTACACATCAGGATCTAATTCGAACAATGTGGAGTTATTGAAATTAAAGTTTGTCTTTTCATGTATACTGGGTCTACTCTCTTTTGACATTCTTGCCAAATTCATCATCATTTGGAATGTTGGTG
The DNA here is from genome assembly GCF_017639785.1 of Mesocricetus auratus. Taxonomy (NCBI): domain Eukaryota; kingdom Metazoa; phylum Chordata; class Mammalia; order Rodentia; family Cricetidae; genus Mesocricetus; species Mesocricetus auratus. The sequence continues at coordinate 38,759,071 of NW_024429180.1, read as the reverse complement.
AAATAACCCAAAGCATCACTAGTCAGTGGGATGGCTAAAGGCATTTGTCAAACTAGAGAAGCTGAGAAGTAATGGAAGTAGAAAAAATATTATCTACAGTTTCTTATTAAAAATGTGTTGCTATCTGTCCCTTGTCCCAAGACTCCACAGTGCACTGGAGGTCTTATTATCCAGGTAGGAACAGAGGCTAGGAAGTCAGAAGGCTGTGAGTATGTGGGAGCCAGAAACACTTTGGAATCCGTGTCTAGAGCCCCTTGTTTGCTGGACTTGTTAAGATTAGTTTATAGATAGATTGAAAACAAAGGAACTAGCAAAATGTACCTAATTTGCATGCACTGGTAGGATTGTGGGCAGGAAGGAATTATACATTTGAAAACCAAGGAATCCTCTCAAAGGGGAAAGTCCAAGGTGGGAGCAGAACAACAGAGGTGGTACATCCCTTAGTTTATCAGTTGACAGTCAGTCATCAACATAACATACTTTGGCGCTACCTTTATGATCAGGAGGAAAAGACTTGCAGGCTTTTAGAATGATGTGAACTTTGTCCCTGTGGAAGTAGATTCAGGTTTTTCAACCCATGTCAGGAAGAACGCCAGTCTTGCATCATAAAATCTTTGAGAGATTTGAGGTAAGGTACATTCCACTCACTTGTTTGATTCTGGAATTCCGCAAAAATGTAATCCTGAAACTGGTAACCTGAGAGAAGTTTTGTTTCATTAGAAATGCATTCATCCCTTTGTTTCAGTCGCTTAATGAAAATGTACCTGAGTCAAAGGCCTGAAGCCTTAATTTTCAGTCATTCCAGAAACATTCCTTCAGTAAGAGTTTGTATTCACCCACATACTTTATGTAGGGTAATAACTAAAATATTTATGATAAATCTAAACGCAAAATTTCTCTAACAAAAAGACTTCGAATTAAAAACAAGTTTAGGGCAGAATCTTTTAAGTGTATACTTGTAATATAACTTGTACAGTTTTTCCTTTTGCAATTATAATAAATTGGCTCACTGTTTCTATGAGAAAAGAACATATTTCAGTAATAAAGGTGAGATGGGTGTGGCTACATCATGCTGTCATATGTCTGAAATCATTTTGAATTTCTGTTAAGAATCTCCATCATATTTGCTTTTAAATTTCCCTTTGAATATTTGGTGTTGCTTTGTTTCTGCCCATACATGTGTTGAACACAGTATACCCAAATTCAAATAATCTGAGATATATTCTGGAGACATATCCTACTCATTGTGCCACGTGACAAATTGTTCCTTCATTTTGCCCTAGAATGTGTCTTCTTCCTTTTTTAATCAAATGCTACAAGCATTAGGCACAGAGTGTTGGGATATGACAGGAAGCTTAAAAAATAAATACACATACTAAAACTCCTGAATATGCCTTTTGCACACCTATTGTATTTATTCACTTTTTTGCCCAAACTACAGGCAATCTATCTTCCTTCCCATAGAATGTTTGGGTTCCTTTTGGACAGAGAAAAGGGACAAAGTCAGAAAAGAACCTACCTTGAAGATTCTTTCTTTTTTTTTTTTGTCTTTCAGCCATTTTAGATTCCTTTAATGAGAATTTTCTATTTAGTTCTGTAGCCCACTTTTTATTATTTTTTATTATTTTAATTTTAAATAGCTTGTTTTACATGTCAATCCCAGTTCCCTCTCCCTCCCCTCCTCCCACACCCCCCCAGCATCTCCCCCATCCTCCTACCCTATTGCCAATTCCAAATGTGTGTTTTTTCAAATCTCTACAATTTGAGCATGATGAAAATGATTAAGAAGTGCTATTGCTTCTAGAAGACAGACACCATGGAGTTTTCAAAATATTATTTTTCCTGGGTCCTGGTAACAGAGTTAAAGATATTTTAATCCATTCATCTTCCTTGCAATGATAATATGAATTTTCTGTTGACAATGACAAGAATAAGAAATTTATCAAAAGTTTAATAGGTTAATAAACATTAATATCAGGAAATTTTATATTAACAATCTCTTATTTTCCTTGGAAAGATGACTAATTTTCAAAAGAACTAAATTATAGCATATTATGTTCAATAATTAAAATATTACCTAATTAGAACTCTAGGCAAAACCTTTTCTTTAATATTATGGATTAATATAACTTTGATTTATTTATTAAATATGTACCAGAATTTTTACATACTTCATTGTGTTTTCTCAATTTAACCTTGAAAAAATATCCTGGAAAAATGCTTATTACTTATTGCTACTGCTCTACTATCAAGTATTTCAACATGAAATAAAAATATCATAATAGTGAAGAAGGTAATATAGTCAATCTTGATTATATATGGATATATATATGTATATATATGTATGTATATATTTGTGGTAGAGAATTTATCAGGATCAAAGTGAGCATACTTAAAAATCCAAGATCAAAAGTTAAAAACTGAGGTTGTAAGTGATTTTTAAAAATGAAATAGCAATAAAGATCTGTCAATCATGTCTTCTAGAAATGATTTAGAGACTTTTTATTTAATAGCAGATTACATCCACCAACTCCTTACTCAGAGGTACTATTTGAATTACAAGAATAAACTATTTGACACCTATTCAATCTTATTTCTAAACTACTGTTAGGAATAACATGAATACCAAATTAATGTGGGTGACAAGAATGAGCATTTGGACCATATTCAGAAAATATTTCAGGAAATTGCACATCATGGAACATTAACTAGTTCTAAAATTGGCTAAAACAGACCTTCCCAAAAGGGCTGGGAAACCTGAAGAAGAGGCAGAAAGAATGTAAGAACCAGAGGTATGGAGGGTTCTAGGAGTAGAAACTCTCTAAACCAACATGAGTAAATCTCAAATAAACTCACAGAGACAGAAGCAGCATGCCCAGGGCCCGGACATGTATCCCCCAACCCTGTGCTTTTTTATTATTTATTCCAGTTTAATATTTTTATGGGATCTCTGGGTGTGCAAACAAGAAGAACTCTGATTTTCTTGCCTTTATTCTGGACTTACCTTCATGTTTGTTTATCTTGCCCAACTCCAATGTGACAGTTTTGTTTTACCTTATTATATTTTATTTCGTTATATTTTATTATTATACCTTAGAATTCTATTTTCTTTCTAGTAAGACACAGGAAGAAAGTGAATTTGTATGGGAGGGGAGGTGGAGAGAAACTTTTAGGAAGGAAAGGAAGAGATATCATAATTAAGACATATCATGTGAGAAAAATAATATCCATTTTCAATAAAAGAAAAAAGTAGAATTAGATAAATTAGCAAAAATAAGGTTCTAGAAAATACTGTTAATATTAATGATTCTAAAGTCTTCAAATTCTATTCATGCAAGATTCATTGTTTATGACCTGGAAACCATGAGTGTTAGTGAGCAGATCTCTAGAGGTTCCATTATTATGGATAAGCAACTCATTCATAGACTCAATCTATTATCATGTTCTCCATTCTGACTTGAATATACATTACCCAACATTCCAAACCAAATTTAAATATCTCTCAAAAGACAGATTTAAAGGATTTTACTTTATACAAATTAATCTTCTTTGACCTTCTCTTTACCTAACTTTCCTTTGTGTTATATCTTCAGTTAATATTTCCTTATTTGTTTTAAAATCCTTTATCTTAAACCGGGTGTTGGTGGCATACACCATTAATCCCAGCACTTGGGTGGCATAGGCAGGCAGACCTCTGTGAGTTCGAGTCCAGCCTGGTCTACAGAGCGAGTTCTGGGACAGCCTCCAAAACAATACAGAGAAACCCCATCTCGAAAACCCCCCCAAAAAATCCTTTATTTTTATAAAAGTTCATTCATATTTACCTTGTTTTCAAGTTCTGCATTATAGTGAATCTCATTTGGTTTCTACTGACGCATTTTCCAAGCAACTGTTTCCTTTCAATTTTTGTGAAAAACTATAGTTTTTCAGCTCTGTACTAAATATTGAGGGAGGAAGTTGCAGTACAAAAATTCATTTTCACTCTTGGAGGGGGAATGGTTACAGACCTTTATGTATACCCACCTGCAAAAGCTCAATACTCTTATATAAAACTATTTTTATTTAATCTATGTCATATCTTGTACTTGCAATCAACTCTAGTTTGCCCGGGTAGTGTATGTAGATACGGAATAAGTGGTTGTGAAATGGCATTATGTCCTAAATAAAATAAGGAATAAAGGTCTATATGTATTCAATTCAAACACAGTCTTCCAAATATTTTGAATTTGAATTTTGTTAAATATATTGAGGCAGAAATGAAGACAGAGAGAGCTGAAAATATCTAAATTTAGCTTAGTAAGTATAAAACAAAAGTGGAATGGTCTTAATAGAAGAAAAATGGATAAAAAGATTGTTAAATGGATGGTTAGAAGATAAGTGGATGAATTCATATTTAATAAATGGAAGAGTGTATAAATGGATAAATACAAAATAAATATAAGTAAATAAATGATAAATATACAGATTTAAGAATTGTGTTTCAATTGATGAGTATATAATTTCATAGTCTGATATGTAATTTCATAAAGGTTTGGTAAGTAGATGATATAAGAGTTGATAGAAAATGGATAGTCCTTTGATAGATTATAGATAGAATGCTATTACTTATTTAAAATTTTAGTTTAAGTGCATGTAATACATAGTAATAAAACTTGAATGTCACTGATCTGTAACACTAAAAATATAATGGGTAGATGAAGAATCAATTCTACATTCCATGGCAGATAGTAAAAACAACAGCAAAAAGCAATGTAATCTTCTTCATGTATATGATTTTGTTTGTTTTTTTCTTTTTTCCCCATAAATCCTGTAGAAATTTAATAGAATAATAGATTACTGAGGCACTATCTGAGATATTTGAGGAGTTTAAGAGTTGATTTGGGAAGTCAAATTAGAAATCTTTATATTGATGCAGCTTTTGTTTAGATAAGGTCGGTATTTCCAAATATTTTGTTTCTCTAACCACTGCCATCAAAGAAATTTTAAGGATGGAAATAGCAGATTCTTTAGACAGAAGAAAATATTTACCTGTACAAGATTACTGGTTCAGTCTCCAGTACTCAGCAAAAAATCAAACAAAACACCCTGAGGTGTATTATGAGAAGGAAACACAATTTTGCTAAACTAAAGAGCATTATTAGTGGAAGTAATCTTAGCAAAATTATGAATGACTGAGTAAAAAGAAATTATAGAAGCTTCTGTAAGGAAAAGAACACAATCAGCAATACAAAAAGACACCCCAAAGATTAGGAAAAGATATACACTAACCTCACATCTGACAGAGGGCTAATCTCCAAAATTTACAAAGAATTCAAGAAGCAATTTTCCAAAACACCAAAGGGTCCAATTAAAAAGTGGGGGACTGAACTAAATAGAGAATTCGCAATAGAGGAATATAAAATGGCAGAGAGACACTTGAGAAAGTGTTCAATATCATTAGCCATTAGGGAAATGCAAATCAATGCAACTCTGAGATATCATCTTACTCCTGTTAGAATGGTTAAAATCAAAAACACCAATGACATTTTGTTCTGGAGAAGATGTGGAGAAAGGAGAACACTCCTCCACTGCTGGTGGGTATGCCAGTTCGTATAGCCACTATGGAAATCAGTATGGAGTTTCCTCAGGAAAATGGGACTCAGTCTACCACAAGACCCAGCAATTCCACTCTTAGGCATATGCACAAAAGACGCCCATTCAAACAACAAGGATGTCTGTTCCACTATGTTCATTGCAGCATTATATGTAATAGCTAGATCCTGGAAGCAACCTAGATGCCACTCAACTGAAGAGTGGATAGAGAAAATGTGGTACATTTACACAATGGAGAACTACTCAGCAGGAAAAAAAAATGGAATCTTGAAATTTCCATGCAAATGGATGGCACTAAAGGAAACCATCCTAAGTGAGGTAACCCAGACACAAAAAGAGAAACATGGTATGTACTTACTCATATATGGATTTTAGATATGGATCAGGGGAGTGTCAGCCTATAATCCCAGTGCCAGTGAGTCTGGGAAACAGGGAGTTTCCCAAGGGAGATGCATGCCACCCCAGAGAAGTGGAATAAGGTAAGATCTCCTGTGCAGAATGGGAACATCTGGGGAGGGGAGAGGGAGCCAGGAAAAAGAAAGGCGTGAAGAGGAGGGGAGAAGAAAGTATGTGGGAGCAGGAAGGTTGAGTCGAAGTAAGAACAGAGGAGAACAGAAGAGATACCATAATAGATTGAGTCATTATAGGATTCAGGAGATACCTGTCACTCGTGAGATCTCCAGAGGTCTACACGGGTAACACCAACTGGCAAACTAAGCAATAGTGGAGAGACTTCATTAAATGCCCCTCCTTGATGGTAAGGTTGATGACTATCTTATATGCCATCCTAGAACCTTCATCTAGTGACTGATGGAAGCAGAGACAGATACCCACAGCTATACATGGAACTGAACTCCTGGAACCTAGTGACAGAAATGGAGGTGTGATGAGCAAAGCGATCAAGACCATGATGGTGAAACCCACAAAAACAGCTGACTTGATAAGGGGGAGCTCTTTAATTCCAGACTGATGGGATGAGAGGCCAACAGGGGACTGATCCAGAATCCATGAATGAAGTCTCAGTGAGGAGGCCACATAAATCACTGGGGCCTTGGGTATTAGATCAGTGTTTACCATGGTTTATGAATGATCTTTGGGAGCCCATTTCAAATAGAAGGATTCTCTCTGAGCCTGGACACGTCGGGGAAGGCCTAGGTCCTGCTTTGGATGAAATGACAGACATTAGAGATCCCCCAAGAAGAACCCTGGAGAATAATATGGGGATTAGGTGGGGGGCTAGGGGGACTAGTGAAGGGGCAAGGGAGAGGGGTGGGAGAGCAAGCTGGGATTGACATGTGAAGCTTTCATGTTTCTAATTTAAATAAAAACATTACAATGCAAACAAAAAAGAAAATATGTAAAGCAATTTTGTGTTTAAGTTATGCTATCACAAAAGTAATATTTCCTACTAGGGAATTTACATATAATAAGCAGTATGTAAGAACATATAACTCTTGGTTATAGTATAAATGTTGAAATGTTAGTCAGTTTTATTAGCAATTTTGTCTAAAAGTTTAAATGGTCTAAATAATTTTACACTTAAAATATGTTTTAAAGTTTCCTATTAGCAGATTCAATTATTATCTTTAAACATTATGTATTTCTAAATATAGTAGTAATATAAATGCAAAATGAAGAGTAATTATGTATGCTGGGATCTTTGTAGTCAGTCTTCATTATTAAGGGCTTTAATATTTATTATTTAAAGGAGAAGTGAAGACCTTACCTATGATTAATGTACATGAGTAACTATTTCCACATGTCCTCTAAAATCTGCCTAAACAGCTGTTGCTAGGCATGTGTTATTTCTGCCAATATGTAAAACTAATTAAGAGCAGCAGACTTGGAGTTTAAAGAAAGCTATGGAGAGGATTAATGACCCATAGAGCATTTACTGTGCATACACCCTGAAGTAGTTCACAGTGATATCATACATACTAAGTTTGCATTTGTTTCTCTTTTAAAGTATGTTACTTTAATGGATTGGTATATACATTACAAATCTTCCTATTATCAATAGCTACACTTTTTAAAATAATTGTTATGAAGTCTTTTGCAATTTGAAGCAATCAGTATTGAATCTCATCCTCATATTTCCAAAAGTAATTAATATTTTTCCACTTTATAAAATATTTTATGAATGCTCTCAGTGAGTGCACACATAATAACCAAAGGACAAATTGTTCTCATGCAAATTATTACGATTGAAACCACCAGAAATCCATTCAAACAACTATACACTATTGCATATTTCTCTTGGCAGAGAAATAGTATTAGACACTTCTGAAAACAAAGTAGAGATCCAGATGATGTTAACATTCTCATAATTTTTATTCTCTTTTGTTACTTTATAAGATATTTTTACCACTTTTTCCACATTGACTCTTAAAGAGAATTTTAATTTTGGACATTCAGTTGTAACCTTACATATAGTAAATATGAATTAAATAAACACTTTGGAGTGCCTCTTATTGGCAGAGAATAAGATTTTATTAAGTTCCTTCAAAAATATACTTAGCCTTGCTTTCCTTTTTTATATTTTTTGTCTCCAATTCTTTTGTTTAATATTTTTTATTTAACTTTTTACACATATTACTCCCAGCTCCCTGTCCCTCCCCTCCAACTCAAACTGACCAACCTCCCAACCCCCCACTCTATCTGTCCTCTACTACCCAAGGCGGTTAAGGCCTTCCATTGGGGATTTTCAAAGTCTGTCATATCATCCCAGGTAGGGCCTAGATCCTCCCCAATGTGTCCAGGCTGAGAGAGCATTCCTCCATGTTAAATGGGCTCCCAAAGCCCATTTTTTATGCCAGGAATAAATACTGATCTACTATGTGAGGTCCCATAGATTTGGGGGGCAGTTTCTGGATCAGTCCCATGCTGGCCTCTCAGTCATCAATCTGGGGTCTATGCTTTTCCCCTTGTTTAGGTTAGCTGCCTCTGTGGGCTTCACCAGTTGGGTACTGATTACTTTGCTTGTCACTATTCTTTGCAACTAGGTACCAAGAGTTCAGTTTGGTTTTTAACTGTGGGTATCTGCCTCTGCTTCTCGGCCACTGGATGAGGGTTTTAAGGGGCATATAAGATACTCATCAATCTAATTATTAGGGAGGGCATTTAAGTTAGCCTTAATGCCAGTAATGCCATTCTTGTAGATCTCTGAAAATCTCACTAGTGCCAGATCTCTTCTCCAACCTATAATGGCTCCCTCTATTAGAGTATCTGTTAATCTTGCTTTTCTCCATTCTTACCCTGAATCAGCCTTCCTGCTCCCCCATGTCCTCTTTGCTCCTCTTCTCCCCCTCTCTTTTTCCCAGCTCCCTTTTCCCTTGCCTCCCCTCATGCTCCCAATCCCCTCAGATCTCATCCCATTCCCCTTCTCCAGGTTTCCATGCATATTTCTATTCTGGTCCTGCCTGCTTCCTAGACTCTCTGGTGGTGGGATTGTAGGCTGGCAATGCCCTACTCCATGTCTAAAATCCATGTTAAGTGAGTTCATGCCATGTTTTTCTTTTTGTGGTGGGGTCACCTCACTCAAGATGGTTTCTTCTAGTGGTATCCATTTGCTTACAAATTTCAAGATTCTATTGCTTTTTTCTTCTGAGTAATACTCCATTGCATAGACGTACCACATTTTCTCTATCCAGTCTTAAGTTGAGGGGCATCTAGGTTGCTTCCAATTTCTGACTATTACAAATAATGCTGCTATGAACATCGTTGAACAGATGTTCTTATTGTATGAATGTACATCTTTTTAGGTATATGCTAAGAGTGGAATTGCTGGGTCTTGTGGTATACTGATTTCCATTTTCCTAAGGAATCTCCATACAGATCTCCAGAGTGGCAGTATGAGTTGGCACTCCCAACATCAGTGGTGGCGTGTTCCCCTTACTCCACATCCTCTCCCACGTAAACTGTCATTATTGTTTTTGATCTTAGCCATTCTGACACCGGATGGTTAAAGATGTTGAGCACTTTCTCAAGTGTCTCTCAGCCATTTTAGAGTCCTCTATTGAGAATTCTCTATTTAGATCTATAGCCCACCTTTTAATTGGACTCTCTGGTATTTTGGAGACATGCTTCTTGAGTTATTTGTAAATTTTGGATATCAGCCCCCTGTCAAATGTGACTTATTATTGCTGTGAAGAAACCCTATGAGCAAAAGAAAATTGAGGGGGTGGCCAATCTGGTTTATTTCACTCACAGTTCAATATAACAATCAGTCATCAAAAGCAGTGAGGGTAAGAATCATAAAGGACAGGTACTGGAGGCTGGAGCTCATGAAGTGTAATGGAAGGGTACTGCTCTATGGCCTTGCTTACCCTGATATCTTATAGAGCAGAGATATACCATTTCAAGGTTTGCCCACCTCACAATGTGTCCATGGGCTTGGCACTCCCATATCAATCATTAATCAAGACAATGCCCTCCAACCTTGCCTATACCCTGATTTTATGGAGACATTTTTTCAGTTAGGGCTTCTTCATCTAATTCTTCTAGCTTGTGTCAAGTTTACATAACACTAGCCATTACATTTACCACTTTTTAAAACATTATTTTTTCAGCTAATATATTAAATCTGACATTATCATCTTTAGAATAATGGATGACCAATGCCCCATTATATGTTCCTACACCCATGCATACACAGGCAGCCATAATTTTTTATTGTCATACAGCAGTAATATAATATTCTTAGTCTGTCACCTGCTTATAAGTAAAATGAAGGGAAACAGTGTAACATTCTTGAGGTTTACACCTATGAATTGTCAAACAAATCTTATGAAAATAAGTATAATATCTTCTACAAATATTGTTAATATCCTAATACTAATTCTGTGTATAATTGATTTTATATCATTTGTTTGTTTATAACTAACAAGATAGTCATAACATTCTTTTAAATAAAATGACAAAACTAGAATTTTCTGTGGTAAGATATAATTAAGTCTACTTGTGTAAATAGTCCATTGCATAAAGCATTACACTTTAGTGAAGGAAGCTATTTGTTCCATTAGTAAAAGGTGGCAAGGGCATTAAGATTAGTTTGATGACTTCTAAATACTAAGAGGTAGGTAGTTATCTCTTTCTTAAAGACAGCCCCAGTATCTGCTTTCTGTTAATTATTAGAATCAGTCAAGCAACTGTGGCATGTGTACTAGGCTTCATCTCAACAGATCTCAGTGATATTACTGCCCAGAAAGGGAATTCAAATTTCATTATCTCCCATTATCTTACAAAGCATTTTACTTCTGCTAGCTTTAATTAAGTTAAAATCTGTTTCACTTACTTTACTGATTAAAACTAATTGAGTTTGTTGCTTAATCCTATCAGGGAACTTCTACTGCTTAAAACAGGTTCATTTCCAAATAGAATTGTTTGAGGGAAATGAGTAAAGTACCAGAACTAGATTCTATTTCATTAGTGTCATTTATATAGTATCTGATTTGTTGGAAACCCTTGTCACATTTAAATGGCAGAGAACATTTTATATGTATTTTTAGAAAGCAAAGACTGCTTGAAAATGTCAAGAAATATTTAAAATAGAAAAAATAAATACAAGTTTGTTTTAATTAGAAAAGTAATGCCCTAATTTGTACTTTATTCACTTATTTTAGTAATGAATTTCCATGATGTTGAAACAAATCACATAAATTAATGTTTAAAATATTAAATTATAAATGTTATGTTAGTAGATACACCATGATAATCTTTCATGTTTGCTGCAAACATAGCAACTACATTGAGTTAACCAAGAAGCAAAGCAGAGAAACAGTTTCATTAAATTTTCTCACTTATAAAAAACTAAGTCCATAAAATGAACCACCATTCCAATTTAAAATTGATGCTATTTTACTAATTTTCCACCTCATATAGCCAAGCCATTGTGCTGTAGCTAAATATCTGTTAAGAGCTCTTTAAATCTTTTGTTGCCATTGAGAAGATAGCAAGCATGTAATCCACAAAGAATTGTTGGGATTGGATGAAATGTAGCTCACAAACTCATAAGTGTGTGGATGACCTTCCCTGACTTCCCTGAATCAACAGAAACACTGAGACTTCTTCTATCTTCAGCATTGCCAAGCCAGATCATAATTCTGGTCAAATAGCAAAGCAAAACAAAAGCAAGAAAAACAAAAACTTACAAATTGCACAGTCAAGGAGAAATATACATGTATGTATGTATGTATGTATATGTATATATATGTATGAATATATATGTATGTTAGTCAGATCTTTTCAGTTAAACTTGTGTGAAATATTCGTAATTTCTAGTAATTCTTTAAATATAATGATGATGATACCTTGGAAAGTTAGAACTGAATGTTTCATTTCACACTCAAAAATGTTGATGACTTTCCAAGCCTTGAGATACTAATAGAGATTAATGTGTATTCTCTGCAACATTAATTTTAGTTTAAGAAGTTTCATGAATTATATAGCTCAAAAATGCCTTATAGTGGACTTCGAACTTAAGTATATCTACATGTATACTGACATCTTTAGTGGATGAAGCTCAGTTTCATTAGCTAAATCATGTTATCATTAAGAAATCTTATTAATAATATTGGTTAAAACATGAATAGTTTATGACAGTAAATTTTACAAAAAGAGTAATTTTGTCATATAGTATGTTTTAATTGTCCCTTTTCTGTGTGCTGGGACAGTCCAAGAACACTAAATTATATGGTGGTTTTAGGAAATCATAGAGCTACTGTAATACTGCAAAAATGGCAGTAGCAACACAAAACAAAAGCATCAAGCTCTCTACTCAGGTTCCACCTTCAGTGTAGTTTTATATAAGGGTAATATTTTCTCCATGTCTTACTGTGTGTAATAGACAAAAAGCAAGTGATAACTAAGATTGGCAATAATTATGTTGTTTTCAGTGCCACAGCTTTGAAAGCAAATGTTCCTACAGCCATACCATGCTGAATGATTGCAATTTCATCTGAAAGGAAGTTGTTCTTTTCTATTGTCTCCTACAGTAATAAACACTGGGACCAAAAGCAACATGAAGACAAAAGGAGTTTATTTCATCTTACAGCTTGTACGTCGTGATATTTCTTTTACTAACTATATATACATAAACATAATTATAATGTTTATATTAAGCAAAAGACAGTTAGAAGAAGGAACTAAAAGCAGAAGTCTGGAGACTGTAACTGAAGCAAAGGCCATGGAAAAACTGTGCTTAGCGGCTTGCTATGGATGGCTTACTTAACTTCCTTGGATGCAACACAACACTGCCTGCTCTGTGGTGGAACAGCACACAATAGTCTGTGCCCTCCTATGTCAATTATCAGCCAAGAAAATGTTACCCATTCTTCACTACAAGCCAACGTTATGGAAGTATTTTCCTCTCATTTGAGTTTCTCTTTCCATATCTCCACATCTGGTAAGAATTGCCAAAAATCTACATACTACAGACATGTAAAGAAAAGGTAATATTGATGATGTGTTGGCTGTTTTTGTTTTACTTAACTTTTTGTAGAAATTCAGTATATTCAATAAGAATATAATTTTTGGTTTTTTTTTATTTTTTTATTTTATTTTATTTTATTTTCCAGTTTAAATTTAGATAAGAAACAAGGTTGCTTCACAAGTCAGTTCCAGGTCCCCCTCCCTTTCCCTCCCCTCCTCCCGTGCCCTCCCCCCAATCCCCCCCGTTATCCCCTCATTCCCCCAGGGAGGGTGAGACCCTCCATGGGGGTGTCCATAGTCTGTCATTTCATATAGGGCAGGGCCTAGACCCTTCCCCAAGAGTTCAGGGTGAGAGTGCACCTCACATTGTTCTATGGAAGTCCAAAGTCCATGTGTATACTTGGGATGGGTACTGATCTGCTGCCCAAGGCTCAATAGATTACCTAGGCCTCCTCACTGACACCCAGATTCAGGGGGGTCTTGATCAGTCCCATGCTGGATTCCCAGGCTGATGCCTGGGATTCAAGAGTTAACCTTTGTCTGGTCAGCTGTTTCTGGGGGTTAAACCAGCCCAGTCTTAATCCCTTTGATCATCAGTCCTCCCTCTCTGTTACTGGCTTTCTTGAGTTCAGCTCAGTACTTAACCAAGGGAGTCTGCCTCTTCTTCGATTAGCCACTAAGTGAAGTTTCTGTTTCCCAGACTCTCTGGCCATAGGATTGTAGGCTGGCACTCCCCAGATCTATGTCTAAAATCCATATATGAGAGAGTACATGCCATGTTTCTCTTTTTGTTACTGGGTTACCTCACTCAGGATGGTTTCTTCTAGTGTCATCCATTTGCCTGCGAGGGTTTCTCTGTATTGTTTTGGAGGCTGTTGGTCCAGCCCGGCCTCGAACTCACAGAGATCTGCCTGCCTCTGCCTCCCGCGTGCTGGGATTAAAGGCGTGCACCACCACCACCCGGCAAGAATATAAATTTTATAGGATAGTATACTCACTTTCCATTTCAAGTGAATAAGAGAATGCCAAAAGAAAAGAATTTATATATGTATTGATAACTGACTCCATTTTCATTTTAGTTAAACCATGTTAGACTTTGATCCTGTCCTTAGACAAGGTCAACTTTTTCACTCTTTCTTTCTCAATGATCTTGTGAATTCCATAACATAAATTGTTTTCATTGTTCTGAGAAATGACTGACCATAACATGTTTTGTGGTATGTTAAATGTCTGACCATAAACCCATAATATGTGCCTTTCCTGTGATCACAATATTAGTTGTAAAATTCCACTTTAATCACTTGCTCTCTTGGTATAAAGAGAATATTTTGCCTTTAATCTGAGCCATTTTTGATTTTCCTCCTATGGGAGAATGAATAGAGTGTTGGTCATTATTAAATTTCTACTTTGCAATATATTGGTGTTAACTCTTAGTTTTCAATACATAAGAACATAATATCAATCACAAAACAAAACCCAACATAAAAGTTGCCTGCCAACTAGCAAGACTCTTTTGGAATTTAATTGTTTTGAAAATATTTATTTTTCTTTAAATAATTTTAAATGTACATTTCAGTTTTTATTAAAGTTGAAAGGTTTTGTGTATATTGTTCTTAAAAGTTTTATATCAGTTAGAATACTCATTGTTTTGGTTTAAATGCCTTTTTTTAGAATTGGGGGCATTTAAAAATATGTTTCAGGCTAGGTAATATTAACTTTTACAAAATTAAAATCTGACTGTCAAAATAAAGAAAATAGCAAGTTAATCTCATGAAATAGTTCTCAAACAATGGAACTGATATCAATTTTACTTTCTCTAATTTTTCATTTTACATTCAACACTGTACTTTCACTTAAATTTCTATATTATGTCAAGTAATATAAACACAGCTATGATTGTATGTCTAAAATTAATTTAAGAAAAATTCTTTTTATTATATTAAAAGGGAATTCATTCTTATAGCACTCCATTTACATTATTGCTGTTGTAAGCCTTTCTTAGGACAGGGGTGTTCTGCTATCCACACCCCTTTCCTCAGAGTCTACAATGACAGATCCTGGTGCATCAATTAATGACAGTCATTCTGTTCTGCCTTTCAATATCTGCAGATATAGCTAATCCTGTTTTGAGGAACTCTAAAAGTAAGGGCATTCATTACAGTCATTCAAAACTTCATAGACCATTGGGTCAGAAGGATCTGGCTCATACTGCCTTTTTTACTATGGAAGCATTTGATTTTTGATTTTTGCTGGTACTTGATTACTATGCTGTGTATAATATGAATAAAAGAATGCAGACTGTCAGGTATTTTAAAAATATATGTGTGGCTTATGTATGCTCCTCATCATTTTGGGCAGTTTGTTGCATATTATTACTTGTCATGGTAAAGGAAGAAACTAAGCCAGGGAGGTTGGATTCTAAGACCTCTTTCTGAAAACAAAAAAGGGGGAAATGAAAAGGATAGAATAAAAGGGTAGATTATTGATTCTACTTTAAAAAGAAAATATTAATCTCAAATATTTCACATCTGTTTGGACTTTTACATACTGATACAATTTTAAGTTTATTTTTGTTAGAATGTGCTCTGTATAAAGTTTCAAAAACAATACAAGAGTGGTAGAATCAAGGACTCTATTGCCATACTTCTTGTCATCTTGTGCCTGTCTAAAAATACATCATAAATATCAAGAGTCAAGACAGAAAGAAACTATGTGTTGAAGTTTCTTATCTTTTTGAGAAGATCACTAAAATCTAGACAGGATGGAAAGTGAAGCTAATGGTTTATATCGCACAAAGGTATTTTGTAGTGTGAACCTGTGGGCTTTGCATATCGGTGTTAGAATCAAAAGGCCAAATTTTCTTCCATAGATTTTCTTACACTTCAAAAATTAAATTAGGAGTCCACAGTAATAAAAGGATGAGGGAGTATAACAATCTGCTTAAATTACCTATTCAACACTGCCCACCTATAATTTATGATAGCAATGAGGTAAAGATACTAGGGAATATGCTGCAGGGTATCATATGCAAATGTATGAAGTGTACCCAGAAACACATCATTGTGTAGTTACCTGATGAGGTGATGATTCTTCAGAGGAAGAATAATTGTTTTAATATCCAATTACTCAAATGCAAATTTAACATAATGTTAAAGGTTACTTGCTGCTAATTAATTTTCTGGTATATATAATAAGCTTTGAAATTTAGCTGCTACTCACATAAACATGATAGTCATAAAATCACAACTGAGAAAAAGGAATAAAAATTAAAATAAGAACACTGAAAAGGAAAAGAAAGTTCAAATTATGAATTAAATTGTCAATTTTGTTTAATTTTTTTAAGTTTAAATAAACAACATGGTTGATATCAAGGTCATAGCTATCAAAATCTCACCATAGTAGCCTAATTAATTTTCAATATAAAAATATTTAATTATTATTCAGCAATTTACTTTTCTGTTAAAAGTTGAAATATATGAAGCTGTCTCTTTATTTACATAATAGAAAAGTGTTCTGATGTAATTTGAAAGAAAGCAACTTCAAATATGCCCATTTATTTATGATAGAATGTAAACAGTTCTCACAATTTTGTAATTATCCAAAGGAAATATTAAAACAATTCATAAAACACAGTACTTACAATTATATTGAGACATACATTGTAGTAACACCATTTGAGAATGATCTTGAAAGCCTAATTAATGGGATTAATGGGAAAATTACTCCCTAATGTGTCAATCTTAGTAATATCCCTGAATAATATATATCATTCAAAGGATTAGTATTCGGTCTTAATATTAAAGGAGAAAAGATAGAAAGTGGGCATACTAGAGTTAAGAATAGCAGACCAAGGCCCCAGACAGAGGAAAAACCTTAGAAAACTTGCTGATGATTGTGATGCGATACATATCCTCTTATCAGAAACTGAGGAAGTGGAAAAGTACGTGCTGTGCAAACACAAAGACCTGAACTTCAATACCCAGCTCTAACCGAAGAATCTGGGTACAGAGTGGTATGTCTCTCTGTGCTGTGGTTGGCGGAGAAGATTGTTCATTATGAAATTCTCAAATAATACTGAAGTACAAACTAAATGAGAAACTCATATCAAGTCAAACTCATACACAAGCATTCAATTGAATTGTCACATGAATGCCCATTCTCAAAAAAAAAGTAAAAAACAAACATATTAATAGAGCCCTGATATTACTCAATCACTTCTCCAACTACTCTACTATGTATACAGATAGGCACATAAACACATATAATTCTACCAGTAATCCTTGTAGAGTACCTTCCACATGTATAATGCCTACAAAGATGAAAAGAAATAATCAAAATGATAAAGTACTTAACATTATTTTCTGCCATCTTTTGATGTTTGTTTTTGTCATTTTTCTTTCATGCTTTTATGTTGGTAATGGGTTCTTCAATGTCATTAAAGGAGATCACTCTTGAAAGTTACCTTTTAAAATGAAATTATTTCATATTTCTGATAACATAAAACCAAACGCAAGAGATATATCCTTAACTGATTGTAGAAATTTATAGGTTATAGACAGATGGATAGATAGATAACATATAGATAGATATACAGATAGATAGCAGAATAAAATAATCTAGAAAATATTTCTATTCGCCTGGCACAGGAGCAATGTATTTGTATGAAGAAATCACTGAAGTCCAAGAATTCATAAAGCATTAAGCAATAAAAAGACAAAGTTAAATGTTCTTTTCCTTATTGGTTTGACAACAAGGGAGTATAGCTTTCTCTCTAAAAGGCTACCAGTGTGAAAAAGGAGAAATGCTAGATAAAAACACTTCTGTATATATCATGGTCACTTGGAACAATAGTCCTGAAGAGAAAAATTAATACTCAAATGCTACAAATCAATAGATTATTTGAGAGATTTGTGGAGAAGATCCAGAGGTCCTAGATGACAGATACTACCTGGCAGTATTCCATGTATAATAAAACTAAAGCAAACAGAAATGATCTCTAGAAACCATTGCATTACAATGGTAGCTATCACTGCAGCTTGCACATTTTCAATTGTCATCTGCTTCAAATGAGGCATATCACCCACAGCAGGAATTCAGTAAGGTACGTTTTCTTATCATATTCTAAAAAATAGTAAAGCATTTGGATATTGTTGTGAAATTTATTTCCTTAAATCAAGGGGACTCTCTAGTCAATTGACAAACTATTCTGCTGGGTGCAATGCATGTTACTACTTTTGTGTTAATTAAATCCAAAATAATTATTAGTGTTATTAGTATTGGTTATTTACTAGTAAGGTTAAGCAGTTAATCTGTTGTGATGACTAATTTTTGTTGTCAAACTTACTTCACCTAGAATTAACTAAAACCCAAGCTTGAGGTGGAACATGTGAGGGATTCCTTGGTTGAATCATTTGACGTGGGAGACCAACTGTAAATCTGGATCATTTGATGTCAGAGAACTAACTCTAAATCAGGTCCATACCTTCAGGTGACAGCTCACATAAAAGAGCACAGAACAAGGAAGCTTTTGTTCTTTGCCTGCTTGCCCTCACTCTAGCTAGCAAGTTTATCAATATTCTGACTGAGCAATTCCTTTGTTGGTTTTAGAACCTGCTTCCTCAGGACTATCACATGTACCAAAAGGCAGGCAGATTTCTAAGACCTACTTGGGCTCAAAGCACCAGAGTCTGATTATTGAATTATTCGACCTCATGGACTGAATAACTACCACAAATTTTCTATCAGGAGATAGTCATTTGGACAAGGACCTGTGACTGACTCTTTTTTTTTTTTTTTTTTTTTTGGTTTTTCAAGACATGGTTTCTCCGTATTGTTTTGGAGCCTGTCCTGGAACTCTCTCTGTAGACCAGGCTGAACTTGAACTCACAGAGATCTGCTGCCTCTGCCTCCCAAGTTGAGATTAAACACATGTGCCACCGACGCCCAGCTTCTAACTGACTCTTAAAAATCAAAAACAAAAAAACCTTCCCATACATATATTCTTGTTGTGTTATTTGGTTTGGAAAACCTACCCTGTAATAATTGCACTTATCTTATACATATGTGTATGCATTTGTTTGTGAGCATTCTATGAGTTCAGTTTCATTTATATTTTTTCTTTTTCTTTTTCTTTTCTGTTCCCTTTAGGGGACCCTGATTAATATACCAATTCAGTGAAATTCTAATTTAATACAAAATCCTATTTGAATATATGATCAACATTCATCTGATGACCTCAAAATCCTAGCAAGCTGTTTATTGTAATGATCTGTTGTGATATTATGTAACAACATCAGAAGCAGCACAATGTATATTAGAAAATTCATATGTCTGAAATAAATACATGTATAAATAAAAATAAGATTAGGAAATGATAATGTCTTCACTTAACAATGATGTTTGATCTATAGAGAACAAAATGAACCTTTTATTGCCTACTCAATAAGAGTAGACAGCCCTAAACCCATATACACACCAACAACAAATCACAGAAAACAAAAATGGAACCTAATAGGTTGTATTTATATAATTATATATGTATATACACATATGCATATAAATATATATATTTATATTTATAAAACAATGAAAATCACATAAGAAGAAACTGTCAATTGAGTGAGGGGGCAAATAATGAATTGAATGCAGTGTACTTTAAATGGGCTGGAGGAAAGAGAGGGGGGCAGAAACAGCATAATTCAATCTTAAGCAAACATGTATTTAAAAATGAAACTATAGACAATAGACAAATAAATGAAAAAGCAAAATCATACATGTTATAGAACTGAAATAAAAAACTAACTAAACTATAGTGTAACTATAAATGATTTTTTACATTTCTAAGTATATTATGATCGTGGGTATTACACAAATACATGCTTTCCACAAATACAGCATAAAGGCATTTACTTTTCCTTCTCCAAACCTATGTTATGAAATGTAGATGGCATTTTTTTGTTGAATGCTGAATACAAGGTGGCTGAGAGAATAGATTGTAAATAAAGTCCTTCGATAAATATTTAAAACACTTTTCACACCCACACCCACATATGGATTTTCATCGGTCATTCATGGCAGTTTAGTATGCACTTGTGAAAAGAATCACTGGGAACCAAGCAGTTAATGCTGTAGATCCAAGGAATAAATAAAGGAAAAATAAAAGGTTACTGCAGAGCAGATGATCCATTTTGTCAAAATGTCAAATGTCTCTTCCTCCATGCTTGGAGATATTATTAAAGGTGGCTTCAAGGACTTTTTGTCTATCTTGCTTCTGTTTTGTTTCTTCTTTTCCCAATCAGCACGCTAGCCACATTGCTCAATCACTGGGCAAATGTTACTTCCTGTCTTTCTCTACTCAGCTACTTTTATAGTAACAATAACAGACGCTGTGATTAAGACCCTCAACGGGAAATCATGAGCAAACTGCCTGCATTGCCCTGCTTGCTTTCTTATTTTCTTTAAAAAGACCAGCCATCTGTGTTAGCATCTTAGGATTATGTTTCTTTGTTCTCCCAGTAATGTACATGTCTTAATAAATATACATATATAAACTCCAAGATTGGAGTTTAATTTTATATGTCTGTTTGTTGTTGCAGTGAAAATAAATTAAATCTTACATCAAAGTTTAGATATCTTTTCTTATGGTAAAAAAGTCATACTTTAATTGTGACTCTATGGATAGTCAAAAACCTAATTATTTACTAGATTTTACAACATACAATTTTAGCAAAAAAAAGAATTACTACAAAATATACTATAGAAAATTTGAAAACATTTAATAGTTCTCTTATTACGGAAAATTCAGGAAAATATTAATTGGGAAATTGAAATACTAAACCTACAGTGGTATATTTAGGCATATGTATGTACATGAAAATTTTCCATAACTGTCATTAAAATTAAAACAAAGAAAAACAGAATTTAAAGACATAGAATCTAAATAACTTATTAAATAAAATTAAAAACACACTAACTTGGAATATCTCTCATATAAACACAAATGCATTCATTCTGTGAAGGCTATTATTATTAAAACATATTGTTAAATAGCATGCATAATTGTTTACACATAAAAAGCTTTACTCATGAACAAAGAAATGACTAAGGAACTTATGCTCTGTTCTTGTTAAAGACAGGGATTTTCTATGCATCCTAGCTTCCTCTCTAATTTATTATTGTTCTACTTCCCAAATGACTGAATTAGAACCAAGAGCAGGAAGGAAAAAGAAACACTGCAACTATTTGCATATTTTTATTACTTCATTGAAACATACAGTTGTAGGAAGAGACTTTAGGACTGTGCTGCTAGTCACGTGGCGAGCTAGGGATGTGTACGGAGGTGGTAATAAAAGATCATGTATACAATCATTACAACAAGAGAATAAACCCTGACAAGCCATTTCAAATTACTAATAAGGAACAGTTTCACTTTTATTTCACAGTTATTTTCATATGATTATGCTTCCTTATGAGCCTCTCTTCTCACCAATTGCATTTCTCCAGTAAATGAGGAATGTAGTTAGCAGGGTGCTTGAGAAGAGATAAATAAAGGAAACTTCTATCATTTTCAAGTTGGGACAAAAGTGGAATTACTCTTTCCTTATTGATAATCTATGACAATGGAGTTTACTATGTTGCTGACTTTAAGAATACTAGTGATTCATAAGCCAGGCATTGTGACACATGCCTTTAATCCTTGCACTTGGGAGGCAGAACCAGGAAAAATCTCTGAGTTTGAGGCCAACCTGGTTTACAGAGTGAACTCCAGGACAGCCAGGTCTACTCAGAGAAAGCCTTTCTCAAAACAAACAAAAATAAATAAAACAAAAACAAAAAATTTAAAAAGAGAAAGGAACTAGTGACTTGCATATAGTTTTATTCAGATTCAAATTATTTCCTGTTTATCCAACACATTCAGAAATCTCTATGGAAATCACTTTCAGGATTCTTCACCTGTACTGAGCTTGGTTTCTCAGTGATGGAGCTGTTTCTGAGTGATTCTTATGCTGCAAGTAACCTCAATAAAATCTCATTCATTCAGGTTGGTGTCGTGATATTTTGTTTGTACTCTAACAAATAAAGCTTGCTTGAAGATTAGAGGGCAGAGTTAGAAAAGTTACCCATAGAGGCCAGGCAGTGGTGGCACAACCGTTTATCCCAGCACAGAGCCTCATGCCTTTGAGTTGAGGATTTGGCAGCCTTATGTCTTTAACACAAACATTAGGGAGGCAGAGATAGGAATGCAAATCAAGTGATGAATGGATTTCTAAATCATTCATTTTAAGAATTCCTAGAGGTAAGAACTCTAGTGGATGGATACTCTGCTTCTCTGATCTTTCTACTTTCACCTTCTAATAATTGACTCTAGGTTTTTATGATTTTGACTAATGAGAATTTGAGCTACAGGTTGGACTTTGGTACAATCTTTCTTTTGGTCTGTCACAGTTTCCTTTTGTGAGATGAGCAGACATATGCTGCTTCTCCACTGCAAAAGTCTACAATACAACACTCTGCTACCATATGAATTTGAGAACTTTTTTTCTAAGAAGAATTCATTTGGTTATAAAAGCAAATACTTTGGACTTTTGAATCAACATATAAAGTACATACACATTTAAACAATTGACTCAGTTCATGAACCTAGATGCCATTGTACTTCAAATTTTCTCTTCACTTTTCCAGTTCCTGTAAGAATGATGAGATAACTGATAGGCTCCACAACTTTCTATGTATCTGATTCCCAAGAAAGAATCAAAGTCAATCCTCAGGTGTTTTCTTAGAACAATTTCTCTGTTCTGCTTTATGTTTCTCCTCCTAAATATATGAGCAGTTTCTATACCATGTTTACAATAGTATGCAAAATTGGTATCTATTTTTACTCTTCTCCATTAGTTTAAAATACACTGATGTTTTCTTCTTGTGCAGTTCAGTCTCTCAATTTGAAGACTCAAAAATTATGAAAAAAGTAAAACCATACAAAGAAAGACAACAATATACTTTAGACAGTGAAGTTGTCAAGGACTTGTGCATATTTTTAGCTCTACTTCTTGTGTTTATTTAGACATCTCAGATGTCTGAGAAACTAAAGCAACATAACCAAATGAGGCTATGTCCAATAAAATTGCACAGTAAAAAAAATAACCAAATACGGACAGTTCATTGATGGGATGATAGAAATGTTGAAAAATGACATTCTCTTAAATTAACATAAACAACACATAATGAATTTCACACAAATCAACAGCAAATTAATCCAGAGATCACTCAGTTTTGAAATAGACAAGAGAATAAGTAGGTATGCTCTTAGAAAGACTTAAAGATGACCACATATTTATGGGAAGGTAAGTCCCTATAACAATGAGAGTAGTGCCAGCCAAAGCCACTTTTAGGCATGATTTAGTTAGACTATTCATCATCCCAAACTGACAGCTAATCAACTGTAGCTAAATATTGGAGAAAAGAAACATATAAACCCAACACGGTTTATAGTAGTGTGCAATAATATTGCTGTCATGGAAAAGTGTGTGGAACTTCCTCAGAATACAAAACAAAGCTACCATGTTCTGGACTAATTTCAATAAAATCATGCCAAACTCAATTGTTATTACTTTATACAGCAATATTACCTAGGACAAGGAAACAACTTCTATGTCCATTAACTGGGGAATATATCAAAAATAAAGTAAAATCATAAAATTTTGTTTATGTGGATTTTAAAAATGTTGATATTAGAGAAATTATGAGCAATTTATAGATATTAATACTTGGTGAGAATCAGAGATTATCAAATATTGATTAAGGCTACTATACTACTAAATAAGAAAGGTTCTGGTGTTAAATCAAACAGTAGTTTGTTAATAGCTAATGTTAAGATACTTAAAGATTTTAAAAATCAAGACAATACAGTTTTATTACCACAAACACAAAGAAATGTTTAAAGACAAAAGTGATAACTGGAATTTTATAAAATATAAAATTTATGTGTGTCAAAAAAATAGAAAAATATTGAGTCAGTTTTAAATTCTTAGATGAAAGTTATTTGCAGGTCATTCTTTTGCTTAGGTCTTAAAATCAACACAGCAGTAGGGGTTTTGTTAAAGGGAAATATTTGTATATTGCAATATTTAGAAGCTGTCTTTGATATTGGTAATAAACCAATGGGCTAACAAGTCATAAAAGAAGTACCTCAGAAAATGGCATATAAAATTTGACAGTAAAATCCTAACCTAGATTAAAAGGCATATAGCTTTGGGAATTATAATATAGAATGTTATATGTTTTTCTCCTACTTTTTACTTAATTTTTGTGTCTTTCCCATCATGCATATCCATCGCATTCATTTCCACATCCCTTCGTGTCCACTCTCTGCCCTTGAAATCCTCCCACAAGATAAAATAACATTTAAGAGAAAAAAGAAAAAGGACAAGGAAAAAGCAATCTTGTCATGGAAGCTATAGTGTGACACAGTGAGTTATGCAGTAAGCCCTTTCATTCATATATTTTGGACTGCAAGTGTTCATTGCAGCAATCATCAGTCTGGCACCAGGATTCTGGTTTCTGCTACACTATTTATGCTGGGCCCTTACTTGACCGCTGCTTGGTTTTCTGCTGTTGCTCTATGTTGTGTACATCCTGCAGCTTTGGGTCTGTGGGTCAGGCCCCTTCACTTGCTCCAGCAGATCACAGATAAACAAGATGCTGGGATGTGACAACACATAAACATGGTTGTGGGCCTTGCTAGTTGCAGATTTGGTCAGCTTACCAGCTCTCCCTGGTCCTCATGAACAGGGTAAGATCTCCTGCATTGTAATGGTGACTTTAAGACTTGCAACCATCAGCTGGGGTGGGGCTAGTTCTCCTGCTTTCATGTCCTCCGTGTCAGAGTTCCCACACTTACACCTTCAAGGTCATCTCTTCTGTGTTGTCCTGTCAGGGTGTAGGGACAACTAACCTGAATGCTGTAGCTGAAGAGAGGTAGGACAAGCTCTCCTACTGCCTCAGGCATTGATGGGGGTAGGGGGGCACATCTCACCCCTTCTCATGCCACCACATAACAGATGCATAATGCAACAGCTCTCCTATGCTCATCACTTCTGGGATGGTTCACCCACACCTCTGCCAATAAGATTGGTTGTATTGTGATGCCCATGAGAGTTGCAGTTGGTGACAGAAAGGGGCAACTATTCTCAACCTTATCACCTCAAGACCAGCTCTCCCACATTCTTCAAGCATTGATGGGCATTGATGGGGAGCATCTGTACCCCATATCATATATTCTTATTGAGAAAATTAATATTATGAATGTTGGGGCCCAAGCAAGTGCAACAACAAGCAGCTTTGGAACTCACAGAAAATTGCACACCAACCTTAGCAAAACTTTGGAGATGTACGTTGTTAGTAAAATTAGGTTAAGATGTTTTTGTTACTGGCTTTGATCTAGGAAATCTTGGAAAACAATTTAAAGTTTAGAAAATCACCCTTTTAATACTTGATCAAGGGTCTCAGTGAGGTCAAGAAATGAGAAAAAAATACAGCCTGGTTATTACTAGGTGATGTGTTGTTCTTGCCAAATATGGGTTTTTAACCAAAGGCAATGATTAATTACTTGTACTTGCTTTTGTTCTGCGCTTCCTAATATGATTTAATAAAAAAATATGTTGAGTGGGTGTACATTCTAAGAAAATAATGTAGAAATGACTATTTTTGTATACAATGTTTAGATTTATGATTCTGTTAAGATTTCTTTATAAGCTTATCTTTTGAGGTAAACAACTAAATGACTATTCCTTTCTTTTTAACTACAGACATCTGTTTGCCAGGACAAAGAAAACTGGTAGCTAGACGCAGTTAAAAATGAATCTTAGTTTGGGGTAAAATTAATATAAAAATTTCAATTCCTTGTGTGCTTCCAAGAATAATACATAAATTGTAATTATATGTGATTTTTCCTGTGTAAATTTTTAAATTTATTTTTGGAAAATATGTAACTGTTGTTTGTTAGAGCATGCCAGAAATATAAAAACTGGGTAAATGATCAGGAACTACAGATGTAAGTACAACCAATAGAATACAAGAGATAGAAGAGAGAATCTCAGGTGTTGAAGACTCATTAGAGGATATACCATCAGCAACCAAGGAAAATGTAAAGTCCACCAAATCCCTAACACAAAATATCCAGGAAATATGGGAAACCATAAAGAAGCCAAACCTGAGAATAATAGGTATAGAAGAAAGTGAAGAAATACAGCTCAAGGGTACAGAAAACATATTCAACAAAATCATAGAAGAAAACTTCCTTACCCCAACTAAGGATATGCCTATGAAAATAATCTTACAGAACACCAAATAGACTAGACCAAAAAAAGAAGTCCCTTGGCCAAATAATAATCAAAACATCAAACTTATAGAATAAAAGGAAATATTAAGAGCAGCTAAAGTAAAAGGCCAAGTAACATATAAAGGCAAACCAATTCGAATTACACCCGAATTCTCAATGGGAACTATGAAAGCCAGAAGATCCTGGACAGATGTCCTATAAATGCTAAGAGAACTAGGATGCCAGCCTAGACTACTGTACCCAGCAAAACTTTCAATTACTATAGGTGGAGAAAACAAAATATTCCACAACAAAGGCAGATTTAAACAATACTTATCCACAAAACAAGCCCTACAGAAAGTACTGGAAGGAAAACTTCAAGCCAAAAAAGATAACTACACTCACAAAGATGTAGGCAATAGATAATCACACTTTACCAAACACCAAAAGAAAAAGGGAGGAAAACCTACACACAATAACATCACCACCAATAAATCAAAAACAAAGAAGAATCTACAATCAATAATCATTAATATCCCTCAATGTCAATGGTCTCAAGTTGCTTATAAAAAGACACAGATTATCAGAATGGATATGAAGACAGAACCCATCCTTCTTCTGCATACAAGAAACACATCTC
This sequence comes from Mesocricetus auratus, assembly GCF_017639785.1. Lineage (NCBI taxonomy): Eukaryota > Metazoa > Chordata > Mammalia > Rodentia > Cricetidae > Mesocricetus > Mesocricetus auratus. The sequence goes on along the minus strand of NW_024429180.1, from coordinate 38,732,096 downwards.
AATGTCAAAGACAAATGTTACCTCAGAGTAAAGGACTGGGAAAAGATTTTCCAATTGAACAGACCCAAGAAACAAGCTGAGGTGTCAATACTAATATTTCACAAATTAGACTTCAAATTAAAATCAGTGAAAAGAGATGAAGAAGGACATTTCATATTCACAGGAAAGTCCTCCAAGATGAAATCTCAGTTCTGAATATCTATGCCCAAATACAAATGTACCACATTTTGAAAAAAACATTACTAAACTCACAAACTAGTAGTAGGAGACTTCAACACTCCGCTCTCACCACAAGACAGGACCTCTAGATAGAAACTAAACAAAAAAAAACAAAAGAACTTACAGAAGTTATGACCCAAATGGGTTTAACAGACATTTATAAAAAATTCCATACAAACACAAAAGATTATTCCTTCAACTCAGCAACACATGGAACCTTCTCTAAAATTGACCACATAATTAGAACATAGCAAACCTCCAAAGTACAAAAAATTTGGAATAACACCCATATCTTATCAGACCACCATGTGTTAAAATTAGAAATCAACAAAAACACAAAATGTAGAAACCCTACAAAATGTCAGGATACAAGGTTAACTCAAAAAATTCGTAGCCCTATTTTATACAGATGATAAATGGGCTGAGAAAGTAATCAGAGAAACATCACCATCACCCTTTACAGTAGCCACAAAGAGCATTAAATATGTGTGGATAATGCTAAATAAACAAATGAAAGTTCTATATGGCAAGAACTTTGAGTCTTTAAATATAGAAATTAAAGAAGATAACTGAAAATAGAAAGATCTCCCATGTTCTTGGATTAGTAGGATCAACATAATAAAAATGGCAATCATGCCAAAATCAATCTATGGGTTCAATGGAATCCACGTTAAAATACCTGCATAATTCTTCAAAGACCTTGAAAGAACAGTATTCAACTTTATATGGAAAAACAAAAGACCAAGGATAGCCAAAACAACCCTGTACAATAAAGGAACTTCTGGAGAAATCAGCATCCCTGACTTCAAGCTCTATTATAGAGGTATAGTCCTGAAAACAGCTTGGTACTGGCCCAAAAATGGATAGGCAGACCAATGGAATCAAACAGAACACCCTGAGTTTAGCCCACACACCTATTAACACTTGATTTTTGACAAAGAAGCTAAAACTGTACAATGGAAAAAAGAAAGCATCTTCAAAAAATAGTGCTGGCATCACTGGATATTCGCATGCAGAAAACTGCAGATGCATCCATCTCTATCACCACACACTAAATTTAAGTCTGAATGGATCAAAGACCTGAACATCAATCGAACCACACTGAAAATCTTAGAAGAGAAATTGGGAGGTACTCTTGAACAAATTGGTACAGGAGTCTACTTCCTGAACATAACACCACTTTCACAGACACTAACATTGACAATTAACAAATTGTAAGGCAAAAGACATAGTCAAAATGACGAAAAGGCAGCCCACATTCTGGGAATAGATATTCACTAACCCCATATCTGACAGAGGCCCGGTCTCCAAAATTTACAAAGAAATCAAGAAGCAGGTCTCCAAAACACCAAAGGATCCAATTAAAAAGTGGGGTACAGAACTAAGTAGAGAATTCTCAATAGAGCAATCTAAAATGGCTGATAGACACTTGAGAAAGTGCTCAACATCCTTAGCCATCAGAGAAATGCAAATCAAAAAAACTCTGAGATACCAACTCACTCCAGTCAGAATGGCTAAAATCAAACACACTAATGACAGTTTATGCAGGAGAGAATGAGGAGTAAGGGGAACACTCCTCTATTGCTGGTGAGAGTGCCAACTTGTACAGCCACTCTGGAGATTGGTTTGGAGATTCTTTAGGAACATGGATATCAGTATACCACAAGAGTAAGCAATTCCACTACTTTTTTATTTTTTTATTTTAATTTTAAATAGCTTGTTTTACATGTCAATCCCAGTTCCTTCTCCCTCCCCTCCTCACGCACTCCCCCACTATCCCCCCATCCTCCCACCCTATTGCCAATTCCTTCCGCATAGGGGATATTTAGAGGCTATCATTTCACTCAGGGTAGGGTCCAAGCACTTCCCTAGTAGTCCAGGCAGAGAGAGCAACCCTCTTTGTGTTAAGGACACATGATGTCTGTTAGTATTCGAGGGATAAACACTGATCTACTGCTCAGGACCCCATAGGTTTCCCAGGCCTCCTCCCTGACTCTCACATTCAGGGGGCCTGGATCGGTACCATGCTGGCCTCCCAGCTGTCGGCCTGGGGTCCAAGAGCTCTCCCCTGTTCAGACCAGCTGTCTCTGCTGGTTTTGCCAGCCCATTCTTTGCAAATTTTTGCTCATGGCTCCTCTCTCTCTGTCGCTGGGTTCCTTGGGTTCAGTTCAGTATTTAACTGTGGGTGTTTGCCTCTGCTTTCATCAGTCACTGATGAAGGCTCCAGGATGGTTATAGACATCAAGTTCACTATCAGGAATGGTCATTCAGGGTGGTCTCTCCATTATTGCTTAACTTGCCAATTGGTTTCATCCCTTTAGATCACTAGAGGTCACAATGGTGCCTGATCTTTCTTCTAACCTATGATTCCCTCTTCCCCCTATCCTACCCTCTCAGTCAGCCTTCCTGTTCCTCCATGACCTACTCTCTCTTCCACTTCTCCCCCTCTCTATTTCCCAGGTCCCCCTCCCCCCACCCCTTGCCGTGTTTCCCATCTGTTCAGAGGATCTTGCCTCATTTCTCTTCTCTTGGGTACCATGCATATCTTTTAGGTTCTTTCCTGTTTCCCGGACTCTCTGTCAGTAGAAGTGCAGACTGGCACTCTCCTGATCCATGTCTAAAATTCATATATGAGTGAGTACATACCATGTTTGTCTTTTTGTGACTGGGTTACCTCACTCAGGATGGTTTCTTCCAGTGCTATCCATTTACCTGCGAATTTCAAGATTCCATTGTTTGTTTTTCTGCTGAGTAATACTCCATTGTGTAAATGTACCACATTTTCTCTATCCACTCTTCAGTTGAGGGGCATCTAGGTTGCTTCCAGGTTCTGGCTATTACAAATAATGCTGCTATGAGCATAGTGGAGCAGATGCCCTTGTTGTATGAATTTGTCTCCTTTGGATATATGCCTAAGAGTGGAATTGCTGGGTCTTGTGGTAGATTGATTCCCATTTTCCTGAGGAATTTCCATACTGCTTTTCAAAGTGGCTGTACTAGTTGGCACTCCCACCAGCAGTGGAAGAGTGTTCCCCTCCACATCCTCTCCAGCATAAATTGTCTTCGATGTTTTTGATTTTAGCCATTCTGACAGGAGTAAGATGGTATCTCAAAGTTGTTTTGATTTGCATTTCCTTGATGGCTAACATCTGTTTTACTATGTTCATAACAGCATTATATGTAATATTCAGAACCTGGAAGCAAACTAGATGCCCCTTAACTGGGGTGGACAGAAAAAAAATTGATACATCTACCAATGGAGTACTACTCACTGGAAAAAATAAAACAATGAAATCTTGAATTTTGCAGACAAATGGACAGGACTAGAAGAAACCATCCTGAGTAAGTTATTCCAGTCACAAAAAGACAAGCATGGTATGTACTCACTCATATATGGATTTTAGATGTAGTTTAGTCTAGTGCCACTCTACAATTCCACTGACAGAGAATCTGGGGAATAGGAAATAACCTAAGAGAGATATGCATGGTACCCCCAGAATAGTGGAATGAGTTAAGATCTCTTGAGCAGATTTCGAGCACAGGGTTGGGGAGGGGAAATGGAGCCAGAAAAAAAGAGAGTGGAAGAAGAGGAGAGAAGAGGTCATGGAGGAGCAAGAAGGTTGAGTTGGGGGAAGAATAGAGGAAAATAGATGAGAAATACCATAATAGATGAGTCATTACAGATTTAAAGAGAGATCTGGCACCAATCTACAAGGATGACACCAACTGGCAAACTAGCGGAGAGACTACCTTAAATGACCATCCCTAATAATGAGTTAGACAACTACTTTATATGCCATCCTTAAACGTTCATCCAGTGACTGATGGAAGCTGAGGTGAACACCCACAACTAAACACTTACCTGACCCCTTGAATCCATGACAGACAGAGAGGAGTGATGAGCAACTGGGTAAAAAAATGGACTAGTGAAATCTGAAGAAACATCTGCCCTGAACAAGGGGGAGATCTTGGACCCCAGACCAACAGTGGGGAGGCCAGCATGGGACTGATCCAGACTCCCTGAACATGGGTGATGGTTAAGAGACTTGGACATCCTGTGGGGCCCTGGGCGGTAGATCAGCATTTATCTCTGGCATACAAGTTGACTTTGTGTGTCCATTCCACAAAGAAGGATGCTTTCTCAGCCTGGACACTTTGGGGAAGGCCTGGACCCTGCCCTGAGTGAAATGACAGACTCTGTATATCCCCTATGTGGAAGGGAGTGGGGATAGGGTGAGAGGCTTGGGAAGAGGGTGAGGGTTACTGGAGGAGGGGAGGGAGAGGGAGCTGGGATTTATATGTGAAGCAACCTTTTTTTCTAAAGAAATGTAATCAAACATAATGAGATAAAAGTACCCCTAATAGACACAAACATAAGTATATACATATAGTTTAAACAAAAATCTCCATTTTGTGATAACAATGTCCCCTCAAGTTTCAAAGGCTCCAGCAACAGAATTAGAAATCCTCTTTTGAGTTGTTGTTCAGGACTGTTTAAGATATCTCGGGAGTTGTTTTGACCCATTAATGTTATTGTCCTTGGTCAATAGGTGGAAAGTAAGTTCCTATTGCAGAAGATATCCTGTTCTACATATACTGTTCCTGGAGGTCCCTTTTCAGGAACTGACCTACGTAAAATAATTCTCCCTGAGGACTTGCTTTCAAAATACAAGAAGATTCTGTAACAGCTTCAAAAGCTGGTATAGAATCAAGTGTTGTACCCATGTATGATGCCTGTCAACCATAATGACTGAAAGACCCCGGCCCAGTGCAAGCAGCTGAGGCTTATGGAAAACTCCTTTCCCCCACAGCTCAGCCATTTTTTATCAGGAGGGAGCTCAGCTCAAGGTCTTCGCAGCTGAATAGTCACTACTATCTCTGTCCAGATAGGGGCACAGGTGTCTATGGTCTGCATAGCCAGCCCAGAAAGATTGGGCAGGCACAGAAACCCTTTGTTCTTCAGATAGGGCCAAGGCCGAGAATTGAGTTCTGAGAGAAACCTTAATTGCCTCTCTGTCCAGATGAGAGAAACCTTAATTGCCCTCGTTCTGAGCCCCAGCCTCATTTAAATTACCCAATCAGGGTCCCGTAACTAGGCTTCTCGCTTCTGTACTGCGCTTTTTGCTATAAAAGAACCCCTGAGTCCCCAGCTCGGGGCTCTCAGTTCCCGAGACTGAGATGCCCCGGGTACCCGTGTATTATCAATAAAGCCTCTTGCTGTTGCATCCAAGCTCGTGGTCTTGGTGTTCCTTGGGTTCAGGTCTCCCTCCCGTGAAAGTCCCCCGCTTGGGGTCTTTCATTTGGTGCATTGGCCGGGAAAGTGAGACCCCCGCCCAGGGACCACCGACCCACTTCTGGGAGGTAAGAATTGTCCGGACTAAATTTCTGTTATTTCTGCTGTCTGCTGTCTGTCTATGCTTGTTCTCGCGCCTGCGTTTGTAGTATACAGCTGTATGCATTTGTATTTGTAGCTCCAGGAGACGTCCTGGTAGCATTTGGAGTACTCATTTGTTTGGAGTAGATATCAATCTGCCCCGTTTGTATTTGGAGTACTCGTTTGTTTGGAGTAGATATCAATCTGCCCTGTTTGTATTTGGAGTACTCGTTTGTTTGGAGTAGATATCAATCTGCCCCGTTTGTATTTGGAGTTCTTGTTCTTAAGGACTCGGTTGTTTGAGGTAGATGCCTAGGAATCTGCCACGTTTGTTTGGGGAACCCCCGCTGACAGAGGGATTTTCCATCCTGGTAGGGGACGAGGACGAGAGGCCCCCGACCTCCAGCCCAACTGAAGTTTTGCTTTCGACTCTACGTCGAAGCCGCGCAGCGAAAATCTGTTTGTTTTTGTTTCTTATTTGTTTGTTTGTCTTAGTCACCACTCTCGAGGAGATGGGACAGACAGTTACCACTCCGCTCAGTTTGACCCTTTCACATTGGCCACAGGTTCAGGAGTATGCTCGTAACCGGACTGTCGATGTGCGCAAGAAGGAATGGATCACCTTTTGCTCTTCCGAGTGGCCAGCCTTAAATGTTGGCAGGCCCCGGGATGGCACCTTTAACTCTCAAATTATCTTCCAGGTAAAAGAGAAAGTGATGGATCCTGGGCCCCACGGCCGTCCGGACCAAGTGCCCTACATAGTCACCTGGGAAGCATTAGTTCGTAACCCTCCTACCTGGGTGCGCCCCTTTGTGCACCCCGGAGGGTCCCCCTCTCCCTCTTCCCTAACCCCCGCCAATTCCAAACCATCCGCACCCCCCTTCCGCCCCCTTTGACCCCCTCCCCGTATCCTCAGTCCTCCCATTCTGGCCTGTACCCCACCATAACTAAGCAGAAAGAGAAAAAAGGAGACCCCAAAGTCCTCCCTCCAGACGACGGTCTCCTGTTGGATTTACTGACAGAGGAACCTCCACCGTACCAGGCTCCTCCGGCAGGTCAACCGGCAGCAGCTGAGGCCGCGGCAGCAGCTGAGGCCCAACCGGCGCCTCCCACTGACCCGGAGCCCTCACCTATGGCCTCCAGACTGTGAGGCCGCAGGGAGCAGCCTACTCCGGATTCCACTGCCCTGCCCCTTCGGACGGGCCATGATGGCCAATTACAGTACTGGCCGTTTTCTGCCTCTGATCTTTATAACTGGAAAAATAATAACCCCTCCTTTTCAGCAGATCCTGTGAGACTGACTGATTTATTGGAGTCGGTTCTTACTACCCACCAGCCCACCTGGGATGATTGCCAACAGCTTTTACAGGTCCTCCTCACTTCGGAGGAAAAACAGAGGGTCCTTCTTGAAGCCCGGAAGAATGTTCCCGGGGCAAATGGACAACCTACGCAGCTTCCAAATGAAATTGATGCTGCTTTCCCCCTCGACCGCCCAGACTGGGATTTCACCACTGAGGCAGGTAGGACCCACCTGCGTCTTTATCGCCAGCTGCTTGTAGCAGGTCTCCGAGGGGCCGGTAAAAGGCCCACCAATTTGGCCCAGGTAAGACAGATAGTTCAGAAGGCAGAGGAGTCACCAGCCGCATTTTAAGAGAGACTTAAGGAGGCTTACAGAATGTATACTCCATATGACCCTGAGGACCCCGGGCAAGCTACTAGCCTGACCATGTCCTTCATTTGGCAGTCGGCGGCTGACATCAGAAACAAGTTGCAGCTGCTAGAGAATTTACAGGGTTATACATTACCAGATGTATTAAAAGAGGCGGAGCGCATCTTTAACAAGAGAGAAACACAGGAAGAAAGGGAAGAGAGATGGAGAAAAGAGGACCAAGAAAGGGCAGAACGTCAGAGAAAGGAAATGGAAGAAAGGGAGAGAGAGAGGGACGAGAAGCGTAATAGAGAAATGACCAAACTGCTGGCCACAGTAGTCGCAGAGCAGAGACAGGATAGGCAGAGAGAGGGACAAAGGGGGCCCCGCCTAGAGAGAGACCAGTGTGCATATTGCAAGGAGAAAGGACACTGGGCTAGAGAATGCCCCAAGAACAAGAAGCAAAGAAGGACATTTCAAAAGCCCAAACCCCGTTCTCAAACCTCTGACCTCCTGAGCCTCGAAGATTAGGGAGGTCAGGGCCAGGAGCCCCCTGAGCCCCGGATAACCATACCAGTAGGGGGGCGCCCGGTCACCTTCCTGGTCGACACGGGGGCTCAACACTCTGTTCTAAATCGGTCACCCGGCCCCCTGAGCCGCCGCACTGCCTGGGTACAAGGGGCTACCGGTGGGAAGCAATATCGATGGACCACAGACCGCCAGCTCCACCTAGCGACCGGTAAGGTGATGCACTCCTTTTTACATGTTCCTGACTGCCCATACCCCCTCCTGGGTCGAGACCTCCTAACGAAGTTAAAGGCTCAAGTACATTTCGAGAAAGCCAACATAAGAGTCACGGGGCCAGAAGGGGCCCCACTCACGGTACTGACTATAGCCTTAGAAGAGGAATATAGAATACATGAGCCCAAGGATGACTCCTTTAAGGTCGAGGACCGCTGGCTGACTGACTTTCCCTAGTCCTGGGCAGAGACTGGAGGAATGGGACTAGCCCTCCAGCAGGCTCCCATCATAGTCCATTTAAAGGCATCTGCTCTCCCGGCCTCAATTAAACAATATCCCATGTCCCGGGAGGCCCGCGATGGGATCAAACCCCACATTAGGAGGCTACTGGAGCAGGGCATTCTAACTCCCTGCCGGTCCCCCTGGAACACTCCCTTGTTGCCAGTCAAGAAGCCCGGAACCAATGACTATAGGCCGGTCCAGGACCTCCGGGAAGTCAATAAGCGGGTTGAGGACATACACCCCACGGTCCCCAATCCCTATAACCTCCTGAGTGGACTGCCACCCGACTATGTTTGGTACTCAGTCCTGGATTTAAAGGATGCTTTCTTCTGCCTACGGTTACACAAAGACAGTCAGCCACTGTTTGCCTTTGAATGGCAGGATGCAGACCTGGGAATCTCGGCACAACTTACATGGACTAGGTTGCCCCAAGGGTTCAAAAGTAGCCCCACCCTCTTTGATGAGGCCTTACATCAGGACTTGGCCGGATTTAGAGTCTACCACCCTGAGGTCATCCTCTTACAATATGTGGATGACATCCTGATAGCCACCAAAACAGAGGAGGAATGCCTGAGGGGGACAGAAGCTCTCTTAAAGACTTTAGGAGACTTGGGGTATAGGGCCTCTGCCAAAAAGGCCCAAATCTGTCGGACCCAGGTCACCTACCTGGGGTACAAAATCCAGGATGGAAAACGTTGGCTAACAGAAGCCCGCAAACAGGCCATACTCAACATCCCTCCTCCCAAGACCCCCGAAAATTGCGGGAATTCTTGGGAACAGCAGGTTTCTGTAGACTGTGGATCCCCGGGTTTGCAGAAATGGCAGCACCCCTGTACCCCCTCACCAAGACGGGGGCTACCTTTGACTGGGGGGAGAGCCAGGAACAAGCCTTCATGAACATCAAGAAGGCTCTGCTCTGCTCCCCAGCTCTGGGGTTACCTGACCTGACTAAACCCTTTGACTTATTCGTGGCTGAGTAAGAGGGTTATGCGAAGGGGGTCCTAACTCAAAAACTTGGGCCCTGGAGACGACCGGTTGCCTACCTATCTAAGAGATTAGACCCCGTAGTGTCAGGATGGCCCCCATGTCTCCGCATGATCGCCGCCACCACAGTTCTCATAAAGGACTCTCACAAATTGACTTTGGGGCAGCCTTTGACCATCTATGCCCCCATGCTATGGAGGCGGTCATCAGACAGCCACCGGGCCGCTGGCTCACCAATGCCAGGATGACTCATTACCAGACTCTGTTGCTGGACAAGGATAGAATTCACTTCGGGGCTCCGGTGACCCTGAACCCCGCCTCGCTACTTCCCCTCCCCGGGGAAGCAGAGACTCATGACTGCTTGCAGGTCCTGGCTGAGGTCCATGGGACGAGAGCTGACCTCACGGATCAACCCCTTCCCAACCCTGACCTTGTCTGGTTCACGGACGGAAGCAGCTTTGTACATCAAGGGGAGCGGAAAGCCGGTGCTGCAGTGACAACTGAGTCAGAAACAATTTGGGCCGAGGCCCTGCAGCCGGGAACATCGGCCCAACGAGCAGAACTGATTGCTTTAACACAGGCCCTGAGACTGGCAGAAGGTAAGAAACTCACTGTCTACACAGACAGCCGCTATGCTTTTGCCACCGCTCACATCCATGGTGAAATTTATAGGCGAAGGGGGCTATTGACCTCAGAGGGCAGAGACATTAAAAACAAAAAGGAAATCCTGGCCCTCTTAGAGGCTCTGCACCTCCCAACCGCCCTCAGTATCATACATTGCCCAGGGCATCAGAAAGGCGACAGCCCCGTTGCCCGGGGAAACCGGAGGGCAGACCTGGCCGCCCGGGAGGCTGCCCTGACCTTGGAAAGCAGCAGTCACCTCCTCCAGGCGGCTGTAGTCCCTGTAACTAATGAGGCTTCCGAGAAGACCTCCCCGTCATGGGACTATGAAATAAAAGACATCAAAGCCATGAAAAGACTGGGGGCGACCCGAGTACATGATGGTCTCTGGACCTATCAAGGAAAAACTGTCCTTCCCAGCCTAATGACTAGATATTTGGTTGATAGCCTACACAAACTCACTCATTTGAGCTCCAGAAAAATGAGAGAACTGTTAGCCCGGGAAGAAAATACTCGCCACCTGTTGGGGATAGAAGAAATAATAAAACAAGTGACTGAACAATGTGACGCTTGCGCCCGCGTCAATGTGACCAGGCTAAAGCTACCCATGGGGACTCGAGCTCGTGGGCACCGGCCTGGGGTGCATTGGGAAATAGATTTCACAGAAATCAAACCAGGAAAATATGGATACAAGTACCTCCTGGTTTTTGTTGACACCTTCTCGGGATGGACTGAAGCCTACCCCACCAAGCACGAGACGGCGAAGGTGGTCACCAAGAAACTTCTTGAAGAAATCTTCCCCCATTACGGAATGCCACAGGTATTGGGGACAGACAACGGGCCTGCCTTTGTTTCTCAGGTAAGTCAGTCTGTGGCCACTTTGTTGGGGATTGACTGGAAATTACATTGTGCTTACCGACCCCAAAGCTCAGGACAGGTAGAGCGAATGAATAGAACCATTAAGGAGACTATAACTAAATTATCGCTTGCAGCTGGCACTAAAGACTGGGTCCTCTTGCTCCCCCTTGCCCTCTATTGTGCCCGGAATACACCGGGCCCCCATGGCCTCACCCCTTTTGAAATTCTATATGGAACCACCGTTCCCTTTGTTCAGTTCTTTGACCAAGATATCTCTGACTATGCCAATTCCTCCTCTCTTCAAGCTCACCTACAGGCACTCCAGCTGGTCCAGCAGGAAGTCTGGAAGCCTCTGGCCCAAGCCTACCGAGACCAGAGGAGACATCCTATCGTCCCTCACTCCTACCACGTGGGAGACAGCGTTTGGGTCCGGCGCCACCAGGCTAAGAACCTTGAACCCCGCTGGAAGGGACCATACACGGTCCTGTTGACCACCCCTACTGCTCTCAATGTGGACGAGATTGCTGCTTGGATACAAGCCTCGCACGTAAAAGCTGCCCTCCCTGAGGATCCGGACTCAGGATGGAAAGCTCAACGCACTCAAAATCCTTTGAAAATAAAACTTACCCGCTCCCCTCCCTCCTGCTAATAGCCCTCCTCATAAAATCAAGCACTGGTGTGGCCTCCAGTCCCCACACCGTTTATAAATTAACCTGGGAGGTTCTATCCCAAATGGGGGAGGTCATTTATGCTGTCACGGAACCACATGCACTTGGGACATGGTGGCCTACTCTACGGCCTGAATTTTGTGATTTAGTAGCAGGGTTGAACACTTGGGACATTCCCCATTGCCACCCAAAGGCATGCGCCAGTGGTTCCCACCTTTACAGACGCCGACGTACATTCATATTCGTGGACTCCAGAGAAACCACCCCCGGGTGTGTTAGTCGCAGAGCCAGAGAGCAGCTAAATTCACTGGACTTCTATGTCTGCCCCCGAGATGGACGTACCTGGCAACAGGCCCGGAAATGTGGGGGATATAATTCCTTTTTCTGTGCAGCTTGGGGGTGCGAGACTACAGGGGACGCATATTGGAGGCCATCCTCATCCTGGGATAAAATACAAGTGCGTAGAGGCTGGGACAAAGGACAATCTGGAATGATAGGTATGCCCCTTGCCATTTCTTTCACTGCACAGGGAAAGCAAGCCCCGGACTGGCAGACTGGGTATACCTGGGGTTTGCGTTGGTATCTATACGGACCAGATAGGGGAGTAATCTTTACAATCAGATGTAAGGTGGCTCCCATCAATCCACAGGCCATAGGCCCTAACCAGGTCCTTACTGATCAAAAGCAGCCTAGCCTATTCATGCCCAAGGCTGATACCAGGCCCCTGACCCTGCCTAAAACCACAGCCGCTCCCGCGCCTCCAGAAAGCACTCCCAAACCCCCCTCCTTGGGTCCCCCCCTTAAAGGCACGGGAAATAGAATATTAGCCCTAATCCAAGGGACATATGCCACTCTAAATTTAACTCGCCCAGATAAGACTAAGGAATGCTGGCTTTGTCTGACTCCGCAACCTCCCTATTATGAAGGCTTAGCGGTTGTGGGCGAATATACAAAACAGGCCACAGCCGGGGCACTTTGTGGGGCAGTCATGCAACATAAATTGACCATCTCAGAAGTGTCTGGAAAGGGACTATGTATAGGTAAAGTCCCCACCACGCATCAAGGACTATGCAATGCCACTGAGCCTTTGCCCCAAAGTGGCCACTACTTGATAGCCCCCAATGGGACATATTGGGCATGCAACACTGGATTAACCCCTTGTGTCTCCACCACGGTATTAAATGCCACCATTGACTATTGTGTTCTGATAGAATTATGGCCTAAGGTAATTTACCACCCCTCTGACTATGACTTGATAAATACCTGACCGCAGTAAGAGGGAACCTATTTCCATCACTACTGCCATCCTACTAGGGGGATTAACCATGGGAGGCATAGCAGCAGGGATAGGAACCGGTACTGTCGCACTGCAGGAAACTAAACAGTTCCAGCTCCTACAACAAGTAATGCGTGCAGATATTCGGTCTTTAGAGAAATCTGTCGCTGCCCTGGAGAAGTCCCTGTCCTCCCTGGCAGAAGTAGCCCTCCAAAATAGAAGGGGACTAGACCTCTTATTTTTCCAGCAGGGGGGAATTTGTGCAGCCCTTAAAGAAGAATGCTGCTTTTACGCAGACCATACCGGAGTGGTAAGAGACAACCTGGCTAAAATAAAAGAAAGACGCCAAAAGTACCACCAACTAATGGAGTCCCAACAGGGATGGTTTCAGAACTGGTATAACAAGTCCCCCTGGTATTCGACTCTCATATCCACTATTATGGGACCCCTGATCATTATATTTCTGATTCTGATGATTGGGCCATGCATCTTAAACAGATTGATCCAGTTCATAAAGGAAAGGTTATCAGTTGTACAATCACTGGTTTTGACTCAACAATACCAGCAGCTAAAGCAAAGGGATTTCGAGATGGTAGAAACCTCTGAATGAAAGATTCCATTCAGTTACAAGAGCAATGGGGGGATGAAAGATCCCGGCCCAGCGCAGGCAGCTGAGGCTTATGGAAAACTCCTTTCCCCCACAGCTCAGCCATTTTTTATCAGGAGGGAGCTCAGCTCAAGGTCTTCGCAGCTGAATAGTCACTACTATCTCTGTCCAGATAGGGGCACAGGTGTCTATGGTCTGCATAGCCAGCCCAGAAAGATTGGGCAGGCACAGAAACCCTTTGTTCTTCAGATAGGGCCAAGGCCGAGAATTGAGTTCTGAGAGAAACCTTAATTGCCTCTCTGTCCAGATGAGAGAAACCTTAATTGCCCTCGTTCTGAGCCCCAGCCTCATTTAAATTACCCAATCAGGGTCCCGTAACTAGGCTTCTCGCTTCTGTACTGCACTTTTTGCTATAAAAGAACCCCTGAGTCCCCAGCTCGGGGCTCTCAGTTCCCGAGACTGAGATGCCCCGGGTACCCGTGTATTATCAATAAAGCCTCTTGCTGTTGCATCCAAGCTCGTGGTCTTGGTGTTCCTTGGGTTCAGGTCTCCCTCCCGTGAAAGTCCCCCGCTTGGGGTCTTTCAGACTACCAACATGGTACAATAACCCTCTGCATACAGTAGCGACTTAAAATCTGCTGTAACCAATATCTTTCTAATTGTGCTTAAAACCTGACCAACAAGAGGCAAACCATGCATGTTACTGGAAAGTAGTCAGTGTTAGTGGATCATGAATCTAGGAGATAATGTACCAAACCAGAATAATCGTTAATTATATTTAAATATTTGTGTTTATACCTACAGATGAATGGATTCCACATCCCACATGAAGAAAATTTATCTTTTCAGCAAATGGCAAATATTACAGAAAACTGCAATCAAAACATAGAATGGATAGCCCAGTTCCAATGTATGCTTCTATAACACCCAATTTTAATACTTATGGAACACTTCAAAAAGGGTAGGTTATGAGGGCATATAAGTGGAAGAAGAGCAGTGAGTTGACCATGAGTATGTTTCCTAGGAATTTCAGAAACTATACCCATCTGGTATTACCAGTATAACTGTCCAAACTTGAGCTAAACACAGACAACAATAATAGATATTGACTATTGAACAGGAGATATCAAGGAATCTAGACTACTAAAGAATTTTCAAAAAGTAATAATTGCTAAAAGTGGAGAAACAGTTTTTCCAGGAAAGAACACAATGATTTGTTATCCAATACCACATGAAGTTCTGTGTCTGAACATTTTAACATTCATAGAGAAATATTTTTAGAACCTATTAGCACAACAGTAGCCTTCCCCAACACAAGAGCTAAGAACTTTTCAGTCAGCACATTGGTTCTGTAATAACAATCTTTCTTCATCTTGCTGTAATAATCTCTATTGTATGCTTCTTCCCCCAAGGTAATTTGTAATTTACATCTGCCTTTGTTTATATCATTCTTTGTTCTGTATAAATACAATCCTTCATTAAACTGTTTACATGTTCGAACATGGAGTTTGCGACAACTCTTAATCCCAACAATGGAGAATAAGACCACTAGCACAATTTAAAGTCAACTTTGAAGCAAGCTTTAATTAAATACTGGCCAGGTGGATGGGCTCTGACTAGGTCCATACCCAGGTTTCTGGGAAACAACCCCGAGTTTGGTTTGCAGCAGCTTAGTAAGAAAAAAAAACTTAATTCATTGCACTATTTATCAGGTCTGATCAAGAGCAAGCATACATTCTGATGTACCTCCCACCTACATCCAATCAGGGGAAAATATACATCCTGACATTTTCTTTCCTGTGGACCTCCCACCTATATGAGTGGGATCAAGCACATTGGTGTAGATGGGCCAAACACACTTGTTAAGAGAGTGAAAACTTGTGGTTGTTATCTCTCATAAATGATACCCTCAAGCATTTCAGGAACTATATGTCCTTGGGCAAGAGGCTTGCAAATCAAAGACACTTTTGTTTCATGGATCTCTTAGGCATATTTATTAAAACTTAAAATATAATGTTAGCTTTCACAAACATAAATCTGTATTTCTGGGCCATGATCACTTAGACTGGCTCTAGGGTAAGCAAGCTAACCTTTTTTCTCTTTAAGATGAGAGCTGAAATATTTACTTCAACATACTTCATTCTTTGGTATTTTTGAAAATTTTAATTCTACTTATATACTTCTGTCCTCAAAAATACTTCTTAGGAGAAGCTTTAGAAGTTGCCTAAAGTAGAAACCTGTCCACTTGATTGATTTTACTTTTTGACAGATCAACTAGCTTGTCTAATAATAAGAATGTATGCATTCTTTTTTAATTTGCTTGTTTTTATTTTCATGCTTACAGAAAACAAAGTCCATTTTTCTCTCCAGTGGTCTGTGTAGACATTCATACACTCCAGGCACAAACACATAACTGCAACAGTAAATTTGTTGTATTAGGTAATAGAACCCATTCTATTTCAGAGGTCACTGTTGGATTTTAAAAATTATGACATATTTGTTTCTAAAATTTTCATGGGTGAGTTAAACGCTTAATTCCCTACTTTGATCATAAAAAGGGTCTTGTAGTAGGAATGTTATCAAAACTTAAAGTCATAAACATCCCCCTTCAATATAATGTGCTTTTAAGACTTTAATTCTGCTTTGTATTTTCAGTATTCATCTTAATTTTATAACTTATAAAGAATAATAACTATTTCCCTTCAGTGAAGCAAATTTATACCACAAATAATATTTGTGTTGTTAGTTTTATCTTATGAGAGGTTTCAAGTTTCATCACATATGTACATATTAAATAGCTATAAGGAGAGAGTTACTATTTTCCTAACATATTCAGAACTTTTCATTCAACTCTGATGTTGTGAATGTTGCTTTCTCTTTTATTCTCCCCCACCTCATTCTTTTGTGCCAGCAACATTTCTACATCTAAAGCCTAATAGACACTTCTTTTTTCTTTGTACTCTTTGTTAAAAAAAACCTTTATAATGGAAAATACCTTTCTTTGCATCTTGTATTTCCCTTATCTGAAGAGAGGGCTGCCTATAAGCATTCCCTTTGAAATCTAGGAGGTTGCAGTAACCTTGTTTGTGCTTAGATTACCAGAACTATGTCACTTCCCTGCCCTGAATTCCTAAAATGCTAATGAAAGAAAAAGGCTCCAAACAATGACTTTCCCTTTGGCTGATGTGGTGGACAGCAATTTCTTTGCTTAGGAAAATAATGTCTCTTACTCTCATTTCAATATTTTGGAGTGTCATATGTTTTAGCTGTTCTTCCTACTAACTTTAAAATGCAAAGTATAATAAAATAATTTAGGAAAAAAGCTGGATTCAAACTAAAAATTTCCAAGTCATTAAAGCTAAATATTTCTATCTTCTGTGGCTGATTTTTACCCTGTGTATTCTTTTTAGTAATTTAATCATCTATGCTAAACCCTTAAAAATACATTCCCCTACTAAATAAGTCATAAGGACCAAAATTTAATAAAATACAGAAAGGAGTCATTGAAGAGTACCTCTGTATTAAAGATGCCAAAACACAGAACACTGACTTGAAGCACCTAACACATAATATGCCAGTTTTTCAGTTAAGTCAATGACATTGGCAATTTTGTTACAAAAGTATGGTGAGCAAATGTTCCAGTGATGATGTTAGAATGAAACAAGAAATTATTATCACTCACTGCAGAATAAAAGTAAGTGGGCAGTTTTTATGTTGGATAATGAATATTATTTTAAGAGAGCCAAAACAACCCTGTGCAATAAAGGCATTACCATCCTTAATTTCAGGCTATACTACAGAGCTATATTAATGAACAAAGCTTGGTATTTGCACAAAAATAGATGGGTAGAACAATGGAATCCAACTGAAGACACTGATAAGAACACTATAAACACACCTATGAACACCTCATCTTTGACAAAGTAGTTAACACTATACAATGTAAAAAAGAAGGTATCTTCAACAAATGGTACTGGCATTACTATATTTTAAGGGATTCTATAAAAAAGAGTAGAGTTGATGGATGGAAGAACTCATTTTCCAGTGTTAATCCACCTATTGAACAATAGACCACTACCACATTTTAAAGTTCAATTTGAAGCAAGCTTTAATTAAATAATGGCAAGGTGAATTGTCTCAGGCCAGACCCACTCCAGGATTCCTGGGAGGTGGTGAGAATTACAGTTTGCAGTGACTTAAGGAGGAAAAGCCATCATTTATTACATTTCTTCTCATTTCCAATCAGGGGCAAGTGTATATCCTATGTATTTGTGAACCTCCTGCATACATGTGATTAAACAGTTCCAGTGCAGGTGGGTCAAATAAACATGTTTAGGGGAATGGAAAACATGTGGCTTGTTATCACCCATAAATAATAACATCCAGCATTTCAGGTTCTATTTGTCTTTGGTTAAGTGACTTGTAGATCAGAGGTATTTTTTGTTTCACAGATCTCTCACACATAGTAATTAAAATTTAAGATGTGCCAGGCTTTGGTGGCTCATGCCTTTAGTCCCAGCACTTGGGAGGCAGAGACAGGTGGATCTCTGTGAGTTCGAGGTCAGCCTGGTCTACAGAGTGAGTTCCAGGTCAGTCTCCAAAACAATACAGAAAAACCCTGTCTCGAAAAACCCAAAGGGAAAAAAACCACTTAAGATGTAACTTTGGCTCTAATATTAACTCTGTAATACAGAACAGGTGTAATTTACTGTAGCTTTTCTGAATATGGTTCCTATTTGATTAGTACCTAACATTTTGGAAGAACACTGATATCATCCAAATAATTCTATCAGCTAACTCCTACAGCTGATAATCACCTTCAGCAAACTGGTAGGATACAAGGTTAACTCAAAAATGTCAGTAGAATTAGACATAAATGTGCTGAGAAAGAAACCAGAGAAATATCACCCTTAAAATAAATAGCCACAAACAACATAAAATATCTTGGGGTAACTCTAAAAAAACAGGTGACAATAATTTTGAGTCACTAAAAAAAGAAATTAAAGAAGATATGAGAAAATGGAAAGACTTCCCATGCTCTTGAATAGGTAGGGTCAATTTAGTAAAAATGGCAATCTTAGCAAAAGCAATTTACAGATTCAATGCAAGCCCTATCAAAATCCCAGGACAATTCTTCACAAACTTTGAAAGGAAAATTCTCAACTTTATATGCAAAAATAAAAGACCCAGGATAGCCAAACCACCCTGTGCAATAAAGGCATTACCATCCTTGATTTCAGGTTATACTACAGAGCTATAGTAATGAACAAAGCTTGCTATTTGCACAAAAATCGATGGGTAGAACAATGGAATCCAATTGAAGACACTGATAAGAACACTATAAACACACCTATGAACATCTGATCTTTGACAAAGTAGTTAACACTATACAATGAAAAAAATAAGGTATCTTCAACAAATGGTACTGGCATTACTGTATGCTGGCATGTAGAAGACTGCAGATAGATCCATATCTATCACTGTGCACAAAACTTAAGTCCAAGTGGATCAAAGACCTCTACATAAATTCTGCCACACTGAACCTCTCAGAAGAGAAAGTGGGAAGTACCCTAGAATGAAGTGCTACAGGAGAAAGCTCCCTAAACATGAGTAGCACAGACACTGAGATCAACAATTAATAAACGAGATCACCTGAAACTGAGAAGCTTCTTTAAGGTAAAGGACACAGTCAACAAGAAAAAAAACAAGTCCACACAATGGGAAAAGGTATTAATCCACCCCATATCTGACAGAAGGCTGATCTCCAAAACTTACAAAGAACTGAAGAAGTTAGTCTCCAAAATATCAAATAACCCTATTAAAAAATAGGATACAGAACTAAATAGGGAATTCTCAATAGAGGAGTCATAAATGACTGATAGACATTTAAGAAAGTGTTCAACATCCTTAGCCATCAGGGAAAGGCAAATCAAAACAACTCTGAGATACCATCATACTCCTGTCAGAATGGCTAAAAGCAAAAACACCAATGACAGTGTATACTGGAGAGGATGTGGAGAAAGGGGAACACTCGTCTGCTGTGGGTGGGAGTGCTAACTCATACAGCCACTATGGAAATCAGTATGGAGATTCCTCAGGAAAATGTAATCAGTCTACTACAAGATCCAGCAATTCTACCCTTAGGCATATACCGAAAAGATTCACATTCATACAATAAGGACATGTGTTTAGCTATGTTCATAACAGCAGTATTTGTAATGGCCCGAACCTGGAAGTAACATACATGCCCCTTAACTGAAGAGTGGATAGAGAAAATAGATTACCTTTACACAATGGAATCTTGAAATTTGCAGACAAAGGATGACAGTAAAAGAAATCATCCTGAGTGAGCTAAGCCAGTTCTCAAAAGACAAAGTTGGTATGTACTCACTCATATATGGATTTATATATGGATTTTCAACATGGAGAAAGGGACTGCCAGCCTATAATACAAGTGCCAGAGAGTCTGGGAAACAGGAAGGACCCTAAGGGAGATATGCTTATTACCTTGGAGAAGGGGAATGGGACATGATCTCCTGAGCAGATTGAGAGCATGGGAGTAGGGGAGAGAGAGTGGGGACAAGAGAGGGGGTGAAGAGGAGTGGAGAGGAGGACATGGAGATACAGCAAGGTTGAGTATGAGGAGAGATCTAGCACTAGTTGGATTTCCAGAGATCTACAAGGATGACATCAACTGGTAATCTAAGCAATAGTGAAGAGGCTACCTTAAATGCCCTTCCCCAATTATGAGATTGATGACTACCTTATATGCCATCCTAGAGCATTCATCCAATGGATAATGGGAGCAGAGCAGACACCCACAGCTAAACACTGAACTGAACTCCTGGAACCCAGTGACAGAGAGGGAGGACTGATGAGCAAAGTGGTCAAGACCTTACTGGTGAAACCCACAAAGGCAGCTGACCTGAAAAGGGGAAGCTCATGGAGCCCAGAATGGTGACAGAGAGTACACCATATGACTGATCCAGACCCTCTGAACGTGGGTGTCAGTGAGGAGGCCTTGGCAATCTATGGGGCCTTGGATAGTAAATCAGTATTTAGCCCTGGTGTACAAATGGACTTTGGAATGCTATCTCAACCTAAACATATGGGGGAGGGCCTAGGCCATGCCCTGGATGATATGACAGCCTTCGGAGATCCCCCATGGAGGGCCTTACATTTCCTGGGGAGGGGAAAGAAGAGAATGGGGGTGAGTGGGTGAGTGGGTTGGGAGCATGGGATGAGGGAAGGGAGAGGAAGCTGGGACTGCCATGTGAAGCAAACTTGTTTCTAATTTAAATTTTAAAAAGAAATGAAAAGACTAGATAGATTTAAAATGACATATATGGATAATGATAGGGTAAAGTACCTGTTGTGAGTGTCATTCTTGATATCCATAATATGGAAGGGAAAAATGTAATATTCACTAACCATATTATGGAAGGATAGACTTGATTTCATACAAGATCAAAGGGAAAATATATTTTATGAATTCCATATTTCTAATTACCTCCTCTGTTGTTCATAGCTTCCAGGAAGACACATGCACACACACACACACACACAAAGGAAGCAATGTGAATAATATAAAACACACACACACAAAAGGAAGCAATGTGAATAATTTGAAGAGTCTCTTTCCATTAATGACTATCTATTTCTTCTTTAATTCAGACTCTTAAGAAGAAAAAAAAACAGAAAATTGAAAGAATGAAACAGGCAAGTACATTCAGAGTAGAGAAGTAGCCAAGCTTTAATTTGTACAGTAGTATCTAAAACAAGTTTTGTTGTTGTTGATATTGTTTTTGGTCCTCACTGTCTGAATTTTAGCTGAGTCATTACCCTAAAGAATATAGAGAAGGAGATAATGAAGTTAACAGTTGTCATTAATAGTGCTTTCAAGTTTGTGTACTCTATTATAACAGAGATTCTTGTATTTTCATAAAGAAATAACAACAGCAATTTTCAATTATTATTTTGATCTTCTATAATAAGTATTCTTAAACTTGTCAGTTTTATTTGAAACTTCCAAGCTATACATAGAAATGTGATATTCATGTACATGTATAATTTCAGAAAGTTTTTCCTGATACTCATTTTGTAGTTTAAGAATAGTGGGTGGAATTTACTAAGTTATTATAAAAATGATTCCATACAGACAATGCAATATTAATGAATTTACAATTGCTATTAGAGGCAAATAAATATCTGCTTTCATGCTTACTTTCTCAAAAGACATGAGAAGAAAAAAAACAAAGAACAGACCTCATTAGAGCAATTTGGAGATGTGAAGAAAATAAACAAGTTGTTTGAACTATTTTCAACTTCTGGCAACTTTCCATGCTTCCCAGGAGGAGGAATGTGTGAAGGAGCAAATAAAGAATTAGTCTAAGAAGTGCTAAAGCACCAAAAGAGGAATAAAGAAACAGGGCATCTAAAATCAGGACATAGGAAACTCCCTTTCTTTACACAGCCATAGTCGAGGGGATGAAGTAGATTAACTGTGGGAAAAAATGACCTAGGCCAGAGGCCCACTTCCCCATCAGCCTGGGAGCATCCAGCTGTAACCGACAACAGAGGAAACATGTTTACTAAAAACAATCTGGTGACTGTTTACCAGAGCAATAAGTTCCTGATGTTTTCAGAAGGGCTCACACACGGGAACACCCTGACCCTAACCTTTCTGATGGATCCCCCCCTCCTCTGGTGCCAGGGTATATAACCAGCCGGGGTAAGAATAAAGCAAGCCTTCTTTCACCACTGTCTGGTCTCTGTGTCATCAACCCTGACACCCTCCACAGATTCTCAACCCCAGGCTGCACAGGCAGGTCAATTAGAGGTCCCACAAAGATCTGAAAGCAAGGTAAGTGGACAGGGTCATCTCTTTTGCTGGGCAGGGATAGACTGGGGAAAATAAAATAAAAAAAAACAATGGGGAATAGTCCTGGGAAGCTTGAGTTACAGTATCAAGTAAAAATGTTACTTGAAGAACAGGGGACTAGAGTCAAGGCTAAAACCCTGGAATGCTTTCTAAAATCGATCAAAGGAGTGAATCCATGGTTCATTACAGGGAGAGGCTTAAATGTCCCAGATTGGGAGGAGGTTCGACATGATCTTCAGAGAGCCAGGTGTTGGTGGGGCATGGCTTTAATCCCACACTCAGGAAGCAGAGGTAGGTAGATCTCTGTGATTTCTAGGCCATCCTGGTCTACAGAGAGAGTTCCAGGACAGCCTCCAAAACAATACAGAGAAACCCTGTCTCAAAAAACATGAACAAAAATAAAATAAAATAAAATAAAAAAATCTCACGATGGGCAGCAAGTCTCCAAGGTGAAGAGCCTCTGGCATGTTGAAACAATGTAGGTAAGGTAAGTTGGCAAGCTGGATCTGTAACTTTGGGCTGAAATTCCATGGGAGAGGGTGGATTGGATTAAATCTCCAGGCTTTACCTGACACCATGGTCAGGAAAGAAAGGGGAACCTGAGAGATCTCCCTCAGTTGGAGTGTGGATTGAGTAAATCTTAAGGCTTTTGCATGAGGGATCATCATCATCAGTTGGCGTATGGATTGAAAATGGGTGAACTGAAAATTGATAACAGTTAGTAAATGGAAGATTGGATTGGAAAGAGTACTCACAAACTTCAAATAATTTTTGAAAGTTATTTGGGACATAGTATAGTTTACAATCTTTGAGTGATTTTCAGAAGTTTTTGGGAAATACTTAATGGTTGTGTCCTATTTAAAGGGCGTATACTAGTAATTTAGATAGTGATCCCAACTCACCAACTTAACTAAGGAGGGTAGACAAATCCTTGTACTGTTATAGTCCAGCATCAACAGATGTTAGCAAATAGTTTAAAGAAAATTTAAAAAAAATTAAAAAGCAGGAGTAATGTCCCCAGTCCTCACATGATTCATTAAATAATGTACTCCTCATTTAAAAATTTTTAAAATGTAGATGCCAGTGAACAATCTTCTGCAGACAGATTCTGGCATGATAGAACTTGAGCTACTTTTGTGCAGGTCAAATGAAGACATCCATGCACTAGACAGCAGAGAAGACCAGATTCTGCCCTAATTTGGGTTCAAGGGCATGTTTGTGTTTTCTTGCAGGAAAAGAATAAAGTTTGGTGGCTGTTAAAACATTTGGTGAGATGCATGGAGCAGAGAAAAAGTGGACCTGAGACAGTGGGAGCCTGCCCAAGCCAGTTCAAGTGAAATCTCCTAAACCAGTGTTCCTGACCCTTGATGTTATCAAATCTACAGCCTGAGAAAGAAAGGAAACAGTCAGTTCAAGATTTTCAGTTTCTCAGGAGGCCTGCTGCATCAACCTCCTGGATCCATGAGTTTTCATCCCAAAGCAAACAAAGAACTGGAAGATTAGCAGTTTTCCCTTGACACACCTTGAAACAACAGAATTCATTTTGCCAGTTTTTCCCTTTGGGAAAAAAAGGACCCATTTAAAACAATTGGCCACTGGTATAGACTGTGATGAGTAGCAAAACACCCTTCTTCAGTATTTGAACAGGACATGGCCACTTGAAATATCAGCCTTGGTGGCTCCTGTTTCTCGAATCTTGCCTATGCCAGGGTATTTTTCTGGAGAAATGCAACTTGCCCTAATGTGGCATAAAAGAGACTTTGGCATCATGGCCACTGTTGTGGCAACCATTGCCATGTCGGCCACTAAGGCTGCTATGACCAGAATTGCCATTGCCTAATCTTCCGCCAAAGCAGAGACCTTTAACAGCCTTGATGGTAGAGTTAATGGCATGCTGTCCACCCAGAGTGCACTCAATTCACAAATTCAGCTTGAGCTACTGACATTAAATCAACAAACTGCATCACTACAGGAACAAATGGATGGTCTGTGGATAGTGCAACAAGCCTCTTGTTCACATTTTTATCATGCTACATGTGTAACTTCAATGAGTGTATCTAATGTATCTGTGCAAGTGTGCCTTCTAAATGCTTCCCTGAGTGGATCTTGGAATGATAACTTTGTAAACTTATCACTGTTTTGGCCCATCAAATTGTAACTGTAAATCATACATGGGTTACCCTTGTAACAGAGGAAGGCTGGTTGAATGCTATGGCCCAGATTTGGGGAGGGGTACAGAGATGGGGAGGTGTTATGTCAATGGGGATCCTGGGAGTGGTGGCAGAGGCAGTAGGTATTCTGGCCTTATGCTGAGTTCAAATGTGCCTTGTTCCACAGGCAACAGATCGGTCACCAAGTATTGTTCAGCTTAACCCATGGCAATCCCTGTAGCCATGAAGTCTGGTTACAGATGATTCAAGGATGAGGTTCTCTGATGATGGGTGACTTTTGGGGAAGAGACCTCTTGCTTAACACAGGGGGAAACATATACCCCAAAGACAGATAAGGGAAGATGACCCTGCTTGACCCTTGACCTAAGACAGGAGTGCCTCATTAGAAAATAAAAAAGGGGGAATTGTGGGAACAAGAGACCTTGGCCTAAGGCCCAGTTCCCCCTCAGCCTGGGAGCAGGAGGCTGTAACCAACCACAGAGAAAACATGTTTACTAAAAACAATCAGGTGCCTGTAATCACAAAGAAAAACATGTTTACCAGAGCAATAAATTCCTGATGTTATCAGAAGGGCTCGCCCACAGGAACACACTCACCCTGACCTTTCTGATGACTAACTGCCTCCTCCTGACCCCCCATCACTCCCACCCTGCCTCTGGTGTCAGGGTATATAACCAGCTAGGTTAAGAATAAAGCAAGCCTTCTTTCACTACTGACTGCTCTCTGTGTCATCAAACCCAACACCCTGCACAGATTCTTGGCCCCAGGCTGCACGGGTGCAGCAATTAACATGATTTGGAAAAGAATGTTTAATGTTCATTCTTAAAGTTCTATGGGTAAATTTGATTGTTACACTAAATAATTAATATTCAAATAGATCTATAATTTCATGAGAAGAAAAACAGAACTATTATAAAGCAAATGGATAAGAAGAAAATTTATTAAGTTCACAATAAAGTTATGTAGATTGTTAGGAATGTCAGGTTTCCTAGAGAAGGAAAAACAACTTCATTATGGAAATGAAGATTAATTTGGCAATATAGAAAGGTGGGGGAGCAAAAGGTAAATTTAATATTTTTCAACAAGGAGAAGATCATAGAATTTTGGTTTCTATAAAAATTTTAAAAAGAGTTTGGCAAAGACCCTTCTGCTTCTACTTCATGGAATACTTTGAGGAGAATTGGTATAAACTGCTCTTTGAATTTCTGGTAAAATTCTGCACTGAAGTCATCTGGCCCTGGAATTTTTTAGGTTGGGAGACTTTTGATGACTCTGTTTATTTCCTTAGGTTTTATAGGACTATTTAAATTGCTCATCTGTTTTTTATTTAAATTTGGTAAGTGATATCTATTCAGAAAATTGTCCATTTCCTTTAAACTTTCAAATTTTGAGGAGTGCAGCTTTTCAAAATATGACCTACTGATTCTCTGGATTTCCTCACTGTCCGTTGTTATACCTCCCTTTTCATTTCTGACTTTATTAATTTGCATGTTCATGCTCTGCCTTTTTGTAAGTTTGGATAAGGTTTTGTCTATCTTGCTGATTTCCTCAAAGAAGCAAATCTTTGTGACATTGATTCTATACCCAAGCCACACAAAAACACAACTAAGAATGAGAACTGCAGACCAATATCCCTCATGAACATTGATGCAAAAATACTCAATAAGATACTGGCAAATCAGATACAAGAACATATCAGAAAACTCATCCACCATGATCAAATAGGCTTCATTCTAGGGATGCAGTGATGATTCAACATATGAAAATCCATCAATGTAATCCACCATATAAACTAGCTGAGAAACAAAAATCAAATGATCATCTCACTAGATGATGAAATAGTCTTTGATAAAATCCAACACCCCTTCATGTTAAAGGTCTTGGAGAGATCTGGGATAAAGGGAACATACCTAAGCATCATAAAAGCTATATACAGCGAACCAACAGCCAACATCAAAGTAAATGGGGAGAAACTCAAGGCAATTCCTCTAAAATCAGGAACAAGGAAAGGCTGTGCCCTCTCTCCATACCTCTTCAATAGTGTACTGGAAGTTCTAACTACAGCAATAAGACAACAAAAGGAGATCAAGGGGAGACAAATTGGAAAGGAAGAGGTAAAACTTTCACTATTTGCAGATGATATGATAGTTTACATAAGTGACTCAAAAAACTCAACCAGGGAACTCTGACAGCTGATAAACACCTTCAGCAAAGTGGCAGGATGCAAGATCAACTCAAGAAAATCAGTAGCCCCTACTATACACAGACGATAAAAGTTCCGAGAAAGAATTCAGAGAAACATCACCCTTTACATAAAATACCTGGGGGTAATGCTAACCAAACAAGTGAAAAACATATATAACAAGAACTTTGAGTCTTTAAAGAAAGAAATTAAAGAAGACACCAGGAAATGCAAAGATCTCCCATACTCTTGTATAGGTAGGATCTATGTAGTAAAAATGGCAATCCTTCCAAAAGCAATCTACTTGCTCTATGCAATCCCCATCAAAATCCCAGAACAATTCTTCGCAAACCCTTGAAGGAACAATTATCAATTTTATATGGAAAACAAAAAACACAGGATAGCCAAGACAACCCTGCTCAACAAAGCAATCTCTGGAGGCATCACCATCCCTGACTTAAAGCGATAATCCTAGAAAGAGCTTGGTACTGGAACAAAAATATACAAGTAGACCAATGCAATTGAATTGAAAACCCTGAAATTAATCCACAAAATTATGAACACCTGGTTTTCAATAAAAAGCTGAAATTATACAATGGAATAAGTTAGCATCTTCAACAAATGGTGTTGGCATAGCTAGATATAGTCATGTAGAAGAATGCAGACAGATCTATGTCTATTTTCATGCACAAAACTTAAGTCTAAATGGATCAAAGACCTCACTATGAATCCAGCCACCCTGACCCTGTTAGAAGAGAAAGTGGGAGGTACCCTTGAATGAATTGATACAGAAGAATGCTTCCTGAACATACCACTAGCACAAACACTGAGATCGACAATTAATAAATAGGATGTCCTGAAACTGAGAAGCTTCTGTAAGGCAAAGGACACAGTCAGCAAGACAAAAAGGCACCCCACAGATTGGGAAAAGATATTCACTAACCCCACATGACAGAGGGCTGATCTCCAAATTTACCAAGAACTCAAGAAGCAAGACTCCAAACCACCAAAGGATCCAATTAAAAAGTGGGGTACAGAACTAAATAGAGAATTCGCAATAGAGGAATCTAAAATGGCTGATAGACACTTGAGAAAGTGCTCAACATCCTTAGCCATCAGAGAAATGCAAATCAAAAAACCTCTGAGATACCACCTCACTCCAGTCAGAATGGCTAAAATCAAACCTACTAATTACAGTTTATGCAGGAGAGGATGAGGAGTAAGGGGAACACTCCTCTACTGCTGGTGAGAGTGCCAACTTGTACAGCCACTCTGGAGATTGGTATGGAGATTCTTTAGGAACATGGACATCAGTATACCACAAGACAAAGCAATTCCACTCTTAGGCACATATCCAAAAGATGCAAATTCATACAACAAGGACATCTGTTCTACTATGTTCATAACAGCATTATTTGTAATAGTCAGAATTTGTTAGCAAACTAGATGCCCCTCAACTGAAAAGTGGATAGAGAAAATGTGGTACATTTACACAATGGAGTACTACTCAGTGGAAATAATAGAATCTTGAAATTTGCTGGCAAATGAATGGCACTAGAAGAAACTATCCTGAGTGTTGTAACCGAATCACAAAAAGATAAGCATGGTATGTACTCACTAACATAGGGATTTTAGATCTGGATCAGGGGAGTGTCAGCCTACAATCTCAGTGCCAGTGACTTTGGGAAACAGGGAGGTTCCCAAGAGAGATGCATGTAACCTCAGAGAAGTAGAAACAGCCAAGATCTAAGCAGATTGGTAATATGGCAGGTGGGGAGAGGGAACCAGGAAAAAGAGGGGGGTATAATCGTCCAGGAGAAAAAGGCATGGGGTAGCAGGAAGGTTGAGTAGAGTTAAGAATAGAGGAGAGCAGGATGAGAGATACCATAACAGATGGAGTCATTATAGGCTTGAGGAGAGAGCTGACAGTAGTGAGATCTCCAGAGATCTACAAGGATAACACCAACTGACAAACTCAGCTATAGTGGAGAGTCTATATTAATAGCCCTTCCTTGATTATAAGGTTGATGACTACCTTATATGCCCTCCTAGAACCTTCATCCATGACTGATGGAAGCAGAGACAGATACAGCTAAACACTGAACTGAACTACTTGAACCCAGTGACAAAGATGGAGGAGTGATGAGCAAAGGGATCAAGACCGTGAGGGTGAAACCCACAAAGACAGCTGACTGGACAAGGGGGAGCTCTTGAAACCCAGACTGATGGCTGAGAGGCCAGCAGGGGACTGATCCAGACTCCACGAATGTAGTGTCAGTGAGGAGGCCACAGAAATCACTGGTCCTTGGGTAGTAGATCAGTATTTATCATTGCTTATGAATGTACTTTGGGAGCCCATTCCAAACAGATGGATGCTCTCTCAGCCTGAACACATGGCAAAGAGCCTAGGTCCTTCTCTGGATGAAATTACAGACCCTGGAGTTCCCCCCCCCAAAGAGGGCCTCACCCTCCCAGGGCAATGATATGGGGAGTTGGTATTGGGCTGGAGTGGTAGTGGTGGAGGTATAAGGGAGGGCAGTGGGAGAGAGAGCTGGGATTGACATGTGAAGCATTCATGTTTCTAATTTAAATAAAATCATATACTGAAGAAAAAAATTCTAAAATGGTCTAGTGTAAAAGTTGACTTACTACCAGTGTGACCTCTAGTTATCTAAAGGGATGACACCAATTGGCAAGCTCAGCAATAGTGGAGAGACCACCTCGAATGCCCATTCCTGATAATGAACTTGATGTCTATAACCATCCTGGAGCCTTCATCCAGTGACTGATGGAAGCAGAGGCAAACACCCACAGTTAAATACTGAACTGAACCCAGTGAGAGAGAGAGAGGAGTGATGAGCAAATTGGCAAAGAGTGGCCTAGCAAACCAGCAGAGACAGCTGATCTGAACAGGCTCTTGGACGCCAGACCGACAGCTGGGAGGCCACCATGGGACTGATCCAGACCATCCGAATGTGAGAATCAGTGAGGAGGCCTGGGCAACCTATGGGGCCCTGAGCAGTGGATTAGTGTTTATCCCTGGAATACAAACAGACATCGTGTGTCCATAACACAAAGAGGGATGCTCTCTCAGCCTGGACTCTTAGGGAAGTGCCTGGACCCTACCCTGAGTGAAATGACAGACTCTAGATATCCCCTATGTGGAAAGAAGTGGCAATAGGGTGAAAGGCTGGGGGAGGATGGCGGGGGGGTGTGCGGGAGGAGGGAAGGGAGGGGGAACTGGGTTTGACATGTAAAACAAACTATTTAAAATTAAAATAATAAAAAAAATCTAAAAAAAAGTTGCCTCACTATAATGCTTAAGCTATGATCCCTTGCAGTGGGCAGTTATATCTTTTTGTTTACATTTTAGAACTACAGTAAATACTAGGAACTGTGAAATCAACTGCTGCTACTTCTCTAATACATTGGAAAATTAATATAAAATAGTGCCAGCTAGGAGGCTAGGGCAGTCTATGGGACTTCTAACAGTGGAGCCAGTGTTTATCCCTAGAGTGCAAATGGACTTTGGGAGCCCATTTTTTATGGAGGGATACTACTACAACCCAGATACAAGAAAAAGGTCCTAGGCCGTCCCCCAAATGATGTGATGGACTTTGATGGCCCCCCATGGAAACCCTGACCATCCTTGGGGAGTAGGTGGGGGGGTGTTGGGTGGATTGGTGGGGAACCTGGGAGGATGGAAGGGTGAGGGAAAGGGGGTATTGATATGTAAATAAGTGTTTCTAAAATAAAAAATCTTTATTTACAAACACTCATACCCCTTTAAAAAATAGTCTCTACTTTCAAATTGTAGATTGACAAAGCTTTTATATTCTTTCTTTTTTGATCTCCACCCTCTGCCATACCTTTCATTTTCCCTCTCTTCATCTATCCTTTACTCTTTTATTTCCCCTTCATTTGTCTTATTTTTAATATTTGTGTGTCTGAGACTGGATGGAGTTTGCCCCATATTAGACTAGACTTGAATACTTGATTCTTCTGTTGTCCCTCCCAAATTCGGAGATAATCAGCATATTCACCCATATATTGTTTAAGATCATCTGAAGACGTTTACAACCTAAATAATTTGACAGTATTGGAGGCCAGCTGAGTCCAGCTCTACTGAGTCTCTTCCAAAGTTCAGGACAGTTGCCTTAGCTTAAGCAAAAAGAGTTAGAAAATTTCACAAAATGATTTCACATCTGTGCAGTTTAACTCATACCTCTTTATTTTTTATTTTTGTCTCTATCCTCATTTTCCTATCTTACTTCTAATTCATCCTGGCTTCTTCTTCTAGCTGCTTTTTTTTTTCTATTCTAAAAACTCCTCCTCCCCCCCCCCAGGAGTCTTGAAGTGGTAAAGAAGTTACAAGAGTTGTTTCTCACTGGTCAAAAGCATGGTCCTAGGGTCAGTAATAGGTAGATGACCTATTGCTATGACAACACAAGGGTGCAAGGTTACAGAAATGACACCATGACCAGAAGGCAGGGGGTTGATGGAGATAAGCATGAGACATAGGTCTTTTGCTAACAGACTGACTAGCAAAGAAGTGGCATGCTTTCCTTAGTAATATTGGTTGGCTCTCTATGCCTCTGAACTTGTACATAGCTATAATGTTTCAAATTTAAGATCCATTTGTAAAAAGCCTTTATTCTGGTTTGAGCATACTCTGAAGTAAAAGTGAGCTAATTGTGTGCAGTTTGTGTTCCACTGAGTGGCAATTGTTATTTTTAGATATGAGTCTGAGTAAAAAGGAACAAAGCAGGCTTGTAAGTGTCTATAGTCCTCATGGAACAAATAGATCCAGTTATGAAGAATGTCCCAGTATATATTCCATTCATTAAAACTATACAGGAATATCACCTTCTTGATTATCCAAAGATATATGTGGCCATAAATTTGAGATGCAATCATGAGATTATATATACACATCACACAACATTGCTCACTACAATGAAAGTGTTGGGGAAGAACAAAGGTGTTTTAGCAAAAGTGAGCAACAGTTTCCAGAGACAATGATCCTATGGACATTGTGTTGAAAGGATTAATCTCCATTAAATAATCATTCCTCTGGTGGGTTGACACATAAACAGGTCATGTGATGGGAAGGGTCTAGGAGAATGTGTGGGAGGGTAATCTGTGAATGAAATTTATTATATGAAAAGTTTCAATACAGACTGATTCAGACCCCCTGAATGTGGATGTCAGTTAGGAGGCCTCGGCAATCTATGGGCCTCTGGTAGTAGATCAGTATTTATCCCTAGCATATGAAAGCACTTTGGGAGCCCATTCCACATAGAGGGATATTCTCTCAGCCTAGACACATGGCAGAGGTCCTAGGCTCTTCTCCAAATAATATGACCGACTTTGGAAGGCCCCACCCTCCCTGGGGAGCAGAAATGGGATGGGGTAGGGGGTTAGTGGAGGGTAGAGGAAGCAGTAGTGAGAGGGATCTGTGGTTGACAAGTAATACAAGCTTGTTTCTAATTTAAATATAAATATATATGCCAAAAAAGTAAAAATCAATTTACATAGAAGATTGATGTTTTATTATCATAAAAATTAAAGTATATTTAAGAAAACACAACAGACATATAAAACTAGGAACCTGCAAGATGACTCAGCTGGTCATGTTAATTGTCTCTAAGTCTAAGGTCTTGAGCTTGGTTCCTAGAACTTTCATGTTAAAAGGAGGGAACCAACGAATTCTGCATGTTGTTCTCACAACTTCACATGTATCATGGTGTGAATGTATGCATCCCCAATAATTTAATTGTTCTTATGTTTTGTGAATAAAATTTTTTGACTCTTTGTGAAAACATCCTCAGAAAAAAGAAATGGACTGCAGATCTTCTTGAGTTAGAGTTCCCAATGGTCTGGAGGCAACCCTGTTTGTCCTGGAAGTATGTATAACTTGGGACACGTGGAAGAGCAACAAGGGCACTTAAACACCGAGAAATCTCTGCACCCCAAATTAAGCATTTTCTAATGGATAATAATTTACAGGCAGATATGAAAAAATATTAAATTGATAAAACAATTCTTTCCTTAAAAGAAACCTATAATGTTCTTTGCACATCATAAATAAGAGCAAATAGTTCTGCGGTTATTTAAAATGCACACATCATCATTTTCCTCAATGGCACCATAATAAACAGTTTCAGTTTTACATTTTCCACCACTACAGACTCTACTTTATGTTGTTGGTTTTTTCACATTGTTATTCACTAGTTTTGTGTTCATGTGTCTGCATATGTTGTGTATGCATGTGTTCTGGTACATTTGTGCAGAAGAGAAGACAACTTACAAATATTGTTTTTTTTTTTGTCTATCTGCTACTTGGTTTTCAACAATCAAACTTACTTCCCCATTGTCTTCTGGCCGTTTTTTTTTTGCTGAGCCCTGTGGGTAGCCCCTATTTCAGTGTGTTTAGTTTTGGTTGACCATTCTCTTTAATTTAATATCGTTTAATATAAGAAAAAATGAACTTTTGGAGAAAACTGTTATTTTTCTCTTTTATAAACTGAATTTGCTTGTCATGTTTAATTATTCATAGTATATTATATATAGCATATGTATACTTATAGTAATGATGTATATAATGTATTATGTATTATACATTATTAAAATATGTTTGTAATGAGGCAAATTCAAGAGGAGCTATTTGATTAGGTGTAAATCTATGACTGAAATGTAAAATAATCACATCTATTATATTACTGTTAAAGAAATATATCTCACTCAATTACAAGCAAGATTTTTCCATTTTTTTTATTGTTTAAATTAGACACAAGCTTGCTTCACATGTCAATCCCAGATCCATCTCCCTCTTCTCCTCCCTGGCCACCAAATCCCCTAATTCTCAGCCCAATCCCTACTCTGCTCCCCAGGGAGTATGAGGCCTTCATTGGGAGAATCTCCAAAGTCTGTCATATCATCCTGGGCATGGCCTAGGCCCACCCCTATGTGTCCAGGATGAGAGAGCATCCCTCCATGTGGAATGGGCTCCCAAAGTCCATTTGTACGCCAGAGATAAATACTGATCTACTACCAAAGGTCACGTACATTGCCAGAGCCTCCTCACTGACAACCAAATTTAGAGGGTCTGGATAAATCTCATGCTAGCCTCTCAGCCATGAGCTCACCCTTGTTCAGGTCAACTATTCCTGTGGGTTTCACCAGCCGGTTCTTGACCCAATTGATCATCACTTCTTTCTATCTGCAACTGGGTTTCAGGAATTCTCTTCATTGTTTAGCTGCATGTGTCTGCCTCTATTTCTAGCAGCCATTGGATGAAGGATTTAGGGTGGTATATAAGGAAGTCATCAATCCCATTATTGAGGAAGGGCTTTTAAGGTAGTTAATCCACTACTACATAGATTGTTGTTTGGTGTCATCATTGTAGATCTCTGGAAAACCAACTAGTGGCAGATCTCTCCTCAAACCCATAATGATTCTCTCTATTATGATATCTTTCCTGCTCTCCTCTATCTTCTGCCGACTAAACATTCCTACACCCCATGTCCTCCTCTCCCCTTCTCTTCTCCCTCTCTCTTTTTCCCTGCTCCCTCTCCATTTCCCCCATGCTCTCAATCATCTCAGGAGATCCTGTCCAATTCTACAATGTACCATGCATTTCTCTCTTAGCATTCTCCCTGTTTCCCATACTCTCTGGAGATGGGATTGTAGGCTCGCAATCTCCAGGTCCATGTCTAAAATCCATATATGAGTGAGTGCATACCACGTTTGTCTTTTGAGGATTGGGTTACCTCACTCAGGATGGTTTCTTCTAGTGTCATCCATTTGCCTGCAAATTTCAAGATTCCATTGATTTTTTTTTTGCTGAGTAGTATTCCATTGTGAACATGTACCACATTTTCTGTATCCATTCTTCAGTTGAGGAGCGTCTATGTTATAGGTTCTGGCTATTATAATAATGCTGGTATGAACATAGTGGAACAGATATTCTTGTTGCATGAATGTGCATTTTTTGGTTATATGCGTAAGACTGTAATTGCTGGATATTGTGGTACACTGATTCCCATTTTCCAGAGGAATCTCTGTACCGATTTACAAAGTGGCTGTACAAGTTTGCACTCCTACCAGCAATGGACAAGTGTTCCCCTTTCTCCACATCCTTTGCAGCATAAACTGTCATTGGTGTTTTTTATTTTAGGTATTCTGACAGGAGTAAGATATCTCATAGTTGTTTTCATTTGCATTTTCCTAATGGCTAAGGATGTTGAACACTTTCTTAAGTGTCTATCAGCCTGTTTAGACTCCTTTATTGAGATTTCTCTATTTAGTTCTGTACACCGCTTGTTAATTGTATCCTTTGATGTTTTGGAGACTTGCTTCTTGAGTTCTTTGTAAAATTTGGAGATCAGCCCTCTGTCAGATGTGGGGTTGGTGAATATCTTTTCCCCTTCTGTGGGCTGCCAGTTTGTCTTGTTGAATGTGTCCTTTCCCTTACAGAAGCTTCTCAGTTCTCAGTTTCAGGAGGTCCCATTTATTAATTGTTGATCTTTGGAATTTTCTCTTCTTAAATTCTTCTGCTTCCCCTGACCTCCTACTCTTTGTAATTTCTAAAATCATTCTTGCTATTTTTCTGTTTCTAATGTAGTATTTTATGTATCATTGTTAAGCTTTAAATTCACTCTGTAGCCAGGGATTCCTGATCATCGGGTTTCTATATGCAATGAGTACCTGTTTTGTAGGTATGCTCTGCCATGTTTAGATTTTGTTATGCTGGTTGTTGTTTAGTCTTATTTCAATTAGACAGATAATCTACTTATAGTACTTTTTCATGACTATATATTCTATGTAGGGAAGTTCTCTTAACTTGTAGGTTTTACTTAAAATGTATGTGAAGAGTCACATACTCACAGATGTAACTCTGACAGGGTAAGTTTAGTGATCCTCTGAAGGGCTGAGAGGCATAGCCCACTGTTTCTATGAAATAAGCTCAGATCATTTCTTTACTTCTTCTCAGCTATTTCTTGTCACAGCAACAAAAAGTAAACTAACCCAGCTAAGAGATTTACCACTATGCTACTATTAAAATTTCAGAGTTATATAAAAGATAAAAAAGGAAATATATGGTTAAAAAAACAACACTGTAATTTTAAAAATTCCATGCCTCCAAGATCTAATACTTCCAACTTCCTACAGATAGTTGACGAGGTTTCCTGTACCAGGTATTGCAGTGTTCTCTGCAGCCCCCATAGCCAGCAAAAGAATGATCCACTTGAAGTCAAGAATATAGTATGTGCCAGCAGGAATCAGTAGCCATTGTTTTTGAGAGAGTCAGTCACTGATTAGCTTATTTTAGGTATATTTAAGCGCAGCATTTTTGGGTCAAGTACCCTGGTAAAAAACAACTCTATCCTGTGTGTACAATAAAGCTTAAGGCATGACTACAGGAAAACTTTTTGTGAAGTACATATGACATTTCCATAAAGATGGATTCTATTCATTCCTACATGTGACACCTATTATAAAGATAAATTCTTTGGATTGATAAGCTAGCTCACAGTAGGTGTCTAAAGTAGGATCTAGTATAAGCTCTGCTAACTGTTTGTCCCAGAGAGCCCTGAAATGACTAGCAATGGAAACCTAGCTAAATATCAGTGTCTATCAGATATCGTCAGGCTATAAATTATGGCTGCTTCCAGGATTATGGTCAAAAAATAAAAAGGTTATATATCTTTCCCTTTGAAGAACCAGCCTTGTGTTTCTAACATTCCTGACTCCCCTACTGCTTATGTATAAACATAAAAACCTTCATGCCTTCCATAATGCATGATTTCCCTTTTGTTGAGTCAACCTTAACTCCATTTGAGACCTGTTATTAACTTATAAAAATCAATGTCTTCTCTATGTACCACCAAAAAATGTACAGAGAAAGAGACAGCAAACACCCTCCTATCTGAAATTGACTTAAATGAAATAAAATATCTATGAATAAGTCTAATCAAGTAGGTAAAAGACCTCAAAATAAAATCATTAAATCTATGAAAAAGGAGATAAGGAAAACAGAAAATACAAAGACACCCTATGTTCATGAATTGGTTGAAGTAATGTGAAAATGACCAGGCTATCAAATTCTATTTAGAGCTTCAAAAAATCCCAGTTAAATTCCTTGTATCATTCCTCACAAAATAGAAAAAGACTCATGGAACCAGGAAAGACCTAGGGTATTTGTAACAATACTAAACAAAATGAACAATGCTGGAGAAATCACCATTGCTGACATATGTGTGTGTGTGTGTGTGTGTGTGTGTGTGTCTGTGTATTTCCAAAGTGATAAAGACAATATATTATTGGTACAAAAAGGCAAAAAGAGCATGTAGAATAATAGAACAAAAGTGAAAACCAAAACATGAGTGCCTGTAGCTCCAGTTATATAATATTTGGAAAAGATAACAATTACACACATTGGTAAAAATAAACAAAAAAATGCCCCATCTTCAACAAATGGTGGTGGGAAAATTGGATGACAAAAAATAAAATTATACTTGTATCTATCACCTTGCATAATACCTAACGGAAAATGGAACAAACCATGAACATGAACGCTGAAACACTGAAACTACTGCATGCAAACATGTTCAGGACCTTACAAACTCTTGGTGTTGCAAAGTGCTGTATGAATAGGGCCACATTTATACTGGAAGCGAGGTCAACCAATTACAAGTGGAACTTCATAAAACTAAAACCTTTCTTTAAAGGTAAGGCTATATAACCAATTAAGTTAAATGGAAGTCCAAAAAATGGGAGGCAATAGTTTTCAAGTGTACATTTGACAGAGGAATAATGTAAAAGAATAAACATTCAGAGAAAAGGGGGGTAGGCTAGAGATCTGAACTGAGAGGTCTCTAAAGAAAAAAATGAATTATATGAAATACCTCTTAAAATGTTTACTGTCCTTAGTAATTTGGGAAATATAAATCAAAAAACTTTGAGATTTCATCTTACTCCACTCAGAATATCAAAGATTAACTTAATGAATATAGCTTACAGATATAGGAAAGGATATGGTGGAGAAGGAATGTTAACTCATGCTTTCGTGGGATTGTAAACTTGTAGAGAGCAAGCATACTGGCAGATTCGCACTGGATAAGCTATGCAAGTTAATCCTGCAAGCTTGTCTCCTCAATGCAGGAAATGTATACTTGTTTTCTAAACAGAAGACTGGAAGACTACATGGTGACATTTGATCTCTGTAGAATGATTCTAACAGCTTCTGCCTCCAGAAACCTTTATCTCTATCTTTCTTTATCAGTTAATAGAACCTATCCATTGGAGAGATGTCACATGTACTTTGCAAAAGAGTTTGATACAGTTATGCCTTAACCTTTAATGTGCACATGGGATTTGGCTAATTGTTTCCGGGAAACTTTTTTTCAAAGTTGCACTGTACTAAAATGTGTTAAAAATAAACTGGCCTGTTGTTAATCACTAGAAGTTTGAAAAATCAATGGCTAACAATGCTTTGCTGAATCAAGTTTCCTTCTTACTCACACAGATCATTTCCTTGTCATTCAGGACACTTGCAGGGACCTCCACGAAAACTGGTCCAGCTATTCTGGAAATATTCAAAATGTGAAATATGCATTTGCACTACGATTGAGTTATTCCACTCCTCAGCACATGCTCAAAGAACTCAACATCCTATTCCATGAGTACTGACTTAGCCAGGTGACTGCTACTTTATTCACTATAGCTGGAAGACAGAAACAACCTAAGAATCCTTCAATTGATATATCAATAATGACAATGAAGGACATATATGCTACATAATACTAGTAGGCTGAAAATAAAATCAAACTCATGAAATTTTCAGGTAAATGGATGGGACTCCACATGATCATAATATGTGAAGTAACCCAGACCCAAAAGTACAAATGTTACAAACTTTATTTATCTTTTTCTGGTTTTTTTGAGACAGGGTTTCTCTGTGTAACACTTCTGGCTGTCCTGGAACTAGCCCTTCCAATACCAGACTGTCCTGGAACTCACAGAGATCCACCTGCCTCTGCCTCACGATTGATGGGACTAAAGGCATGTGCCACCACAGTTCAGAAACACATTTTCACATGTGCTTTCTATTGTCAGATTTTCAGATTTAAATATACAACCTTGAGTAATTGTAGAAACTAAGAATGTAAAGAAGATCAGGCAGAGGAGCAGCAAAGACAAAAAGTATGCTGCAAATATTTTCTGTAATGCAAAAGAGACAAATGGGAGCCTTGAATGAAGAAGATTGGAGGAAAAGAATACAGGAGTGCCCAATGGCAGCAAGGATGTTTGACATTGTCACAAGGAATCATAGCAGTTTTCCACGTAAACTTACATATAATGCATAGAAGTTTTGCTTGCAAACATAAAAAGTTTAAATGAAATTTATCATTCTTAGTTGAAAACGCTCCCTCCCCCAAGTGCCATGGGGTGTCTAACAAAAGCTTCATCATCCATACCTACTCTTGGGTTGCTAATCAGAATTGTCCAAGACAGCTATAGCTATTGTCATTGGTGGTTTCCCAGATTTCGAAGGTAAGTCACTCTTGCTAAAGATACCATTCACTTCATCCCTAGGATCAAAAAAACCTGGGAGTGATCTGCCGTGAAAGCCTTTCCCTCAACGACTAGCTTTTGTTGTATTTGAGTCTCCATGCAGACTTCCAAAAGAGGAAAACAATAATCTTCCTACCTAGCAATTATAACTCTAAAGCAAACAGCAATCATCATGTCATGGTTGTCCTAAGCATGAAATGTTGGCTCATGCTACTTACCCTTAAATCCTATCACTATATATATATTTAAATAAAACAGAATGATGGAAAGTGGAATGTGTTTGGAGCATAAAATATGATTATCATCTTAATCAACATTGAATGTTAGGCTAGTCTCAATTTTACAAAGTTGGAATTAGGAATTCAAAAGAGTTAAAATAGACATATATTTCAATGAAATACAGCATTATTATTTTCTAGAGATCACATTAAGAAATCCAGAAAGGGGGGTATTGTTATTCTATTTAAACTAAAAGCACATTGTGAAAAAAAGGAACTCCAAATTCAATATATCATTTCTCCATGCCATAGAAACCACATAATTAAAATTGCTCAAAAGATAAAATGTGTCATCTATTCAGCTTCTTATTTTAAGTATAAGTAGAACAATCAACATTAAACTGAAAATATATACTCTTTTCATATTCTTGCTTTGGTATTCAATTGCAACTGCAAAGGTTATATTGACAAACTATAAATGGTTCAAATCTATTTTCTTCCGAGGTAAGATGCTTAAAATGATGGGTTTTTGCCATTGTCTATTTACCATATGGCAGCTTAAGATTTTTACATTCTGTACAGTTGATTCACATTAGCATTATTTTCCTAAAATTGCTTTTAATATAGAGTGGCCATCTAAAACATTTTCTTTATATTCTCAACTGACATTTCAGAAAGAAAAAGTAGGTAATAATGCAACTTCTATAGCATTAACAATTTTAGAAACAAAAAAAACATTGTTGTTAAGATTCTACTGGCTTTCTGCCCTAGTAAGTTTAATCTCGAGAATTTGAGAATATATACACATTGCCATTTCAGAATTGATGTCATATGGTGTTTCTTGGGCTAATCAAATAAGATTTTTCAATTTTCATCCTCCTACTGTTTATTCCATCTGTTTCCTAGAATCTTGCCATATATTTTAGCATATGAAAGACACTTTTTCAGTATTCAAGTTTTAACATTTATTTTTACGTGTATCTTTGCCATTGTAAGCTTGAAGGAAGGTCACTGAAAACATATAACCAATGATTAATGTTTTATATACTAACATTTTGTACTATACATATGGGAACTCACTTCTGGTTGGTATTGCACTATGTCTAACATGTTGGTGACTGCCTATTCTTCATTGCATCTTTGGGGTACCTGAGAATCCAGGAATTTTACTGAACATGATTTTGGGGTCTACATAGACTGAACTATTTTCAAATGAGAGAGGCATGAAATGAGGAGGCTGATTTCATAATTCTATGCAAAAATAATGACTTTGTAACTGATTTTTCCAATTAATCTCATTGTTATCTTTCTTGTGATCCTGTGTGATCCTAGTATAATTACATAGTTATTCCTTTGGAGTACCTGAGATTGACTCTTTCCTGTCATAACATAAATATACATACATGTCTCTCTCTCCCTCTCACTCTCTCTCTCTCCGTGTATGTGTGTGTGTGTGTGTGTGTGTGTGTGTGTGTGTGTGTAGGGTTTATCTTCTATCAGGAATCTTGTTAATGTTTATTCTAATATTTAGTGTATTCTTCTTGATATTTATAATTTTTATATAACGGATAATGCTATTTCTACACTTAGTTATTTCACATGTGACTATGTTCTCCTCCAGCAATTTATCACTTTGCAGGCTTTGGCTTACATACTTAATTATATGGGAAATCCATTAACAGCAAAGTTAATTTAGGTAATCAATTTCACCATTTTTTGACACTTACTCCATAGTCTATGGTTATTTTTTCCCTCAAGCTTAAAAATAACAATATTATAATTTAAGTAATTTATTCACTTTTGAATTTGATGAAAGTAAGTATATTAATAGAGGTTCTATTAGCCTATGATGAATTAGAATAATAATCTACATCCTGCACCCATTTCTTTGAAGTTCTTTTCTTCAAAGGTTAAATTTGTATATTTATACATAAAGCTGTTTTTCACTTAGCTTTTTAAATGAACTTTAGATGTTAAAAATTTAACACAGTTTTGATAAACATATGCTAAAACCTCTAATTGATCTAATAACAGGATAATGGACAATGTACACATAGGGAATTCCCCTCTATATCAAAAGACATCTACGTGTTTATCAATATCCCCATCTATCACTTATTTATTCCTTTTAAATACTTAATACAGTCCATTTAGAAAAATTAGATACAGTTTATTTAATATTTCCCAATGACATATTTTCTGAAGAACTTTGCTTAGAGAATGAAATTTTAAGGTTAGCTTCTACATTTATCATGTGATTACAGGTCATGCTTTTTGCAGAGTTTCACTTCAAAAAGTTCAAATTATAGGAATTCTCTGTCCTTTTTAATAATTAAGAAACCATGATTGTGTGGAATTTGTGATTTTTCTGCATTTAAGAAACATGAATATATAGAAAGATAGATACAAATAGTATCAACTTCTAACTTTTGCACTTACCTGTTTATAATTCTTGAAGTACTATAAGCTTCTAGTTTCAGATTCTTTATATACAAAATGAATAAAGAAATAAATACTGATGTTATTGTGAGCTACAGAAAACTGTGTCACACATGCTGTACATGATAGAATGATAATCATGCTAGATATTAAAATTATGTTGTTCAACTCTGTTTCATATTATACAATTGTCCTTCTA
This sequence comes from Mesocricetus auratus, assembly GCF_017639785.1. Taxonomy (NCBI): domain Eukaryota; kingdom Metazoa; phylum Chordata; class Mammalia; order Rodentia; family Cricetidae; genus Mesocricetus; species Mesocricetus auratus. Next base: position 38,690,149 of record NW_024429180.1, on the reverse strand, counting down.
ATGTATGAAATACAATAAAAATACATACAAAATGTGTAGGAACATAATCACTTCATTTGGAAGTTATCACAGTGTAAATGAAAGTCAGTATTGTAATAATCCACCATATACCACTGAATAGAAAGAACATTAAGTACATTCTCATTGATTTAAAATCTTTACTATATACACTATATACTTATATTCTTGTTTTATATATAGTAATTGCGTATTCCCTGATTATGCAAAAGAAGTTTAACAGTGTCTCAGGAAGAAGATATTAAACATAGAATATTTGTGAAATTAGATCCTCAGGTAAATTAAAATCTTTGATTTTATAAAGTCTTTGGCTGCATGAAGATTCTATTAATCAGGGTTCTATAATGTAGCAAGTCTGACTGAATTGGTGTATATTACAAAGAGGATTTATTGGATTGGCTTACACAATATGGTCTAGAGAGTTCAAAATGGCCGTTTTTACACCGGAGATGCTGAGAACCTGACTGCAGCTCAGTCTACAAAGCTTGATACCTTACCTTCCCAATCTGAAATTAGGGAAAGAAAAGATTTTCCATGAACTGTGGAACTTCATTCTACACTGTCAGTGAAAAATGAAAACAGTGTCAATGGAGGAGTGGATAGAATCTCCAGCAGTGAGAGCAGTCAGGCAAGCATGAAAGACACAGCTTGTCCCTTGAAACTCTTTATTGAGTGAACAAGCCTGACAGTGCCATTCTCATTTGGATATGGGGATGCTCTTCTCTTCTCAGTTAATCCTTCCAATAAATAAACTAACAGACCTTCCCAGAATTTAGCTCTCTCTTAATTAAATCCTAATCCAAACAAGCTGATAATTAAGATTAACTGTTATAAAGTTATATGTTATATGTTAATTTCTATTTTTAAGAGGTAGCACAATAATGAGTTTAGAAAATCCTGAAAGACAACATTTGTTGCCTATTATAATTCTAGAGTTGATCAGTTTGATGTATATTTGAGGGGAGAAAGGCAAATTTTCTGAAATAAACATATAAAATATTCTTTCAACCTTTTAGCCAACTGGGAGTAAAACTTCCTTTTCATAAGAAGATAATGATCATGGGGACAGTGGCAAAGCAGTGTTCTATTAATGTATACACTGTTACCCTTGATTTTAGGTGGATTGGATATTAGTATCTTCTGTGTAGAGTCTGATCCAAATAATATGTGATTAATAAGTAGGAGCCTGGGTAATCTATTTCATATCCAGTACAGGTGTCATGCTATACTGAGTCTTTGATATGATTGTTTGAATCACTAGATGTTAAAAATGCTTTTGTTCTCAATTTTTATCAAGAAACATATATAAAACATATAGTGTAAAGCATGCTTCACACACACACACACAGAGGAATAAAACATATTTATTTGTATACTATCTGCAGATTTAGATTGAAAAACCTCAACTAGACAAAAGTGTTGGTTATGAAAATTGCCTTCCAAAAGTTCAATGTAGAAAGAACTTAATTTGGTGACACATTATGTTTAGTTTACCCATCTAAACTAAATCAAGACTACAGTTTTTCTATGACCTAAAAATTGAATTTTCACTAAAAATTCACATTCTCTAATCCCATTCTTCTCAGATCTTTTTTTGTAGCAATGAGACTCCCACTGAATGTTGAAGGGCTAGGTGTACAAATGTTGTCCCTGTCTAACACCAAAAAGCAGCTTTCCTATAAATAACTGCACTTCACCTTCATGGATAACACAGAAGAAAGATGCTGTTGCCTTGGTAGTGTTCTTTCCTAGATCATAGCACAGTATTCTCCTTCCATCTACGATTAGGTTCTTTTACAGCATAAATGATGTGTTCAGGAATGTAGCTCACTGGTAGAGGATTTGACTACCATGTGTGAAACCTCAAGTAGAATGTGCAACATTGCAAGATAATTTCTTTGATATGAAAATAAAGTAATCACAAATAGTCCTTGAATGATCACAATACTGGTTTTGGAATTAAGATGCATTTTTCTCCCTTCTGGGAAAAAAATAAAAGGATATTGCTATAAATAATGCAACAATTTCTTTTTAACAGGCTTACAAACTGAAAATATAAAGTAGACATGGGTTATTTCATGGGTGATATTAGGGGACAAACTCAATCAAGCAAGATTTTATGTTTGTTGGCTTCTTTTGTTTTCTTTTTTTCTGTGAATGTTGAAGAAGCAACTGGCTTTTGAGTGACAGATTAAAAATTACACATTTGAAAAAATACAATGATCTATAATTGGACAACATACCCCAATTGTGATTGGGAACTAGTATAGTGATGTTATAGTAGTTTCCTTCTTCAAAATGTCCCAGTACCTGGCAAAAAATGTGTGCTAGTGAGATCATTAAGCACATCTCCAATAAAAGTAGAGTTTTACTCAATAATATCTCTTAAATGAGACAGACTCCAGAAAAGCCCCATCAGTTCTCAGTTTTATTTCCAAGTTCTATTTCTTCTAAAGATCAGTTTCAAAAGATGGTTCCTAGATAAGGTCTTTAAGTCATACTTTATTTGAAAAAAAATCTGCTCTTCAATATATGATGTAAAAAACTTAAGTAACTATATGACTGAAGTATTGTTAGTTTCACCATCTATATAGTCTCTGGTTTAGGTCAAATTTTCTATAGCTATTAATACACACAAATATAACAATCACCTTTGGTATGGGTTAGTTAAATCATATATCATAGACTTGATTATGTGAATAGATAACAAAAGAAGGAATGATAAGTGCTGTGGGTCAGTTTAGTAGTTAACAGAAGTGAAGCCAATACTGTAACACATAAGCAAAATAGATTTCTTGGAAAGCGAACAACAAATTAATTGAAATTAAATTTAAACAATGTATGATTTATGTTGTATATGTTCATTGTTCTCTATGTGTTTTGTGGATTTTACTTGCTCAAGTGCCTTAATAGAGATATGCCAACATTCAAAATTCAATGACTCTGGAATTTCTTAATCTTAAGATTTCAAAAGTTATTGTCTTTAAATTAATAAAAATTGTTAATGACTCTTTACATGAGAGATTAGAACTCTTCAGAAACTGATTTTAATTGACTTAATATTATACAATATCTACAGTTATACCAATAGGCAAATATTCTAAGCCATGATCATTAAAACTTTTCTTTGTGGAATAGGATGGGAATGTATAGGTTAAGTGATACTTAATAGTGCTGAAAAAAAAAGATTATTGAGTATTCAGTATTTAAATGTGATGGTTTTTTATCAATGTTCAAAATACTCAGGGCACACTGAGAAAGATAGGGAGGGAAGAATTTCAAAGATGGGTGACAGGAAGAAGTCATGCAGGATATCTTCCCGCTTGCTAGAAATGTGTACTGTTTTTATTGGTGGATGAATAAACCTGCTGTGCCCTATGGCAGGGAACAATATAGATAAGTAGGAAATCTAAGCAGAGATACAGGGAGAAAGAAGGTGGAGTAAGGGAAGATTCCAGCAACCGCCAAAGAAGTAAGATGCCAGCATTACCAGTGAGCCATGGGCCACGTGACAATACACAGATTAATAGAAATGTATATGTAAAAGCTAGCTAATAATAAGCCCAAACCATTAGATAAACATTTACAATTAATATTAGCCTCTGAGTGATTATTTTATAAGCAACTGCAGAACAGGATAGGGCACAGAAAAGCTCTGGATGCAAAGAAAGTCTATCAAATTTGATTTCTGGCCATGACAAAAATTCACAGTCATGAGCTCATAGCACATCTGTAAGGTAAGGACAATATGTCTGTAAATATAAATTCAGGATTTCAGATCTTAAACCAGCAAAGGGCTATATATCAATTTCTTATCTTAAAATCCAAGTTACTCTCTTGTCTTGCTGAGCTCCATGCTAACTTCTTTCAATGAGTAATTTTCGTTTTAGTTTTCGCTTCCCATCTCCATTCTTCCTTTGAAATCTGATAAGACAGCTTTCTTATCCTGGGGCTTTGGATTTAAATTACAATAAAATTGTCCTATACAAATAAACTTTGGTTTGGTTATCAAAAATAAAAAAGGAATGCTTCAGAGAAAAATATTAAAAGGTATTGTCAAGAACAGTCACAGACCATTCAGGTTGTATATAAACAGGGCACAAGAGTTGTTGATCTTTTGAAGGTACCCACAACCTTACCTATAAAATGATTATCTGAAAAATCTATGGGAGGAGAACAATGGCTTTTGACATCCTAAAAAACTATAGGCATTTGAAAATTTGATACAGGATCAGTTAAATGCCCAACTTATTGAAAAATTGACTAGTTCCTTGGAATCCAATATTTGTCATTTAAAAAATCTGGAAAGTGGAGAAGGATAACATATCTGAGAGCTCTATACAAGGTGATTCATCCAATGGGTTCTTTATAGACTGGAGTACCTTGCCTTATTTATTACCTGAGGGATGGTGTATTATAATGTCTTATTTAAAAGACTGTTTTTTACTACATCTTTACAAGAACTGGGTATAGAAAAATTTGTTTTAACCATGCCTACCTATAATATGTCTCAACCTGTTATAAGGTAGCATTGAAAGGTCCTGTCACAAGGAATGTTAAACAGCCCTACCCAGTGTCAATATTTTATACAACAACAATCAGAAATAATTAATACACACTTTCCCATCAGAAATAATTCATAAACACTTTCCTTAATCTATAATTTATCATGACATGGATGATTACTTACTGGCTGGTTCACAAGAAGATATCTTATAAAAATGTTTGATGAAGTATAATTATGCCTTGATGGACATTGCAAATTTCGACTGAAAACATAAAGAGGAGTTTGTATTAATTACCTAGGATGTAAGGAAGGTTTACTAAAAATTCAACTACAGAGATTACATATCAGGAAAGATCAATTACAAATTCGTAATGATTTTCAAACATTGTCAGGAGATGTTACCTATGGCTCACAATTGAATTAATGACTGCAGGGCTAAACAATTTATTTCAAACCTGACAAGCAGATAAGAACTTAAACATTCCAAGAAAATTATCACTATATTACAAGTATGTCAAACAATTCCACAGGGCAAGAAGTCCATAGAAAGACATAATCACATTTTAAAAGATACTTTTGACAAGCAGAGAGGGTTAATGAAGATCCCTCAGAGAAAGAGTACACAGTGCTTTGTTAACTTTAATTTTTAAAATGCTAGTGAGAAAGACCAACAGCTACAGAGAGATATTAGATAGCATTAAAAACTGTATGAATTAAATCAGCCTGTAAACATTAAAGATGTGCTCACCATAGAATAGAAGCTGGAATATGTATTATCCTCGGGAAGATGTTTTGCTTTTGTTACTAGGGGAGAAGAAAATTTTGGATAAAATAAAGTTTTGTAAAGATTAGATTTAAACAGCGGAGATCTGAATTCAGAAATACTAACAAATATCTTTCATTATCTCTGCCATGAAAAAAGAAAACAATAATGCATTTTCAAATAATAATTTATGAAAACACATTCAGTTTTTGGCAATAAAGAAAAATGGGTTTTCCTGAACCAAGTGTCTTAAGTCTATGTTTAAAGGACATTATATAAGAGGAAGCTGTGTGCCACCATTAGCCATGTGACCTACTAGAGGCACATACAGATGAGGTAATAAAAGAGTGGTTTACCACACTGCTAAACACACTCACTTTAGGCATGACTAAAGACATATGTGGATGGACGTAAAGACATATACAGACATAGGTGGTGAACTATGTGACTAGCCAGGCCCACTTTTGGGCATGGCTAGGGGCCTTACAGGGGAAGGTATAAAAGACTGAACAACAGAAGTCTTGCTCTCTTTTTCTGGCTTTCAGCTTCCAGTTTGGTGGCGGAAAACTACTCAGCTCATCTGGGTTACTTGTTTGGTATCTTGTGAGTAATTTCTACAATAAATACTTAGTTTTACTTTCAGAAAGTGTGCCATTTATCATTACAGCATCATTTGGTGTCAGAAGTTTCAGAATCCAGATCCAGGCACCCAGAAAAGTGGCTGCTCCTCGGCCCAACCAGGCACACGTGGACTCTCCTTTCGCTAAGTTCTCCACCACTTCACTCGGCAAGGCACAATTCCTGCCACCAGGAACCAGCACCTTCTACCAGTAAGGTTAGGTGGTATTCCTATATTTCTCTCACGTCCATGTGCTCTTTTATTGGCAGCCTGCTGACTTCGGCCACATACTCTTTCGCAGGCAGCCTGCTGATTTCGGCCTGAATTAAACTCTAGTGGTGACAAACTTAACCGCTTTATGCAATGTCAACAGCTAACATTACGATGCAGGATGTTAAGAATTTTCTTTTTTTTTTTGTATGGATGGGATTCTAGAAAGGATTGAGGACCTACCTGAAAGGTACTTCCTACCAACGATGGTGATTATTAGTTTCATAATCAATATAATTTTGCTAAAGAAATGGTTCAAAAATAGGGCGAAACTTATACAGTTCATACAGTCACTGCAAGATAGTTATGATATCCTAGTACAAAGAATTCAGGAAATGCAAAATTCCTTGCAGGATAGTAAGGAAGGTTTGGTAGAAAATATTCGTGATATTAATACTATTAATGTAGGTCTGACAAACTGGTTTAAAGAGACGGAACACAAAATTGAATTACTTTCAGGAAAAATATGTTCCACAGATAGAATAGAAAAAGTGGAACATAATGTTGAAACATTTAACCAACAAAACTGTTCCATGTTTGATGATTTCACTAGCAAACTACAAAGACTGGAACATAAGATTGAAATGCTAATAGAAAAGATTTGTTCCATGTCTGAGAGCAATGACAAACTAGCTGATAGAATGTCATTTCTGGAAGGTAGTTTACATGGCACTGAGATACTTTCTAAGAATGAGAATATTGAATATTTGGAATCATGTGTAAATTATGAATACAAAAAATGAAAGATTCCATGACATCCTTAGAAAATTATTTGTCCCAAGAACTTCAAGAGCTCAGAGAAACAATGGTGAATAGACTGCAGATTTTAGAAGATGTTCAATCTGATACTTAAGAATCAGACATACAGGCAACAGGTCAGGACAGGGATTTCTCCACACCTCTCAAAAGATGGAAAGATCTCCCTAAGTTTGCTATGTGTTCACCTATGCTTTTCCCAGTATCTGTAACAGAAAATCCAGCAACAAAAAAGCACTCAAATGGTCTCATTGCTTATCAATGGGAACCTATACAGATGAAGTACCTAAAGGAAATCAAGGAGGCCATTGTTTCATATGGTCTTCATTCTCCCTATGTCAAAGACCTTCTAACCTCATGGGCCACTGCAAATAGAGGAACCCCAAAAGACTGGGCCCAATTAGCCTTGGCAGTGCTCAAAAATTCTTGTCAAATTCAATGGAGAGCTTTATGGAAGCAAGAGGCGAAAGCCTTAGAGATTCAGGAATTATAGAACAGTCATGAAGTACCCCAAGACAAGATTCTTGGGGAGGGTGCTTACCCTGACATGCAGGAACCATCTGCATATGACGAGTACATATTGTCTTTTACTGTACAGCTGCTTTAAATGCCTTGGATAAGGTTTGTGAAACAGGAGAGAAAATGCAACCCTCTACCAAGGTATTACAGTGCCCAAGGGAAAGGTTCACAGAATTTTTAGAGAGATTAACCAGAGCAATAGAAGTACAAGTAGCAAATCCAGAATCTAGGAACTCCTTATAGAATCTTTGGCATATGAGAATGCAAATCCTCAATGCAGGCAGGTAATTGGAGTAATGAATCCTACATACAGCGAACCTGGAATGTAAAAATCAGGATACAGGAGCTTGGGTAGGTGAAGGTATTTCTGCAGGCTTGAGGAGGCACCAGGATGCCAAATACCCTACCCGTGATGATATTGAGGCCTGGGTAGGGAAGGCAATCTCCAAGAATTTTAACAGACATAAAGATGCCATGTGCTTTAACTGTGGTAAAATAGGACATCTGAGTAGGAACTGTAGACAGCTCATTCCTAGAAATAATGCTTTTATCAGGAATGCATAAAACATAAGGCCTCAGCCTCCTGGTCTCTGCAGGGGGTGTGGAAAGGGCTAACATTGGACTGACGAATGCTGGTCAACTACAGATAGATCTTTACAGCTGGGAAACAGGAATCGGGGCCTCAAGCACGCCCCAGAAAGAAAGATTATCCGGTCATTCCCAGTGACAGTGGAGGACAGCCTCTTCCAGGACAATTAGAAGATCCACTGCCCATTGTAAATAATACAATACTGGATAATACATTAGCTCCAGTGGATGAATCAATTATATCAAGAGAAAATACAAAACATATATTTGGCAAACTTCTATACAATATCATAGCCCCAAGTTATCAGTTAAAGTAAATAATATGGTGATTAATGGCATTAAAGACACAGGAAGTAACATCATCATCATTAATCAGAAGTCCTGACCCCAAATTGGGCTTCAAAAGAGGTTAATGTTCAATCTTAGGGATTGGAACCCTATCTGAAGTTAAACAGAGCATTAGATGGATTGACTTTATTGGGCCAGAAGGACAGAGAGGAAGGTTAAAGCCATATGTTGCTATAAACCTCTGGGGTCATGACCTATTACAGCAATGGAATACGCAGATTAACATACCTCCTGTACCAGCGAGGAATTATAGACAAGCTCTTAGTGGTAGAAAGAATATAGTAAGGCAGTAGAGAAAACAGATGACAAATGTACAGGCTGTACAGAAGCAGGATGCTGTGCCCAACCTACAGAGCAACCAAAAGCTCTACCCTTAAAATGGCTGACAGATGAACTTATCTGGGTGGGTCAATAGCCTATGACATTTGAGAAGTTAGACGTCTTGGAAAAGTTAGTTCAGGAACAGCTAGATGCTGGACATATTGAGGAATCAACTAGCGCATGGAATTCACCTGTTTTTGTTGTCAAGAAGAAGTCTGGTAAGTGGAGAATGGTTACTGATCTTAGAGCCATCAACAAGGTAATTCACCTTATGGGGTCTCTACAACCTGGGATGCTGTTACCTTCTCTAATTCCTAAGGATTGGCCAATTATAGTTTTAGACTTAAAAGATTGCTTCTTCACCATACCATTACAAGAAAACGACAGAGAAAAGCTTGCCTTCATGGTACCTACCTATAATAATTCCCATCCGGTACAGAGATTCCAGTGGAAGGTGCTACATTAAGGTATGTTAAACAGCCCAACTTTGTGTCAATACTTTGTGAATAAACCTCTAGAAATAATTCGGAAATAATTTCCACATTCGTTAATATATCATTATATGGATGACATATTACTGTCTGATTCAAATAAGGATACTTTGGAAAAGATGTTTAAAGCAGTAAAGGAAACTTTGCCTCACTGTGGATTACAAATTGCCCCAGAAAAAATACAAAGAGGGCCATTCTCATGGTACTTAAAGACTTTACACAGCCTCTCAATATAGTCATGGATTCTCAGTATGCAGAAAGAGTTGTCTTGCACATTGAGACTGCAGAATTTGTTCCTGATAGTACAGAATTAACCTCATTGTTTTTACAATTACAGGAAACCATCAGAAACAGGACACATCCTATATATATAGCACACATCAGATCCCATACAGGTCTGCCGGGTCCTCTGGCACAAGGCAGTGATGAAATTGATCATTTATTAGCAGGTAATGTGTTAGAAGCTTCAGAATTTCATAAGAAACATCATGTTAACAGCAAAGGCTTAAAGAAGGATTTTTCTATCACCTGGCAACAAGCCAAAGAAATAGTAGATATTGCCCCAGGTGCTCATTCTACAATCAAAATCCATTACCAGCAGGTTGTAATCCTAAAGGTATTCACAGAAATGAACTTTTGCAAATGGATGTATTTCATTTCCCAGAATTTGGCAGTTTGAAATATGTACACCATCCCATAGACATGTTCTCAGGCTTCCAATGGGCTACTGCCCTCAGCTCTGAAAAATCTGATTCTGTTATTACACACCTCTTAGAGGTGATGGCTGTTATGGGTATACCTAAAACAATAAAAACTGACAATGCTCCAGCATATGTCTTCAGTAAATTGGAACAATTTTTCAAATATTTTAATATAAAACATGTAACTGGTATACCTTAACAATCACACAGGACAAGCAGTGATTGAAAGATCTAACCAAACCTTAAAAGAGATGCTTCATAAACAGCCAGGGAGAAAAAGACCCATAAACACAGGTTACATAATGCTTTACTAACATTGAATTTTCTTAATGCTAATGAAAAAGGACAAAGTGCAGCAGAAAGACACTGGACTACAGAGAAGACTTCTGAACTGAACTAACCAGTCTATTGTATTTTAAGGATGTTATGACCTCAGTCTGGAAACCAGGATATGTGTTACGTTGGGGAAGGGGTTATGCTTTTGTTTCCACAGGAGAAGAAATGCTTTGGGTTCCATTAAAATTAATTAAGATTCGATCAGAACAGAAAACATCTCAGGAGGAGGAAGATAACAGCTCATCTCCAAATTCATATTCTACCATGGGTAAAGTGACCTCCTAAAAGGAAAGAGAAGTGTTTTGTTTTTTGTCTTCACAGGTAAACTCAGCAAAGAATACTGGACATATAGATTACTCAAGAAGAATGAATAGCTACCCTGAGGACCATCAAACAAACAGTATCACTGTGTGGTATCAAAGTCTAAATCTCTCCATTTTGTTTTTTATAGTACCCTTTTATCTTTGTTTTTTCATATACTTCAGTCCCCATTCATTTAACTGAAGGTGTCTTTGGACTTGGATTGGCTCTCCTACTCTAAATTCAAGCATATTATTTAAATAAAATTCAGAATTTCTGTATTACATCAAAGAGCCATTGTTATAAGACAGAAGAAAATAAAATTAGGGACCGTTATCTGTGGTTTTCTTTTTCTGAAAACTCTAATTTCCTTCATGTTTACCATCTTCTCTATTGTCACCTCTTCTGGTAAGCATACATATAAAAGTTAAAATATTTCTTTGTTAACATTAATGTTTGAGTTTTCCAGAGAAGGGATTTCATGACAGCAATCTTCAACTGCTTCAGAAATAGAATGAGGATCCACTTCCTTGACTTCACCTGATTCGACTGGAGGCATCTGAACTGCCCCACATCATCGACTCCACCTGACAAACACTATCCTGAAACTGGCTTGAAACTACATTACTCTACACAACTCCGGACCAAGGAACTAAAACAGCACATCTTCTACAATCTGGCCAGAGCTTCAGATGAGAACTTCAATCAAAACTAGAACCCCACTCAGGAACTTCAATGAAGCATCTCCTGCCATACAGAGACTGTCTGATCTACTGAGATTTTGTTACACTAACATTTTTCTTCTCACAGATCTCCATGAGATTATCATCGTCTCATCTCAGCAGGAAGTAGTTTTTAGAATTCCATGCCCCCTGTCCCTACTATTTTTATTTTAGGATAGTTTACACCTCTTAGTGTTAGTATTCAATTATTTTAGAGTTGGGAATGGAAGGAGGTGTTCAGACTCGGGTGTTTCTTTCATATAAGTTTAGGCATGACTAAAGATGTATACGGATGGACGTAAAGCCATATACAGACGTAGGTGGTGAACTATGTCACTAGCCAGGCCCACTTTTGGGCATGGCTAGGGGTGTTACCGGGGAAGGTATAAAATACTGAACAGCGGAAGTCTTGCTCTCTTTTTCCGGCTTTCGGCTTCCAATTCGGTGGCAGAAAACTACTCTGCTCATCTGGGTTACTTGTTTGGTATCTTGTGAGTAATTTCTACAATAAATACTTAGTTTTACTTTCAGTAAGTGTGCCGTTTATGGTTACAGCATCAACATACTGTAGATTGCCATGTGGCACACATATTTTGTATGTCAGCTACTGAGTTTTCTTCTTTAAAAAACGATATTTTTGGTTTTTGCTATTAAAGACACAAGTAAGTCTTATGGGGTATTTGTACGTTGTGTGAAGATATTTTGCTGTAATTTGCTGAACATTAGAGAAAAAAGTCTGAGGTATGAATTACTGCATGTAAGATACCAATGGGCTATGAAAGAAATCTCACAGGAAGTAGAATGTAGGAAAAATAGAGCGAGGAGTTTTAGAAACAACTGCGGAGTCCAAATTTCCTCATAAAGCATACTCAGATTCTTGTCAGTATCAGAGTGCAGAAAAAAAACTGCCAAAGGTGGGGGCCTGGTCCCTATGTACATGTTTTGCAGTATTGAGGCTTGCCCTCCGGGTGGCACTCATAGCAGAGGGAACAGGTGTTATCTCTGACACTGCTGACAGCTCTTTCCTCATAGTGGGTTGCCTTACCCAGCCTTGAAAAGAGATACAAATTTAAGTTCACTTTTGATATGTGTCTATTTCTACTCTTGCTTAGGTATTATGTTTATACAGCTCATTAAAAATGTAATATGTAATAAAACACAGATTATAGATTGTCACATATAATAGACAAAACAAATAGTTATGTTAGTTATGTTTTGTAGTTATACAGAGATATATTTCAGATGGATATGTATTCCTCAAAACCTTCCAAAGACCTACAGGATATGGCAATTAAAATGGCTTATTATGGTTTTTAATAACAATGAGACAGAAATGATCCTGGAAATAGCAATTACATTAGAGATGAAGATGGTCATTAAAGAAACTTGTTACGGAGTTTGTCTTCAGAGTGGCATGGATAGCAACTTCCTTGAATTGCTTAACAGCATGCTGTTCAGACAAGAAGATTACAAGAAAGTGGCTGCTGAACTTGCCAAGGGACAGGAATATCCTTCAAGGTTTGTGTTTCATAAAAAAGTGCGACAGATATTCTGTACCTTTAGGTTAAGAGGTTTACCCCAACATTACAAAGGAACTTTGCATGACTCTCCAGTCATTGAGATGTCTGTGTCAATCTAGAGTTTGTATATTATTCTTCTAGGGTCGTTGAAGTAGTTCAATACCAATAGTTACGGTTTTCTTTAGTTGTGATAAAAGATATGTTACATAGAAATCTTTAGATTCACAAAGATAGGACAGATAATAGAATATTTTCTTTAAATTTTGCCAAATGTTAGTGGAGTTAATATCATTATTTATAGTTCATTCTATTTTTGTATTTTATTTTTTTATTTTTAAATTTAAATTTAAATTAGAATAAAGGTTGCTTCACATGTCAATTCCAGGTTTCCCCCCTTCTCCCTCCCCTCCTCCAGTGCCCTCCCACCAAACCCTCCAATATACCCTCATTACCCCAGGGAGGGTGAAGCCCTCCATGCAGTTGTCCATAGTCTGTCATTACATCCTGTGCAGGGCCTAGACCCTCCCCCAAGAGTTCAGGATGAGAGTGCACCTCTCATTTTTGGATGGGAGTCCAAAGCCCATTTGTATACCCGGGATAAAGAGTGATCTACTATCAGAGGCTCAATAGATTACCTAGGCCTCCTAACAGACACCCACATTCAGGGAGTCTTGATCAGTCTCCTGCTGGATTCCCAGGCATCAGCCTGGGATTCAAGAGCTAACCCTTGCCAGGTCAGCTATTTTGGGGGGTTAAACCAGCCCAGTCTTAATGCCTTTGGTCATCATTCCTACCTCTCTTTCAATGGATTTCTTGAGTTCAGCTCACAGCTTAGCCATGGGAGACTGCCTCTTCCTCCATCAGTCACTGAATGAAGGTTCTGTTTTCCAGACGCTCTGGCCATGGGATTGCAGGCTGGCACTCCACAGATTTATGTCTGAAATCCATATATGAGAGAGTACATGACATGTTTCTCTTTTTGTGAAAGGGTTACCTTGCTCAGGATGTTTGATTCTAGTGCCATGCATTTGCCTGCATATTTCAGGATTCCATTTTTTTCTGCTTAATAGTACTCCATTGTGTAAATGTACCACATTTTCTCTATCCACTCTTCGTTTGAGGGGCATCTGGATTGCTTCCAAGTTCTGGCTATTACAAATAATGCTACTATGAACATAATGGAACAGACATCCTTGTTGTATGAATGGTAATCTTTTGGATGTATTTTATTAATGTTTCTTTTACAAACATGGATGCCTTTGTATTTGGGGCATGCATGTTCAGAATTGAAACTTCATTTGGTTGGATTTCTCCTGTGATAAGTATGTAATGATATCCTTCATTAGTTTTGATTGATTTTATTTTAAAGTCTAATTTGTTAGATATTATGATTGCTACCCCACTTGTTTCTTGGGTCCATTTGATTGGAAAATCTTTTCCCAATCTTTAACTCTCAGGTAATATCTGTCTTTGAGGGTGAGGTGTGTTTCTTGTATGCAGCAGAAAGATGGGTTCTGCCTTTGAATCCATTATGTTAGCCTGTGTCTTTTTATGGGTGAGTTAAGGCCATTAATATTGAGGGGTATTAATGACCATTGATTGCTCACTCTTCTTTCATTTGGAATGGTTGTTGGTGGTACTATTATGTGTGGAATTAAACCCCCTTTTTTTGGCTGTTGGTAAAGCGGGATTATCTAATGCCTATGTTTTTCTGGTTATAGTTAACTTCCTTGGGTTGGAGGTTTTGTTCCAGAACTTTCTGTTGGCCTCCGTTAGTGGATATATATTGCTTGAATCGAGTTTTGTCATGCTATATCTTATTTTGTGGTCCACTCTATTTGGTGTTCTGTAAACTTCTTCTACCTTCATTGGCATATCTTTCTTTAGGTTGGCAAAGATTTCTTCTATGATTTCTGCGCCTTTGTAGTGGTTTTCGTCACCTTCTTCTATACCTATTATTCTTAGGTTTGATCTTTTCATGGTGTCTCATATTTCCTGGATATTTTATGTTAGGGATTTGTTGAACTTAAGGTTTTATTTGGTTGATGAATCAATTTCTCTTAGTGTATCTTCAACACCAGAGATTCTCTCTGCCATCTCTTGTATTCTGTTGGTAATGCCTGTATTTTTAGTACCTGACCATTTGCCCAGCTTTTCTGATTGTGTTTTTTTTATTGTCTCTATTTCAGTTTTTAACCCTTGAAATGTGTCTTGCAATTTTTGGTTCATATTTTCATCCATTTGTTGCATTTCATGAATTTTTTGGTTTGTTTTTTCTTCCATTTCTTGCATTTTTGGTTTGTTTATTCTTCCATTCCTTGCATGCTTTTTTGGTTTGCTTTTTCTTCCATTTCTTGCATTTTTTGTTTGTTTTTTTCTTCCATTTCTTTGAGGGATTTTATGGCCTCTATCATTTTCATGAAGTTGTTTTTAAGGTCATTCACTTCTGCTTCATTTGCAATGGAATGTTGGGTTCTTGCTGGTGTGGAGTCTCTAGAATCTGGAGGTGTCATATTTGTTTTTCTGTTGCTGGGTGTGTTTTTGTATTGTCTCTTTCCCATCTTTTCTTCTAGTGGGTGCATAAACAGCCCCTTACTGGTCTGGTGGTTAGGCGACCAAAGTTCCCATTCGGGGTGCATGGAACTTCAATACTCTGGTATTTCTTCTCTTTCTTGTTTCATGGGTGGAGAAGAAGCCCAGGAATCTAGGGTGCATAGTCTCCCACCTGATCCCCTAGTCCCTTTGGTGGAATAGCCTTGGGATCTGGGGTGCATGGCTCCTGCTTCTATTGGAGGCTTTGTGGCAGTCCCCAGGCACTGGTCCCCTGGACCTGCTGGTCCATTGTTCTTGTTGGTGGAAGAGAACACCTGGGATCTGGGGTGCTTTGCTTCTTCCAGGATGGGAGGCTCTGTGGGAGTCCTCAGGCACTGGGAGGCACACCCAGATGTGGGGCCTTTTTACCTGGCCCTGCTGGTCCCCTGGTCTTGTTGGTGGAAGAGAAGACCTGGAATCTGGGGTTTTGGGCTCCCACAGGGATGGGAAGCTCTGTAGCAGTCCCTAGGCAATCCCCAGGCACTGGAAAGCAGGCCTAGATGCAGGGCCTGGTTTACCTGGTCCAACTGATCCTGCTGGACCTGCTTTTTCTGCAGGTCTGTTGTACATTGCCCTACATCCTGGATACTGATTGATTCTAATACATTTACCATATACCTTGAGATTATCCATAAATTAGGTCATAGCTTAAAGCAATAGTTTATTTCCTCCTTTTCATTACTTATAGTTCTTACTATTATTATTATCTGTAATAATAATCTACTGAAAGTTTTTATATTATATATCCATATTTGTGTACATTTATTCTTTCAACATAAAGTATGAGTGATGTCAGTTGTAACATACATATAAATGCAGTTTATCACGCCAAGTTGGTTCATGTCAGTTCACGTTTTTTTATATGTCTTAAATTGTTAAAGTACTTTGGATTTTAGAGCAATTGTTTTCAATTGATAAGTTTTTAATGATATCTGAATAATATCTTTAACTTATATTATAAAGAGAATTATACATTTTAGTATTGTATTATTTTTAATTATTACTGTCTATTTTTATGATAATTGAAATGTCTTTAGCCAGCTTCATTATGGTAAGCAAGTCTCTGGTAGGACTTGCTCTTCTATCCCATTTCCTATGCCTTGCTAAAAACCCTTTGAGCTAAGCATGTAAGACCTTTCTTTATTTGATCACTTCCTCCTCCTGAGGTTGACTACCAAAGTCCAGCAATCAAAAGCTCCCTTTGGTTCACCTGAGTAACATGCTGAATTATACACCTCATCCTAACATAGTGTTTCCCAATTTACCTTTACAAACTACTATTTGCCTATGTGCTACACCTCTGTCCCATCTATCCAGAGGCAGTCTACACCTTTGCCTCCTTTCCATTCTCCCCTTTCCCTTCTCCCTTGTCTTCTCTCTTGTTTTTCAATACATCCTAGAATATTCTAAAACAGACCTCCCTTTTCTTTTCTTCTTAAATATTGCACCTGCAATGGCATTTGCTTCCTGCATTAAAGCAGTCACTTTAAATATTGTTCTTTGCTAAATAAAGTATCACTCTGTAGAAAAAGGTGTTTGTGTGTGGCTTGTGCCAAATCAGGGTTCCCACATTGTTCTTTCTCCTTTTTTGATCTTTAGCTTTTCAAATGTATTTCATTTTTTTTCTAAAGAGTGATATATATCATGGGAATTTTGATAGGTATTATATTGTTGCTGAATATAACTTTTGGTAGTATGCACATTTGGACAATATTAACTCTAGCAAGGAACACAGATATTTTTCCATCTAGTGTCTTTTGTAATTTCCTTGTTCAATACTTTGAAATTTTTGTTGAAGAGGTCCTTTATTTTGGTTAGATATATTCTTGAATAATTTTTAAGGGAAGCTATTATAACTGGAATCTTTTCCCTAATTTCTTTCCCTGGGAATAAACTGTTACTAAAATAAAATAAGAATGATTTGCTTTTCCTTATTCAACATGTTTTGGGACATAATATCATGGATATAATAACAAGAGGTAATTAAAATATTCAGCTTATGGTTTACATGACAAGGAGTTTCTTGTGGGGATGGTTTAGGGAATGAGAGGAAGAGTAGTCTGTTGGAGGTATGATAGAGACCACATAGCAGGAAGATGTAAGAATGAGGTTGGGAGAAAGGGAAACGTGTAACCAGATCCAGTTAGATCTACACAAGCTGGTGCTACAACAGAAATTAGTTGCTCAATTTTGGGGATACAGATTGTTTTCAAGATTACTTAGACAAGTAATGGATAAAAGTATCCAATCTAGGATCTGGAAAGACTCAGTATTTATGAGCACTTATTGTTCTTACAGAGGACTTCTTTTTGGTCCCAAGCACCTATTTCATGATAGTCACTATATGTAATGCTCTAGGGGAATCCAATGCCTATGAGCTCTATGGACAACTGTACTCGAGGCTGCATTCCCACACAATGATTCCCACCCATGTACACACAGATGTAAACAAAGCACGTCTTTAAAAAATCCAATCTAAATCTTGTATATAATATTACCTCATGATAATAGACTATTGGCCATTGCATTAAAAAAGACTCAATATACATTGATCCTACCTATCCAAGAGCATGGGAGATCTTTCCATTTTCTGAGGGCTTCTTTAATTTCTTTCTTTAAAGATTCAAAGTTCTTATGATACAGGTATTTCACTTGTTTGGTTAGGGTTACCCCAAGGTATTTTATGTTGTTCGTGGCAATTGTAAAGGGTGATGTTTCTCTGATTTCTCTTTCAGCCCTTTTATCATCTGTATATAGTAGGGCTACTGATTTTCTTGAGTTGATCTTGTAGCCTGCCACTTTGCTGAAGGTGTTAATCAGCTGTAAGAGTTCCCTGGTAGAGTTCTTTGGGTCATTGATGTAAACTATCATATCGTCTGCAAACAGTAAAAGTTTGACCTCTTCCTTCCCAATTTGTATCCCCTTGATCCCCCTTTGTTGTCGTATGGCAATAGCTAGAACTTCAAGTACCAATGTTGAAAAGGTATGGAGAGAGTGGACAGCCTTGTTTTGTTCCTGATTTTAGAGGAATTGCATTGAGTTTCCATCCATTTAGTTTGATGTTGGCTGTTGGTTTACTGTATATAGCTTTTATTATGTTTAAATATGTCCCTGTTATCCCAGATCTCTCCAAGACCTTTATCATGAAGGGATGTTGGATTTTGTCAAAGGCTTTTTCAGCATCTAGTGAGATGATCATGTGATTTTTGTTTTTCAGCTTGTTTATATGGTGGATTACGTTGATGGATTTTCGTATGTTGAACCATCCCTGCATCCCTGGGATGAAACCTACTTGATCGTGGTGAATGATTGTTTTGATGTGTTCTTAGATCCGATTTGCTAGTATTTTATTGAGTATTTTTGCATCAATGTTCATGAGGGATATTGGTCTGAAGTTCTCTTTCTTAGTTGTATCTTTGTGTGGTTTTGGGATCAAGGTTATTGAAGCCTCATAGAAAGAGTTTGGCAAAGACCCTTCTGCTTCTATTGTGTGGAACACTTTGAGAAGAATTGGTATAAGCTGTTCTTTGAATTTCTGGTAGTAAAAATGGCAATCCTGCCAAAAGCAATCTACAGATTCAATGCAATCCCCATTAAAATCCCAGCACAATTCTTCACAGACCTTGAAAGAACAATAATCAATTTTGTATGGAAAAATAAAAGACCCAGGATAGCCAAAACAACCCTGTTCAACAAGGCAATGTCCGGAGGCATCACCATCCCTGACCTCAAGCTCTATTATAGAGCTATAGTCCTGAAAACAGCTTGGTATTGGCACAAAAATATACAGGTAAACCAATGGAATCTAATTGAAAATCCGGGTATTAACCCACACACGTACGAACATCTGATCTTTGACAAAGAAGCTAAAAATATACAATGGAATAAAGAAAGCATCTTCAACAAATGGTGCTGGCATAATTGGAGACTGGCATGTAGAAGAATGCAGATCGATCCATGTCTATCGCCATGCACAAAACTTAAGTCCAAATGGATCAAAGACCTCAACATAAATCCAGCCACACTGAACCTCTTAGAAGAGAAAGTGGGTGGTACCCTTGAACGAATTGGTACAGGAGACAGCTTCCTGAACATAACACCAGTAGCACAGACAGTGAGATCAACAATTAATAAATGGGACCTACTGAAACTGAGAAGCTTCTGTAAAGCAAAGGACACAGTCAGCAAGACAAAAAGGCAGCCCACAGAATGGGAAAAAATATTCACTAATCCCACATCTGACAGAGGGTTGATCTCCAAAATTTACAAAGAACTCAAGAAGCAAGTCTCCAAAACACCAAAGGACCATATTAAAAAGTGGGCTGCAGAACTAAATAGAGAGTTTTCAATAGAGGAGTCTAAAATGGCTGAGAGGCACTTGAGAAAGTGCTCAACATCCTTAGCCATCCGGGAAATGCAAATCAATACAACTCTCAGATACCATCTCACTCCTGTCAGAATGGCTAAAATCAAAAACACCAATGACAATTTATGCTGGAGAGGATGTGGTGAAAGGGGGACACTCCTCCATTGCTGGTGGGAGTGCCAACTGTTTCTGCCACTTTGGAAATCAGTATGGAGATTCCTCAGAAAAATGGGAATAAGACCCACAAGACCCAGCAACTCCACACTTAGGCATATATCCAAAATATGCCCATTCATACAACAAAGATGTCTGTTCCACTATGTTCAGAGCAGCTTTATTTGTAATTGCCAGAACTTGGAAGCAACCTAGATGTCCCTCACCTGAAGAGTGGATAGAGAAAATGTGGTACATCTACACAATGGAGTACTATTCAGCAGAAAAAAATAATGGAATCATGAGATTCGCAGGCAAATGGACGACACTAGAAGAAACCATCCTGAGTGAGGTAACCCAGTCACAAAAAGAGAAACATGGCATGTACTCTCTCATATATGGATTTTAGACATAGATCTGGGGAGTGCCAGCCTTCAATCCTATGGCCAGAGAGTCTGGGAAAGAGAAACTTTATTTAGTGACTGATCGAAGAAGAGGCAGACTCCCTTGGTTAAGTACTGAGCTGAACTCAAGAAAGCCAGTAACAGAGAGGGAGGACTTATGATCAAAGGGATTAAGACTGGGCAGGTTTAACCCCCAGAAACAGCTGACCAGACAAAGGTTAACTCTTGAATCCCAGGCATCATCCTGGGAAGCCAGCATGGGACTGATCAAGACCCCCTGAATCTGGGTGTCAGTGAGGAGGCCTAGGGAATCTATTGAGCCTTGGGCAGCAGATCAGTACCCATCCCAAGTATACACACGGACTTTGGACTCCCATAGAACAATGTGAGGTGCACTCTCACCCGAACTCTTGGGGAAGGGTCTAGGCCCTGCCCTATATGAAATGACAGACTATGCACACCCCCATGGAGGGCCTCACCCTCCCTGGGGAAATGAGGGGATAACGGGGGGGGAGGGCTCAGGAGGAAGGGAGGGAATGGGAGAGGGACCTGGAACTGACTTGTGAAGCAACCTTGTTTCTTATCCAAATTTAAACTGGAAAATACAATAAAAAAAAAAAAGAGTCTAAATGATGGAGCAGGAGGTCATGACAGCCTTCCTACCCTCCTGCCAGCTGAGGATCTGTTCTCAGAGAGTCAAATGATCTCTCCAGTACTAGAATCACGTGACCCCACCTCCTCCCACCCCCCCCCCACAAAAAGACTCAGTATAAACTACTTTCTACCAAATGTCAGCTCTAGTTTATCACATATGCAGGTCATTCCCTTCCACTAGAAAATTAAAAACAGGGGCATCTGAAGACTAAACTTGTTCCAGTATAGTGAACCCAGATGTCTGCCTGTCTGTACTCTTTTTTTCACTACCTTCATTCTAAACATTGTTCATGATCTTTCAAAACACAGTTGGAGTTGAAGGTGATTGACGTCACTATTATGCTTGACCTGTTTCTATAGTGTAGTTCTCAATAGAGATTATTCATTTATGATAAAATATTCTTACATAACAAACTTGCTTTGTGTAACTGTCCCACATCCCCGCAATTCATAATTTTCTCCTTTATACAAATATCAGTATGCTTCATAAAGTCCCTCTGATCGTATTTATTCCAAGTTACTGTTTCTTTGCGACAATCAGTCACTACTTTAGAAAAGTAACAAAATACTATCTATGTTCAAATTTATAGCATTTGCATTTCTACATTGCCTCTGCGTCACATTGAACATAAAATAAAATCTTTTATCTGTCTTAAATATATTGCAAAGATCAATCTGCCAATTAGACTCTAATACTAAATTTTGAATTTAAGTAATATTGGGAGACTGGCTTTGAAATTACAACCAGAAGAGTAAGGATATGGCTCCTGTAACATCTGTTGTATGTCAGAATAAAGGCTAGATCATTTAAAGTATAGGAAGAACATCATCTACTCTTCCCACATGAGATATCTCGGATAGAAGTGTTCAGTGGGTAGTCAAATGTACAGTTCAATTACTGTGTGCCATTTTTTTTCTGTCTTTTAGCACAAGGTCTCATAATATGACACAGAGCAGCCTTGGGCTTGTGATCTTTCTTCATCAGACCTGGTATTTGAAGTAGGAATACCACACCAGACCCCAAACCTGATTTTCTAAAAGACAAGCTATTTTCTAATACCTTGGTTCCAAACAGTGAATTCTACTGTATTTTGTTAGCAAGGAAATGCAGAATGTCCCTCCAACAACCCCATCCATCACTGATATTATGACTATCTGAACTATAAATTGTGAGTGGCAATGCTGCTTACTCTGCAACCCAAAACAGCCAGAAAATCTTGTCTTGCTTTGAAAAGTATACAAAGTTGCCAACATTTTCGGTCACTTAGAGGATAAATATGAATGCTACAAATGCTTTGCTTTCAAAAATCCCAGCAAAGTCATTTTCTAAGTTTCATCTTTGTAGTAGTATAGTGTGAAATGGAAAAAAATGTTGTTCACTCTGGAGGGAATAGATCACCTTTCTTAACAATAAGAAAACTCATCAACTTGTCAAGTGCCTAAGTTTTTATTGAAAGACATCTAGCATTATTCTATCATTTTACAACAACCAGGAATACACCTGCACACACAAACATACACATACACACAGACACACACACACACACACACACACACACATCTCAAAGTTGCATCATATGATTAAATAATTAGAGTAATGGAGGTGGAAGTTGCCTGTCTTGGTGCTGCTTTGTTCCAAATACTCAGCTGCTTCTTCCCAAATTACCACACAGAAGCTGGTTGACCAATAGCAATGTTTATTATTGACTAGTTCTTACATTTTAAGTTAACCGATGCTCCTTATTTACACTCTGACATGTAGTGATGCCTTTTCTCATTAACATGTGCCCATCTTGCTCTCTCTGAGTCGGGCTGGTGACTCTTACCTCAGCCCTTCTCGATATCATCATCCTTAGTTTGGTTGCCCGATTCAGCATTTTATTAAACCAATTCAAGTGACAAATCTTTACAGTATATAATCGTATTAATCCACAACAGAATAATAATTTGTGGAATCCCTGTATTATATACATTGAGTTCTCAATTATACCAGGTGAACTTTTATTCCAGGTAGTAAATTATTATGAATTGCTCTTGTAGCTAGCATGTTGTGATGTGTCCTGCTCCTTAGACAAAAAGTTGGAGTATTTAGTGTCCCAATAACTGGTTTTTTGATTCTTCTGTTTGCTTCTTGAGACTGGGTTTCTCTGTGTAGCTTTGGAGCATATCCTGGTACTTGCCCTGTAGACCAGGCTGGTCTCAAACTCACAGAGATCTGCCTCCCTCTGCCACTGAATGCTAGAATTAAAGGCATGCGTCACCAATGAGCAGCTTAGTGTCCCAATAATTGGAAATTCATTCCCAAGAGAGTTTTTTTTCTCAAGTGATGAGCTAACCTTACAAACCTGCATTTGTAGATGAATAATTGTAGACAGTACATGGTTTTGAAATACAAAACATTCCTTATGATGGAGAATGTCTACCTGATTTAAAAATCACTATTCTTGTATGAGACAATTCTTTAATATTACATTAGTTGATATAATACTTTAAATTATGGTTTGAGGGTAATTTATATTTTTATTTTAATAAGGAATGAGGAATCCAAATCTTTCAACATGAAAAATTTTAAACAGGCATAGTCTAACTGTTGTGTCAATATGGTGATAAGTCATTGTTCTTTCAGTTGGGTTTTTTTATTTCATTTTATTTTATTTTTTTTTGGTTTTTATGAGACAGGGTTTCTCTGTATTGTTTTGGAGGCTGTCGGTCCAGCCCAGCCTCGAACTTACAGCGATCTGCCTGCCTCTGCTTCCCGAGTGCTGGGATTAAAGGCATGCGCCACCACCACCCGGCTCAGTTGGGTTTATTATATTTATTATAACAAAACAAATGTGAAGAGAAAATAAGCATGACATGAAAATTGGGGATAATTAAATATAACATGATAAAACAAATCTAAAAATACTGTTTATTATTATTATGTCATTCAATGAGTTTATTTGGACACAGAAATGATGGGCACCTTTAAAATATACAAATTTTAATTGTAGTAAATCTCCAGTAAGCTTCAAATACCATAGTGTAATTACAGGTACTGGGTGTGAATGGTTGCACTCACTGAAAAATCTGTAAGTGGCCAGCCAATCCTCATTTGTCCACAATTTCTATGTGTTTTTTTGAATATTTCACTTACAGATAATTTTCATTCTTTCTACATTATATTTTGTCTGAGTATGTAATTAAGTTTTCATGATGTGATCATAAAAATCTTCTCTTCTTATATGCAAATACACATACCTATTTCAAACCAAGATAGTTTGATTTTTTATTGTCAGCTGTACAAAACTTGGTTATTCATTGCTACCAAAACAAAATTCAAAGTGTACTTGCTTTAGTTCAGAAAAAGGGCTCAGCTGTGGAAGTGACATGGTGTGCAAGCTACATGACCTAAGTTCAGTCCTCAGAATCCTTGAGAAAGAAAGAAATGATTCACTTAAAAGGGTTGTCCTCACTCCATATTTTTGCCACAGCATGAGCATACACACACCCTCATGCATACACCCATGCCAACATGCATGTACTCACACAATCACACTGTAGTAGTCATCTGATAGTAACTAACTTGATCCTTGTAAAAGAGGAAGACTTGACAAAAATGTATGTTACTTTATTTCAGTAGATTATGTTGGTTTTCTTTAATAGCTACAAAATTCAAAAGCCATCTTTATATTTCAGACAATGGAAGACATTAATATTTTCAGGAATTAGGGCAAACATATTTTGCTTCACATAATACATTTTCCCTCTTGTATATTTATGAGCCCCTTGGAACATTAGTACAGATAAGTTGAGGGTATATAAAGTAATTACAACTAGGGGTTAACAGGGGGTTGATAAAACAATGAAAACATATTAACAACCAGCCATTTTGATAAATGCTTACCAAAATTAATTATCTAAATTATTATGCTAATGTCACCCATATATTGACCATAGTTTTAAATTGAGTGAAATATATATATAATTTACATTTATATTAAAATATTAAAGGTACATATTTTAATAAATCGTATTTATCTTTTATTCATTACATTAACAGGTGCATCATCAAAACAGTTTTGATAGATAACATCAAATGTAATTTGAGATCTGAAACATACAGTCAGTGACTGGCTTAGTGGAAGAGTTATTAATTTGCAGAAGAAGATAGGGGATTAAGAATCCCACAATTTCTCAGGTTATTAAATAAAAATGATAATTAATATGAAAGAACAGCAGAGAAAGACTTCTTGGCCTGCCTTATTTAATTACAAATATTTAATGTGTTTCTTTTTCATTTTTGTGGTTGGCACTGGAAATACACACTGAATAAAATAGGTAACTGCTCTGTTGTGGCATTTACTAGAAAGCTATTTCTTTGACTCTTAGTTAAACTCTGTTTATTCCTTAATTGCCTTTTTCTATTGCAACTTCCCCTACAAGCCACTTTGAATATTGACCTCACTGCATTTTCTAATTTTACTTGCTAAAATGTGTGACATAAATGTATGTCATCCTAGTATCTGATGACTATAAATTTTACATAGTAAAACTTCTCTTGTGTTTATTGAGATATATTAACTATATTAAATATATAAACTATGTATATTTGTTTAACATTTAAATACAATTGCAATAATCCTTTTTATTTTTGCTACATTTTCTCTCAAACGATTATGCTGCTATTTTCAGTATTTGTATTGTTTCCAGACTTTTGTGCACATACATTACCCTGTTTTGAAAATTGCAAATGGAGGGAAAATTCACACAGAATTCAAATTTGTTATTGAAGGAGAAATTTTATATATAAACTTAGAATAAAATATACTGTTTGTTTTACTGACTCGATATATTCTGCACAGGTAGTATTCATAGTATGTAGAGGGTAGGATCAGCAACATGATTTTGTGAACAAATTTTTTTTGTTTTTTTGAGACTGGGTTTCTCTGTGTAGCTTTGGAGCCTATCCTGTCACTTACTCTCTAGACCAGGCTAGCCTCGAACTCACAAAGATCCACCTGCTTCTGGCCCCTAGTTCTGGGATTAAAGGCATGTGCCAACAATGCCTGATTGTGAACAAATATTTTAATCTAAGAAAAAAGTAGATTTTGAGAAAAACAGAGACAAAGATGTAAACAGTAATGATCACATACAGGATTAGCCGATGACTGTTGGGGGTTATAAAAAATAGCTTAATCTCTAAAGGAACAAATAGACATTTTAACATATAACCTGTTAAAGTTGAAAAGACATTTTCATTGGCTATTTCTCTGCACAATTTTCAATATCACAAAATATCTCTTTATATATTTAATTTTCATCTATGCTTCTTGTTATTGAATCTTTGAATGCCTACACTTTTATTTTTGTTACATGTGCACAATAAGGAAAAAGTATGTGTCAATTTTGAAACCTGATAAACTAATGTCTTCTTAAATTCCCTACACTTGTGATCTACATAAGCACAGAAATAACTCACGCTCATCTAAGCGCATGATCACTGCTCATGTCAAATTTGCCATTCACTTCTACATCAGTGTTCATTACTGGTCCCCATATTATGGATGGTATTATGTCACGTTGTCTTTCTTATTTGAACTGTTTCAATTATCAGTGCAGTTGGGAGTATTTACATCTCTAAATGTATGATGAGTCATTCCACCATTTCATGATTCCCAGTTTTCCTATAATAAAATGAAAGCTTATGTAGTAAAAAAAAAAAAAAGCCTCTCTGTGTGCATAGGATTGTCTTGTGTCTGCGACAAATTTTCTGTATTCTGCTCTCATGTAAATATTCATTGTTGTTTTTATCTTACAGATTTTCTTGCCCTCTGGTGCTCTCCTTGGCTTAAGCAATTGCTCTGAGTATTGGCTCTTATGGACAGTCATTGTTCATTTCTTCCTTTCACTTTTAGTAAAATATTATGTGGTCTCCAAGAATTCAGATATTTTTAAATTGCCAGATTATTATTATATCTACTGTTCCCACTTTCTCATTCTATTTATAGTTTCATAAATGGAATAAATGAGTAAATTGTCTTTATTTACATATTTATTTCCTATTACACACATACCCTTGAGGACCAGCATATTGATATGCTTTTTCTTTGTTCATTTCATGGAAGATAGAAATGTTTATTAAATAATTGAATAATTAATTTGATACAATATAAGAAACTTGAGAAAATAAAATATTAAGATGGCTATCATGTTGGTTATTGCCCCTCAGTTGCCATAGTTTCAAGTCTTTGATGCATCTTCAGTTACTTGTCATGATTTAACAAGCTATATTCATAATTACCTTACTTAATATATATATACTTGAGTATATGATTTCCTATTTTTGCCCAAAAAGCATTTTTAGCATTATATGACCATTGAGTTTACTTGAGATTACATAAAATAATTTACATGATATGTCAATATTTCCTCTTTATACAGACTTTAAGCAGTTTATATGTTTTATGTGTGGGTGATGTATACAAACATACACACATACCTATTTTGGTTTGATACATTACATTACATTTAAAATAACCAAAATGTTGTAATACCTTTGTTTGATTGAAGCCAATAACTTTTTATTGGCTTTGGAACATATTCCAATCAAAAAGAAAATATCCCTAGTACTGGAAACCTAGCAAAAAACCCATTGATGAAGCAGTTATATCTCTTGGGATATACTTTTGTGTGTCACTTTTGATGGGACTTTCCATCAGGCATGTTGTCAAATTAGTTTCTAAATAGTTATGATGATGCTTATATATCATTGCTATTTCTAGGTTTCATAAGAACAATGTCTTTTACTGCGGTGAATTTGGTAAAGGTAGAAATTCATGGTGGAAAAAATACATCAGAATATGTAATAGGGTATTTATATCTATAATGCCCTGATCTGGGAACACTGTGTTCAAGGGGGCAAAAAGAATGTAAGATGCATTCTGAAAACATTGTCTTCTGGAGATATCATAGCTGATATAGAGACAATCTCACAGCAGCAGTAGTTACATGAAAAAGACATGATCATGATGGGGACATCAAAATTACATCATGCAAAGAAGAGGTTAATGTGGCTCACACTTTCCTGAAGGTCTAGAGTCTAATTAAGAGTTACTGGAAAATGGTGAGTCATATTGCTCAGGGATTTGGTTACTGCTAAGATATTCTCCTACATGTGAATCACCTTCATGCATGCAATCATGTTTAAACATACTGAGTCACAAACAATGAGAAAAACCAAGGAGGAACTTGCTACTGGAAAACTGCTAAAAGCAACAGGCATAGGAATGAGTGGTTAATAGCAGACATAATGAATCAGTTTTTACCATATACGTATTTAAAATTGCAAAAAGATGATGTACAAAATGAAAAAATACTGCCTAATTAGTTAACTCTTTCACCAAGATAGTCTTCTAAATATTGGATATGAATTTATTACAATTCATTATTTTCTTTGTGAAAACACAATCAGAAATCAATTTAGATTGGGATAAAGAAAATTACTATTGGAAACCATGAAATTTAAAAGGCTGGAGTATCTATGAAGTATGTTCTCCAAATTAATTTAATGTGAATAAATATAAAGAGATTAGAGTACACAATTGCATATTTCTTTGTATTGTCTTCTGAAATAATTTTTATGAATCTTGATGTTTTTGTCTGTATTTTTCTAAGCCAAAGTGAAAAACTCCATTATAGCCCTAACATAATTCTATTATTCAATATTTTTTACTCTATAACTGCTACTACTACTACTAATAATAATAATGAAAATAGGCAATACAATTAATTATCATTGACCTTATGGGACATGTAAACATCAAGCAGCATCACCATTCTCATTATAAAATTTCTGGAAATAAATACCTTCTTACATGTGGGTTTTTTATGAACTGTTAAGTGACCTTGCCAAAAACTATAATTTTCTCTTTTTCTTCAGCAGCTTCCAATTATATATCTGGGCATTTTAAGGATATTCATATGAGACTCTATCTGCATAATCAATGAAATAAGTTTTCAATTTTAATGATATTGATCTATATGAAAGCAACAAAAATTATTAGAGAATCATTCTTCGTTGGTCCAAACCTTAAGTAATCCTCTCATTTTTGTTTTTGAAACTATATGCAGTATACACATTATACTTATTGATGTCAATAATATTCAGCATTACAATTAATAGAGAATAGTTCATTTTAGTATTGGTTTTAAACTTTACCATTTTACTGTATTGAGCATTACCATGTTACTGTAAGGCAAGAAATTGTTTTAAGATTGTAGGTAAGAGATTATTTAATACCTCCATTCTTTGCTAAACATTTTAGTTATGCAACTCTGAAATCATTAAGAAGAACATGGAAATTTTATTTGATAATTTAATCATAGAAAAAACTGTTCATATGGAAAATTGACTACTTTTCTTTGCTTATTATTTGTTATTCAAGTTAAACCTCACTAGTTCATAATGCACTCACACATTCATAACTGAGTTTGCAGTTTTTAGCAAATTTGTTTCTTTCCATGAATGACTGAAAATATTTTCTTAACCATCCAGACTGCAAACCATTGGTAACTGACAAAGAAATCATTTATTATTGCAAACAATGGGTTAAATTTCATATATATTTATTCATCTGAATTTTACTGAATGATTAAAATGCATACTCATTTTTCATTGGATAGAATTGGCCTAGGCACTGCCAGTTCTGTATAGGGGAATCTGAGATCTGACTAGAACTTTTTTGGGAACCCTGGGGCAGTAGCCAGTGATAGCATGTGGATTCCTACAAGGAAACCTCAACTTCTGCTCCAAAAGTGTATCAATTGCTTTGATGATGCTTTGCACAAGCTACTAAAAATGTTCTCCTTCACTCTACATCAGCTAATGTCAGAGACTCAAAATACAATGCTGGCAATATGCATTCTCAGCCACATCTATAGCAGTGCTTAATTAATCATTGTAAAATATTTCCTTGGCAAGCTAACACATGAAATGGAGCATCAAAATCAAAAAGAAAAAAAACTTTTGCTCCATCTATATGAGTTAAATTACTGACTACAGAATCATCTACACACATCTTTTAAGAGAATGAAATGTCAGTATATTTATCACTTAAAATGAGTATCACAGTAATTAGTTAATTGTATAATCATCATTTTATATTGATCAATAGAAATAAGCATTTTGAAACTTCAGCATGTTTATACTGATGATTAAATAAAAATATTACACAAGTCATGATATTTTCAGTTCCTAGGTAAATAAAAAGGACGAATGTTCCTGATCCATTATTTGATGTTTAGAGAAATATGGAGACTCAGTGGAGAATGAGGGCTGATAAAAACATTGATTTTCAGAACAGTTAAGCTCCACAATTGACATCATTTTCATTATAGTAAACTATTTAATGTATACAAATAAGTAAGTAAGTAAGTCTCATTTTCATTATAGTCAACTATTTAATGTATACAAATAAAGCATTTTTAAATAGTTTGGCAATATAGTTGTCATTGGCAGCATTCTTGTGACTCACTGAGCTCATAAAAGTTTTCCTCAGTTACCTAGCACTGGGGAGGTTTTGTTCTGTTGTGTAAAAAGATAATATGTAAGTCAAAGTTAAACTTTTTTTCAAAATTAAATGCAAGGCAGCATTAACTTTTACTTGTTAACAAGCTTTTAGAAATCTTTCCATAGCTTTATGTCTTAGTTTAATCATTCAGTCACAGATTATTATTTTTAATCTTTTATTATATTGTAAATATAGAATTATAAAATAATATTTTATTATTACTATAAAAATAACAGATTATTTAATGTTAGTAGACATACATAAAATACAATAATTACAGGAAACTATTTCCTTCTATACACAAAATAATTTGCAGATAAGGCAAAATAGATAAAAATAAAACAGAGAACGGTAGAATGCTAAAATCAAAAATAAAATAAAAAGCAAACCCAAAATAAAAACCAGAACAAAACCTGTATTATTTACGAAAATTTTTGAAGCAATTATTTAGGATTATTAAAATTATAAGGCATGGAATTTACAGACGAGGATTGCAACTATGCAAATGTTATTATATTTTAATTTTATTCTTGATTTATATAAATAAATATGTGGAGCATACTAAATTAAAATATTAATATATATTGGCTTGAAAACCACAATTTTTATCATCTATTTAGGTTGAATAGAAAAAACATGATATGAATCTTGGTTCCTCAGTAAAGGACAAAAGAAGACTATTTTTTTGTATTGCTCAGGAAAAGAAAGAGAAACCAGGATACCAACCCAGCCCTCAAACCTTCCACTTACAATCTGTCCTGCCTAGAAGACATGCTGGAGCAATGGTGGCACAAATTTTGTTGGAAAGAACAACAAATATCTGGTTTAACATGACGCTCACACATCAAGTGTGAGTCCATGTCATTCTATGCCTGTGTATCTAGTGTCTTAGAATGGAATTCTATTACTGAGAATCTACCATGACCATGGCAACTCTTATAAAGGAATACATTTACTGGTAGTGTCTCAAGTAGAGTTCAGAGGTTTAGACAATTATCATCATGGTGAAAACAAGGACTCATGCAGAAGAGACATGGCACTAAAGAGGTAGCTGCAGGGTTCTTGCATCTTGACTTACAGGCAACAGAAAATGGTCTGTCTTACTGGGCATGGCTTTACCATATATGCGAACTCAAAAGCCTGACTCCACAGTGGCATCCTTCTTCCAATAAGACCATACTTACTCCAGAAAGCCACACTTCCTAATACTGCCACTCCTTTTGGAAGGCATTTTCTTTCAAACCATCACATCCAAAAAGCAAAGAGAGTTTCTAGCCCAGAAACCTATCGTAGAATCAAATGCAAGTGTCAGCAAACCAAATAAAATGAAACAAAACAAAGCAAGATACAATGAAATGAATCCTAATGATATTCTGCATACTGCTATATTGATGCTTTTTCCGAGAATCCTTAGAGAAGCTTCCTCTGGCAGGAGATGAGAGAAGGTACAGAGATTCACAGCCACACATTTTGGGATAGACAGCTGAGATTGGGGTTCTGTATCAGATTTTTCCTCACAGGTTAGAAAATCCCATGGAAGAGGGACCAGAAAGATTTTATGAGTCAGAAGTGATAGCAGCAACTAAAGCAGCCCTAATGGGGCCTGTGTGGTTCTGCATGTTATAGATGTTAAGTTGGTATTTTTGTGGGACACCTAAGAGTGAGCATGTGTGTCTGTAACAACTTTACTTGCTTCTGAGACTCTTCCTCATACCAGGTTGCCTCATTCAGCATCCATATGAGGACCGTTCCCTTGTTTTATTGTTTTATCCTTTTGTTTGTTGCTCTTGGCCTGTTCTTTTCTGAAGAGAAATGGAGAGAAGGAATGTTGGGAGGAGGTAGTAGGGGTGACGCAAAGGGAAACTGTGATTGGAATATATTTTATGAAAGAACAACCTATTTTCAATATAAAACAAAAAGAAAAATAAAAATTTCCTTTATAGGGCAAAAAGAAAAAAAAAACAAAATAAAGAAAAGGAAATCCTTAAGCCCAGTTTTCCTATAAGTGATTTTTAAAGTAATTTTCTTATTTTAGCATAGGTATTATAACCTTATAAAAGCACATGCTTATTATGTGAATTAAATTTAGAAATAATTCATAAAGCTAAAATACCTAGTCTTGAACACCTGTCAAATCAGTACTCAACAGTTAAGTAAGCCTAAGTGTATTAATTAAGGCTAACTAACTATTGGACTACTGTTACTATGACAATTATGTTTTTTTCTACACAGCAATATTAAGGTGTTACAATTTAAGAATGTTTAATTTTTATTTATGAATGGAACACCAATATTATAAACTTTAGAGTTTTCTCATAAAGTTTAACTTTGTAGTTAATGTTGAATTATTATAGACTATTATTAAGATTATTGAACTTCTTATCAGTGATTCTAGAAATGTAAGAAGTGAATGAAGAGTCACCGCACAAAGAAGTCACATCTTCCATTTGCTACTTTTATCTCTCTAACTTGTTTCTCCTTTGAATATAGACAGATTTTTTAAATCTAGAGTATTTATAATGTGTGATATCTATTAGCAGTTTTGTTCAACATTGACATTGAATGTTTATAAATTCAGACAATATTTATGCCTCAAAATAGCAATGCCATGTATAATGGTTTAATAACTGTATTTCCTTTTCCTGGTTAGGATATATGTTTACTTCTTTCAAGATAAAAACTTAAACACCACATATCTGATTCAGTCAAATGCTCAATGGTGGCTGATGCTCATTAATTTCTTTAGAGATTTTCCCCATTCCTGGCACTGTGAGTACAGAAATATAATCATTTTAAGAACGTCACTGCTCCAAATTAAACTCAAAGTACAGACAAATTGATGGCTTTAAAAGCTTTATTTTAATAACTTATCTTGGTATATTTTGAGTTTATTTGTAAGTTAACATTCACACTTCAGTATTTTACTTACAATGTTAAAATAATGATGTTTTATACAATTGTCTAAATTTGTGTTTACTGATTTAATTAATGAATAAGACAGTTATGTTTTGCCATTTTTGTGGAAAAATTAAAAGGAAAAAGTTTCAATATCTTAATTAATTAAGGAATAAAAATATGGAATGAATTTTGATATTTAGTGAAAGTGCCTGGAATGGAATTTTGGGAGGTAAAATATCTATACTTTCATACCTATCCACATTCCTCCCCCAATGAAAACTACAAAATGTAACTATAAATTATCATCCATTCGTTTCTCCACTGAATAAGTAAAATGGTGTGAACCTGTTCATTCATTTGGGAAATCAAATTGACTGCATAATACCACAGTGATATAGTGGGAAATGCTAGATACTTGGTGTTTATAAAATATATTTAAATTTATGTATGCATTTCTAGAAATACTCATCTCATCTCTACATATATAATAAAAGCAATTTATTCCAATATAAATCATTTCCCTGTCATTCGGATATGCTCTGGAGAGTTTCAAAATTTCTTGATGTTCTATTATGGGAAACCAAGGCATCATGAAACCAAGGCATAAGCTCAGTTTTGCCTGTGATATTTACTCTGTTAGATCTTTATTTTTCTGCACAAGAAAATAAGTTCTTTTTGAAATCAGATGTTGTCCTGCTTAAATGCATTTTTCCTAAATGTAAGTATAATTTGCATTTGTGCTGTCAAATATTAAGCTTGCTAAAACATAGTTTAAGCTGTTGAAGTAGATATCCAGCAAATGGATGGAAAAATCATGTTCCTCCAGGATTCTTCCTGTCAATATACAACAGATCAATCTTGCCCATTTTATAGAAAAAAAATGGAAATCATGCTGATTTCACTGTCCTTCTCACAGTTAATACATTTACTGCAATTCATCTTGATTTTATATTTAATATACAAGAAGAGCCTAACCATTTCTCAAAAGATCTTGGCTTATATTCATTACCCACTACAAATCCATAAAAAAGCTATGGAAAACTGAGTTGAGCAAATGTTACAGTCAGGAAATAAGGAAGCTGGAGACAGGGAAGCTTTCAGAGTAGAGAAGGCTAGGAAAAGGAAATCTGATTTCTAAGACTATGTAGAAAATAATGAGCCAATGCAGTCCGAAATTTATGTTTTTTAAATTTATACCCCGAGGAAAATTATGGATGAAATACATAAAATATCTTTGTCATAATTATGTAAGCAGCAAGCATTTATTTTGTGCTCATTGAGAAATGTCATCATGAGCCTTGAGGAACCTGCCATCTGTGTCAGGATTTGATAAGAAATCAAGATCTGATTGGTGGAGATTTTAGCAATGGCAGTGATCCGATGCCTAGAGTAACTGAATAAGGCAGGGTCAAACATTAAAAAAAACAAAACAAAACAACAACAACAATAAAAAAACATAGCATAATTTGAGGACTGATAAAGGGTAGGAGGCAGGATAGCAAGGGCTTATTGAACCAGGTAAAGTTGTTCTATTGGCTGATGATTTGAGAGCAGTTCTTTCCTGAGTTTTTTGAGGCTATTGACATTAGTCTGAAGCACATTTGACTCATTTACACAGAAGCAATATTCTTCCCCTTTTACCAAGCAAATCCTCCTATATTCATCAGTTACTAGATACAGGCATTCTTAAGCACCAACCCTGCAAGGGAGTTGATCTGTTGTTGGAGGGATCCAAGGCTGTGAGTAGTGAATTTCATTGCCCTACTGAGTTTGTTTCTGTAATCTCCAGTCAGATGATGTGTCTGAAAAATGGCAATTGTTGCAGGCCCGACAGATCCAAGGGAGATGAGAAGTCCTTTTTCTATCAGGAAAGGAAGGAATATCTCTTGTGTTCATCTGGTTTGGAGCATCAGTGCTACCTCTTCTTTTTTGTATAAATAAACCTGTTGAATAATCACAGGAGGGGTGCAAAACCAGGCAGGGAGGCGACTTTTCAGTGGGTCATCTTTCCCTTACACCAAAGAAAGAAAGGAGGTGGTGTGCAGGTTAAGAAGATAACGATTTGATAACACATAGTTGGTCTGTAAGTACAAGCTGGGATAAAGTAGGTGTTTGATCAAAAAAGGGAGCATCCATCAAGACCTCTCTTGTCTATAATTTTTACAGAAGCATTTGTGGTTATTGCTACATGTAGTGGCCAGTTACTAAGAATCTGAAAAGAAGCAATGGGAGGCATTTGGACGTTCAGTGAGTGGGAGGAAATCAGAAACATTTTGAATGTATAGAATGCAGGATGTTGTCGATCTTATTTTTCCTTTTATTTTTCTTAGAACAAAGTTCTGATGAGTTAAGACAAGCTTAACTGGAGGTACAAGCTGTTGGGATATGTGAATATCGGCAGAGAGGTTGCTACTGGAGAATAGACCAACTCAATAGTATTTGCCCATTTTCCCTGTGCGCCAGTGGTTGTGCCAAGGATCCGCAATGTATAGTACATGATTGGTGAGGAACATATTTAAATCATCATTATGTATTAGAAAACTGGATCTTTCCTTTTTGTGATCAAAGACTTTTGAGTATACCCCAGTCGACTAGTGTAGCAGTAGTGGAATTTCTCATTATGTATCTACATTTTTAAGACATGATTGATTTGTCTATCAGAAAGGGAAACAGACAAAATCATCTGGATGACTGTTCCCCAAATTTGGGTACTGGAAACTGAAATACTGGCATCCCATTACTGAGTAATTTCCGATCCTGATTATTTGATTCCTCCACTCATGTTTCCCTGACATAAAACTAGCAAAGCCTAGTATTATGGAGGGTAGGGCTAACTGATATCATGTAGATAAAACAAGGTGGAGACCAGGAAGGTCCCATGGGGGTACATATTATTTTGATACAGGAATAACTGACAAGCTATGGTATGTTGTGACATCTGACTAGCAAGGCCTCCAAACAGTCTTCTGAGTTTAATAGAGCAAAACTTGAAACAGTAGAATATTGGTAACAAATTCCGTTTTAAAGTCAGCATTTTTAAGTGTAGTATGAACATACAACTGTGTCAATATGAGAGCATTTTACAGCTTTAACTAGACATTTTTAATTTGAAATCTTTATAGTCTTTATGTCAGAATGCATACATTTTTTAGTACTTGTTATCACAGAAAGTATTCATTAACTGGTAACTAGCATATTGCTAAATCTGCAACACTATTAATACTTTACCATAGTTTGAAAGGATTACATCTTAGTGAATTCTTGCTTCAATTTTCTATTCAGCTTTAAAAATGTATTTATTATTATTTACGTGTATCTGCATGTGTCTGTGTGAATCTATGTCACTTGTGTGCCAGACTCTGCAAAGAGGGTATCAAATTCCCTTCAGCTGTAGTTACAGGCATATGTGAACAACCCAAAATGCATGCTGAGTAATAAACTCGAGGCTTCTACAAAAGCAGTACATATTCTTTTCTCATCTGTGATCTTTCCACCCTAATTTTATTTTCAAGGAAAACAAAGTTATTTTACTCAGAAGATTGTAGTAACACTTGTATTATCAGGGTTTTGTTGGGACATTTTCTAAACTATATCAACTCTTTCATGTGAAATCATGTGTGATGGTGCTACATTTCCTCATTACTGGTAAAGACACAGTGTGGACGATGAAGACGTAGAGGTGAAGAATGGAGGGCACATAACAGTGTATTATGAATAGTGGTGAAAGGAATTGGCAAAGGCATCATAGAAAACAAAACAAAAGTAAGCGCCATGAAAGATGCCTGCATTTCACACTAGAGATGCCAAGTTTCTTTAGTATTATTTCTCTGTGCATGCGTGCATGCATGCGTGTGTGTGTGCCTGTGCTCTTGGGATTCAGTCAAAGGGAGGGAGGAGGGAATATATGAATAAGGGAAGTCAAGATAATAATGAAGAAATCTACATACACACCTGATCCAAGCTCGTGGAAACTCATGAACTCTAGACTGAGAGCTATGGAGACTCCATGGGATCTAATTAGGCCCTCCAAAAGTAGGAGACACCTCTTCAGCTTGCACTAGCTGAGTGGTCCCTGGCAGTAGGACCATGATAAAAATCTGGTATGGGAGCTAGCTTGTTGGAGCCCATTCCCTATGGTGGGATACTATACTTAGTATCAATGCATGGGAGAGGGGCTTGGTGCTGCTCCAATTTAATATGCCACATTTTATTAACTCCTTATGGGTATCCTTACCTGTGAGGAGGAGGAGTGGACAGGATGTGGGCTGAGGGGGACATGTAGAGTTATGGGAGGGAGAATTGAGGTTGGGAGGTAAATGAAACTTAAAAAATATATTATTTAAAAATAATAACACTTCTGTGAACATAGCTGAGCCAGTGTCCTTGTGGTATGATTGAGCATCCTTTTGGTATATGCCCAAGAGTGATATAGCTGGGTGAATTGATTCTCATTTTTCTGACAGAGCACCATATTGATTTCTAAAGTGCTGTGCTAGGTAACACTCCCACCAGCAGGGAAGGAGTATTCTCATTGCTCACAGAATCTCTATCATAAGCTGTCATTAAGTTTTTGACCTTAGAAATACTGACAGGTGTAAGATGGTATCTCAGAGGCAGTTTGATTTGGATTTACATGATGGCTAAAGATCTAAAAAAATTGTGATGTATTTCAGCCATTTGAGAGTCTTCATTTGAAATTTCTCTGTGAAAGTCTGTACCACATATTTATAGTGGGTTGTTTTTGATGTCAAGTTTCTTGAGTTCCTAATATATTTTTGAGTTCAGCTCTCTGTCAGTTGCGGAGTTGGTGTAGATCTTCTACCATTCTGTAGGCTGTTGTTTTGTTTTATTGACAGTGTCCTTTGCCTTACAGAAGCTTTTCAGTTTCATCATGTTCCATCTTTTAAGTGTTGATCTCAGTATTCTTTCTACCAGTATTATTCAGGAAGTTGTCTCTTTTATGATGTTCAGTGCAACTGGATATATGTTGAGGTCTTTGATCTGATTGGATTTGGGGTTTGCACATGGTAATAGGTAGGGTTTTATTTGCATTATGCTACATAGTGACATCCAGTTAGACCAGCAGCATTTGTTAACGATTCTCTCTTCATTCCATTGTATAATTTTGGTGTCTTTGTTAGGAAGCAGGTATTCATAGATATGTGTCTCTTTTTATGTCAATACCATGCTGTTGTATTACTATAACTCTTTAGAAGATCTTGAATCCAGAGATGGTGATACCTTTGGGAGTTCTTTGTTGTACAGGATTGTTTTACCTATGCTGACTTTTTTTCCACATGCATTTGTGTGTTGTTCTGTCAAGTTCTGTAAAGAATTGTGTTGGAATTATGATGGAAATCACAGTGAGTCTGTAGACTGCATTTGCTAATATGGCCAATTTTACTAAGTCAATTCTACAGATCCATAAGCATGGGAGATATTACACCTTTTGAGATTCTTTAATTTTTTTCCTCAAAAACTTTGAAGTTATTTGTTATACATGTCTTTCACTTGTTTGGTTAGAGCTACTCCCAAGATATTTTATATTGTTTGTGCCACTTGTGAAGGGTGTTTTCCCCTGATTTCTATCTCACCTCATTCATAATTTTTACACAGGAGGGCTACTGATTTTTCTGAGTTTACCAGCCCTTTATTGATTCTCTGTATTATTCTTTTTGTTTCTATTTTATTGATTTCAGCTTTCAGTTTGAATATTTCTGGCAGTTTTCTCATCTCAGTGTGAGAGTTCTTAAGTTTCCATGAGTTTTTAGGCTGTCTACAGTTCGTGTTGTTGTTGAACGATACGCTAAGCCTTAAACCACAGGTGTTCCAAAAGGTATGGGGGATTATTCATATATTTATGTATATGTGTGTGTGTGTGTGTGTGTGTATGTGTGTTGAGATTTTATGTGTGACAGTATGTGGTTAGTTCTACAGAGGGTTCCATGAGGTACTGACAAGAAAAAATATTCTTTTGTCTTTGGGTGAAATATTCTGTAGATATCTGTTAGGTAAAGTTGAGTAATAACATCTGTTAGTTGCCTAACTTCTCTTTTGATTTGTCTGGCATAGCTGGCTACTAGTGTTGAATCATCACCCCACTCCCATTAAGGTGTGGGCTTCAATGTGTAATTTAAGCTTTAATGATGTTTCTTTTACAAAGAGTGTCCTTGTATTTGGGGCATGGGTATTCAGAATTGAGACATCATCTTGATGGATTTTACCTTTGATATATATGAAATGACTTTCTCCATCTCTTTTGATTGATTTTTATTTTGAAGTCTATTTTTAAGTTATTAGAATAGCTACATCACATTGCTTCTTTTGATTTGGAAATATTTTTCCCAACCATTTACTATGAGGTAATACCTGCCTTTTACATTGAGGTATATTTCTTTATGCAGGAAGAGGATAGATCCTAGTTTTTATCCATTTTGTTAACTTGTGTCTTTTTATTGGTGAACTGAGTCCATTGATATGAAGATCTTAATGACCAGAGAGTGTTAATTCCTGTTATTTTGTTGTTATTGGTGATGGTGATAGTGGTGGTGGTGTTGGTGTTGTGTGTTTGTGTGTGTGTGTGTATGTGTGTGTGTCCCTTCTTTGGGTTTTCCTGTTGTGAAATTATCTATTGCCTGTGTTGTCTTTTGTATTACCAACTTCATAAATTATTTTCAAGTTCATATTCTTAGGCTGCAACTTCAATAACATGTTCAGGCTTTGCTGACATGAGATTACTGTACATAGGTTCTGGTACTGCCATATTACCCTTTCTGTTATTGAATGTGTTCTTACACTGGCATGCAGGAATATGCATTTGCATGATTACTGGTCTAAGTGTTGATTCTTGCATTTGGTTTTTTGTTGTTTTTGTTGCAAGGGTGTTAAGATCCTTTGTTTTCTCTTTCTTATCTTGTCTTCTGGACTAGGAGGCCAAGGATTGTGGTGACCTGCTTCCAAGTTCTGGCTATTACAAATAAAGCTGCTATGAACATAGTGGAACAGACATCTTTGTTGTATGAATGGGCATCTTTTGGATATATGCCTAAGAGTGGAGTTGCTGGGTCTTGTGGTAGGTTTAGTCCAATTTTTCTGAGGAATCTCCATACTGATTTCCAAAGTGGCTGAACCAGTTGGCACTTCCACCAGCAATGGAGGAGTGTCCCCCTTCACCACATCCTCTCCAGCATAATTTGTCATTGGTGTTTTGATTTTAGCCATTCTGACAGGAGTGAAATGGTATCTCAGAGTTGTTTTGATTTGCATTTCCCTGATGGCTAAGGATGTTGAGCACTTTCTCAAGTGCCTCTCAGCCATTTTAGACTTCTCTACTGAAAATTCTCTATTTAGTTCTGCAGGCTACTTTTTAATTGGATCCTTTGGTGTTTTGGAGACCTGCTCCTTGAGTACATTGTAAATTTTGGAGATCAACCCTCTGTCAGATGTGTGGTTAGTGAATATTTTTTCCCATTCTATAGGCTGCTTTTTTGTCTTGCTGACAGTGTCCTTTGTCTTACAGAAGCTTTTAAGTTTCAGGAGGTCCCATTTATCAATTTTTTGATCTCACTGTGCTATTGGTGTTATGTGCAGGAAGCTGTCTCTAACAGTTTGTTCAAGAGTGCCACCCACATTCTCTTCTAAGAGGTTCAGTGTGGCTGAATATATGTTGAGGTCTTTGATCCATTTGGACTTAAGTTTTGTGCATGGTGATAAAATGGATCGATCCGCATTCTTCTACATGCCAACCTCCAGTTTAGCCAGCACCATTTGTTGAAGATGCTTTCTTTATTCCATTGTATATTTTTAGCTTCTTTGTCAAAAATCAACTGTTCAAAGATTTGTAGATTAATCTCAGAGGGTTCAATTGGATTCCATTGGTCTACCTGTCTATTTTTGTGCCAATACCAAGCTGTTTTCAGGAATAGAGCTCTATAATAGAGCTTGAAGTCAGGGATGGTGATGCCTCCGGATGTTGCCTTGTTGAACAGGGTTGTTTTGGCTATCCTGGGCCTTTTGTTTTTCCATACAAAATTGATTATTGTTCTTTCAAGTTCTGTGGAGAATTGTGCTGGGATTGTAATGATTGCATTGAATCTGTAGATTGCTTTGTCAGGATTGCAATTTTTACTACATTGATCCTACCTATCCAAGAGCATGGGAGATCTTTTTATTTTCTGAGGGCTTCTTTAATTTCTTTCTTTAAAGATTCAAAGTTCTTTTGATACAGGTATTTCACTTGTTTGGTTAGCTTTACCCAAGGTATTTTATGTTGTTTGTGGGAATTGTAAAGTGTGATGTTTCTCTGATTTCTTTATTAGCCCTTTTATCATCTGTATACAGTAGGGCTACTGATTTTCTTGAGTTGATCTTGTAGCCTGACACTCTGCTGAAGGTGTTAATCGCTATAAGAGTTACCTGGTAGAGTTATTTGAGTAATTTATGTAAACTATCATATCATCTTCAAATAGTGAAAGTTTGACCTCTTCCTTTTCAATTTGTATCCTCTTGATCCCCTTTTGTTGTCATATGGCTCTGGCTGGAACTTCAAGTACAATGTTGAAAAGATATGAAGAGAGTGGATAGCCTTGTCTTCTTCCTGATTTTAGAGGAATTGCATTTAGTTTCTGTCCATTTAGTTTGATGTTGGCTTTTGGTTTACTGTATATAGCTTTATTATGTTTAAGTATGATCCTGTTATCCCAGATCTCTTCAAGACCTTTAACATGAAGGGGTGTTGGATTTTGTCAAAGGATTTTTCAGCATCTAGTGAGATGATCATGTGATTTTTGTTTTTCAGCTGGTTTATATGGTGGATTACATTGATGGATTTTCATATGTTGAACCATCCTTGCATCCCTGGGATGAAACCTACTTGACCGTGGTGAATGATTGTTTTGATGTGTTCTTGGACCCGATTTGCCAGTATTTTATTGAGTATTTTGCATCAATGTGCATGAGGGATATTGGTCTGAAGTTCTCTTTCTTAGTTGTGTCTTTGTGTTGCTTGGGGATCAAGGTTATTGAAGCCACATAGAAAGAGTTTGGCAAAGATCCTTCTGCTTCTATTGTGTGGAATACTTTGAGAAGAATTGGTATAAGCTGTCCTTTGATTTCTGGTAGAATTCTGCACTGAGGCAATCTGGAACTGGGCTTTTTTTTGTTTGGGAGACTTTTGATGACTGCTTCTATTTCCAAAGTGGTTATAGGTCTATTTAAATTAAATATCTGTTCTTAATTTAATTTTGGCAAGTGATAGCTATCCAGGAAGTCATCAATTTCCTTTAAATTTTCAAATTTGTGGAGTATAGGTTTTCAAAGTATAACCTGAGGATTCTCTTAATTTCCTCATGGTCCGTTGTTATGTACCCATTTTCATTTCTGGTTTTGTTAATTTGCATGTTCACCCTCTGCTGTTTGGTAAGTTTGGACAAAGGTTTGTCTATCTTGTTGATTTTCTCAAAGAACCAACTGTTTGTTGATTTAATTCTTTGTATTGTTTTTCCAGTTTCTACTTTATTTATTTCAGCCCTCAATTTGATATTTCCTGCATCTACTCCTCCTGGGGGAGTTTGCTTCTTTGTGTTCTATAACTTTCAGCTGTGCTGTTAATTCTCTAGTATAACTATTCTCCAGTTTCTTCATTTGGGCACTTAGTGATATGATCTTCCCCTGTAGCACTGCTTTCAAAGTGTCGCATATGTTTGGGTATGTTGCATCTTCATTCTCATTGAATTCTAGGAAGTCTTTAATTTCTTTTTTTATTTCTTCATTGACTCAGGAATGGAGCTGTTGTGCATTATTCAATTTCCATGGGTTTGTAGGTTTTCTGCAATTTGTGTTGTTGAATTCTAATTTTAAAGCATGGTGGTCTGATAAGATGCATGGAGTTATTCCAATTTTTTTGAAGCTGCTGAGGTTTGATATGTTGCCAAGTATGTGGTCGACTTTTGAGAAGGTTCCATGTGGTGGTGAGAAGAAGGTATATTCTTTTTTATGTGGATGAAATGTTCTATAGATGTCTGTTAATTCCAGTTGGGTCATTACTTCTATGAGACACTTTGCTTCTTTGTTGAGTTTCTGTCTACTATTCCTGTCTAGTGGTGAGAGTGGTATGTTGAAATCTCCCACTATAATAAGTGTGCGGGGCTGTATATGTGATTTAAGTTTTAGTAATGTTTCTTTTACGAATGTGGATGCCTTTGTATTTGGGGCATAGATGTTAAGGATAGACACTTCATCTTGGCAGATTTCGCCTGTGATGCATATTACCTCCTTCATCTCTTTTGATTGATTTTATTTTAAAGTCTAATTGGTTAGATATTTGGATTGTTACCTCTGCTTGTTTCTTGGGTCCATTTTATTGGAAACATTTTCCCAACTTTTAACTGCCAGGTAATGTCTGTCTTTGAGGGTGAGGTGTATTTCTTGTATGCAGCAGAAGGATGGGTTCTGTCTTCGAATCCATTCCGCTAGCCTGTGTCTTTTTATGGGTGAGTTTAGGCCATTAATGTTGTGGGATATTAATGACCATTGATTGCTCATTCTTCTTTGATTTGGAATGGTTGTTGTTGATGGAATTAAGTGTGGAATTTCACCCCTTTGTTCTTTTGGCTGTTGGTAGAGTGGGTTTCTCTAATGCCTATGTTTTTCTGTTTGTAGTTAGCTTCCATTGGGTTGGATTTTTCCTTCTAAACTTTCTGTAGGTCTGGGTCAGTGGTTACATATTGCTTGAATCTAGTTTTGTCATGGAATGTCTTATTTTCTTCATCTATATTAATTGACAGCTTTGCTAGTGATAGCAGTCTGGGCTGGCATACATGGTCTCTTAGTGTTGGTAGGATATCTATCCAGGACCTTCTGGCTTTCAGAGTTTCCATGGAGAAATCAGGTGTAATTCTGATAGGTTTGCCTAATTCTGATGTTACTTGGCCTTTTTCATTAGCTGCTCTTAATATTCTTTCTTTATTCTGTATATTTGGGGTCTTGATTATTATGTGGCGAGGGGACATTTTTTTTGTGATCCACTCTATTTGGTGTTCTGTAAGCTTCTTGTACCTTCATTGACATGTCTTTCTTAAGGTTGGGAAAGTTTTCGTCTATCATTTTGCTGAATATATTTTCTGCCCCTTTGAATTGGTTTTCTTCTCCTTCTTCTATACCTATTATTCTTAGGTTTGGTCCTTTCATGGTGTCCCATATTTCCTGGATGTTTTGTGTTAAGGATTTGTTGGTCTTAAGATTTTCTTTGTTTGATGAATT
This sequence comes from Mesocricetus auratus, assembly GCF_017639785.1. Lineage (NCBI taxonomy): Eukaryota > Metazoa > Chordata > Mammalia > Rodentia > Cricetidae > Mesocricetus > Mesocricetus auratus. The sequence goes on along the minus strand of NW_024429180.1, from coordinate 38,645,493 downwards.
CATTTCTTCTAGTGTTACGTCAACACCTCAATTGCTCTCTTCCACCTCTTGTATTGTGTTGGTAATGCTAGTATCGGTAGTACCTGACTCTTTCCCCGGCTTTTCTATTTCCAGCCTTTCTTCAGATTGTGTTTTTTAATTATCTCTATTTCAGTTTTCAACCCTTAGACTCTTTGCATTGTTTCTTGCAATTTTCATCCATTGGTTGCATTTTATGAATTTTTTGGTTTGTTCTTTCTTCCATTTCTTCCATTTTTTGATTTGTTTCTTCTTCCATTTCCTGCCTTTTTTGGTTTGCTTCTTTTTCCATTTCTTGCATTTTTGGTTTCTTTTTTCATTCATTTTTTGATGGATTTTCCTTTATCCTATTTTAGGGCCTCTATCATTTTCATGAAGGTCTTTTTAAGGTCATTCTCTTCTACTTCATTTGCATTGAAATGTTGGAGTTCTACTTGTATGAATTTTCTAGAATCTGGCTGTGTCAAATTTTTTTCTGTTGCTGAGTGTGTTTTTGTATTGTCTCTTTCCCATCTCTTCTTCTAGTGGGTGCAGAAAGAGCCCATCACAGGTCTGGTGTTTAGGGGACCAGAGTTCCCTTTTGGTGGGTGCTAGCAAGTCCAATAATCTGGTAGTTCTTCTCTTAGTCATCCTTGTTGCAGTCCCGTGGGTGGAGAAGAAGACCAGGAATCCAGGGTGCTTAGCCTCCCAAGCCTGGATGCATGGCCTGTTGTACCTGGTCCTGCTGAAACAGCTGGTCCTCTGGTCTCCCTGGACCTGCTAGTTTCCTTGTCTCCTTGGGAGAGAAGCCCTAGAATCTCGGGTGTTTGGCTCCCACCAGGATTGGAAGCTCTATTCAGTTCTCACGCAATCCCCAGGCACTGGAACACAGGCCCGAATGCAGGGCCTGTTGTTCCTTGTCCCGCCGGAATAGCTGGTCCTTAAAATGTTTTAATGTGGATTTTTGGTACAAAATAGAAAATATATGTAAATATTATACTTGTTTGTTAGTAAAAATATCTTGTTTTTCTGTTTCCAACCAATGTATCTATTCATTTTATTTACTCACATATTGTTACATTTTTCTTTTGCTTTTTGTTTTACTTATTTATATATATATATTATATTTTAACCCCCTATAATATTGTTTAACAAAGACCTGCACCTGTTCTGTAGTCTGATTCTTATCCTATCTTTTTTCCTTTGTAATGCAGAAGTTTTTCAGATCAATGAAGTTCCATCTGTCAATCTGTGTTATTAATTCTGAAATGGCTGGATTTCTACACAGAGAATTACTACCTGTACCTGCATTTTTAAGCTGTTCCTCTGTTTTCTTCCATTAGCTAAAGATCCCCAGCTATTATAGTAAGGTCTTTGAACAACATTGAATTGATTTTTTGTATAGCATCAGAGATGAAACCTAATTTTATTCTTTTACATGTGAAAATCCACTTTTCTCTTGCCACTTGTTAAATAGATTGTCTTTTCTCCAATGTGTTTTTGACACATTTAGTTTTTTAGGCTTTAGCTTTGTGGGTTTGTTTCTGAGTCCTTTTTATTATCCATTGAACTGTCATTCTGTTTTTGTCCTATTACTACACTGCTGTGTTTAGTATGATTCCTTGGTAATTTAAAGTCTCATATTGTGAGATTTATAGCATGCATTTCTTGCTGCATGTTTCTTTGATTGTGCCTTCACATGCTCACACCAAATGTTGTTATGTCCCTTACTCCTGAGAAGTTCTCTTTATGTAACAGCTGTGATTTAAATGCCTTGTAATAAACTTCAATTCAGTTAAATGAAAAAGAAAGTATTTCATAGAGTTTTTACAACAGAAGTACTTTCATAAGTATTTTGGAGTGTTTTAATATATATTTTTATAAAAATGACAATTCTACTACATTGAATTATACATTGACTATCAACATGGGTATTTTCATAGTTAATTCTGCCAATAATAGGAGGCACATTTCTATTATCTAATATCTTCTTCAGTTTCTTCAGTGTTTTATAATTTTTATTCAGGCCTTTGCTATATTTGTTTATGTTCATTTTTAAGTTGTGTTGAGGGCTTAGGAGGCTGCTGTGATTATAAATGCTTTCTAGATTTCTTTCCAATTTAATTTTTTTGTATACAGAAAAGCTATTGATAGTTTGTAAGTTGGTTTTGTTAACTGGCTAAATATAGTTTCATTGTATGTGGAGGCATAAAGAGGTACATGTGTAGAGTTTAGAGGAAATCTTCTGGGAGCCTGTTCTTTCCTTCTACCTTGTTGGATCTGGAAACAAAACTCAGGGCTTTAAGCTTGACAGCAATTGTCTTTATCTAGTGATTCACCCAGACTCTCACTATTCTGCTTCTTCAGAACAGATGCAAGCCCATGGAATGGTACTATTCACATTTGACTTAATTACTTTTATCTTTATCCACTGTAATCATTTTATTAAAAATAACACACCAGAAACCTGTCATCTCCTTGATAATTCTAAATTCTGGTCAAATTTCCAAAGTAGTAACTTAAGAGTGAGGGAGGCTTTCTTGTCTCAGACAAACATAAATTGAGCTGCTAGGCTAATGAAGACATCAATGGACATCAAAGCCTTCCTAAATCAATGGTTTCTAGCTTTTTGTCTCATAAACTTGAAGAATGAAGTTCACAAATAACTGGAGAATTGGTTTCCTAAAGAGTGTTATCATAAAATTGTTAAGTGGTTACTCAAGAGAAATAAAGAATATAGAACTTCTAGCTAGCAGAAGGGAATCATATACCTGGGAGTGTCACTCTGTCAGCCAAGAGGCAACTTTTGCAGCAGTAGAAATTGGTGAGGAGCTACTTTGTGGGAAATTGGAGGAAGAGTTTCAGATTATTAGGAAAAACATGCTTCAACATTAAGCTATTATGCTTAAAAGAGATAGAAATGAGGAAAAGAAAATCTGTGCACTTTGATTAAGAATTACCTCTTTTTACTCAGCCATCAATGCACTGAAGACACACAAACATTGAAGGATATTGTGAATGTTACTGGTTACCCTCCAGAACTTGACACTAAGATCCAAAGATACTACCATACTTGAGTAATAGACTATGAACAGATCAATCTCTTACTCATCTGGAAGCTTCATGTCTACTGGACGGTACTAAACAAAATTAAACTAACCTAGATGTGATCTGGTAGGACATACACAAGAATAGCTCTAGAGTTATTAGAAATTGATAGTTTCTTGGAGATCAACAATACTACAGTAGAAATTCATAATTTCAATGCTACACAGAAGGCACAAATTTGCCTTGATTTGTTGAAAAACTAAAAATGATGACACAAGGTTGTGTGGGTAGGAAATTAGGTGGTAAGGGGCTGGCAATTTGGCTCAGCGGTTAAGAACACTGGTTCCTTTATTAGAGGTCCTGAGTTTAGTTCCCAGCAACCACCTGGTCATAACCATCTATAATGAGATCTGGTGCCCTCTTCTGGCCTTCAGGGATACATGCTGACAGAATACTGTAATACATAATAAATAAATTTAAAAAAAAGAAATTATGTGGTAGATCTGGGAGGAGCAGTGAGAAGAAAATAAAAATGACTAAAACAACATATTCAAAAATTAAAAATTAATAAAAATATGCATGTCATATATGTATACTGTCAATATACCTCTTCATTAGTACTTAATATTAATTTGAGTTTTAATGTCTCCTATTATGACTAAAGTGTAATGAAATCTCAGTTGATTTGAACTTTGAAGACTTATATCAGCTAAAAATTCAATCATTATAGTGAAAAAATAGTACTAGTGGAGAGTGTTATGTCATTTATAATTGTAAATAATTCCTACAGTTTCCCCTGTAGTGATATATTATTTATAACTGAGGAATCAGAAAAACAAAGTCAACTTCAAGTTATAGAGGTCAGGCAGTGATGAAACACATCATTAATCCCAGCAGCCAGAAGCTAGGAGGTGGTGGTACACACATTTCATCCTAGTACTCAGGATTAAAAGATCTCTGTGAGTACAAGGCCACCAGGATCTACGTAAGATTGAATCATTCTAAAAGAGAATTATATCTAACAGCTTTAATCCAAGAACTAGAGGAGTATAAAAGACAGGAACAAGTATTCAATAAGAGGTTTCCAGGTACACTGAGGAGAGGCAACAGTTTGAGACTTGGTGAAGAGCTCATACATGGATCAGCCCTTTCAGCCTGAGCTAGGGGTGAGAGCTAGTGGCCAGCTGCTTTGTTTCCCTGATCTTCAGCTTGAAATCCAATATCTGTCTCTGGGCCATTTATTAATTCATGTTACATTCCTAATTTAATGTGTTACTGAATATAGATCTATCACAGATAGACTTTATTACTTTAAAGACATTTTTGTGAAAGAAAAATTGAAGAATTTTGTGAAATAGTTGTTTTTCACTTATTGAAATTAATATAGGATTTTGTAATTGATTATGTTTATTAATTTATTTTTAACTGTGTGTTCTGCGAAATCCTTCCCAAGTTTTCCTTACTATCTTAGATATTTCCAGTATTGCTTTTTTATCTTTATTATACATGGATATCTATTGAATTGTAGCCTATGTTCCTTTGTTTTCTGCTCTTTCATATACAACTTTAGTTTCTCAATTGTTCTTCCTAGACAAACATCCCAAGGTGTTTCGATAAGGGAAAATTCAAAGGAAAAAAGATGAATTAATTTGATCCAAACACATTGTGTACATGTATGAAAATTTCTAACAGTGAGAACTGAAAAAAGACAACAGACAAATTTGCCTTATTCAGCCATCACCAGAGAGGCTTGCTCCTGCAGCAGATGGGAACAAATGCAGATAACCACAGCTAGCCATTATTAAGGGACAGACCTTAGAACATAGAACTCTAACTGGGATGTCTCCATCAAACCCCTCACTTCAGAGGTCAGGCAACTCCACAGAAAAGGAGAAAAGACGGTAAGAGCCAAAGGGGATGAAGAACACTAAAAAAAACATGGCCTTCTGAATCAACAAAACAAAGATCTTATGAACTCACAAAGACTTACATAGCAACACAATATCCATGAGGTCTGCACCAAGTCATCTGCAAATATAGTTTTGAGGTTAGTAATTTATGGGATTCTTTTTTTTTTTTTTTTTTGGTTTTTACGAGACAGGGTTTCTCTGTATTGTTTTGGAGGCTGTTGGTCCAACCCAGCCGCGATGTGTGCATGAGTGGGCTTTTGATCTTTATTCCATTTCTTACGGGTCCTTTCCCTCTGTTGGTTTGCCTTGTCCAGGTTGAATGTGACGAGTTTTGTTTTATATTATTGTATTTTATTTTGTTTTGTTACATTTTGTTGTTATCTCTTAGAAATCTGTTCTTTTCTAATGAGAGATAGGAAGGAGCCTATCTGTATAGTAACTCTTAGAAGTGTAGGGAAGGGAAACTGTAATCACTATACAATGCATGAGAACGGGATGTATTTTCAATAAAAATGAAAAAAATAGTCTTGAAACTAAATAAAAAATGGAGTTCAAAAAACTTCAGATTTATCCCTGCCCAACACCCATCCCCTTGATCTTCTGGGACTGTTCCTGGCATCCAGAAGAACTGCCGAAACAGGAAAGACATAAGCCCTTCCAGGCCACAAACTCCGGTGAGCCCAGCTTCAGGAAAGAGATCAGCCCTTCTAGGCCCCAAACTCTGGCAACCCCAGCTTCAGCTTAAGCTTCAGTGTCAGCATCCCCAGCTTCAGCTTCAGGAAGGAAGGAGACCAGTGGAGACAGAAAGACCCCACCAGCACCCACTGGAAGAAGAGATGGGAAGAAGACAGAATAAGAGCTCACTCAGCAATAGAAAGACCAACATGACTCCACCAGAATCTAGGGAAACAACACCAGCAAGACCTGAAAAACACTGCATAGACAAAGCAGAGGAGACAGACCTTAACAATTATTTTATGAAGATGATAGAGACCCTCAAAGAAGAAACAAGGAAATCCCTTAGAGAAATAGAAGAAAAAACAAACAAAAAATCCATGAAATGGGGGAAAAATTCAAGAAGTAAACAAATCTCTCAAAGAATCTAAAGAGCACCAAGAAAAAACAAACAAAAAAGGAAGGAAACAACTCAAACAGTTGAAGGATTGAAAGCTGAAATAGAAACAATAAAGAAAACACAGAATGAGGGGATCCTGGAAATGGAAAAGCTGGGTAAACGATCAGGAACTACAGATGCAAGTATCACCAATAGAATACAAGAGATAGAAGAATCGCAGGTGCTGAAGACTCATTAGAGGATATAGAGTCATCAACCAAAGAAAATCTGAAAACCAACAAATTCTTAACACAAAATATCCAGGAAATATGGGGCACCATGAAGAAGCCAAACCTGAGAATAATAGGTATAGAAGAAGGCAAAAAAATACAACTCAAAGGTACAGAAAACATATTCAACAAAATCATAGAAGAAAACTTCCCTAACCTAAAGAAAGATATGCCTATGAAAATACAAGAAACTTACAGAACACCAAATAGGCTGGACCAGAAAAATAAGTTATCTCACCATATAATAATCAAAACGTCAAACCTACAGAGTAAACAGAAAATATTAAGAGCAGCTAAAGAAAAAGGCCAAGTAACATACAAAGGCAAGCGTATCCGAATTACACCTGACTTCTCAATGGAAACGATGAAAGCCAGAACAAGGATGCCAGCCCAGACTACTATATCCAGCAAAGTTTTCAATTAGAATAGATGGAGAAAACAAAATATTCCATGACAAAGCCAGATTTAAACAATACATTTCCATGAATCCAGCTCTACAGAAATGCTAGAAGGAAAACCTAGATCCAAGGAAGGTAACTACACTCACAAAGACACAGGCAATATGTAATGCCATTTTACAAAAACCCAAAAGAAAAAGGGAGGAGAAACTACACAAAATAACTTCACTAACAATAAATCAAGTACAAACAAGAATCAGCAATCAATGGTCATTAATATTCTTCAATGTCAATGGCCTCAACTTGCCTATAAAAAGACACCGACTAGCAGAATGGATACGAGGACAGAACCCTTCCTTCTTCTGCAAACAAGAAACACATCTCAACATGAAAGACAGACGTTATCTCAGAGTAAAGGGTTGAGAAAAGATCTTCCAATCAAACGGTCCCAAGAAACAAGAGGGTGTAGCAATCCTAATATCTAACAAACTTGACCTAAAATTAAAATCAATCAAAAGAGATGAAGGACACTTCTTATTCATAAAAGGAAATGTACATCAAGATGAAGTCTCAATTTTAAACATCTAAGCCCCAAATACAAAGGCACCTACATTCGTGAAAGAAACATTACTAAAGCTCAAAATGCCCATAAAATCTCACACACTAGTAGTAGGAGACTTCAACAATCCGCTCTCACCACTAGACAGGACCTCCAGACAGAAACTTAACAAAGAAACAAAAGAACTAATAGAAGTTATGACCCAACAGGGTTTAATAGACATCTATAGAACATTCCACCCAAACTCAAAGAGATATACCTTCTTCTTAGCACCACATGGAACCTTCTCTAAAATTGACCACATAATAGGGACATAACAAATCTCAACAGGTACAAAAGAATTGGAATAACCCCCTGTATCTTATCAGACCACCATGCATTAAAATTAGAATTCAACAATAACAGAAATCGCAGAAACCCTACAAACTCATGGAGATTGAGCAATGCACAATTGCAACATCCATGGGTAAAGGAAGAAATAAAAAAAGAAATTAAAGACTTCCTGGAATTCAATGAGAATGAAGACACAACATACACAAACTTATGGGATACTTTGAAAGCAGTGCTGAGAGGAAAGTTTATAGCACTAAGTGCCCACATGAAGAAACTGGAGAACAGTCTATTAGAGAATTAATAGCACAGCTGAATGTTCTAGAACAAAAGGAAGCAAAGTCACCCAGGAGGAGCAGATGCAAGGAAATAATCAAATTGAGGGCTGAAATCAATCAAGTAGAAACCAGGAAAACACTGAGAAGAATCAATGAAACAAAGAGTTGGTTCTTTGAGAAAATCAACCAAATAGACAAACCTCTGTCCAAACTAACCAAAACACGGAGAGAGAGCATGCTAATTAATAAAATCAGAAATGAAAAAGGGGACATAGCAACGGACTCTGAGGAAATCCAGAGAATCATCAGGACATACATTGAAAATCTGTACTCCACAAAATTTGAAAATTTAAAGGAAATGGACAATTTCCTGGATAGATATCACTTGTCAAAACTAAATCAAGAGCAGATAAACAATCTAAACTGAACTATAATCCCTAATGAAATAGAAGCATTCATCAAAAGTCTCCCAAACAAAAAAAGCTCAGGCCCAGATGGCTTCAGTGCAGAATTCTACAAGAAATTCAAAGAAGAGCTAATTCCAATACTCCTCAGAGTATTCCACACAATAGAAGCAGGAGGCTCACTGCCAAACTCTTTTTATGAGGATACAATTACCTTGACACCCAAGCCACACAAAGACAAAACTAAGAAAGAGAACTATAGACCAATTTCCCTCATGAACATCCATGCAAAATACTCAATAAAATACTGGCAAACCGGATTCAAGAACACATCAGAGAAATCATCCACCATGATCAAGTAGGCTTCATCCTAGGAATGCAGGGATGGTTCAACATTAGAAAATCTATCAATGTAATCCACCATATAAACAAACTGCAAAAGAAAAACCACATGATCATCTCACTAGATGCTGAAAAAGCCTTTGACAAAATCCAGCACCCCTTCATGATAAAGGTCTGAGAGATATCAGGGATAACAGGAACATACCTGAATATAATAAAAGCAATGTACAGTAAACTAACAGCTAACATCAAACTAAATGGAGAGAAACTCAAAGCAATTCCTCTAAAATGAGGAACAAGACAAGGCTGTGCACCCTCTCCATATCTCTTCAATATTGTACTTGAATAAGACAACAAAAGGAGACAAAGGGGATACAAATAGGAAAAGAAGTCAAACTTTCACTATTTACAGATGATATGATCGTTTACATAAGTGACCCAAAAAACTCTGCAAGGGAACTCCTAGAGCTGATGAACACCTTCAGCAATGTGGCAGGATACAGGTAAACTCAATAAAATCAGTGGCCCTATTATATACAGATGATGAGTGACTGAGAAAGAAATCAGAGAAACATCACCCTTTACAATAGCCATAAACAGCATCAAATATCTGGATATAATGTTAACCAAGGAAGTGAAAGACTTGTATATCAAGAACTTTGAGTCTTTAAAGAAAGAAATCAAAGAGGTTACCAGAAAATGGAAAGATCTCCCATGCTCCTGGATTGGTAGGATCAACTTAATAAAAATGACAATCTTGCCTAAAGCAGTCTACAGATTCTATGCAATCCCTATCAAGCTTCCATCACAATTCTTCACGGATCTTGAAAGAACATTAATCAACTTTATGGGGAAAAACAAAAGGCCCAGGATAGCCAAAACCACCCTATACAATAAAGGAACTTCAGGAGGCATCACCATACCTGACTTCAAGCTCTATTATAGAGCTGTAGTACTGAAGACACCGCTTAGTATTGACACAAAAATAGGCATGTTGACAAATGGAATCGAATTGAAAACCCTGATTTTAATCCACACACCTATAAACACATGATTTTTGACAAAGAAGGTAAAACTATGCAATGGAAAAAAGAAAGCATCTTCAACAAATGGTGCTGGCATAACTGGGTACTGGTATGCAGAAGACTGCAGATAGATCCATGTTTATCACTTGGTACAAAACTTATGTCCAAATGGATAAAAGATCTCAACAAAAAAATCAGCCACACTGAAACTTTTAGAAGAGAAAGTGAGAGATACTCTTCAATGAGTTGGTACAGGAGACCACTTCCTAAACATAACACCAGTGGCACAAACACTGAGATAGACAATTAACAAATGGGACCTCCTGAAACTAAAAAGCTTTTGTAAGGCAAAGGACGTAGTCAACAAGACAAAAAGGCAGTCCACAGAATGAGAAAAGATATTCACTAACCCCACATCTGACAGAGGGCTAATCTCCAAAATTTACAAAGAACTCAAGAAGCAAATCTCCAAAACACCAAAGGATCCAATTAAAAGGTAGGGTAGACAACTAAATAGAGAATTCTCAATAGAGGAGGCTAAAATGGCCAAGAGACACTTAAGAAAATGCTCAACATCCTTAGCCATCAGGGAAATGTAAATCAAAACAACTCTGAGATACCATCTTACTCCTGTCAGAATGGCTAAAATCAAAAACACCGAAGAGAATTTATGCTGGAGAGGATGTGGAGAGAGGGGAACACTCCTCCACTGCTGGTTGGAGTGCCAACTCGTATAGCCACTTTGGAAATCAGTATGGAGATTCCTCAGGAAAATGGGAATTAATCTACCAAAAGACCCAGGAATTCCACTTTTAGGCATATATCCAAAAGAGGCAAATTCATACAAGGGCATCTGCTCCACTATGTTCATAGCAGCATTATTTGTTATAGCCAGAACCTGGAAGCAACCTCGATGCCCCTCAACTGAAGAGTGGATAGAGAAAATGTGGTACATTTACACAATGGACTATTACTTAGCAGAAAAAAAAACAATGGAATCTTGAGATTCGCATGTAAATTGATAACACTGGAAGAAACCATCCTGAGTGAGGTAACCCAGTCACAAAAAGACAAACATGGTATGTTCTCACTCATATATGGAATTTAGACATGGATCAGGATTGTGCCAGTCTGCACTTCCATTCATAGAGACTCTGTGAAACAGGAAAGAACCTAAAAGATATGCATAGTACCCAAGAGAAGAGGAATGAGGCAAGATCCTGTGAATGGATGGCGAACACAGCGAGGGGTGGGGGGGGAGTCTGAGCTGGGAAGAAGAGACAGGGAGAAGAGGAAGAGAGAGTAGGTCATGGGGGAACAGGAAGGTTGAGTGTGGGGGGTAGAGTAGGGGGAAGACGGAATCAGGTTAGAAGACAGATCAGGCACCCGAGTGACCTCTAGTGATCTAAAGGGATTACACCAAATGGCAAGCTAAGCAATAGTGGAGAGACCACCTTGAATGCCCATTCCTGATAATGAACTTGATGTCTATAACCATCAGGGAGCCTTTGTCCAGTGACTGATGGAAGCAGAGGCAAACATCCACAATTAAGCACTGAACTGAACCCAAGGAACCCAGTGACACAGAGAGAAGTGTGATGAGCAAATTGGCAAAGAATGGGCTGGCAAAACCAGCAGAGACAGCTGATCTGAACAGAGAGCTCTTGGACCCCAGACCGACAGCGGGGAGGCCAGCATGGGACTGATCTGGACCCTCCCCGAATGTGAGTCAGTGAGAAGTCCTGGGCAACCTATGGGGCCCTGATCAGTGGATCAATGTTTATCCCTGGTATACAAACAGACATCGTGTGCCCATAGCACAAAGAGGGAGGCTCTCTCAGCCTGGACTCTTAGGGGAGTACCTGAACCCTATCCTGAATGAAATGACAGACTCTAGATATCCCCTATGTGGAAGGAATTGCAATAGGGTGGGAGGCTGGGAGAGGGAACTAGGATTGACATGTAAAACAAGTTATGTAAAATTAAAATAAAAAATTAAAAAAAAACTTCAGATTTTCGTATCAACTCACATATTACAATAATCACATATAACATATGCATGTGTAACAAAATGTTCTGTCAAAGTTTAATACATTTGGTTTCCAATAAAGAAACCTGAGATAGGCTCCTTAGTAAGTTACATTTTCTGTTTTATACAAATGGGAGAAGTAACTGTTTTGCACATGTGACTTCATTGTAACTTCACGGAATGTGGTCATCATACTTCTGAGAGGAATGCTGCAAGGGAGATTGTCAACACCAAGAATCTTCTCACCAACTTGCAAATTGCAAAAAGAAAAAAAATTTACCTGAAGCCTGCCTCACAGTTCAGAAGAATATTGGAAATACTTTACTTTCATTTTTACTAGATCCTGTGGATTTTATTGTTCAGAAAATGCAAGGCCTAGAGGCCTGGCTTTTAGGTAGACTGATGAGCGAGGGCGAACTTTCTTGCACATAGATTCTTGCCAAGACTCTAAATACAGCTACAAGTTGTTCAGCATCATGTATTTCATTATGAAGTGTCCCAGGGGTGTGAGAGATTTAATACATTTCTGAGTACCTGTTCAAGATTTATGTTTCTTTTCTCATCTGATCTGAACTGATTTGAGACTTACAACATTTGATTTTGAATGCAGCACATTTCAAGAATCAGTATATTATGACATATAATCAAAAGGAATAAAGCACCTTTATCTTGCTTAACTCTAACATGTTACATGATTGACTGTCCAAATTCCTTATCTGTTTAGATTATAATATGAATAATTTTCTTCATTATAAAATGCTTAAATCAGTCAGGCAGTGGTGATGTGTGTGTGCCTTGAATCCTAGTACTCTGGAGGCAGTGTCAGGTGGATCTTTCTAAGGTCAAATCTAGTCTAGTCTACAGAGTGAGCTCCAGGAGAGCCAGAGCTACTTAGAGAAACCCTAAAACAAGAAACAAAAATAAACAAACAATAAAAGCTAATTATAAGGAAAATAATAAAATGGATTTTATTGCATATATTTTTTTGTCTCCTGCTTTTGGAAACAAATCATTTCCTCAGTAAGCTTACACTCTGAACTAGAATGCATGTTCTGTATATAGTGTTCTAGGTATTTGGTCTCAAAATACATTTGTGTACATTTTCATATGAAGCTTCCTATCTTTATTATTATTCAGGGGCCTGAAACATTATTTCATGAGGAAAGATTGATATTTGTTCCTCCCAGAACACACTAAGGCAGTCAGTACTTTTACCTCTGTGTGCAAATTGGAAGTTCATACACAGAAGTTTACCTGAGTAGTCATTTGTGAGGCATCTTCTTCCCTTGATTTAAGATGACTAATTTTAAACTGAAATTTTTAGAGGTTTATTTATTTATTATTTATTTTTTAAATTTAAATTAGAAACAAGGTTGCTTCACATGTCAATTCCAGGTCCCTCTCCTTTTCCCTCTCCTCCTCCTGTGCCCTCCCACCAACCCCCACCAGTATGCCCGAATTTCCGCAGGGAAGGTGAGGCCCTCCATGGAAGTGTCCATAGTCTGTCATTTTATCCATGGCAGGGCATAGACCCTCCCCCAAGAGTCCAGGGAGAGAGTGCATCTCTCATTGTTGTATGCGAGCCCAACGTCCATTTGTATACCCGGGATAAATACTGATCTACTACCCAAGGCTCAATAGATTACCTAGGTCTCCTCACTGACACCCCCATTCAGGGGGTCTTGATCAGTTCCATGCTGGATTCACAGGCATCAGTCTGGGACTCAAGAGCTAACCCTTGTCAGATCAGCTATTTCTGGGGGTTAAACCAGCCCAGTCTTAACCCCTTTGCTCATCAGTCCTCCCTCTCTATCACTGGATTTCTTGAGTTCAGCTCAGTGCTTAGCCATGGGAGTCTGCCTCTTCTTCCATCAGCCACTGAATGAAGGTTCTGTTTCCCAGATTCTCTGGCCATGGGATTGTAGGCTGGCACTCCCCAGATCTATGTCTAAAATCCATGTATGAGAGAGTACATGCCGTGTTTCTCTTTTTGTTACCTTTTTGTTACTGGGTTACCTCACTCAGGATGCTTTGTTCTAGTGTCATCCATTTGCCTGCAAATTTCAGGATTCCATTGTATTTTTCTGCTGAATAGTACTCCATTGTGTAAATGTACCACATTTTCTCTATCCACTCTTCAGGTGAGGGGCATCTAGGTTGCTTCCAAGGTCTGGCTATTACAAATAATGCTGAGGTTTATTTTATTTCATGTCTCTGTGTTGTTTCTTTTTCCTGAATGTATACATATGCACAGTGGCCATGCCTCAAGTCTGAATCTATCTTTACGACGTATCTCTATCTTTTGCTGATCACATGAGTCTTCAAACTTCTAAACAGGGTGACTAGGACCAAAGTGGGTGCTTTGGCAGCTGACACTGCCCCGTTCCTTATTTCTGAAAGCCAAGTTTCTTGGCATATGTATCATCAGGAGCTACATTTATCATCCCAAGATTTTGGAGTTTCTGTGTTCAAGCTGCCACCAAGTAACCTGCCACCACCTGCTCATAAACACCATATAAGTGTTTGGAAGCAGGACATCTTTAAAGTGCTGCCCATATTTGCTACTAGTAGGAACAAGGAAGTTCTTCTTAAATGAACCTTTCGTTGAATCACTGCCAGGAAACAGCACCCCAGAGAAGAGTCAGCCACCAAGAAGCCATGCTTACCTTTGTCATTGAGTGTCTAGAACCATCTTTAAGCTTTGTCAGGTTTTATGTGTAAATTTAGGCCCCACATTGGAACACCATATATAAAGTGTAATTTTCCTGTCCTGACCATCCACTCCCCATTCTGACAGCTGCTTCCAAATTTCCACACAGAGACTTAGTATCATTTATAAATGTTCAATTGTATAGCTTGGACTCCTCACTAGCTAACTCTTACACTTAAATTAACCTTTAATTCTTATCTATGTTTAGCCACTTAGCTTGGTACCTTTTCTCAGAAGGCCATTCTCATCTTGCTTCTTTTCTCTGACTTTGAGCTTCCTCTTCCTCTTCCCAGAATTAACTTTCTCTAGTTTTTCTTTCAATCTCTTCCTGCCCAGCTAGCAGCCACCCAGCATTATATTAGCCAGTGAGAATGATACAGATTCGTAATGTGCAAAGCATTGTTCCATATCATCTCATATTGTATTTTAAAGAACACTCCCAGTAATTAATTCTATGTAAGAAACAGAACATCTAGTTCATCTCAGGTATTGAAGTTCAAAAGAATGCTATAGAAAAATCTGTTTATGGAGCATTTTACATGTAAATAAAATGTCTTTTTTGAATAATTTCTATGAAAATATTTCACTGGTCACTTCCCTAAAACATCACATTCAGACAGAGACATGCTAATCCTGAAGTAATTCATACATTGCCTGCTTCGTATGCTCTGTGAGAGTTATTTATTTGCATGCCTGTTTAGTCAACTGAGTGTTAGTGACATTGTTGGATCCACTGTGAGTTTTAGATTGAGTAAAACAGTGGCTGAATAGATAACAGCACAAGAAACCAGGGTGGCTAATGCATTCCATCAGCTCTGGATTTCTTAGGCTATAGCAGTAGACATACTAGGAAACATTGAGAATAACATTTCTGATACCCAGAAGTTATATTGTACGTGCAGAATTTTATTTCTTCATGTAAATTCTTGAATTATCTGGTGTCAAAAAGGAAACATTGGCTTTGACAACAAAACAAAATACTTTTATTGCTTAATGCATGATCATTCAACAATTATACACAGTATGCCAGAAAATTTGAAAACCTTATGTAAAACTACTTATGATTATTGTAAGAAACATTAGAGCTAGTAACCTTGTATTATTGCAGTTAAGTTTATTAATAATAATAAGATGTAGATATCATGTAAATGTTTTTATGTGTGTTTTGGGGCAGAAAAGGAAGGAAGAATGGACGGAAAGAGAAAAAAGGACAAAAAGATACAAACTTTTAAGAATAATATGTTTTCTAATAACACAGTGATAATGACATTTGATTGTTTTGATATTGTTCTTTACATCAAGAAGTAGAGTAATATTCATACAAATTGATAAAGTTACAAATCTCCTAAGAAAGAAAGCATGAGTATTATTCCTGTACTTAATATTTGATGTTAAGTAGGTGGTAAAATTGTTTTGGTGGTAATCTTCCTACTGAAGAATTCTAATTTGTGATAAAAACTGTAAGTCAAGATGAAAATTTTAAGAGTATTATTTACTATACCTCAGCTCATTTTCCATTGTCATAGCTTTCATTTAAACATAATGGAAGTGCATATGCTAAATGCTGAAGTGCTGAACATATAGGGAAAGCAAAGGGATTTCAGTCTCTGAAGTCCAAATGGATTTAGTAGATTCAGTGGAATGATTTAGTCTGGAGAGTATCTGTTGTAGAGACAGAAGAACCAAAGTTTGCTTTCCCAGCACCCTCATAAATGCTGAGCTTTGGAAGGGCACACCTATAGCATGATTGAGAGCAGACAGAGGTAGATCTCAATGGCTGGGTGGCTGGAAATTCTAGCATAATTAGTGAGAACTAGACTCAGTGAGAGATTCTGTCTCAAAAAAAATTAAGGAGGAAAACAATAGAAAAACTCAACAACTGTCAACTTCTCTCCTGTACATGCATGTGTATGTAAACACACACATATGCACATGAGCCCCATAAATTCTCATCCTTATCTTAAAAATATATTCACTCATTACAGAAGTAAAACAAGGCAAATAAATTGCTTGAAGTTCTTATGTAACCAGTAGCCAACTATTTTCCACATAGTAAGAATTCCATACATTTGTTATTTCCAAAAACTGTCTAAACTTTTGTATATTTCTTTTAAAGTATACATTCTGCACATCATGAAAAAATAGTGTTTTATTACAAATACCATATATTGAACAACTTCTTCACTAGTCATTGCTCATAGTTTTGATGGCTGACAAGGACAAGAAATAGTATTGAAAGATCTATTCTTATTGCAGTGGATTTCTGGTTTTAATGACAAATTTCTGACGGTTTCCTCTCAAAGAAAGGAAGCTGTAGTATATCTTTGTTTTTGAGGGTACATAGGTTGTGTAAGCCCTTGTTCACATGTTTGCACTTAAAAAACTATGTGGATATATTGCCATATGCATGACTATGTGAGTGTATGCATGCTTGTGTGTGTGTGTTTGAAGGACAGAGGTCCTTGTCTTCTCAATCTCTTCTATGCCTTCTTTTTGCTGTTGTTGACAGAATGTCTTATTGAAATCAGATCTCTTTGATTTCCCCTGTTTTTCTGTCCAGTGCTGGCCAAAGTGGTCTATGGATACCCTTGTCATCTTATTCACAGATCGGGTATTCCATATATGTGCCACTGCACGAACTGACTTTCCAATCCAATTTCCTGTTCTCTGTCTCTATCATTCTCACTCTCTCTGTCTCTCTGTCTCTCTCTCTCTCTCTCTCCTTCCTCTCTCCCTCTCTCTGTCCCTACCACCCAAAAGGAAAGAAAGGAAGCCCATAAACAAAAAAATATTAAAACAAATTTGTTAGGCAAAAAATAGCCAACACTAAACAGCTCTACAATACAAACAAAAATGATAACAAAATTGTGAGTTCAAGATGTCTTGGCCAAGTACTACTCTTTGGTTTGGGGTATTGACTAACTTGTATAATCCAGTGACATTGCATTGGAGAAAACTGATATTGCATTTCCCAGGAAGGTTGTCAATGGTGTCCCTATTTAAGATGAGACTGGTTCCAGTTCCTCTTACAAGTACTTTGATTTTGTCTATTTGAACATGTGCAGGTACTGTGCATACTTTCATAGTATTTGGTAGTCAATATGTGTATCTTCTCTGTTGTGTCTGGATGATACTGAATGACAAGGGCACAGTTAGAGATACCATCAAGTAAAACTCCAGGCACGGGAATGATATACAGCTTGTTGAGTTGTTGTCAAAAGGGATCCTACAGATGCTTGCAATCATCATAGGCTATTGGTAGGGCTAATTGTTTTTCTTAAAACCATATGCTAAGGCCTTATTTTTGATGTTGACACTTACTAATGGAGAAATTGAGGTGGTACTTATGTACAAGCTTCATATATGTTGTTTAGTGTCATGGTGCTGGAAGGTACTATGCATACTACTGAAAGCAAAATGTAGTCAATAATGTCACCTAGCTACAGACCGTGCAGCCCACAACAGAAATATGAAAACAAGATATATTAGCACAATAGTGGCAGAAATGTTATGAGAGTTACCAAACACATTTGGTTGGATTTAAGGACAATGCCATATGATGAAACTAAATCTATTACTGTTAAAATGCTCAATAACCTAAGTCATTATTGATCATGACAAACAGGAAAACATTGTATTGCAATTCTCCTAGTAAAATGATTCCTAACACCATATTGATAATTGCATGTTTCTACCCTTATCTGATAAAATTTTTCTTGCAGTTGATAAGATAAAAATCTAAGTAACCTACAGAGACAGAGAATTTGCATCAATAAGTCCTAAATGGGTATCTTCATCAAGCTCTTCTTATGGCTCAGGAATCTCTACAGAGAAAAGACAGAAAAATAAATAAGTGCTTGAGATGGTAGATGGCACCAAAAAGAATTTAAAATTGTAAACTGACTTTCACTGCATAGACATAACCAACTTTCTTGTTCAATTTTTTCCTAAAGCTCTTAGTGCTTGGATGGGCTTTGGGAGCCCATTCCCTGTGGAGGGATACTCTTTCAGCGAAGATACACTGGGGAGGGCCTAGGTCCTGCCTAAATGATGTGACAGAGTTTAATGATCCCCCATGGGAGGCTTCACCTTCTCTGTGGAGTGGATGTGGGTTGAGATGAAGAATTGGTGGGGGGTAATGGGAGAATGGGAGGGAGACAGAACTGGGATTGATATGTAAAATAATTTTTATTTTATTATTTAAATTTAGAAATAATCTTAGTTCACATATCAATCCGAGTTCCAGTTCCCTCCCATTCCACTATGCCACCCACCAAACACCCCCAGCTCCCCATCCGCTCACTAGGAAGAGTGAGGCCTTCCATGGAGGAACATCAAAGTCTGTCACATCATTTGGGGCAAGGCCTAGGCCCTCTCCTGTGTATTTAGGATGAGAGGGTATCTCTCCATGGGAAATGGACTCTGAAAGTCTTTTCATGCATGAGTAATAAATACTGGGTCCACCACAAGAGGCCCCATAGACTGCCTAGGCCTCCTAACTGTTACCCACTTTCAAGGGGCCTTGTTTGGTCCTATGCTGGCTCTCCAGTTGAGTGGTTGGTTTTTTAACACAAAAATTAAATAGAAAAAGAAATCCTATCTCAAAAAATATTGAAAACAAACAAAGAAGCTCTTAAATATTCCTGGGGGTCTCTTTTTGTAACAGAAATAAAATAATACAGAGGTGATCAGATTTTTGCCTTTTCACAAGAGTATAAGATAAGATTTGAGAGGGTCAATGTACCTGTAGCATCCAATCTTAATATTTAAATTAGTGTTAAAAGGTTTTTAGCTAGCCATTTATTTCATAAATCTCTGCATTAGCTTACCTCTATTACGTATGAAAATAATTATTTGCAAATTCATAGTTTTTATTATATTTGATGGTTATCTATTTCAATAGCATATGAGTAAGATACTGAATACTTATTAAAGCAAATAAGCTTTTGATAAGCTTTTAATACTCTCCAAACATATTTATGTATGTATGTATGTGTGTGTTTGTGTGTATGTATGTATGTATGTATGTATGTACAGATTTTTAAAATGCCTACACTGCAAGACTGTACTAACAATATCAATTCTACACTTAATAAAATTCTATACTTACAGTTTGGTTTTATGAACAGCAGTGACATTGATAAACTTTTTGTCTGTTTATAAAAGAAGCCAATTTTGGGGATATGAAAAATATTCTAATACATAATGTTGAAAATAATAGGAACTGAGAATGAAATTTATATGTGTGGAGAATATCACACTGCTCCCCAGCTTTAACAATAATGATCTTATTAAGCATTGACCCTACAATTCACATTAGGAGAAGGAAAAAAAGGAAAATATTAAAATCTGAATAATAGATATCTGGCATAATTAAATGAAGTCATTTTTGTAAATTATATATACTTAAACTGCATATTTCTATGTCTTAAATATATAATGTTTTTATATTTTTATAAAATAATATTTTGCAATTTATATAATTGTATCCTATAGCATAAAACTTACTATTTTCAAATGTATGATTCAAAATTTTAAGTGTTTTATTTTTAATTAATTAATTTCTTCTTCTGAGACAGGATCTCACTCTGTTGCTCAAGCTGACCTGGAATGAAGCACCCAAAACTGTCTTTTAAACTATAACAATCAACTTGTTTCTAATGCCTGATCTCTGTGATTATAGTTGCAAACAATCACACTTGGCTTCCAAGTGGTTTAAATACATTATCTCTTTTGGGTTTCATTATGAACATTTGATGTTGGAAATTATTAGTCATATTTTAAAAGAGTTCCATCTTATATCTACCTGATAATACTTACCTTTATAGTATGCCTGGAGCTTCACACCAAAATACTGCATATCTAGGATAGAACAGAAATTCCCTAGTGTTTGACTCGGGGAGCTTTATGGGTGTATATATATACATACATATTTGTGCAATGTAACATATAGTAATATCATCTAAATGTTTTCTTAATATTTTTAGAAAGCAAAACATGGGAAAATTTTCTATTGACATTGAGTATTTAAGAATTTCATTAGAATAGTTAGAATTTAATTAGAAAATGTAGCTAGTATTGATTTTTCTATTACAGAAGTTGCATAACAAAAGGTGACAATGGTGAAAAAAGTACAAAGTATTCCAACTATAATGAGAACAATTAATCTGTTGCAATTTACATTTCTTCCTCAATATAAGTATATTAGATAAACAAAAATGTTTGTACTCTTTATTTGGAAACATAAAGTCTGATACAAGATGTTGTTTTGTAAGGTCAGATGTTTACAACAAGAGAAACAAGATGGTAATGTAAATTTATTTAATCTGGAATGCTTGGATTGCAGAGCCTCAACTAGCTTCTTAGTAGCTTCCTGATTTTAAATGTGTTGCCTTCTTTTTCATAGGCTTTAAGAACACTTGAAAGTGTCCTCTTTTTTTGTTTTTTATGAGACAGGGTTTCTTTGTATTGTTTTGGAGGCTGTCGGTACAGCCTGGCCTCGAACTCACAGAGATCTGCCTGCCTCTGCCTCCTGAGTGCTGGAATTAAAGGGGTGCACCACCACCACCTGGCTGAAAGTGTTCTCTTGACTGTAATAAAATCAGAGTTAATTTTCTTAAGTATTTGTTTCATCTTGATGAGTTTTACTTGACATTGTATAGAAAGCTGAAAAACTATTAGTCCCAAGATCCTTGCTTTAGAAGTATTTCATTTAAAATACATGTTTTCATTGTTTTAGATCATGTACGTGTGTCTGATCTGAGGCATGTGCACTTTAGTGCAAGTGACTGGGGAAGCTGGAGGTATCAGATGTCTCCAGAATAAAATGGGTACTGGAAATCAAACTCAGTTTTGCTAAAAAACAAAAACAAAACAAGCAACAACAACAAAAATAGTATGAATCTTTGACCACAGAACTTCTCAAGTCTCCTGACCATTGTTACACTGAATATATATCCATGTCTATTTTTCAAGAAAATCTTTATATACTGCTATAAATGTTGAGTCAAGAACTATTCCAAAAACAGAACACATAGGTTTAATGTGGTCTAACTCAGTGTTCAAATTTTGGCAACAAATGATATTTTCCATGTTCCTTTACTTATATTTACACTTGAATTCTATTCACTACACTATAGCTTTCAAAATCTTACTCTGCACATTTGCAATCATAACAACTATATTGGTAGCAATCTTCACCCAAAGACAAGGCTTGCCTGGTCATGTCATACTCATGATATGATGTACTGTGTGTATTAATAGATTGATATTGAGCACCTAATAATCTTCTCTGAGGCTGAATAACATCCCCTCAAAGTCATATTTTTATCCTCCTGACCATTACAACTTACTGCATCTAAAACTAAAGTATCTATATTTTCAGATTAAAAACAATGCATAATTAATTCATTAAAATAACAGGAAGGGATTAATGACATTATTTGAGAAGTGTAGACATTTTTAAAATAGTATTGAAATGGCATGGGAGAAATTTTTCTGCAATTTGATTTCACAGATAACAACTAAAAAATGTTACATAATTTAAAATGATCAAGTGCTCAGAACCACTAACCAAAAGGACAGAGGAAATAAATAAACATTTTATTACACTAGATGTAGAAAAAGAATTAGCATATTATACTAGCAAGGAAATACTAAGAGTTTCATTTGAGTGTATATGACACTATTGTTTTATTTTTTTGTCATTTTTTTAGTTGCACATAGGAATCTCCTTTTAATTTTCTCACATTTCTCTGGTGAATATGCAGAAATTTGACTCTGTGGTATTTGACATCTACATTTCATATTATGAAAGACTAGTCTCTAAAACTAACCTCTAAGAATAAAGACGAAGCCTGCTAAACCTGAAAATTACTAAACTGTCTGATTCTATGATTATTAGAATGATAGGCATGTTGATGTTTGATTTAGAAACTCTCAAAATGAGAGACTGATGAGGGCGATTTAAAAAGTTTAATTATCTGAAGAAATTCTATCTGCCAAATCTAGGAAGATAAAGAATAAAATTGTCACGACTACCTCGACCAGCAAGGAAGATGCGACTCAGGAATCCTTCTCATCAGCGGTTTATTCAGGAACCTTGAAACAACGTGGAGGCAGCCACGGGAAAAACCCCTCCTGCTCCCTAAATAGCCGAGGCCAGCCAACCCTGAGCAGCCACGTGTGTGCAAGCCATAGGCTCACCAGAATGCATAAGCAATCTGATGATGATGGCGTGACCCCGGCGGGATGGGAGCAGGCCAAATAAGGAGTTGTTTATTACCGAGCGCACTCACCGTCAGGATGGTGGAATGCGGAAGCCGGCGCCATCTTTGAGGCGCGGTGTGGCGCAGCTCTCCACATAAAATGAAAACAGTTATGATGTGAACTAGTATAATAATGAGTGTTTGAGAGTATATATTTGGTACATTTGGATGAAAGGAAAATCTGTAAACTATATTGCAAATAAATTTGGGAATACAAAGAGAGACTTTAGACAATACAGCCAAGCTGTATGAATTAACATGAACAGAAACCAGGACATACTATAGTTGTATCCTTACTTAACAACTGTTGGGGAAGTCCTGTGTATATGTCAATAAAGCACTGTTAGCCAATAGAGAACCAAGATAGGTGGGACAAGGAGTCCAGGAGGACTCTGGGAAGGAGAAACACAGAAAGTCATGATGTAATGCCATGGGGTAGGAAGCCCGGAAACCTCTCAGGTAAGAGAACTACTTAGATTAGCAATTATGGGATAAATATTTAAGTCAGAGCTAGCCAGTAAGAAACAAGCAAGGTCAACAGCTTCATAATTAATATAGCCTCCTATGTGTTTATTTGGGACTCATGCGGCTCTGGAACCAGGCTGGCGGGAAGGCTTCTCTTTACAAACAACTGTGCATTATTTTGTTCAGATCCATTTCTACAAATCTAACTACCCATTGATCTGAATAATTTCAATTATATACCTAAATGAAGTCTCATTTTGACTTTTATTTGTGTAAATAGAACTTGGCTATCCATTTATATCCAACATTAAAATTGTTTTTATTTCTCTGCTTAATTTCTTCAGCTTTTTAATATTACATTATTAAGTGAATGGGTATTTCAGATGAAACAATCAAGAAATGGAATTAAGATAGAAACAAAAATCAGCAGTTACAGGGCAAGAAAAGAATCACTTATCAGAAAGGACTGTATAATTCCATTATTGATAGCAGTTATTAAAAATCATTCACAGAGTGGAATCTATAGACTTCCTATTCTTTTAAAAAATATCATATTAGGTGAAATGATAACATCCTCAATTTTTAGGCATTTGCTATGTATTTCACTAATTAATTCTTCCTGTTTACCAAGTTGAGATATTTTAAAATAAAGACATCACTACTGTGTCCATTTCACACGTTGAACATTCTAAAATAAGAAAGGAGATTGCAAATAGCACTCAAAATATGATGGCATCACAGCTGTCTTTTGAAAATAAATACATAAGCAAAGCATATAAACCCACTGTTACTCCATATTCTAGCAATCTCTGTTAAATGAAGATGAAACAGCTTTCCTGTGTGAGATGGAGACATCAACTGCATTAAATTAGATCTTTTGGTATTTAAGTGAAAGACAGTTTTTTCCCCCAGAATCTGAATTACCTGCCTCAAATAACTTTATAAATTGGACTGAGCAGTATTGAGTTTGTGGGTTGTTTTTCTATTCCCTTTGCTTGACACACAGTTCAGTATTCTATTTTTTCTTTGACTGTGAGAGACGATTTAATAACAGAGACTATGCCAGTAATGCAGAAATGAAATGCTTCAAATTGCATCTGTGTCCCCAGTGTCTTCTTTAGACTTGTCCCAAGAAAAGCACATATTTTGAAGTAGTTATAAAGGGCTCTCATTTTGAATAGATAATTTATTTCATAAGATACACATTTCTCTCCTTTGAAAACAAGAGGAAAATAAGGACTTTGTTCTCCTCCCAGTGTAATTGTCTAGAGAACACTCATATGATACCTCTCACTTCAGCTTTTACCCCGTAAAATATATAATTTAACACTGTGTGCACATGCATGTGAATTGATAACTCTGAATTTTCTTAATTTGGCCAATAGAATAGCTTTCAGAATTTGAGATTCCTGGTCTGCCATCAGAGAGTAGAGAACTAAAGTGAATTTGTCCAGCTGATCTCTTCTTTGGCATTCACTATGAGCCGGATTTGGAATGCCACTTTAAAATTTTGTCACAGTATGCTTAGTCTAGTTTAAACTTCTAATGTTTTTCACAGTTTCTCAATGTTGTTGGTCCTGAACGCAGCCTTGAAAATGGTATGATGGTGATCATTTCTCATAGGACAACTAGGAACAGATCATTGGCTAGGCCTGATCAGCTCCCAAACACTGAGTGATCAGTTATGCCCCACTCTGTGGTGACATATCTTGGAAGCTGCTTGCTTTAACTTGCCAATTAAAATTATAGCTTGGAAATACTGATAACTTAGGACACCAACAAAGTTAGTGAGTTAAACAACTGGTATGTTTTTCCCTGAGGAGACTATTTCTTAAAATGGTATTTAAGTCAATACCATTCTAGCTTAAAAGAGGCTCAGCCACTACATTTAATTAAAGTTACATTCCATTTTGATCATACTATGAGTTTATTCATTTCTGAAGATTGTTTATTAGATTATTGCTCATATAACACAGCATGCAGAATTTAAATTTCCCAAAAGAATCTGACAGACTATTAAAATTTGAAAGCATATTTTACTGTTATTTTTAGTACTAAAATATAGGTGTAACTAATGAACATAAGCAATGGATATAAATAAAATAAATGAAAAATTTAAAACTATTCTGCTGAAATATTTAACATTGATTTGAAATAATAGTTATCCACTGCATAGTAGTGCAAATAACAAAATTAGTATTTGTTTACTGAAATGTTAATATCAATAAGTACAACTGTATAATATAAAAAACTTTATGCCAAACAGGTACACCATTTCTGTCTTATGCCCAAAAGTTATTAGGAATCAATTTACCGCCATAGATCATAGTCAGCATGTCTTCAAAAACTAGACTTGAAAATTATTGTAAATTTTAACAAAATGCTCTCTGCTATCAATACTCTTAATAATTCTATTTTAGATAATTTGCCGTATAATTGCAATGTTTTATAAGGCAATATACCACAAAACACTTCATTTTCATTAAGACTAACATACAAAACATTGTTTCTAATGAATGTCAAATAATAATTATTTTTACATTGTACATAAGAAAACCAGCATCTTCCTAGTTTTCTTGAAGGATACTAACTAATGAGTGTATATGTATTTATTTATTTATTGGGATTTGGTTTGTATATTATTAGTTACTGTATTGGTTGCATAAGAAATACAAAATCCAGCATAAAACATTTGGGATGGTAATATAAATGCCTGTAATTCATGAATTGAAGAGGTAGAGAAAAAGTAATAGAGGTTCTAGGTCATCCTAAGTTACAAAGTAGATATGGAGTCGTGAAACCCACTTTTTTTCCTACAATTTATTTACCTTTGTTTTCCTATCCCAAGATTCCATTTTCTCCCTCTGTTTTCTGATAGTGCATTATTCTTTTCATGTAATTTTAAAAATGGCAAAGGCAAAGATGGCTGTTAACATTCTTGAAACATTGAGTATCTGTCAGGGACTGTTTTGGCAAACAACTCACTTTAAATTGTTATTAATTTTATATACTGTTAATTTTTAAGACAGAAGTAATAAGTGTTATTTCACTCAGATAACAAACAACTAATTGATAATAAATAAATTGCTGGTATTTGGAAATACTTAAGTTAAACTTGATTCTTACATTGTCATCATAACCTAGACTATATTTTCTCAAGATAATAGTTTTCCATATTTATATATGTATATATGCATATAACATTGTAATATGTTCCTGAAAAAATTACTGTATATATTTTTGATTTGCAATTACATATTTTGAAACACTATCCTACAGTCTTAAAGACATTAACAGAATTTGTGCAATGAATAATATATTTCACTATATTTATTTACAGACAAATTCAGAAATACTAAATATCAAATATGTATCACATTAAATATTCTTTCAAACTTGAAACACACAGTCTAGTGGAGAAAAATATTGTATATTCATAAGTAAAAATAAAATGACAATAAATGGTATAAAATATTAATTAGGGTTGATGATAGTTTTTAAAATCTTAAAAAGTTTTTGTTACTAAGATGGCTAGAGTATTATTATGGTTTGTGTATGTGGTGATATACTATTTATGTTTGATTAAAGCTTTCTGAGGACTTAGAAAGCACAGTGTTCCACTAGTCATAGAAACCAGGCACACACCTTAATCCCAGAAACCAGAAGTTAGTAGGTGGTGGTATACAACTTTAATCCTGGATTAAGAGGTGGTTGAAACACTGTGAGTCCGACGCCACCCAGATCTACACAAGATTGATCCAGTCCTAAAGAGAAACATCCCACACAAAGATGATCTTAGCACATGGGATCACATACCTTTAATCCCAGCATTAGGGAGGTATATAAAACAGGAACAAGGTATAGTATCAGGCATTCATTCTCCAGCTACATTGAGAATAGAAAGGCATTCATTTTCAGGATTCTCTATCCATACTGAGGAAAGGCAGCAAGATCAGCCCATTCTGCCTGAAGTACTGGTTTGGAGCTAGTGACCAACTACTTATTTTGACGCTCAATTTGAAGCTTGAAGCCCAATATCTGTCTCTGGGTTTTTCTATTTATTATGTTAGATGTGTATGTTCATAAATTTGGCCTTCATAATACGATAATTAAATATTAACATTTTAGTGAAAAAAACATTTTATACAGCTCATCTCTCTTCTCCTCCTCATACACAGTGTGTATTTGAATGGGAAACAAAAATTCGTCCACATTCTCATATGGCCATTTTGGGAATGTGACATAATTTTATTTAAATCAGTTCCTTAATAGTTCACCACAGAATTAATTTAGTTATTGCCCAACAACTATTTTATCATCAAAAATCTCAATCAAGTTATCGAGCTTGCTCACAGGTTATATAGATATGAATTTATAGATGTCTGAATAGATATAGAAATACAACCTCTGGTATGTTTGTCAGTGGTTGCTGACATGTTTAAGGTGACAAATTGTTCCTGATTCTCAGGCCACAAAATTTCAACTGAAATATATAAGAAATATCCTACCTTTTTGTATTATCTCATCTACTGTAAAGCATGTACAATATTTTATTCCACTTACTGTAATGGATTTCACATTTCTGTGTAATTGTTGTTGGTAGTGTTTTCTCTGGCTAAACCTGGCTAGAATCATGATGTTGTTGTAATATACCTGTTTCTTAGTTCAGGAAGAATTTCACGTGATTATAGAAAAATATTTACACTTTAAACCAGTCTGATTAGATAGGAAGTAAGCAGCACTGCCCACATTGTCAATATCAATGAAGTCATAATTTATATTTAATCAGAAAAATGAGTAAAATAGTTACTTAAAATTTTACTGGAAGCTTACATTAAATGCAGCCAATGCTTTCATATCAGTGATGAATTTGAGCATTCATTGTTTTCATGTTCCCATTAATTTGATAGAAATGACTCTTTATAATGCTGGAAATTAACTGGACTTTATTTCCTGCTAGTTCATTGATTATTTCATACAAATGTATTTTATTCATATTTACTCTCTTCTTCAAACCCTTTCAGATCCAACCTCCTTCCCTGCCAAATAAACTTTGTGTCCTCTTCTTTATTTAGTCCATCAGTCCCAATTTATACTGCATGTGCATTCTTATATGAACTTCAATGGAAAAAACTTAAAGAAAAAGCTAAGTCTGCATATTAGCTAGAGACATGCAAAATCAGTTAGTTGTATGTGCAAAAAGACTCTTGTATATATCAATATGTCTTCTGTAATTAGTGTAATTAGGAGATGAATTTTCTTTTTGGACTTTCCATTTTATACATTACTACTTATTTTCTATTTTCTAATTTTTATTCTACAATCTTACATTTTCTTTACTGTTAATGAGATAATCAGCATGTAATTCTTATTTGGAAGTTGTATAAGTAAAATATCAAATGTTATTAGCCTTTAGAATGGGAAACAAAGTCAGACAGAAAGAAGAAACAAGTTGTAAATTATACAGTCTTCAGGGATTATTGATCAAATTGCCATTAGGCTAGAGGAATAATTATTATGTGATTCCCACTTGATGCAGTCCATCTTACTATGGTGTGGAGCTAACACACATAAAGAGCCAAAGTCTTCCCATGATTCCCACAGCCCTGGTGAGTAAGGTTTGGTCTACTGTAAGTCCCAAGTGCTTCACTTGTCTTCTTTCCATTTCCATCTTGCAGGAAAGCTGAGTGGGAGTCCAGAGAGACACCAAATCGGGGCCTCAAGTTAAAGCTCTTTGTACAATAAGTACATTCAACTTGTGAAAAGTCTGGGATGCATTCAAAAGCTGTGCTTGATTATAAGGACATGCCATACCTGATTAGATGTGAGCCCAGGTACTCATCAACTCTGATTCCACATTAGTAGCAATTTGGTTCATTTTTAAACATGCATAGGATGGGACTGTATCTTCTAAACATCCTGGAGTGTACAGGAAAGCAGTGCTGATTAGAAGCCGACAAATGTTTAAAACAACTCCTTTGATGTAAATTAAGTATCTCTCGTCTAGGACCTGGAGAGACTGCTCAGCAGTGAAGGGCCCTTGTATTTTATAATTGCAATCATTTGTCACTGTTTGAAATGAGATATATTTATTTTCTTAAATGAAAGAAAAGAGGAATGACACAGCAGATGAAAGGAGGATTACTCTAATCAAATGTGCACACAATATATGTCATGATATTTGCATGGCTTTTGAGATCAATTCAACAAAATATCTCTAGAGTAAGCCTAAAAGAATATTTACCTTCAACAGCCAAAGAAGTTCCATTAGATGATACAAGTTCCTCTCTGAAAATATAAATGCAGTGTTTTTTAAGAGAAAGAGTTTTATTTCATTGTGCAATGAAAGAAATTCTTGAACTATCAATCCCAGATACTTGGAGGTTGAGATAAGATAACTGGTTATGGGTATTCATACCATGCTTAAACCTGAACATTTGGATACTTTGAAAAGAAACAAATCAGGCCACCTTTCAGTTAGAAGGCCTGGGCACTCTATGGGGCCTCTGGCAGTAGAACCAGTATTTTTCCCTAGAGCGCGAATGGACTTTGGGAGTCCATTACTTATAGAGTGCTGCTTTCCTAGCCTAGATACATGGGGTAGGACCCAGGCCCTGCCACAAATGATATGACAGACTTTGATGATCCCCTATTGAAGGCCCATCCTCCCTGCGGAATGGACAAGGGTATGGGGTTGGGGTGGGACAGGAGGATGGTGAGGGTCATGAGGGTATGGGAGGGAAACGCAACTGGGACTTGTATGTAAATAAGATTGTTTTTAATTAAATAAAATAAAACAAGTACACATAAAATCTTTTAAGGAAACATAAACAGAACATAATATAAGTAAGGACAGTATAAAGTTAATTACCCCAAGAAAGTTAAGTATTCAAAAAGTAAAAGTACTATCGTCCATAATATTTCAAGTCAGATGAGATTGGATGCATGATGCTCCCTTATTTTAGAGGGATTAAGTTAATTTTCATGACATGGAACTTAGTCTTGTAACATTAAAATTCTTCTCACAATGGCTTCTGTCACATTACTACAAAGAGAGAGAAAATATTTATAAATGGACATTATATACTGTGTGGTGGCCTATTCATACATTGAAAATTCTGCACTGTGTCTCCTTGAGATTCAATGAGACATATTACTTAGGGAGTTCCTATGTTCAATATTGTTATAAATGCACATATTTCTTAGAATTTATTGTTATAAATTTCATATTCCTCTGCCTCACACATATTTCTAGAATACAGCTCCTAATTTTGTCCCTATTCCTGGCCTAGGTAATTTATCAGTTTATTCAGCTTAGAGATTTAATCAGAAATCTTCATACAGGCAGAAGATAAGTATCTCCTGCAATTATGATTTTCCTTTTTCATGACCAGACTTTGCCACCCCAGCTCAGCTAATGGCCTGGGTTTTGTCAATACAGACAAATTATCAGTCTATCTTATTACATGCTCACTCATTGAACTATAAACTCCATGAGTGTAGAGTTGGTGATAAAATGAAAATAAGATACAACCTCTACCACTCCAGCATCATGACAATGTTGCAATGCATGAGTAGAGAAAGACAAGCACTAATAGTTAATATATTTATGGCCACATGTTGTCCATATGGTTGTTCTCTGGAACAAAGCTTTGAAGCTTGGTCTATTTTGTTTACCTGAAATTGTAGAGTTGGGCATATTTAATGGTGCCAAATATTCATTTTCTATTTGATAACTTCTTGCTAGACCAGCAAGTAATTTAATTATACTCATTATTCAACAGAGTTTTGAGGAAACAATGGGGATGGCAGAGTACCAATTAGGAATATAAAATTTAGAAAAAGATTTTCTCCCTTATATGCTAGCATTATATATAGAAAATTATGCAAGCAAATAAAAACAAATGAGAAAGCTAATCACGGAAATATAAACCAAATATATGAATAAGAGAAAAGTAAGCTTAGTTAGTAGGAAATCTCATTTCTGGACTCATAAGTTTCTTCTATGTGTCATGAATTTCAGACATTTCATCTGTTTTATTCAAAAAACTTTCATTCTTCCCTCACACATTATAACCCTACTGTTGTTTTTTTTTCCTGCCTCCATTCTGCCAGTCCCTCCCTACAACTCCTCTTTTCCCCAGATCCACTCCTCCTCTGTTTCACTTAAAACAAACAAACAGAAAGACAGGTGGGCCCACAAAGAAAAAGAGCAGGCATTCCTTGTATATATGCTTACCTTGGCCTAACAATACTTGATAAGAGTGGACATGAACTTTCATATCACAACAGGAAGTGACAATACAATAAGAGGAAAAAGGTCCCAAACAAAATGAAAGAGTCAAAGATACTCCCAACTTCCATTGTTGGGAGTCCCATAAGAATACCAATCTACACAATAAGGTAAATGCAAAGGATCTAGGTCACATCTATACAGAGTCCATGTTTTTCACTTCAGTTAATGTGAGCCTCTATGAGTCCTGCTTAGTTGATTCTGTGACCCATGATCTCCTGGTAGCTTAAATCCTTCAATCTCCTATCACCCCCCTTCTGTAGAGTTATCTGGTTCTGCCTAGTATTTGCTTGTGGGCATCTACCTCTGCTTCTACTGGTTTCTGGATGGCACCTCTCTGATGACAATTTGGCTAGGTATCAATCAATCTATGAATATAGCAGGATATAATCAGGAATAGTTTCCTTGACTTTTTTCCCATCATGGTTGATTCTCTCATGGTTCTCTAAGCTGTCCTGACTTTAGTTCCGGGCCATCCAACTAGTGTGAAGAATGGGGTCAAAATTTGGACTAGCCATATATTGGGTACTCTTAGAACATCTATGCTGACTGTCACATTTTATCTTGCAGGCAGCACATATTATGTGTTGAAGGTTTTGTGCTTGGGATTATGTCCAAGTCCCCCTGTTGGGAACCTTGCCTTGTTGTGGAAGATGGTCTGTTTGGGCTCCATATGTTTCATTATGAAGAGAGTTTTCTATGGTCACTATCCTAGAATACAGGGAATTTCCCCTGTACTAGGTTTCAAAATAAAATTCCCCAAATATTGCCAATTCTAGTGGTCTCTACCAATACTCTCTCCCTTTCTCCATCCAGCCCCTTCACCCATCCCTCTTGTTCACACACCCAGCCACCCACAGACTACTTGAAAAATCTATTCTATTTCCCCTTCCCAGAGATATCCTTGCACTCCCCTTGAGACCTCCTTGTTACTTTGATACTTTGTGTATGTAGAATGTAGCAAGATTATCCATGATGTAACAGATAGAATCCCTATATGACACCTTTCTCTTTCTTGGTCTGGACTACATCAATCAGGAAAAAGCTCTATTTAGTTCCATTATTCTGCCTAGATATTTCATGATGTCACTGTTTTAACAGCTGAGTAATATTTATTTGGACATGTACCACAGTTTCTTTAAACATTATTGGCTTAGGGACATTTAGGTTGTTTCTAATTGCTGACTATTTTAAAGGAGGGTACAAATAACATGGGTAGCTGAGTGGTGGTGTGTCTTTAATCCCAGCAGTCAGAGGCAGAAGCAGGTAGATCTGTGAGTTCCAGATTGGTCTGGTTTACAAGAGCTAGTTCCAGGACAGGCCTCAAAGCCCCAGAGAAACCCTGTCTCAAAAAAATGAAACAAAAGAAAACAAACAAAAATACAAAAAACATGGTTGAGCAACTGTCCTTGTTGGTAGGATTTTGTGTCCTTTGTGTATATGCACAGAGTGTTATTTTATTGTAGTAGCTAGTTTTGTGTTCTCTCTCTGTCTGTCTGTCTGTCTGTCTGTCTCTCTCTCTCTCTCTCTGTGATTTGGGCTTTGAGGGTGTAGAATTATATATTGCCTGTGTTTTGTGGATATAGTTAACTTCCTTGAGTTGGAGTTTTCTTCTAATATTGTCTGTAGGGCTTGAAATTTTAAAAGAATGTCTAAATTTTACTTTATCAGAGAATATCTTGCTGTTTATCATTCAGCCAACACACCATACCATGCTAGTCGCCTGTTACATCCATGGGACTAGGTAAACCAGGGCCCATTTATGGGCCGCCTGCCTGTGCTTGGAGTTTACCACTGTCTCCAAACTTGTTAAACAGCAGAATGTGAACATGCAAATTAACAAAATCAGAAATGAAAAGGGAGACATAACAATGGACACTGAGGAAATATAGAATATATTTTGAGTAACTATACTCCACAAAATTTGAAAATTTAAAGGAAATGGACAATTTTCTGGATAAATAGATACCACTTACCAAAATTAAATCAAAACAGACAAGCAATTTAAAGAGACCTATAGCACCTAAGGAAATAGAAGCAGTGCATCAAAAGTCTCCCAACCAAAAAAAGCCCAAGGCCAGATGACCTCAGTGAAGAATTTTACCAGAATTTCAAAAATCATCTTATACCAATTCTCCTCACAATATTCCCTGCAATATAAGCACAAGGGTCTTTACCGAACTCTTTTTACAAGGCTTCAATCACATAACCAAGCCACACAAAGACACAACTAAGAAAGAGAACTTCAGCCGGGCTGTGGTGGCGCATGCCTTTAATCCCAGCACTCGGGAGGCAGAGGCAGGCAGATCTCTGTGAGTTCAAGGCCGGGCTGAACCGATAGATAGCCTCCAAAACAATACAGAGAAACCCTGTCTCATTAAAACCAAAAATAAAAAAGAAAGAGAACTTCAGATCAACATCCCTCATTTACATTGATGCAAAAATACTCAGTAAAATACTGGCAAATTGAATCCAAGAAAACTTTAGAAAAATCATTCACCATGATTAAGGAGGTTTCATACCAGGAATGCAGGGATGATTTAACATACGGACATCCATCAATGTAATCCACCATATAAACAAGCTGAGAAACAAAATCACATGATCATCATACTAGATGCTGAAAAAGACCTTTGACAAAATCTAACACCCCTTTATGATAAAGGTCTTGGAGAAATCTGGGATAACAGGAACATACCTAGACATAATAAAAGCTATATAAAACAAACCAACAGCCAACATCAAACTTAATGGAGAGAAATTCAAAGCAATTCCTCTAAATCAGGAGCAATGCAAGTCTGTCCCCTGTCCGTATACCTCTTCAATATTGTGCTCAAAGCTAGGGCAGTAAGAAAATAAAAGGAGATCAAGGGGATGCAAATTGGAAAGGAAGGGGTCAACCTTTCACTATCTTCAGATGATATTATAATTTACATATGTGACCCAAAGTCTACCAGGGAACACTTACATCTAAAAAACACCTTCATGAAACTGGCAGGATACAAGATCAACTCAAGAAAATCAGTAGCCCTACTATACACAGGTGATAAAAGGGTTGAGAAAATGGCTTTAATCATATTTTAACTAATATGTATAATATATAGAATTATAGGTGTGGAGAGTAACTTTTTAAAAGTGTGTTTAGTTGAAATAGAATAAGATCACATTCTCTCTTTATCCCTGCTCTTTTACTCCTCTTTGAATCTTTCCATGTCTTCATCCATGAGTTAATAGATCCTTTTATCATTTTTTTATTTGAAAGTTTAACTGTCATTCAGAAAAAATTGAGTGGATACCATTCTCTGAAAAAACATATTGACTCAGTGAGGGCTGCAGTTACTACACAGAGGGAGAAGACTGCCTGTAATTTAAATAACCTTACTTTGTAGTCAGGTAATGACAGAAGATCCCATTTCCAGGTACACATGGCCCAAAGAGGCTGAGAGTATATAAATACAAAACAAGAAAGCCAAAAAGCAGTAAAATAGAGTATGCAACAGGTTCCAGGAAAAAAACCTCAGCAATACCCCAGGTGGCAACACGGAACATTGACTGGTATTTGAAGTTTTTCAGTCGTCTTTGTCTTTTACAATGTGTTTCAGGATGCGCGTAAACTTGTTGTATTTGAAGTTCCCCTTTCCCTCGATGGGGGCCATCCACTTCCTTGTCTGTGAACCAATAGCCCATGGTTGTTAGCAGCTCCCATACGATTATATGCATTTGTGTGCATAAAATATGGAAATAAAATGCACTGAGTCTGTTTTTATTTTGTGTATATTGGTCTCCCTTTGCTATGAAGACAACGGACACCATAATCTTCTTTGATTGAAGAAGCCAACTACACATCTCTGTGAGTTGTACAATATATAAGGTATTAACCTTGTGTGGCAAACTAGTGGTATTCGATTATTTTTTAATGTCCTCACACTCACTGGGCCTGGGAAGTTGCTGAGGTTTCTGGTACCAAGAATGATTAATCTCACTTTGTATTGGTAAAAAGTCCAATCTGAAAGGTGTTGCTTACCACTAGAATGTGATTTTCACTTATCACATCTTCATTAATATATTGGTATGTAGATAATTGTTATGGTTCAAAGACATTGGCCCAATGTATGTATGTATCTATGAATCTAGCAATCAATCTATCAATCATCTATCTTTATGTGTATACCCATATATATGTATATATATATATATATAAAACAACAATATGTAGGCAAATAAGTACACATGAGATAATGAGTCTAGATAGTTCAGTGAGTTTAAAATTTACTTCCCTGTGAGAAGATCTAAACAAATTTCAATAAATTATTCCAATGTTTTTATAGTTTGACAAATGATAAAATTCTATCTTCTCAAAATCATGTTTAATTCTAGAACTTCTAAGTTTTCCAGTCATGGTTCAGTGTTATTTATTTTAAACTTCCATATAAACATATTCATTACTTTGATTGATTTTTCATTAATTCCTTTTTAGATGTTTAAGTTTGTTAGTTGAAACAGGGTGAATTAAAATCAGTTATTCTGTTCTTCATATTTATATCTTGAAGTAATATTATGCATTGAAAATCACTAGAGTATGTCTTACCAAATAACAGTTTCAGGAGTATGAATATATTAAGGTAAACAGAGATGCAAATAATACTTGAATCAAGTCATAATTGCATCAAATGAATAAAGATATTTAGATGTAAATACTCGTTCATCTAGCTTCTGTGTTGGCACTACAGATGCATAATTTATGTTTGCTTCTGAATTTCAATAGCAATTATAATAAATTACTATTCCCTACTTCTCAAGTTCTGAAATTATAGTAACAAATAAAACAGAGCATGTAATTCAACAACTTTTTTGTTTACTCATCTATATATTTTCATTCTGAAAGTTAACAACATTTTAAGATAATCAGAAAAAAATATCAAGTCTTAGAAACTACTAAAGAAAATTCTTTTACTCACCAAAAAACTTAAACCAAAAATTTATGCTTTGAAATTGTTATCTTATTATTCTTAGCCACCCAAAACTAAAATGAATAGATTTGTAAATCTTTTAATTTTTATGATACTGTATGCAGCACATTATATTGTATCAATATGTTATGAAAAATAGGTAAGTATGTATGTGATGATTCTTTTATCAACTTTTTATTTTACAATGGACTTGGGAGATTTAGAAGTTTTCAGAAGCAAAATTGGAATGCTCTTAAATATAAATATTACAGGATCTTTAAAGATTACTTACAAAGAAAAGGAAAAATTCATTCCTAAGATATGAAGCACAGAGTTTGTGATTTACTGTAGAAATGGGTATATAAGCATAAAATCCTTATTATTATGTCTTTATATAATAATTATCTCACAAATCAAATATATTTGGATTATTGTATGTTAATAGTATTCAAATTTATCAAATAATGCATTTTGTGTATTGCAAGAAATGTAAAGAAGTTGTGACGACATTATCATCCCTACAGGCAACCACAACAATATATGTGCAATTTCAACTTTCCTTTTTCTTTATCTGTCCCTGGTGGCTTTGTCTCTCAGTAACACACAATATTTGTCTTTAGGTTCTTCTTATCAATTTTATACTTTCTCAGAAATATTATGGTTTTAGATATAGTCCTTTCATTTTCCAATGTTTAGCAAGGGCTATATTTTCTATTTTAAAGATTACTGATTATAGGGGCTGATGGGATGGCTCAGAGGTTAAGAGCACTGTCTGTTCTTCCATAGGTCCTGAGTTCAATTTCCAGCAACCAGATGGTAGTTCACAACCATCAGTAATGTAATCTGGGGTCCTGTTCTGATGTCTAGGAATATTTTCCGGCAGAATATTGAATAAATAATAAAAAATAAATAAACATATAAATCTTAATTTTTTATAAAAGATTATTGATCAAAGTAACCTGTGTCATACAATTTCATCTCTATGCACATGCTATTTCTAATAGCTTTCCACAGAAAAGACCACCAATCTGTATTACATTCTGAACACCATTGCCATCAGTATATTATCTATGAATAAGCAGAGTCTTGCATTTCAAGGAATGGACAAATCACTTACTTTTAGTTAGTTTGTGTACATGAATAACTGTGTGAGATTCTTTTTTGTCTTCCAAATACAAGTATTCCTGATGGGACGTTGTCAGTGGGACAATGTAAAAGCTTATTTAACATTCATTAACTTCACCACATCTAAACATTTCTTGAGTATTCATACCAGACAGGCATGAACCTTGTGGTATGTTAAGGGAAGGATTTGCTTAGTTCATCCACAAAGCTTTTTTGTTGTTGTTGTTTTGTATATATAATATTTTTATTTAACTTTTTACACATATTATTCTTAGTTCCCTCTCCCTCCACTCCTCCTCTGCCCCCCTATTTCTCCCAACCACCCACCCCTCTCCATCTCCCCTCTGCTTCCCAGGTAGAACTCTCATATTACTGACCCCATTTCATTTAAAATACAGTTAAACTACTTTTCACAATCAGGTATAATCTTCAACTTAGTTCTCTTTTTTTAATGGCAGCAGTGAACTTTCTTGTTACTACAAGCTTTCACATGAGGGTTTGAATTCTCCATAAACTTCTTCTTAAAGTTTTTGCATCAAGATTACGTTTTTTAGCTGTGTTAGAAATTTCTGTAGCTATATAGGTTCTGTCTTTAAAATGTATGCAATATTAGTTGAACTGCATATATACAATGCTCATAAAACCATGAATATAGAGTTAAGAAAGTGGCAAGACAAGTATGCTGACTCATAAAAAACACTTCTGCCAATAAGAGCTGTCTGAGTCACTGGGAAGATAATTACATATGATACTATAGTTAGAAATGCCAGAACCCATGTAAAAGCTAATGCAGGGGCACTCATCTATAAATCCTCTTCTGTCACTGTGAATTGGCAGGTAGAGTCAGGGAGACCACAGACTTATGCATGAGAGATGGCTTCAGGTATTCATTGGAGAACATAAAAATGACCAATTGTCAATTAAAGTAGATGGTGAAAACTGACACCTCAGATTGTCCTATTGCCTCCACATGCATATAATGACATGTGTGACTCTGCATTTAAACTCATTATATACACACATGTACATCTCACTTCACACACATGTACACGTACAAACATACACACACCTCACACAAAACACACAAATGAGATTTTAAAAAATACCTCTTTGACCCTGTTCAGAGTTAACTTCTGCATATCATAGCATACTCTTGTAATTAAAGTTAAGTTGATTTAATAACACCAAGTCATTAATTATAAGATGTTTGAGCAGCTGTAGTACTGTTATAAAGTCCCCATATTCCTACTGCTGTCTGGAAAGCTAAGAAGAAATTTATACAAAGCCGTACTATGATTTCTTCATTAATGGGCATATATTTCTTCACTAATTAGGGGCATCAACTTCAGATTTTCTTTAAGAATTACTTTTATAGCAAAGGGAACTCCACTTTGCTGTATAGTTGTAAAAGCTATGGGAGATAATATTATTAGGATGACATAAATTCTCATTATCTTCAGTGATGTCACTGATACCTTAATCAAATTAAATTTGCCAAAGAGAAAGACCTTCATCCACTTCCCATCTGACAGAGGGTTGATCTTCAAAATATACAAAGAACTCAAGAAACTAGAAATCAAACTACAAAATGATCCAATTAAAAAATGGGATACAGATCTTAATAGAGAATTTGCAACAAAACAATCTCAAATGACAGAAAGGCACTTGTGGAAATACTCAACTTCTTTAGTCAAAAGGAATCAAAACCACTCTGAGATCCCATCTTATACCAATCAGAACATCTAAAATTAAAAACACCAATGAAAGCTAATGCTGGAGATGATGAGGAGAAAGAGGAACACTCCTCCATTGTTGGTGGGAGTTCAAACTTGTACAGCCACAGTATGACTATTTCTCAGAAAATTAGGCATCAATCTACCTCAAGACCCTGCAATATCACTGCTGGACATGTACTCAATGGAGGCACATTCACACCACAAAGACATTTGCTCATCTATGTTCACAGCAACATTATTTGTAATAGGACAGATTTGGAAACATCCTAGATGCCCCTCAATTGAAGACTGTATTTTTTTAAATGTGGTACATTTACTCAGTGGAGTACTACTCAACAGTAAGAAGAAATGGCATCCTAAAATTCACAGGCAAGTGGGCAGAACTAGAAAAAAAACATTCTCAGTGAGGTAACCCAAAACCAGAAATATAAATATAGCATATACTCGCTCATAAGTGGATACCAGAATTAAAGCAAAAGATAGCCAGCCTACAATCCATAACCCCAGAGAAGTTTCAACCCTCTTCTATAAACAGATGGAAGCAGATGCAGAAATCCACAACTAACTAATGGGCCAAACTCCTGAAGTATGATCAAAGTTAGGGAGGAATAAAAAGCACAGGAGTCAAGACCCTGATGGGGAAACGCACAGAATCAGCTGACACATGCTCGTGAGAGATCACTGACTCAGGTCTGACAAATGGAGAATCTGCATAAGACCGAAATAGACTCCCTTAATATAGGTGACAATGGTGTGACTGGAACAATATAAGAGGCCACTGGCAGTGGGTCCAAGACCTAAATATAATGTACACACTGACTTAGTGGAGCCCATTCTATATGGAGAGATACAAGGTCCACTCTAGACACAGAGGTGTGTGGGTGGAGACGTGCCTTGGTTCGTTCTCAACTAGATGATGGGACAGACTTAGTAGGTTTTCTATGGGAGCTTTCCCTCTCTTGTGGAGCAGATGGCAGAACCCGGGAGTGGAGGGAGCATGAGGAGGGGAAGGTGGGGGAACTGGGATTTGAATGAAAAAAATAAATTAATAATACAAAAAGTTGTCCCAAAATTGCATGATGAGTGGAACTTTGTATCCTGAACACTGTATTGATATCTTATGAGTGGTTGTTGGCAATAAGGAAAAGTCTGTGTGGAAAAGTATTAATACTAGGCTTACACGTTATATGATGAATGAGCCATTTCCAGAGGTGCTTGAAGATCAAATCACTCAAATTTCTCTCTGAACTTCCAAATGCCGTGGCCATTATGTATCTAAGAATAACTCCAGATGATGAATTATCTACATGTACAAACTGATGCACAGCATTCCCAGTGTCTGCGTCTTCCAATGCATGCTCCAATTTTATTTGAGGTTTCCTCAGTATTTGGTAAAATTAATATTTTTCCTGTATTTTTAAGCCTTGGAAATACATAAAGTATTTTATATATCCAATACATTCTTGGAAAACTCCAGTTTATTCTTCTAAATTAGTAATTTCTAGATTCTCTTCTTAACTTGAATGATCTATGAATCAATACCAGTTGTCTTTAAGAAAATGATTGAGTTTATGCAGGGTAGCACATAAAACCCCCACACACATTTAGCGAATGCAACAATGTATATGAATTCAAAATGATGTGACCTTATTTTTCCTATTCTTTCTCACTCAAATATATATTGTCATGTATCTTATAGTATGTTCCTTTTGCTGAACTTTTCTTCAACTTTGTTTTATTTGAATATTGTAATGACTTGCATTTTCTTATACCCATGAAAACTAAGTGTGATTAAAATTGTTTCAAGACACTGCTCAAATAAATTTAAGTGTTTTCTTTGTTACTGTTTGTTAGGGCAACAGTAGTCATTTATAGTATACCTCAATGGGAAATAGAGATTGATTTGTAGCCTGAATATTTGATGTAATTTAATTATCAAAATTCGTCTACATGATGTTCTATCTATACTCATTGTTCCCATCATATATCAAAGCTCTGTGGCATTTGATGTATTGTCAGACTGTTAATTAGGCCTACATAAATGGGGATCTTTAGAAAGGAACTGAGTTTTATATCCCTCTGTCTCAATATTGTGGTAAAATTAATAAGAGAATCCTTGCATGTCTTTCTGAACTTTGATCTGAATATTTAACTCTTTCATCTCAAACTTCATATTCAAGTCATCCAGAAAAGTTAATTACAACTACCCCACCCTTCACACAGTCTTGACTTCTGCATGCATCCTTCTGTTTTCTCTTAAAGAACATCACTCATTTATGTCATCATTAGATATTTCATTCTAGGTGTCTTTAAGTAATGATGCAATTCCTGTTTTACCTGAGTGCAACTGTCTGCCAAATCATTTTTAAATCTGTACTTAATTTTTCCAATACTTTTCCTTAAATTGCTTGCCTTACATTACTGCAGATATCAATTTCATGATCATAGATTAAAAAGTGTCTACCTTGTACGTCTAAGCAAAAAAAATTATTGAAGGAGACACTAACGTTCTCAAAATGTTGTTGAGGGCTGAGGTCTAAGATGACTTCCAAAGGAGATCCCTAGAGAGTAAGATGCTCTACTGTATTATTCTGCTTTGAATCCATTTACTTGTTTCAAGGAATTGAATTATGGACTGGAGCAGTGGCTAACCAGGTAAGAGTGCTTGCTTCACTTGTAGAGGACCAGAGTTCAGTTATCAGCCCTGACATTAGACAGCTCACAATTGTCGGTAATTCCAGCTCCAGCTGAATCACATCCCTTCTCTGGCTTCTGAGGCTGCATACATATACATTACCACACACACACACACACACACACACACACACACATATACACAAAATAATTTGCATAGGGGAAAAACTGAAAAGTGACGTAAAATCTGAGGAGTTTGTGATACTATTTTTATTTGACTCTAAAGCTTATGACTTCTGAACTATGTGTGCTGTTAGTGGTGGTATTAGTGTTTTGGGTGTGTGTGTGTGTGTGTGTGTGTGTGTGTGTGTGTGTTTATGCATGCCTGAATAAACCTAGAGACTTGCATTTTCTAGAAATCTTGGGTGTATGTTTGATGGCTATTTTTCAATAAAAATTTGGATTAACAGTGGGGAACAACATCTGTACTGAAGGGTAAGTGTTGCTAAGATACAGAGATGGAAATTACAGTTATTATTTGCATGTCTGACTTACAAAAAGAGTGATTTGGAAATGATAATGGAAATATATTTCATGCATATATCTTAATTTAATGCTCATTTTCTGCCGTATTTAACACTTCTTTAAATAAATGGAATTTGTAAACTATAATACATTCCATATCAAAGGTGTCATAGTCTCTATTCTTGTATTCCCCATAAATATAATTTTTTGGTTCTGTTCTTTCTTACTGTAGTGATGATGGGCAATAAAAGGCTTGTGCACCATTCTATGATACTGAGCCAAAGAAAAGTAATACATATTTAAAAATTTTACAGAGTAGTTACAAAACCTAAATTATATTGTACCCAGGGAGACAGAGTAAGAAAACCAGGTCAGTGTTGATCAATGAAATACCATTCCAGCAGACAACAAATTTTCAGGCTTTATATCAGCATTTCACTTTTTTATGTTTTTGTAGTGTTATGGTTTGCATATAGGGCCTCATCCATGCAAGGCAAACTCTATGCCAGCTAAGCCATGTCAAATTTCAGCTATGTCTTGTTTACACATTGAGGTTTTCACACCTAGAGTAAAATATTTACTATAAATTAAAATAATTTTATTACTTTTGCTGATAAATTTGTCAAGATTCAGGTGAGATTATGTCAAGGGGAGGTACACTTTCAAACAACAATATGAAAAATTATGTATGGGTACTCATGTGATCATTCAAAATAAAACTAAATGTGATACTATTACGAACTGCAGAAAAAGCATCAGAGATCAACTAGTAAAGGAAAAATGGAGGCAATCTAATGATGCAAAAATAAGAGTATATTCGATAGGAAGAAAATAGAAAATGTAAGAAAAAATGCAAAAGAATGCTTAAAAGAACAATGAAAATATAAGTAAAATAGGACGAAGAAAGATTGCATTGGCCGGGCGTTGGTGGCGCACGCCTTTAATCCCAGCACTCGGGAGGCAGAGGCAGGCAGATCTCTGTGAGTTTGAGGCCAGCCTGGTCTACGAAGTGAGTTCCAGGACAGCCTCCAAAGCTACAGAGAAACCCTGTCTCAAAAAACCAAAAAAAAAAAAAAAGATTGCATTGTACTTGACAGACAACAGAAATTTATTTCAAGTGTCTAGCACCAGGTAAATCAAAGAAGAAAACAACATGAATATCAATTTCATAAAAAA
Organism: Mesocricetus auratus; assembly: GCF_017639785.1. Lineage (NCBI taxonomy): Eukaryota > Metazoa > Chordata > Mammalia > Rodentia > Cricetidae > Mesocricetus > Mesocricetus auratus. The sequence continues at coordinate 38,601,949 of NW_024429180.1, read as the reverse complement.
ATAGGGAAGTATGAGAAAGAGCAATGTGAGCTGGATACTAATGAAATTAAAGAAATTAGGTACATGTATTCTTTAAAAAGTAAGAAAAAAGAAGGATGTATAAAATATATTAATCAATTTCATAAAAATTTGGAAATTCATGAATAATCTTTAAGTCAACTAATCCATTTCAAAATTCTCTATTTTTTCTTTTTATTTTCCATCTTTTTTCTTACATTTTCACACATGTGTGTAGTGCATGTTGGTGGAACTCATCGCCCAATGTTCTCCAAATGGTGGCCCAGTCCTCTCCAAAATATTATCCATTTTTATCCAAATTTTGGTTTCCACAACATACCACACTCAGCTACTGCTGCCCATAGGCACGTTTGTCTGTGATCCTCCACAGGAATATGGAATCCCCTTGAGACAGAGAATATTGTCTCTTCTCCCTCCGTAAGCAAACCTTTACTGCCACTGGCTCCCACCTAAAGGAGACTATAGAAACCAGAGTTTTAAAATTGAAATGTACAATACACAGGGATAAATGATTATATTTAAAACAGGATTAAGAGAGTCTTAACCCAACTGCCAGAGCAGAATGTTTCAATGTTTGATAACTCCTTGGAAGCTTTAGTCTAATTAGCTTTCATATGCTAATCACAGCTTTTAAAATTGACCTGTATATGGTATTAAAATGCTTGGGTGTATAATAAACAACAAGTGTTTTATGGTAATTTGACAACTTAGGATTTGACACGCTTCAATAAGATCTCCATGCAGGTGATAGATGATTCATCCCTGTCTTGTGTAAAAGGTCATACAGTCTAGAATTTCTGAGGAGCAATAATAAATGGAAAGAGAACATGTTTGAAATAATTAGGGTGAAACATTTCCAGCTTTTGTCTTCAGAATGCCAAGAGAACATTTATATAAGCACCATAAATAGGTCAATATCAAATGTGTCAAAGAAACCCACAGTGGAATGTATTTTTCATGTAATTGTGCTTATTTCCTTTTTATTTTAGTGGAAAGGCAATATGGAAAGATTTACATGATGATTATGAACACTTTCAGAAAGCAAGGAAATATTATATTATCAAATTGTACTACCTGATTTTAATATTTAGAAGCAAGAAATGTGGGTTGTCATTACATTTTAACTGTATCTTCCTGTATATATTTTCAGAGATTTTCTTATTGTATCCTTGGCTATTATTCTATATGAAATATCAATAAAATTACAAAAATAAACTTAAGTATTTAGCACAGAATTTTTGTCAAATAAAAAGCATTTATTTATTTGACCAAAAAGAATAGACAACTTTATGAACAAATAAATAATTTTGTAGGCAACAAGTTAAAACATGCACTCTTCTTTAAAATTAATCATTTGCATCCTATATTGCAGTAAGATACAATTAAATTAAATTATTGAAATATTTCTTTAAAAAACAAAAAAAAATACTGACATTAACTACTAGAAATAAAAATAAGTTATATTTTTATATAAAATTCTGGATATATCAGCACATTTCAAACCATTTAATGTACTAATTATTAAATTATGTGCAATGTTCTTATCTGTTAGAACTAAGTGCAAGCATTTACAATTGTTTGAAGTGGAACTTCAAATTGTCTCTAGGATATTTTATCTGAATATATGTATCCATTCTATTCTGCAAACAGAACTCTGCTATTTAAAAAAATATTTACTGATGACTCAGATTAAATTATTATTCAAGTCAATCTCTCAGGTTATTAATGAAAAATATCATACATGTGTGTTTTATAAAAAACTTTCATTTTCTTCATATCTCTGAGCTGTAAATACAGTAAGTCCTTAAGAAATAATTCCACATAATGACATATCATTTCAGAAAATTATTTCTTGTAACATCTTGGTAATATATAGATTTTAAAATTGGGCTACTTACATTTTACTATTGGCCTTTAATATGAACAAAAGTGCTTGCTCTGAGATCCTTAACTGGATCTTATATTATTTTCTCTTGTTCCTTTTTAAAACATAACATCTTACACAGAAATTAGAATTGTTACCTATGGAAAATGAGAAGCTACATCATTTAGCTTTTTCTCATTTCAGACCACATCATGCTAGTAAATCTTAAAGTAGCTCTGTGCTTTGAGTTGTTAACATGTTCCTATTGGAATAATTTAATACTTTCCCAAAGGTAGCACACAGTCACTTGTATCAGGAACCAATCAACATCTTTGGTTTAACATGAATTTTCTTTACAAGCATCTGTACAACAACATCGAATCAAAAAATCACATTAGAATATACAAAATAAAAGGACTTATTGTAGTAAAATTATAATAAATTATTCAAGTAACTGATATTAAAAAACAGACTCAAATCTGTTACAGGAATAAGACAATCTGAAGTTTACCAATTTATTTACTGGAAATGCATTGAAATATAGTGGAATGATTTCTAAAACATTTTAGTATTTACAGTGAACTTTAAAGATTTGCAGAAACAACTCAAATTAGAAAGTAGAGTTCGAAATGAGAGATTTTGTCCTGGTAAAATACTTAAATCTTAAAGTACTATTATTTTTTCCAGTATACTTGAATGGGGTTGGGCTTGTTGGCCTGAAAACAGGGTTAGTGATCATCTGAAGTCCTTTCAGTAGCAGTAGAGATGGCATTTCTTTCTGGTGCTATCCTAGGTGCTCTACCCTGTCTCTCAGTCATCAGTTTTCAGTTCATTGTGCTAACAGATATTTTGCCCTTTGTCCTCCCTGGTTTCAAAGCCAGGAGGGAAGCTCCTAATCCTAGAGCCCTAAATTCCACATCAATGGTAAACTACAAGGTCACTTGGCTTCACTTGCACAGGTAACCTCACATGTGGACCCAGAAGCAGAAAAGAAGGTGACAGAGGGGTCCAAGTCCCCAAGTCAATTTCCTTGCACTGAGGAGAAGGGACACCGCCTCTCAGGAATGCTATAGTCTATAGTCGATGACATGAGAGCCCAGAGAACTATCTCAGAAGACCACTTGCAGTCAACTCAGCATCCACAATGGCCAGGGTGCAGGGAGGTACCTCAGATATGGACTTTGCTAAAGGCAGATTGGGAGACAAGGTACAGGATAGACATTTGTGGCCCATCCAAGGTTTATGATTACAGAAGACATAATGTGAATATTCAGCTGGATTTCACTTTCCACAAACCCAAATCATGAGCTTAAATAAACTTTTCCCCCTACCTTATTGAGTATTAGATATTATACTAAAGCAATGGTGAATGAACATACTAAACTTACTTTTACATTTTACCTACATATTTAAATGAGTAAATTATGAAGAAAGGGGAAGCAAAATATGTGTGATGAAGAAACTTACAAAACTAAAAACCCTAGTTTAGAAGTGAGATGAAAGGTCAAAAAGAATTCGGACACTTAAAATGGAAGGAGGATTTTCTTGTGTCGTTGACTCCTCGGGCTCTCCCACAATCCTTCCTCCTTTCCTAATGTTTGGCTCTGGGTCTCTGTGTTAATTTCCATCAGTTGCTGGGTGAAGCCCCTCTGAAGACAATTGGGCTAGGCACCAGTCTATGAGCATAGCAAAATATCATTGGGATCATTCATTGACTTTTCTTTTTAATTCCCAGTCATGTTTGATTCTACACTACACATCTGGGTCACAAGAAAAAGCACACAATCAAGCAGCCTGGACTCCTAGGGGCTCATAGAAATTGAACCACAAACCAGAGAAACTTGCAACGGACTGACACATATCCTCTGCACATAGACTACAGTTGTTCAGATTGCTATTCTTATGGGGGTCCTAATGAAAGACCCCAAAAGGGATACTTTCACGGAAGGGAGACCCGAACCCAAGGAACAATGAGACCATGAGCTTGGATGCAACAGCAAGAGGCTTTATTGGTAACACACGGGTACCTGGGCGTCTCATTCTCGGGAACTGAGTGCCCTGAGCTGGGGACTCAGGGGTTCTTTTATAGCAAAAAGCGCGGGACAGAAGCGAGAAGCTTAGTAACAGGACCCAGATTGGACAATTCAAATGAGGCTAGGGTTCGGAGCGCGGGCAATTGAGGTTTTTTTCTTGGAACTCTAGTCTTGGCCCTGTCCGAGGAACAATCGGTTTCTGTGTTTGCTCAACCTTGCTGGGCTGCCCATCTGGCCACTCACAGATATCTCTGTGTTTGCTTAACCTTGCTGAGCGGGCCGTCTGGCCGCCCACAGATATCTTTGTGTTTGCTCATCCTTGCTGAGCGGGCCATCTGGCTGGCCGCCTACAGATATCTCTGTGTTTGCCACCAGGCAGCCTGTGTCCTTAGGCTGAGCTTTCTTTTGATAGGCAATGACTATGCAGCTGTGGGGGAATGGAATTTTCCATAAGCCTCTGCTCTCAGCTGCCTGTTAGACTGGGCCAGGGTCTTTCATTCCCCCATTGCTCTTGTAACTGAATGGAATCTTTCATTCGAGGGTTTCTGCTATTTCGAGATCCCTCTGTTTTAGTTGTTGGTACTGTTGGGTCAAAACCAGGGATTGTACGACCGACAACCTTTCTTTCATGAACTGGGTCAGTCGGTTTAAGATGTATGGCCCAAACATCAGAATCAAAAGTATAATGATCAGGGGTCCCATAATGGTGGATATGAGGGTCGAATACCAAGGGGACCTGTTATACCAGTTCTGAAACCATCCTTGTTGGGACTCAATTAGTTGTTGGTACTTCTGGCGTCTTTCTTTTATCTTGGCCAGATTGTCTCTTACCATCCCGGTATGGTCAGCATAAAAACAGCATTCTTCTTTAAGGGCAGCACAAATTCCTCCCTGCTGTAAAAATAAGAGGTCTAGTCCCCTTCTATTTTGGAGGGCTACTTCTGCCAGGGAGGACAGGGACTCCTCCAGGGCAGCGACTGACTCTTCTAAAGACCGAATATCTGCACGCATTACTTGCTGCAGGAGTTGAAACTGCCTGGTCTCTTGCAAGGCAACGGTGCCCGTACCTATCCCTGCCGCCAGGCCACCCATGGTCAGTCCACCTAGTAGGATGGCAGTAGTGATGGAGATGGGTTCCCTCTTACTGCGGCCAGTTTCTATTAAATCGTAGTCAGGGGGGTGGTAAATTACCTTAGGCCATAGTTCGATCAGAACACAGTAATCAACGGTGGCATTAAGTACCGTAGTGGAGATACAAGGGGTTAATCCAGTGTTACATGCCCAATAAGTCCCATTAGGGGCTATTAAGTAGCTGTTGCTCTGGGGTGAAGGCTCGGTAATGGTGATATTGCATAACCCCTGATGTGTCTTGGGGACCTTACCTATGCATAGCCCCTTTCCAGATACCTCTGAGATGGTCAGTTTATGTTGTATGATTGTCCCACAGAGGGCCCCGGCTGAACTCTTATTTGTATAGTTGCCCAAAACTGTTAAGCCTTCATAATAGGGGGGTCGCGGAGTTAGGCAGAGCCAACACCCCTGAGTTTTATCCGGGCGGGTTAGATTTAGAGTGGCATAGGTTCCTTGTATTAGATCTAATAATCTATTTCCTGTCCCCTCTGGGGATTTCATTTCGATAGAGCCAGGCCTAACAGAGCCGAGAGAAGCATTTGGATTTGTGCTGGGTATTTTGGGGGAGGTAGGTTGCGGGTCAGACTGGTCAGATGGGTGTCTCTGTCCAGCCAGTACTAGGTTTGGTCCGATAGGTACCGGATTAGTTTGGACGCTTAAACGGATTTTGAAGTTTAAGCCCTTGTCGTATCCCTCCATGTACCACCTCAGTCCCCATGTTCGCCCCCCCCCGGCCATTGGGTGTAATCCAATTTGCCCTTTTGGGTGAAAGTAATGTTCAAGGGGAGGCAGGTGGATTGGTCACAGGACCAGGAGCCCCATGTTGGCCCGCTGCCGAGGCAACCATTGTTGCCGGGGGGAGGGCAAGAGTAATTGCGGCTCACCGTGATCCAGTCCCAGGAGGAACTAGGTTTCCAATAGGCTTCCCCTGTGGTCTCACAACCCCATGAGGCGCAGAAATGTGCCTCATATCCTCCACACCTTAAGGCTTTAGATTGTCCCTCCCGGGGGCAGACATAGAAATCCATTTGCGCCAGGCGGCATCTGCCTTTTGGGCTCCTGTAGCCTACGTGCCAGAGCGGGCTTCCAAGTCCTTGTAGATGTATCTCCACCCCCGTTAAAGGAGTGTTCATGTCTTTCTGGAGCTCATTGGCACCGTACGTGGAGATGTCCCAAGTGTCCAGTCCCGCGGCCAGCTGGCAGAAATCAGGAGTGAGATTGGGCCACCAGGTACCAGGCACGTGGTAGCCTGAAAGTGACCAAACGACCTCCCCTTGAGAGAGTACTTGCCAAGTTAATTGATGGGGGGTGTGAGGGCTTTTCCCCCAAATAAGGGGAGGGGAGAGTATCAGGAAAAAGGTGACGGTCAAGCAACCCGGGAGAGTCTTATCTTTAGAGGGTTTTGAGTGCTTTGAGCCATCCATGTCCCTTGTGGCTGAGGATCGTCTGATCGGGCCAGCTTGACGTGGCTCGCGTGGATCCAAGTGGCAATCCCGTCGACCTTCACCGCAGTGGGGGTTGTCAGCAAAACCAGATATGGTCCCTTCCAGCGAGGTTCGAGGTTTTTGGTCTGATGGCGTCGGACCCAGACTGCGTCTCCGACCTGGTACGGATGGGGCACGATCGGATTGTCTCTCTGGTCCTGATATGCTTGGGCCAGAGGCTTCCACACCTCCTTCTGAACCAGTTGGAGTGCCTGCAGGTGGGCTTGTAGAGAGGGGGAATTAGCATGATCAGAAATCTCTTGATCGAAAAACCGAACAAAGGGAATGGTAGTCCCATATAAAATTTCAAAAGGGGTAAGTCCGTGGGGACCCGGTGTATTCCGGGCTCGATAAAGGCCCAGGGGGAGCAAGAGGACCCAGTCTTTAGTGCCAGTTGCAAGCGATAATTTAGTTAAAGTCTCCTTAATGGTTCTATTCATTCGTTCTACCTGTCCTGAGCTTTGGGGTCGGTAAGCACAATGTAATTTCCAATCAATCCCCAACAAGGTGGCCACAGACTGACTTACCTGAGAAACAAAGGCAGGCCCGTTGTCTGTCCCCAATACCTGTGGCATTCCATAACGGGGGAAGATTTCTTCAAGAAGTTTCTTGGTGACCACCTTTGCCATCTCATGCTTGGTAGGGTAAGCTTCAGTCCATCCCGAAAAGGTGTCAACAAAAACCAGGAGGTACTTGTATCCATATTTTCCTGGTTTGATTTCTGTGAAATCTATTTCCCAATGCACCCCAGGCCGGTGCCCCCCGAGCTCGAGTCCCCATGGGTAGCTTTAGCCTGGTCGCATTTATGCAGGTGCAGGCGTCACATCGCTCAGTCACTTGTTTTAGTAATTCTTCTATTCCCAACAGGTGGCAGGTATTTTCTTACCGGGCTAATAGTTCTCGCATTTTCCTGGAGCTCAAATGAGTGAGTTTGTGTAGGCTGTTAATCAGATATCTAGTCATTAGGCGGGGAAGGACAGTTTTTCCTTGATAGGTCCAGAGACCATCATGTACTCGGGTCACCCCCAGTCTTTTCATGGCCTTGATGTCTTCTATCTCATAGTCCCATGACAGAGAGGTCTTCTCGGAAGACTCATTTGTTACAGGGACTACAGCTGCCTGAAGGAGGTGACTGCTGTTTTCCATGGCCAGGGCAGCCTCCCGGGCGGCCAGGTCTGCCCTCCGATTTCCCCGGGCGACTGGGTTGTCGCCTTTCTGGTGCCCTGGGCAATGTATGATGCTGAGGGGGGTTGGCAGGTGCAGAGCTCCCAAGAGGGCCAGGATTTCCTTTTTGTTTTTGATGTCTCTGCCCTCTGAGGTCAATAGCCCCCTTCGCCTATAAATTTCACCATGGATGTGAGCTGTGGCGAAGGCGTAGCAGCTGTCTGTGTAGACAGTGAGTTTCTTACCTGTTGCCAGTCTCAGGGTCTGTGTTAAGGCGATCAGCTCTGCTCGTTGGGCCGAAGTTCCCGGCGGCAGGGCCTCGGCCCAAATTATTTCCGACTCAGTCGTCACCGCAGCGCTGGCTTTCCGCTCCCCTTGATGTACAAAGCTGCTTCCGTCCGTGAACCAGACATGGTCAGGGTTGGGAAGGGGTTGATCCGTGAGGTCCGTTATTGTCCCATGGACCTCGGCCAGGACCTGCAAGCAGTCATGAGTCTCTGCTTCCCTAGGAAGGGGAAGTAGCGAGGCGGGGTTAGGGTCACCGGAGCCCTGAAGTGAATTCGGTCCTTGTCCAGCAACAGAGTCTGGTAATGGGTCATCCTGGCATTGGTGAGCCAGTGGCCCGGTGGCTGCCTGATGACTGCCTCTATAGCGTGGGGGGCATAGATGGTTAAAGGCTGCCCCAGAGTCAGTTTGTGAGAGTCTTTTATAAGGACCGCGGTGGCAGCGATCATGCGGAGGCATGGTGGCAATCCCGAAGCTACAGGGTCTAATTTCTTGGACAGGTAGGCGACCGGCCGTCTCCAGGGTCCAAGTTTCTGGGTTAGGACCCCTTTAGCATAGCCCTCCTGCTCGGCCACGAATAGATCAAAGGGTTTGGTTAGGTCAGGTAGCCCCAAAGCTGGGGAGCTGAGTAGAGCCTTCTTGATGTTCACGAAGGCTTTCTCCTGGCCTGCCCCCCAGTCAAAGGCAACCCCCGCCTTGGTGAGGGGCTATAGGGGGGCTGACATTTCTGCGAATCCGGGGATCCATAGCCTACAGAAACCTGCCGTTCCCACGAATTCCCGTAGTTTTCGGGGGGGTCTTGGGAGGGGGGATGTCAAGGATGGCCTGCTTACGGGCTTCTGTTAGCCAACGCTTTCCATCCTGAATCTTGTATCCCAGGTAGGTGACCTGGGTCTGGCAGATTTGGGCCTTCTAGGCAGAGGCCCTGTACCCCAAGTCCCCTAGAGTCTTTAAGAGAGCTTCAGTCCCCCTAAGGCATTCTTCCTCTGTTTTTGTGGCTATTAGGATGTCATCCACATATTGTAGTCGGATGACCCCAGGGTGTTGGACTCTGAATCCAGCCAGGTCCTGATGTAAGGCCTCATCAAAGAGGGTAGGGCTATTTTTGAACCCTTGGGGCAACCTAGTCCATGTGAGTTGTCCCGAAATTCCCATGTCTGCATCCTGCCACTCAAAGGCAAACAATGGCTGACTGTCTTTGTGTAATCGCAGGCAGAAGAAGGCATCCTTTAAATCCAGGACTGTGTACCAAACATAGTCAGGTGGCAGTCCACTCAGGAGGTTGTAGGGATTAGGGACCGTGGGGTGTATGTCCTCAACCCGCTTATTGACCTCCCGGAGGTCCTGGACCGGCCTATAGTCATTTGTTCCTGGTTTCTTGACTGGCAACATGGGTGTATTCCAGGGGGACCGGCAGGGGGTAAAATGCCCTGCTCCAGTAGCCTCCTAAGGTGAGGTTTGATCCCATCGTGGGCCTCCCAGGACATGGGATATTGTTTAATTGAGGCCGGAAGAGCAGATGCCTTTAGATGGACTATGATGGGAGCCTGTTGGAGGGCTAGTCCCATTCCTCCAGTCTCTGCCCAGGACTGGGGAAAGTCGGTCAGCCAGCGGTCTTTAACCTTAAAAGAGTCATCCTTGGGCTCATGCATTCTATATTCTTCTTCTAAGGCTATGGTCAGCACCGTGAGTGGGGCCCCTTTTGGCCCCGTGACTCTTATGTTGGCTTTCTCGAAGTGTACCTGAGCCTTTAGCTTCATTAGGAGGTCTCTGACCCAGGAGGGGGTATGGACAGTCTGGAACATGTTAAAAGGAGTGCATCACCTTACCGGTCGCTAGGTGGAGCTGGCGGTCCGTGGTCCATCGATATTGTTTCCCGCCGGTGGCCCCTTGTACCCAGGCAGTTCGGCAGCTCAGGGGGCCGGGTGACCGGTTTAGAACAGAGTGTTGGGCCCCCGTGTCGACCAGGAAGGTGACCGGATGCCCCCCTACTGGTATGGTTATCTGGGGCTCAGGGGGGGGCTCCTGGCCCTGACCTCCCTAATCTTCGAGGCTCAGGAGGTCGGAGGTCTGAGAACGGGGTTTGGGTCTTTGAAATGTCCTTCTTTGTTTCTTGGGGCACTCCCTTGCCCAATGTCCTTTTTCCTTGCAGTATGCACATTGGTCTCTTTCTAGGCGAGGCCCCCTTTGTCCCTCTCTCTGCCTATCCTGTTTCTGCTCTGCGACTACTGTGGCCAACAGTTTAGTCATTTCTCTGTTACACTTCTTGTCCCTCGCTATCTCCCTCTCTTCAATTTCCTGTCTCTGACGTTCTGCCCTCTCTTGATCCTCTTTTCTCCATCTCTCTTCCCTCTCTTCCTGGGTTTCTCTCTTGTTAAAGATGCGCTCCGCCTCTCTTAATACATCTGGTAGAGTACAACCCTGTAAATTTTCTAGCCGCTGTAATTTGTTTCTGATGTCTGCCAGATGAAGGACATGGTCAGGCCAGTAGCTTGCCCGGGGTCGTCAGGGTCATATGGGGTATACATTCTGTAAGCTTCCTTAAGTCTTTCTAAAAATGCGGCTGGTGATTCCTCTGCCTTCTGAACTATCTGTCTTACCTGGGCCAAATTTGTAGGGCGCCTACCCACCCCTCGGAGACCCGCTACAAGTAACTGGCGATAAAGACGTAGATGGGTCCTACCTGCCTCAGTGGTGAAGTCCCAGTCTGGGCAGTCAAGGGGGAAAGCAGCATCAATTTCATTTGGAAGCTGCGTAGGTTTTCCATTTGCCCCAGGAACATTCTTCCGGGCTTCAAGAAGGACCCGCTGTTTTTCCTCCGAAGTTAGGAGGACCTGCAAAAGCTGTTGGCAGTCGTCCCAGGTGGGCTGATGGGTAGTGAGAACCGACTCTAATAGATCAGTCAGTCTCACGGGGTCTGCTGAAAAGGAGGGGTTATTATTTTTCCAGTTATAAAGATCGGAGGTAGAAAACGGCCAGTATTGTAATTGGCCATCGTGGCCCGTCCGGAGGGGCACGGCGGTGGAATCCGGAGCAGGCTGCTCCCTGCAGCCTCGCAGTCTAGAGGCCATAGGTGAGGGCTCCGGGTCGGTAGGAGGCAAAGGTTGGGCCTCGGCTGCTGCCGCTGCTGGTTGACCTGCCGGAGGAGCCTGGTACGGTGGGGGTTCCTCCGTCAGAAGATCCAACAGGAGACCGTCTTCCGGAGGGAGGACCTTGGGGTCTCCTCTTTTCACTTTCTGCTTAGTTACGGTGGGGTAAAGGCCAGAATGGGAGGACTGAGGATGTGGGGAGGGGGTCAAAGGGGGCGGAAGGGGGGGTGCGGATGGGTTGGAATTGGCGGGGGTTAGGGAAGAGGAGGAGGAGGGACCTCCTGGGTGCACAAAGGGGCGCACCCAGGTAGGAGGGTTATAAACTAATGCTTCCCAGGTGACTATGTAGGGTACTTGGTCCGGATGGCCGTGGGGCCCAGGATCCATGACTTTCTCTTTCACCTGGAAGATAATTTGAGGGTTAAAGGTGCCGTCTCGCGGCCAGCCAACATTAAAAGTTGGCCATTCAGAAGAGCAAAAGGTGATCCATTTCTTCTTGCGCACATCGACAGACTGGTTATGAGCGTACTCCTGAACCTGTTGCCAATGTGAAAGGGTCAGACTGAGCAGAGTGGTAACTGTCTGGCCCATTTCCTCGAGAGCGATGACTAACGACACTAAGACGGACGAACAGATAAGAAATAAAAACAAACAGATTTTCGCTGTGCGGCTTTGACGTAAAGTCAAAAGCAAAAATTCAGATGGGCTCAGGGACGGGTGCCTCGTGCTCCCATCCTCGTCCCCTACAAGGATGGAAAATCCCTCGGTCAGCGGGACTTCCCCAAACAGACGGGGCAGATTCCTAGATGAGTCCTTAAGGACTCCAGACGCTACCAGGACGTCTCCTGGAGCTGCGGTCGGGAGTCTGAACTTGTCAGTTCCTCCTCGGTGCCGCCAGATACAGATGCATACAGCTGTATACTACAGACACAGGTGCGAGAAAATAACAGGCAAAGACAGACAGCAGGCAACAGAAATTGAGTCCGGACAATTCTTACCTCCCAGAAGTGGGTCGGTGGTCCCTGGGCGGGCGTCTCAAATTTCCCGGCCAACGCACCAAATGAAAGACCCCAAAAGGGATACTTTCACGGAAGGGAGACCCGAACCCAAGGAACGACGAGACCACGAGCTTGGATGCCACAGCAAGAGGCTTTATTGGTAACACACGGGTACCCGGGCGTCTCAGTCTCGGGAACTGAGCGCCCCGAGCTGGGGACTCAGGGGTTCTTTTATAGCAAAAAGCGCGGGACAGAAGCGAGAAGCTTAGTAACAGGACCCAGATTGGACAATTCAAATGAGGCTAGGGTTCGGAGCGTGGGCAATTGAGGTTTTTTTCTTGGAACTCTAGTCTTGGCCCTGTCCGAGGAACAATCGGTTTCTGTGTTTGCTCAACCTTGCTGGGCTGCCCATCTGGCCACTCACAGATATCTCTGTGTTTGCTTAACCTTGCTGAGCGGGCTGTCCGGCCGCCCACAGATATCTTTGTGTTTGCTCATCCTTGCTGAGCGGGCCATCTGGCTGGCCGCCTACAGACATATTTGTGTTTGCCACCAGGCAGCCTGTGTCCTTAGGCTGAGCTTTCTTTTGATAGGCAATGACTATGCAGCTGTGGGGGAATGGAATTTTCCATAAGCCTCTGCTCTCAGCTGCCTGTTAGACTGGGCCAGGGTCTTTCACTAACAGTGAAAGAAGGGGCATGTGTGACTGTGTTACCTGCTTTGAGATCCTTCCCTCATACCGCATAGTCCATTCCAGCCTTAATAGGCGAGGAAGGTCCCTCTCTGCAACTGGATTTGCCATTGTTGGCTCTTATACAAAAGAGGCATCATCTAAAAAATGAAATTTACAATAGTGTTGATCAAGTCTATTTTGAAAGTCCTGTCAAATATAATGCTTTTATAAAAATAATATTCTTAAAAGTGACAAAGAAGATACATTATTAGAAATAATGATGTCATTAGATAATGTTACATCAACATGTCCTAAAACCAATGATATAAAGGATGCTTAAAGTTTACAAAAATATTAAAACAAGAGGTTGAAGACATATTATTATAAACATTTCTGTCATAAAATCCTGTTATAAACATTCCAGTACACATCTTTAAGTGTTAATGAGTATAAACAATAAGTGCTTCTGAAGTGATCCACATCAGAAATAATTATGATTTATATTAAGAATGATGGGCTGTTACTTTTTTCAGGAACAGATTATGTGATATCCACTGTAGTATGTTATTTAATGTATCATGAAAAATGAGTAAACAGAGATCATGTAGGAATTTCCTCCAGTAGAAACATTGTCTCTTATTGGAGGCTAATTCTGACTCAAGGAGTAAACAAAACTTAGCAAAACTCAGCAAGTAAACAGGGTACAAGTTTCATAGATTCAAACTTTCCCTTTCTGTGGAGATTGATGGAAGAAAAGGTTAGTGCTATGTGTTGCAGGATTCCTACCTGGGTCCCATCACCTCTTTAGAGCCCCTAAATAAACACACAAGACTTACATTAGTTACAATGCGGTTGGTCAATGTCCAGAGCTTTTCTTTGGCTGGATCTGTCTTAAGTGTTAACCCATGACTATTAATATGCATATATTTACAAGGACTTATTTTACTTAGAATGCCAGCCTCATGTGTCTCCTCCCAGGTTCGCATGGTGACAACTCTCTTCTGCATTTCCCAGAAAACTCCTTATCTGCTAGTCTCGCACATCTTGCTTCCCTAGTGGCCAACAGTGTTTTATTCATTAACCAATAAGAGAGACACATTTACAGAATGATATCTCCCATCACCTGTAAATGGAAACTACCCAACAAGCAAGCCATACAGCAAATTCCAGGGGCATGGATATTAAGTAAGTTCTAAGTCATGCTAGAATAGGCTTTTAGATAAAGAAACTGCCAGTGAGTTAATAATACTCTTAAAAGTAGCCTTAGAAAATCTACCCATTTCATATGCTAAACATGGGCATGACTTTTATATATACTCTCTTGGTGCCATATCTTGTTGAATAGGAATTTCTTTAAATCTCCTCAGGAAAGTTAATAAAATAAAGATTATCAAAGAAACTAAAAGAAGACAACTTTTTAAAATTACCTGAAAGTGATTTAATTGTTAATATAGCATAAATAGAACATAAATGGATTCTTACTATATTTGGATACATTGATTTCAGGTAAGAACAGCATTCTTCACGATATGGAATAGTCTCTCTATATTATATGGACACTATTTCCTTTGAATAAGGAAATACATGAATGTAATTCTTCATTCAATTTGGAGGAGTTAATATAAGCAATTCAAGCTTAGTAATGGAGGAATTTTATGTGATTGTCAAAGAGCAAGGAGAAGAAATGATGAATATGAAGTTTTTATGCTTGTTCTATTTATCATTGGCTATATCAACACTCATTTCTTGCCACAGCCTTCTCTGACTATAATTAAGAACTGATCCCTGAATTGGGAGAATATCAGTGTATATGTATTTCAGATAAACTGTATATAATATCATTAGATTATACCCAATCTATGTGTACAATTAGAAGATGATATTCATGTTGACAGATCTTTTTACCTATTTAGTTTCCAGATGTCATCCACATTTTCAAGCAACATTTGCATATGTTTGAAAAATATTAAGAAAATAAACAATAATTTTGTGATAAGAAGGGCCTTTTTCATTATGTCAAATGAAACTCAAGGGGACAACACCTATGACAAAGAGTTTACAAAAATCTTTATTTCAATAAAATAATTATGGTCTATAATGCAAGATGTAGATAGATTGCCTAATAATAATTTCAAATATAAATTTTCTTCTATAGTTCTCTGAAGAGGCATTTTGAAAGTAAAGTAGATTAATTACTTACTGCTAGGATGAGAGTAATCAACATAAATTCTCTTTTACTGTTTCCAGTTACATCCTAAGAGAAAAAGAAAAAGAAAACAGAGCACAACCTTGCTAATTCAAAATCTCACATTATGTTATTTATTTTTTCTCCTTTCAAACTTTATTCAGCCAAAAATATAACTCTTCTCCCCTTTGAGTGTGTCACTATTTTCTTTTTCTTTTTTTCAATGGCAATAAAGAGGACAATTTTATATTTAAATTTGGGTTGTATCATACATTTTGCACAATTTACATTCTTTCCCTAAATCAGAATATATGGTTTCACTTATAAAAGTAACTCTTAATTTAATACCAGAGTCCTCAGATCGTAAAGCAGGATCTATTTTTAAATATATGAATTGACAGTACGTTTATCTCATTAACCGAACAGAGAGGGTAAATTTACTTAATTTAGTATAGTGTAT
Source organism: Mesocricetus auratus (assembly GCF_017639785.1). NCBI lineage: Eukaryota > Metazoa > Chordata > Mammalia > Rodentia > Cricetidae > Mesocricetus > Mesocricetus auratus. The sequence goes on along the minus strand of NW_024429180.1, from coordinate 38,586,565 downwards.
TTAATTGGAATATGATTCAATCCATAAGACAGTGCTGCAAATTTTATTTTTCTGCTTTGTTCCAAATATATGATGTAAAAGCAATTGACATTTTTAACATTTTTGTCTATTCAAAAAGTAATCAATATATTACTGACTGTATATCTGCCATGCTGTGTACCATCTCAGACACAGATACTCCTCTTTAATCTGTACTTTACTCCATGAAACAGTTGTAAAAATAAGAAATTATTAACATTAATGTATATATATTTATTAAAATGGAAAAAACACAATTTTGTCAGTTTAACTTCTTTTGGTTAAGTAAACATGATCACATAAAACAGCTAAATTAAATCCTGTTTTTGATTTTAAACATTTACTGTCAGGAAGTTAGAACAGTTAAAAAGCATTTATTTTTTGCTTTTATTTTTATTTTTTGTTATTTTTGGGCAGTGTCTTATTGAGTTGAGTGTCTGGTATCATACAAATGTGTTGGAATTATCATCACATCTTAGCTTTCTGAATCAGTAGAACATCATACCATTAAAAGAGGTATATCTTATTAATGGTAGTTCTAGGAAAATCAAAAACTAACTAACATCTTTCTAGTGGTGGAAACATGTAGATTCAGGACTGCAGTAAATGATGAGTATTATTTGACAATTCATTCTTTATTAATCTTGAATGCCTAAATATTGGAAAAGAATAACATCAAACATTGGGGAGATGCAGAAGAAATTTAGGCAATATAATTTCTGATTTTAAATGTAAAATTTAATTCAAGCATCAAATGCACAGATTTGAAATTTTGTATTATTTCCAGGTTTTACACATTATTTTATTCCTTAAAAAAACTTTCTTAGAGAAAATTTTAAACCAGTATGTCACAAATTGTCATCCACATGCTTATTTGTCACAAGTTTATTCGTCAAATATTATGAGTAGATATTTTACCTGACTATTTACTGAAGAATAAAACGCATGTTTCCATTTAGTGTGCTTTTAAGCATATCATTCAAATAATTCACCATTGCATCAACTTTCTCCAAAAGATAATCACTTCTAAGAATTGCCATAAAAATATATTTGATCTATCTAAGATCAATTTGAAACAAATTTAGTGATGTAAGTCTCAGCCCTTTTTGAATTCTGGTGCACAACTAGCTTAGTAATTGTATCTGAGAGGATGGGTCAACATATTAACTCTACCATTTTACACTGTTTAGAGGAAGGGTTTTTTTTTTAATTGCCTATATCTGTGACTCTTGATTTCAACCCTGAAGATTTTTACTGCCAGTACTTTCAAAAGCTGGGATTTCATGGGTACAGTTATGCCCCACTTCTTTCATTAATTCTTTTTTATTGCTTCTTTTATATTTTTGATCTTAGAATATACTTGGCAATTCTTAGAAAATGGTTATTGGCCAGAAGGTGGTGGCACGTGCCTTTACTCCTTCTTTTCATCCCTCCATTGAAACTCTTCCATGTACCACATGCAATAAATGTTCAGGACATAGATGGTGTCAGGTTTGCAGAGCACCGATTCAACTTCATCAGAATCATGACAGTATCTTCATGTCAGTATGAATTTGAAAATTTAAAAAAAGCATGCAACTGTAACCTATTCTTAATTGCAATCCAAATTTTACCTATCTGGATTTCAAAGGCTGCAGTGTTAAAGCAATTTTAAAATGCTACTAAGATTTTAAAATTATGCTAAAAATCTAGGGTAATATGACACTTGTTTGTCATTTACTTTAAAATACCTAGTTATCTGAACTCCAGGAGCTCAACAAAGTACTTGGCTATAGTTCACTGGATCTGTTTCTATCAGTTACTGGATGTAGGTTCTATGATGACAGTAATGGTAGTCACTAATCTGATTAAAGGGGAAGGACCTTTCTGACAGTCTCTCCACTACTCATAGGAGTCTTAGCAGGGGTCAACCTTGTGAACTCCTGAGAATTTCTCTACCACCAGGTTTCTCCATAAACCTCTGCTGTCAAAATATCTCTTTCTCTTCTCTTCTCTTCTTGGTCTCTCATGTTTCCATCCCCCATCACCTCCCTTCCTTCCTCTGCCCCCCCTCACACAAGGACCGGTCCCAGGGCATGAACTGGCATTTTGAAGCCCATACCCTATAGTGGGATACCATGTTCAGTCTTGATAAAGGGCAGAGGGACTCAGTATGCCAGAGTTTGTTGAATTCCAAGTAAGACCTTGCCCCTCTGAGGAGTGAATGGGGGTGGGAATTGAGGGAGGCTAGTGGGGAGAGGAAAAGACACAAGGGAGGGGAAATTAGGGTTGGTATGTAAAATGAAAAATAAAATTTTTAATTAGAAAATAAATAATACCTAGTTATTATAAATACTTGATGACAAGTTCATTGAGTTTTTTTCTAATATTTTACTTTGATTAAATTGTGGTGTTTAGTATTTTACATGAATTCTCTAAATTTGCATACTATATTTTACATTATAATTATATATGTATAAATTTCTGAATATAAAGTTATCTGATAAATTGAACATGTTATTAATTTATTATTTTATTTATGTTTTAAAGGAATGAAATTTTATGGAATTTTTAAACAAGATATGAGTTAACATACATAATTGTGATTATACAGGATGAAGTAGAATAGAAGAGATTTATCATACATGAGTCATTCTTAAGTTTATTCATGTATTTTTTGAAAATATATCAGTAATCATAGTAAATATAAGTAAATACTAATTCATTTTTTATTTATGAATACATATTTAAAATATGTGCTAATATACATTCAAAATTTTAATGCTCTTTACAGTGCAGAATGTCTTTATACAAGGATGCATCAAAGGCCTAGTTGAATACCTAACATCAAAAACAAGAAAATATTTAACATCATAACACTAAGCTGTTACTTACATGGGTACATGAAGCTGCTCCTAAAAGTTATGAGATTATTAAAAAAATTCTCTATGCCAGCATGTGATTCCTCCCTGTAGGAGGAGTCCTGTATGCCGCCATTAACCATGTGACTTACTAGAAGCGCATACAGATGAGGTAAGAGCGGTTTACCACACCGCTAACCACACCCACTTTAGGCATGACTGAAGACATATATCGACGGACATAAAGACGTATACGTACGTAGGCCATGAACTATGTCACTAGCCAGGCCCACTTTTGGGCATGCCTAGGGGGCGTTATGGGGGAAGGCATAAAAGACAGCACACAGGAAGTCTTGGTCTTTTTTCCCCGGAGTTCGGCTTCCGGTTCGGCAGGAGAAAACTACTTGGCTCATCTGGGTTACTTCTTTGGTATCTTGTGAGTAATTTCTACAATAAATACTTAGTTTTACTTTCAGTAAGTGTGTCGCTTATCGTTACAGCGTCATTTGGAGCCTCACCTCCCTGCAGGTTTTTGATAAGGAATGTTCTTGGGACACCCTGACAATATAAACCATTGGAAAAAATGTTGATTGCTCAGTATAAGTAAGTCAGACTGCAATGATAAAGTCATATTAGGAATGGCAAGTCAAACATAAATCATTTGTTCTGGGGCTTGATACTTCCTTCTTGATTATTAAGTTTCATAGTCCCAGAAAATTTTCTGCAGACTGCTTTGGACAAATTGTCAACAGTCTTACCTAGGTATATTGTTTGCTCTAGTAGTGGTACAATGGTAGTATAGTATTATAATGGTAATCAAAATATTCTAGTTTGATTTGAGACTTTCACTATTGGACAAAATGCACATCTGGTAATCTAAAGCTGTTCAAGATACTGTGACTTGGGAGAATAATAGAGCATAGGGGGAAACTACTATTGTTGTCTTCCCAACCTATTCTGATATAACTAAAATTAGCCTTCTCCTTATTAATGTTTCTGCTTTTTGATTAGTGCTGTTGTCATTCTTGATCATAGAAGCTTCCCTGCAGCATCAGTTGTTGCTGCAGAGACTTACAGCTAAACTGTATGTTGAGAATAAATGAGTATTGTCTGCTCATTATTAAATTTGAACTTGTGTCATCCTCTCCAAAGCTAAGGGAACATCACAAAAGGACAGAGGGAATGGAGGTCTCAGAGATTGAAAGGCTGTACTGCTCTTACAGTGTTGCCTTTCTTTCTTTCATTTCTCATCATTTATTTCAGCAGCTTGTTATTATCTATCCAACTAATATTATTTCAGTTCCAATGGACCCAATGCTCTCCTCTTGAATCCATGACTGTTTCATTCATGTTCACAAATGCATACAGAGACACACAGGCATACACATAATTAAGAATGAAAGAATAAAAAGCTGCAAGAGTAGGAAAAATGGAGTGTGGGCAGTGGTGGCACATGCCTTTAATCCCAGCACTTGGGAGGCAGACACAGGAGGTTCTCTGTGAGGTCAAGAGCAGCCTCGTCTACAAGAGATAGTCCCCGGACACCCCCAAAGCTACACAGCATTCAAGATAGGATTTCTTAAACCACCCCCCAAACATAGCTTAATTTTAATAAGAATTTTGTGACTATAAATTTGCTTAATTTTATAAGAATTTTGTGACTATATATATATACATATATGTATATGTATATATATATATATATATATATATATATAGAGAGAGAGAGAGAGCCTAGTATATATGACTCCATTAATTACAAGAAGGTACTTGAAGAAGCCATAAATTATTCTTGTAGTTGTTAAGATGTAAAGGTGCTACAAGGGCAGAGGAAGGCAGGGCATGTCAATTTTTGTCCCAGGGAGAATCTGTCTCAAAGGCCCCTGGACTGATTCCTGGGGGAGAGTAGACATGATTAGCTATCTTACAGTTTTCGGCTAAGAAATGAGAAACGGCCTAGACTCCGAACATAGTTTGTAACAATTTTAACATTGTAATTGTAAATATCACTGTATAAAATGAATATTGTCTCTGTAGGCACAAATTACAACAAATCTTAATTGTGCTGCAATTCTGAACTCTTCTCTACCAAAAGGATTTAACAGCTTGCAGGCCGAGGAGTTCTTTTCCCTTCTTGTATTCCAATTCCAGTTTATGTCTATCTTTTTAACTTCAATTGGCAATAAGTTGTTTAAGTGGGTCCTTATTTTTCTTTTTATATACCATAAAATTGATGGCAGATGACCATTGTAAAAATATTGACATTTCCACTGTATGGCTTATATTAAGAAAAAACAATGGTACCAAACTAAACCTGTCATTTTGCATTTGTATATTTAATAAAACACATAAGTTTTCTCTTTAGCCATCACAGTATTATTTATCCAGTGATTGAATAAGATAATCTGTGTTTAGTTAGGTTTTTCTGATATTGGGGAATTGTAATACATCAGTTTTCAAAGGGAACCAGTAAATCACTGGGCCAATAGACTCTGAACTTCATGTGTTCTCAAGCACAAAACAAAGGCAGAAAACAATTACAGTTTGATGAGATAAACTTTTACAGTTCCTTTTAAATCACTTAAATTATTACATTATCTGTCTAGCATTATTTTCAAAGAAAGACATTATTTTTCTACAAATCATCTCTCTATTTCTTTAGCATTTACTTTTACCTAAGACACAAATTATGCTTCTGTAACACAAATATTCATTTTCTTTATTCAAAAATCCCACTGATTACAAAAGTCATGTTATTTGAGGTGGCTCAATTGTAGAAGCCAACAGTGTACTCTCAGTGAGATGGTCTTTCTAAACAATAGCTTGCTACTTTCCAAATACTTAAGATTTTTGCTTTTTATTTTGGAACAATAAAATAACACATGAAGGAAATATTGGTTAAAACCAATTATGAATTTGATAAATGTTATATTTGCATGTGTATTGTTATAATTTTGAATTCTACTGGATGAGAGGTAGTCTGACCCTGAAATTCTTTTCTATAGTGAAGGAAAGTATTTGATTTTTACTTGAGTATATGTCACTGAGACAATGGAGAAATACTTTTTTTAATATAAAATATAATTTCATGAAAAATTTAGTAAAATAGCAGAATCATTAGTATATATGTATTCTATTATACATACAAGCATGTGTTATGTAAACTATATAACCATTTATAATATATGGGTATATGTTATATATGTATATACACTAATTTTATATAATAAAAGAAATACTAAATTATATTGATTTAAATTTTAAAGTTGTTGGTTAAATTGTTTATCACAAAGGTAATGTCTTTGGCATTGTATGACAAATGAGTAATAATTATGAAGCTGTGCAAAGCAGAAAAACCAGCACCGGGATTGGGTAGTATGCTCACTTGTGTAAATGATTGCTTTCTTTGGTATATTTCATTTGAAAACACAAAGTGAGTGAATAAGCCTTCCTGTCTGACAATCTGAAATAAACCACTCTACAGATTCCGTAAATAGCTGATGTTTACTTAAAAGGAACAGCTGTAACTAACAGGGCAATTGAAAACTTTTGATATGGGACAAGACAGACAAGAAAGATTATGTTGCTATGCACACAAGAGAGGTTCTTTTGTGTCGAGTGTTGTTGAAACTTCTTACAGGTTGAGAGTCAAAAATTATAGGAAAATTAATGACATTTTCTGTGAAGTTTTCCAACATAAGGTAATATTTTACTTAGAAAAATTTCTAATATAGTTTACTAAAATAGAAAAAATAAACTAACCAACAGAATTAAATTCCGCATATAATTTAACTTGTATATGGCCTCAATAGTCTGCCAGATAATTTCTAGCAATCTCAGGTACAAAACTATTAACTTTGTTTACATCGTAACTTACTGTAATCCATATTTTCACTTCATCAATTGTAATCCTGCCAGGGATACATCAGGAAATACTGTCTGGTCTTTTTAAAATCCTTTTTCATCTCTTCAGATACTAACTTCAGAAGTTACTGCCATCCTATGTAAGACTGGGAAAGACAATGAGTGTTAACTCTCACTTAAACAGCTCACCCATCTTCTTCAAATGTTCTCCTTTTCTTTCAGCATCTTTATCCTAACTATGTGTTTAAATAAGTTTAAAATGTAATCAACATGAAATTGGCCTCATACCAGTTCACCATGAAATCATTTTCTGTGGTGAAGTTAAGTTTTAATTTTAGGTGAATCTAGGTCACTGCATGTTTATGCAGCTTTTCAGGTTCCTGAGAGCTATGTCTCTGTTCCTACTACTGCTGAGAAAAACGTGTATTTTTCAGTCAGAACTTTATAGCAATTTTTCTTTGCCAATCTGTTCATATATAAGTATCTAAAGAGGATTTTTGAATATATATCTCTATTGTATTTCAAACACCACTGTTAGGCTAACTGAAACATGCATATAAACACATACATGCTCATTCCTGTGAAAGTTGTGTGATTTGGTATTCTTGAGACACTCCTAGCAAAGGGAGCATGCCCTGTCCCTAACACTTTGGCTGGCTCTTGGAAACCTACCCCTCATACCGGATTGCCTAGCCCAGCCTTAACACACTGTGATGTTGTTAGTCTTCCTGCAAATTGATATGTCATGTTTTATTGGTATCCATGGGAGACTTACTCTTTTCTGAATGAAAAGAGGAGTGGATTTGGGGGGGTATAGTGAGGAGAGCAGTAAAGAGAAACTACCTTTTGGAGTTAAAATAAATAATCCTATTAAAAAGGAGTATCTCAAATGCCTCTCTCTAACATTAAGAGATCATGTGCAAAGGGTTGATACTTGTTACAGGTTAGGTATAAAGGTAAAAGTTAGACGTGGTGGTTCATGTTGACAAACCTCTGACCATGTCAATGAGCAACCGTATAGATTAATATAAAATTATTCAAGCACATTGTAATCAGTACACTGAATGAGAAGGAGAATGGGAATTGAAACAAATGTTCAAGTTTCCCTGCTTCTCTCCTAACAATATGAACAGCTACCCTTACTCCTACATTAACTACTCTCTTCCATGGTGGACTATCAACCAAAGTAAATCATCCCTTAAATTGCTGTTTTCAAATTTCTTGCTACATCCAGTAAGTAATAGTATAAGATAATAGAGTTTTTATTTACACTATATGAAAACACATCAATGAAACAGGTATTTCTTAAAGCTATCTTACTTTTCATAAATACATATTTATTCTCTTGTAATTTTAACCTGTTGTTACACTCTGAATAATATATCTTTTATGCAGCTACTTTAAATTTTTTTCAAAAACGTATGTCATGATGTAAAGCTAATAAAATGAATAAAAGATAGAGTTCTAGTTAAGGACAAGAGCACTTTGGCTTTTGTGGAACAGATTTGTTTACCTGTGCTAATAAACAAAGAAAGATACAGCTGTTCTGTTTATTATCACTGATTCCCCCATCATTCAGATTTTATTTAAATTCCTAATGTTTATGTGGTTACTACATGCTTGGATACAGTATTGATAATTATGTGCTCTATTTATTTTGATAATGAATTTAGAAGATTTAAATCCAAGCAAACCAAACAAATACAGAAATATGAGGACATTACGGACACAAAATAGGATTTAGGTATTTTTTCAAATTCATTATAAAAATATATTTGTATCACCTTTTTCTTCCTTACTGTGGATCAAACTAAGGATTTATTCTTTCTAAGCAAGCACAAAATAAACAACATATATTTTTTTCTTTTTCTTATTTAATTTGTAGAAAGCACAATGCTCTTCAGACTATCCTTGGGCACATTCTATAGTTCAGGAATTCCTTCCACATCAATCCTCCTGGTATAATGTCCTGCATAGCTGGAATTATAGGCTTGGAATATCACATCCATTTTACAGAAAATATCATTGTGTATGTGTCTGTTTGTACTTTTAGGGGTGTTGACATATATACACACATGTGTGGAGCCGAGCATCAATGTCAGGTGGATTCCTCATAGCTGTTTACATTGAATCTTGTGGCAAGATCTCTCATTAAGCCAGATTTCACCAGTATGGCTAGACAAGCATTAGAGGATAGCTCTGGAAATAGAGAATTGCACCACCCTTTCACACCCAAGCGTATAGTCACATAGAGGCTAACAGGGTTTATAGACGTTCTAATATCTCTCCCAGTTTGATTATTTTCTGTGATAGGGAAAGGAGAGAAACAAGTTTGCTGAAGATTAAAGTAGTGTGCCTGGAGAATAGCCAGAATAAACTATTTCCAACAGCTCTTACTATTGCTTCTCCCATATCATTACTGTCTATAATAGAAAAGATAGGCTTAATGTTTAGCTATGGGAAGCACAACCACAGGGAGTCCTCACTTGGGAACACCATCTCCATGCCTCTCTATCCCTGATCTGCTTCTGCTAAATGTCATGAATAGCCAGTTTGACTATGTTGTCTACACCTTTTGGCCTGTGATCTCTTTTTTAAATTTATTTTTCAGTTTAAATTTAGATAAGAAACAAGGTTGCTTCACAAGTCAGTTCCAGGTCCCTCTCCCTTTCCGTCCCCTCCTCCCGTGCTGTCCCCCCAAGCCCCACCATTATCCCCTCATTTCCCCAGGGAGGGTGAGGCCCTCCATGGGGGTGTCCATAGTCTGTCATTTCATATAGGGCAGGGACTAGACCCTTCCCCAAAAGTTCAGGGTGAGAATGCACCTCACATTGTTGGATGGGAGTCCAAAGTCCGTGTGTATACTCGGGATGGGTACTGATCTGCTGCCCAAGGCTGAATAGATTACCTAGGCTTCCTCACTGACACTCACATTCAGGGGGTCTTGATCAGTCCCATGCTGGATTCCCAGGCTGATGCCTGGGATACAAGAGTTAACCTTTGTCAGGCTAGCTGTTTCTGGGGGTTAAACCAGCCCAGTCTTAATCGCTTTGGTCATCAGTCTTCCCTCTCTGTTACTGACTTTCTTGAGTTCAGCTCAGTACTTAACCAAGGGAGTCTGCCTCTTCTTCAATCAGCCACTAAATGAAGTTTCTGTTTCCCAGACTCTCTGGCCATGGGATTGTAGGCTGGCCCTCCCCAGATCTATGTCTAAAATCCATATATGAGAGAGTACATGCCATGTTTCTCTTTTTGAGACTGGGTTACCTCACTCAGGATGGTTTCTTCTAGTGTCATCCATTTGCCTGCGAATCTCAGGATTCCATTGTATTTTTTCTGCTGAATAGTACTCCATTGTGTAAATGTACCACATTTTCTCTATCTACTCTTCGGTTGAGGGACATCTACGTTGCTTCCAAGTTCTGGCTATTACAAATAATGCTGCTATGAACATAGTGGAACAGACATCTTTGTTGTATGAATGGGTATCTTTTGGATATATGCCTAAGAGTGGAGTTGCTGGGTCTTGCGGTAGGTTTATTTCCATTTTTCTGAGGAATCTCCATACTGATTTCCAAAGTGGCTGAACCACTTGGCACTCCCACCAGAAATGGAGGAGTGTCCCCCTTTCACCACAACCTCTCCAGGATAAATTGTCATTGGTGTTTTTGATTTTAGCCATTCTGACAGGAGTGAGATGGTATCTCAGAGTTGTTTTGATTTGCATTTCCTGGATGGCTAATGATGTTGAGCACTTTCTCAAGTGCCTCTCAACCATTTCAGACTCCTCTATTGAAAATTCTCTATTTAATTCTGCAACCCACTTTTTAATTGGATCCTTATGTTTTTCTTGGAGACTTGCTTCTTGAGTTCTTTGTAAATTTTGGAGATCAACCCTCTGTCAGATGTGGGATTAGTGAATATTTTTTCCCATTCTGTGGGCTGCCTTTTTGTCTTGCTGACTGTGTCCTTTGCCTTACAGAAGCTTCTCAGTTTCAGGAGGTCCCATTTATTAATTGTTGATCTCACTGTCTGTGCTAGTGGTGTTATGTTCAGGAAGCTGTCTCCTGTACCAATTCATTCAAGGGTACCACCCACTTTGTCTTCTAAGAGGTTCAGTGTGGCTGGATATATGTTGAGGTATTTGATCCATTTGGACTTAAGTTTTGTGCATGGCGATAAACATGGATCGATCCGCATTCCTCTACATGCCAGCCTCCAGTTATGCCAGCACCATTTGTTGAAGATGCTTTCTTTATTCCATTGTATATTTTTAGCTTCTTTGTCAAAGATCAGATGCTCTTTTAATCGGAAACCTTACACAAGGTGAGTATTTTGCTGTGCCTAATATTCCCAATGGTTCACTCTAGGTACTGTTTTTGGCATTTCCCTTTATCAATTTCTATTTGTTGTTTGAAGAACCTGGATTTGAGTATGTTACCTTTGTTCTGTTATCTAATCAATTAACATCACCCACAGGGATACTCTGGTCTAATCTAGGCTCTTTCCATTGGGATCTCTGTACTGATTGAATTAAAGGTACTTTCCCTGTTGGATGATTTATGTATCATAGATAAAATTCTCTTTCCTCAATTCTGCTAATTCCCTTCCTCCTTCTATCTAGTTATTGTTTCTATTGTTGTGAAAAGACACCGTGACACTTTTAAAGGAGGTTTAGTCCATGATCATCATAGTTAGAATCATGGTACTGTGCAGGCCAACTGAGAGTTCTACATCAAGGTTGGTAGGTAGCAGGAACAGAGGAACACTGGGCCTGGCTCAAGCATTTGAAACCTCAAAGCCTACTCCCAGTTACACATTTCCCCAACAATAACAAACCTTCTTCAACAAGGCCACCCCCATTAATAGTTTCAATCCCTTGAGCCTTGGGGGCCATTTTTATTCAAATCACCACATATATGATATATATGGTTATATGTGATCATCAAAACTTAACACATCAATAAATTACCACAGAATTTTAATATGTTCCTACACTTATTATTGTGTCTGAAATGCTTAATAACACACCAGTGGCACATGTATTTTATATCACATCTCTAAATGGGTGTGGCAAACAGGTATTGGTCTCAAAAATGTAGCAGGGCCTGGTGCTCCACACTTTTTATACTGCACTCTGGAAGTAGTTAAGGAAATTTGCTCTGCAGAGCTAATTCCATAACAGCCACAACTATACAGAGACACTGTCTCAAAAATCTTATATCCAATGGTGGACAGTAATGTACAATTTTCTTCAAAAGTAATCGCTAGCTGACAGGGCTACGAAGTCTTTTTATTAGTTATAGACCATAAAGCAATAATTTTTGTAAGTACATATCCCACCTGCTCTAGTATAATTCCAGTAATTTACTCTGATTTATATCTGTGTTCCAATAATTTCTTGAGATGTACCTGCAGCTTTTTTTCATTGTTCTGATCAAATATCAGTTTAGTCTCACTTATTTTATTTGTATAGCAGAAAGATTATTAGACCAAAGCCAACAAAAAATTCATGTCTGTGTCCATTTTCATTTTCATTGTCAAGTAACCAGAAGTTTCACATTCTCTCTGTTCAAGCTTGAAATTGCTCCTGAATCCATGACTTTACTGCTGTACTTGACTGCTCCTTGGCACTGTGAGCCAAAATAAATTCTTCTGTGCTTTTGTTGAATATTTAGTCACAGAAAAAAAGTGACTGATAGAAAAAAATTGGTCCTGAGAAGCAGAGAGCTCTCAGGGAACCACATTCAGGTGACTATGTGGTACCCTTAGTTTTGGAACTGGCTTTTGGAAAAAATGAAGACAAGTTTTGAGTTTTTAACTTAGAAAATTTTCTAGGTGTGTTGGAATTAGAAACTTAGAATATCTTAAAGAGATATTCTAAGTGTAAGGATATTTTTCTTGATATTTAGTGATAAATTATGTGAAATCAGTAAATATTCAGATAATATAATTTTGTAACTTTCAAAAATAAACATTGGAGAACCATAAAATGGAAGAAATATTAAATATGTTTAATAGTGTTTTCTGAAACTCATGATATATTATGTTTAGATTAAAAACTAGAAATGAAGTTGAAAAAATTATATCAACAGAAATAATATTTTCAGAGTTTCAAGTATTTTTTTCTTGTAGTTTTTTTCGATACATGGCTTGTCTATATTGCTTGGGAGGCTGTCCTGGAACTTGCTCTGTAGACTAGGTTGACTTTGAACTCACAGAGATCTACCTGGCTCTGCTTCCTGAGTGCTGGGATTAAAGGCATGTGTCACCTCTGCCCAGCTACAGTTTTAATCAAAATAAAATTATATCAATTTCTCCATTCACTTTACACCATTCAGCCCCTAGCATGCCTCCTAATCACAAACTGATAGCCTCTGTTTTTTTATTATTTCATGATTTTCACGTACATATACATGTATGTATGCATATGTGTACTAATACATGAATGAAAGATGCTGAGTGATTTTTGATTTTCATTATTATATGAGAATTTCCCTGGGGTGAAAATAATAATTTAGTAGTGATCCGCTTGAGTGAAAGAAATAATATGGTATGGAGAAAATAAGTGTTGATAAAGAGAAACAATAAAATCCAGTGAGACAATTAAAACAAAGAATGGAAAATAGAATAAAAATAGTGTTCTTGAGTTTTGGCAAGTGAAATATTATAGAATGAAGCTGGAGAAAGAGGTCAGGGAAAGATTAAAAATAAAACTGTAAAGAAAAGTAGAACAGTAAGCTACTTCTCAACTCTTAAACCTTTGAGGGAAAAACAAATGCTTGTAAGTGAGAGATAATGTCAACTCTGAAAGAAGTACATAACTCTTAATGTAGCCATCTTTCTTGCAGAGTTTTCAAATATCTTAATACATTTTTCTGATGGAATGTAACACAACTAATTCATATTAGGATCAATTTCCCAAAATAAACAAACAAGTAACAAACAAAAACCACATGCCCTGTATTCTTGGAAATTGTTTTGTTTTGTAACATACAGAAATCAAAAGCATAAATTTGTTACATTTAATATATAAATCCTTATTGAATTTAACGGAGGAAATGTTTACTTGACCTGTTTCTTATGTGCATTATACGTACTAGAAAATTCACAAGATGTTTTCTGTGCCTATTAGAATAGAAACAATATAATCCCACGTGTGTAAGAGCAAATTACACCCAAACCAAAGCAAAATATTTAAAGTATACCATGATAAAAGTAGAAAGAATGTTTAACTTTTAGGTTTGGTCTTCAATATTTTCCAATCTCCTTTCAGAATGCTATGATTTAACTGGCATCAAAAAAAATTAAACTCCATTTTGAACAAATTTTCTAAAATAAGGAATTCTTCAAAATTTCTCTCAAAGGAATATTTTTCTTCTTCATTTTACTATTGTTTGCTTTTTACCCTCATTAAATGTTTTATTTAAATTAGAAACATGAATGCTTCACAAGTCAATCCCAGCTCCTTCTCCCACCACTCCTCCCTTTTCCCTCCACCAGCCCCGCCCAGACCCAATCCAATCCCTACATTATTCCCCAGGGAGGGTGAGGACCTCATTGGGGGGATCTCCAGACTGCCATTTCATCCAGGGCAGGACCTAGGCCCTTCCCCATGTGTCCAGGCTGAGAGAGAATTCCTGCATGTGGAATGGGCTTCCAAAGTTTATTCGTACTCCATGGTAAACACTGATGTACTACTACACAAGGTCCCAGAGCTTTCTGAGGCCTCCTTACTAACACTAAATTCATGGAGTCTGGATAAATCCCCTGTTTGCCTCTCAGCCATCAGTCTGTGGTTCAAGAGCTCCTCCTTGTCCGGTCAGCTGGCTTTGTGGGTTTCACCATCACAGTCTTGACCCTTTTGCTCATTATTCCTCCATCTCTGTCATTGGGTTCTAGGAGTTCAGTTCAGTGTTTATCTGTGGGTATCTGTCTCTGATTCCATCAGCCACTGGATGAAGGTTCTAGGACAGCATATAAGGTAGCCATCAAACATATCACGAGGGAGGGGAAATTAATGTAGACTCTCTGCTGTTGCTTAGTTTGCCAGTTGGTGTTATTCATGTAGCTCTCTGGAAATCTCACCAGTGCCAGCACTCTCCTCAAACCTAGTATCTCTCATACTGCTCTCCTCTACTCTTAGCTCAATTCAAACTTCCTGCTCCCCCATGCCTTCTTCTTCCCTCCTCTTATCTCCCTTTCTTTTGCCTGGTTCTCTCCCCACTCCCCCAATGTTCCCAATCTGATCAGGAGATCTTGCCTCATTACTCTTGTCTGGGGTATCATGCATATCTCTTGGAAACCTCCCTGTTTCCCAGACTCACTGGCATTGGGATTGTAGGCTGACTCCCCTGATCCATGTGTAAAATCCATATATGAGTGAGTACATACCATGTTTGCCTTATTGTGACTGGGTTACCTCACTCAGGAGGGTTTCTTCTAGTGCCATCCATTTGCCGGTAAATGTCAAGATTCCAATGTTTTTGTCTGCTGAGTAGTATTCCATTATATAAATGTATCACATTTTCTGTATCCACTTTTCAGTTGTGGGGCATCTAGGTTGCTTCCATGGTCTAGCTGTTACATTTAATGCTGCTATGAACATAGTGGAAGACATCATTGTTGTATGAATGGGCAACTTTGTGGTGTATGCTTAAGAGTGGAATTGCTGGGTCTTGTGGTAGTCTGAGTCCCATTTTACTAAGGAATTTCCATACTGATTTCCAAAGAGGCTGTACAAGTTTGCACTCCAATAAGCAATGGACGAGTGTTCCCCTTTCTCTGCATCTACTCCAGCATAAATTGGCATTGGTGTTTTTTATTTTATCCATTCTGACAGGAGCAAGATGTTATCTCAGAGTTATTTTGATTTGCAGTTCCCTAATGGCTAAGGATGTTGAGCACTTTCTTAAGTGTCTCTCAGCCATTTTAGACTCCTCTATTGAGAATTCTCTATTTATTTCATTCCCCCAGTTTTTAATTTATATTTTATATGAAAACAAATTACTTAAAATTATACTAATTACTTCAGGAGGTATTCTTGATTGTTAACTTGATTACATCTGAAATTGATTAAAATCCAAAAGTGGAGGAGAAACTTGTGAGGGAATTTGCTTAATTAAAAAATAGGAAGCTCTACTTCCAATCTGGATCCTTTAGGTGGAAAGACCTGCCACTAATATGGGCCACACTTTCTGTTTGAAGCTTAAATAAGAAAGGATACAGAAAAGAAAACCAGCTTTTTCTCTTTGCGTGCTCAACTTTACCTTTGTAACATTTCTTCCTTCACTGGTATTAGAGCCTGCTTCTTTGGATTCTGGGGCAAATTATTGACCAATTGAGACATCCAGCTTTACAATCTGAATAACAACTGGATGTGTGGACCTTCCATACATAGGAAGCCATATTTGGATTAGCTGGACCACATTCTCATGTATTATATAATTATATGATATATTAGGAGAGAAAATGAGCACATTCTGTAAGTTATGTTAGTCTAGAGAACCCAGACTAATACATTTACTATATTTAAAAACTCCTTCTACCTGACACAAAATTTCAATAAAACAGTGTCACCTGACATAGTCCAATATAAGCTATTGTTAGAAAAGTTTATTATGAGAGAAAAATATTAAGACCTGCAATAGAATAATGAGCAACACAATGGATAAAAATGCCACTGGGGGAAAATGTGTATCTATCTATCTGTCTGTCGGTCTGTCTGTCTATCTATCTAACTAAATAAATAAACAAATAGAAAAACTTTTTAGCCTGTTTGAAAACAGGGGTTGATCCTAGTACTCACATATCTAAAGAAGAAAAATAAAGTGAAAGCAAAATTCTAGATATAGACTCTAGAGACAGCTTTTACACATTTTATACACACACACACACATAAACACACACACTTTAATATACATTATATGCAGAAGCACTAAATGAAAAGTAATCCTTTACAGTTTTAGAAGATGATAGAGAAAATAGATGATGCCATGTGAACAATGGTTTTCACTTATAACAAAAAATATGAAGTATAAAAGCTAATTAAATGGTGTGCTCAATTAAGACTAAAGGCCCTGTGCTACTAAAGGCAGCTAAAACTGATTGAGAAGAGCAGTTATAGCCTGGGGAAAAGGATTTTCCAGTGCGTATCACATGAAGCACCACCACTCAAAATATTTATTAGAAGTAAATAAGAACTAAAATAAGAAAATAAAGTCAATTGATGATGAGTAATTGGAATTTTGGTGTAGGTCTGTGGCAACGACTTGCCTATCTTGAACAAGGCCCTGGGTTTAATTCATAAATCACAGCAAAGAACAGCAACAAAGAAGCAAGAACAAAAGACCTGAAGGGAACTTCACAGAGAAGGTATAAAGACTACACATAGATCCTAAAATAGTTTAGCGTCTTCTGTTAGTAGGGCATTTAAAATTAAGGCAGTGAACACTAGGAAGCACAGGTTAGAAAGTCTAAACCTCCCATACATGGCATATCAAATAAAGCAAAGTGGGTGTAATAACAGCATCTTATAATCCATTGCTCCTGAGCTACGACAAGAGCATTGGCATTTGAGAATAAAATATGGAGAGTTTCGTGCCAACATTATCCTGTATTAACATATAAAATTAGAGTTTTATATGAAAAAACAAAAATGTAGAGTCACAAAACAGACTCCACACTGATGTTTGCAACTGCTACACTCACAAATATCAAAACTTGAACGACAATCAACACAGTTATTAAATGGGAGGGAATGGGTACATGGTAGTATTATTTGACAGAAACCCAACTATATGAACTCCTATGATATTAAAAGATGTGGTGTCACTGTAAAATAAATCATATGTACAAGAAATAATTGTGATCAAAACCAATCTGAAAAGTATACAGACAACATAATTCCCCTACATTCTGGGAATAAAAATATATGAAAAAGGACAAAGAATAGTAGTGTCTGGCAGTCTGCAGAATTAAAATAATTTGTAGAGAAATACAGCTGATATATATCTTTTTTAATTTTTCTAAAGCACAGGGCATGTTCTCAAAAGTATAGACTTAATCTATGAACTCTGGTTGACAGATAATGAGGTGCCATCACAAGAAATGGAGATTTTGGTGAAAGACAGTGATAATTGTGAAGGATGGAGCATCCAGAAATATATTCTTTTTGTGAATTTGAAATTTTGAAAAAAGTAAATTTCTATTTTCTTTATATAAATGAACATAAGTGTAGCTTATCTCTGTAGGGCCTATTTGGTTAAAATGTTAGTTGTCATGTGAAAGATGTAATTTTTTTTCATACTTGGAATATCCTTTGTCTGGGACCATTTCAACATTATTTTACATTTGATTTATTTAGGAATATACTCACAAGTATTTTATGGCCACTACCTCATTTTTTATTTTTATCACATAACTAGAAGACAGAGCATGATTTTATTTCATTCCAGATGGATAAAAATTGCTTTCTAGTATCCTTTAACTGTTTATATCCTTTCAGCTCCAAAAATCAAGTTTCCTGGTTTTACATGTTAAGGAGGACTATAAGATTTCCTGAGTTATATTTATGCAGAAACCAGTGTATATTAATATTCTGCCTTGAAACTTACAAAATTAAATGATGTTTTGGCTACTTTTTCCTTGTCTATGATTAAAATTTTACATCAATTATGACATGGGAAGAATTCTGTTACAGTTGTGTAGGTTAACACTGATTGTATAAGCCTGGCCATTTTGAAGTTACAGGAGAATAAATTGTAGAGAAGAAAAGCCATCCCAAATTCAACTATTTTAATGTATATATAATGCTACATACAATTCCAGCTTCTATTATTTTACTTACATGTGACTATGAAGAAAAAAATTTTTTCTTCACATAATTCTATATAATTTATATGTCTGTCATTCAAGAGTTTGAGATAAGGACCTGCTGATTTTCTCACACTGATCCAAAGTCACAGGCTCAAGTTTTCTCCCACCCCAACTTCCCAAGCAAGAAGAACTAAATGTGCAGGAAGTACAATGGTGACTCATGAACATTATTTTAAAACCTATTGTTTAAGTATTTTAAGGGAGATAAATGTTCCTCATCACATTTGTTTATATATTTCTAATGAAGAGATAATTATAGATGCTGAAATTGTTTTCACTTGTGTGAGGTTGATGTTTGTTTCTTACAGTGATTTGGATATTGTGACATGGCTTATTAAGATAAAAGCTGTGTTTGGTGGTTAATTCAACATTGCCTCTGAGCCTTTTGCCAAACATTGGTTCACTTAGCTGCACAAATTGTTAGGTTTTTAACTTTTGTTGAATTCTTGCTCTACTCTGCACTGAGATATTGCATACCATGTAAAACAGTAATTTTTCAGATTACTTGCTCTGAAAGTCAATTTTTCAATCAGCTTTTGATTCCATTTTAATAACAGAAGATGACTTTGGTTTTACTGGACACATCACACACAATCAACACAATCAACTGTCCAGTGTCACCACACATAGCACAGAGAAATAAAATTTTAATTTCTTTTTGGAATAGTTTTCTTTCCTATATTACATTTTAATAACATGTCAATAAGCTTATTAAAACTATTCATATTATTCCATAGTTTTCTTGCTAGGCATATAAGTGGTAAATATGTGATGCACCCAGAAAAGTTATGTAAAATTACATCATTTCTCAGTAATAATCTATAAATATTATTCATTGACATTATATATAATTATATGAATATTCTAAATTTTGTGTTTTATCTTATTTACATGAAGAATACATTTAACTCTGCATTATTTTGATATGAAAAAATGTGTAAATCACTACTAGCAAAATGCTGAAATCTGAACCATTTAGCTTTGTGTGAGTTCAATTTCCTTAACTCATAATTCAGAATATAATATTTTACAAGCCATAATAGAAGTCAACGATTTGGAAAATTATCTAACAATCAGTAGGAATATATATTTTAATTCAAGCTTTATTGATATTTATTATTAAACAAATTCATTACTAAAATGTGTGTTCAATGTCAAAATTGTGACTTCTCCAAGAATCTTTTCATTAAAATTTGTACTTTTAAGTTACTCTAAATTAAATCTTATTTTGCAATATGAGATTTTATGCAATAATTCTACACATATATTCAATAATGCATCAAATGACCTTACCCACATTTTCATTAAGTTTGGCTAATATCAATAATTTTTGTTTCTATTTTAGAAATCTTGAAAATGTCAGTCTCTATAAAGCAATGGTTCTTATCCTGTGAGTTGTAACCCTTTGGATGCTAAATATCAGATATTTATATTGTAATTATGAGGAGTAGCATAATTAGAGTTACAAAGTAGCAACCAAAGGTTTAATGGTTGGGAGTCAATACAAAAAGAGTAACATTACTAAAGAGTCACAGCATTAGGAAGTTTGAAAACCACTGTTATAAACTAAAATAAATTCCAGTCTCACAAACTTAGAATCATCTTAATGATAGCATTATTTATTTTACTTGAATATATAAAATTCCAATCAGGGTTTGTTTATTTTTGTCTGTCTTTCTGGTTATCAAATTGTACTAATCTAAATCCTAAAATCATATTACATCATTGATAAGCCTCTGTAATTTTCAAACAGTAAAATCAAACTTAAGTATATTTTCAAAACTTGTAAATCATGGATTTAAGCAATACCAATGTATTGACCCAAATGACTGATTTTTTATTTAGTATCTTAAGCAAAGAATGCTTGATATTCAATTTTGTATTCAAGTACATTCTTTTCTCTGAATTTGGTGCAGTTTAGATTATCATTATCCAAATAAGACCATTTAATTCATATTGACAGCAGACATATGGTAATAAAATTGTATTGTTAAGTGTGATGTTAGTGACATTATAATTTGTAGTTGAACTTTTTTTGGTTTGCCAGCACCTAAATAATGACAAAGATACTTATAATTAATTATGAAATCTTTTTTTTATAAATTTATTTTTCTCTCGGTTTACATGTCAATCCCAGTTCCCTCTCTCTCCCCTCCTCCCGCACCCCCCTACCATCCCCTCCATCCTCCCACCCTATTGCCATTTCCTTCCACATAGGGGATATCTAGAGTCTGTCATTTCACTCAAGGTAGGATCCAGGCACTCCCCTTAGAGTCCAGGCTCAGAGAGCATCCCTCTTTGTGTTATGGACACATGTTGCCTGTTAGTATTCAAGGGAAAAACACTGATCCACTGCTCAGGACCCCATAGGTTGCCCAGGGCTCCTCACTGACACTCACATCCAGAGGGTCTGGATCAGTCCCATGCTGGCCTCCCAGCTGTCGGTCTGGGGTCCAAGAGCTCTCTCCTATTCAGATCATCTGTCTCTGCTGGTTTTGCCAGCCCATTCTTTGCCAATTTGCTAATCGCTCCTCTCTCTCTGTCGCTGGGTTCTGTATTCCACCATATAAACAAACTGTGAAAGAAAAACTACATGATCATCTCACTAGATGCTGAAAAAGCCTTTGACAAAATCCAGCACCCGTTCATGATAAAGGTCCTAGAGAGATCAGGAATAAAAGGCACATAACTGAATATAATAAAAGCAATATACAGTAAACCAACAGCTAACATCAAACTAAATGGAGAGAAACTCAACGCAATTCCTCTAAAATCAGGAACAAGACAAGGCTGTCCTCTCTCTCCATATCTCTTCAATATTGTACTTGAAGTTCTAGCTACAGCAGTAAGACAACAAAAGGAGATCAAGGGGATACAAATAGGAAAGGAAGAAGTCAAACTTTCACTATTTGCAGATGAGATGATAGTTTATATAAGTGACCCAAAAAACTCTGCAAGGGAACTCCTAGAGCTGATAAACACCTTCAGGTAAGTGGCAGGATACAAGGTAAACTAAAAAAAAATCAGTGGCCCTATTATATAAAGGCGATGAAGTGACTGAGAGAGAAATCAGAGAAACCTCACCCTTTACAATGGCCATAAACAGCATCAAATATCTAGGGATAATGTTAACCAAGGAAGTGAAAGACCTGTATATCCAGAACTTTGAGTCTTGAAAGAAGGAAATCAAAGAGGATAACAGAAAATGGAAAGATCTTCCATGCTCTTGGATTGGTATAATCAACATAATAAAAATGGCAATCTTGCCAAAAGCAGTCTACAGATTCAATGCAATCCCCATCAAAATTCCAACACAATTTTTCACAGACCTGGAAACATTATTAATCAACTTTATATGGAAAAACAAAAGGCCCAGGATAGCCAAAACAACCCTATACAATAAAGGAACTTCAGAAGGCATCACCATACCTGACTTCAAGCTCTATTATAGAGCTATAGTCCTGAAAACAGCTTGGTTTTGGCACAAAAATAGGCATGTTGACCAATGGAACCAAATTGAAAACCCTGATTTTAACCCACACACCTATGAACACTTGATTTTTGACAAAGAAGATAAAACTATACAATGGAAAAAAGAAAGCATCTTCAACAAATGGTGCTGGCATAACTGGGTACTGGTATACAGAAGACTGCAGATAGATCCATGTTTATCGCCTTGTACAAAACTTAAGTCCAAATGGATGGATAATCTCAACATAAATCAGGCCACACTGAAACTTTTAGAAGAGAAAATGGGAGACACTCTTCAACGACTTGGTACAGGAGACCAGGTCCTGAACATAACACCAGTGGCACAGACACTGAGATCGGCAATTAACAAATAGGAACTCATGAAAATTAATTATGAAATCTTTGCCTTACATTAAGCCAACTAGCTTGTATAACTTTTTTTTTTTTTGGTTTTACGAGACAGGGTTTCTCAGTATTGTTTTGAAGGCTGTCGGTCCAGCCCGGCCTCGAACTCACAGAGATCCGCCTGCCTCTGCCTCCCGAGTGCTGGGATTAAAGGCGTGTGCTGCCACTGCCTAGCTTTGTATAACTTAAATTAACCCATTTGTATTAATCTGTGTTCTTCTCCATGGCTCATTACCTCTCCTCTATAGTCTACATCTGACTTCTTATGTTTTTTTTGTTTTGTTTTGTTTTTCGAGACAGGGTTTCTCTGTATCTTTGGAGGCTGTCCTGGAACTCACTTTGTAGACCAGGCTGGCCTCGAACTCACAGAGATCTGCCTGCCTCTGCCTCCCGAGTGCTGGGATTAAAGGCGTGCGCCACCAACGCCTGGCTTCTTATGTGTTTTGATGTTGCATTTCTCACCATTCAGATTGTTCCCAGAGTTACTGTCTCTGCACAGAAGTTCCACCTATCCTCTCTTGCTTAGCTATTGGCTGTTCAGCTATTTATGAAAGAAATCAGAAGGCACCTTAGGCAGGTGAGGAAGGACAGACAAATCTTTACACAGTGTTATCAAATAAACTCCAACATTTCTTCCTTCTTGTCTAAATAACAAGGAAATGGTTTAACTCTATGACAGTTAAACTATATATACTAGGAACAATTTCCATGTAAGAAGTTCATTCTCATTGTACAGTCCATTTGTTCTTGGAAAGTTTTGAGAAACTGCTCTATATATCTCTGCTAAACCTTGAAAACATACCTAATATGATTATTAGTTTGATTGTTATAGCTGACTAACTACTACCCTGCATTTCTTAATTATCTTAAACAGTTTACAATATTAGATGTCAATGACTACAA
This sequence comes from Mesocricetus auratus, assembly GCF_017639785.1. NCBI lineage: Eukaryota > Metazoa > Chordata > Mammalia > Rodentia > Cricetidae > Mesocricetus > Mesocricetus auratus. The sequence continues at coordinate 38,563,187 of NW_024429180.1, read as the reverse complement.
TTTTTCACATTTTTAAGTGTGTTGCATAGGTACAATACCTGAAACCAGAGCAAAAGTGTGCCATTATAAAAATGCACTTAAATTTGTACCAAAATACAAAATTCATGGCAATGTAAAATATTTGAGTCCAGTAATCATTTTTTTTAGTTTAACAGTATATTCAATAATCTATCCGTTTATCCCCTCATTCCTATATCCCCCTTTTCTTCCTTTTAATCTCCTTCCCCCTCCTTTTATTCAATACTAGGAAGGAGAAAAAGGACAGGGGAGGGGAAAGACAGGAAAACTTACCTTAATCAGATATCCCCATCTCATTAAAGATTCAAAAACCACACTTCCCACTAATTGGAAATGTGGATGTCATGTTCTTAAAATTACTTCCTGGTGTCTAGAGGTTACTGCATCTTTAGGGTTACCATAGGTAATTGGAATAATGACCAATTCCTGGGAGAGATAGCTGCATTATATGTTGTCTAGTCTCTGTGAGATGGGAAAGTGCAGAGTTTAACTGAGTGCTGGCTAGAGTAGCCTGTGAGAATGAGTCTTAGATAATTGTTCTAAGATGATTTTTCAAAAAAAACAATAACAGAAGCATTCTGAGAGGCTGGATCACCTGAGTTACTTGTCTTATTTTCATTGATGATTGTTAATTTTTCTTCTGAAAATACACAGTCATTTAAAGGTAATATACATTGTTGAATTAACACAAGTATGCAATGTGCAGTGAATACAAATCGGTTCAAGATGATTCTCAGTTCTATATTCAAACAGTGAAAACACACCTGTCAACTTTGTAAGTCCATTTGGAATGTACAACCAAACTGATATTAGGACTATGCAGCAAAATTTTTACCATGTCTCATTAAGTTTCAGAGCTGACCCCAAGTGGAAGAATCAGCATATATGTTACCAGTCTTGTAATTTGTCTTGTTTACTTCCTACATGTCTGTAGCTAAGGTTTTCAGCAAATCTCCACTGATAAGTCATCACATTTTAGAGCTTTTTGTTTCCTGTGGAAACAATGGCATAACCTCTCCCTCAATGGAACACATATCCTGATTTACATTCTGAAAGAAGGGCACCCTTAAAATTTATAGAATTACGTAATACAATCTAATGTCTCCTAACAGCTGTCTTTTTTATTCATTAGCATTTAAAAAGTTTAAAGCTAAGGAAGTACTACATAGGATCCAGGTGCCTTGAATTTTCCTTACTTGAATTGCCTGTTTTTAATATTACATTCTTTTATGAACTTCACTTTATTAATTTACGTATTTTTCCTGACTTTCTTAGTCCATTTTATTCTCTTTATTTAGCACCTAAGGACATATTCAAGCATACCGTATCTGTTCATCTGAATCTGTTTTTCTGTACTCTGTGGCTCCAAGAAAACATTACAGAGTCGTACTGTGCAAATGCAGGCCCCTTCTGCTTTGCTTAACACACCGGGCTGGCATTTGGCTCGGCCCCGTCCAGGTACTTGAGAAGAGAGCCTCAAAAGAGCTTCATCTCAGCTCTAACTACCCACCCCAGCTCTGGGAATTTTTTTAAACCCACACTGCTGCAGGTGTTCCTACCTTGTCTCCTGCTGAAGCACATTAGCTGCACACATGCCCTTGTTTATATGTGCCTCTGTATTGGACACCATAGGAACTCAGAATTTCTTGTTGTCAGCCACCTCCCAAATAATGACATGGAGACTTATTATTATGTATGCTTGACATTAGAGTAGTCATTTTCTCACCTAGCACATATAAGTTAAATTGACCAGTTTATATTAATTTATACCTACATCCTTTTACATCTACACCAGTTTACATATACATTCTGTCACGTGGCGTATTTCCTCTGCTACATACTGAACATATGTCTTCCTGTGTTTTAATGGCAGTTTCCCTGTCTCTCTGATTGTTGCCGGAGTTCCTATCTCTGCCCAGAAAGACTTGCCTTTCTTCTCCTGTCTAGGTATTCACTATTATGTCTTATAAACAAACCCCTGATTGAAGACAGGATTCAATTTTAAGCCACATTCTCACAGAGACCGCAAGTCTTAGAAGAAATAACACAAAAGTAAATATTTAAAGATGTCTGTGTTTAGTTCATTTTCTGATGACATTGGGACAGGATGAAATAATATTCAGGTTCACAGAAATCACGAAATACTGTGAACAAAGCAAAACTTTGCCTTGATCATCATCATCAAGACTTTTTCCAAGTCTGCCTCATATTTAGGATGATTCAACCACCTTATAAGAATGACAAATCCCAGAAAAGCTCATTTTATTTTTTTATTATTAATATCTGAATGGTATAAGCACTCATCTTGTTGGAATACTAGTGATATAGGTCCAAAAAAAACCAAAAGTCAGGTAGCAGATAAATGATTTTAGGTTAAGACATGAACATGATATAAGGCATTCCGCTATGCTTTCTATTAGGTAACTTAAAAAGAGAGTGAAACAGATCTCAAGAATCCTGTGCTTCCTCTTGATTAAAGTTTTCATTCTTTAAAAACATGTAAGTTTTTATCTAATTTCTGATATCTATGAAATATATTTAAAAGTTTTTTTTGGTTGTATTTGGAATAAGAATTAAGAGTTGAACAAGCTAAACTGGTGCTCTAACAATGAGTTTCGTACTCAGACCTCAATTTGGAGATTTCTAAAAAAGTTTTTGAATGTTTATCTGTGATTTTCAACATATTTACATGATTTTAGTAGAGGATATTACAGAAGTATATTCATTTTTGAATGATTGGTATGTAGTTAAGTATATGACACACGAATGTCACAGGTTTATCTATATAATGATAAAACTGATAAGGTAAAAAGAGTTAAAGGATAATATGGAGACTATTTACATAACCAGCAAAAGGAAAACCACAGAAATATGCAGCTAAGTTAGATAATAAATTATTCAGTTTTCTATGTGACAACATTTGCTGTTCTCCTTTAAATTTCTCAAAAGCATTTATAATTTAAATGTTAATGGGCAAAAATGACTTCAAAAGATAGTCAGTAATCTTTTCCTTATATTTCTATAGTTTAAATAATTTATTTTAATATTTTATTCAACTTCTACAGCTTTAGATAGATTATTTACAAATCCTCCTCTCTCCTGAGGTTTAATAAGAAATGGCTCATCATTGTATTTTGTGTACTACAAATGTCGCAGAAGATGTCTACCAGATACAGCTCCTTTGGGAGAGGAGCTGGCTCAATGACAATTGTCATGCTTATGTTGGCACTTTCCTATCAGGTTCACTCCTTTCCATGAGGTACTTACTGCAAGATAAGCATTGTACTTTTCTAACTTTATACAAGGTACACAGATACATGTAGTGTTTTTAATTGGAAACTTAAAAGGTTAAAATATTATTTTATGTTTAGAAGTAGGAAAATAATTAAAGTAATATATATGCCTATTTTTCTGATATTATCAGAACTATGAGAAATGCACTGATGATTTCTCTCTCCATCAAGTATGTTACTGGTCATAAATATGATTCCTTTTCTAATCCTAGTCTTAGAGGTATGCCTTGCCCTTTCCTGAAATATGCTTCTCATCAGCTTGTTGTTGTGCCCTTAAAATGTGAGCCATCTCACCAGCCCATTTTATCATTAAATTGTTTGTTTATTTGAAGGAGTCAAAGTTACTATGTACCGAGAAGTCTATAAATTCGCCATTCTCCTAGTAAAGGTGCCTCATACTTTTATTGTTGTTCTTATAATTATTATTCAGCATTTCAGTGCTGTGTTAAATCCATAGCTATTATCCTAAAAAAAGTTCATATAAATATAATTCAATGATGACATTATTCTACCACAAAAATCACTACTATTGCATATGTTCATTAAATGTATGCTTTTTCTTTGTCTAATATGTATGTATGACATGCATGTATATGCATGCTCACAGTTTTGTAGGAGCAGTTATGCATACATGTGTGATTGTGCACATGTAAAAGACCAAAGCCAGTTTCAGTAGTTTTGTTTCATTGCTTTCCACCTTATTCACTGAGACAGGGTCTTCCAGCTGCATACAGAGGTCACAGATATAACGGGTCTGCTAGGAAGCTTCCTCCAAGAGTTCTGATCATGCCTGAAGAACACTGCAATTAAAGACACTATCCATATTCAACTTGAATTTAAACTGAATTCTTAGAATCTAAACTCTGGCCTTTGTGGTTGCTGTCCCTGATACAAGTGCTTTAAACACTGAGAAGGAAATATGTATACAGAAGCAAAGAGATTGTAAGAGACAGTAATGATGGATGACACCAAGGAAACAATGTCTTTCAGACACAAGACAATTAAATGTGAACTCACACAGATTATTTTGCTTATCAAAAACCCACATATGTTCAAATCAGACAAAATTGACACGAGAAGGAAAAAGTAGACAAAGTCCCTGTCCTAACCAAGAAGCTGTTTACAACTGATACCTGTTGGGAAATAATAAATCAGTTTGTCTCCTCTGGTGTGTCACAAAGTATATAAACTGTACCCCAGGTTATGACCTATGCCCAGGAGTAGATGCCCCAAACAAAATAGACTCCATGAGTCTTTATTTTTCCTGTATTTTCTTTGTTGTTTTAGTGCTTTTTGTGTTTTTTCTCTGTTTTTGGTTTGTATGTTTTGATTTTCAATGTTTGATTTCTTTTTTTTTTTTTAGAGAATGAACATGACATTTGTTGGTTGGAAAGGAGGATCTGTAAGGAGTTTGGGGAAAGGCTAAACATCATCAAAATACACTGTATGAGAAAATTAAATAAAAATATCATGAATAACAATATATGCAGGAAGCAACAGTAATGCTGTGAGTTATGGAAATCTAATCTCCACTTGTTGATTTATACAACCACAAGCATATAAGAAAGTACACCAAAATTTGATCCTTGTTACAAGTTTGAATTATAGGTTTTTCTAAATGTTCTTTCTGTTGTTTTGATTAGTATCTTTCAATATCCATTTAAAACGCATAAAAACTAATTACACAGATGGACTTTTATAATATTCAATCCTATTTTTAGAATTTCTCCCAATGAGAGTTTCTATAGAATTTGGCCAATGAGAAATTATAACTAGAAAAGCGTTAGTCTTTCACAAAGAATTTAATATGTCCATCCTTTCCAAAAAAGAAAAAAGAAAAGAAAAAGGATGAAGAAGGAAGGAAAGGAATCAAGCTAGTGACTTTGCCTCTAACCCATTCATGGGAAGTAATGTCATTAGATTGTTACCACAGTTCTTTCATCACTGTTAATGAGCTGAGCCTGACTGAAAAAAGAAACTGTGTGTTTTACTTAATAGGGTACAACTGGGAAGCTACTTCACTTCCTGCTGCCTTAACAGAGCTTTCTGCTGATGTCCGTGTGTGTGCGTGTGTCTGTGTCTGTGTTTGTGTGTCTGTGTGTGTGTTTTAAATGTCATTTTCTGATATTAGCTGCTTCTTGCTGCAGTCTGGGAAAGAACATTGGAACTAATTGGCCATATCATTTTTATGAAGTTGGCTGCCTGATTGAATGTAATACACCACAATAGAAAGTATTTGGTTTCATCTATTCTTTCCCTTTTAATTTCCACTATGTGCGAATTACTCCACTGCTAGATTTTCTCTTTAAATAAGCATGGATAACTATATACAAAAATTCTAAACTACTTCTTTCACGAGGTCTATTGAACTATGAGGTTGAAAAACAAGCTCTAGGTATCTGAAGCACTTGCCCAAAGACTGATGCTCATGATGCAAATATAATTTATTAAATTTCCTGATGGATCTTATGTTTTCTTATGGTATTTAGTATTTCATTATTTGATTGATTAATTTAGAGAAAGTATTAATACATTTCAATATTCTTACAAAATAATTATAAGATACAAAGAAGAGATTAAAATATGTACCGCAAAATTAATGAGAATTGAGCAAATGGGGACTGACATTGCATGCAATTTTACAGAATGGACTAGTAATGCAAATGACTGACTTGACTAATGACAACTGAGAAACTATTCCTGTGGGAGAAATCAGGGATTCTCCAAGTAAGCACCATGGACAAGACCAAATCTCTGTTTTGAGCCTAGAGTTTTGGGTGACTTCTAAGCATTAAGATCTTATATCCTTCAAGTACTAACAGGGTAAATATGATCTTCGTGCTGAATGTTTGTAATGGACAGTGGGATTTCTCCTCATGAGGTGACATAGAATCTTTGCACTGGAGGACCCAATCTAGTTTGCTGGCGACTCTAAGAGAAGTGTTTGCTGAATATTACTTTGCTATGACTCTACAAAAGAGGGGGATGTGGGGTGTAGGACAGGAAGTGGTAGAGCAGGAAAACCTTTGCAAAGAGTTCCATTGCCTCCTGGATTATCAGCCATTAAACATTAATAGCAAAACAGTAGGTAGAAGTTAAATTTTCTCAAAGGAATATTAAACACATTGCTTCTTTATTTTCCTCTTTGTGAACAAGATAATTTGGATAATTTCTAATGAACATTGGCTATTATAAGCAAGAATAAGGACTAATATGTGTAGTTCTCTTTTTTTTTTTGGTCTGGGTAGAAGAATGTTTTAAAGGAATCATTTGCATTCATTCTAGTAAGACAGTTTAGAAATACACTAATCTCATACTTTCTAGAAAAATCATGTTTTTCCCTGTTCTTTTAAACACACTTTTCTAGCCCATGTTCAAACACTCATGATACAAAGCCCATGCCCATTTTTGAATCTTCAGATATTGCCAGTTGAATAAATATTCCATTTTAGGATTGCAGTTTTGGTTCAGATAAATGAGCACAGAGAATTAACCCCTGCAATTTCAGGTTTACATGACAATGTGTAATTCATGCCCAGGTATCTGATTTTGAATTATGATACTTTGAGAATGTAGCTAGTTTAATCATTCCACCTTAACTCAACATTTTCTGTTATTTTTACCTTCTTACACGGAATTCTATACATCATTAAATATATTTTAATTTTTGATTACCCTGTGTCTTAGGCTAGCCAATATTAATTTTTTAATAGTAGATACAAAGGGATGAATGTAGTTTCACCTGAACTAATGTTGTCAGACAGAGTGTGGTGATGATAGTTTGGCAAATAAACTTAGTGCTTTATTCATTTTCTGTTGTATGTGATTAAGTGCTTGTCTACATGTATATATGAGTGCCTAGGGTTTTGCATATCCTCAGAAGTCACTATCATGCTAAGTACATTGGACTGGAGCAAAGATGGCTTCCATGAAGTTAAAGGTGGTACTAGGTTATCAGAGGACAAACATCAAGTCTTACTTAATTCTGAACCCTGCATGTCATGCAACCCAGCTGCCAGGTAGCACAAGAGAATGGTGCAATATCTATATGATGCAATATCTCTTTTTTGGGGGGTTGGGGCCCACTCCATATGAGGAAATTCATAGTGAGTATTATAAATCTGGTCAAAAGCTCCCTGACTTCAGAGGTCACAGGTCCTAAGTGGGAAGCTCCAAATATCCTTCAGCTAAATGGACTTTATATTCCTCAATTCATCAAAGTGCCTTCTAAACTTTTATGTTTGTGTTTGCAGCAAATTATTCTTTCTGAGCTCAGTGTTAAACATAGGCTTAACTTTATTTATTTATTTATTCTGGCAGTAGATGGTAGTTGCTGCAGTCTCATAGCGGGTCAATATGCTGAGAATAATAAACATGTGATATATTAGTGTTCAAGAGAACATCTATAGCTTTCCTTCCTATGCTCATGGGACAGAGTGAAAACACAGAAGAATAACTGAAATAGCTAGAAGTTGGAGAGTATTGTTCTAGAATGTATTACATTCTAGATAAAACAGGGCATTGCACTCATTCAATAAATCCACAGCAGCTTCAGTATTGGCATATTATGCTTTACTAAACTCAACTACATTATGTGGAAATGGAGAGCAGGAGACTTCTTTCTTAAGAGGTATTAAGAATTAATGGTAATTTGGAGAGCATAAGTCATTTTGTTTTGTGAGATAGCCACTGGTAATTTAATTTGTCTATGGTCAGATAATCCCCTATCCAGATTCATGAAAGCAACCTTAATTATATTCTTTGCATCACACACTCCTAAAAGGGTAACAGGAGTAAATATGTGTGTGTATGAAATTGTCAAGATAAAATTGAATATTAATAAAGCCATGACAACTCCACTGAAAGGAGTTAAGGCAATAGTTGAACTGCCCAATGTTGGAAGAATCTATTTAGTATTTGAATCTACTTGAGTTTCCAAGATGTGTCTTTTTTATGTAGAACATGAATCTTAGTAAGGGAAGAAGAATATATTTTGATTTGTAAAACTGATATTTACATTTTGTAATTAATTTTACTGTGTGCTCTTGATTGTTATTTTTTATTTTTGTTTTATTTATTTTTTAATTTAACATACCAAGAGATGTGTTTCACTGTGATATTTTCACAATGTGTATCATTATACTTCATTCCTTTTCATCCCATTTCCTGACCATCACTGGCTGGTCACTCCTTGACTTTCATGTTACATACATTTTATTTCCCTGCCTTATTCTCACCTTTCCCCTTCTCTCACAGTTCTCTTTTTACTTTTACATATATGTGCATATAAATTTACATCTAGTTTCTAATGTGAAAATAGCAAGAAAAAATTTTCTTTCTGAGTCTTATTCCACATAGAGTGATAATCCACTGTTCAAATGATTTTCTTGCAAATAGTACATTTTCTTTCTTGCTTAGAGTTGAAAATATTGTATTGCAAGTGTCTATCATGTTTTGCTCTACTCATCAATCTTTTGGTGAACATTTAGTGTAAATCTGTATTTTTTATTTAAATTAGAAAAAAAACTTGCTTCACATGTCAATCCCAGCTCCCTCTCCCTCCCCTCCTACCCCACACCCCCAAACTCCCCAATCCCCCATCCAATCCCCATTTGATTTTCCAGGGAGGGTGAAGCCCTCCATAGGAGATCTCCAAAGTCTGTCATATCATCTAGAGCAGCACTTGGCCCCTCCACCATGCATCCACACTGAGAGAGCATCCCTCTATGTCGAATGGGCTTCCAACGTCCATTCAGATGCCAGGGATAAATACTGATCTAGTTCCCGAGGCCCCAAAGCTTGCCAAGGCCTCCTCACTGACAACGATGTTCAGGGGGTCTGGTTCACTCCCATGCTGGCCTCTCAGCATTAAGTCTGGGGTCCATGAGTAACCTCTTGTTCAGGTCACTTGTTTATGTGGGCTTCACTCTCCTAGTCATGACCACTTTGCTCATCATTCCTCCCTCACTGTGACTGGTTTCCAGGAGTTCAGTTCAATGTTTACCTGTGGGCGTCTGCCTCTGCTTACAACAGCAACTGGATGGAGACTCTAGGATGGCATACAAGGTAGTAGTCAGTCTCATTTCGGGTAACAGCATTTAAAGCAGACACTCCACTATTGCTTAGATTGCCAGTTGGTGACATCCTTGTAGATCTCTGGAAATCTCATTAGTGCCAGATCTCTCCTCAAACCTATAATGACTCCCTGTATTATGGTATTTCTTATTCTGCTGTCCTCTACTCTTTCCCTGACTCAAATTTCCTTCACCCTCATGTCCTCCTCTCCCCTTCTCCTCACGCCCTCACTTTAACCCAAATACCTGTCCTCTCCCCCTATACTCCAAGACCACTCAGGAGATCCTGTCCCCTTCCCCTTCTCTGGGGCACAACGCATATTTCTTTTAGGGTACTCCCTGATTCCCAGCATCTCTGGCAATGTGATTGTAGGCTGGCACTCCCCTGCTTCATGTCTAAAATCCATATATGAGTGAGTATACACCATGTTTGTCTTTTGGGGTCTGGGTTACCTCACTCGGGATAGTTTCTTCTACTGTCATCCATTTGTCTGCAAATGTCAAGATTCCATTGTTTTTTTCTGCTGAGTAGTACTCTGTTGTGTAAATGCACCAACTTTTCTCTATCCACTGTTCAGTTGTAGGGCATCTAGGTTGCTTCCAGGATCTGGATATTATACATAATGCTGCTATGAACATAGTGGAGCAGACATCATTGTTGTATAAATGGGCATCTTTTGGGTATATGCCTAAGACTGGAATTGGTGGGTCTTGTTGTAGACTGAGTCCCATTTTCCTGAGAAATCTCCATAGTGATTTCCAAAGTGGCTGCATGTATTGGCACTCCCATCAGCAGTGGAGTAGTGTTCTCTTCTCTCCACATCCTCTACAGCAATGGTGATTTTTGATTTTAGCCATTCTGACAGGAGTAAGATGGTATCTCAGAGTTGTTTTGATTGGATTTTCTTAATGGCTAAGGATTTTGAGCACTTTCTTAAGTGTCTATCAGCCTATTTAGACTTCTCTATTGAGAATTCTCTATTTATGTCTGTACCCCACTTTTTAATTGAATCTTTTGGTATTTTGGATTCTTGCTTTTTGAGTTCTTTGTAAATTTTGGAGATCAGCCCTCTGTCATATGTGGGGTTGGTGAAGAATTTTTCCCATTCTGTGATCTGCCATTTTGTCTTGTTGACTGTGTCCTTTGCCTTACATAAGCTTCTTGGTTTCAGGAGGTCCCATTTATTAATTGTCTATTTCAGTGTCTGTGCTATTGGTGTTATGTTAAGGAAGCAGTCTCTTATACCAATTCATTCGAGAGTATCTCCTATTTTGTCTTCTAAGAGGTTCAGTGTAACTGGATTCATGTTGAGCTCTTTGATCCATTTGGACTTAAGTTTTGTGTATTGCGATAGACACGGATCTATCTTTAGACAAGGTAAGCATCTAAGTATTCCAGCACCATTTGTTGAAGTTTTTTTCCATTGTATAATTTTAGCATTTTGTCATTAGGTGTGGGGATTAATATCAGGGTTTTCAATTCGATTTCATTGGTCTACATGTCTATTTTTGTACAAATACCAAACTGTTTTCAGGAATATTGCTCTATAATAGAGCTTGAAGAAAGGAATGGTGATGCCTCCCCAAGTTCCTTTGTTGTCCTGGGTTGTTTTGACCATCCTTGGTCCTTGTTTTTCCATATAAAGTTAGTTTTTTCTGTGAAGGTCTGTGAAGCATTTTTTCAGGAATTTTGATGGGGATTGCATTGAATCTGTAAACCTGTATGGCAAAAACTTTGAGTCTTCAAAGAAAGACATTAAAGAAGATACCAGAAAATTGAAAGATCTCCTATGCTCTTGGATAAGTAGGATCAACATAGTAAAAATGGCAATCTTGCCAAAAGCAATCAACATATTCAATGCAATCTCCATCAATATACCAGCACAATTCTACAGAGACCTTAATTTTAAAACTTATTGAATATAGAAATATTTATTTTTAACTACCATGGGTATATACTTGAAAATTTGATGTATAAATTAAACCTTTAAGGCAATTTATATCTAAGGTACTTTGTTTTTTCTTCTTTGCATTCTTGTTCTGTAGATGGTTAGGAAATATGGCCTCAGTATGTGAGTGTGAGTATTTTTTTCTATATTGTCCTACATTCCATAGTAACTTTCCTAACCAGGAGAACATCTTCATAAAATGAATTTTCTTTATTTTCCTACTTCTTGTTTTTGTTTTCCTTCTTTTTTTAAGAATATAATCTCGGTGTGCATTTAGAATGGCAAATGCATGATATATGTATATAATTATTATCACATCATAGAAAAATTCGTTAAATGAAAGGTAACAAATACAACCAATTTGCGTGAATTTTAGGGTGTTTATGGCTACGGTGACACATTTATGGTTAGCTGACTTTTCCAATGTATTGGGGAAACTGGATTTAAAGAATGTTTCTCTTATTGTAGAAGTATTCTGACTTATTAAAACTCAATATGCATTGCTTACTTTCAGATGTCAGACTGTTTTGTATTACAGGATTGTTTCAGAGTTTTGCATTTCTTATCAAAAGTCAATTAGTCAGAGGTTGTATTATTTCCTTTTGCTTTCTCCATCAAATTTTCATATTTACTGGTTTTCATTTTCTTTTCTTAAAAATTTAAAATAGAGAACAAATATTTTTCATTTTGACCCTAAGATTTATGAGGATTAATTGAGACCAGTCAGGATTCTAATATGATACCTGGTTTTAAAAAAGGCTGTCTCTGCAAAAAGCATTGATTGAACCTAAAAAAATAGTTATCAGGATCCCGTTTTCTTATCTTTCATTGTATACCTTCTCCCCTTTCAATAGTGGGGATTGAGTTTAAGTCATCATACATGCTAGGCAATCATTCTATCACTGAGTCATAACTTTAGCACTCTGTTACTTTGGAGTCTAAGACCGTCTCAGATGCTCACTCAGGCTAGCTTTAATTTATTCCATGGCCAACACACTTCTTAAACTGCAATGTTCCTTCCTCACCTTCCATGTGTTAGGTACACTTTGGGGTCACAAAAATGAAATTGACACTTTTAAGTGTAGTGTCTGGATAAAGCAAACATTCCTCTTAGTTTACAGGGTGAAGTCTTCGGTTTTACGTTCCTGGTAATTGTTTAATACCAGCTGGTGACCAAAGATGTTATTTTTTTGTACTGTCAAGAAGATTGGAGGATCTGGTACTCAGGGGTCAACTGAGCTTGAGAGGAACATGTAGCTCCTTCAGTCTTTCCTTTGCCAATTTTACACCTAGGGTGGAGAAGTTAAAGTCATTATTAAATATGGTTATTCCAGAAGGAGAAGTTAAATTAAACATAGAAAGATAGATTCTGGGCTAGAAAAATGAGTTGGTACACCACCAACCTCTTTAAGGGGATGTACTTCATATGTTTTTCCCTCTGAAGTTTTGCATCTCGTGTTTTCTTTAGAGTTATTTTTAATGTTGGTTATTTATTCATCCTGCTTGTATTGTGCTTGAATCCCATTTATTTTTAACACTTTTTTATTATATATTTAAATTAAAAGCAGGCTTGCTTACCATGTCATTCCCAGTTCCCTCTCTCTCCACTCCATGCTCACTCCCCCACCACCAGCCCACCGAGTCCTCCACCCAATCCCCACTCCATTCCTCAGGGAGGTAAGGCCGTCCATGGGAGATCACTAGAGTCTGTCATTTCATTCCAGGGAGGGCCCAGGCCCTCCCTCCAAGTGTCCAGATTCAGAGAGAATCCCTCATTGTGGGATAGGTACCCAAAGTCCATTTGTGTGCCAAGGATAAATACTGATCTACTACCCAAAGCCCCATAAATTGCCTGTGTCTCCTCGCTGACACTCAAATTCAGGGGGTCTGGATAAGTCCCATGCTGACTTCTCAGCCTTCAGTCTGGGGGCCAAGCTAAACCTTGTTCAAGTCAGCTGTTTCTCTGGGTATCAACAGCCCAGTCTTTACTGTTTTGCTCATCACTACTTCCTCTCTTTCATTGAGTTCCAAGAGTTTGGTTCAGTGTTTAGCTGTGGGTTTCTGCCTCTTCTTCTGTCTGTCACTGGATAGAGGTTCTAGGTATATAAGACAGTGGTCAAATCATTACTAGGGAGGGGAATGTAAAGTAGTCGCTCCACTACTGCTTAGTTTGCCAGTTGGTGTCAACCTTGTAATTCTCTGGAGATCAATAGTGCCACATCTCCCCTCAAACCTAGAATGACTCCCTCTATTATGGTATCTCTCATCCTGCTCTCCTCTATTCTTCCCCCCAACTCATCCTTCCTGCTCCCACAGATCCTCTTTTTCCCTTCTCTTTATAACCCTTTCTTTATCCCGGATCCCTTTCTCCTACCCCACTCTGTGCTCCCAATTTACTCAGGAGATCTTTCTTGACTCATTTCACCTTCTCTGCGATACCATGTACATCTCTCTTAGGGTCCTTCCTGTCTCCCTGCCTCTCTGGCAATGGTATTGTAGATTGTCACTTCCCTGATTCATGTCTAAAATCCATATATGAGCGACTACATACCATGTTTGTCTTTTGGGGTCTGGGTTACCTCAGGATTGTTTCTTGTAGTGGCATCCAATTGCCTGCAAATTTCAAGATTGCACTGTTTTTTTCCACTGATTAGTACTCATTTGTGTAAATGTACCACATCTTTGTTGTATGAATGGGCATCTTTTGGGTACATGCCTAAGAGTGGAATTGTTGGGTCTTATAGGAGACTGATTCCGATTTTCCTGATGAATCTCCATACTGAATTCCATAGAGGCTGTACAAGTTGGCACTTCCAACAGCAGTGAAGGAGTGTTCCACATTCTCCACATCCTCTCCAGCAATACACTGTCAGTGGTGTTTTTTACTTTTAGCCATTCAGACAGGAGTAAGAGTTGTTTTGATTTACATTTCCCTGATTGCTAGGGATGTTGATCACTTTCTTAAGTGTCACTCAGTCATTTTAGACTCCTCTATTGAGAATTCCCTAGTTCTGTAGATCACTTTTTTATTGGATCCTTTGGTGATTGGAGACTCGCTTCTTGAGTTCTTTATAGATTTTGGGGATCAGCCCTCTGTTATCTGGGGGTTAGTGAATATCTTTTCCCATTCCGTGGGCTGTCTTTTTGTCTTGTTGACTATGTTCACTGCCTTGCAGAAACTTCTCAGCTTCAACAGGTCACATTTATTAATTGTTGATCTCAGTGTCTGTGCTACTGGAGTTATATTCAGGAAGCAGTCTCCTGTACCAATTCATTCAAGGGTACCTCACACTTTATCTTCAAAAAGTTTTAATGTGACTGGATTTGTGTTGAGGTTTTTAATCAACTTGGACTCAAGTGTTGTACATGGCAATAGACATGGATATGCAGTCTTCTACATGCCTGCATCCAGTTATGCCAGCAAAATTTGTTGTAGATGCCTTCTTTTTTCCATTGTATAATTTTACATTCTTTGTAAAAAACTAAGTGTTCATATATGTGTGGGTTAATATCAGAGAATTCTGTTCAATTCTATTAGTCAACTTGACTATTTTGTGCCAATACCAAGCTGTTTTTAAGACAATAGCTCTGTAATAAAGCTTGAAGCCTAGGATGGTGATGCCTCAGGATTTTGCTCTGTTGAACAGGGTTGTTTTGGCTATCCTGGGACTTTTGTCTTTTGATATAAAGTTGAGAATTGTTCTTTCAAGGTCTGTGAAGAATTGTGCTGGGATTTCAATGGGGATTGCATTGAATCTGTAGATTGCCTTTGGAAGACTGCCATTTCTACTATGTTAATCCTACCTAACAGAACATGGGAGATCTCTCCATTTTCTGGTGTTTTCTTTAATTTCTTTCTTTAAAGATTCAAAGTTCTTGCAATACAGGTCTTTCACTTGTTTTCTTAGGGTTTCCCTAAGGTATTTTATGTTGTTTGTGGCAATTGTAAAAGGTGATATTTCTCTGATTTCTTTCTCAGTCCTTTTATTGTCTGTATATAGTAGGGCTACTAATTTTCTTGAGTTGATCTTGTATCATGCCACTTTGTTGAAGGACCCTGGCTGACTTTTTCGGGTCACTTATGTAAACTATTGTATCATCTTCAAATAGTGAAAATTTGATCTCTTCCTTTCCAATTTACAAGGAGATCCCTTGATTTCCTTTTGTTTTATTATTGCCTCGGCCAGATCTTCAAGTACAATATTGAAGAGGTATGGAGAGAGTGAACAGCCTTGTCTTGTTCCTGATTTTATAGGAATTGCTTTGAGTTTCTGTCCACTTAGTTTGATGTTAGCTGTTGGTTTGCTGTATATAGCTTTTATTATGTTTAAGTATGTTTCTTTTATCCCTGTTTTCTCCAAGACCTTTATCATGAAAGAGTGTCAAAGGTTTTTTTCAGCATCTAGTGAGATGATCATGTGATTTTTGTTTCTCAACTTGTTTATATGGTGGATTACATTAATGGAGTTTTGTATGTTTAACCATCCTTGCATCCCTGGGATAAAACCTACTTGATCATGGTGGATGAGTTTTCTGATGTGTTCTTGGATCCGATTTGCCAATATTTTACTAAGTATTTTTGCATCAATATTCATGATGGATGGATATTGGACTGAATCCTTCTATATTAGTTGTGTCTTTGTGTGGCTTGTATATAAAGGTTATTGAAGCATTGAAAAAAAGTGTTTGGCAAAGACCCTTCTGCTTCTAATGCATGGAATACTTTGAGGAGAATTGGTGTAAGCTGATCTTTGAATTTCTGGTAGAATTCTGCACTGAGGCCACTTGGTCCAGGGCTTTTGTTGGTTGGGAGCCTTTTGATGACTGTTTCTATTTCCTTCGGGGAAATAGGTCTATTTAAATTGCTTCTGTTCTTGATTTAATTTGGCAAGTGATAACTTTCCAGAAAATTGTCCATTTCCTTTAAATTTTTGAATTTTGCTGAGTACACATTTTCAAAATTATGTACTTATCATTCTCTGTATTTCCTCAGTGTTTGTTGTTATGTCCCCCTTTTCATTTCTTATTTTGTTATTTTGCATGTTCATATTCTGCTGTTTGCTGAGTTTGGATAAAGGTTTGTCTATCTTGTTGACTTTCTCAAAAAACCAACTCTTCATTATATTGATTCTTTGTATCGTTTTCCTAGTTTCTACTTTACCTAATTCAACCCTCAAATTTAGTATTTCTTAGTGTCTACTCCTCCAGGGCAAATTTGCTTCTTTGTGTCCTAGAACTTTCATCCATGCTGTTATTTATCTATTGCAACTATTCTCCAGTTTCTTCATGTGGTCACTTTGTGCTATCAACTTTCCTCTTAGCAATGGTCTCAAAGTGCTATAAGTTTGGCAATGTTGTGTCTTTATTCTCATTGAATTCTAGGAAGTCTTTATTTTTTTTTTATTTTTTCTGTGACCCAGGATTTGTGCAATTACACATTATTCAATTTCCATGTGTATGTAGAGTTTCTGCTATTTGTGTTGTTGTTGAATTCTAACTTTAAGGTGGTCTGATAAGACACATGGAGTTATTTCAATTTTTTGTACCTGTTGAGGTCTGATATGTTGCCAAGTATGTGGTTGATATTTGAGAAGGTTCCACGTGGCGCTGAGAAGGTTACTCCTTTGTGTTTGGATGGAATGTTCTATAGATGTCTGTCAAACCCAATTGTGTCATAACTTCTATAAATTCATTTGTTCATTTGTTAAATTGCTTTCTGATAGTCCTGTCTAGTGGTGAGAGTGGGGGTGTTGAAGTCTTCCACTGTAAGTGTTTGAGGTTTCATGTGTGGTTTGAGTTTTAGTAATGTTTCTTTTACAAATGTGGATGCCTTTCTGTTTGGGGCACAGAGGTTCAGAATGGAGACTTCATCTTGGTAGATTTCTCCTGTGATGAATATGAAATGACTTCCTTCATCTCTTTTTATTGATTTAATTTTAAAGTCAAGTTTAGTAGATATTAGGATTGCTACCACTGTTTGTTTCTTGGAAACATTTGATTGGAATATATTTTCCCAACCCTTAACACTAAGGTAACATCTGTCTTTGAAGCTGAGGTGTGTTTCATGTATGGAGAAGAAGGATGGATTCTGTCTTTGAATGCATTCTGTTAGCCTGTGTCTTTTTATGGTTAAGTTAAGACCATTAATATTTAGGGATATTACTGACCTTTGTTTGCTCATTTTTGCTTGTTTTGGAATGGTTGCAGTTGGTGGAATTATATATAAATTTCCTCCCCTATTATCTTTTGTTGTTTGTTGGTAATGTGTAATTATCTATTGCCTATGATTTTCTGGTTGTAGTTAACTTCCTTGGGTTGGCATTTTCCTTCTAGAACTTTCTATAGGGTTGGGTTAGTGGATATGTATTATTTAAATCTAGTTTTGTCATGGAATATATTGTTTTCTCCATCTATATTGATTGAAAGCTTGACTGGGTATAGTAGTCTGGGCTGGCATCCACGGTCTCTTAGTGTTGATAGAATATCTATCTAGGACCTTCTGGCATTCAGAGTTTCCTTGGGGAAGTCATGTGTAATTCTGATAGGTTTGCCTTTATATATTATTTGATCCTTTACTTTGCTGCTCTATGTATTCTTTCTTTATTCTCCATGCTTGTGGTCTGTATTATTATGTGCCGAGGATACTTTTTTTTGGTCCACTCTATTTGGTGTTCTGTAAGCTTCTTGTACTTTCATTGGCCTGTCTTTCCTTAGGTTGGGAAAATTTACTCTTATGATTTTGTTGAATATATTTTCTGCTCCTTTGAGTAGGTTTTCTTCACCTTCTTCTATACCTATTATTCTTAGGTTTGGTCTTTTCATTGTGTCCCATATTTCCTTGATATTTTGTATTAGGCATTTGTTGGCCTCAAGATTTTTTTGTTAATGAATCTATTTCTCCTAGTGTTTCTTCAACAGCAGAGACTCTCTATTCCCTCTCTTGTATTCTGTTGATTATGCTTGTATCTGTAGTACGTGCCTGTTTCCCCAGTTTTTCTATTTCCAACATTCCTTCAGACTGTGTTATTTTATTGCCTCTGTGTCAGCTTTCAACCCTTGCATTGTTTGAATTGTTTCTTGTCATTTTTGCTTCATGTTTTCATCCCTTTCTTGCATTTTTTGGATTTTTTGGTTTGTTTTTTTCTTCTATTTCTTTAAAGATTTTCTCATATCCTCTTTGAGGGCATCTATCATTCTCATGAATGTGTTTTTAAGGTCATTCCCTTCTGCTTCATCTGCATTGGTGTGTTCAGGTCTTGCTGATGTAGAATCTCTAGACTCTAGTGGTGTCATGCTTGGTTTTTTTGTTTGCTGAGTGTGTTGTTATATTGCCTCTTCCCCATCACTTCTTCCAGTGGGTGTAGAAAGAGCCTCTTTCTCTTCTGATGGGTAGGCAACCAGGGTTTCCTTTCGGTGAGTGCAAACAAATCCAATAATTTCTGACATCTGCTCTCTATCCTCTGGCCTCTGCCCTGAGTGCAGGCAGGAGTGGTCCAGCTCTCTCTGCAGATTCCTTGTAACTTGGTCATCATTCTGGGGGGTAAATCAACCTGGCTACAGTCCCCAAGCCAGGGGATCCAAGAGAGGATGAGTGGGAGGAATTTGGGTCTAAGACAGGGACCTGGAGCTCACCTCTGCCCTCTGCCCTGAATAATTTTGTTTCTCTTAATTCACAAATAGTTATTATTTAATTTATGATGCTATAAGCAAATGCTTTATATACATCTAGTATACATTCAATTACATCTTGTTATTCAAAAAGTTTCCTAATCAATGCAAACTTTTATTAAGTTAATACCTAGACAGTAAAGTAACATTAACAATAAATATGGAATTGAAGTTATAGGAAGAGACAAATAAATGATTGTTCTTTTATGAAATTAATAACCCAATGCAAAATTTTAATCATTTTATTTAAGCATTGCTTCCTACATGAATAAAATTTTCATCAATCTGTCTGTATTGTATCTTACCTTTTCCACCAAATGAATGATTAAACATGACCCTGTTAATCAGTGAACATTTCTAAATTTCTGTGTAACATAATCATTAGTCAGGGGAAAAGTTTTTAGCACTGTAATACTACAGGGAATTCCTAGGCTTAGATTAACTTTATTCAAAATAAGAAGAACCAACAAAGGAGTAAAATCTGGGTTTTAGATATGAACAACAATTTGCAGCTTTTGAAAAAGCACTGCAGCAGACCAGAAATTCACTAGAAATTTTACTTTTGAAAGCTAGAATCCAAATTTTTGCTCTATTGTTGTGACAAACACAATGAGAAGAAACAATTTGGAAAAGAAAAAGTTTCCATCTTATATCCTAGAGGTGATCATCAAGGACAAACAAGATAGTAGCTCAAGCAGGAATCTGGAATTAAAGCAGAAGCCTCTGAGTCACGGAGGACCAGCACTTACTTGTTAGTTGCCAATTGCTTAATCTTTTTTATTTTTATGCATTGCAAGATCACATGCCTGTGAATTGCCCTATCCACTGTGGTCTAGGAACTCCAGCATCAATTATTGATCAAGAAAAGCCTAAGAGAATTTGTCTACAGCACAATATAATGGAAACAATTTCTCAGTTGGGATTTTTTCTTCCCAAAGGATCTCAATTTGTGTCAACTTGACAAAAAGACCTAACCAGGACAAACATATCAAACCAGGGAATCCTGCATATATCTGAGTTAATTCATCTGGAAATAGATATAAAGTATTCCAACAGGCATGCTCTTGATATGTTTGCAAAGGAAGAAAATGGAGAATCTGTGTCAAAGTAGAGCCCCTAGTCTTTACAGACACAAAATTATAAATGCTATGTACATTGTTTCAGTTTTTAGAGACTTATCCTTTCAAGGTCTTCTTTTAACATTTGATTAGAAAAGAATCCAAAAGTTTAAGTTCTGATTAACTGCTAACACAGAAGCTAGAAGAAACACAGATAAAGCTTTGTAATTTATACCTACATTAGCAGTGGATGTTAACAAATTAGACATTCCATTTTTATTCATATAAATAAAAAATGATTTAAATTATTAATAATATTGAGGTTAACTTAAAGGAAAGAATACTAATTTTTACTAACTGTAACATTTTGACATAAAATGTAGCAAGATTTCTAATAATTGTCTCCTTAATAATATGCTCAGATTAACCTTAAAATAATGTCATAATCATTAATTCATTTCACAATAAGTATGGAATTAATAATAGCAATATCACTCTCATTAGCACCAGATTGATGTAATTTTACATACATTACCACATTCATTAAATTAGCTTGAATCTTTAACTAAGTGATATATTATATATACATGCATATATATATATATATATATATACACACACACACATATTTTACCTTCATCAAGGAGCCCAATTCCATGTGTAAAAAAAGCATATTTAGATTTAGTCACAATAAATTACATAAATAAAGATAATTACTGATACCCATTTTAGAAAAGAATGACCTTGACTATATTTCTGTAGTGGGAATAATTGTAGTACTGGTCAAAACTTAATTAACTTCAATATACTGGTTTCTTGCTCCTTTTAAAATTCATGGTATCAATATTCATTAATTGTCATACACACACACACACACACACATATATATACATATATTATGTATATACTTTTCCTAAATATCTTATTACAAACTGCTCAATATGTATACTATTGTTATATATGAGTTTTCTGGGATAACCACTTGGTATTGTAAAATGTGTGCTTTCCCAGAAATTCTTACTAAATATATTAATAATACTTTTAGAAATGTAAGAATTTTATGAAATAATAATATATTAATTAATATAACTTAGTTATTACCCAATGTGTAGGTAGTTCTTATTTCAAAATAACTTACTGTTCTGTGCTACATATATATTATACATAAATAATTATATAAAATTTTCTGTTAAAAATTAAAGGGATCTTGTTTATTCAGCAGTTAAGAGCCTTGCTGCTCTTACAGATGACACACAAAAAATAAGAAGAAATAAGTATTTAAAAGGTGAATTTAAGAAACGTGTCTTTAAAATAAAACAGAAACCAGCCACAGAAACAAAAAAAATTAAGATTCCAAAAACATACTAAATTTCGGCATTATATCTTTGTAAAAGTCTTCTAATTTGTGAATTACTGGTCATGTTCACAAATCAAATAACCATGCATCTTTGTAAAAATATTGGACAGTTTTTAGGGAGTTAATAAATTAGTTTGAGTGTCAGTAGTTTTTGAATATAACAATAATATATGGCAACCATGTGACATTTTTAATTATTTTAGCTCAAAGTGGAAAGTCATAAGTAAAACCAATTACTAAATTCAGATCTACATTCAACAGAGAAGTCAACATTTGAGCAGTAGGTTTTCCAGTCCCAATAACCATTGCTTTGGTTTCATTGGAGGCTGTTTTCATGTAGAAATATTTCAACAATTACTTTTTGATGGGACAAGTTGCTTTTCCATTATTTTTCCCACATATAGTAAAAAAATCGAGTTAAGATAGCCCACATGTTGGTCCTTACCATCTGCTTTATACAACAAAGATTTTTGTTGCTCATTATTGTTTACAACATGCTAGCTGGCCCACGAAGCTTCATGGATTATCCTTTGCCTGTATCCCATCATGCCATAGGTGCAAAGGGGTAACAATAATAAAATACTTTGTCTGGCTTTATCTGTGTTCTTGAAATCCCAATTCATGTCTTTGAGATGCATCTACACAATTTTACACAATAAGACATCTGTCTAGTCCTACATTTCTAATTTTATGTAATTACCCATATGTTTATTAATCATGTATCATTTTTTAAAAAGTGCATAAAAAGAATAATGATAATGTGTGTAAAAGAAGTAAACAGCAAAACAATATTCTAATATGGGTCTCTTAATGCCAAACCTTGAAAATATGAACTTACAGATTTATTGAATTTTTTTCATACAATATGTTCTGATCATGGTTTCTTACAGTGAATTCTGATCATAGTTTTCCCTCTCCCAACTTTCTCATATTCTTCAGACCTCCTCACCTACCCAACTCATCATCCTTTCTTTCTTTCTCTTTCTCTTTCTTTTTCCTTTTTCTTTTTCTATTTCTTTTTCTCTGTTTCTCTTTCTTGCTCTTTTGTCTTTCTCTTTAGAATATAATATAACAGCAATGAAGGAAAATAAGAATAAAGAAAAGCAACAAAAAATGCAATAAAGACACACAGAGACACACACATATCATAAAGCAAAACTTATATCACAAAAATAGAAAACAAAATATTCAAGCAAAAGAGCAGTTTTGGTGATGCAATGTTTATGATCTAAACAATTTGACTTTAGATCACAATGCAAAGATAGCCACAGCCTTGAGTAAACACACCTTTAATCTCAGGACTCATGAAACAGAGGCAGGTGGATCTCTGTGAGTTTAAGGCCACCCTGGACTACAAAAATTTTAATCAGTCTAAAAAATAAACATAACTCACTCCAAGGGGATCTCAGAAATTGGTTTCCCAATCTTTAATCCCAGCACTAGAAAATTATATAACACAGGCAGAGGGTTTTGGGGTGGCAAGTATCTTACCATGTGAAGAATTCATGGACACAGGATCATCCTTTCAATCTGTGGACATTAGTCCCAAGCCATGCTAAGTACATGATTATCACAGCCTTGGTAGAGGTAAGATCTCTCTAGTGGTTGGCTGCTTTGCTTTTCTGATCTTCAGCTTGAACCCCAACAGGAATAAGCGATGGGAAGACAAAAATATAAGAATATATCCAACAACAGAAAGATTTATATGACACTGCCACAGTCTAGAGTTGCTACACCATGAAGACTCGAACATTCCAATGTAAATGAGGCAGAAGAGAATGACCTTACCATAGCATACAAAGGATCTTTGGTGAACATTGGGAGCCAATTCCAAATGGAGGGATGCTCTCTCAGCCTGGACACATGGGGGAGGGCCGAGGCCCTGCCCCAGATGAAATGACAGATTGTGGAGATCCTCTATTGAGGGCCTCACCCTTCCTAGGGAATGGTATGGGGATTGGGTGGGGGTTGATTGTCCTGGTGGAGGGTCAATGGAGGTGGGGTGGGAGAGGGAGCTAGGATTCATATGTGAAGCAAGCATGTTACTAATTTAAATAAAAAATATAAAAAAGAAGTCAAGCCACTTAAAAAAATAACAAAAACCAGCATCATGAAAATGATAGAGCCCTTCAAGAGGATATGAGGAAATCCCCTAATAAGTTAGAAGAAAACAAAAAACTGAAATGCAAGCAATGTAAAAAAAAACTAACTAAAATGCAAGAAACTGAGAAAAAGACAAAGCAAAAATTGCAACCAACAATTCGAACATTACAATGGTTAAAGCAGAAATAGAGACAATAAAAAAAGTCTGAAGGAATGCTGCCAATAGAAAAGCTGGACTATGGACACCCACATGGAGGGCTTCAATATCCCTGGGGAAATGAGAGGATATTGAGGGGGTTGGTGAGAGGGCATGGGAAGAGGGGAGGGAAATGTAGAGAACATAGAGGGACCTGTGAAGCAACCTTTTTTCCAATTGCAATTTCAATTTAAAAATAAAAGATATCTAAAAAATAAAAATTTAAAGGAAATGAACAATTTCTGGATAGATATAATTTGCCTAAATTAAATCAAGAACAGATAAGCAATTTAAATAGACATATAACACCCAAGGAATTTGAAGCATTCATCAAAAGTCTCCCAACCAAAAATCCCAGGTCCAGATGGCCTCAGATAAGAATTATGCAAGAAATTTGAAGAATGACTTATACCAATTCTTCTCAATGTATTCCACACAATAGAAGCAGAAGGGTCATTGACAAACTCTTTTTAATCGGCTTCAATAACTTTGATACCCACGCCTCACAAAGATACAAGCAATATTCCTGATGAATATTGATGCAAAAATTCTCAATAAACTACTGGCAAATCAAATCCAAAAAAAAAAAACAACAAAATAATCATTCACCATGATCAAGTAGGTTTCATCTCAGGGACTCAGGGATAATACAACATATGAAAATCAATTTATATAATCCACCATATAAACAAGCTGAGAAACAAAAAGCACATGATAATCTTACTAGATGATGAAAAATACTTGAGCAAAACCAACAACACTTCAATTATAAAGGTATTGGGGAGATCCAGGATAACAGGAACTTAACTAAACATAATAAAAACAATATACAGCAGACCAACAGCCAACATCAAATTAAATGGTGATAAACACAATAAAATTCCTATAAAATCAGAAACAAGGCAAGGTTGTCCACTCTCTCCATACTACTTCAATATTATAATTAAAGTTCTAGCTAGAGTAATAAGACAACAAAAGTGTATGAAGGGGTACAAACTGGAAAGGAAGAGGTCAAACTTTCACTATTTGCAGATGATATGGTAGTTTACATAAGTGATACAAAAAATCTACCAGGGAAATCCTACAGCTGATAAATACCTTCAGCAAAGTGGCAGTATACAAGATCAACTCAAGAAAATCAGTAGCCCTATTATATACAGAAAATAAAAAGGCTGAGAAAGAAATCAGAGAAACATCACCCTTTACAATTGCCACAAACAACATAAAATACCTAGGGGTAACACTAACCAAAAAAGTGAAAGACCTGTATCACAAGAACTGAGTATTTAAAGCAAGAAATTAGACACCAGAAAATGGAAATATCTCCCATGTTCTTAGATAGGTAGGCTCAATGTAGTAAAAATGGCAATCTTACCAAAAGCCATCTACAGATGCAATGCAGTCCCAATTTAAATTCCAGCACACTTCTTCACCGACCTTAAAAGAACATCAATTAACTGTATATGGATATTCAAAAGACCCAGGATAGCCAACACAACCCTGTTCAACAAAGCAAATTCCAGAGGCAATTCTATCCCTTACTTCAAGTTCTATATAAAGCTCTAGTCCTGAAAACAGCTTGGTATTGGCATAAAAATAGACAGGCAGAACAATGTAACCAAATAGAACATCCTGATAATAAGCTATACTCTTATGAACACCTGATCTTTGACAAACAAGCTGAAATTATACAATGGAAAAAAGGAAGCATCTTTAACAAATGGAGCTGGCAGAACTGGATGCTGGCATGTGAAAGACTGCAGATAGATCCATGTTTATCACTATGCACAACATTCAAGTCAAAATGGATCAAAGACCTCAACATGAATCCAGCCACACTGAACCTCTTATAAAAGAAAGTCATAGGTACCCTTGAATGAATAGGTACTGGAGACCACTTCCTGTACATATCACCAGTAGCACAGATATTGAGGTTGACAATTAATGCATGGGTCCTCCTGAACCTTCTGTAAAGCAAAGGACATAGTCAACAAGGCAAAAAGGCAGCACACAGAATGGGAAAAGATCTTCACTAACCCCACATAAGACAGAGGGCTGATCTAAAAATTTACAAAGAATTCAAGAAGCATGTCTCCAAAACACCAAAGTATCTGAATAGAAAGTGGGGTACAGATCTAAATAGAGAATTCTCAGTAGAGGAGTCTAAAGTAAATGAGAGACACTTAAGAAAGTGGCCAATATCCCTATCTTTCAGGGTAATGTAAATCAAAACAACTCTGTCAGAAATGCTAAAATCAAAAACACCAATGACAGTTTATGCTGGAGAGGACCTGGAGAAAGGGAAACGCTCCCCCACTGTTGTCAGGAAAATGGGAATTAATCTACCACAAGATCCAGTGATTCCACTCTTTTGAATATGCCCAAAAGGTGCACATTCATACAACAAATATATCTGTTCCACCATGTTCATAGCAGCATTATTTGTAATAACCAGAACCTGGAAGCAACATAGATGCCCCTCAACTGAAGAGTAGATATAGAAAATGTGGTACATTTACACCAAGAAGTACTATTCAGTGGAAAAAATAATGGAATCTTGAAATTTGCAGGCAAATAGAAGGCACTAGAAGATATTATTCTGAGTGATGTAACCCAGTCACCAAAAGATAAACATGGCATGTACTCTCTCAAATATGGATTTTATACATGGATCATGGGGGTGCCAGCCTACAGTCCCACTTCCAGAGAGTTTGGGAAACAAACAGGACCCTAAGAGTGATATGCATAGTACCCCAGTGAAGGGTAATGAGGCAAGATTTCCTGAGCCGATTTGGAGCATAGCGGTAGAGGAGAGGTAGTTGCCATAAAAGAGAGGGGGAGGACAGAAGGGGAGAAGAGGACATGGGTGAACAGGAAAGTTGAGTAAAGGAGAGCAGGATGAGAGAATACAGCAGATTTTTCCTATCAATACTCACTATAACTAAAGAATTAGTTTTAGGGTAGCAGGATGAGAGAGAGAGATACCATAAGAGAGGAATTCATAGCTTTGAGGAGAGATCTGGCAATAGTGAGATTTCCAGAGATCTACGAGGATAACACTAACTGGAAAACTAAACAGGAGTGGAGAGACTACCTTAAATGTCCCTCCCAAATAATGAGTTTGAGCAGTTCCTTATATGCCATCCTAGAACCTTCAACCAATGACTGAGAAAGCAGAGATAGACAGGCATATCTAAACGCTGAACTGAACTCCTGGATTCCAGTGACATTGAGGGAGGACTGATGAGCAAAGGGGTCAAGACTGGGCTTGTTTAACCTACAGAAACAGCTGACCTGAACAAGCTTAAGCTCTTGGACCCCAGACTGATTGCTGGGCAGCCAGCATGGGACTGATCTAGATGCCTTGAATGTGGGTGTCAGTGAGGAGTCCTATGCAATCTATGGGGCCTTGGGAGGTAGATCAGTATTTATCCTGGCATAAAAGTGGAATTTGGGAGCCCATCCCACAATGAGGGTTGCTCTCTCAGCAAGGACACTTCAGGGTGAGCCTATGCCCTGGCCTACATGAAAGTACTGACTCTAGATATTGCCCATGGGGGGCCTCACCTTCTCTGGGGAACAGAGTGGGAATTGAGTGGGGGGCTGTGGGGGTTGTTAGAGAGTCGTGGGTGGAGGGGAGGAAGAGGGAGCTGGGATTGACTTGTGAAGCAACCTTGTTTCTAATTTAAATAAAAAATAACATTGACGAAAAATAAATTAATTATTGTAAAAATGTCAGAATTACGTTGGTGGCAAAATTGTGTTTCACAGTAAATCTACATCTATTTCTGCTTCCAGTAGAAAATATTATTTTATTGAAACAATTACCACCATACGGTAGTAGTTAATTTTAAACTTTTCATTTTAATTAAATTTGTCTTATCTTTAATTATTACTCTATGTTGTTACAGTTTATAAAAGAAAGATAGAGTGTCTTATTTATTTGATTACTTTACTCATCTAATTACCTACAGTTCATGCAATAATTATTGTTATGTTTGAGACTTTAAAGCCTGGCAGGAACATTTGAGAGAGAGATTTTCAGTAAATAATGAACACATATATGTACTATTTTTAGCTCCACACAATGAGGACATACTGCTGATACTGACATCAACAATGCCACATATTTTCTTTACAATGTGTTCCAAATTCTACTATTATTATTGCTGCTTTACCCATAAAATTTAAACAAATTTGATTCGAGAATTAAATAAATATACTAAAAAAGCTATTGATATATAGATGTAATAATACTCTTTGTAATATTTACTTATATATGTTAAAATAAGTGTTATTCATAATTGAGACTTCAGACTTCTGATAACTGTCAACATGAGTAGAAGCTTTGCAATTTATGTAGCAAAAATCTAAATTAGAAGACTAAGGACTATTAGCCTATGTAATATTTTTCCAGTATATGTCATGTTATGATAACTCTTTTTCCTGTAACCTGAAAGATGGTTACTTGATACCCAAGAATATCTGTCAGCTTACATGACTAATTTACTGAATTTTAATTATTATACATTTAGAGTTGTTTTATTAAATAAAACAGATATGACTTATAAAATTGACAGGCAATTGAAATTTTTAATTATGTTGTTCTGGAAGGAACCTAACTTCAAAAAAGTGAGTGGCAAGTTATGAAAATAAGAAATACTTTGAACGGTGGTTTTATGTGTGAGTTTTTCTCCTATTTCTGGATTCTGGTAAAGTTAGATTATCTATTGCCCTTGTTATTTTGAGTGTATTTACCTTCCTTGGGTTGGAGTTTTTCTTCTAGAACTTTCTGTAGGGCTGGATTTGTGGATATGTTCTGTCATAGAATATCTTGTTTTCTCCATCTATAGTGATTGAGAGTTTTGCTGGAAATGGTAGTCTAGGCTGGAATCTGTGGTCTCTTAGTGTTTGTAGAACATCAATCCAGGACATTTTGGCTTTCAGAGTTTCCAGGGAGAACTCAGGTGTAATTCAGATAAGTTTGCCTTTATATGTTACTTGGCCTTTTTCCTTTGCTGCTTTTAATATTTGTTCTTTATTCTGTATGTTTGGTGTTTTGATTATTATGTGGCAAGGGGAATTTTTTTGGTCCACTCTATTTGGTGTTTGGTAAGCTTCTTGTAGTTTCATAGGCATCTCCTTCTTCAGGTTGGGAAATTTTTCTTCTATGACTTTGTTGAATACGTTTTCTGCACCATTGAGCTGGGCTTCTTTGCCTTCTTCTATACCTATTATTCTTAGATTTGTTCTTTTCATGGTGTCCCATATTTCTGGGATATTTTGTGTAAAGAATTGTTGGATTTAAGACTTTCTTTTGTCGATGAATCTATTTCCTCTAGTTTATCTTCAGTGCACGAGATTCTGTCTTCCATCTCTTGTATTCTGTTAGTTATACTTGCATCTGTTGTTCCTGATTGTTTTTTCAGCCATTGAAATTCCAGGCAATACTTCAGTTTGTGTTTTCTTATTGTCTACATTTCGGTACTCAGGTCTTGATCTGTTTGAATTGTTTCCTTCATCTGTTTGATTGTTTTTTTCTTGTGATTCCTTGCTTTCTTTAAGAGATTTGTTGATTTCTTGCAATTTTGGTTTGTGTTTTCTTCCATTTCTTTAAGGGATTTTCTCATATCCTCTTTGAGGGCCTCTATCACTTTCAGGAGGTTGTTTTGAAGGTCATTCTTTTCTGTTTCATCATTGTTGTTATGTTCAGGTCTTGCTGGTGTAGAGTTTCTAGATCCTGGTGGTGACATACTGGTTCCTCTGTTGTTGGCTGTGTTTCTATCGTGCCTTCTTCCCATCCTTTCTCTCAGTGGGATCTCGTGGGGTCTCTTCCTCTCCTTAAGCACCAGGAAAGGACCGGAATACACAGGTGTGAGAAGATTCAGGGTGATCCTGAAGGTGCAGGTCTTCTCTAGGTGCAGCAACTATCCAGGGAGATAGAGCTGGGGATGTAGGGAGTTGGGGCTCAGAGCAGGGCCCCCACTCACCTTAAGCACTAGGAAAGGACCAGAAGACACTGAAAACTGATGTGTGGTCAGACTTAGGGTGGTCCTTCCAGGAGAGGCAGACCTTCTCTAGGAGCAGAAAATGCCCAGGGAGACATAGCCATGGATGTAGGGAGCTGGAGCTCAGAGCACAACCCCCACTCACCTTAAGCACCGGGAAAAGAACAGAAGACAATGAAGACTGAGGTGTGGGCAGACTCAGGGTGGTCCTTCCAGGAGGGGCAGGTCTTTTCTAGGTGCAGAAAACACCCAGGTAGACTGAGCTGGGGATGTAGGGAGTTGGAGCTCATTGCCAGAACCTGGAAAGAACCTAGATGCCACTCAACTGATGAATGGATAGAGAGATTGTGGTCCATTTACACAATGAAGTACTACTCAGCAGAAAAAATAATGGAATCTTGATATATACAGGCAAATGGATGGCACTGGAAGAAACCATTCTGATTGAGATAACTCAGTCACAAAAAGACAAGCATGGTATGTACTCACTTATATATGGATTGTAGACACATAGCAGGGCATTGCCTGCCCACAACTCCACTGCCAGAGAGTCTCGTGGTGCAGGGAGGACCCTAAGAGAGATATGCATGGTAACCCTGGGAAAGGTTAGGGGATGCAACCTACTAACTGGATTGGGAGAGGAGAAGGGGATGTAGAAGGAGATGGGAGAAAGAGAGAGAAAAAAGAGGAGGGGAGATGAGGACACGAGAAAGCAGGAAGTTTGAGGCAGGGTAAGAATAGAGGAGAAAAGTATGTGAGAGCCAGTATAAGTTGGAGGAGAGATTTGGCACTAGTGAGATCTTCACAGATCTACAAGAAAGACACCAACTGGCATTAAGGCTACCTTAAATGCCCTCCCATGATAATGAGAATGATGACTACCTTATATGCCTTCCTAGAACTCTCATCCAATGGCTGATGGAGGCAGAGGCAGACCCCCGCAGCTGTGAAATAAATTGAACTCCTCGAACCAGTTGCAAAGAAGAGTGATGATACCAATATCGGGCCGGCGAAACCCACAGACAGCTTACCTAATCGAGGGGAACACATGGACCCCAGACTGATTACTGAGGGGCCAGCATGGGACTGATCCAGACACACTCTCACCAAACCCAGGTGACAGAGAGGAGGCCTTGGCAATCTGTGGGACTGGGAGAGTGCAGCATTATTTATTCCTGGCACATAGAAGGACTCTGTGAACCCATACCACGTAGAGGGATGCTCTCTCAGCCTGGGCACATGTGGAGGAACCAGGGCCCTTCCTGGGATGATGTGACAGACCCTGAACATCTCTCATGGTGGCCCTTGCCCTTCCTGGGGAGCGGAAGGGGTGTGGGGTGTGGGTGATGGGTTAGAGGATTCAGAGATGGTGGAGGAGGGGAAGGCAAGGGAACTGAAAGTGGCTTGCGTAAAATGTTAAATAAAAATATATGGAAAAAAGAAATACATTGGACAAGTGCTTCTTACAAGGTAGCATTTTGAAAACACAGGAAAATCCATCTTAATATGGGATGCTTAACAAATATTACCAGAGTCTCTATTATTTTTTCTGATCATCAATGCACTGATAAAATACTGTTTCTAGATGCTTTCCTGAAAGCAAAGTGAAAAATCCCAGTAATAATCCTTCTAGTCTCCAATGACATGCATCCTGTGTTGCCGCAATGAATATCATGGATGCTTTCTCTTATGATAAATGTATGTTATGTCAAAGTGATGGGCTGTTAACAGTAATATATTACATAGATTTTCTTTTGGTTTTTCGAGACAAGGTTTCTCTGTATTGTTTTGGAGCCTGTCCTGGAACTAGCTCTTGTAGACCACGTTGGCCTCGAACTTACAGAGATCCACCTGCCTCTGCCTCCCTAGTGCTGGGATTAAAAGCATGTGCCACCAACGCCCGGCTCATACATAGCTTTTCTTTTGGATTATTTTTTGTTTTTGTTCTGTACCATAGTGTAGATGGGTGTTTCACTTTTTCGTAGGAGCCATGTGAATTCTTCGTGAAACAAGGCCTGAGAATAGCAGGAACACACTCTTCTTGTGCCAAGGCCCTGAAAAACCTCATCCATTTTGGCAAATTCTGTGTACAGTTTGATTCATAATTCTGGGTTTTACCCACAGAACATACGCAGTTTTAATGCTCTTCCTACCTGTACTATACAAGCCAAATTGCTGGCTGCCTCTAATTTGTCTTTATCAATGTTTAGGATAAAGTGGCTGTTACAAAAGGAAAACTTCCCCCGATGATTCTCCTCTGGGGGCATCTGAAGGGATGTTTTTAAAAATCTACAGTGGGTCTGATTCTGCTCCTAAAGCCTTTTCTGTCTCAAGAATGACCAGAAATTGAAGTTTCTTTAAGAACAGGGTGTTGCCTTTCCAGCACACCCTGTGACTAGATTCAACCTTGTTATTACAAATTTTCATAACTGTTCTGAAGAAAATGGTTTTAAGCACAAGAATCTAGGGGAAATGCAAATAAATAGGTGATATCAGGAATTAATGGGAACAGTCTAGGAACAGGGAATGAAGCAGAATCATAGAAAACAGTGCCCTTCTTTCTAATAGTTATGCCAATAGTATAGGATATATAGAGGAAGAGGACAGACCTTACAACAAGGGATAAGTAGTGCCAGCTATTGATAATAAACTTTTAAGTTATGTTGCTTATAAAATGGCAGGAAAAAATAAACCAAAACAATAACAACAAAAAATATTGCAGATCCATCCCATAAGAGATACACTTGCATAAAATGAAGAATGAATTGAGGTAGTTTTTGTTGGTGAGTAAATGTTTACAAAAAAGTTTGTCCCTTTAAATGACTGTAACCACAAATGCTGCCAACTGGGGCAGTATCCTATCTGTAGATATGCCTGAAAACTTCTTTTGTTGCTTGCAACACTGCTTATGCCTCTAACAGCAGAGTTATAGACCAAATATTTAGTAAAGGTTACAGGTGGGAAATTCAGGGAAGTAATGGGGAAAGAAGCAAAGGAACAAAAGAAAAATTATTGTAACCACTTTTAGAAATTTAAAGAAACAAATTTGAATGTAAAACTGTTTTTGCAAGCTATTGAAACTGTATAAATAAAAATGGCCCATGCTATCCCCAGTCTCTTGTTTGAAACAGAGGGTGATAATTTCTTTGTTGCCTCAAATTCACACAACAGTTCCAGGTAGTCATACTCATTTGGATAGAAGGTCCCTACAATTTTCCAATTCTTAAGAATGTATAAATAACATATTTGTTTTATCATGACCATGAGATCTTTTTCCCAGTTGCATATAGAATTCATACATATGTACATTTTAAATATCGTTGCATTAATATTTGAACAATAATATCCCAGGTCAATACACATATATACTGTACACATATCACTTTACACATATACACATATACACTGTACACATATCTCTTGGGCTTTCAAACTCTTGCTTTTAGCACATGTGCAGGAAGATTCACTTGTGACATATGTGTATGAGTTTCATAATAATGTTAGTACTTAGAGAAATTTTGTATAGAAATTTGAAACAGTAAATTGAATATGATTCAACCTGATTTCTTTGAAATATCTGCTTAACTATATGTACCATGGAAGTATGTTTATATTAGATAAGTCTCAAAATTAAAACAAAAGTAGTTAAAAGATCTCTCCATAGCAAATATTTTATTATCAATCATGTAAATTTTATTAGCATGCTTTGATAAGAGTGTGGACATATATCATTATTAAAATATTTCTTTAGAAAAGTTTTCAGAACAAGGATATGTAGATCTGATAAATTAAATTATTTTAAGTTTAGCACTTGAGAATGCTGAGACCAAGAAAAGAGTATTGAGGATAGCAGAATTAGTAACATTAACAAATGTTAAAGAAAAAAGGAAAGAATGAAAAAAAGAAAGTAGAACAGAAAGAAAAGAAATTCTTCATTTTATAAAATCTTAAAATCTCTGTGGTGTGTGTATTTCATCAGTTTAATCTAAATTGTATCAGTGATGAAAAACTTCTGTTTCATGATTATGTCCACTTACTTGTTAGATTTTCAGATGTTCTCTTTTGAATTAATGTCATTTCCATGATATGATATTTGGTCATCCGATTCTGTACAATAGTAAATTTTACTTTTTGTTTTGTTTCTCAAGACAAGGTTTCTCTCTATAGTCCTAGCTGGCCTGGAACTAGCTCTGTAGACCAGGTTTGTCTTGAATTCAGAGATCTGCCTGCATCTGCATTCCAAGTTCTGGGATTAAATGCATGTGTCACTATTCGTGGTGAAAAATTTACTTTTAAATAGAAATATTACTTAAAATTTGGGAATTTTCCTTTTCTTTTCTTTTTTATTTTCTATTTTAGTTTTTCGAGACAGGGTTTCATTGTGTAGCTTTGGAGCCTGTTCTGCAACTAGCTTTCTAGACCAAAGTTGGCTACAAGAGATCCTCCTTCCTGTGCCTCCCAGGTGATAATAACTTGAAAAGAACAAGAAGTAATATACTAATTCAGAAAAATACATTATAAAAACTATGGTCAATGAAAAGCTGGAAGTTATAAACATAATATCTAATCATGCAGCTCACAACATTGCTCAATTAAATTTATAATTAATTTGTTCTACAAAAAATCTCAGACTTGACAACATATTGCTTATATAACATACACTTTTTGATAACTTAAAACAAATAAGAACCAAATGAAAAATGATTTTCATGAGACTGTTCATCTTTTCAACAAAACTCATTTCTTTCTTAATTATAAAAGAATATTAAATATTTGATGCATGTCTATACTTTTTGAAACATTGAAGTATTTTTATTTAATAAGACAAGAGAAAGTTTCCATATGTAATCTGTAAGTATGTTGTTAAACTTTAATTAATAAAATTTAGCTTGTATTCATGAGTATTTTAAGGAATGAATAGAACATATGAATTAATTGGTAGATAGACTTTTTGCTTAATTACCAACTTTCTATAGAATGTTAATGTAGAATCATTAAACAGTATTGTGTAGACTTCAGAATCTCGTTAATTTCTCAATTTTTCATTTATTGACAGCATCAGATTTTATGTTTGTTTATGTTAGTGCATTAGTTACTTTATTGTTTTCCTGTCAACATATCTGAAAAAGGCCACTTAAATAAGGAAGGGTTTATTTTTGTTCAGGTTCGTGTGTAGTCCATCGTGACAAGATCAAATAAGAGGGAAGCTGAAGCAGCTACTCACATCTGTAGCCAGGAAGTGGAGTGAATTGATTACTTCTGTTCATTGTCCTTTGTCAGTACTCAATCCATGGAATAGTACAACCCACAAGTGTGTGTGGTAGGAGGAACCCACTTAAAATAAAATAACCAAGACTTTTACAAGCAACTGAGCCCTAACTGGGGATCTGTGACACACCTCTTCCCCTCAAGGATCTTGAATGGAAGTGAAGAAATTGTGGGAAAGTCAGAAGATATAGAGGAGTACTGTTGTGGAAGAGGAACCATAGCATACATCAAATCAAAATGTGTGTGGCTGAGTACACAAGCCTGATCAAGATCATGCCAATTAAAATTCTGAAATGTATGTGGAAGGGTCTCACAAACTTCCACTACAACTGAGGAATAATTGGAAGTTGTTAGCTGCTGATAGCATGAGATGAAGCTTTTTTCATGGAAACAGCACCTAAGAAGCCATTTGTGCTATTTTGTTTTTTGCTACAAGAAAGTACGTGCATGCTTGCTCTGACATCACTTAATGGACTGGGGTTATAAAAATGCTGCTAATGGTAATTGGCTGTGGTGGTAAAGCGTCAAAGGCTTTGGATAGGACAGTTTCAGAGGCAGATTTGACTCAAAGTCATTCTATATGTATATTAAATACACATCAGTTGATTTAGAAAGGAATTTTACTCTCAGACATATTAAGAAGTTTGTTTTCATGATGGGTCTATAACCAATCAGATTGAAAATTAAATTTATCTATCACAATTGGTCAATGACCTGCCAGAAAATTATTGTTTTCTTTATTAATCACTATTAGGATTTTCATAAATTAATGCTTTCTCTAATATTTTGATAATGTAATCTTCAATCCAAAGAAAATAAAGTTATGTCAGAATGAGACTACTAAAAATGGAAACTCTTGACTCTTACCTTCCATGTATTCAAAGAACTGAAAATCTGATGGAAGTGTGTTAGGTTTATCATTATTCCTACATAGCTTGTTTTAGCTGATTTGTTTCAAAATTCTCTACATTTTCTTTTTGTATTTCTGGAACTAGCACATATTGTTCACATTTACTTCAGGGTTTACTGCAAAATAAAGGTCATAAATTCTCAGATTTTACTAGTGTGTCTTTGCTTTGGTGTAAGAGAGAATTTCCTGGGAAACTTCCCTGGCTTGTGCTCAATAAACAACATTAGATGTTTAGCACCCTTTCCAGTGACATGTGCTAGGGAAAGAGATGCACAGTGCACTTCCTCAGTTGCGTTGTTCAAACTTACATTTGTCATGTACTTATCGACTCCAGACTCATTGACTGCTTTGTCAGTCCACTTTTGTTTGTTTTCTTTTTCTGTCTTTAAAGAACAAAAGTTGTGTATACTCTGTTTCCCAATGGGAGTTGTCAGGTACCAGATGTTAGCTCCATCAAATCTGCTTTATTAGCCAGAAGCTATTGAAGCTCTATTCTCCCAGGCAGATTTGGCAGGAGGTGCTTATGAAATGAACCACACCCTAAAGTCAAAGGCTACTCAAAGATTTTTATTCAGTTAGTCTTTGCAGTGTGTAAGTTTTCCAATGAATTTTTTATTTCTTATTCATAATAAGTGTTCAAAATCCAGTAGTGTTAGAAAGTATAATGTTGTTCACACTTTCAAATATAAAAACTCAAGTCCTAATAGTAAAAGAAAGTTGACTAAGAATTTCTTAGAGAGGTAATATGAAGACTTATATTTCACTATTTGCCTAAAATGTTTGAAAATCTCTGCTTAACATGTGCACTCAGATATTTAATTAGAAGTAAAAGAAAAATATTAAAGAAGCAACTGATTATGGAAAAGTTTAATGGATATAAAATTAATATAATCAGCAACCTAACATACCACTGAAAGAAATGAATTAAAAAAAAACAATCAGAAACAACAAAAAACAAATAAATGCCCTGGTCTCACTTAAATTTATCATAAAAAATTTGTACTTGCTGAGAACTGATAAACATGTGAAAAATATCAATCATGCTGCTCATGAACTTAAATGTACATTAAACATGTTCTTCTAATGATAATTGTGGTACTGTGGGGTATACATTTTAGCTGTTAAGGCACTTTTTAATTTTTCCCATTTGTTCTATTACACAGAATGATTTTGTGTCTTAGGGTTCTGTATTTCCTCATTTAGTGTCTCAATCTGGACATAAGGATATTACTGTTTTGTTTTCCTTTATAAGCATTCCATTCCTTTTTTATAGTGAGAGTAGCTTTTCATATTTCTTTGATCACATATAATATTTCTCATTATGTGTTATGCTAATTTTAATAGTATTGTAAATATCATTTATGAGGTGTGGGTAGACTTTGCATGCAACTACTATGCTCTGAATTCATTTTGTTTTAGTTTTCTTTCCTTAAAGGAAAAAAAAGTTGTATATTCTATTTCCTCATGGTAGTTGACAGATACTTTGCCATGAGTTGTTTGA
Source organism: Mesocricetus auratus (assembly GCF_017639785.1). Taxonomy (NCBI): domain Eukaryota; kingdom Metazoa; phylum Chordata; class Mammalia; order Rodentia; family Cricetidae; genus Mesocricetus; species Mesocricetus auratus. The sequence continues at coordinate 38,525,784 of NW_024429180.1, read as the reverse complement.
GTTGTATCTTTGCATGCACATTCGGCAGGAGGTTGTTAAGAGGTGAGAAAGAGATAGATTTCTTGCATTTCTACCATCATTCTAATAATTTTCATTGACAGGGATGTCTTCTGTACATATGTTTCTCTTATTGGTTGATGAATAATGCACTGTGGTCAATGAGGCAGGATGGTAGGTGGGACTAGGAGACAAGGAGTATTCTGGGAAATATAGGTTTAGGGGAGTCATCATGTTAGCCAAAGGAAGAGAGGACGAGAGTGAGATGTCTCTGGTAACAATGTGGAAATACATAGATTAGAAATTACAGGTTAGTAATTAAGACAGATCTAGTTAATAAGAAGCCAAAACCAACAGCCAACAGTTTCATAATTACTAAAGCATCTGTGTGTTTATTTGGGGGATCCAAGTTGGTTGCAGGACCAGGCAGGAAACTATGTAACACTTTGTGTTATACCTTCCTGAGATCTGTCTTCTAGTTCTTCATTGTAGTTGAATGATTTTTTTCCTCAGGACAACACCTCCTGGACTGTTTCTCTCCTGCTCATGTGTCCCCACAGCTGTTTATTAAATAACCACAGAGAGGAAAATATAAATATAATTGTTGGGCCAAACGCTGAGGCTTATTACTGGCTAGTTCTTACTTACGAATTAGCCTGTTTTTTTTGTTTTTTTTGTATTTGACATTTTTTATTTAAATAAGAAACAAGCTTGCTTGACATGCCAGTCTCAGTTCCCTGTCCCTTCCTGCCTCCTCCACCTCCCGCAAACGGCCCACCTCATATCCCCTCCCCTCCCCAGTGAGGGAGAGGCCTTCCATGGGGAATCTTCAATGTCAGTCGTATCATCCAGGGCAGGGGCTCCACCCTACCCAATGTGTCCAGGCTGAGGGAGCATACCTCCATGTGGAATGGGCTCCCAAAGTCGATTTGTACACCAGGGATAAATACCAATCTACTATCCAAGGCCCCATAGATTCCCAAGGCCTCCTTAATGACACCCACGTTCTGGGGTTCTGGATGAGTCCCATGCTGGCCACTCAGGCACCAGTCTGTGTCTCCGAGATCCCACTTGTTCACGTCAGCTGCCTCTGTGAGTTTCACCAGCCAGGACTTGACTCCTTTGCTCATTACTTCTCCTTCTCTGCAACTGGCATCCAGGAGTTCAGCTCACATGTTTAGCTCTGGATTTCTGTCTCTGTTTCCATCAACCACTTAATAAAGGCTCTAGGATGGCATATAAGTTAGTCATCAATCTCATAATCAGGGGAGGGCAGTTAAAGTAGCCTCTCAACTATGTCCTCCTCTCCAGTTCTCTTCTTGCCCTCACTTTCTCCCAGCTCTTTCACCTGCCCCTCCCTACAATGCTCCCAATTGACTCAAGAAATCCTGTCCCATTCCCCTTCTCTGAAGTACCATACATAGTTCTCTTAGGGTCCTTCCTGTTTGCCAGATTCTCTGGTGGTGGGACTGTAGCCTGACAATCACCTGATCCTTGTCCAAAGTCCATATATGAGTGAGTACATACCATGTATGCCTTGTTGGGACAGGGTTACCTCACACAGAGTGGTTTCTTAGAGTGCCATCCATTTGCCTGTGATTCTTAAGATTCCATTGTTTCTCTCTGCTGAGTAGTACTCCAATGTGCAAATATACCACATTTTCCCTATCCACTCTTCAGTTGAGGGGCATCTAGTTTGCTTCTAAGTTCTGGCTATTACAAATAACGATGCTATAAGCATACTTGTACAGGTGTCTATTGTATGAATGTGCATCCTTTGGGTATATGACTAAGAATGGAATTGCTAGATCTTGTGGTAGAATGATTTCCATTTTCCTGAGGAATCTCCATTCTTATCTCCAAAGTGGCTATGCAAATTGGTACTCCCACCAGCAGTGGAGGAGTGTTCCCCTCTCTCCACATCCTCTCCAGCATAAACTGTCTTTGGTGGTTTTGATTTTAGCTATTCTGACAGGAGTGAGATGTTATCTCAGAGTTGTTTTGATTTGCATTTCCCTGATGGAGAAGGATGTTGAGCACTTTCTTAAGTGTCTATTGGCCATTTTAGACTCCTCTATTGAAAATTCTGTATTTAGTTCAGTACCCCACTTTTTAATCGGATTATTTGGTGTTTTGGAGACTAGCTACATGTGTTCTTTGTAAATTTTGGAGATCACCCCTCTGTCAGATGTGGGGTTGAAAAATACCCTTTCCCATTCCATCGGCTGCATTTTTTTTCATGTTTAATGTGTCCTTTACCTTACAGAAGCTACGCAGGTTCAGGAGGTCCCATTAATTAATGGTCAACCTCAGTGTCTGTGCTACAGATGTTATGTTAAGGAAACAATCTCCTGTACAAATTAGTTCAAGGTTACCTCACACTTTGTCTTCTAAGAGGTTCAGTGTGGCTGGATTTATGTTGAGGTCTTTGATCCATTTGGACTTCAGTTTTGTGCATGGCGATAGATATGGATCTAACTGCAGTCTCCTACACACCAGCATCCTGTTATGCCAGTACCATTTGTTGAAGATGCATTCTTTTTTCATTATATAGTTTTAGTTTCTTTGACAAAGATAAGGTATTCATCGGTGTGTGGGTTAATATCAGGGTATTCAATTGAATTCCATGTGTCTACCTGTCTATTTTTGTGCCATTTCAAAGATGTTTTCATTATGATAGCTCTATAATAAAGCTTGAAGTAAAAGGATGGTGATGCCTGCTGAAGTTCCTTATTGTAATGTGGTATTTTTTTGGATATCCTAGGTTTTGTGTTTTTCCAAACAATGTTGAGAATTTTCCTTTTAAGGTCTTTGAAGAATTGTGATGAGATTTAGATAGGGATTGCATTGAAATCTGTAGATTGCTTTTTGTAAGATTGCCATTTTTACTGTGTTGATCCTACCTATACAAGAACATGGGAGGTTTTTCCATTTTCTGGGAACTTCTTTAATTTGTGTATTGACTGACCCAAAGTTCTTGTCATACAAGTCTTTCACCTGTGTGGTTAGAGTTACCCCAAGCTATTTTATGTTGTTTATGGCTATTGTAAAGGGTGATGTTTCTCTGAATAATTTCTCAGAATATTTTTGTCTATATTTAATAGGGCTACTGATTTTTAAATTTTTTTAGTTAATCTTGTATCCTGCCAGTTTGCTGGAGATGTTTATCAGCTGAAGGAGTTCCCAGGTTGAATTCTCTGGGTCACTTATGTAGACTATCATATCATCTGCAAATAGTGAAAGTTTTAATTCTTCCTTTCCAATTTGGATCTGCTTTATGTCTTTTGTTGTCTTATTGCAATAGCTAGAACTTCAAGAACAATGCAAAAGAGATATTCAGACAGGGAACAACCTTGACTTGTTCCGGGTTTTTGAGGAATCACCTTGTGTTTCATTCCATTTAGTTTGACATTAGCTGTCGGTTTGATATGCATTACCTTTATTATATTTAGGTATCTTCCTATTATTCCCAATATCTCCAAGATATTTATCATGAAGGGGTAGTGGATTTTGTAAAAGGATTTTTCAATATCAAGTGAGATGTTCATGTTGTTTTTCTTTTTCAGATTGTTTATATGATGGATAACATTGATGGTTTTTTTATGTTGAAATATCCCTTAATCTCTGGGATTAAGCCTACTTGATCATGGTGTATGATTTTTCCTATTTGTTCTTGAATTTGATTTGTCAGTATTTTATTGAGTATTGTTGCATCAGTGTTCATGAGGGAGCTTGGTCTGCAGTCCTAGTGTACTTTGGGTAATAAGGTAATTATAGCCTTTTACAAAGAGTTTGACAGTGATCCTTCAGCTTCTGTTATGTGGAACAATTTGAAGAGTATTGGCATTAGGTCTTTGAATTCCTGGTAAAATTCTGCACTGAAACCATATGGTCCTGGAGTTTTTTTGTTTGGAAAACTTTTGATGGCAGATTCTATTTCTTTAGGGGTTACAGGTCTGCTTAAATTGTTTTTTTTTCTGTTCTTGATTTAATTTTGGTAAGTGTTATATATCCAGAAAATCTTCCATTTCATTTAAATTTTCCAATTTTTTTGGAGTACAGATTTCAAAATCTGGACTGATGAATTACTGGATTTCCCCAGATTCTGTTGTAATGTCCCCACTTTCATTTCTGATTTTGTTGATTTGCATGTTCACTCTCTGCCTTTTGGTTAGGTTGGATAAAGGTTTGTATATATTGTTGACTTTTCAAAGAACCAATTCTTTATTTCATTGATTCTTTGCATTGTTTTCTTTTTTCAACTTTATTTATTTTAGCTCTCAATTTGATTATTTCCTGGCCTCCAAGGTGAGTTCACTTCTTTTTGTTCTAGAGCTTTCAGGTGTTCTGTTAATTCTCTAGTGTGGCTAGTCTCCAGTTTCTTCATGAGGACACTTAGTGCTATACCCTTTCCTCTTAGCCCTACTTTGAAAGTGTCCCAATGTTTGAGTATGCTGTGCCTTCATTTTCATTGAATTCTTGGAATTCTTTGATTTCTTTATTTCTTTCTTTACCCAGGAGTGATGCAATTAAGCATTGTTCTATGTCTATGAGTTTGTGTGGTTTCTGCAATTTGTGTAGTTTTTTAATTCTAATTTTAAGCCATGGTGATCCTATAAGATATAGGAGGTTATTCCAATTTTATTGTATCTATAGAGGTTTGCTTTCTTGGCAAGTTTTTAGTCTATTTTAGAGAATGTTCCATGTGGTGGTAAGAAAAAGGTATATTCTTTGGTGTCTGGAGGAATTGTTCTATAGATGTCTTTTAAACTCAATTGGGTCATAACTTCTGTTAGTTCCTTTGTTTTTTGTTAAGTTTTTTTTAAGGTCTCTCCAGTGGTGAGACCTGGGTATTGAAATCTCCTACTATAAGTGTGTGGGGTTAATGGGTGATTTGTGTTTTATTAATATTTCTTTTATGAATGTGGGTCCCTTTGTATTTTAGGCACATGTGTTCTGAATTGTGACTTTATCCTGATAGATTTTTCCTGTGATGACTATGAAATATCCTTCTTATCTCTTTTGATTAATTTTAGTTTAAAGTCTAATTTGTTAGATATTAAGATAGCTATATCTGTTTGCTTCTTATGTCCATTGATTAGAAAATATTTCCCAACCTTTAACTCTGAGCTAATGTCTGTCTTTGAAGTTGAGGTGTGTTTCTTGTATGCAGCAGAAGGATGGATTCTTTCTTTGAATCCATTTTGTTAACGTTTGTTTTTTCTTTTTTTTAAATTTTCTTTTTAACAAACATTTATTTACTTTATGTGTTTGGGTGTTATGCTTACATGTATGTCTCCACACAAGAAAAGGCATTAGATCCCATGGGACTGCAGTCATAGATTGTTGTGAGCACCATGTGGATGGTGAGAATTGAACCTAGGACTTCTGGAAGAGCAGCCAGTGCTCTTTTTGTTTTCTTTTTCCCATATTTTTTATTTAACATTTTATGCATGCCACTTTCAGTTCCCTCTCCCTCCCCTCTTCCCCTACCCCCAACCCTCCCAACCCCTCACCCCCACTCCAGCCCCCTCCACTCTCCAGGGATGGCATAGGCCTCCATGTGGGATTTTCAGAGTCTGTCACATCATCCCATGAATGGCCTTCGTTCTTCCCCATGTGTCCACGCTGAGAGAGTATCCCTCCATGTGGTATGGGTTCCCAGAGTCCCTCTGTATGCCAGGAATAAATACTGCTCTACAATCTAAGGTCCCTCAGATTGCCAAGGCCTCCTCTCTGCCACCCAGGTTCAGTGGGAGGGATGTCTGTATCAGTCCCATGCTGGCCTCTCAGTCATCAGTCTGGGGTCCATGTGTTCCCCTTGTTTAGGTAAGCTGCCTCTTTGGGTTTCTCCAGCCTGATCTTGATTCCTTTGGTCATCACTCCTCTTTGCAACTGGGTTCCAGGTGTTCAATTTGGAACACAGCTGTAGGTGTCTGCCTCTGCCTCCATCAGCAACTGGATGAGAGTTCTAGGATGGAATATAAGGTAGTCATCATTCTCATTAACATGGGAGGGCATTTAAGGTAGCCTTGATGCCAGTCGGGGTCATTCTTATAGATATGTGAAGATCTCACTAATGTCAGATCTCTCCTCCAACTTATATTGGCTCCCTCTTTTCTAGTATCTCACATCCTTTTCTCCTCTATTCTTACCTGCCTCAACATTCCTGTTCTCCCATGTCCTCTTCTCCCCTCCTATTTTCCCCTCTCTTTCTCTAATCTCTTTCTGAGCTCCCTTATGCCCCCCAATCCAATTAGGAGTTCGCATCCCCTAACCCTTCTCTGGGTTCCCATGCATATCTCCCTTAGGGTCTTCCCTGAACCCCAGACTTTCTGACAGTGGGATTGTGGGCTGGCAATGCCCTGCTCTATGTCTAAAATCCATATATGAGTGAGTACATACCATGCTTGTCTTTTTGTGACTGGGTTACCTCACTCAGGATGGTTTCTTCTAGTGCCATCCATTTGCCTGCAAATTTCAAGATTCCATTATTTTTTTGTCTGAGTAGTACTCCATTGTACAAATGTACCACATTTTATCTATTCACTCTTCAGTTGAGGGGCATCTAGGTTCTTCCCAGTTTCTGGCTGTTACAAATAATGCTGCGATGAACATAGTTGACCAGATATCCTTATTTGTATAAGGGTACATCTTTTTAGTATATGCCTAAGAGTGGAATTGCTGGATCTTGTGGTAGACTGATTTCCAATTTTCTGAGGAACCTCCATACTGATCTCCAAAGTGGTTACACACGTTTGATTTCCACCAGAAGTGGAGGAGTGTACCTTTCTACACCCTCTCCTTATAAATTATTATTAGTGTTTTTGATTTTAGCCATTCTGAGGGAGTGAGACAATATCTCAGAATTGTTTTGATTTGAATTTCCCTAATGGCTAAAGATATTGAGCACTTTCTCAAGTGTCTCTCAGCCATTTTAGACTCCTCTATTGAAAATTCTCTATTTTGTTCTGTACCCCATTTTAAAATTGGATCCTTTGGTATTCTGGAGTCTTGCATCTTGAGTTCTTTGTAAATTGAGTTCTTTGCAAATTTTGGAGATCATACCTCTGTCAGATGTGGGGTTTGTCAATATCTTTCCACATTCTGTGGGCTGTCATTTTGTCTTGTTGACTGTGTCCTTTGCCCCACAGAAGCTCCTCAATTTCAGGAGGTTCCATTTGTTAATTGTCGATCTCAGTATCTGTGCTACTGGTTTTATGTTCAGGAAGAAGTCTCCTGTACCAATTCATTCAAGGGTACTTCGCACTTTTTTCTCTAAGAGATGCAGTGTACCTGGATTGATGTTGAGGTCTGTAAAGGGAAACCTTTTTCTTTGAGAGAAGCCTTCCTGCCAGCCTGTTTCCAGAGCTGCAACAGTCCCAAATAAACACACAGGAGGCTATATTAATTATGAAGCTGTTGACCTTGCTTGTTTCTTACTGGCTAGCTCTGACTTAAGTAATTACCCCATAATTGTTAATCTAAGTATTTCTGTTACCGTAGAATAGTTCTGGGCTTCCTACCCCATGGCGTTACATCTTGACTCCCTGTGTTTCTCCTACCCAGAGAGGTCTTTGATCCATTTGGACTTAAGTTTTGTGTGTGGTGGTAGATATGGATATATCAGTTGTCTTTTACATGCTAGCATCCAGTTATGGCAGCACCATTTGTTGAAGATGCTTCTTTTTTCCATTGTATAATTTTAGCTTCTTTGTCAAAGATCAGGTGTTCAAAGGTGTGGGGGTTGATGTCAGGGTCTTTGATTCAATTCCACTGGTCTACTTGTCAGTTTATGTGCCAATACCAAGCTGTTTTCAGGAGTAGAGATCTATAATAGTGCTTGAAGTCAGGGATGGTGTTGCCTCTGGAAGTTCCTTTATTGTACAGGGTTGCCTTGGCTATCCTGGGTCTTTTGTTTTTTCATATAAAGTTGAGGATTGTCCTTTCAAGGTCAGTGAAAAATTGTGCTGGTATTTTGATAGGGATTGCATTGAATCTGTAGATTGCTTTTAGTATGATTGCCATTTTTACTACGTTAATATTACCTATCCAAGAGCATGGGAGATTTTTCCATTTTCTGGTGTCTAATTTCTTTCTTTAAAGACTCAAAGTTCTTGTTATACAGGTCTTATACCTGTTTGCTTAGAGTTACTCCAAGACATTTTTTGATGTTTGTGGCTATTGTAAAGGGTGATGTTTCTCTGATTTCTTTTTCATCCCCTTTATCGTCTATATACAGAAGGCTACTCATTTTTTGAGTTAATTTTGTATCCTGCCACTTTGCTGAAGGTGTAAATCTGCTGTAGGAGTTTCCTGCTAGAATTCGTTGAGTCACTTACATAGACTATCATATCATCTGCAAATAGTGAAAGTTTGACTTCTTCCTTTCTTATTTGTATCCCCTTAATCTCTTCTTCTTGTCTTATTGCTCTTGCTAGAACTTCAAGTACAATATTGAAGAGATATGGAGAGAGTGGACAGTGTTGTCTTGTTCCTGATTTTAGAAGACTCAACTTTAGTTTCTCTCCATTTAGTTTGATGCTGGCTGTTGGTTTGCTGTATATTGCTTTTTTTTTTTTTTGGTTTTTCGAGACAGGGTTTCTCTATATTGTTTTGGAGGCTGTCGGTCTAGCCTGGCGTCGAACTCACAGAGATCCACCTGCCTCTGCCTCCTGAGTGCTGGGATTAAAGGCATGCGCCACCATCCCCTGGCTTGTATATTGCTTTTATTATATTTAGGTATGTTCCCGTTATTCCGGATCTCTCCAAGACCTTTATCATGAAGGGGTGTTGGATTTTGTCAAAGGCTTTTTCAGCATCTAGTGAGATATTCATGTGGTTTTTCTTTTTTAGATTATTTATATGGTGGATTACATTGATGGATTTTCATATGTTGTACTATCCCTGCATCCCTGGGATGAAGCCTACTTGATCATGGTGTATGATTTTTTCTTATGTGTCCTTGGATTCAATTTGCCAGTATTTTATTGTGTATTTTGCATCAATGTTCATGAGGGAGATTGGTCTGTAATTCACTATCTTGGTTGTGTCTTTGTGTGGTTTGGCTACTAGCGTAATTATAGCCTCTTAAAAGAATTTGGCAGTTATCCTTTTGCTTCTATTGTGTGGAACAATTTGAAGAGTATTGGTATTAGCTCTTCCTTGAATTTTTGGTAGAACTCCGCACTGAAACCATCTGGCCCTGGACTTTTCTTGGTTTGAAGACTTTTTATTACTGCTTCTATTTCTTTAGGGGATATAAGTCTGTTTATGTTGTTTGTCTCTTCTTGATTTAATTTTGGTAAGTGATATCTATCCAGAAATGCATCCATTTCCTTTAGATTTTCCAATTTGGTGGAGTACAGATTTTCAAAGTATGATCTGATCATTCTTTTGATTTACCTAGTGTCTGTTGTTATGTCCCCCTTTTCATTTCTGATTTTGTTAACTAGCATGTTCTCTCTAAGTCTTTTGGTTAGGTTTGATAAATGCTTGTCTGTCTTGTTGATTCTCTAAAGAACCAACTTTTTGTTTCATTGATTCTTTGTATTGTTTTCTTTGTTTCTATTTTATTCATTTTAGCTCTCAATTTGATTAATCCCTGGTGTCTACTCCTCCTGGGTAAGGTTGCTTCTTTTTTTTTCTAGAGCTTTAAGGTGTTCTGTTAATTCTCTAGTGTGGCAATACATCAGTTTCTTCATGTGGGCACTTAATGCTGTGAATTTTCCTCTTACAACTGTTTTCAAAGTGTCCCAAAGGTTTGGGTATGTTGTGCCTTCATTTTCATTGAAGTCTAGGAAGTCTCTTATTTCTTTCTTTATTTCTTCCTTTACCCAAGGGTGATGCAATTGAGCATTGTTCAATTTCCATGAGTTTCTGAGATTTCTGCAATTTGTGGTGACGTTGAATTCTAATTTTAAGCCATGGTGGTATGAAAGGACACAGGGGGTTATTTTACTTTTTTTGTATCTGTTGAGGTTTGCTTTACTGCCAAGCATGGGATCAATTTTAGAGAAGGTTCTGTGTGGTACTGAGAAGAAGATATATTATTTTTTGTTTGGGTGGAATGTTCTATAGACGTCTGTTAAACCCATTGGGTGATAACTTCTGTTAGTTCCATTGTTTCTTTGTTAAGTTTCTTTCTGGTCACTTGTCCAGTGGTGACAGTGGGGTGTTGAGGTGTCCCACTGTAAGTGTGTGGGTTTTAATGTGTGATTTGAGTTGTACTAATGTTTCTTTTATGAACCTGGGTGCCTTTATATTTGGGGCATATATGTTAAGAATTGTTACATCTTCCTGGTAGTTTTTTCCTATGATGAATATGAAATGACCTTCTTCATCTCTTTTGATTAATTTTAGTTTGAAGTCTATTTTCTTAGATATTAGGATAGCTACAACTGCTTGCTTCTTATGTGCATTTGATTGGAAAGTATTTTCCCAACCCTTAACTTTGAGGTAGCATGTTCTGTGAAATTGAGATGTGTATCTTTTATGCAGCATAAGGATGTATTCTGTCTTTGTTTCCATTCTGTTAGCCTGTGTCTTTTTATAGGTGACTTAAGACCATTGATATTCAGGGATATTAATGACCATTGATTATTGATTTTTGTTTGTTTTGGATCCATATTTGGTGGTGGTTCTGTGTGAGTTTTTCTTCAATTTCTGATTTCTGTTAAAATTACATTATCTATTGCCTTTGTTTTTTACATGTAGTTAACTTCCTTCGGTCAGAGTTTTCCTTCTAGAACTTTCTGTAGGCCTGGATTTGTGGATATGTCTTGTATGAATCTGGTTTTGTCATGGAATATCTTGTTTTCTCCATCTGTAGTGATTGAGAGTTTTGCTGGAAATAGTAGTCTAGGCTGGAATCTGTGATCTCTTAGTGTTTGTAGAACATCTATCCAGGACCTTCTGGCTTTCATAGTTTTTATGGAGAAGTCGGCTGTAATTCTGATATGTTTGCCTTTATATGTTACTTGGCTTTTTCCTTGGCTGCTTTTAATATTCATTCTTTACTGTATGCTTGGTGTTTTGATTATTATGTATCAAAGGGATCTTTTGGTCCAGTCTGTTTGGTGTTCGGCAAGCTTTTTGTGGTTTCATAGGCATCTTCCACTTAAGGTTGGGAAAATTTTCTTCTACGATTTTGTTGAATTTTTTCTGCACCATTGAGCTGGGCTTCTTCACCTTCTTCTATACCAATTATTCTCAGATTTTGTTTTTTCATGGTGTCCCTTATTTCCTGGATATTTTGTGTTACGGATTTGTTGGATTTAAGACTTTCTTTTGTCAATGACTCTATTTCCTCTAGTTTATCTTCAGTGTACAAGATTCTTTCTTCCATCTCATGTATTCTGTTAGTTATGCTTGCATCTGTAGCTCCTGATAGTTTATTCAGCCTTTTGATTTCCAGCATTTCCTCAGTTTGTGTTTTTCTTATTGTCTCCATTTCAGTTTTCAGGTCTCGAACTGTTTGAATTGTTTCCTTCATCTGTTTGATTCCTTTTTCTTGGCTTTCCTTGCTTTCTTTAAGAGATTTGTTGATTTCTTGCTCTTTTTTGTTGTTGTTTCTGTTTTATTCCATTTCTTTAAGGGATTTTCTCATATACTCTTTGAGGGCCTCTATCACTTTCAGGAAGTTGTTATGAAAGTCATTCTTTTCTGTTTCATCTGTGTTGGTATGTTCAGGTCTTGCTGGTGTAGATTTTCTAGGCCCTGGTTGTGTCATACTGGTTCCTCTGTTGTTGGCTGTGTTTTTATATAGCCTTCTTCCCATCCTTTCTTTCAGTGTGATCTCATGGGGTCTCTTCCTCTCCTGGTGGGTTTGTGTCTAAGGATCCTCTCCAGTGTGTTCAAGCAGGTCCAATACTGCAATGGGTGTAGGTAAGTCTGGGACACTCTCAAGTACAGGGCAGAGACCAGAGGGGACTAAAGACTCAAGCCCTGGGCATGGGCTCAAGTACAGGGAAGAGACTGGAGGGCACTGAAGACTGAGGTGTGGCCAGACTCAGGGTGATCCTTCCAGGATGGTCAGGTCCTCTCTAGGTGCAGAAAATACCCAGGGGTACAGAGCTGGGGGATATAGAGAGTAGGGACTCAAAGCAGGGCCCCCAATCCCCTTAAGCATCAGGAAAGGACCTGAAAACACTGAAGACTGAGGTGTGGGCAGACTCAGGGTGATCCTTCCAGGAGTAGCCGGTCCTCTCTAGGCATAGAAAATGCCCATGGAGATAGAACCAAGGATGTAGGGAGTTGGGGCCAACCTTTGTTTTTCCATAGTTGAGTTAAGTCCATTGATATTGAGCGATATTCATCACCATTGATTGTGGATTCTTGTATGTTTTGCATTTGTTTGTGGTTTAGTTTGTGTGTTTAGTTTGTCTCCTATTTCTGGGTTTTGTTAAAGTGAGATTATCTATTGCCTATTTTATTGTGAGCGTAGTTAACTTCTTTGGTTTGGAGTTTTCCTTCTAGACTTTCTGTAGGGCTGGATTGTGGATATGTATTGTGGTAGTTAATCTGGTTTAGTCATGGAATATATTTTTTCCCATCAATAGTGACTGAGAGTTTTTCTGGTTATATAATCTGGACTGGAATGTATGGTCTCTTAATAATTGGAGAACATCTATCCTGAACCTTTGGTCTTTCAGAGTTTCTGTGTAGAAGTCAGGTGTAATTCTGATAGGTTTGTCTTTATATGTTAGTTGGCCTTTTTTCTTTGTTGCTCTTAGTATTCGTTCATTATTCTGTATGATGCATGTTTTGATCATTATGTGGCGAGGGGAATTTTTTTTCATTCAGTGTTCAGGAAACTTTTTGTACTTTGTTAGGCTTGGTTTTCTTTAGGCTAGGAATGTTTTCTTCTATGGTTTCATTTAAAATGTCTTTTGTACCTTTGAAATAATGGTATCTTTGCCTTCTTCTCTACCTATTATTCTTAGGTTTAGTCTTTTCATGGTGTCTCATATTTCCTGGATATTTTGTGTTAAGTATTTGCTGGATTTATGATTTTCTTCAGTCAATAAATCTATTTCCTCTAATTTATCTTCATCACCTGAGAATCTTTCTTCCATATCTTGTATTCTGTTTGCATCTGCAGTTTCTGATCATTTATTCAGCTTTCTATTTCCAACATTCCCTCAGTTTTGTCTTCTTTATTTTTTCTATTTCAGTTTTCTGGTCTTGAAGTATTTTATTTGTTTCCTTCATCTGTTTCTTTTTTTCTTGTCTTTCCTTGCTTTCTTTTAATGATTTATTGATTTCTTGCATTTTTGGGGTATTTTCCTTCCATTATTTTAAAGGAATTTTCTCATATCCTCTTTGAGGGTCTCTATCATTTTAATGAAGTTGCTTTTGAGGTTATTCTCTTCTGTTTCATCTTCATTGAGACATTCAGGTCTTGCTTGTGTAGACTCCCTAGACACTGGTGCAGTCATATAAGTCTTTCTGTTGTTGGATTTGTTCTTATACTGTTGTCTTCCCATCTGTTCTTCCAGTGGGCTCTTCCTCCAGGTCGCTCTGAAGGGTCCAGGGACAGGAAGTGTCTGGAAGCCAAGTGTCAAGGGGAGGTGGGCTAGAAGAAGCCCTGGGGCTCACCTATTTATCAGAGTGAGGAGGGGTAGATCTGGAAATGCCAACTGATGAATTCCACTGCATTTATCTGCCTCCAGTTCCCACTGTGGGGTTCAGTGGCAGGAAAGGTTAAGGTCAATGATCAGGGTACTTGAAGAAGGAGAGGTGGACTAGAAGAGGCTATTGGACTCACCTCTCTACTAGAAGGTGGAGGGGCAAGTCCAGAATGCTGGCTGATGTATTTGGTTTCTTTATCCTGCCTCCAGGTCCTGATGCAGGGTTCAGTAGCAGAAAGGGTCTGGTGGCCACAGGTCAGGGAACACAAAGAGGGGGCAAATCAACCTGTTTTTAATAATCTGTATATAACCATGTGGCCGTGGCTTATAGGTAATGTTTTGACATTTTACCCATTAGGTGGATACATGACATCTCCATAATCCTGTTTGAATTTCCTTCCTAGCTATATTCTGTCTAGTCAAAACAGCTTCATTTTTCAAACAATAAAAGCAACACACATTTGTAGCATACAGGACATCCCATATCACTTTTTTATTCAAATATGGCAATTTTCTAAGAGAGAGGCAGTCACTGCCAACTATGTTGCTATTATTGTCCCACCTCAGGTTGAAACCATAAACACAGGAATATCATGGAATACTAGTGCAGTTCTTTATTTTCAGCCAAAATGAATATTTGCTGTGTACATCACCCATTCCCAATAGGGAAGCCATTCCCATGAAATTTATCTTTGTCATCAATGGGAAGTTCAATATTCTAAAGCTTACTCAGGCATACAAGAAGTAAAATTATTCATATTTCACTTTCAAATTCTCACAGAGTATATAATCATTTTTCTCTGTTGGAACTGAAAGATATATGCTTATAGGTATGATTTATATATACTTTAGGAGAATATAATTCATTTTGCAAAGCAAACCTAGTAATTACTTGAAAGTATAAAATATGTAATAAGGATTTCTATTGAAATGATAGCCTTTTGGATGTGACTTTTGGAAGTGAGTCAAATATATGTCATACAATGCATTTAGAAACCATTAAATATACCAAGGGATGAAAAATAGAAAAATTATAACAGCATATTTTTAGTCATTGTAATTAGTGCTCTTCTCTGGCTGATAATTTTACTATTCATGAAGAATGATTCATCTTTAAGGTATTAAACTATGTGGATTTTTAAACATAGACTTTTCCTTGACTCTATGTCTGTGCTAGTCAACAAAATTCTATCGTTTATGCTTGTTTAATCTTGGATGTGCATGTGACATAAATCTAAGAATACTAGAAAAAGGATGTGCTGGGAAATTCTGGAGTTAAATATCAACCCTGTTCTCTGTTTATTGATTACTCTGTTGTACTAATTAAATGTATAGTTGAAGACATTGAAGGCATTTGTTCACTATCAGAGAGAATAGTCTCAGAATAAAGCAGGAAAGTCAGAAAGCAGCTGGAAGAGAACTATAAGCTCATTCTTATAAAGTTCTCACAGCGTCTCAAAACAGTATACACAGTGTGTTTCCCTCTCCTCACTTCACCATTCCCTATAGAAGTCATCTTCTTCAGATGCTTTATTTTTCTAAACAAGTTGAGGTTTCCTTTGGCTGCTACAAGCAACATATCTTGTTACAATGGATACAGTTATTTACTTAAGAGGTAAAGGAAGTAATAATGTATCCTGTTTTACTGTTGTTTTATGTACTCAATTGAATTTCTTATACATGAATTTATCTTAAAATTAAAAGACTATCATTTTGCATCTTCCAATTTATTTTTCAGGATATACTTTGCGTTCTTTTCTGTGGAGCTATTGCCTTCCAGCAAGACATGATACCCAACACAAAAATATAATTGCATGTGTGAACATGTGTCAGTTAAATAAACAGAACAATGACTTGATGGTTATGTACACCAGGAGGGAGGCTGTAAATATCCCTTTGTAGGAAAGGAGTCATCATCAGAACTTGACCTGGCATTTTAGGCACAATTCTTTCCACACGTAAATATGGTTGTGGTTATTTGAACAAAAATACCCTGTATTGTCTTTTGTATTTGTATGACACATACAGTGATTAGTTCTGTTTGGAGAAGTTTGGGCAATAGAGATTAATTGGATGATATATGTTACTGGAAGTGGCCTTTGAGTGTTTAAATGGTTCTTCAATTTCCTGTTTATTTTGTCTGGAATTTCCTTGTGGTTCAGCTTCTGCTCCTGCCACCATGCAGACCTTTCCTTCTTAAATTGCATTTGTCATTGTATTTTATCATAGCAATGGAAAAATAGCTATTGGAATTGTCTTTGGTGTGTTTTAGTATGAAGGAATGAGAACGTTGACTACTTGGAATTGTAAACAATGTTAATTTCATTTACCAGTGATATTTCATGCTGGTGTGAGGTTTTGCCAACTTAGATGCCTTTGCTTTCCCAACAGTCTAATAAGAAACCTCTAGATGTACTCTTCTATGTTTACTGTGTAAACTTATTTGTTCACTCAGTTGCACAAGGACAAGATTAATTTCTGTGACTGTGGCTTTTTCCATATTTCTACTCAGGTCTCCTGACTAAGGGACATTATTTCGCACATTCAGGCATTATTCTGCTCCCATGTAGTTAATTTTTTCTGGAAATATCCTCAGGATACATTGATAAGTGCACTATTCTTATTCCTTATCATTATAGAAGCAATTCATGTTTAATCGCATTACTACTCAGAAATACAATCTTTGGTATAGAATGATGAACAGCAGTTCACTGAATAAGGTTGATAGATATGTCATTACTTCAGTGTACTTACTGTTTCTCCAGACAACCTCAGTTGAGTTCCCAGAGATCAAGTAAGATAGGATGCAACTGACTACAACCACATTTCCAGAGGGACGCTAACTGCATTTAACCTCAACACATATCCAGGAGCATACACACAAAGATATGCAGAAGAAAGGTAACCACTTTAAATATGTTCATTGAATAAAATTATATTTGTGAATATATTATACTGCTTTTGGTCACTTATTATTAGATGTGAATGCCAAAATCATGTTCTTCTAAAAATTGTGATAGTTATTCTATATCAGGGATCTCAGATATATAATCTCAAGAATCTGTGATTTCTGTTTCTAACATTTATTATGAAAAACAAACATTTCAAAATGTAAAACATTCTCATCTATCTGTAAATGGAACTTCACTTATATAGTTTTCTAAATGTCTCTCTCCTCTCTCTCTCTCTCTCTCTCTCTCTCTCTCTCTCTCTCTCTCTCTGTCTCTGTATATGTGTGTTTGTGTGTGTGTGTGTGTGTATGTATGTATGTGTATATTATGGTGTGTGTGTGCCTGAAAATCAAAAACAGTATTAAATGCATGCTAGGCAAACACTGCCCATTGATGTAAATACTAATTTTGGCATCTTCTTTCTTTTTCTTTTCTCTTTGTGAAACCTCAGCTATTTTATGGCTTTCATTTAAAATCTTTTTTTTCTCCTCATAGACTATGGTTTTCCTCCCCTCAGCTCCTGCCAATTACTCCCTTCTTCCCCACACATCCACCTTCTGTTTCTCTTTAGAAAAGAAGCAAGCTTTCAAGGAATAATAATACAATAAAATATATCAAGTTGAAACAAAAACCAGAGCATCATAATAGGACAAAACAAACAGAATGAAAAGAGCCAAAGAGCCAAAGGGAAAGCATAAGAAACATTTATAGACGTAAAGTGTCACTCATTTACACACTGAAGAATCCCATAAAGACACCAAACTGGAAGCCATAATACATATTCAAAAGACCTATAGGGTAAAATGAAAGGAAGACTATGGAGATAAAATAAATTTTTAAAATAAGCAAGAAATGTAAGATAAAAAAGCAACATATTTGAGACCTTTAAGAGTAATTTTTAGACCTGTGATACTTCCATGAAGAAACAAAAAATTTTATTTGCTAGTGGTTATCAATTGGAGATAACTTCTGTTTTTGTTGTTGTTGTGTGTGTGTGTGTGTGTGTTACTGTTGTTTTTAGAGAAGGGTTCCTCTGTGTAGCCTTGTGTATTCTGGAACTCACTTTGTAGACAAAGTTGTCCTCAAACTCACAGAAATCTGCCTGCATCTACTGCCTATGTGCTAGGATTAAAGGTGTGAGCTACCACACCTGACAGCTTCTGGTTATTGATGGGAACATTTATCCACCTGGTCTTTCAGCTCTAGGACCCTCTCTAATGTGGACAGGAAACTCAAATGTTCAATATTCTTAGTCATCGGGAAGTTGCAAATCAAACCATCTTTGAGATTTCATCTTACACTCAACAGAATAGCTAAGATTAATTAAAAATTTGACAGTTCATTCTGGCAAGGATATGAACTAAGGGTAATTCCTGCCTACTATGTAGCCCAAGTCAACTTGGAACCCACTACTAGCTTGTCAGTTACTACTAAATTAAAACCTACTTTTGATTCAGAAACTAGTTAATAGGATCTTGACATTGTTGCACCTGCAGTCTGTTATATTTTAGAATATGTTTTATTTACTAATTTTTGAAGCTTGCAATAACAATATTTCCCCAGACCTGGATTCAGCAACAGCAGAAATGACATAAGTAAGTTTTCAATTAATTTTATTAAATTTGTCTTGATGATATCTTGTTTACTTAATAAAATTAAATTAGTTAATCATAGTTAAATGACTTTTGTATTGCTACTGAACCATTCGAGGCACACATGCATTCATAAATGCATACTCACACACTTATATACCTCATATGCAAAGAGGACAAGACTCAGTTGGTTTAACCCACAGAAGCAGCTAACCTGAACAACGGGGAGCTCTTGGATGCCTGACTGATGGCTGGGAGGCCATAATGGAACTGATTCAGATCCCCTGAATGTGGGTGTCAGTGAGGATGGCTAGGCAATCTATGGGTGGTAGATCAGTATGTATCCCTGGCATATAAATTGACTTTGGGTGCCCATCCCACAATGAGGGATGCTCTCTCAGCCTGGACTGCCCTGCGTGAAATGACAGACTCTGGATATACTCCATGGAGGGTATCACCCTCCCTGGGGAACAGAGTAGGGATTGGGTAGGTGGTAGGGGTTCTGGAAGAGGGATGGGGAGTTGGGGAGGAAGAGGGAGTTGGGGGTTGACATGTGAAGCAAGCTTGTTTCTAATTTAAATTAAACAATTTAAAAAACAAGAGTAATTAACTTTAAAATATGAGTGAAATCAAGATAGCAGTCCATTCGAAACACAACTCTGTTTACAAGTTAGACTACAATTAAGCTTAAACTAGAATGTTCAGTTTCAAGTAAGTAGCAGTATCACAGAGATATAAATTTAACAAATAGTATCAGTAAAATTCTGGGAAATTACTTGCGTACCTGAAAAGTCACAGCTGAGCAGTCATGCATGATCTGTTGTCATGGCAATGTGATATTTCTAATTCTTGCTAAAAGACTCTATCTATATTATGTTGCTTACAGTATACCTTTTTCCACCCCACATAAAATTAATCTGTTGATGTTATACAAAGAGTGACTAATGCATATAATAGTTTTCTAGAATTAGAAGGGGTTATTAAAGAGACCAATAAAAAGGCTCAATGTCAGTTCATGTTCAGTGGTCTCATGTCAGGCTTCTCTTCCTTCCATAGTAAGGATGATTAAAAGTTGCCAGCAAGTAATACAACAAAAGGAAAGCAGAGAAGAAATAAAGAAATAATCTCCTCTGTGATTCAATTTTTCATTTATAAATTTGTTTCTAGAGATTAAAGTTTAAAGTAAAGCTTGGTTTCTGTTTCATTGCATAATATATATTTGCTTTCCTCTCTTTGTGTTTGTATAACAAAATGGTATCTGAGTGCTTTATAGAAAGAAATAGATAATTCAGCTCATAGTTCTGGAGATCTGATAGCTTGACACTAGCATTAGCCTCTGGAGAGGGTCCCTGTGATGAAGAGCTTCATGCAAACAACAGATAGGAGACCAGTTATATAGTGAGACATGAAAAAGGGTTACAACAAGATACTAATGAAAATTACTTTAAGAACCACTTTCATACTAATTGTGTATGTACTGTAGTTAAATTGGGAACTTACTTTCCAGAAGAGAAAATGATTATTTCTCTAGACCAAGCAATTATACTACAAGCAGTGCTTCCTTATGTCATCATGTTAAGGTCAAAATTGTCGTAATGAAACTGTAATTAATACAACCCCTCCATTAAGTATACTCAGATACTTTGTAGTTAAAAGTTATTTCCTTAAATCATTTAAAATATATTCAATGCAAAAATGTAAAACAGAGTACAGAATTCTTAAGATGCTAATACCATCTACCTAGTCCAAACTATGTCTAAACACTCTTAATTCTTCTTTTTATTTAAATTAGCAACAAACCTGCTTCACCTGTCAATCACACCTCTCTCTCCCTCCCCTCCTTCCCTGTACAGCAAACTGCCCCTCAGCCCCCTACCGGCCACCCACCCATCCCCCCCTAATCCCCCACCCAATCCCATTCCATTCCCCAAGAAGGGTGAGGCTCCCCATGGGGATATCTAGAGTCTGCCATTTCATTCAGGGCAAGACCTAGGGCCTTCCCCCAAGATTCCAGGCTGAGAGAGCATCCTTCATTGTGGGAGGGGCACCCAAAGTCCATTTGTATGCCAGGGATAAATACTGATCTACTGCCTAAGGCCCCATATATTGGCCAGGCCTCCTTCTCTGACAACCACGTTCAGGGAGCCTGTATCAGTCCCATGTCGGCCTCCCAGCCATCAGTCCCTGGGCCAAGAGCTCCCCCTTTGTTCAGGTTAGCAGTGTCTGTGGGTTTCTCCAGCCCACTCTTACCCCCCCTACTCATTATTCGTCCCTCTCTATCACTGGGTTCCAGGAGTTCAGTTCTAAGTTAATTGTGGGTATCTGTCTCTGCTTCCATCAGTCACTGAATGATTGTTCTAGGATAGCATATACTGAAGTCGTCAAACTCATTATCAGGGATGGTCATGTAAGGTAGTCTTTTCCCTATTGGTTCATATGCCAGCTGGTGTCATCCTTGTAGATCTCTGGTAATCTCACCAATGTCAAATCATTCCTCAAACCTTCAATGACTCACTTTAATATGCTATCTTTCATCCTACTCTCCTTGATTCTTCCCCGACTCTAAATTCCTGCTCTTCCATGTCTTCCTCTCCCCAACTCTTCTCCCCCTCTCCTTTTCCCACATCCCTCCTGCCTCCCCTCCAAGCTCCCAATCTGCTCAGGAGATCTTGGACCATCCCCCTTTTCTGGGGTAACCTGCATATCTCTCTTAGGGTCCTTCTTGTTTCACAGACTTTCTGTCTGTGTGATTATAGGCTGGCACTCCCCTCATTCCTGCCTAAAATCCATTTATAAGTGTGTACATACCATGTTTGCCTTTTGCGGACTGGGTTACCTCACTCAGGGTTAGTTCTTCTAGTGCCATCCATTTGCCTGGAAATTTCAAGATTCCAATTTTTTTCCTGCTGAAATGTACATTTTCTCAATCCACTCTTCAGTTGAGGAACATATAGGTTGCTTCCAGATTCAAGCTCTTACAAATAATTTGCTCTGAATATTGTGGAACCATACAAACAAACTGCAAAGGAAAAGCCACATGATCATCTCACTCGATGCTGAAAAAACCTTTGACAAAATCCAACACCCTTTCATAAAAAAGGTCTTAGAGAAATCTGGGATAACAGGAACATAACATAACATAACATAAAAAAGCAATATATGCTAAACCAACAGCAAACATCAAATTAAAAGGAGAGAAACTCAATGCAATTCCTTTAAAATCAGGAAAATTCAAGGCTGTCCACTCTTTCTATATCTCTTCAATATTGTACTTGAAGATCTAGCCAGAGCCATACGACAACAAAAGGAGATCAAGGGAATCCAAATTGGAAAGGAAGTCAAACTTTCACTATTTGCAGATGATATGATAGTATACATATGTGACCAGAAAAACCTGTACACAGAAACTCCTACAGCTGATAAACACCTTCAACAACGAGGCAGGATACAAAATTAACTAAAAAAATCAATATCCCTATTGTATACAGATGATAAACAGGCTGAGAAAGAAATCAGAGAAACATCACCCTTGACAATAGCCCCAAACAACAATAAATATCTGGGGATAACACTAACTAAACAAGTGAAGACCTATATCACAAGAACTTTGAGTCGTTAAAGAAAGAAATTCAATAAGATACCAGAAAATTGAAAGATATCCCATACTCTCAGGTAGGTAGGATCAATATAATAAAAATGGCAATCTTACCCACAGAAATCTGCAGATTCAACACAATCCCCATCAAAATACTGACATAATTCTTTACAGACCTTGAAAGAACAGTAATCAACTTTATATCTAAAAGCAAATGGCCCAGGATAGCCCAAGCAACCCTGTACAATAAAGCAACTTCCAGAGGCATCTCCATCCCCACATTTAAGCTCTATTATAGAGCTTTGGTCCAGAAAACAGCTTGGTATTAGCACGAAAATAGACAGCTGGACCCAAGAAATTAAATAAAAATACTGATATTAGACCTCACACATATGAACACTTGATTTTTTGACAAAGAAGCTAAAATTTCACAATGGAAAAAAGTTTAACTATCATCAACAAATGGTGCTGGTATAACTGATTATTGGCATGGAGAAGACTACAGATAGATCCATGTCTATAGCCATGCACAAAACTTAAGTCCAAGTGGATCAAAGACCTCAACATAAATCCAGTCACACTGAACCTCTTAGAAGAAAAAGTGGGAGGTACTCTTGAATGAATTGGTACAGGAGACAGCTTCCTGAACATAACACCAGTAGCACAGACACTGAGATCGACATTTAACAAATGGGACCTCCTGAAACCAAGAAGCTTCTACAAGGCAATGGACACAGTCAACAAGTCAAAAAGGCAGCCTACAGATTAAGAAAACATTCACTAATCCCTCATATGACACATGGGTGATCTCCAAAATTTACAAAGAACTAAAGGAGCAAGTCTTCAAAACACCCAAGGATCAAATTAAAAAGTGAGCTACAGAATTAAATAGAGAAATCTCAATAGAGGAGTCTAAAATTGCTGAGAGACACTTGAGAAAGTGCTCAACTTCTTTAGCCATTAGAGAAATGCAAATCAAAACAACTCTTAGATACCATCTCACTCCTGTCAGAATGGCTAAAATCAAAACACCAACGGCAATTTATGCTGGAGAGGATGTGGTGAAAGGGGAACACTCCTTCACTGCTGGTGGGAGTGCCAACTTTTACAGCCACTTTGGATATCATTATGGAGATTCCTCAGGAAAATGGGAATCAGTCTTCCATAAGTCCCAGCAATTCCACTCTTAGGCATATACCCAAAAGAGGCACACTCAAACACTGTTATTTCCCAGCTCTCATTCAAATGTGCTTCAAAATCACAGCTTTTAATTTCAGTAACTTGAAAATGAAAAAAATAGCTTAAAAGTGAAGGCAGAGATGTGAATACAAAAATTGCAGAAGACATCAGGAATGTTGCTGGCTGAAGCAGAAGGACTAGCATAGATTTATCACACCAAATTGTATTCATGCATAAAACTCTCATATGATGAAAAAGTTAATGATGAGAAAGTAGCAGGTGAATCTATGGTTTTTTCCATTAAAAGTAAATTAACTATTTTTGTGTATTATCCCCATGTTATATATACACATTTAAAGATTCAGAAATAGATTCTAAAAAAAAGAGAAAAGGTTTTACTTGTCATCCTAAGTCTGTCTTAGTTCATACAGTAGTATATTTACTTTTGTTACTTGATCTCCCAGTTTATTTGTTTCATTTATTTAGTCCTGGGGTGAATTGCATTTTATGTAAGTACAATATTTTTATTGTATTCATCAAGTAATAAACTTCGAGATTGTTTCCATTTCCTAGTTATTGTAAAAAAATAACCTCTGAACCAGCCTCTGACTAGCCTGGCAAAATGTCCATAATAGTTCAATAGTCACACTTATAGCTATAGCTTTTCTATTTGACTTAAGGAATTCTTAACCTTAGATACTGTAGATGTAGCTGACTACCAATAGCTTGAGCCATTATAGCTTGACCCTGAGCCATTATAGCTTCTGTGTTCTGGATATTTACCATTATGTGCACAGGGAAGTGCAACTGTCAATCAAAGAAAATTCTTTTTGCAGCAGACACTTCACTACAAATTTCCACAACTCCTTAACATGGACAGGATAAATGTCTTTGTGAAACTCAGACCCAATCTGTACTTCTACAACACATGTAAGACTCAGTAACAGCTTACAATAGGATATAAAAAGATTACAAAAGACAGAAGACAAGGGTGAGTTCTATAAGATATTGTCTTATAAACATGACAGGTATGCATCTGTGAAATATCACCAATATGGTTTCAAGGACAAGACTTCCATAATGACAATGCTAGTTCTTCTCAAGATGAAGATATATATATATATATATATTTATATATATATATATGAAGTCATTATACCTTGAGGAGGATAAACCAGTTGATTTTTTTTTAATCTAGAGACAAAGTTAATGATAATTTGCTCAATATCATGTGGTCCAAGTGTTCAGCCCTAAACACATGTGCATTAGCACAAATTTAAGGATCTCAGTAGGGATGTGTGTGTGTGTGTTTATGTCTGTGAGTGTATGTGTATGAGTGTATATGTGTGTGTGTGTAGTTAAAGAAGACATCATCATGAGATGTCAGATGGTGAGTAGGATTGAGTTGGACTAAAGAGAGCTAGAAAGAGGGAGTGGTGGAACAATGTTACTAGTGTACTTCTGTATGGAATTTTATGTACATTTATATATATATATATACTTGTGAGTTTCATTGATATTAAATGTACTATATGTATGCATTAAATTCATATCAAGCAAAAGAACATTAGATAAGAATCTACTATGGCTATGGATTCAGGGTTCAGTTCCAGTTGTGAGTGATCAAGAATGAACTCATTTCCTAAATCAGAACTTTTAGTGTGAAACCACTCTATGCTCAAGTTAAGAATCAACCAGCATCTTTAAAATATTGAAACCATGTTGTTTGTGTTTGTCCTGTGGCTTTGAAGAGGATGGTGAAGACTAGATTCAAAACCATATCAGTACCAAATTTTAAGAAAAGCAAACAATCCAACAAAAATACTAGTGTTATTTTTATTCTTCTCTCAAAGAATATATCATCACTGTAGTTTTTTTCTCCATCCACTCCTCCCAGTTGCCCCCATATCTAACATATTGCTCAGATCCACTCCTCAAGTTCCCTTCAGAAAATAGCATTTTTGAGGTTAAAAAAATAACATGAAACAATAAACTGTAAAGAAAATGTAAGACACTACAATGGAAAATTGATCATGCAAAATTCAGTATTAATCAGTGAGAGACAAAAAATATAATAGGGTGGAAAAGAGAATTATTGGTAACCTGAGAGAGTTTACACTCTCCCTAGGGAATGGAGTGGGGATTGGGTGGGGGGGTTGGGGTGCTGGTGGAGGGGCAAGGAAAGAGGGGTGGGAGAGGGAGCTGGACTTGACATGTGAAGCAAGTATCTTTCTAAATTAAATAAAAAATATAATGTAAAAAGAAATAAAAAAATCCTGTTTAACATTAACAATGATAGTTTTATAATGTTCACTTGTAAAAAAGATTATGCCTATCATACTTTGAATGGTAAAAACTTTATTTGTCTTGATTAAACATAAAAATGAAATAATATAAGCATGTGTACAAGGAGAAAATTAAACTTTGTTAAGTTATATGTCTATGCCAGGTACTTTAAATAACACTTTATGTCATGTAACATTTCCTGATTGCAATTAACAAATCATTTAGAAGGTAATATGTCAATCAATAAAAATGTGGGAAAACATAACTATGCATACCACCAAGAAGAATTTATCATTTAATGAAGTGTACTACATAAAACTAGAAGAAAATTATTTTATTAATTCAATAGTTTTTATTTAAAAGTTAATATATTAATCAATATATAATATATGTGTAAAATCAATATAAATTATATGTGTAAAAAATTCACCATGAACAATAGCACCATTAAGAACACCTATAATAATATATACATATCATTTTCATAAATAAAGTTTTATATGTAGATATTTGCATACATGAAGAGGAATTCTATGTAAATAAAATATGAGAAGCAGATAAGTTTCTACAAAACTATTAATTCATAGAACTATTATTAAGAGACAAATACCAAGAGAGGCAGTAAAGTAAATAAACATAGAATTAAGGGATTCAGTCTCATGTGAATATATAAGAAAGCAGTACATATTGAAATATGCCTTTGGGGAATGGTGACTGAGTCTAGGTTTAACAAATTTAATTTAACTAATAATTAAAAGTAAATATAAACAGTTATAGATGAATTTTTTATGTGTAGCTTTATACATTGTGTATTTTGATACTTGATGAATAAGGAGACATGGCTTACCTTACAGAAAGTCTAATTTAACTTAATAGTAAAAGTTCACTATAGTGTTGCGGATATGGCTCAGCAAGTAATAGAACTTGCTGTTCCTGCAGAGAAATGGAGTTTTATACTCAGCACCAAAGGCCACAATCAAAGTTCTCAAAGTCCAGTTCTAGGAAACCCCATGCTCTCTGCTGACATATGGGTACAGGCAAAAAACTCATGCACATAAATTAAAAACAAAAGAATATTTTAATAAGAAAATAATTCAATTTGGAAAAATTATTAATTATCTTGTTATGGAGAGTAAAGTAATCCTGCTATATCATTCTACCAATCAGCCAGTGTGTGCCATTTTTTCTGATTTTTTAAAATTAAAACCAAACTTTCTTTTTATTTATTTCCATTTAAGAGCATTACTATTTTTTTCTCATTTTAATTACTTCTAACCTTTTCAATATATCTTCTGTGCAGGTATCATGAAGTGATGGGATAATTAGGAAAATAATGAAAGACTCGTATAAGCAAACAGGGAAGTAATTAGGCTGTGTTTTATCTTCTATGTAACTGGTAGACTTTTCTAATTTCTGCACTATACAGTCAATATCTCATTTACTTCAAGGGCTCCTTGTTGTGTGCAATAACTTATCAATATGAGAGAATGAGAGGAATAAACCTAATATATGTGAATTTAGTGATTCAGGGAAAATAATAATGGAGTCCTAATTCTTACTCCAACTTAGTTCTAGCCTACTATGGCACATGTTAGCATAATACAATTGCTCACTCTTATGGGTGTTTATTTCTTTTGAAAATTGGGGAAGGTGGGTGTACAGTATCAGTATCCAGAGTTCTCAAAATGTAATATTTTTATACATCAGCAGGAGAGGAGGGGAAGCTCTCTGTGGGAGGTTTTCCCCCATGATACCAAGGAGATTTCATTTGAGAAATCATTTAAATATTCGTAAGCATGGTTATGTCTAATTATGAGTTCAACTCATTTAAACATATCAACTGAGCAGCAAAGGGTAGCTGGTAGTAATGCCTTGAATTTGAGAAATGATAGAAGGTCATTATGCATTAAAGAATACAAAGCTGTAGGGTCTTGTGGGATTACAATTTATAATAACACAAGCAGAAGCTCACATTCTCTCATGAGTGCTTAGATTTTTTTTTTTAAAAATGTGCTAGTGACATAATTAACTGCTTGGTTTAAAGGATAGGTTCACATATTCCTGAATACCTGTGCTTTCACAATGTGAGGCTTGATTCTCTTTATTTGAGAAGTATAGTCAAGAGATTGTAACTTGCTTTTAAGCAAGGTATATAAAAACAACAACACAAACCAACAATGATAACAAATTCTGTAGTTAATAGTTTGCAATGAGGTTAGTTACATGCAGTTGCCTTAAGGCTTACAATAGCCACCTAGTGACTTTTTTATTTCACATTTTTATTAGTAGACAGATGGGCAGAAAATGACAAAATAAATCACTAAGGGGAAGTCAACACAAAATGCGTTGGATAAACTTTTCTCATAAGTTAAAACTGAAAAACCATCTATAATTTTAGCTAAGGAAACTATTAAAGTCAGGTGTATCCACTGGTTTCAGTTGAAAATTGCATCTGCATCTTTGTAGTTGTGAATGTAAACCTAGAGAGCTATGCATTTCCCTTCCAATAGACAGGGCCAAACATAAGGGGACCAGGAGGGAGGGAAGAAGGGACTACAAAAGTAGAGGGAGGCTAACAATTCTGGAATGATAAGAGAAGTGGGAAGACTGAGGAGCAACCACAGAATCATGATACTACATACTCTCTCCACGCAGCCTCACAATACATGGAAGTAAGGAGCAGCTATTCAGTAAGGCCTTGATTAGACTTTTAAAAAATCTTGTTCTTTTAAGCTAAAATACCAACTTTACTCAAAGTTCTGCCTGCAGCGGAGACATATATCTTCTCCCAAAAGTGAAAAACACACACGCAAGTAGTTTTCCACAGGTTATGTTCTCAGGGACCAAAGTCTGTGACCACCAACTGTTGTCAATCATTCTACACTTCCAGTGTCTGCCTGCCAGCAACTCAACATAGCCTTTAGAACTGCCTGCACTCCCATCAGACACAAAGCTAGCCTGCAACAGTAATGTCAGCAAAGGCTGAGAGGCCCACCTCCATTTCCCTCTCTGGCTCTGAGTTAACATGCAACACAGGCCAGCAGGGCACTTCCTACAATTCCAAGGTGCCTACCATGCCCAGGAGTGAGGGGAGATGCTTTTTTCATGAAAGACTTGTTTAGGGTGTGAAGAGTAAGACCAACATACTATCTGTAAAATTTCAGGGACCATAGGGAGGGGAGTATCAGTGCTATTTGGCTCCAGGTTTGCAGGCTATCTGGGAGCCTTGGAGGGGACTCCCTCTGGGAGTTTTTACTCTTTACAACTGTCCTACACAGCACGACAGCTGTGTTTCCTGAATCACTAGACTCAGGTACAGCCCAGGCCCTGAGGAGATTAATTTCATACATATTTCAGAACCAGACTAAACATTCTCATTTAGTGACAGATCAAACTAGAGGCCAGAGAGCTGCTGAGAAATAGCATTCATTCAGGAGCTTTTGAAGAGTGAATGAAAACCCTGAGATCAGAAAGGAAGGAAGGGCCGCCCACCTACTCAACAGTGGAGGATCTATCCTGCCCAACTCCTGTTTGCCCTTTGGTTCTTTCGCCGCTGAAATCTGAAGATAAGGAGTGACGCTGGCAAGCAATGATCTTAACACCCTATCCTTCTGAAAACTGGTTTACATCATAGCATTGCAGAAGTCCCTGGATGGTGAAGGCTAGAGGAGCTCAGTCTTGACTGGAGTAACATGACAGCGATCTAGGGAAACAACTGGAAATGCCTGTGGTCAATCAGCGCCCTGCCCAAACAGAGAAGCCCAGGGCAAGCTCCAGGAACAATTCCTGCTTGCACTCCATAGCCGAAGGAGAAAGACCTCCAGATCATATCCAATGTGGAAAACAACAAGTCCCAAGTCGCACACATCCGAAATTATCACTATCAGTATAAGCAGCTCAATGAAAACCAAATCTTAACACATGAGCCTAGGATTAATACTGAATAATTAAAAGTGGCTACTTAATTAAGAAAAATAAACCTCAGGTGAATATCTGAGATGTTTCCTCTCCCTACAGCGGCCACAAGTAATTTTCACTCTTCCCCTCAGCAGCATCAACCAAAGCTGGTATAACTTTAATTCTTTGTTTCCGTAATTAAAACACACACACACACACTAACCTCCACCCCCCCCCACTTGCCCTACCTTTAAAATAAACAGCAACCTAGTGCTCAGTTCTATTTAAAGTATGAATATTTATTTCAGGCTTTAGATCTCAATCGATTCCTAAAAACAAAATCTGACTTCTCTCCTCAGAGTAGCTGTAGCCTCCATGTTGGATAATGTTATAGAGGCAGAAGCAGCACATTCATCAGGCTTAGCAAGAGGAAGTCCCTGATGCCCACAGCCTCAGTAAGTGAAAGGAACAAAATCACCACCATGGGGCTGAACGAATACATAGGCACTAATGGAAGGAGCAGCTAAACGTTGGCAAACTGGCTTTTTTTTAAAGTTTTTTTTTGTTTTTGTTTGTTTGTTTGTTTTATTTTGGTTTATTTTGTTTTGTTTTGTTTTGGTTTTTGGTTTTGGTTTTGTGTCTTTTCCCCCCATTTTCTTTTGTTACCCAATATATGCAGCACTTGTGGACTCCCAGTGGGTTCCCAGCTTTAAACACATTAATGTTTTAAACAGACTAGTTTTCCAAGAATTTACAAACAAACATGTTTTGCTGTGAACATTCTGCAGAGATGAAGTGAGGTGGGAGTTTGAAGGGCAGTGGTGTCTGTCTGTTTAAAAAGAATCAATACAGTGATGGAAGGGTGAAGAATGCAAGAATTCAGACATTCTGTGGGGGGTGCTTTCTCTCCAGTAAAAGTCCATAAAAAGGAGCAAACTGAGATCCGCAGGGCAGTCAACGGGTGCTGTGTGTGTCCCCACCCCATGAGTAAGTTTTCGCTGAGGGGCCAGCATAGATCCCCACTTGCTCCCACCCTTTGTCCTGAGATGTCAGGGCAGTACAGGGTAATGAAGGACCATGTCACGTCTCCTCATTACCAGAATCACCATCATCATAACAGTCGGCATCTTCTTCCTCCTCATCTTTATCATCAATGTCGTCATCATACAAGTAGTCATAAAGCAAATCTGAGCTGTTGTCATTGGAAGGCACGTTAGTTTTGATGCAGTATTCTGCCAGGGTTGTGGGGACCTTCACTCCATCCTCTCTGCTTCAGCCTTAGTCTCCAAGACCTGTTTCCTAATAATCTCGGCGTACTACTTGTCTTTTCCTTTACTGTCCCTCCATTTCCTGAACATAATCGAAACATCCACATTGGCTGGGGAAAAGGTGTTGGGCTCATTAAGTGGTGAGATTACACTTGCGACCATAGTACTCACATTCTGAGTAGGATTCCACCTTTCAGAGGTCAGTTCTCCACTCTGTGGGTCATCTACAGGCAGATGAAGAATTGAAATGCATACATATCCATTCTCATAAATGTTGGGGTGCCATATTTTGGTCAAGAATCTGAAGGTAGGTGGTGAATATAGGTAGTCAATAGGAAATTTAATATGTGCCTTGAAGTAGCCACCTTCCTAGAGGGTGTTAGGGGGGCCCGAAGATGGCCACCTCCCAGTTGTAGAGGTCAGACTCATCCACCAGGGTGATCCGGAACCCCTCACGCGTTCCTCCTGTAGGGATTATAGCTTAAGCATCAAGGCTTATTGCGAACTGGTCAATGCTACTGGACCATCTTGGCGGTGGTGATGCTGGGCCATGGCCCCAGTCCTTGCACAACCACCGGGCCGGACCACTCCCCTCCCCTCCGCTCACCCTCGGGCAGCCCCCTGTCTTCACATGCCTGGAGGGGCCTGATCAGGTCCCAGACCACCCATGGCCAGCCCAGGGTCCTCCTCACTCTCCCCACCTAGTGACTTTTGAAAGTACTCTTCCTCATCCAACACGAGATCATTGTTAGACAACTAGATTATAAATTTACTGTGTGCTCTGTCTTAGAGTTTCTATTGCTTGATAAGATGATCACAGTAAATCTTATTAAAAAATTTTAACTGAGGTGGCTTACATTTTCAATGGTTTAGTTCATTATTATCATGGAACGACATGGCACCATGAAGGAAGACATGGTGCTGCTGGAGAAGGAGCCAAGAGATGAATAGGAGCTACATCTTGATACCAGAGGTAACAGGAAGTGGTTTTCAGAAACTTGATGTGGCCAGAGCCTACACGAGACCTCAAAGCATGCCTCTACATTTAACACACTTCCTCCAACACGTCCTTTAACAAAGCCAGACCTCCCCATAGTGCCATTCCCTCTGAACTTTTGTGACCGATTATACTTATCCCACCACATGCTCTAACTAAAACTTACATTTCACAATGACAGAAACAGAAATAATGTTTCTTGTTTTACATGGAAGTAACTTGTACAGAAACCTATAATCTTTCAAAATATTTGACCTACATGAAATATGAATCTCTGTTACAAAGTATTATTATTTCCCAATTTAAAATTTATGGATTAAATGAGATGTATTCGATGTGCTTAAATGTTTCCTTAAGATAGATTATTAATGATTTTTGTAACAAGAAAATGTTGCTTATTATTCTTCTAATGAATGAAATATTAGTACTTTGTCAAATTTAATATTTATGTATAATCACAGTATATTTGAATAACATTCAGAATGTGTATGATTGTACATATGCATACATTATATATTCTGAGTATATGTTTAAATGTAGTTTATTAACTACAAATTTAATGAGTTCCCTTAAATTTTCTTTGGTCTTATGACTCCCACGGGCAATGAAAATTTTATTCTAAAAGAAACATAATTTCCTATCAATTTCATATTTATATTCCCATATCAAATTTCCTATATTCATGCTACCTTTGAAGTGTTTTATGAAACTTAATAATTATTCCTTCATTTTTTACCCTATTTTTGTGAATTCAGATGTAAGGTATGTTACTAAACTGAATTTAGTCATAGATTTAATTTGTTTTTATGAATACTTAAAGATATAGTAAAATGTATTCCAGGAGTTATAGTTAATCAATATATGTTAACTGATACTAAGTAGGTGTTTTCAAGAGAATAAACAAATATGTTCCAAAATTGTGCTTCAGACTGGGACATTTAAAGGGAAAATAAGACAATGCAGGGAAAGAACAGCAAGAAAAATCTATTTTTTAAAATCTACTTGTTAAAAATATCTTACTAAGCAAAACAGATACAACAGGTGTACAACCTGCCTGTCGCCAGGTGGAATTGGAAGCCGAAGTTATTTTGAAAGGAATAAAAATATAGCCTAGACCCTTGAAGCATTGTAGATGTTGCTTTTATAAACAGGGATGATTTTTCCATTTGGTGATGTTCCATTACTGCCTTTCTTTTATGGATTGATTTTCTCACCTGTTCTATTGTGTATAAAGTTTCTTTTCTTCCTGGATCTTTTTCTCACTTGTTCCTATTTGTCTTCAGTATTTTTCTTCCTTTTTGCTTTTGCAGCACTTCTGAGACATTTTTTTGTCTAATCATCTCCAGGCAATCATTTTCAGATGATAAATTTAAAATCTGAAGACTAAATGTGTATTTTCCCAGGTGTAATTTGCTTCAGGTTGCACAGTTACAGATGGCAACCCTGAAATTCAGGACACATCTTGAGAATAAAGAACTATGCTATTCCAATATTAATGAGATTACTGAATAAAACATTTCAGAGAGATATCACAAGTGACTGCACACACACACACACACACACACACACACACACACACACACACTCACACAGGCGATAGTGCAACAAGGAGGTCTGGTGAGAGCAACCTGCCCCGTTATCTGCCTGGGCCTGCCACACTTTTAGTCCCCAAATAATACATAAGATACTTTATTAATTATGAAGCTGTTGGTCATTTGCTTGTTTCTTACTGGCTATATCTGACTTAAGTATTTACTCAATAATTGTTAATCTAAGTATTTCTCTTACCGGAGAAATGATCCGGACTTCTTACCACTATGGCAGCTACATCGTGACTCCCTGTGTTTCTCTTTCCCAGAATCCTACTCGACTCCTA
This sequence comes from Mesocricetus auratus, assembly GCF_017639785.1. Taxonomy (NCBI): domain Eukaryota; kingdom Metazoa; phylum Chordata; class Mammalia; order Rodentia; family Cricetidae; genus Mesocricetus; species Mesocricetus auratus. The sequence goes on along the minus strand of NW_024429180.1, from coordinate 38,492,515 downwards.
GTCCCACCTATCTTGCTTTCCTACTGGCCAACAGTGCTTTATCCAACAACGAATAAGAGACAGATTTACAGAATGGCATCTCCCATCAGAGGTCTGATTTCATAAATGTTAAAATGGGAAAACAAAATTTGACCTGAGATGAATATATAGGAAAATTAGTAAGTTTAAGTAAAATAATTACCCTGCAATTCCACAATATTTTTAAGTGTATATAATTCTTTGCAAGTTTCTTGAAGCACTTTATTTTGTCACATCAAAATCTATATTTATTTGACAATAGTTACTTTAAAGGAGAGAGATTGTAAAATTATTTATTATCACAAACCATTAGTCTCCTTTCTGAAATGTCCATTGTAATACATGATGGAAATCAACTACTGGACATATTTTTCTGTACCATAAAAATATGAATGCTGTGTTAAGTAAATAAATATTCAAAATTATACCAGAAATATGTATGGATTCCTCCATACTGCTAGGCCAAACAAAAGCAAAACAGCTACATTTTTTCTATCTTATACAGAAAACTCCTAGAATAAAATGACTTGCATTACAATTGTTAGTAATACAGAGTTGAAAATTAATATGCTTGACACAGATCCTTCTTTATTCTAAATAAGGAAATGCGAATAAATATGATGTAGGTGTTTTATTATCAAAGATGTTTTAGTAGTAAAGAACTAGTTATAAGACAAATGTTGTAATATCAATATTTTGATTCTTTAAAATCAAAATAAAGTCAGTGATATATATTTCTATTCAGAGGATTAAGGGAGGAAGTTCAATGACTGGAGGGAGTTTTCAGTGAATGTGAAAAATGACTTTTCTTGCAGTAGGCCCATGTCAATTCCAGCACACATGTAACATCTCACAGTCAACTCTAATTCCAATTTCAGGGGATCTTATGACCTGTTTTATCCTGCAGGAGCACTAGGAAAAAGTAATAAACAGTAAAGAAATCTTTGAAGTGTGTACACATGCACACCTATGAAATCCACAACAGATAAACGCTTGAGACCCAAAACAAGATTAGAAAGATATTAGAAGCACTCATTAATTCTTAGCCTTTTAACTTTTGTTTTAAGTTAGTTTTATATGCTGAATTTAAAATCCTTGCCACATAAACTTGTTGTTACTGTAAAATGAAAAACAACATCCTGTTTCTTTCCTGCTCATCAGTTCTGATTTTCATGTTTCTAAATAGTACAAGAAGCTATTTTGCCCTTTAGTAATTCTAACATCTTTTAACACTAGGCACTTAGAAGGAAGATTTCTAATTTTCCTGTCAAACTTCTCTGAAATCACTTATCCTGTATCTATTCTTACAATGCAGCTTAATTAAATCACAAATAGTAATTGATTCAGTAACCAATAGTTATTTTAGATTTTGCATTGGAACTACAGTCTAATACATTAGTTTCTTGAAGTCTCATGTAAAGATCATTTGATTGTTGCATTAAATAATCATCCTAAATCTTGAAATGGAAGCTATCCATATGGCCTTTTTGGAAACCAAGGGGAAAGAAAAAGTTTGAATGCATTTTAATTAAGAGAGTCTTTATTTTCCAAGTAAATTGTTATTTTTTTCTTTTTGCACTTTTTGCCTAAAGTAACTCACCCATAAAGATTGGTAGGGAAAAATTATTCGCAACCTCAAGAGGTTTTAAAAACTTTTATTCGAGTGGCAAAATGTCAGCCTCACCCTGAAAACATTCATGTAACATTGTACAGACTGAACAGTTTATATTTAAGAATTGTTTGTATGTGTGTATGTTTGTGTGTGTACCTGTGTGTGTTCATCATATGTCTTTATGCATGTAAAATAATGAAAAAAGAGTTCCTGAATATAATGATAGCAGGGAAGTGTATATTTGAGAGTTTGTATTGAGGAAAGGAATAGGAGAAATGTTATTTCATTATTATCTTCAAATGAAAGAAAGAAAAATGAGAAGCAAAAAAGTCCTGAATTTCATTCCTATCAATACTGAATTTCCAATGTTCTTTTCTTATATGATGTTTCCTTTCTCAATGCTTTGAGTTTCCTGTCAATTTGACGCATTTTGCTATAGAAACTTAAGACCCTAGTTCAATTAAGTTAATTTGATATATAATTATGAGGTTACTATATACCGACACTTTAGTAAATTAGTCAAGCCCACAATGAAAAATGCATGTACTTTAAAATTGGTCAATATTTGATTTGAAAACTAAAGAATAAAGAAACACTGGAAAGCAATGTTTAATTCGACTCAAAAGTAGAAGGAGAAAACTTAACCCCAGTATATCATGGATCATAAATGTTCCCTATGAACAATTGTGGCAATGATAGATTAGCAAAATTATGTTATGATAAATTATCTAGTATTAAAGAAACACTTAAAGTTTAAAAAGAAATAAGGGGTTGGTAGAAAATAAATTTGATTACATTATGTATGTAAGTCATAACAAATAATGCTTAAAACTTTATTCATGAAACAATCCTGGTTGTAAAAGCCACGATAAGAAAATAACTCCAGAATGCTGTTTCTCCAGTCACATCACTGCAGAAAAATCCATAAAGTCAAGCACGTAGATTATATCTGCTTAAAAATTAGAAATAAAGTATCTTCCAGTGCTATGAAAGAGTGATAAAAATTTCAGATTAGCTTAGATAAAAGAATAGCCTTGTGGATATAAAATTGACTGAAGTATAACAAACAAATGTCAATGTACTTATTGGAGTGCCAGAGGGATCAGTATGAGGGTTGATATTATTTAACAACTTAATTAATGATCCGGAAGATGGAGAAAAGTGTATGTTAGTGAAATTTATATCTGATCAAAAATTGGAAGTTTTGCCAACACAAATTTAGAGAGCAAAAAGGATTTGGAATGATTACAATTATGATGAAAGAAAAGCAAATCATAGATTTGAATTTTTTAAAACTAGAGAGTCAATAAACTTCGAAAGCAATAACAAGATAATTCCATGTAAAATGTTGGGAGAATAATAACAAGAAGATTTTTTTCTTTCTTCCTTTTTTTTTTTAAAGTTAGAAACAAACTTGTTTCACATGTCAATACAAACTCCCTCTCCCTCCCGTCCTCCTCTGCCCTCCCCACCAGGCCCTCCCAGACCCCAAGCCAATCTCCACTCTGATCCCCAGGGAGAGTGAGGTCTTCCATGGAGGATCTCCAGAGTCTATCATTTCATCCATGGCTGGATCTAGGCCCTCCCCCAAGAGAACAGGCTGAGACAGCATCCCTCATTGTGGGATGGGCAGCAAAATCTATTTGTATGCCAGGGATAAATGCTACCCAAGGACCCATAGATTACCTAGGACTCCTCACTGACACCCACTTTCAGAGGGTCTGGATCAGTCCCATGCTGTCCACCCAGCCATCAATCTAGGGTCCAAGAACTCCCCCTTGTTCAGATCAACTGTTTCTGTGAGTTAAACTAGCCCAGTCTTAACCCAGATTTTTTAAAACAAATAACAGCAAGCAATTAAGAAGAATTTGATCACTTCTTTTGGTCTAAATACTTTAAAATATATGAGCATTAAATAGGCTTCGTGGTTCCAATATGTACTACTAGCACTCGGATAACTAAGGCATGGGCCTTGATTCAAGAGACAAGCATGGTTACAGAGAGTCTGCACTAGAATAACACACTATCTCAATAATAAGCAAAAGGTATAATGATTTTTCAAATGTTTGGTTAATATGTATGTTTCTACATAAAAAATTTCAAGATAAAAACTAAAACAATACTATAAAAACTTGAATTTGTTCAGGCAGAGATAGCACATGCCTTTAATCTTTGGACTCTGATCTCTGTGAGTTCTAGAATAGCTTTGCCTATGGAGTGTTACAGAAGAGCCTAGGCTACATATTGGAACTGGGTTTAGAAGCAGCAAAAAGAAAAAAATTACAAACAAAAACCAAAGTAAAAAACCTGGATTTGATTTTAAAAGTAATGGTGATATTTACAGAAGTTTTTTACATTACAATATTAAAATAGAAAAGAAAGTTGCCTAATTATAATACAACAATTAGAATATTTCTTTAGGTTAAATCCTATTTGCAAAAATGAATAGAGTTATGTAAAAATCAGTGGTAGTGTTGCCAAATCATTTCTTGTAATACAATGTGTAGAAAACTAACTAAGCTTCAAAGGCACTGGTGCCTTACTCCTGTCAACTTTACATTACTATATTCCTTCATAAACAAGAAGGTTAACTCTGAAATGCAAAAGCCAGCTTCTTGACAACTCGAAGTCTCCTCAAGATTAATGCATTACTTACAATAAATTTCTTTACATACAATTATTTGATATATGTTTAAGGGACAGGAAAATCAATTAAAAATGTCTAGTTTAAACATAGGAGATTCCTGTACACATTAGTTACAACTAAAGTACTAGAGGGGATTTTTAGAAAACTGACAGATTTTGAAGAAAGAAAGCAAAAATGCGAGGAATTGAAGACACAAAACTCTTACCAATAAACATATGTACAGCCTAACAAAGAGAAAAGAAAGGAAAACAGTTGTACACAAAATATTTATATGTAGAAAGTTTGAGAACTAAGAAATTATATTAGTTACATTATTGGAAGAACCAATTACAGGGGTATTGTCATCACAAATGTTAATCATAATAGAGAACAATAATAATGTAGCAACTTAATATATTTAAAAATAATTACAGGGAATAAAAACTTGAACTTCTTTTTTTGGTAAACAAAGAGAGATTAGAAGTCATCAAATCTAGGCACATGGATTTATGCTCTGTGGATAAGATAAGAGATATATCAAACCCATATGGAATTGATGAAGAGAAACAATGAGGTAACCTAGAAAAGAAGCAATGGTATATAGAACAGTTATGAGGAGAGGGAAGTCTAGTAGAAAGGACATAAGGAGTATACTACAAGGAAACAAAATGTCTTTTTTTTTATTGGTTTATCCAGACAGGTTTCTTTATGTAACCTTTGCAGTTCTAGAACTAACTCTGTTCACCAGGCCTGCCTTGAGCATATACTGATCCACATGCTTCTGTCTCCCAAGTGCTGGGTTTAAAGATATGTACCACCACTGCCTGATGGAAGCATGATGGTTCTAACAGAGGAAACAAAAAACTTCTTCCACGAGGCTAATAACACAATGAAAAAATTGCAAGCAATTGATTCCTGGATGCCAATGAAATAAGAAAAATAACTTTTTAGAGTGTTGAAAAAGAATGATGTAGAAACTTGAAAAATACAAATTTCAATTAAGTGGAATGTCTTGACTTACGGAGGCATCTTGGGAAAACTGTAAAAGGGATTGAAGAAAATGGTACTTAGATTTTCCATGTCTAAGCTGCATAGTGAATGACTTCAGAAAACAAAATTCTTTTCAATCCAAATAGAAAACCAATGACAGATCAAAGAAATGATTCCATTGTTCTAGTTTAGTTAGCCAGTGTTTACAACAGAAAATTATAAGAGGATAGGTAAGTGGTCAAAGACTGTTATGTCACCTAAGTAGTTACTATGTTTAACGTTACTTGGATACCTCAGTTGCCTGCAATTCTTCATCTAGGGACAAGGTCTCTGGAGCTATTCCACATATATGTTGATATGTGACTTTGTTTCATCCTTATTTTTAGCCGTGTTTAGACAATTGCCCAAGGAGCTCAGCCTCCTCCTCTATAAATGGGGCACATGAATTGGGAACTCTACCACATTCTCCCCTCTATATTCCAGTGAGTTCTTATGAATTATTTGCCATTGTACTCCTGGTATGCTGATATTTCAATGGGCCATCTGCAAATTTCATAGTTACTGCTTCTTTTATGTGGAAGGCTTAAGCTGCGTAAGTCAAATACAGGGTCAAGGAAGGACAAGAATCAGTTCTATACTGCAATTCATTTTGCTCAAGGCAGATACAAGTCCTGACCAAATTGAAACCAATATGATGACATTTTGCTTTCATCTATGACATCCAGCTGATGAAACAGACCCAGTTTGGAAAATCAGTCTCTATGACCATTCTAATTTCATTTACCAGAGAAATATGCATGGTTTATTCTGAAGATATAACTGCTCAATTTTAGGATTTATAGGTTAGTCACCTGCTCTATTTTATCATTCATGAGTGAAATGTTGCTTAATGTTTAAGCATGATTAAGAATTAATTAGCAGAAAATTGGTGTTTCCTCTCATAATTTTCCCTATAAAGCAGGCTTGATCCAAAACTTTTCATGTTTTCCATTGAGTGACCTAGGAAAATGAGTTCATATGATTTTTACTTCTTTGATTCTGGCTTGGTTTATTTAGAATTTTACAATCTAAATTTTTATGCTGATTGATCTAAATCACAAAATGAATCAAAATTCCTATATAATCCCTGAGCCTTCTGAGATTTCTTAACTCTCCTTTGAACACAGTCCTACATGATTCTATGTATGCACAGATTCAAAAAACTGCCTTTTTCTATGTATGCACAGATTCAAAACACTGACTTTTAAACCCAATATTTGTTTAATACTGTCCACTTCTCAATAGTTTTATCATTTTCACAGTGCTCAGACAAATTCAGTTCATCCCTATGTCAGCAATCAAACTGTGAGATATCTGATATAAAGTCTTCCAAGTTGAAGAATCTCATCTACAGAGTAGATTGATTGCTCACAAAACTTTATTCTTGTTAGCCTTAGCATCAACAATATGCAATTCAACTGCAGATAGACCATTCTCCTTCTAAACAGTTTACTATATCTGTAACATTGCAAAAGGACCTGCAAAATTTTGTGGCTTCCATGAGTTTCTTTAGTCTTTATATTTCATTGTCTCCCCGAGTCTTATGAGTTTCCCCACACCTATCAGAATGGAACTATTTGGACAATACAGGTAACATGTGTTAAATTAGATGAGAAAAGAGCATGGTGATTTTCTGACTATACAAGATATCTATGAAGTCAATTACATGAATTAAAATGGAAGACACAAAAAATTCTTACTGTGTTTTCTATTAATTCAGTCCTAATGTACTATGAGGAAAAACAAATGGGGAATAAGTTGGGAAGAGAGACTTTGGCTCCATTATTACTCTGGCAAAAGTTTCCTTAGCTGATTCTACTGAAAAAATTAGAACATGAAATCTCTATGCTTTCTAGAGTCAGAGTGTGAACAAGGCTTCTCCATCAATAACTCAATACAGGCTTGCCATTTGCAAGGATTGTGAACTAGGCAACACAGCCGTCCTCAACAACCTGAAAAATGAAGAGGACTACTGACAAGGACCATCTGCTTGTAGAGTTTCCAACAGCTGGGAGGATAATCTTTGGAGCCAGAAGGGAATCGGGGTGATAGAGCACAGCGTCTGGTGTGCTGAAATCACTGGTCAGCGCACTAAACTTCTGTGTATGTTTTTTTTTTAAGTAAGAGAAAACAGAAGAGGGAATCTTTAGATACTTTACAATACACTCACTCTCTGTCACACACACACACACACACACACACAGACACACGTAACGTGTGTATAGTTATATACAATCTATGTATACTACAGGTTTTTTGTGCATGTGTGTGTGTTTTATCACACCAGCAAAACTGTGCAGTTTCTTCCAGCATTCTTGTATATTTCATTCTATGAGGGTATAATTATATATTTTCACTTAAAATCTGTTATTAATCATTAGATTCTCAATCTATTGGAGAAAACACTAATTAAAATACTTTATTGTTATAACGTATTACTTGCATCATGACCAATATACTGACTTTAATTTCCAAATAATTTGATTACCCAATTTACAGGTTTTCATGCTTTTATATATTTTCATTTTGATATAAATCCTTTCTGATCCAAACATTGATTTCTCTATTAACTGATGCTAATTATTATTTCCAGTGCTAAATAATACACCTTAAATTTTCTATTTAAGGATAACCACTATAGCAATAATTTAAGGTTCTAATTTTGGATCAAAGTTTGTATTGAGTTTATCTGACAGAATTAGTCAATTAACCAGTTAAACATCAAAAGAATGATGTATATCTTGAACACATGATAATTTTAAGTATTATAACAGATTTTAAATTGGCATATATTACTCTGTATTTGATTTTTGTATTGGGTATTTTCTGAAGAAATACTATGTAACTTAAAGAAGTAAACAGAATTTGGTTCTCTAACATTAAAATGAAGATATATATTAATTGCCTCTCTTGTTTGCAAGAGAAAACAGGATTTAAATTTAAAATACTTTATGACTTATTGAAACTATTTCAGACAAAGAACACATCAGGTTTCATTAGTTTCAATTATCTATGGAATGTGTTAACCTTGGGGAGGAAACTTGTGAATGTAATGCAAACTGAAATTTTCATTTGCAGTGAAGTACTCATCTATCCAAGAGAATTAACTTTTCAGCTAAACAAGTACCCTTTAATCAGTAGTGTCTTCTGAACATCTGTCCAAATTGGCTAATCATGCATAAGAGTTTTATCCCTGCCTAAATTTGAGATTGTGAATTCACAAAAGAGGGATCTTATGGCCCAGTTCCCATCGCCTTGTTTCCTGGGCTCAGTGTCCACATTCAATTCTGCATTCAGTTCTTGTACTGAAGATGCTTTTCTGTTCCTGCTTGTCTCAAAGCCTTTCGATCAGCATGAACATTAAAGCTTTGAATCCTTTACTTTACCTCAAAGACTTTTCCTTCCTCTGTACCACAAATTCTTTGTCCTCTTAGTCACTGCTTATTCATTTTTTATCCATGTATTTAGTACTGCATAATATCTGAACACTAAGCATTTTACAATTATATAATAAATTACCCTTATTTCAAAGTGCTAAGAGAAAATGTAAATTAAAGAGTAGAAATTAGCAAAAATATGCTTTACAGTCAAAAAGCCATTTGACAAAACAGTAATAATCAGTATCACTCTAGGCCCATAATCAGTATCACTCTAGGCCTATTCCACAGAAAATATTGTCCATCATAAAACATTTGTCTTAATAAAACTATTTAAGTTCCCATTCTTGAAACTGTGATTGGATTTGAGGAAAAGGTTCTATAGATAAATAAAGTATTTTGACCACAGTTCCTCTCTCCATTTTCCTTTTATGTATTTAATAATCATGGGCATATAACACGTTTTAATAAACACTAGCACAGTTCACTTTCTGCAAAATCATTTACTAATACATATGTGATTATGGGGAAAACATTGCTTCATGTCACTACAACAAACTTGTGCTTCAAAAAAGATGGAGAATTGAGGGAGAGAGCTAATGATTAACCACACAGAGCAAAAATGACTTGAAGAATAACTGAAGAGAATATGCTCCAGAAAGTGCAACTGTAGCATGTGGGACACACATGTAAACTTTCCATCAGGAAACTTCTTCATGAACTGCATTTATTAATCTTGGGGGGCAATGATATTTATAATGATCAAATACTAGAATAACTTCAGTTTGCATGAAAAAAGTCACAGGTACTTTATTCCCATTTAGAGATTTCAATAATGTGTTAATATTTGAAATTAATTTAAAAATGTGTATGTTTTCATTTTTCCTTGCTGAGAAGTCTTACAGTGACACTGTGGCCTATGAGCTGAAGATGGATGCCCCAATATTACAGAGAAACTTCAGGTGACTGTCCAGGCAGGAGATGTCTCTATCAATTCTAGTGTTTATATATTATCATTCTGTGGTCTTTGATGGAGTTAAAGACAGACAGTTATTGTTTTCCTTATTTATGATAAAAGATAAACTACATATAAGACTTTAGATTCACACGGATAAGATAGATGATAAAATACTTTCTTTAAATCTTACTAAATATTAATGGCCTAATAATGTAACTACAGTTCTTGCTTAATAACTGCTTTGTTATATGTAATTTGACTATGTTAAATTTGAAAACTTTCTTTTTATTTATAAAGAAAAGAGGAGATGTTGTGGGAAGTCCTACTGTGTATATGTCAATAAAGTACTGTTGGACAATAGGGAAGCAACATAGGAGGAACTAGGAGTCTAGGAGGATTCTGGGGAATGTAGTGAAGAGAGTGGTCATCATGTGATCTACTAGGAGAAACGGGCACTCAGGAGTGCGTCCTTATAAAGATAACTTCTTATAAAATATATATTAGTAAGTATGCATTAATAATCAAGTCAGAGCTAGCTGATAAGAAACCAAGCAAACAGCTAACAGCTTATAATTGATATAGCATTCTGTGTGTTATTTGGGTGTTGAAAGCAAGAACAGCACCCAGGCAACAGGCAGGGAAACTAAATGTTACAGATGACATTGTATTTTTTTAATTAGTTCTTAGAGATTTTCAAATAACATGCTTTGATCATATTTATTTTCCTTTTGTTTTGTTTTTAAAAGCCCTTTAATACCAGTTTGTTCTTTCTAGGGATTTTTAAATATGTGGTCTTCCACTTGCAGTTGGTAGATTTACCAACAGTTATTGTATAATAAAAGTGTCTCCCTTTTCCATCAGCAAACAACTGTCAATAGCTTCACAATGTCAATGACTTGAAATTTTGTGTTCAAGTTATATTTCCACATTGAGACTTGGCCTGATTTTGGGCTTACATCAATTTTGTGCATGCTATTGCAGCCATTTTGAATTCATGTATTAAACAGTCTGCTGTTTTCATAGTACATTGTTTACTTGGAGTAACACACAACCTCTTGTTCTGGTACCATTTCTGCCTCTTCTACCACAATGTTCCATGAGTTTTGAAGAGTGGGGTGTGGTTTATGAACATTTAGCGATGGACATTCTTCAGTTTCTTAATCCTTGTACCATAGATAGTTATGGATCTCTGTGTTAATCACTGTCTACTACAAACAGAAGCTTTTTAAATGCAAGTTTAGAGAAGTGCTAATTGTGCTGTAGTATATTCACAAGTAAGCTCACCCCTTGGGCTTTTGGCCATTCAAGAATTGGTTCTTAGCAAAATTATGATGAGAGGTATGGTTGTTTATTTTAAAGGGGAACTTAAGCTTGATTGGAAACTGGTTCATTATTCCCATCATTTTTGTCTCTATTGTAATAACTGGCCTATTTTGTTAGACTGATCCTTATTGAATTTCACAAAATTAACAGTTGTGTATATCTGCAGTAATTTTTCTTCTCTAATGGCATCTATAACTCCTCTCAGCTCTTAGAAATCTGATCAGGAAGGATTAATCTTCCAGGTCAGTATTAGCCTGATTTCTCCATGTTGTGTGAGTTAAGTATATAATGTTTTCAGCTGTGGGGTCTTACCACCAAGTTCTGGAAAACAAACAAGAATGATAGAATTAACCTCTAAGTATTTGGGGATCTATGTAAATTTAGTGACCAGTAATCTTAAGAATATACTAGATAACAAAATTTTTTCTTTGTTTAGTTTTAACTCCATAGGACCATGGTATGCACCATAAATTATTTATTTGAAGTTTTGAATTTGATTTTCTTCCATTTCATATTTCCAAATGAAACTATTTATGTTACCTATATGAATGAAGGCAATATCAGGAAAATATTTTGAGAATAATATACCTGTGTCTTTTTGTGGTGGGTACCACAATTCTTTTAATTTGGGATTATTTTAAAGAATCAATATCAAGACTTCCAAAGATATATTTGAGTTCTTTAACATATTTCTGTGTAGCAATTTCTCTGTAATGGGTACAAATGTTCAAAAACAGTAACCAATTCTGTAACCAGTTCAGACATGGAAGATGTTTGAGAAAATACATCTACAGCAAAAGTCTCATAGGAGACAAGGTCTAAATTTTCAGAATTGAGCATAAAACTTTGTTTCTACTGATATCCAAACCTTGAAATCATTCCTGATTTTGAAATCACTCATATTAAAAAGGAATTATACTTCATAATGCATAGGTTATTATGCTAAAAACGTGATACATGATTTATATACACATATATACATATCACATATATTAGTAATATATTTTACAAGAAATGTACCATGTTTATTCCTTTAAAATGTATTCTTCAAGTAGTCAACTTTTTCTATTTTATATGACAATAGCTGGGTGATCCCAAATATATCTTATATAAAACTGCAGAGTATGCCAAGTTAGAGTGACAAGCCATGTAAATTTAGGAGAGCAAAATTTAGTGTACAACTCATAAAATGATGAGCAATATGAGAACAAAGTAGATTGATATATAATTCTAGTATGATAGTAAAGGTATAGTGTCTCACTCAAACTGAATTATTAAGATTTAAATCAATTCAGGGATATATTTTTTCATAGCTTTAAAATTTCCAGAAATGATTGGAAAATGAATGAAAAATTGAAGTCTTCAAAAAAACATTATTTTATAATCAATAAATTAAATGTCTAATATCTGTAAATCCAGCTAATCTAGAAAGGTAGCCACATCAAAATAAACAAACACTGTTGCTTCTCTTGAGTGTATGGATTATGTTTCCTTTGTATGCATGTCAAATGTGTACTTTATAATAGTGTCCTTCTGCAGCTTCAAGTGATGTCCTGGGTAGAGGTAATGTCTACAGATGCTTTGGTTGTCAGAACAATTTTCAAAAGGTGCTTTCAGGGTGTCATTCACAGGCATTAAATTGTGTTGTCATATTTTCTCCATGTTGACCTTACAATCTGCTTGGTATGCACAGCAGTGTGGTTTGTCTTTAGAGCCTGATGTTCGGGATCAACATGAGCTCTTGTCTCATGTCATTTTGTATCATATAGCCTTGCAGCCTTGCAATGCTGATGGATTACTCTTGTTATAGACACATAGTGTGCTCTGTTTTGCTTTATGTATTTGGATTGTCATTTCTTAAAAAAAATACAAATCAATCATTCCCAGTGGTAAATGGCTAAGCTATTTACATACCTTCTGGAGTATAATTACACTAGATCAAGCTTAAATATATGAGAATCTTAAACTGTACATCTACTTTTATAAAATCAGATTGATGGTAAAAAGGAATTGCTTCTCATAAAATAATTTCAATGCATTAAGCTAAACACAGTATTAAATTTTAAGCATTTAACAAGTTTAGGATTTTGGTTCACTTTTGTGTAATATGTGTTTCACGGGAAATATGTTTTAAAAACACTTAGGGATTTTCCTAAGGCCATCATTTTACAGCTGTCTCCGTTCTAGATTTGAAAGAAATCTTAAAATGCCATTTTTTTGTTTTCATAATCAGGTCAAACACAAATGAAATCCACTTCCTAGGCAAACAGAACATGCTAGTTGTTGTCAAGTAACATAAATCATGAAGCATCAAATGGGCATTCTATGTTTACTAGCTAGTTATCATTGATGCTTTATTTATTAATTGTTAACTTCTGTGTTTACATTAGCCCCTGTTCTTATTTTAATATCCAGGACGCAATACTTATTCATACCCAAAGTAAGATTTAATAACCTTTAAAATATCAAAGCTGTGGGCTAGAACAGTTCAGTAGTTTAAAGTCCTGATGGCTTTACCTTGGAATCCCATATATAATACCGACATAAAGTTCCATAACCTTCTGTAACTAGAGATCTATTTGATCCAATTATCTGAACTGACATCTTCAGGCATCAGTCACACATGTGATGCAAAACATCCAGGAAGGCAAAACACCCAAACACATGAAAATTATTAAAACACTACAAGATGAAGATTTGACTAATTGGTATACTTGGACATATTCATTGGTGTATTTGTGGCTAGTGCTGCCATATTTACAAATGAAATACAAGATTATTACAAATAGCTCTTTTCTTTTTTAAATATTTTTCTTTAATTTAAATTAGAAACAAGCTTGCTTCATATGTTGATCTCAGTTCACTTACCCTCCTCTCCTCCCCAACCAACCACCAAAACCCCTAGATCACATCAGCTGCTTCTGTGGTTTTCACCAGGCAGTTCTTGACTCCTTTGCTCATCACTCCTCCCTCTCTGCAATTGGTTTCCAGGAGTTCAGTTCAATGATTATCTGTGGGTGTCTGCCTCTGCTTCCATAAGCCCCTGGATGAAGGCTCTAGGATGGCATACAAGGTAGTCATCAATCTTATTATCAGGGGAGGGCATTTAAGGTAGCCTCTCCATTACTGCTTAGGTTGTCAGTTAGTGTCATCCTTGTAGATCTCAGAAAATCTCCCTAGTGCCAGTTCTCTTCTCAAACCTATAGTAACTCCCTCTATTATGGTATCTCTCAACATGCTCTCTTCTATTGTTACTGCTATCCAAACTTCCTGTTCCCCCATGTCCTCCTCTCCCCTCCGCTTCCTCCCAGCTTCCTCTTTTCTCCCCTCCCACAATGTTCCCAATCCACTCAGGAGATCCTGTCCCATTCCCCTACACTGGGACACCATGGATATCTCTCTTAGGATCCTTCCTGTTTCTCAGACTGTCTGGCAGTGGGATTGTAGGCTGGCAATCCCTTTCCTAATGCCTAAAATCCATATATGAGTGAGTATATGCCATGTTTGTCTATTTGTGACTGGGTTTCATCACTCAGGATGGTTTCTTCTATTGCCATCCATTTGACTGTGAATTTCCAGATTCCATTGAATTTTCTTGCTGAGTAGTACTCCATTGTGTAAATGTACCATATTCTCTATCCACTCTTCAGTTGAGGGTTGCTTCCATGATCTGGCTATTACAAATAATGCTGCTATGAACATAGTTCAACTGATGCCCTTATTGTATGAATACACATCTTTTGGGTATATGCCTACCAGTGGCATTGATGGATCTTGTGGTAGACCGATTTCCATTTTCCAGAGTAATCTCCATATTTATCTCCAAAGTGGCTGTAAAAGTTGGCAACACCACTAATTGTATTGAAACTGTAGATTGCTTTTGGCAATATTGACATTTTTACTATGTGGATCCTGCCTATCCAAGAGCATGGGAGATCTTTAAATTTTCTGATATCTTCTTTATTTTCTTTCTTTAAACACTCAAAGTTCTTGTCATACAGGTCATTCACATGTTTGGCTAGAGTCACCCGAAATTACCATATGTTGTTTATGGCTATTGTAAAGGGTTATGTTTCTCTGATATCTTTCTCAGCACATTTATTATCCATTTATAGTAGGGCTTCTGATTTTTTTTTCGTTAATTGTGCATTCGGCCACTTTGTTGAAGGTATTATCAGCTGTAGGAGTTCCCTGGTAGAATATTTTGGGTCACTTATGTAGACTATCATATCATCTGCAAATAGTGAAAATTTTACTTCTTCCTTTCCAATTTGTATCCCCTTGACCTCTATTAGTTGCTCTAGCAAGAACTTCAAGTACAATATTGAAGAGATGTGGAGAGAATGGGCAGCCTTGTCTTGTTCCTGATTTTAGAGGAATAGCCTTGAGTTTCTCTCCATTTAGTTTGATGTTGGCAGTCAGTTTGCTGTATATTGCCTTTATAATGTTTAGGTAGGTTCCTGTTTTCCCTTCACTCCAAGACCTTTATCGTGAAAGGGTGTTGGATTTTTTTCAGTATCTAGGTTGATGATCATCAGGCTTTTCTTTTTCAGATTATTTAAATGGTGGATTACATTGATGGATTTTCGTATGTTCAACCATCCCTGCATTTCTGGTATGAAGCCTAATTGATTATGGTGTATAATTTTTTAGGTGTTCTTGGATTTCATTTACCAGTATTTTATTAAGTATTTTTGTATCAATGTTCATGATGGAGATTGGTCTATAGTTCCCTATTTTAGTTGTGTCTTTGTGTGGTTTTGCAGGAATTATTGTGCTTCTATTGCGTGGAAATATTTGAAGAGTATTAGTATTAGCTCTTCTTTGAATTTCTCGTAGAATTCTGCACTGAAACCATCTGTCCCTGGGAGTTTTGATGGCTGCTTCTGTTTCTTTAGGCATTATCGGTCTATTTATATTGCTTATTTGTTCTTGATTAACATTTGGTAAGTGATATCTATCCAGAAATTCACACATGTCCTTTAAATTTTCCAATTTTGTGGAGTACAGGTTTCCAAAGTATTACCTGATGATTCTCTGGATTTCCGAAGTGTCTGTTGTTGTGTCCCCCTTTTCATTTCTGATTTTGTTAACTGGCATGTTCACTCTCTGCCCTTCAGTTAGGCTGGATAAAGGTTTGTCTATCTTGTTGATTTTATCAAAGAACCAACTCTTTGTTTCATTGATTATTTGTATTGTTTTCTTTGTTTCTACTTTATTGATTTCAACTCTCAGGTTGATTATTTCCTGGTGTCTACTTCTCCTGGGTGAGTTTGCTTCTTTTTGTTCTAGAGCTTACAGGTGTTGTGTTAATTCCCTAGTGTGGTTACTCTCCAGTTTCTTCATGTGGGCACTTAGTGCTATGAACTTTCCTCCTAGAACTGCTTTCAGAGTTTTCCATACGATTGGGTTTGTTGTGCCTTCATTTTCATTGAATTATAGGAAGTCTTTGATTTCTTCCTTTACCCAGGGGTAATGCAATCGAGCATTGTTCCATTTCCATGAGTTTGTGCGATTTCTGCAATTTGTGTTGTTGTTGAAGTATAATTTTAAGCCATGGTGGTCCTATAAGATACAGCAATTTTATTCAATTCTTTTTAATCTGTTGAGGTTTATTTTATTGCAAGTATGTGTTTGATTTTAGAGAAGGTTCCTTGTGGTGCTAAGAAAAAGGTATATTTTTTGTTTGGATGGAATGTTCTATAGATGTCTATTAAACCCAAGTGTGTCATTATTTCTGTTAGTTTCTGTCTGGTGGTTCTGTCCAGTGGTGAGAATGGGTTGTTGATTTCTCCCACTATAAGTGTGTGGGGTTTATTGTGTGATTTGAGTTTTAGTAGTGTTTCCTTTACTAATGTGGGTGCATTTGTATTTGGGTCATCGATGTTTAGAATTGAGACTTCATCCTGATGGATTATTCCTATAATGACAAATGAAACTTCTTTAGGTATAAAAGATAAATTCACATTTGGAATCATTTCACATGACTGTCTTTTCAAAAAATAAAAACTACAAATGAAACATGGCTTCATGCATTGAGGCAGAAAAAATTGCTATACCCAAACAATTCAGTAGCTGTGAATATCTATAACTTCCTTTGAAAATAGTGAACAAACAATGTAAAACTAAATTTAGATACAGCAATATTTCTAACTTTAAATCTGGAATACCATGGGTCAAGAAAAAACAAGGATGGGCTTTTCATTAATTCTTAATTAACATTCAGCTAAAGTCCTAAGATGTACAATAAAGAGATGCAAATTACAAATTATGAAGAAATGGCACTAGTGATTCATAAATGATCCTATCTCTGTCTCTCTAAATGTATTCCTCCCAAATTGGAAATAAAGAAATAATAAGCAATACAGCAAATGGAAAATAAAGCAAATGAGCAAATGAATAGCTTCTGCAACCAATAATCAAGTACAGCAAAAATGTAGGCATGAGGTTCATGTACAGTATTCCACTAATATTTACATAACAGTAATAACCTACTGGAGTCAGAAATTGTTAAAAATGCTAATTATGAAACCATAATAAAAACTAATTGAATAGAAGATTAAATGTATATGTGTATGTGAAAAACTACTAAATTCTCATGAAAAGACAGTGAAGATTTTCATAAGATGGAATATATATTATGACATATATTTAACAACTGATGCAGTTAAGATGCCATTCTTTGTGTAAGAATGGGTCTCATGAGCTTTTCCTTATCTTCAGTAAACTTCTTTGTATCAGGTACAGACCACTATATAGCACTAGGAACTAAAGGCAAATGAGGAAATATGAGAGCAGGAGATGTGGGCCTCCCCAGGTAAAAGCACACCATTTGTTTTACCAAGGCCAAATAGTCAGCCCTGAAAACATTCATACAAATAACATTGAATGGACTCACAAATGCATATATGAATTTAATACCATTTAATGAAAAGGAGGCCATGAAATTGCAGGAGCACAGGGGAGTGAAATATGGGATGCTTTGGCAGGAGGAAAGAGAAAGCAAAGATGTATATAAATTGCAGTGTCGAAAGTGAACAAAGGGGAAATACTTAAAAATAAAGAAGTGAAAGCTGAAGAAGCAATCCACCTTGAAGATATAAAGATATTTTTACCTCTAGCCTTACTTATAGATGATGGGACATGGTAATAATAAACAGGCAAAATTTTTATTAAAAAGAAAGGAGGGGAAGGAGAAGAAACTGTGCAACTGCTCTAGTAAAATGCCATTAGAAGGTTCTCCTCAAAGTCTCATGAGCCGAACAGCACCAGGGAGTAACTATGTTTTCGGTCAGGCATCATTGTCTCCTGATGAACTGATCTTAAGTCCATTTTGAGAGCTCTTGACTATTTACAAGATATGAGCAAAAATCATAGCCAGTAAAGATAGATTCATGCTCTTCTAATAGCTATAGAGGATTTGGCTAAAATATATCTGTACTTCTCCAGATTTTTATACCACAGCAATATTGATGCAACTGTATCTCCTAGATAATACCATCAAAAGAATATGTGGCATTAAAAATGTTTTGCAGATGCTACACATAGCAATAGTAGAAAACTTTCTGAAACATGCTGTGTTGCTATCATCGATATTTCCCATACCATATTTGGATTGTCTTGTGTTAAATCACCATTTCATAACTTACTATTGAGAAAAAAGTTATTGTTGATAACCCATTCTTTGCTGGGTCTCAGGGTTTTCACTGGTAAAGTGTATAGTATCATAGAATTTAATTTCAGATCTAATGTTCAGAGAATTATTTAAAGTGACACATGTAACATATGTAAAATTATTCCTAAATCATAGTTTTGCAAAACTAAAAGTTTTTACTACTGAAAGCAAAGATTATTTCTCAGGTGCCTCTGCCAGTGCTAGAAATATTTAATTTATGGTAGGTGTTGCCTCACATTGTTTAAAAAATAATTCTTCATATCTTACATATTATATGGTGAATGAATTCAGGTTCCTATAATACTCACAAGTACAATATGTAAAGCATAGACTTATTGAGAATGTGATTTGTCTTTTTTGATGAGAATATTAAGACACACTACATCATTTAGTGATTCTTGACTTTACAACACTTCACAAAATGGCTCAAGGAGAAAAGTCAAAGGCACTATTTCTGAAAAAATCTGTGGCTGATGACATTTTTGTAATTTAACTAACTTGGAAAAATATAATGTGACTTTTGTATCTGGGTAGCTTTTCCTTTTTCTTTAAAAGTCATTTATTCAATAAATGTGTTGTCTGTTTGTGAAGATTGATGTGTTATTTCTTTATATAACTTATGTTTTAACAAGCAATTTTATCTGTCATGTAAATAAATCTGTTCATCTTGAAAAATTACAAGAAGAAATAACAATTTAAAAATTGATCAGATAATTCTTTTACAAGAATAAATGAGTGTAAATTTTGGTGAGATTATGTTAATTTTCTGGGGCACAATGTTAACACCTTTTTATGTAAATCTTTTAGATTTAATCTTATATCAGGTAGAATTGGCAATATCAATAAAACAAATGACAATTCATGCTGTCAAGAATGTGGATTAAGAAGAATACTCCTGTATTGCTGCTGAGAGGGAAAACTTGTACATCTACTTTGGAAATCAGTGGTATGGTTCCTCAGGGAGATGGGACTTGAACTAAGTTAAGATCAGAACATTTAACACCTGGCCAAGTACCCAAAGAATGCTTTGTCCTATCACAAAGACTTACTCAACCATGTTTATTGCTGCCCAACAATTTTAAGAATAAGAGGGTACAGAGGACACTGTGATGGATAACATTATACTTGAAGTTTAGATGTAATATACTTGAGAAATCAAAAGGCAAAATAATATCTCTCCCATATAAGCCCATACTTGAATAGATTGTATCATAGGCACTTGTACATTTAAGATTATTCTTACATTGTTTGATCTTGTAAAACTTTATGGTTTCCCCAGGGAGGGTGAGACCATCCATATGGGATCTTCAAAGTCTGTCATATCGTTTGGAGCAGGGCCTAGGCCTTCCCCAGTATATCTAGGCTGAGAGAGTATCACTCCATGTGGAATAGACTCCCAAAGTTCATTTGCATACTGGGGTTAAATACTAGAGGCCTTATAGTTTGCCCCAGGCCTCCTAACTGTCATCCAAGATCAGGGGTAAGAAGAGGAGGGGAGGAGGGGAGGGAAAGGGAACTGGGATTGACATGTAAAATAAGCCTGTTTCTAATTTAAATAAAAAAGAAAAAGTTTTTTTTTCTTACAAGATAATAAATTATAAGACTATCTGCTATTTCTGACTTTATAATAAAACTTATTTGTTCTCCACAAAATGACAACTAGGAAAACTGTAAGACATATATGGTAAAATGAACCTCTGCCTACACATAGGCAAAATACATGTGTCTTTTGTCTTTATTAGCTGTGGGCTGATGAGGTTAGATGTTATATCTACGCAGAGCTCTCAGATGCAGTCAGTCCTGATACCAGATACAAATCTGTCATGGTGCCAGTATCTAAATAAAAAGTCACCTCTCATTAACATTTATTCATGTTTGTGGGGAATCTCTGAGAGACTCTGAAACTATAACAGATACTTTCCTTTAACAAGGCCTTCTAAACAAAGTAGAACCAGAACATATATGAATTTAGAGAGAATGTAGCAGCAATGCATAGATCCTGCATGGGTGTCAGGAAGATGTTTTCCAAATACAGAGAGGAGAAATTGACACATCGGTAACTCAAAAGCTACCTCCAATGGAAACTACATTTTTTCAATGGAGATCCACAGGGTATACAAAATATATATAAGGAAAACCCCAGGCATAGTATTAAATGGAAAACATAAACTGAATTCAGTAGCACCTTTGGATTCCTTTGTCCCGTAATATTAGATCAGGGTATTGTTGAAACCTTATATATCTTTTGTGTGTATACCATGTCTTCTGTTTTAATGTATTTATGAGATCCCTGTATATGTGAACATGTCTGTCTCTCTCTGTGCCTATATTTTCTTTTGATTTTTCCTTGTTTTGTTTTTTATGTTGTTTTATTTTATTATTATTCTTTAGATTTCCCCCCTTGTTTTCTGATAAGACACAGAACGGGGATAGATTATGGTGAGTTACGGGGCAGCCTAAAATCAGGATATATAGTATGAATAAAATCTCTTATTTTCTTTTTTCCTTTTATGGAAAACAGATTTCTTCCACAGGAGATAGGCTAATTATGTTTTTCCATGTCTTTTCTCCTCTCAGTTCCTCCACATCTCTCCTAGTAACCAGATCCACTACCATTTTGTCTCTCACTAAAAAAAAAAAACTGGCTTCTAAATGCTAATAATAAAATAGAATATAATAGTAAATTATGAAAAACTAATATGATAGAGTTGAACAAGACAATCAGGCACAAGAATCTGAGACCCAGCCTTTCCCTCACTTAAATATCCAATGAAAGCAATAACCAAGAAGCCATTTCATATACATACAAGAGCTGGTATAGAGTTTTGTAGGCCTTGTGCATGATGCTATTTTCAATAAGAGGAAAAGTGAATTGTTATCTTATATCATAAGGACGTATCAGGCAAATTTGGCTTGTACCACACTTCAGAAAGTCATTAATGTTCACTTATACAGTCAGTCATCTCTCAAATTGTTGACCTATATCTACAGGAGAGTCACTTTTCTCTACTTGAACTTAAAGTAGTAACTGGCGAGGTATTCCAGACAATTTTTTACATCGGTTACTGAAATTCATTTTAAAGTAAATTTTCCTTTGTGTAAAAAATGAACTTTATTGGAGAAGAAACAAGAAAGGGAAATATTAGACTGTGAAGATTGATCAGTTATTAAAACATTCATATTATAAACATGAAGGCTACAATATCATTCCAAGAATTCCTGTGGTTTGTACTTCTATCCCTAGCACTGGGAAACAGGTGCAGAAGAATACCTGGTCCTCATTGGTCAGACAGTGTATTTTAAATTTTTGAGCTCTGCCACAGTGAGAGACCCTGTCTCTAAAGCAATGTGCATTCCTCTTGAGAAACTATAACCAAAACTGTCATTGGCTTTAAAAATTCATCAATACGCACACATGAACTCTAACATCCTTATGCATACCTGCCCCCTTACCCTTCAGTTTGGCTAATTAAAATATTTGACACATAAAAATTTTATTCCTACTACTATATTTCATTATTCTGTATATAAAACACGTCTAATCTAGGAAAATATTCTGGATGTGGCGATGAGAGATACAGTGCTTACTTTTTTGAGGATATTCAAGAAATCAGGGTTGAACTGAGATAAAGATTACTGTAGTATGTTTTATCCACATACTCACAATTGATCATCTCCTCTTTTCTGTCTAAATAAATTTAAAGGTCTTTAAATAGTCAAGTTGTATATAACAGAACAGTTATCAAGTAAGAACACAGTTACAATATTTTGTTTATCAACATTCAGCAAGATTTAAAGAAAATATCATACATCCCATGAGGGGAAATCCTGTGTATATGTCAATAAAGTACTGTTGGCCAATAGGGAGGCAAGATAGGTGGGACTAGGAGTCCAGGAGGATTCTGGGGAGGAGAAACACAGGCAATCATCATGTAGCCCACCAGAGAAGTAAGATGTCCGTCCGGTAAGAGAAATACTTAAATGGGTTAAGTACTTAAGTCAGAGCTAGCCAGTAAGAAACAAGCAAGGCCAACAGCTTCATAATTAATACAGTGTCTTGTGTGTTATTTGGGGACTACAACACAGCAGAGCCCCAGCAACTGGTGGGGAAAAAACAAAGCAGCTGGCAAGGAAAAGGCTTCTCTCTACAGGGTTTCTTTGTGGCTTTGTAGGCTGTCCTAGAACTAGCTCTTGTAGACCAGGATGGTCTCTAACTCACGGAGATCCAACTGCGTATGCCTCCTGAGTACTGGGAATGGAGGCATGCGCTACCACCGCCCAGCTTTTAAATTGTGTTTTTATTCTTTTTCATAACTATTCTGATGTCTTTCTTCCTTCAAATTTGGCTATAGGAACAATTAGGTGCATGCTGCCAAGATGGGTGACCTGAATTTGACTCCTTGAAACCACATGGTAGAAGGAGAGAAATGATTCCTAAACATTGTCCTCTTAATCCCCCAAAAAGTGTCATGGCACATATGCAGACATAACACAAACATTTAATCCCAATTAATTAATTAATGGAATTAAATAATTGACCTTAGTACAACTTCAGTTTTAGTTTTTCAATTTGTTCCATTTGTTTACAACCTAATCACCAGTTTTTCAAAAGAATAAAACATTTACAGGTAGTATAGTGAGTTAAAAGGATAAGAGAGTAAATGAATAAAGATATAATTAGATGAATTATTGAATCAATAACATGTTATGCCCCAGATGTTTACAACAAATTAGCTAATAGATGCAATGATACAAAGGCCTGAGCCAATAGCTGATTTCAATTTGTAACTTTGCCACAATTTCATAAGACAACATTCTACACTTGCTAGTATAAATAGCTTTTAAGGAACATTTGAGTTGCAGACACTATTCCCTCTTCCTCCTTAAGGGGATACAAAAGGCATCCATTTAGCTCAGAAGTCAAGAGGGAATATTTACCTCTCTTAGGGAAAGAATCAGCTGGAATTCATATTGCAGATGATGTAGGTAACCTCCAATTTAATTAGCTTAACCACTTGAGTCTTGCTGAATGAGCCTAGTACATGGGGTTAATCACTTATCAGTAGGAAACTCATGTACAGGTATAACAGGAAGCCAGCAGGTGATACTGTGACTTATGTGCCCTACCCTGCCCACTGAATGTGGAACCAATGAAGCATTCAGCCATTGAATTTCATGACTGCCTAAATGTCTCATATAATGCTCAGATCACATTAGCATTGCGGATTTATTTTGTTACTTCTCCTTACCAGAATTGATGCTATTATTGCAGATTTGCTTATCTTGCTTTCATTCTTTAAAGTTTGTCTTTCTGTTGGTTTCTATCTGTACTGTACTCATTTTATGCCCTTCAATGTCCCTACCAATAAAATAACAGAAAATAACTGCTAAATTCTGGGAGAAACTTAAAAAAAAACCTCATTACAGTTATTTAATTCATACTTGTCACCAAATACAAATATGTAATAGTAAATGGTAACTTTTATTTTAAACACTGGAAAAGTAGTAGGCTTTCGAAACATGTTTTTACACTTCACTTAAGTCAATATAAGACTATGTGTAAAATTATTTACATTCCCTAGACAATTCCACAATTAGATATATGATTATAAAAGTCAGTCATTATTCAATAACCAATAGCTCACATTAAAGCTGTTCAGGATACTTTTCATATATAGTAATCAAAGAACAACATTTTTGTGGTTAGTGCTCAAACATAGTTTTAATTTTAATTAAATTAATCATTTTTAATTTTCTTTTTATTTATTCTTTATGTCTTTCACATAGGTCTCCCATCATGTCTCCTGATCTCACCACCACCACCACCCTCAGCAATAAACAAAATAAAATGTAAGAGAATGAAGGAAAATGAAAGAATCTCTTCATGGAAGCTGCCATAGGATTGAGTGAGTTACACAGTAAACACGTTATCCATAAATTTTTTTTCATACAGGGTTTCATCCCAAAGAACAGTTGGTCTGGTTTGAGACACCTGCTTTCTGGTACACCAATGATGCCGGGCCCTGACTTTGAATCTTCCAGCATATCCCGGTGCTACCCTGTGTTGTAGTAAACTTGCTACCCTGAGTCTTTTTTTTTCTTTTTTGGTTTTTTGAGACAGGGTTTCTCTGTGGCTTTGGAGGCTGTCCTGGAACTCGCTTGGTAGTTCATGCTGGTCTCAAACTCACAGAGATCCGCCGGCCTGTGCCTCCCGAGTGCTGGGATTAAAGGTGTGCACCACCAATGCCCGGCGCAACCCTGGGTCTTAATGAGGGACCCTTCTTCCCTGGCTCTGTGCTCCAGGGTATCACAGACTGAGTGGATGTTGAGGTCCTTCAACATATCACCGTGGTTCTGTGGCTGGGTAATTGCAGCGTTCCTCACTTGGCCTGTTCTCCTCAGTCTCCACCACCAGTGTGAGTTCTCCAGCATTGCCCTGGCCAGTTCACCCATTGCAGTGATGAGCAAGTTGTCTTCAGGGTCCATTCTCCCACAGGGTACAACCTCGGGCCAGCTCCTCTGTGTTGCCCAGATGAGGTATGGGGGACCTTTCACCTAAGTGTTGCAGCTAATGAGGAGTAGGAAAAACTCAACAGTTCTTATGACCTCAAGGCCAGCTCTTGCACCTGTCTCAGACATTGATGAGCTGGGATGGGGGTAGCAGAGGGAATCACTCCTCTGCCGAGGCAGTCATGTCACAGAAGAGTAATGGTGACAGCTCTCCCATTCTCACAACATCAGAGCTGACTCACTCACAAATTTACCAACAGCATTGGCTCTACCGTCCTGCCTAGGTGAGGTGCAGGATCCACGTTCCGGAGTGCTGCAGCTGGTAAGCAGCAGTCAGCTCTCTCACCCGCGACAGGGGCATGGAGCAAGGTATGGAGGCCATCTTTCCCTTGTCCTAAACCACCACATCGCCGACACAGCCGGTGTGGCCAGTTATCCCGCTCTATCAAACTGAGTGCTGTGTCTCCCAGGCCTTTCCTGCAGTTTCTGCATTGCTGTGATACCCAGGTGAGGAACAGGGCCAACATTCTTAGCAGGGGAAGGGTCAGCTCCCTTGTCTCTCAAAGGTTGTGAGCAGCAAGGAGTATGGGGGGCATCTCTCCACTGCCCACTCCATCACATTATACACGGTGCGGAGAGGTCTCCCATGCTCACAACTGCAGGGCTGCCTTACCTACATCCCTACCAACAGAGTCAGTTCTTTTGTGCTGCTCAGGCAAGGTGCAGGGCCTGTTCTTCAGAACGTTGCATTTGGTGTGGGACATGGGTAGCTCTCTGGCTCTTACAACCTCGGGGTTAGTTCTCCCACCTGCCTCGGACATTAATGGGCAAAGGGGCTAGGGAGGCAACTTTTCGCTGTCCATGCCACCACATAGTGCATCAGGGGTAGATTTAGGTCTTCCATGCTCATGTTCTAGTGGTTGGCTCACCTCTACTCTCGTCAACAGGGTCGGTTGCCCTGTGCTGCTCTTACAAGGTGCAGGGCTCTTTTCCTCAAGTATTATATCTGGTAAAAGGGTCAGATACTTCACCAGCAGGTGGCAGTACGGAACAAGAAGGGAGGGCATCTTTCCCTCCCCCAAACACCATACTGCAAGTGAGGGACTCACTTGGGGCAATGCCCCTCTCAGGCTCTCAGGGATGGCTCAACTGTGACTTGTCTGCACAGTAAACTCTACTGTGCTTTGCACGTGAGGCAGAAGTCCCGTTTTCCCAAGTGCAGCTGGTGGTAGGTTGGATCAGATACACCACTGGTTGCAGGTTAAAAGGTGAGGGTAAGAGGGCATCCTTCCCCACCAATGCTACTATTTGGCAGATGAGAGGGGCAGAACTAGCTTGTCCCATGTCCCTATGAACAGTGTAAGTTCTACTGTACTGCCAAGGTAAGGTCTAGGCCCCCTCCCCTGAATGCTTCAGTGGATTAGGGAGAAGACAATTCTCCTGAGTATTGCAGCCAATGAGGGTTACGACCACTTCTGTACAGCCCTATCCTCACTGTGCCTTTGTTGGTATCAAGGTTCTGGGATATCAAAGCAGATTGGCTGCATTAGGGCCATGAACCTAGACTTGGGCAGCCTCAGCAGCCCAGGCCCAGACATGACCATGTCACTGAGTGGCAACCAAGTTACCCACTTCAGTTGGCTTCTTGCCTCTTCCACTTCAGACATGCCTCTTTCAATGGGAAATGAACTGTTCTTCTGTCTGTCTCTCTTTCTCTCATCACACACTGTGGATTTGCTAACCATTTCCCCATCTGCCCATCCTAAAAGTGCGGGGTGGGTCAGCATGCGGGTCTCTTTGCCCTGCTCAGTGCGTCATAATGCTGGGCAAGTAAAAGTCTCTTTCTCTGAGCCCAGGTGTTACACCTTAGGTGTGCTTTGGGTCTCTCAGCTTCACTCTGTCTTTCATGGTGCTGGGCAGGTCCCCATTAGCTCACACCCAGCAGGTCATGTAGAACAACCACAGCTCTGCCCCAGTTCCCTGGACTGAGGCAGGAGCAAATTTACCCATGAGCCTTCTGCCTTTCCAAGGAATTTTATTCTCCCCGAAATATTTTACCTATTTTATCTAAATAATACCTTAGTTAAGGTGAAGATTTAAAAATTAACAAACATTAAATCATGGTAAAATGCTAAGTCCCTAGAGACAAAATTAGACTTCTGATAAATGAACTGTCTTTCATCTACATTTTGTCAAAGAAACCACTGCTCATTGAAAACAAAGCCTATGATGATAAGTATTATCTAAAGTAATCTTTCTCTTAGATCTTCAAAGAGAAGGAATATTGATCACAATTACCAGAAAGACTGTATTTCTTGAACATATCATAAAATTCTTAACACTCATGATTAAGTAAAGGAATATCTCATTTGAAGTTGATAAAGATCAAGGTAAGCATCCTCTGTCAGTCTAGCTATCTCTCCACTGGAAACATGAAAGCTAAGCATGAATACACCACAATAACATCCCCTTTTTTATTTCCCTGGCTATTTAAAAGTGTGCATAATTATGCACTGACTATGGACAATGAGCAGTCTGTCTTTTCTTAGAGAAAACATTTAGTTATTGGCACTG
Organism: Mesocricetus auratus; assembly: GCF_017639785.1. NCBI lineage: Eukaryota > Metazoa > Chordata > Mammalia > Rodentia > Cricetidae > Mesocricetus > Mesocricetus auratus. Next base: position 38,464,813 of record NW_024429180.1, on the reverse strand, counting down.
ATTTTCCCTTTCTTTTTTCTGCTACTTCAGTTGAAGGGGTCATATATTACAGCTGATTTTAGCTGGAGTGTGGTGTAGCCTTTATCCTCCCGGATCACTGACTCTCTGCTGAGAAAGCTGTTGCCCTGGATGTGTTCCAAGTGCACAACAGATTTCCAGTTACAGAAAAATAAACACTATTTTGTTTTGCTGTGTGGCTCAGCCTCTGAACTTCTGCCTGTGTTACTTGGGATGTTCTTTCCTATTGAGACTGATAAAAATCTACCTACTCGATATATGAATCTATGGATCTTCCTTCAGAAATTGTGTGGTATTCATGAATGTTACCATTCTTATTATATTTCTACCCATGTTGATCAGAAAGAAATGACTCCTTACTTTATTCTGTTATTTAAAGTATACATGCTACCAATACTTAAGCGCATATGAGATGTTTTCTAAATGAAATTTGTCCTCCTACAAGTGTGGGAGAAACTGATTAAGAAGCTAGATTTAGCAATGTCACTTTTATAAGGAAAGTGGCATAAGACAAATTCTTCTGTATTTTGTTACTAGATGCCTATAATTGAATCAAACGAATTTCAGAGACTGGATACTAAGTGACATTAATCTGGTTATCCTCCTATATTCCTTAACATTCAAAGTTTTATTGAGATATAATTATGTGTTGAAATGCTTGTGATGTGAAATATAGTGGAAAAATAGTGACAAATTCACAAACTTATGCTTTTATATAGCAAGTCTGCCTACCAAATCCTGCATATCACAATTGTGTCAACCCTTGAAAATTTATCGCTAGCACTCAAATAAGGATATTTAGAGTATGAAGTTTTTTATTCTGTGTTTGTCCTGTCCTTTAAAGCAATATTATTTTTGTTGGTTTGTTTTCCCTGCCACTGGTTCTTTACATGTGGAAAGAATATACTATATTTACCTCAGACATCTATCACCTCAATGGTCTTATCTGTAGGGTTCAACATTGCTTAGGATGGATTGTGATATAAATCACCAGGCCCCCAACAAAGTAACATTAACGCTTATGTTACATTTGCAAGGCCTCCTTATTTCATCTTTTCCTCCATTTTCATTCTTCCATACTATCCAGCTCATTGTAGGCTCTCATAGATAATTTCTTCTTTTAATTTCATTTGTCTCATTCCAAATTATCACTCCTATTACTCTTAATTGCTTCACATTTAACAAGTTATCTTTTAGTTATTTTTAGTTAATCAAATCATTTTTCATCACCTTTACTTATCCAAATGCCTAGACCTCTGTTTGTACTTTTTCAATTTCATGACCTCATTTTTCAGTAACTTATATACACATATATATATATATATTAAATATTGGCCCTTCAACAGTAAAATTTGTTTCACCAGCAGCATGACATAGTGGGTAAAAATTTTTTTCATAAAAGCCTAAACACCTGAGCACTCTCTCAGAATCCACAGTGATAGTGGAAGGAAATAACTAAGTCCCATAAATTTCCCTCTCATATAAAAGTACTCACTTACTTATACCACACACACACACACACACAGTGACAATAAATAAAATAAATAGATGTGCCAGCTATATTTCTGAATATTTCTGTTTGTTATTACGTCAGGTTAGTCTGTGGGACAGGGTGGCACATTCCTTTAACCACCCAGAATTCAGGAGGCCATTCAGGGTCAACCTTGTCTAAGTAGTGAAATACATACCTACCAGCCAGCAATACACAGAAAAGAAGGAAGAGAATGGGAAAGGCAGGTGCACACACACACACACACACACACACACACACACATATATACACCATAAAAACTTTAAACTGGACGTTATCATACACAAGCAAATGAATTAAAAGTAAAAAAATGCCCAAACAAAGCAATATGACAGAGCAAACCTCCAAAAAATACCCTAGTTTTGTTTTTTATGTTCTATCTACTACTGGTCAAGAGACTTTTTAAAGTATGGTTTATATTCCCAGTAATATCTATTGAAGAAATGATTTTTTCACTGTGAGCAGTTTATAATTGGGGATAGTTTCCTAGTTGTGATAGCAGCTCATGTCTACTTATTCATCTCAGAGCTGTAACCCATTTGGTTTGAACATGTGGTGGTCCTATGCACACTGTCACAGACTCTGTGTTAATATGTTGTCAGTCCTGTTGTACCATATGTAGCTAGATGAGTTAATATTGTCCCATTTAAAAGATTCACCTTTTGTGACTTGCATATGTGCCTATCTTATCTCTGATTAATATTATAAAGTGTAGATTTACTATCTGGTATTTGGTATATACCACTCTCTGGAGTTATTGTTTCCTCTTCCTCATTTGGCTCAAAACTACATTTTTGCATTCTTTTAACATTTCTGAAAACCCTCTTAAAGGTGTCTTGTATGGTGAAATTGCCCACCCTTACATGTTGGAAATGATAAATCAAGAAAAATTCATTCATATCCTTATTCATGTCATTTTAAAATTTTCTATAACTATTAACTGAGCACATTTTTCTAGTTGCCACTTTCTAGCCTTATTGGAGAGGTTTGTAAAGGAAACAGATAGTTATCCAGATAGTTTTGTTGGGAATACTTTTATTGGTCACATATTTCATAGTTTTTATTCTTTCTCCCAGATGCTACCATTCCACTGTGTCTGCACATCCTGATTTTCTCAAATTGTAGCATTACCCTGACTTTCCCAGGGTTGAAAAATTCTTAAAGCAATGGAAACTACCTGAAGTCTCCAAATATTGATTCAATGGTCAATTCCTTGAGGATTAGAAGCTCTTTATAATATTTAAAATATATTCTTTTATATTTGATAATAAAATGTAGTTACACCAATCTCCCTTCTTTTCCTTCCTCTAAGACTCCTGATGAACGTCTCTGTCTCTTTTGTAAATTCCTTAAACAGAATTTGCATATTCTTGGAAGATTTAGTCACAATTGTAATAGTATACATAGTTTAAACCATCTATTGCTATGCTTCTACCTTCTAAAACTCATTTGTGTCTGATAAATGAAGATTTAGGGTTGATTTTCCATTCAGTAGAATCAAAAGGAAGGCACCATATTTCCTTCTTAGAATTCTAACATTGGTTAAAATAAGACTACTGGGATTAAATATTTCTTTAATCCTTATTTTCTTCATGATTTCCATTACACACTGAATTTTACAGAAATGTCAAAAATAGGAGAGGCTTTAAGTTTTATCTTAAATCAAATTAAAACTATAGACAAGTGAAAAAAGTTAGGCTAGCAATGTCAGTGTGCCCAAATTTCTAAGAGAATCAAGCAACCTAAGATTTAAGAGTCTGTACTTTATGTGTGCTAAGTTCTATCTTTGTACTTGTAGCAGTCGTTGGCACACTTTGATTACAAGACAGATTACTACTGACATATTGATTACCTATTGATGTATAGCTAATTAATTTAAAATAAAAAAATCCAAGGTAATGAGCATCAATCACATGAGACAATTACTGTTCAGTGTCGGAATTGAGATTGCTGGTGTCACCTGGGAATGTGAATAAGATATAATCATATGTTTACAGCCAGAATCCTCTCCATACCATGTTAACTTCTCTTCTCAGGGAGTTTCTTCATAGCGTGTCAGCTAGCTTCTTCCAGAGTAAATGACTTGGCACACAATAGCTTTTATGATTATTAATGGAAAACACCTACTATTTTTATTTCCCTCTGGGTTCATATTATCTAAGTGAAAAGATACTACAAAAGTCATGAGTGTCAGGAAAGTACAATTTATGCTGGAAAGGATGTGGAGAGAAGGGAACACTCCTCCACTGCTGGTGGGAGTGCCAACTCGTACAGCCACTTTGGAAAGCAGTATGGAGATTCCTCAGGAAAATGGCAATCAATCTACCACAAGACCCAGCAATTCCACTCTTAGGCATATATTCAAAAGATGCCCATTCATACAACAAAGATTTCTGTTCCACTATGTTCATAGCAGCATTATTTGTAATAGCCAGAACCTGGAAGCAACCTAGATGTCCCTCAACTGAGCAGTGGATAGAGAAAATGTCTTACATTTACAAAATATTTTTATATTTATTTTACAGTCTGATTGCCTCAAAGATTATAAATAATAACAAGGCTTTTAATAAACAAATAATGACCATATTTAGTATGTTGAGCAGATGTAATAAACTATTGGTCCTTCCATATTAGTTTTATTCTTTATTTGGTTTAATTTTCCGTTACATGAATGTTTCTGGTCTTGCTAGGCGCTGCTACCACTTCAGCCCCAAATGATCACATACACGCTATATTAATTATGAAACTGTTGGCTGCTGGCTATGGCTTCTTAATGGTTAGTTTTGTCTAAGTTCTTAACACATAACTACTAGTCTATGTTTTTCCACATGATCTTGGCTTACTGGTCCTTCAACTCCTTTGCCTGCCACATGATGACTGCTCAGCGATTTCGCAGAGAAGAGAAGAGCACAATTTCCTATTTGTCTTTGATTATATCCTGATTCTATCCAGCTATGTCTCTTTCTGTCTGTCTGTACAGACCTCTGATCTCTATGTTTAGCTGGTGGCAGTTTCTGCCCAGCTATGCTTTCTCCTGGGATCACATAACAACTCCTCTCTCCCTACACTTTGCAGAATCCTTCCGTGTCTCCTAATCTTATCTATCATCCTGCCTGGCCAGTCAGTATTTTATTCATCAACCAATAAGACAAACATATAAACAGAAGAACATTCTCCATCAATTTTCACTGCAAAAGTTTTCTCAGCCTTACTTCTTAATTTAGTTACTGCTGTAACTATCAGCTTCTCACTCACAAGGTAGCTGCTATGTATTCCAGTTTATAATTCCTCACTTGGGGTTTGCACCACTAATGTTTTTACTATAAAAAACCCTAAAATTTTACCTGTAGTATTTTTAAGAGATGTGACATCCAAGAAATTTGGAAATAGATATGAATAATGCATAATTTCAGGGGAAATAAGATTACCCAGGTGGGTTTTTATGAAATTCATCTCTATGAATTTCAGCATTTTCAGAGGTCATATTTAAAATTATAGCATAGGTCAAATAGAGCAGCAGGTATTGTTTCAAAAGTTCCACAAATAAGAGAATTGTTCTTCTAGAATATTTGTGGTAATTCATAGAGGAATATTTATCAAAAATTGTTGACAAAGGAAGAAAGAAACATTACCCTAAAAGAACATAAGAAGTAGTCCTTGGAGAACCATGAATCTTTCATGACATGAAAAAATTATGAGCTATCATTTTCTACCCAAAACCCACTGCTGTATCAGCTGTGAACCCCTTGTTTCAAGATCATTAGTCTACAAATCCACCAGTACCCCAGACTTCTCAAGTACTTCTCAATGATACTCCTATACACAAGTTTTAGGATTTTGCCATTAACATTCCAGGACTAGTTTGAACATGGAAAGTTTTAAAAAGAAATTCAGAAGACATTAGTGGGAAGTAATCACTAAGATTGACAACTTTGAAATCTACTCATGTTCACTTGTGTTAAATCATTGAACTTCTCAATGAAGCTGAAATTGGACATTAGGTGATGAGACTATTATGTTAAAAAGGAGCTAATTTGAGATATATGGTAGAGTTACATTTTATAGTTATGTCTTGTTACTGCTATTTAGTCATGCATTATATTGTAAATACGTCATCAATATAACATGAAGCATGAATGAAAATGGAATTACTTGGAAATATCTCATTAGTTAAAATTCCAAAGAATGTTGAATAGCAAGTCATTTGATACCCATTCTTTAATCACACAATAAAATTTCAATCAACTTTCTGGAAATAAATTGAACTTCCAGGAAAAAAATTATATTTTGTACAGGAGTTCCATCACCATATGTGTGGAATGGAACCTCTATATTATTCTTCCGTAAACAATATTGCCAAGAGATGAAGTTCCCCTTTCTTTCCCAAGCTATTTTATGTCATGGTTTCTCTTCACTTTCACAGCAACTGAATAGTGACTAAGATAGAAGTTGGTACAAGGAGTGGGGTATTATAGTGATGGGCCTGACAAGGTTGTTTGTGGGAAGATTGCAGAAGGACTTTGGGATTTGGTGCCAGAAAAACCACTGAATGTTCAAAGCATGGTGAACTTTACTGTAGTAGAGTAGAAGTAATGAATGCTGAGAGCTATGCAAGATGTAGTGTAATGACTTGTAAAGTACATAGGAGAAATTTTGGGGTCACTTAAAGACTATTAGTGTTGTTTGCCAATTTGAATTGAGATTCTACGGTTCTGGTTATCTAGAGTTGAAGAGTCAAGTCTGATCAATAAACTAGAAAAAAATGATGTAATACTTTTGCTTTCTTGGTAGTTGATTCTGGTCTGCAGAAGCTAAAAACTAAGTGTTGATTAACAGGAGACCAGTATCACTGAGGTAAAATCTTCTGGGAAATATCTCCTCAGAATAATCACACAAAACCTATGTTCTGGAGGGAGCCAATTTGTACCTCACACTGGCAGCCAAACTTTTTATGCATATGTCACTGAGGTGGTATTGGTGCTGTAGTCATGAAGGCACAATGGATAGTACTGAGGATTGCCATTGTGTGACAGGGCTGGTTCTCTAAACACAGCACATGATTGACTCCAGAAAACAAATTTTGCAAGTTTTTGTGGCACACTCCAGCACTTAGGATGATAGCATAGCAGGAGACAGAAACTCCCTGGAAGGATTAGGATAGCATGCTAGATAGTTTTATGTCATCTCTATACCAGGTAGAATCATTTTGGAAGACAGCTTTAATTAAGAAAATTGCCTCATTAGACTGGCCTGTGGGCAAGCTGTGGTATATTTTCTTGAATTTGGATTGATGAAGGAGGTCCCAGCTCATAGTGGATGATGCCAACCTTGGGCTAGTGGTTCTCAATGCAGTAAGAAAGCAAATTGAGTAAACCATGGGGAGCAACATAGTAAGTGGCATTTCACCCTGACTTCTGCTCCAGTCTCTGCCTCTAGCTTTCTGCCATGAGTTTCTGCTCCAGCTGCACTAGGTGATAGACTTACAGGGTACAAATTAAAATAAAAGATTTTCCCCCAAGCTGCTTTGATTGTGGAGTTATATTACTGTAATATATATTTTGAGATAAGTACAGACTATGTAAACAAGCAGTTCTAACTCTTGCTGTTGGCTAGAATCTGGAAAAGTCCTTGGTTCTATCTTCTAGATGCCAGAATTAGTAAATTGGAGAGCTATTATTTCTCTTCCCATAGATGAACAATCATATCTAGAAACCATAAATGAGGGATAAGACTGACAGCAAGAGGCACATGGATTGTTGATAACTCAACAGGGGAAAGCATCAGATAATTATTCTGTGGTGAAAAACCCTAGTTTCTTGTGTAATAAAAGGCACTTATTGGTTTCTCATTTTCTGGGGCAGTGTCCTATTATATAGGAAATCTGCCTTCTTTCTTTTATCTCACAACTACTCTTTCAGTCATTTATCCTTCTATGCTTTGTGAGTTTTATTTCTCAATTTTGCAAAACAATAATCTAAAGCCACTGTTTTAGAGTGCATGTTTAGTGTCATCATGAACTTCCAGAACAAAAAGAGGTAAAGCTCTCCTGGCATTAAGAGCCTCAGTTAGTCTAAGAAAGAGCATTTTCCTCATATCAGACAGTTCTTTGAATAGACATGGTGCTATGCTAGAAAACAGAACAATTGATTATATTGTTATTGTTTTCATTTGAAAATTTAGTGTTTTTGTTTTGTGGTACTTCTGGAATCCCTCCATGGGGGATGGGGGGCACCAGGTAGCAAGATTTGGGACCAGGCTCCTTCCTGCTCTGAGTCATTTCACTAACCCAATGTTCACCCTATTTGTCCTCCATCTTTCTGTCATTGTGACATAGAGGATTCATAATTCGATCTGTATCCAATTTCTATCATTCTTTTCTTTATCTGATTTTTAAAAATTTATTCTTAAATAAATTATTTAAATTAAAAATAATCTTATTTTACATTACAATCCCAGTTACCTGTCCCTTCCATCCACTTATTCCCCCCACCATCACCCCATCCACTCGTCAGGAAGGGTGAGGCCTCCCTTGGTGTATCATCAAAGACTGTCACATAATTTGGGGCAGATTAAAGGCCCTCCTCCATGTCATCTAGGTTGAGAGAGTATCCCTCCATTGGAAATGGACTCCCAAAGCCCATTTGTGCACTTTGGATAAATACTGATTTCACTGGCAGTGACCCAGTATCCTGCCCAAGCCCCTCAATTGACATCCATGTCCATTCTGGCAGTTGCCAGATGGAATCTCGAGATTGTTTTGATTTGCATTTCCCAGCTGGCTAAGGATGTTGAACAATTTCTTAAGTGCCTTTCTATCATTTGAGATTCCTCCATTGAGAATACTCCATTTAGGTCTGCATCCCATTTTTTAAAATGGATTATTTGGTTTTGTTTTGGTAAACACCTTCTTGAGATTTAGTTAATTTTTGCTTTTTCCAGAAACTAATCATGTTTATCATTTTCTCTTCCTCCCACTCCTACTAGATAGTTCTTACTTTCCTACGCATGCAATTTTATGCTGATTTTCATTTGTTCTTCTTCCAAAGAAGATGTATTTTATTATGTCTATTATGAATATGGTGGTAGATTATGTACATGCGCTGGTAGGTACTCAGGGAGCTGAGGCCAGAAAAGGGTTTCAGGTCCCCTGGAGCTATAGTTACAGATCCCTGACAACTACTCACTCTGCATGTTGGTATCTAGGTCTATGAAATTGTAATGAGAAACTATTAACCACTGAGATATCTTCCTGGATCTCTCTTTCTTCTCTTTCTCTCTATCTTTGTGTGCATGTATGTGTAAATATGTTTGTTTGTGTTTATGTATATATATATACATATATATCATATGTAAAAGTCAATAACCTTTACTATGCAGATCCTTCAAAGAATAGAACAACTAATGATTGGGAAGATGGTTCTCTGCCAAGGTTTTATGGAAAAATGTGGTGTTGGGCTTAAGTAGCTTTTAGTTAATAAACAGAAGACATTTTTGCTCATGAGATTACTTGGCTGATAAAAACACTTGTCTCACAAGCCTGACAACTTGTGTTTAACACCTGGATCTCAAGACAAGAAGAAGAGAATCACATTCACAAAAAATTGTCCCCTGATATCTACATATACAAATATGTCCATACAATAGTGTCAAACACACACACACATAAACACAAAGCATACACTCACCAATAAATTCATTCAACATAAAAGTGATCAGTGCTATGTAAAACTATAAATTTTTTTAGTCTTAGAGAGTTGAATGGTAAGAACAGTACAAAGAGAGAAGATAAAATTTTTAATGGAAAAAATTCATGTATGTTAGATGAGGTAAATCATATGCATCTAAACCAAGATACAATCATCATTTGAAATTTCCACTATTTTAATTTCTATATACTTTAATATTTGAGACATATCATTATCATTCATTAAATCTTACTGAAGTGTTAAAGAAGAACATATATAATTCATAAGGTCATAGATGCTACCATTAGTAGAGTGTATAGTGTATGACTCTGAAAACAATTATTCATAAAGATAAAATACTAGAAAACATGAACAAGGCTAACTAGGCCTTGAGAACAGATGTGATTTAACTTGAGGTTATGTAAATGTTTCTAAAGGCCAGTGATAGGATGAATGGAAGAAGAAATGCAGACGTTAGGTGAGATAGATAGGAGAAAAATTAAAAGGAAAATATGAAAGAAGAGATGAAAAGAAATTTTTGGAAGATAATAATTACACAAGGAATCATGAAACAATATACAGAACCATTGGAATCTAGGAACTAAAATGTTTACAAATCTAATACAGCCCATTTTATCATGTTAAATTGAATGCTTATCATACTAAATCATTCTGTATCTTACTGGTGAAAGAATATATACCTGCGGTTTAATTACCCAACTCTTAGAGACTTTCCTTCTTGGAGTAGTATGTAAAGACTGATGTGAAAATTCAAAAGTTAACCTTGAATTTAACACTTATGACTACTCCATGAAATAAAGAACACAATAACATCCTGCCATTCCTTTGTTGTTGCGAGATCTGAACCAATGAATGAACTTAAAAATAACAGAATGTTATTAATCTCATAGAGAAAGAATTTGAGATGATTTTCCCATGCTTTACAGATATGTTAATATAATTATTTAAGAAACTCAGGAGCATACTAAAATAATTCTAAGTTTAGCTAATCTAAGAGCTGTAAGAATGTTATAGGAAGTTCCAGTGGGACCAGATACAACAGGCCATGCACCCGGGCCTGTGTTCCAGTGCATGCGGATCACCTGGGAACTGCATGGAGCTTCCAATCCTGGAAGGAGCCAAGCACCCCAGATTCCAGGTCTTCTCTACCACCAACAGGACCAGGAAACCAGCAGATTCAGGGAGACCAGGAGACCAGCTGTTCCAGCATGACCAGGTACAACAGGCCTGTTCTAGTGCCTGGAAACTGCACAGACCTTCCAATCCTGGCAGTAGCCAAACAGCCCAGACTTCTCTCCCACCAATGAGACCAGGAAACCAGCGGATACAGCAAAGGAACCTGGAAATGAGGAGGGAGGCTAAGCACCCCAAATTCCTGGTCTACTTCTCCACCCACTGGACCAGAACAAGGATGAGGAATAGAAGAAGTACCAGGTTATTGGACTTGCTAGCACCTACCATGAGGGAAATCTGATCCCCTAACCACCAGATCAGTAAGGGGCTCTTTCTGCACCCACTAGAAGAAGGGATGGGAAAGAGACAATACAAAAACACACTCAGCAACAGAAAAACAAAAATGACACCACCAGATTTTAGAGACTCCACACCAGCAAGACTCCAACATTCCAATGCGAACAAAGCAAAAGAGAATGACCTTTAAACACTTTCATGAAAATGATAGAGGACCTAAAAGAGTATATAGGAAAATCCCTCAAAGAAATGTATGCAAAAACAAACAAAAAATGCAAAAAATGGAAGAAAAAACAAACCAAAAAATGCAAGAAATGGAAAAAAACAAACCAAAAAAGGAAGGAAGTGGAAGAAGAAACAAAGCAAAAAATGCAAAAAAAGGAAGAAAAAAACAAAGCAAAAAATGCAAGAAATGGAAGAAGAAAGAAACCAAAAAAATGCAGGAAATGGAAGAAGAAACAAACCAAAAATTACAAGAGGTGGAAGAAAAAGCAAACCAAAAGATGCGAGAAATGGAAGAAAAAGCAAACCAAAAAATGAAAGAAATGGAAGAAAAAGCAAACCAAAAAATGTAAGAAATGGAAGAAAGAACAACCAAAAAATTCATAAATTACAACAAATGGACGAAAAGATAAACCAAAAATTGCAAGAAACAATGCAAGCAGTGCAAGAGTTGAAAACTGAAATAGAGACAGTAAAAAAGAATGGCTGGAAATAGAAAAGCTGGGCAAACGATCAGGCACTAACATTACCAACAGAATACAAGAGATGGAAGAGAGAATCTCAGGTGTAGAAGTTATATTAGAAGAAATGGATTCATCAACCAAAGAAAATCTTACTCCAGTAAATCCTTAACACAGAACATACAGGAAATATGGGACACCATGAAAAGACAAAGCCTAAGAATAATAGGTATAGAAGAAGGAGAAGAAAATCACCTCAAAGGGGCAGAAAACATATTCAACAAAATCATTGAAAGACATGCCAATAAAGGTACAATAAGCTTACAGAACACCAAATAGAGTGGATCACAAAAAAGTCCTCTCGCCACATAATAATCAAGACCCCAAATATACAAAACAAAGAAAGAATGTTAAGAGCAGCTAAGGAAAAAGGCCAAGTAACATATAAAGGCAAACCTATAAAAGTTACACATCACTTCTCCATGGAAACTCTGAAAGCCAGAAGGTCCTGAATAGATATTCTACCAATACTAAGAGACCATGGATGCCAGCCCAGACTACTATATCCAGCAAAGCTATCAAACACTATAGATGGAGAAAACAAGATATTCCATGACAAAACAAGATTCAACCAATACGTAGCCACCAACCCAGGCATACAGAAAGTTTTGGAAGGAAAACTCCAACCCAAGGAAGTTAACTACAACCAGAAAAACATAGGCATTAGAGAATCCCACTCTACCAACAGCCAAAAGAACAAAGGGGTGAAATTCCACACATAATTCCACCAACAGCAACCATTCCAAATCAAAGGAGAATGAGCAATCAATGGTGATTAATATCCCTCAACATTAATGGCTTTAACTCACCCATAAAAAGACACAGGCTAGCAGAATGGATTCGAAGACACACCCAATCCTTCTGCTGCATACAAGAAACACACCTCACCTTCAAAGTCAGATATTACCTGACAGTTAAAGGTAACTGTCTAACCAATTATTCTTTAAAATAAAATCAATCAAAAGAGATGAAGGAGGTCATTACATACTTATCACAGTAGAAATCCACCCAGATGAAGTGTCTATCCTGAACATCTATGTCCCAAATACAAAGGCATCCACATTAATAAAAGAAACATTACTAAAACTTAAATCACATATAAAGCCCCATACACTTATAGTAAGAGAATTGAAAACACCACTCTCTCCACTAGACAGGAATACCAGACAGAAACTCAACAAAAAAGCAAAAGGTCTTATAGAAGTAATGACACAACTGGCATTAACAGACATCTATAGAAAATTTCATCCACATAGAAAAGAATATACCTTTTTCCAACCACCACATGGAACCTTCTCAAAAATCGACCACATACTTGGCAACATATGAAACCTCAGCAGATTCAAAAAATTGGAATAACTCCTTGCATCTTATCAGACTACCATGCTTTAAAATTAGAATTCAACAACAACACAAATTGCAGAAAACCTACAAACTCATGGAAATTGAATAATGCACAACTGCACCATTCCTGTGTCAAAGAAGACATAAAAAAGAAAATAAAGACTTCCTAGAATACAATGAGAATGAAGACACAACATACCCAAACCTCAGGGACACTTTGAAAGCAGTGTTACAGGGGAAGTTCATAGCTCTAAGTGCTCACATGAAGAAACTGGAGAATAGTTACACTAGAGAATTAACAGCACAGTTGAAAGCTCTAGAACACAAAGAAGCAAACTCCTCCTAGAGGAGTAGACACCAGGAAATAATCAAATTGAGGGCTGAAATAAATAAAGTAGAAACTAGGAAAACAATGCAAGGAATTAATGCAACAAAGAGTTGGTTCTTTGAGAAAATCAACAAGATAGACAGACCTTTGTCCAAACTTACCAAACAGCAGAGTTTGAACAGGCAAATTAAGAAAATCAGAAATGAAAAGGGGGACATAACAAAAGACTCTGAAAAAATTCAGAGAATCATCAGGTCATACTTTGAAAACCTGTACTCCACAAAATTCAAAAATTTAAAGGAAATGGATGACTTCCTGGATAGCTATCACTTGCCAAAATTAAATCAAGAACAGATAAGCAATTTAAATAAACCCATAACCCCTATGGAAATAGAAGAAGTCACCAAAAGACTCCCAACCAAAAGAATGCGAGGTCCAGATGGCCTCAGTGCAGAATTCTACCAGAAATTCAATGAAGAGCATATACCAATTCTTCTCAAAGTATTCCATGCAATAGAAGCAGAAGGGTCTTTGCCAAACTCTTTCTCCAAAACACCAAAGGATCCAAATGAAAGTGGTCTGCAGAACTAAATAGAAAATTTTCAATACAGAAGTCTAAAATGGCTGAGAGGCACTTGAAAAAGTGCTCAACATCCTTAGCCATCCGAGAAATGCAAAGCAAAACAACTCTGAGATACCATTTCACTCCTGTCTGAATGGCTAAAATCAAAAACACCAAAAACAATTTATGCTGGAAAGGATGTGGTAAAATGGGAACACTCCTCTCCAGCAACTTGTTCAGCCACTTTGGAAATCAGTATGGAGATTCCTCAGAAAAATGGGAATAAACCTACCACAATACTTAGCCACTCCACTCTTAGGCATATATCTAAAAGATGCCCATTCATACAAAAAGGATGTCTGTTCCACTATGTTCATAGCAGCATTATGTGAAATAGCCAGAACTTGGAAGCAACCTAGATGCCCCTCAAACGAAGCGTGGATAGAGAAAATGTGGTATATTTACACAATGGAGTACTATTCAGCAGAAAAAATAAAACAATGGAATCCTGAGATTTGCAGGCAGATGGATGACACTAGAAGAAACCATCCTGAGTGAGGTAATGCAGTCACAAAAAGAGAAACATGGCATGTACTCTCTCATATATGGATATTAGACATAGATCTGGGGAGTGCCAGCCTACAATCCCATGGCCAGAGAGTCTGGGAAAACAGAACCTTCATTCAGTGGCTAATGGAAGAAGAGGCAGACTCCCATGGCTAAGCACTGAGCTGAACTCCAGAAAGCCAGTAACAGAGAGGGAGGACTGATGATCAAAGGGATTAAGACTGGGCTGGTTTAACCCCCAGAAACAGCTGACCTGACAAAGGTTAACTCTTGAAGTCCAGGCATCAGCCTGGGAATCCAGCATGGGACTGATCAATACCCCCTGAATCTGGGTGTCAGTGAGGAGGCCTAGGTAATCTATTGAGCCTTGGGCAGCAGATCAGTACCCATCCCAAGTATACACACGGACTTTGGACTCCCATTCAACAATGTGAGATGCACTCTCACCCTGAACTCTTGGGGAGGGTCTAGGCCCTGCGCTGGATGAAATGACATACTATGGACATCCCCAAGGAGGGCCTCACCCTCCCTGCGGAAAGGAGGGGTTATTGGCTTGGGTTGGGCAGAGTGCACAGGAGGAGTGGAGGGAAACCGAGAGGGACCTGGAACTTACTTGTGAAGCAACCTATTTTCTAATCTAAATTTAAATTTAAAAATAAATAACAAAAAAAGAAAAAAAGTATAAAAAACCAAAAAATAGTAATAGGAAAATCTATTATTATTCTAATATAAAGGGAAATAAATCTGGCAACTGGAGAGATTGAAGAAAAGCAAAGCATATTTCTAGGGTGGTGAAATGGTTAGAAACAGCATTTAAAAATTAGTGCCACATCTTGATTTGCTTAACAACGTTCACAGACATTTTGTGTTCAAGGTAGATCCAATTATTTTATATGCTATCCACATTCTTACATTCATCCTGAACACTTGAATTTGGAACTTTAACTGAAAAATACTAATTATTATATTCCTGAAAGGACAAATGTGTAAATATAGGAAATAATTATGGAAAACTGAAGACTCGGTATATCTAAAAGTGTAATTGTGCTATACATGTGAAATAATTTGAGAAAATTAAAATATTTGCAAATTGTGTCAGGTTGAATAACAAGCCACAAAACATTACTGTATCCTAATTGCTAGAACATGTTAATATTTCTTTATCAGGCAGCAGTGACTTTGCAGATGAAATTAATTAAATGTTGGTGGGGTGGAGACTTTCCAGATGGGTGTAATAGAATCGCAGATGTCTTTATAAGCAGACAGATGAGAGCAGTCACATTTCCGTGATAAAGTTGGAAAGAGGTAGCAGAGCTACAAATAGGAGACTTAAAAATGATTGTTTATTGCCATTAGAAATGGGGAATGGAAAAATTGTTATTTAATTAATGGAACTAGAAGGATTGCAATTTTATGGCTCTTGATTTTATGATATTAAATATCCTTGGGAAATATATGAAACAACAGCTTATGTTACCGAGACTTTGTTCGTACAAACCACATCAATAGGATATGCAAACAAGTGTATTACAGGTTTTAATATTTCCATAATAATATACAAAAAATACAATGGTACATTCCTTTTGTGTATTTATTGGAAAGCAAAATATTTAAAAAGGAGTGTCATTAAAACAAATACTGCAAAATTTGCACCCTTGAAAAATCTATAAAATTATACATGTAGCATTTACTACGACATTTTTCTAACCTTCTGCATTATTTTCATTTTATATAATTACACATTTATACGTGATGCATTACATTGAAAAATTCATACAGAAAACAATAAGGAAGAAACCTGTATGTGCTTATAAGGAACGAGGACATCCACTGGAGAAAAGATATCCGTCCTATAAATGTTGTTAAAAGTGGATTATCGCTAGGCGGTGGTGGCACATGCCTTTAATCCCAGCACTCAGGAGGCAGAGGCAGGCAGATCTCTGTGAGTTCAAGGCCGGGCTGGACTGACAGCCTCCAAAACAATACAGAGAAACCCTGTCTCGTAAAACCAAAAAAAAAAAAGTGGATTATCAAACTGGCCGCTGGTGGCCCACATCTTTAACATCTTTAATCCCAGTACTCAGGAGGTAGAGGCAGACAGATCTCTGTAAGTCTGAGGCCAGCCTGGTCTACAGAGTGAGTTCCAGTACAAAAAAAAATCAATAAAAAAAACCGTGTCTTGAAAAAACAAAAATAGCTTAAAAGTGGTTTATCGACATACTGAAAGGTGAAATAACATCCCAAGTCTCACCTGAACAACAGCCAATTTAAAATGAATAAAGACCTCAAGGTAAATCCTGGAAATTATGAATTATTAGAGAAAACTTAGGTAAAACAACTGAAGAAATTACAATAGGTACTGATTATCAATAGTCCAGGAAACAAGATCCACAACAAAATATGGACTTGCATCTAAATAAATAGCTTCTACATAAGAAATGAAATACAGTGGAGACATAGCCTAAAGCTGACAAGATCTAACCAGATATACACAGAGAAAATTTGGCATCCATAGAACAAATAATCCAATCAATTCATAATGAAACAAAAAGAGCACACACTTTAAAAAGAAGTACATATGTCAAAAATGTCTAAGTACCCTGTAATTCTGTCTTATCCCTTTCAACATGTCCATTAATATTACAAAAATTACTGATCAATAAATGCTTGGTGGGATATGAGGTTAAAACGAATACGTTGTGGCAGATATGTAAGCAAAAGCAACCACCTTTCAAACCTCTGTGCAAGTTATTAAAGAAAATAAAAATAGATCTGCAATATATCTAGGTATAGTATATCTTAATATGTAATCAAGAGAATTAAAGGATACTGAAGACACCCAAGCACATCTGTGATTATTGATACATTATTCACAGCAACCCTTTAATGTAACCAGCGTTTTTGATGAATTAATCAAATAAATGAATGTATAAAGTTCACATTTTCTTCACACACATCCACAGAGAGAGAGGGTGGATGAGAGAGAGAGAGAAAAAGAGAGAAAGACTGAGACAGAGACAGAGAGATATACACATGCTACCTGACCATAATGGACTGTAACTTATTTTCTTCATGAACACATGTATACACCTGTGCCCAATGGAGTATTAGCCTCAAAGAGAAATATCTTATGTTATATGTAGAAAAATGGATGGACATAAATATAATCATGTAAAATGCAGTCAGGTGCAAATATGAGAAAATTCATCATGCAGTTTCTTCTTATTTGAATCTAAAATAATTGATACATAAGAATGCATGCTGAGATAATGTGAAAATGGAGGGGATATTAAAAAGTATAAACCCTGATGGTTATGACGGAATGAAATCATATGTGTGTTTGAAATTGTGTAGGTGAGGCCCATCTTTATGTATTATCAATATGAACCATTGAAAAAGGCCCAGTAGGTGGGCATGTATATCAAAGGCAGAAGTAGGACAATATTAGTTTAACAAATCTATTTAAAGTATACTATTAATATCTTAGGAATAATAGGAAAGAGTAAACAGAATACAACATCCTATGCAATCTTAGCGAAGCTTTGGAAGAAAGATTACATGTGGTTAGTGGAATAACCTAAAAAGGGAATGAGAATAATTTGATCTTGGGATTAATAAAAAAAGCAAACTTGGCCAAAGTAAAAATGAGGAAATGATGAGGTGTCATAAACCATTGAGACTTTGAGACTATGTTGTAATATGGTAGATTTTATTCCCATTGCCTGTGATGTCCTTACAGAGTTTTTCATTGGGGAAAGAGAAGCATATTTACAGTTTGTGTACTACACCTACATTTCACACTAACTCATACAAAATGTTTTAAATCGTGGATGAATCTAGATATGAGTTACAAACTCTATTTAAGAGAAATCAAAAGTAGATGCAGAACACAGGTTTTGATAAAAAAGTAAATTTGTATAAAACTGAAAATATGATAGTCTTTGTTTATAATCAGCTGACAGACTAACGGGAATCATGTATTTCTCCCCATAATGCGGCCTTATTTATTTTACTTCAGAAAATATTTAAGATATCTGGTTTTGTTAACTATATTTCGGACTTAATTTTTAAAAAAATTACAAGATTTACAACACTCATGGTTTATACTTTCATTACTCATTCAGTGCAATTACCTTGCCATTGGCTATTGTAGTTAAACTTCAATTTTTAATATGTTGACGTATCATTACAATATTTATTGTATTTTATTTTTATTCTAACTCCAAATTTTTTTATTGAGACATCATTTCTCTTTGGAGCCCTAGCTTTCCTGGAACTTCCTCTATAGACCAAACATGCTCAAACTCACAGAGTCCTGCCTGCCTCTACCTCCTGAGCAGCATTCAAAGTATGCACACCCACTACCCACCTAATCTCAAGATTATTAAAAGAAAACAAGATAATCAGAAAACTTGCTGAAATACAAAATAAAATATACAATAGGTATGCATAGATTTATTATATTTACTTGTTCTTTATAACAACATTCTAAATCTCAATGCAAAAATGTACTGCCTAAAAGATTCAATAAAATTGCAATATCATTCAATAAAATGTTTTATTAGCCATCAAACATTTCCATACATGTCATGATTGTCAGGGCTCTGTGGCTTTATGATTTAAAGTCATAAAATTGCTTCCCAAGTATGACTTAAAATGTGTTGATTTGATGAGCACTATGCAGAAGAAATATTCATCAATATATTATGTTATTGTAGAGAGGCCTCTCTGCTCCTAATAAAAGCATTCACTTAATCTTTTTTTTTAATAAAACAGTACTTTATTATGAAATGAGCATTTATTGTTCCTATTCTTATAGTTCAATCCCCAGTATTTAGAAATTGGAGAGGTGCTTATTTCCAATACTCTATAAGTCCTATATAGCACCACAAGACAAGGAGTAAAATAAAATGATCAAAGAACTTGAGGTCGGCTATAGAAAAATTTTTTTGTAGTCAATATATGTCTTTATTTTTTTGTTTTTTTTTTAGTTGTTATACTGCATTTTTTAATTTAATTTTTTTTAAAATTTTAAATAGCTTGTTTTACATGTCAATCCCAGTTCCCTCTCCCTCCCCTCCTCCCGCACTCCCCTTCCACCCTCCCTCCCACCCTATTGCCAAATCCTTCCACATAGGGGATGTCTAGAGTCTATCATTTTACTCTTGGTAGGGTCAAGGCACTCCCCTAAGAGTCCAGGCTGAGAGAGCATCTCTCTTTGTGCTATAGGCACATGAAGACAGATTGTATACCAGGGATAGACACTGATCCACAGCTCAGAGCCCCATAGGTTGTCCAGGCCTTCTCACTGACACTCACATTTGGGCGGTCCAGATCAGTCCCATTCTGGCCTCCCCACTGTCGGTCTGGGGTCCAAGAGCACTCCCCTGTTCAGATCAGCTGTCTCTGCTGGTTTTGCCAGCCCATTCTTTGCCAATTTGCTCATCATTCCTCTCTCTCTGTCACTGGGTTCCTTGGGTTCAGTTCAGTGCTTAGTTGTGTGTTTGCCTCTGCTTCCATCAGTCCCAGGATGAAGGCTCCCGGATAGTTATAGACATCAAGTTCATTATCAGGAATGGGCATTCGAGGTGGTCCTTCCACTATTGCTTAGCTTGCCAATTGATGTTATACCTTTAGATCACTCGAGGTCACTCTGGTGCCTGATCTGTCTTCAATCCTATGATTCCCTCTTCCCCCTATTCTACTCCCACCCCCTCAACTTCCTGTTCCCCCATGACCAACTCCCTTCCTCTTTACCCCCTCTATTCTTCCCAGGTCCCACTACCCCTCCCTCGCCCTGTTCCCCATCCATTCACAGGATCTTGTCTCCATCCTCTTCTCTTGGGTACTATGCATATATGCATATCTTTTAGGTTCTTTCCTGTTTCCCAGACTCTCTATCTGTGGAAGTGCAGACTGGCACTATCCTGATCCATATCTAAAATCCATATATGAGTGAGTACATACCATGTTTGTCTTTTTGCAACTGGGTTACCTCACTCAGGAAGGTTTCTTCAAGTGCTATCCATTTCCCTGCGAATTTCAAGATTCCATTGTTTTTTTTCTGCTGAGTAATACTCCATTGTGTAAATGTACCACATTTTCTCTATCCACTCTTCAGTTGAGGGGCATCTAGGTTGCTTCCAGGTTCTGGCTATTACAAACAATGCTGCTATGAACATAGTGGAGCAGATGCCCTTGTTGTATGAACCTGCCTCATTTGGATAAATGCCTAAGAGTGGAATTGCTGGGTCTAGTGGTAGATTAATTCCCATTTTCTTGAGGAATCTCCATACTGATTTCCAAAGAGGCTGTATGAGTTGGCATTCCCACCAGCAGTGGAGGAGTGTTCCTCTCTCTCCACATCCCCTCCAGCATAAATTGTCTTCGGTGTTTTTGATTCTAGCCATTCTGACAGGAGTAAGATGGTATCTCAGAGTTGTTTTGATTTGCATTTCCCTGATGGCTAAGGATGTTGAGCACTTTCTTAAGTGTCTCTTGGCCATTTTAGCCTCCTCTACTGAGAATTCTCTATTTAGCTCTGTACCCCACCTTTCAAGTGGATCCTTTGGTGTTTTGGAGACTTGTTTCTTGAGTTCTTTGTAAATTTTGGAGATTAGCCCTCTGTCAGATGTAGGGTTAGTGAATATCTTTTCCCATTCTGTGGCCTGCCTTTTTGTTTTTTTGATTGTGTCCTTTGCCTTACAGAAGTTTTTTAGTTTCAGAAGGTCCCATTTGTTAATTGTTGATCTCAGTGCCTGTGCCACTGGTGTTATGTTTAGGAAGTGGTCTCCTGTACCAACTCGTTGAAGAGTATCTCCCACTTTCTCTTCTAAAAGTTTCAGTGTGGCTGGATGTATGTTGAGATCTTTGATCCATTTGGACTTACGTTTTGTACAAGGCGATAAACATGGATCTATCTGCAGTCTTCTGCATACCACTACCCAGTTATGCCAGCACCATTTGTTGAAGATGCTTTCTTTTTTCCACTGTACAGTTTTAGCTTCTTTGTCAAAAATCAGGTGTTCATAGGTGTGTGGGTTAAAATTAGGGCTTTCGATTCGGTTCCATTGGTCTACCTGCCTATTTTTGTGCCAATACCAAGCTGTTTTCAGGACTATAGCTCTATAACAGAGCTTGAAGTCAGGTATGGTGATGCCTCCTGAAGTTCCCTTATTGTATAGGAATGTTTTGGCTATCCTGGGCCTTTTGTTTTTCCATATAAAGTTGATTAATGTTCTTTCCAGGTCCTTGAAGAATTGTGATGGAATTTTGATAGGGATTGCATTGAATCTATAGACTGCTTTTGGCAAGATTGCCATTTTTATTATGTTGATCCTACCAATCCAAGAGCATGGGAGATCTTTCCATTTTCTGGTATCTTCTTTGATTTCTTTCTTCAAAGACACAAAGTTCTTGATATACAGGTCTTTCACTTCCTTGGTTAACATTATCCCCAGATATTTGATGCTGTTTTTGGCTATTGTAAAAGGTGATGTTTCTCTGAATTCTTTCTCAGTCACTTCATCATCTGTATATAATAGGGCCACTGATTTTTTTGAGTTTACCTTGTATCCTGCCACATTGCTGAAGGTGTTTATCAGCTCTAGGAGTAACCTTGCGGAGTTTTTTGGGTCACTTATGTAAACTATCATATCATCTGCAAATAATGAAAGTTTGACTTCTTCTTTTCCTATTTGTATCCCCTTTATTTCCTTTTGTTGTCTTATTGCTGTAGCTAGAACTTCAAGTACAATATTGAAGAGATATGGAGAGAGTGGACAGCCTTGTCTTGTTCCTGATTTTAGAGGAATTGTGTTGAGTTTCTCTCCATTTAGTTTGATGTTAGCTGTTGGTTTACTGTATATTGCTTTTATTATATTCAGGTACGTTCCTGTTATCCCTGATCTCTCTAGGACCTTTATCATGAAGGGGTGCTGGATTTTGTCAAAGGCTTTTTCAGCATCTAGTGAGATGATCATGTGGTTTTTCTTTCGCAGATTGTTAATATGGTGGATTACATTGATAGATTTTCTAATGTTGAACCATCCCTGCATTCCTGGAATGAAGCCTACTTGATCATGGTGGATGATTTTTCTGATGTGTTCTTGAATCCGGTTTGCAAGTATTTTATTGAGTATTTTTGCATCAATGTTCATGAGGGAAATTGGTCTATAGTTCTCTTTCTTAGTTGTGTCTTTGTGTGGCTTGGGTATCAAGGTAATTGTAGCCTCGTAGAAAGAGTTTGGCATTGAGCCTCCTGCTTCTATAGTGTGGAATACTTTGATGAGTATTGGAATGAGCTCTTCTTTGAATTTCTGGTAGAATTCTGCACTGAAGCCATCTGGGCCTGGGCTTTTTTTTGTTTGGGAGACTTTTGATGACTGCTTCTATTTCATTAGGGGTTATAGGTCTGTTTAGATTATTTATCTGTTCTTGATTTAACCCTAACCCTGAAACCCTACAAACTCATGGAGATTGAACAATGCAAAATTGCACCATCCCTGGGTAAAGGAACAAATAAAAAAAGAAATTAAAGACTTCCTCGATTTCAATGAGAATGAAGACACAACATACACAAACTTATGGGACACTTTGAAAGCAGTGCTGAGAGGAAAGTTTATAGCACTAAGTGCCCACATGAAAAAACTGGAGAACAGTCATACTAGAGAATTAATAGCACAGCTGAATGTTCTAGAACAAAAAGAAGCAAACTCCCCCAGGAGGAGCAGACGCCAGGAAATAATCAAATTGAGGGCTGAAATCAATCAAGTAGAAACCAGGAAAACATTGAGAAGAATCAATGAAACAAAGAGTTGGTTCTTTGAGAAAATCAACAAAATAGACAAACCTCTGTCCAAACTAACCAAAAGACAGAGAGAGAACATGCTATTTAACAAAATCAGGGATGAGAAAGGGGACATAACAACGGACTCTGAGGAAATCAAGAGAATCATCAGGGCATACTTTGAAAATCTGTACTCCACAAAATTTGAAAATTTAAAGGAAATGGACAATTTCCTGGATAGATATCACTTGCTAAAACTAAAGCATTCACTTAATCTTTGAGAGATATTTGCTATAAAAATCTTAAAACTATCATCATAGAGCCCTCCTCCAGGGCTCTGTGTAACCATATGCAGAAATCCACAACCAAGAACCAGGCTGAGCTTCAGGAAACCCAGTACTCAGGATGTAGGGGCAGGCAGATCTCTTTGAGTTTGAGGCAAAGAGAGTGAGGAAGGAACTTACGAGCAAAGGAAATCAATATCATAAAGAAGATACCTACAGAGATGGCTGAACCAAGCTCATGGAAAGTCATGGACTCTATACCTCAAATCCTGCCAACATAGTGACATACTTCCTTCAACTAGGCTATTCCTACATCAACAAGGCCCACCCTCTTAACTGTGTCATTTTCTAGGAGCTTTTAGGGGATAATTACTTTAAAACTGCCAATTGAAATAACCCTGATGAACTTATCTTCTAAAAGTCGAAGATTTTTGGCTCCTATTACTTTTAATATTATTTGTCTTTTTATTATACTTTATTATCTTAAATAAATTTTAAATTTGAATATATTTTGAGCATATTCTTTCATTCCCAGAAATCCTTCCAAATCATTTCCCCATCCCTCCCCACTCTCTGCTAATTTCTTTCACAAAACAAGAAAAAATAGCCCAATACAACAAAATTCTCCAAAACCAAGAAAATAAAATAATGAAAACACACAAATAAAACAAAATTAACCCACAAAACTGTTAAGTACACAGAAACACACCTACAATTTAATGTTTATTATATGTTATCCATTCCTGAACATGAGGTCTGGCTTCGCGTGGCTTTTATACCCAGTATCACTGCATCTGAGAAAATTAATTTTACCTTTCTCAATAGGCACAAAGTAAAAACATAATATAGAATAAACCATACATTGTTCCTCTAGGTTCATTAGAATTCATAACTTTATTTCAACTCCTCCAAATGTTTATATGTAGCTTCATTTATTATATTCATTTATTTAATGTTTATACTGTTTTGCTTGCATGTATGCCTACATGCCAGAAGAGTGCACAAGCTTTCACTATATATAGATGGTTGTGAGCCACAATGTGGAAATTGAACTCAATACTTCTGGAAGAGTAGTCAGTACTCTTACCCTCTAAGCCATCTCTCCAGCCTTTATATTTTGTTTCACAGAGCTTTCTCCTGACATAGTTTTCACAACCATTATCTTCAATAGTGGAAAGCTTTGAAGCATTCTATTACTCAAGATCATTGCCTGTGTCCTCCCTGTAATGAGAGTACTTAGCATTGATTATGTTAAAGTCTACTATGGAATTCATTTAATCCCTCAGGGTTCTAGTACTGATTTTTAATTTTCCTTTTCTCCTATATTTTATGAGAAATGTCATATAATTTTTATACATTATACTTTATTTTTCTTCTATTTACAGGTTTTCATCTGCTTATATGCACTGAATATTGTTAATTCTTTAATAAATATTTATGTATAAGTGTCTCTGTGTTATGTTGCTTTCAGAGTATTCCATAAGAGGTATACATAGACAATATGAGAGTTTTAGATACATTGATTGAAGCACCATACTATAACTTCCTTGGTGGTTCTTTAGTTTATACTTACCCTAGAAATGTTTTATGGCAATTATCTATCTTTCTCACAAATGTTTGTAAGATTTATTTTGAATCATCCATATTTAAAAACCAAATTTACTCACCTCTACCGGCATTGCTTTCATCATCTTCTAGGGATATTATTTTTCACTCTGTAATACATTGCAGCCAATATTCTACATCATCTGGGATTAATCCAAACTGAGAATACTATAGCACTCTGGGGAAACTTTCTAAATCTCTGTTAAAAAGTTGAAATCTCTTGAGACAACAGTGGTAGCTCTATGAGGTATTAATGTGTAAGCTTTATATCAATATATACATCATGGTGCATACAGATACAAAACAGTGACATAGACCTGAATACATGCAACTTTTGCTTTTAATTTCTATAAAAAAATGAGTTTGGGAAGGACTTACTTAGTTACTTGACATCACAGTTAATATAGACTGAAACTCCAAAGATATTTTCTGTCAATTTCTGTCTAAAAAACTTAGGCCCATTAGAACTCTACCTTCTAATCTCTATATTATTGATATCTTGACTATCCTTAGTTGTTCTTGTTGCAAACAGTTTAGATTGTATATAAATTCATTAACTGAAGGTTAATTTACCATTTTCAGTACTTATTAAAAGCAATACATTTTTAAATAACTATATAAGTATTAATTTCTCCTTAAAATTCCTATGTGGATCCCAGTCTTCAGAACAACATATGCTATGTAGAGCTGCAGAAGTACCATGAAGACCTATGAGCCCAGCATGTAGACCTTTACATCTGCCAAAATCAGAACAAGGAACTAATCCATCAATATGCTTAGTTCTGAGAAAGTCCTTAAATATAGCAGCCTTGGATTTTGGTTTGGTTTGTATAGTTCTGCTTGTCCTTGCTAACTGAAGTATGTCAAACCAGGATAGTATTTGTATGATTAGAACTCACCCTGAGAAAGCATGAGGACTACATGAGGGTCCTGAATATCCAGTATAGTCATGGCTGCCTGATAATGGCTTAAACCTATACTGAAATGTTCTTCTTTGCTGAATACCTCATAACACCCTTACATAGTTTTGTCATCAGTATACTTTTCACCAAAGAGTAAGTAACCTAGCCAAGTTCCTCACATTTTCATGTTTTATATAAGTAGGAACAGGTGGTACATTGTCTTCAAATCTTCCTTTTCCCTATTAACTCTGAGACACTTCTTGCCATTGCTCTATTACAGAACTTGGCATGGATTTGCCAAATCAAACTTTTCTGCTATTGTTAGCCTATGAATAATCACAACTTGCAAATTGTATATGGCAGTATTCTGTTTGAGAAGGTAAACCAAGAAATATTTTTCAAATGTGACAATTTACATATCCTTGAGCCTAATTTGACTATCTGGTGGAAGCATAATCATGTTGCCTTCAGTTATTTTAATCTTTCAATTTTATTTGAATTGCAATTCTTGTGTGTGAACCCCATTTGTTTACATTGCAGAGTATAATTTTAAATACTTTTATACCTGAAGGGCATTTTTTCTGGGTTATTTTTAAAGGTACCTAGACTCTAAAAAAATAATACTATCGAAACATATTCATGATTTTAGATGAATCATCTGTTTCATATTCTCTCTTCCACACATATACACACGCACACATCCACAGATGTACACACACACATTATTAATATTTCATCAAAATTTAACTTTTTTGTCTATGCTATGATCAGACTTAATGCAGAGTTAAGGGGCTTAGTCCTGCCTCAACTTAATGGGCCAGGCTTTCTCAGAAACCCATGGGAGCCCTTACTATGTAGGAAGATATGATGAGGGGGTTGCCTGAGGGGGAGGCACAAGGAGGGAGAACTGTGGTTGCATTGCAAAAAAAATTTAAAAAGCTCAATACAGCACACTTCAGGTGTGTCAATGAAAGTGTTTGCTGAGGGATTGGCAAGTGTGTAGGTGAAAAAAGGAAGACAGCCCAGGAACATACTGCCTAAAAATGTGGGTCCTGAATACAGGAAAATTAGAAGGGAAAGCAAGCATACAGCAAAAAAAAATGCACTCACCTGTTCATGCATCTGTGTGTTCCACATCTGTCTCAGGACTTGAGACACCAAAAGTCCTTCTAGACCTCCATTCTCAGACTGTCCCACATCATTGGTAACTCTTAGCTGAGGGTTCCAGCTACCTGGATTGAGAAACTACAGATCCCCCTCACTGTCTAGCCTCATGACAGCCATTTTTGGCCTACCCAGCCTATCAGCTTTACAACATTTAACTAATATAACAAGCACTTATCTATTTGAATAATTGTGTTCTCTCTCAAACCCTCAAAAGCACTCAGCTTATCAGTCTATTTTCTTTTACTTTCTTTTTTGATTTTTTTGTCTTCTGCAATTCCATGGAAGATACTCTGTTGTATGGAAATAATTATGCTTTCACAATTTGAAGACTTTTGCCGACTACACTTGTTCTTTAAGACCTTGGTTGGTTTGAAACGTGTGTCTCAATTATTTTATGGGATTTCTTCATTGGTATCGGCCTTTTAATTAATTAGTTAGTTAATTGATTATTTATGATTGGGTTATTATATTGTTCATCAGTGAGGATGCTAGTTCAACCTGGGAAGTAAACAACTCAAAGATTTAAGGAAGTCTCTGAAACATAGCAGATGCATTAGACCCTTCTTTCCCTGAGATTTTTGAGTACTAAGAGCACTATCAGAAAAGCCAAGAAGCTTGGAAGAGAACAAGATGAGCAAAGCTGCCTGCGAGAAACACATTTTTTTTTTTTTGGTTTTACGAGACAGGGTTTCTCTGTATTGTTTTGGAGGCTGTCGGTCCAGCCTGGCCTCGAACTCACAGAGATCCGCCTGCCTCTGCCTCCCGAGTGCTGGGATTAAAGGCGTGCGCCACCACCACCCGGCTCGAGAGACATTTTTTTAACCTGCTGAGTTGGAAATTGTTCAGGGAGCTTCCAGATTCATCAGTCAAAACCAAAACTGTGGTGAAATTTTGAAAGCACAAGTAGTTTGCCACACTACTGTAAGAGATCCAAACCAAACTTGTTGCTTGCCAACTGAGACATTCCCAACATTACTTTGGTCTCTCTTTGGTTCCCTGTCTAAGGTGAGTAAGCATTTATTGCCACATCCCAGGAATAATGTCACTGACAGAATCCTAGAAAGAAGTTTTTGAATAAATGTGAAGTGAAAAATCACAGATGAATTTCACACTGATATTTCAAAAACAGAAAATTCAAGGTGATCATTTAAAGCATCATAATTTTGTAATGTTTACTGCTCTCAGAGATTACTAAGAAATCACCAACTGTAGAAAGTTAAAGTATAGTAATTCCAGTGACTGGT
The DNA here is from genome assembly GCF_017639785.1 of Mesocricetus auratus. Taxonomy (NCBI): domain Eukaryota; kingdom Metazoa; phylum Chordata; class Mammalia; order Rodentia; family Cricetidae; genus Mesocricetus; species Mesocricetus auratus. The sequence goes on along the minus strand of NW_024429180.1, from coordinate 38,436,554 downwards.
TTCCTGAAATTAACATTTTAAAAATAGTTGTGGAGCTTTCTTTTTTATTATGTTTATTCCCTTAAAAGCCACCATATGCTTTTTATTTTCAAAAATAATTTCATAGTTTGAATGGGGTCATTGAAGAGTGATAGGTGGACTTGAGTGTATTAACAGTAGAAGCACGTCATAGTTTTCAAATTGTTAAAATCCGCACTGTCATAGAGATAATGAGCATGTGTCAATGTCATATTTAACACATAAATGAGAGAACCAGAAGAGTGTAAGGGCTTGTTAAAATGGTGAGGAACTTGTGCTTGTGCAATATAGAAATAAATGCTGAAGTAAGATTGCTAGTTTCTATATCTATAAAGTTTCAGAGAATTTTGTACTACTCTTAGGGTAAAACTTATTTGACACAGTTATAAAATGTTTGTGGAACATATAAGACTCCAGTGTGAAATTTTAGAAAAATTATTTGCAGCAGGTACAATAATTATAAAATAGATTTGCCCTGCCTTCCCCTCCAAGAGATCCAACAGCAAAGAGACTATATATTAAAAAATTAAGTATATTAGAAAATAATACCAATAACTTGAAGTGAATTGGTTTAGCTTTTGTTCACATTGTTTGAGGTAACTAAAATTAAAAGTAAATTATACTTAAAATATACATATAAAACTGAAACTACAAATATCAAATGTATTCAAGAGAGTCTGTGGATTAATGAAAAAAATTTTACTTATTTTGTTCACCTTGATTGGTTCAACTTCATAAGTATAACAAGTTTTAATTAATATAGTTGTAGTATTCATAAATATATACTTTCAATATCCATATGACATGACTTTTGCAGAATTATCTTCCATCTTGGAACATTACAATCACTATTAGCTTATTTTGTGGGATTGTTTAAGCAGCTATGAAGCTGATACTCCACAGTCAAGAGCAGGCCTGGTTTCTGTTATTTCAAAATATTTCACAGATAACACTTTCAAAAACAGAGTGTACTTATTCAAACATAACAGTGCAGAATACCAAGTAAAGGTAAGAACTTAAGTTTCTATTTCTGGGATATAAATTTATTAGCAGGATGACAATTTCAAGGAAAAATATTTAAAATTATGTAAATAATTTTATTATCAATAGAAGAAATAATGGTGGCTAGAAGACATGTGTATATGTTGCTGATACCCAAAATGTGTTGCTTTTGCCTTCGATGCTACTGATTTTGACCTGGAGGTTTAGCTATCTGGGCATGTTCTAATGTCTCTTTCTGCTATTCTTTTTATTCTTTTTATCTCTCCAGTCAGGCCACGAATAGTAGAAGTTATTTTCCCTAAATCATGTTATAGATATTATAATCCCTACTACTAAGTAAAGAAATATTACGTAGAAAAAATGAAAAGTAATATAGTCCATGCATGCATCTTTTCTAGTTACAAGTGGCTCTAAAAAGACTTCTTTTCCTTTTGTCCCATGGCATGTCACAAGATACCATTCCTAAGGGATCAACTCCTTTTCACACAGTTATGAATATCCCACAGACAGACTAATGTCATTGTCATCACACTACGTACTCTGGTAAGATCATATTTTTCCATGGTTGTCTATTATTCATTAACCCATATCAAAATGTGACAGTTTTCACTGAGTTGATGAGTATGATGAGAATATAATGTATGAAAAACAAAATTTTTAAAATAGTAAAGAAGTTTTTCATAAACTGATAAAAACTATTCTGTGGAAGTAAAAAAAGGAATATATATATATATATGGGTATACATACACACATACATACATGGACATACTCATAGCCGTACACATATATATATATACACATGCATTTGCATCAAATATTCTACTATACTCCATCCTATTTATAAAATGATTTTCTTTACTACAACTAGAAGTTTTCATAGTTGACTAATATTACTAACAGAATACACTCATCTGTCAGGTTTTGCTCCACAACTGCTGTAGTTACAGACTTGCAATTCTGTGTCTGACTTATTTCATGTGAGTTCTGCAACTCCATAATCTGGTCCTCATACTTCCACAACTTATAAAATGAATCCTTTGCAATAAACTTCTCAGAGTCTAGAGTGATAGCTCAGCAGTTAATAGTAGGTTTTGCTCTTGCAAGGGCTAACAGTAGCTTTCCCAACACTCATATGGTGGCACATAACGATCTGAATCTCCAGTTTGAAGGGATTCAAACACTACTTCTGACTTCTGCTGGCAGCAGACATGAATATAGTGCACCTATATACATGCACTCAGAACAATTGCACATATTATAATAAACTTAAAGACAGAATAAATTCTAACTAAATTATAGCAAGTTATAATCAGCTTCATTCTTTATTGCTTATCACCAACAACAAGATCTTCTACTGTGCATTTTCTGTCACAAAGTTATTTGATTTTAGAATATAGTCTGAGTTCTTATTGAATTCCTTAAAACAGTGTCTCTGTTAATGTTTACTAGCATTATAACAAGTGTCTAATCTGCATAAGTAAATAAAAATCAGGGACATTTTCTTAAGTCATTTTGTCCTGTATTGTCTTTGATATTTTATTCTATTTACTAAATATTAAATTACAAGTATTTATCTTGCATGTACACATATATTGGTATCTACATGCAACAGTATATGTGAATGGCAGAGGACAACTTGTGGGAATTGGTTTTATCTTTCTACCAGATATGTCCAAGGGATACAAGAATCAAAACAGATCACTAGTCATTTTTGAAAACTCTCTCTCTCTCCCTACCACCTCTCTTTGTAACTCCCCCTCTGAATCCACCCGTCCATCCACCACCCCCTACCCATACAAACTATTCTACTTCTATTGTTTTAGCATCATAAATAGAGAAAACCCTAATAGTACCAAGCAGAATCACTGGCCTTTTAAAGTTATTTTGTTAAGCTGTTTCTTCTTTATTTTACTATTGACTGCATTCTTTTATATCTTTTATTTTATTTATTTATTTTTCAGTTTAAATTTAGATAAGAAACAAGGTTGCTTCACAAGTCAGTTCCAGGTCCCTCTCCCTTTCCCTCCCCTCCTCCCGTGCCCTTCCCTCAACCCCCCCATTATCCCCTCATTTCCCCAGGGAGGGTGAGACCCTCCGTGGGGGTATCCATAGTCTGTCATTTTATATAGGGAAGGGCCTAGACCCTTCCCCAAGAGTTCAGGGTGAGAGTGCACCTCACATTTTTGGATGGGAGTCCAAAGTCTATCTCCCTCAACTGAATAGCTTCCTGCCAAAATCACATTTTAAGGCAAATGGCACTAAAAACACATGTATTAACTCATGTACAATTCAAAATTAGTCTGTGTATACTCGGGATGGGTACTGATCTACTGCCCAAGGCTCAATAGATTCCCTAGGCCTCCTCACTGACACCCAAATTCAGGGGTTCTTTATCAGTCCCATGCTGGATTCCCAGGCTGATGCCTGGGATTCAAGAGTTAACCTTTGTCAGGTCAGCTGTTTCTGGGGGTTAAACCAGCCCAGCCTTAATCCCTTTGGTCATCAGTCCTCCCTCTCTGTTACTGCCCACTCATACAACAAAGATGTCTGTTCCACTATGTTCATAGCAGCATTATTTGTAATAGACAGAACTTGGAAGCAACCTAGATGCCCCTCAAACGAAGAGTGGATAGAGAAAATGTGGTACATTTACACAATGGAGTACTATTCAGCAGAAAAAAACAATGGAATCCTGAGATTTGCAGGCAAATGGATGACACTAGAAGAAACCATCCTGAGCGAGGTAACCCTTTCACAAAAAGAGAAACATGGCATGTACTCTGTAATATGTGGATTTTAGACATAGATCTGGTGAGTGCCAGCCTACAACCCCATGGCCAGAGAGTCTTGGAAACAGAAACTTCATTCAGTCGCTGATGGAAGAAGAGGCAGACTCCCTCGGTTAAGTACTGAGCTGAACTCAAGAAAGCCAGTAACAGAGAGGGAGGATTGATGACCAAAGGGATTCTTTTATATCTTATGTTTGTAAGTGATATACATCAAATACAATGTATTGTATGAGGGATCACCCAGGTACTGTGAAATTATAGTCATAATCAAAATCTATATCATTTATTTTATGTTTCCTAGTTATAACATAACATCATTTCCCTCTTGTCTTTCTTTCCTCCTCCCTTCAAATCCACCCATAAACTCCTCTCTTTCAAACTTACAGGCCACTCTTTTCATTGTTGATTTAAATTATCAATAGCTAAATTTTAATCCATTCCCTGTGATGTAATCAAACACAAACTTTAATTTGCTACCATTTTAAATTGTATGCAAAAGACTTCATAAAGAAAGAGATTATCATTTGATTGAGTATTATGTTCCAGTGTAATTCAGGCACAGGATCAGTAATCAGTCAGTGTAGATATGCTATGGATTTTAATGCTGGGGTTTTAAGTTGAAAGAGTGTACATTTTATGACTTAGGACATCTAGGAAGAACAAAGATATCTTTCATGCTCAAAGTTCCATGAATGCAGGAATTTTCAGAATATATGTTAAGGTAAGGAAAGACATAAAAAGATTTTCTGCAAGGTTAAAGTGGAGCATATGTCACTGTTTGGTGTGATAGAATCAGGTTATGGGGATTGTAGCCTCATTAAGTACTTTAGTAGAGACATTTCAGCACAGATTTTACAGAAAATTAACATAAAATCTGATGAAACCACAAGGTTTTAATAGCTTCTTTAAATAAAACACCTCAATAAGATAAGTAGCCTTCAATACCTTGGTAAATGATACACTACCTAAGTTAACATAAAATGGTGGAAAACGGATATTGTATTGTAAACAGACTTACTATTTAAATATATCATACAATCATATTGAGAAAATCATATTTTAGGTCAGTTAACCCAAAATAGCTGGTGTGACTTTTTTCTTGTGTCTTCGTTTCCTGTGACTCTAGTAAAGTAATTGGTTCACCATGTGTATTTTTCTCTTTGTTTTTGTAATTAGCTTATTTCTTTTTGCATATGTTTGCAAAATTGGTCCATGTGTGGCATTAGTTTGAGTGAAGGACTCAACCTCATACTGAAGTCATGTTGGCAGGTGCCAGAAATGCTGTGTGACTGGTTAAACTGCTTCCTCAGTGAGAAATCAAGGAGAAATAAATGTTGAGGGTCAGTTCTTGCTTTTTGCCTTTTATTCATTCCAGTTCTGCTGACCATGGAATGCTGCTAGTCACATTCAGACTTGAACTTCTCTGCTCTTTAGAAATTCTCATGGACACATTCGAGATGTTTTTCTTAGCCAATTACAAAATTCATGAAACTGATTATCATAATAACCATAGTGGGCCCATCCCTTGTAAACTTGATACCCAAATACATATCATTTAAATACTACAGTTCTGCCACCAACCTCAAAAACTGATAGACAACTACTTAAGCAAAATTCATTCAATTAAACTGAAAAACCTTAGGTTATCTTTAACACTTTAATCATGATTCAAAAATCAAAGTATCAATTGACTCTGACCTCTGTAAACCAAAATTGTATTTCCCATATATAATGGATATGAGTAAAAATTAAGTTCCAAAGGATCAGGATAAGAGAACAGTGAGGGAAACTTTGGTTACAGAAACATTGAAAATACTCAAGGAAAACAGTAAGTCCAGTAATTCTAAATCCAGAATGTTGTCCTCCTGGTTGTCATTTCAGTCTCTATGAGCTCTGATTTGTCCAGGTTAGTTGGGTTTTCTAGTGACAACCTTGACCGTTCTGGCTCATAGAGTTTTTCTTTCTCTCTTCACCAGAATTCCTAGAGCTCACCCTAATGTTTCTGCTTCTGACTGAACTCAAGGAATCCAGTGACAAAGATGGAGGACTGATGAGCAAAGGGGTTAAGACTGGAATGGTTTAACCCCCAGAAACAGCTGACCTGGCAAGGGTTAGCTCTTGAATCCCAGACTGATGCCTGGGAATGCAGCGTGGGACTGATCAAGGCCGCCTGAACGTGGGTGTCAGTGAGGAGGCCTAGGTAATCTATTGGGCCTCGGATAGTAGATCAGTATTCATCCCAGGTATACAAATGGACTTTGGGTGCCCATCCAATAATGAGAGATGCACTCTCACCCTGGATTCTTTCACTACTCTCCCCCTCCATCTATCTCCCTCAACTGAATAGCTTCCTGCCAAAATCACATTTTAAGGCAAATGGCACTAAAAACACATAGTTTGTATATCATTTTTATCACTTTAAATAATGAATTCAAGAAGAAAAGAAAAAATATTGTTATATCTAGAGAATGAATAGAATTAAGTTTTTTCATAGTCAGTTATTGCAACTTGACATTTTATTTTGGAACATCAAGGACATTTTCTTTATGATATACAGCTCACACAGATAACCTATTTCAATAGGGCTGGAAAGTTGTACCTACCTCCACTTCTATCCTGACTTTGCACAAGCTGACTGTCATAATGAGAAAATAAATTGTGCCACAATCTCTGACTACCCAAACCATGATTCTCTGTTATGACGACCTGTATTAACTCATGTACAATTCAAAATTAGTCTGTGTTCTCTGTGTTTTTTCTTCATTATTTGATTATAAAAACAAGAAAATAATGTAGAAAATTGATGCCAAGAAGTAGATCACTGATGTTATAAGGGTGATCGTATGTTTTATCGTCATTTGAGTGTCATTAGGATAAAGAACATGAAAGAATTTTGCATAACTGAATATAAAATCGTGTGGTTGCAGTAAGAGTAAATCAATGTGCCGTTTTTATGGGAGTTCAGTATACTGAAGTTCTGATTGTAGTATGGGCTGTCAAAATATTTTAATAAGTCTTTACAATGGAACAATAACATCATAAGAAACTAAACTAGTGGCCATTCATGCTAGATTTTAACAAGGCCTGTCTATCTTCTGAGATTGTCCTGGAAATTTGAATAAGAAGAAAGAAATTTAGTAGGCAACAAATTTGAATGACAAAGGATATTTCTACTGGCATTACATCCACGTTGTGGCATGGTAATTGCTCATTGTCTACACCAAGTTTTTCAGAGAAAATATTGATCAAAAAACAGACGAGAAAGATGTAGGAAATATACAGTCCAATAAGGCAGGTTGTGTAAAATGTCTGTAATTGTTTAAGGAGATTACTACCATTATATAGAAACCTTCCATTAGCTCTACTTACCAAGCAAACATTTATCCTGTGAAGGATTCTGGTATCTTGATGATGGACGAAAACATACTTATAGTTTCTGATATTGCTTTTGGAAGTTATTGGATAAAAATAGTGAGATGAGAAACTTGTGGTTAATTTGTATCGTGGTTTAGGTGTTTCATTCCATTGTTAGAGGCCTCCTTTGATGTGTATGTGTTGCAGGATTGAACCTTATGCCTGGGATGGTATGGCTAAACAGATCTATTCACTTCCCTGTAGCTGGGAGCAGAGACAAAGAGAGGACAGACTTCCAGATACATCCCTCCAAGACACAAGTGAAGTAATTCTGATTTTTCTCAACCACTCAATAATGAAGTTATGTTTGAATTCCTGAACCAATAGATCCTCTGATTAGATAAGAGCCTCTAGGGGCTCCAATCACATTCTGAAAACCCATCAGCTGGCAGCAATTCTTTAGCACATGAGACCTTCAGGGGGATATTTTTGATATCTAAAACCTGACAAGATGCAATTTGTGAATAGAATTTTCTCTGTTCTTCACACATCATAAAAACTGGACTTTATACCTAGTTCCTAGAAATTCTTAAGCAAATATACAATATTTTGCTCATCAACCTATCTTTTGTTTCTTGTTACATTTATTTCCATTGTTTTCTGTACATATAGGAATATGATATCAGATATTTTGCACTTTGCAGAATCTTGGATGCTATATCTCAGATTATTTATTTTTAAAGGCAATACTCAGATCTGTTCAATTTCCAAGTACAGTGCAGTGCATATGAGAAATACATCTCTCATTTCTTTATTATTTCATAGGTAAACCAGCTTTATAAGAACATATAGATGGATTAACAACCAATATATTGTGATATCAGAGATTCTGAATATGATTTCATATATTTCTCCTTCTAATAAATATTCTTCATTCATTTATAGCAGTTCTGGAATACTAAGATAGCCTGCTTCATTGTCATGTTTCACTTTGCTTATTACTATAAGCACTTACAACATCAAGGGGTGGGAATTGAGCTGATACAAAGAAGACAAAGACAACAGATGAGTAAAAACTACTCAAACACAAAGAAGAAAGAAAGAAAAAACACAGAAACAGAAAATGTCTATATAAAAAGCATTACTCGGATTACAGTAAAATCCACTAAGCCCATCGATATACTGAGAAATGATGAATAGCCTAAATTTTAATAATTTTCATTTTCTAGAAACTCATGGTTGATGGTGTTAGATAGGCTTAGTTCATAGCACACTATATTTATTTTCTTTAAATATGGTTTTAAAATTTACTTTTTTACTATTTACAAAATTATATATTAGGTTTCAGATCTAGCTTAGAGGTAGAACACTTGCAGAGCATATAGAAATCCTTAGGCTAGACCCTCAGCAATGCACTCCAAAATATTTTGCCTTAATACAGCTATTATATTCTAGTTTCCTTTAAGTAAAATGTATGTATAACAAATATTGTTGAGCAAAACTCCTATTTGTTTCTAATTTTCCCTGGAGCTTTTATGATATTTTCTTCATAGAAAACGCTAAAGGTAAACTGGTCACTGTCATTAATAATTAGAGAAGAAAGCCATCTTCAGAAAAGCTTCCAGTTGCAGCAGGTGGAAAAAATATAAAAACCCACAGTCAGGAATTATGCAGAGAGGAAAAGACACTAGAACACACTGCCCTAAACAGGATGCTCTGCTAACTTTTCCTTGGGAATTTGGGAGCCCAGTGGAAAAGAAGGCAGAATGAGTATAAAAAGCAGTGTCCTGTATCAATTGATTTGAGGGTGCTGCTTAATTTATCTTCTAAGAGTTTCTGGATGCCAAGATTTATTTTGAGGTCTTTGATCTACTTGGATTTAAGTTTCATGCATGGCAAAAGATATAAATCTATCTGCTGTCTTCTACACACCAGCATCCCGTTATGCCAGCAACATTTGTTGAAGATGCTTTCTTTTTTCCATTGTATAATTTTAGATTCTTTGTTGAAAATCAAGTGTTTGTAGGTGTCTTGGTTAATATCAGTGTTTTCATTTTGTTTCCATAGGTCTACTCGTCTATTTTTGTGCCAATACCAAGCTGTTTTCAGGACTATAGCTCTATAATAGTGCTTGAAGTCAAGGATGGTGATACCTCCAGATTTATTGTACAGGGATGTTTTCGCTATTTTGTGTCCTTTGTTTTTCCATATAAAGTTGAGTATTGTTCTTTCACGGTCTGTGAAAAAATGTGCTGGGATTTTGATGGCAATCACACAATATCTGTAGGTTGCTTTTGGCAAGATTACCATTTAAACTACATTGATCCTACCTATTCAAGAGCATGGGAGATCTTTCCATGTTCTGGTATCTTCTTTAAATTCTTTCTTTAAAAACTCGAAGTTCTTGAAATGCAGTCTTTCACTTGTTTGATTAGCATTAGCCCAAGGTATTTTATGTTGTTTGTAGCAATTAGTTGTAAAGGGTGATGTTTCTCCGATTTCTTTCTCGGCCCATTTATCTTCCATATATAATATGGCTACTGATTTTTTTAAGTCAGTGTTGCATCCTGCACTGAAATCCACAATTAATAAGTGGGAACTCCTGAAACTGAGAAGATTTCATAAGGCAAAGTACACAGTCAACAAGACAAAATGACAGCACACATAATGGGAGAAGATATTCATGATCCCCACATCTGACAGAGGGGTGATTTCCAAAATATATAAAGAACTCAAGAAGCTACTCACCAAAACACCAAATAATCCAATTAAAAAGTGGCGTACAGAACTAAATAGAGAATTCTCAGTAGAGGAATACAAAATGGCTGAAAGACACATAAGAAAGTGCGCAACATCCTTAGCCATCAAGCAAATGCAAATTAAACAGCTCTGAGATACCATCTTACTCCTGTCAGATGCTAAATGGCTAAAATAAAAAACATCAATGACAGTTTATTCTGGAGACATTGTGGAGAAATGGGACTACTCTTCCACTGCTGGTGGGAGTGCAAATTCGTGCACTTTGGAAATCAGTACGGGAGTTCCTCAGGAGAATTGAAATCAGTCTACCACAAGATACAGCAATTCAACTCTTAGGAAAATACCCAAAAGATACACATTGATAAAACAAGGACATGTGTTCAACCATGTTTATAACAGCATTATCTGTAAAAGCCAGAACCTGGAAGCACACTAGATGTCCCTCAACCAAAGAATGGATACAGAAAACGTGATATATTTACACAATGAGTGTAAATGCTAGAGTACTACTCAGCAGGAAATAAAACAAACAAACAAACAATGGAATCTTGAAATTCACAGGTAAATGTATAGTACTAGAAGAAACCATCGTGAGTGAGGTAACCCAGTCACAAACACACAAACGTTAGCCTTCAACCAGTAAGTGATGGAAGCAGAAGCAGATACCCACAGCTAAACAATGAGCTGACCTCTGGAATCCAGTTGCAGAATGGGAGGAGTAACCAGAAAAGGATTAAAGACCAGGCTGGAGAAACCCACAGAAACAACGGGGAGCTCATGGAACCCAGACTGGTTGCTGGGAAACCAGCATAGAACTGTCTCAGACCCCTTGAAAGTAGATGTCAGATTGGAGTTCTGGTTAATTTATGGGGCCCCTTAAGTGGATCAGTATTTATCCCTAATACACAAATGGACTTTGGGAGCCCACTACACATAGAGGGATACTCTATCAGCCTAGACATATGAGGGAGGGTCTAGGCACTGTTTCAAATGATATAACAATTTTTGAAGATCCTCACAGAAAGCCTCACCCTCCATGGGGAGCATAAATGGCATGGGATAGGGGGTTGTTGGGAGTCATGGGAGGAGGAGAGGGAGAGGAAAGTAGGATTGACATGTAAAACATGCTTGTTTCTAATTTAAATTTAAAAAATGGAATTAACATAAATAAAATCTAAAACATAGAAGGTAGAAAGAATGTAAAAAGGCCCTGCCCTGGATGATATGATAAACTTTGGAGATCCCCCTTGGAGGGCCTCACTCTCCCTCGGTATTGGAGAGAGGATGGAGTATGAGTTTGGATAGGTGTGGGGAAGGACGGGAGGGAGACGTTGCTAGGATTGACAAGTAAAGCAGGCTTGTTTCTAATTTAAATAAAAATAAATTTGAAAAAATGAGTGTAAATGACAGAGGGGATAGTGGGCCCTGAGAAAAGAAAGCCTTCTAAATTAACACAATCAACTAATTGCTGGGTAACTCAAAGGGAATCAGACAGCACGCAAGAGGCCTACAGAGGTCAGAATAAATTGGGGACCTGAATGTGAAACAAGAATCTAACTTCAATTGCAAAAGAAAGCTTACTTACCTTAAAGATAGCATCACTAGGAAAACAAACAGCTATGAGAAGTAGGCTGCATGCCCCTCAGTAGATGGAAACAAACCCAACAGTGTATTTGTTGGCTCATAATGACATATCAGGACTTTTCCTTTGGTTTTCTTTGAAATGTTATCTTATTGTTTATCTTTATTCTATTTTTATTTATTTCACAAACATTCCTGTGTCTACACAGGTTCTTTGAATATAAATTAAGGCTTATAATTTAGGTTTATTTGTGGTATTCTTCCATGAGTAAACAAGCATGATTCTGTTTCTTGTGTCTTCTCTTGGGCTTTTTTCCTTCTCCTTGTTTCTAAGCCTTATTTTTCACTTTTTGGTTTTATCTGATCTTATCTAATCTTATATTGTATTATATAGAAGTCTGTTTATATTATAATGAAAGACAGAAAAGAATTGGATCTGGTTTGCAGGGGAGGTGCAGAGGAACTGGAGAAGTAAAGGGAGGGGAAAACATAGCAATACATTATTTAAGAAAAAATGATCTACATTATTTTTAATGTTTATTTTTTTATTTATTTTTAAGTTTAAATTTAGATTAGAAACAAGGTTGCTTCACAAGTCAGTTACAGATCCCTCTCCCTTTCCCTCCCCTCCTCCTGTGACCTCCCCCAACCCCCACCCCATTATCCCCTCATTACCCCAGGGAGGGTGAGGCCCTCCATGGGGGTGTCCACAGTCTGTATTTCATCCAAGAGTTCAGGGTGAGAGTGCATCTCATATTGTTGGATGGGAGTCCAAAGTCCATGTGTATACTCAGGATAAATACTGATCTATTGCCCAAGGCTCAGTAGATTACCTAGGCCTCCTCACTGACACCCCCATTCAGGGGGTCTTGATCAGTCCCATGCTGGATTCCCAGGCATCAGCCTGGGATTCAAGAGTTAACCCTTGTCAGCTCAGCTGTTTCTGGGGTTAAAGCAGCCCAGTCTTAATCCCTTTGGTCATCAGTCCTCCCTCTCTGTGCTCTCTATTACTGGCTTTATTGAGTTCAGCTCAGTGCTTAGCCGTGGAGTCTGCCTCTTCTTCCATCAACCACTGAATGAAGTTTCTGTTTCCCAGACTCTCTGGTCATGGGATTGTAGGCTGTCTAAAATCCATATATGAGAGAGTACATGACATGTTTCTCTTTTTGTGACTGGGTTACCTCACTCAGGATGGATTCTTCCAGTGTCATACATTTGCCTGCAAATGTAAGGATTCCATTGTTTTTTTTTCTGCTAAATAGTACTCCATTGTGTAAATGTACCGCATTTTCTCTATCCACTCTTCAGTTGAGGAGCATCTGTGTTGCTTCCAAGTTCTGGCTGTTACAAACAATGCTGCTATGAACATAGTGGAACAGACATCCTTGCATGAATGGGCATCTTTTGGATATATACCTAAGAGTGGAGTTGCTGGGTCTTGTGGCAGGTTTATTCCCATTTTTCTGAGGAATGTCCATACTGATTTCCAAAGTGGCTGAACAAGTTGGCACTCCCACCAGCAATGTAGGAGTGTTCCCCTTTCCCCACATCCTCTCCAGCATAAATGGTCTTGGTGTTTTTGATTTTAGCCATTCTGACAGGAGTGAGATGGTATCTCAGAGTTGTTTTGATTTGCATTTCCTGGATGGCTAAGGATGTTGAGTACTTTCTCAGGTGCCTTTCAGCCATTTCACCCTCTTCTATTGAAAATTCTCTATTTAGTTCTGCAGCCCACTTTTTAATTGGATCCTTTTGTGTTTTGGAGACTTGCTTCTTGAGTTCTTTGTAAATTTTGGAAATCAACCATCTGTCAGATGTGGGGTTAGTGAATATTTTTTGCCATTCTGTGGGCTGCCTTTTTGTCTTTCTGACTGTGTCCTTTGCCTTACAGAAGCTTCTCAGTTTCAGGAGGTCCCATTTATTAATTGTTGATCTCACTGTTTGTGCTACTGGTGTTATGTTCAGGAAGCTGTCTCCTGTACCAATTCGTTCAAGGTTACCACCCACTTTCTCTGCTTTTTAAAATTTTTTTTATAATTTTAATTTTAAATAGCTTGTTTTATATGTCAATTCCAGTTCCCTCTCTGTCCCTTCCTCCCAGACCTGCCCACCATCCCCCCATCCTCCCACACTATTGCCAATTCCTTCCACATAGGGGATATCTAGAGTCTGTCATTTCACTCAGGGTAGTATCCAGGGACTCCCCTAAGAGTCCAGGCTTAGAGAGCATCGCTCTTTGTGTTATGGAAACACGATGTCTGTTTGTATTCCAGGGATAAACACTGAGCAACTGTTCAGGACCCAATAGGTTGCCCAGGCCTCCTCACCAACTCTCAAATTCAGTGGGTCTGGATCAGTCCCATGCTGGCCTCCCAGCTCTCCCCTGTTCAGATCAGCTGCCTCTGCTGGTTTTGCCAGCCCATTCTTTACCAATTTGCTCATCGCTCCTCTCTCTCTGTCACTGGGTTCCTTGGATTCAGTTCAGTGTTTAACTGTGAGTGTTTGCCTCTGCTTCCATAAGTCACTGGATGAAGGCTCCAGGATGGTTATAGTCATCAAGTTCATTAACAGGAATGGGCATTCGGGTGGTCTCTACACTATTGCTTAGCTTGCCAGTTGGTGTCATCCCTTTAGATCACAATGGTGCCTGATCTGTCTTCTAAACTATGATTCCCTCTCCCCCCTATCCTCCCCCCCCTCCGTCAACCTTCCTGTTCCCCCATGACCTACTATCTCTTCCTCTTCTCCCCCTCTCTATTTCCCAGCTCCCTGTCCCCCCACCCCTTGCTATGTTCCCCATCTATTCAGAGGACCTTGCCTCATTTCTCTTCTCTTGGATACCATATATATCTTTTATGTTCTTTCCTGTTTCTCAGACTCTCTGTCATGGGAAGTACAGACTGGCACTATCCTGATCCATGTCTAAAATCCATATGTGAGTGAGTGCATACCATGTTTATCTTTTTGTGACTGGATTACCTCACTCAGGATGGTTTCTTCCAGTGCTAAGAGGTTCAGTGTGGTTGGATTTATGTTGAGGTCTTTGATCCTTTTGGTCTTAAGTTTTGTACATGGTGATAAATGTGGATAGTTATGCATTCTACTACATGCCTGCCTCCACTTATGCCAGCACCATTTGTTGAAGATGCTTTCTTTATTCCATTTCATATTTTTAGCTTCTTTGTCAAAGATCAGATGTTCATACATGTGTGGATTAATATCAGGGTTTTCAATTCGATTCCATTGTTTTACCTGTCTATTTTTGTGCCAATACCAAGCTGTTTTCAGTACTATAGCTCTATAATAGAGCTTGAAGTCAGGGATGGTGATGCCTCCGGACGTTGCCTTGTGGAACAGGGTTGTTTTGGCTATCCTGCGTCTTTTGTTTTTCCATACAAAATTGATTATTGTTCTTTCAAGGTCTGTGAACAATTGTGCTGGGATTTTAATGGGGATTGCATTGAATCTGCAGATTGCTTTTGGCAGGATTGCCATTTTTAATACATTGATCCTACCTATCCAAGACCATGGGAGATCTTTCCATTTTCTGAGTGCTTCTTTAATTTCTTTCTTTAAAGATTCAAAGATCTTGTGATACAGGTCTTTCACTTGTTTGGTTAGCATTACCCCAAGGTATTTTATGTTGTTTGTGGCAATTGTAAAGGGTGATGTTTCTCTGATTTCTTTCTTAGTCTTTTTATAATGTGTATATAGTAGGGCTACTGATTTTCTTGAGTTGATCTTGTAGCTTGCCACATGGCTGAAGGTGTTAGTCAACTGTAAGAGTTCCCTGGTAGAGTTCTTTGGGTCATTTATATAAACTATCATATAATCTGCAAACAGTGAATGTTTGACCTTTTCCTTCCCAATTTGTATCCCCTTGATGCATTTTTGGTGTTGTATGGCAATGGCTAGAACATCAAGGACAATGTTGATAAGGTATGGAGAGAGTGGACATATTTGTTTTCTTCCTGATTTTAGAGGAAATTGCATTGAGTTTCTGTCCTTTTAGTTTGATGTTGGCTGTTTGTTTAAAATATATAGCATATTTTATGTTTAAGTATGTTCCTGTTATCCTAGATCTCTCCAAGATTGCTGAGTCTTGTGGTAGATTAATTTCCGTTTTCCTGAGGAATATCCATACTGATTTCTAAAGTGGCTGTACGAGTTGGCACTCCTGCCAGCAGTGGAGGAGAGTTGCCCTCTCTCCACATCCTCTCCAGCATAAATATTCTTCGGCGTTTTTGATTTTAGCCATTCTGACAGGAGTAAGATGGTATCTCAGTGTAGGAGGAAGTCTATGTCGCCATTAAACATGTGACTTACTAGAGGTGCATACAGATGAGGTAATAAAAGGGCGGTTTACCACACCGCTAACCACACCCACTTTAGGCAGGACTAAAGACGTATACGGCTGGACGTAAAGACGTATACGTACGTAGGCGGAAGTTGATTTCGGCCTGAGTTACTCCATTGGTAACAAACTTAACTGCTTTATACAATGTCAACAGCTAACACTATGATGCAGGATGTTAAGAATTTTCTTGTTTTTTGTATGGATGGGATTTTAGAAAGGGTTGAGGACCTACCTGAAAGGTGCTTCCTACCCATGATGGTGATTATTAGCTTCATAATCAATATAATTTTGTTAATGAAATGGCTCAAAAATAGGAATAAACTTATACAGGTCATGCAGTCATCGCAGGATAGTTTTGAAATCTTAATACAAAGGATTCAGGAAATGCAAAATTCATTGCAGGAGAGTAAGAAAGGGTTGGTAGAAAATATTCAGGATATTAAAAATGATAATGTAGGTCTGACGAACAGGTTTAAAGAGACGGAACACAAAATTGAATTATTTTCAGGAAAAATGTGTTCCATAGATAGAATTGAAAAATTGGAACATAATGTGGAAACATTTAACGACAAACACGGTTCCATGTTTGATGATTTCACTAGCAAATTACAAAGACTGGAACATAAAATTGAAATGCTAGCAGAAAAGAATTGTTCCATGTCTGAGAGCAATGATAAATTAACTGATAGAATATCATTTGTAGAAGGCAGTTTACATGCTATTGAGGTACTTGCTAAGGATGAGAATATTAGAAATTTGGAATCACATGTAAATGATGAATGTAAGAAAATGAAAGATTCCATGACATCCTTAGAAAATCATTTGTCCCAAGAACTTCAAGAGCTCAGAGAAACAATGATGAATAGACTGCAGGATTTAGAAGACGCTCAATCTGATACTTCAGAATCAGAAATACAGGCAACAGGTCAGGACAGGAGTTTCCCAAAGCTTCTCAAATGCCGGAATGATTTCCCTAAGGTTGCTATGCGTTCCCCTATGGTTTTTCCAGTATCTGTATCAGAAAAACCAGCAACGAAAAAACAATCAAATGGTCCCATTGCTTATCACTGGGAGCCTATACAGATGAAGGATCTAAAAAATATTAAGGAGGCCATTGTCATGTATGGTCTTCATTCTCCCTTTGTCAGAGAGCTCCTAACCTCATGGGCTACTGTAAATAAAGTAACCCCAAAAGACTGGGCCCAATTAGCCTCTGCAGTGCTCGAAAATTCTTGCCAAATTCAATGGAGAGCTTTGTGGAGGCAAGAAGCAAAAGCAATTGAGATTCAGGAATTGCAGAACGGTCATGAAGTACCCCAAGACAAGATTCTTGGGGAGGGTCCTTACGCTGACACGCAGGTTCAATCTGCATATGATGAGCACATGTTGTCTTTGTGCCGTACAGCTGCTTTAAATGCCTTGGATAAGGTTTGTGAAACAGGAGAGATAATGCAACCCTACACCAAGGTATTACAGGGCCCAAGGGAAAGGTTCACTGAATTTTTAGAGAGATTATCCAGAGCAGTAGAGGTACAGGTAGCGAACCCAGAATCCAGGCGTCTCCTTATAGAATCTTTGGCGTATGAGAACGCGAATCCTCAATGCAGGCAGGTAATTTGGCCATTAAAAATAAGATCAGCGCCATTGGAGGAATGGGTTCTGCATACAGCGAACCTGGAATGTAAAAGTCAGGATACAGGAGCTTGGGTAGGTGAAGCTATTTCTACAGGCTTGAGGAGGCACCAGGATGCCAAATACCCTACCTGTGATGATATAGAGGCATGGGTAGGGAAGGCAATCTCAAAGAATTTAAATAGGCGTAAAGATCCAACATGCTTTAACTGTGGTAGAATAGGACATCTTAGTAGGAACTGTAGACAACGCATTCCTAGAAATAATGCTTTTACCAGGAATGCATCAATCAGAAGGCCTAAGCCTCCTGGTCTATGCAGGAGGTGTGGGAAGGGGCGCCATTGGACTGATGAATGCTTTTCCACAATAGACAGACAAGGTAGATCTTTACAGCAGGGAAACGGGCTTCCGGGGCTCCATGGAGCCCCGAAGAGGAAGATTATCCGGTCATTCCCAGTGACAGTGGAGGACAGCCTCTCCCAGGACAATTAGAAGATCCACTGCCCATTGTAAATAATACGGCACTGGATAATACATTAGCTCCAGAGGATGAATCAATTACCTCAGGAGGAGGAGGATAACAGCCCATCTACAAATTCATAGTCCACAATGGGTAAAGTGACCTCCTAAAAGGAAAGAGAAGTGCTTTGTTTTTGTCCTCACAGGTAAACTC
The DNA here is from genome assembly GCF_017639785.1 of Mesocricetus auratus. Classification (NCBI taxonomy): domain Eukaryota; kingdom Metazoa; phylum Chordata; class Mammalia; order Rodentia; family Cricetidae; genus Mesocricetus; species Mesocricetus auratus. The sequence goes on along the minus strand of NW_024429180.1, from coordinate 38,418,387 downwards.
AGCAAAGAATACTGGACACATGGATTCCTGTAGAAGAATGAATAGCTACCCTGAGGACCATCAAACACACACTGTGTGGTATCAAAGTCTAAATCTCTCTATATTGCTTTTTCATAGTATCCTTTTATCTTTATTTCTTCACATACCTCAGTTCCCATTCATTTAACTGAAGCTGGCTTTGGAGTTGGATTGGCTCTCCTACTCTAAACCCAAGCATATTATTTAAATACAATTCAGAATTTCTGTATTATATCAAAGAGCCATTGATATAAGACAGAAGAAATAAAAATGAGGGACTGTTATCTATGGATTTCTTTTTCTGAAAAGTCTAATTTCCTCCAGGTTTTCCATCTTCCCTATTGTCACCTCTTCTGTATGCATACATATGAAAGTTAAAATATTTCTTCGTTAACATTAATGTTTGAGTTTTCCAGAGAACAAGGGATTTCCTGACAGCAATCTTCAACGGCTTCCGAAAGAGAATGAGGATCCACTTCCTTGACTTCACCTGATTCGACTGGAGGCATCTGAATTGCCCCACATCATTGACTCCACCTGACAAGCACTATCCTGAAACTGGCTTGAAACTACATCACTCGACACAACTCCAGACCAAGGAACGGAAATAGCACATCTTCTACAATCTGACCAGAGCTTCAAGATAAGAGCTTCAATCAACACTAGAACCCCAGTCAGGAACTTCAATCAAGCATCTCCTGCCATACTGAGACTGTCTGCTCTACTGAGATTTTGTTATACTAACATTTTCTTTTCACAGGTCCCCATGAGATTATCATCGTCCCATCTCAGCAGGAAGTAGTTTTGAGAATTCCACGCCCCCTCTCCCTACTATTGATATTATAAGATTACACCTGTTAGTGTTAGTTTTCAATTATTTTAGAGTTGGGATTGGAAAGAGGTGTTCATATTTGGGTGTTTCTTTAAGATAAGTTTAGGTTTAGATAGAATAGATGTTTGATACATTTTGTTCATGGACACAAGTTAGTTGTCCTTTTTTAGACTAAAAGGGGAATTGTAGGAGGAAGTCTATGTCGCCATTAAACATGTGACTTACTAGAGGCGCATACAGATGAGGTAATAAAAGGGCGGTTTACCACACCGCTAACCACACCCACTTTAGGCAGGACTAAAGACGTATACGGCTGGACGTAAAGACGTATACGTACGTAGGCGGAACTACGTCACTAGCCAAGCCCACTTTTGGGCATGGCTAGGGGCGTTACGGGGGAAGGCATAAAAGACAGCGCACAGGAAGTCTCGCTCTCTTTTCCTGGAGTTCGGCTTCCGGTCCAGTCGCTAGCTGAGATCTGCTGGGCTTCTCGGGGTTTGGTATCTTGTGAGTAATTTTCTATATAAAATACTTAGCCTTATTTTCAGTAATTGTGTGTCGCGTATCGTTACAGCGTCCGTAAAGCCAACATCTCAGAGTTGTTTTGATTTGTATTTCCCTGATGGCTAAGGATGTTGAGCACTTTCTTAAGTGTCTCTTGGCCATTTTAGCCTCCTCTATTGAGAATTCTCTATTTAGTTCTCTACCTTTTAGAGAAAATGTGGTACATTTACACAATGGAATATTACTCAGCAGAAGAAAACAATGGAATCTTGAAATTTGCAGGTAAATGGATAGCACTGGAAGAAACCATCCTGAGTGAGGTAACCCAGTTGCAAAAAGACAAACATGGTATGTACACACTCATATATGGATTTTCCACATGGATCAGGATTGTGTCAGTCTGCACTTCCACTGATAGTGAGTCTGGGAAACAGGAAAGAACCTAAAATATATGCATAGTACCAAAGAGAAGAGGATTGAGACAAGATCCTCTGAATGGATGGGGTACATGGTGAGGGGTGGGGGGGATTGGGAGCTGGGAAGAAGAGAGGGAGGAGAAGAGGAAGAGAGAGTAGTTCATGAGGGAATAGGAAGTTTGAGTGGGGGTGTAGAATAGGGGGAAGAGGGAATCATAGGTGAGAAGACAGATCAGGCACCAGGGTTACCTCTAGTGATCTAAAGGGATGACACCAATTGGCAAACTAAGCAATAGTGGAGAGAGCACCTCGAATGCCCATTCCTGATAATGAACTTGATGTCTATAACCATCCTGGAGCTTTCATCCAGTGACTGATGGAAGCAGAGGCAAACACCCACAATTAAGCACTGAAGTGAACCCAAGGAACCCAGTGACAGAGAGAGAGGTGTGATGAGCAAATTGTCAAAGAATGGGCTGGCAAAACCAGCAAAGACAGCTGATCTTAACAGGGGAGAGCTCTTGGACCCCAGACTGTCAACGGGGAGGACAGCATGGGACTGATCTGTACCCCGAAATGTGAGTGTCAGTGAGAAGGCCTGGGCAACCTATGGGGCCCTGAGCTGTGGATCAGTATCTATCCCTGGAATACAAACAGTCATCGTGTGCCCATAGCACAAAGAGGGATGCTCTCTCAGCCTGGTCTCTTAGGGGAGTGCCTGGACCCTACTCTGAGTGAAATGACAGACTCTAGATATCCCCTAGGTGGAAGGAATTGGCAATAGGGTGGGAGGCTGGGGGACATGGGGGAGTACGAGAGGAGGGGAGGGAGAGGGAACTGGGATTGACATGTAAAACAAGCTATTTAAAATTAAAATAAAAAATTTAAAAATAAGAAGGTATATTCTTTTTTATGTGCATGAAATTTTCTAAAGATGTCTGTTAATACCATTTGGGTCATTACTTCTATTAGACCCTTTGCTTCTTTGGTGAGTTTCTGTCGGATATTCCTGTCTAGTGGTGAGAGTGGTGTTTTGAAATCTCCCACTATATGTGTGTGTGGCTTTATATGTGATTTAAGTTTTAGTAATGTTTCTTTTACGAATGTGGATGCCTTTGTATTTGGGGCATAGATGTTCAGGATAGATACTTCATCTTGGTGGATATTGTCTGTGATGAGTATGTAATGATCTCCTTCACCTGTTTTGATTGATTTTATTTTAAAGTCTAATTGGTTAGATATTAGGATTGTTACCCCTGATTGTTTCTTGGGTCCATTTGATTGGAAAATTTTTCCCAACCTTTAACTGTCAGGTAATGTCTGTCTTTGAGGGTGAGGTGTGTTTCTTGTATGCAGCAGAAGGATGGGTTCTGTCTTTGAATCCATTCTACTAGCCTGTGTCTTTTTATGGGTGAGTTCAGACCATTAATATTGAGGGATATTAATGACCATTGATTGCCCATTCTTCTTTGATTTGGAATGGTTGGTGGTGGTGGAATTATGTGTGGAATTTCACCCCTTTGTTCTTGTGGCTGTTGGTAGATTCTCTAATGCCTATATTTTTCTGGTTGTAGTTAACTTCCTCGTGTTGGATTTTTCCTTCCAAACTTTCTGTAGGGCTGGGTTAGTGGATACATATGGCTTTAATCTAGTTTTGTTATGGAATATCTTGTTTTCTCCATCTATAGTGATTGAGAGCTTTGCCAGGTATAGTAGTCTGGGCTGGCATCCATGGTCTCTTAGTGTTGGTAGAATATCTATTCAGGACCATTTGACTTTCAGAGTTTCCATGGAGAAATCAGGTGTAATTCTGATATGTCTGCCTCTATATGTTACTTGGCCTTTTTCCTTAGCTGCCCTCAATATTCTTTCTTTATTCTGTATATTTTGGGTCCTGATTATCATGTGGCAAGAGGGAATTTTTTTGTGATCCACTTTATTTGGTGTTCTGTAAGCTTCTTGTACCTTCATTGGCATGTCTTTCTTAAGGTTGGGAAAGTTTTCTTCTATGGTTGTGTTGAATATGTTTTCTGCCCCTTTGAGGTGGTTTTCTTCTGCTTCTTCTATACCTATTATTCTTAGGTTTGGTCTTATCATGGTGTCTTATATTTCCTGGAAGTTTTGTGTTAAGGATTTGTTGGACTTAATATTTTCTTTGCTTTATGAATCCATTTCTCCTAATGTATCTTCAACACCTGAGTTTCTCTCTTCCATCTCTTGTATTCTGTTGGTAATGCTTGTATCGGTAGTACCTGACCGTTTGCCCAGCTTTTCTGTTTCCTGCCTTTCTTCAGATTGCATATTTTTTATTGTCTCTATTTCAGTTTTCAAGCCTTGCACTGTTTGCCTTAAGTCTTTCAATTTTTGGTTTATGTTTTTGTCCATTTGTTGCCTTTTATGAATTTTTTGGTTTGCTTTTTCTTCTAGTTCTTGTATTTTTTTGGTTTGTTTTTTTCTTCCATTTCCTGCCTTTTTTGGTTTGTTTCTTCTTCCATTTCTTTTATTTTTTGCTTTATTTTTCTTCCATTTTTGCATTTTTTTGGTTTGTTTTTCATCCATTTCTTTGAGGGATTTTCCTATATCCTCTTTTAGGGCCTCTATCATTTTCATGAAAATGGTTTAAGGTCATTCTCTTCTGCTTCATTCACATTGGAATGTTAGAGTCTTGCTTGTGTAGAGTCTCTAGAATCTGGTGGTGTCATATTTGTTTTTCTGTTGCTGAGTGTGTTTTTGTATTGTCTCTTTCCCATCTCTTCTTCTATTTGGTGCAGAAAAAGCCCCTTACTTGTCTGGTGGTTAGCGGATCAGAGTTCCCTTTTGGTGGGTGCTAGCAAGTCCAATAATCTGGTAGTTCTTCTATTCCTTGTCCTTGTTCTGGCCCTGTGGTTGGAGAAGAAGACCAGGAATCTGGGGTGCTTACCCTCTCACCTGGGCCCATGGACCCTTTCCTGGATTTGCTGGTTTCATGGTCTCATTGGTGGGAGAAATGTCCTGGAGTCTGGGTTGTTTGGCTCCTGCCAGGATTTAAGCTCTGTGCAGTTCCCAGGGGATCCCCAGGCACTGGAACACAGGCTCCAATGCAGGGTCTGTTTTACCTGGACCTGCCAGAACAGCTGGTCCCCTGGTCTCCCTGGTTCCTCTGGTTTCCTGGTCTTTTTGGTGCAAGAGAAAACCTGGAGTCTGGGTTGTTTGGCTCCCTCCAGGATTTAAGCTCTTTGCAGTTCCCAGGTGATCCCCAGGCACTGGAACACAGGCCCAGATGCAGGGTCTGTTTTACCTAGACCCACCAGAACAGCTGGTCCCCTGGTCTCCTAATCTACTTTCAATTAAAAGGAAAAATATTAAGATCACAGACAGCACACTAGCCATGCAAGAATGTAGTTAATTAAGGATTAAACATATGTACTACAGAAATATTGATTTGTGAAATATTTGTGCTTGTACTTTGCAGTTCACAGTAATGTATGCCACATGTTAACATGATTCCTGGAATAAGTTATCATTTTTTTATTATATGCATTCGTTTCTTATTGATAAAACTGTAATTCAAACCCTGTATTTTATATGATCAAAGCTACAAGTTCTTGACACAATCAAGAGTATTTTAGTTTAACTGGACTTTTACTCAGAATAGATCATACCTCATTTTCTATTCTTTTTTGAAGGTCTTGGATACTGAAATTAAATTTTAAAATATGCCTAATGCACTAGAGTCCCAATGTTGCCTGTTTCTCAAACACCCTTAACATCTCTGTACTTGGCAGTTTTTTATCTAAATATAGGTTTGAAGTCACTGGTTCTTTTGCAGACATCTTTAGTTTCATTTATTTTAGAAAATAATCCAAACTAAGACTTACCGATATTCTGTTGTTTTCATAAGACATTTTTGGGGGTGGCAAAAGTGGGAAGAATTTTTATAGTAAAGAGTCCACATATTTACTATATACGAAAAATGTCTCATCTCATCCTTTGTATTTCAAATACAAGGCACAGACCAACACAATGGAAATACCTTTGCTGTTCACAATCTTCCACTACATTCTTGGAAATATCATTTAAATTTGAATGTTCAGTGTCACACCTCTGAACTTGCTGAGCTTGGCAATCCTGGCATGAACCCTTGACAGCTTGTCAAGCCTAAGGCAAATGCATGTAATCTTCCCTCCTGGTAATTAATAATTAATTATTGTTCATTAATCTGTAATGAATGGTGGTTTATAATAATATGGCCTTTAAAAAAGTAAAACAGACTCATTGTTATTTTAAAAAAGACTCTAGATGAGGTTTTTTTTGGTAAGTCTATGTAATTCCCATTTTAGTTGTGAAAATCACTGAAATGTAAAGAATGCATAGACTTGATGAACTGGCTTCTTAGTTGTCATAGCATCTCAGGAAGTTTGTCTTTAGATAAACTCTGAGTCGCTGCTTGTGAAGTTTAAATCAAGAAGTACATTTAGTTTTCAAGGTAAGACAATGGAGCACATCAAGGTTGGTTGGTTTCTAAGAGGGAAAGTTTTTATCTTAATATCAAAAAGCAGCAAATTTCTTCATACTGCCATGGGAAGTCTGTTGTATACACTGTCATGTACAAATATGTATATACATACATGCATGTACAACATGTATATATACATATATATATAGCAATACCATATTCTACTAAAAAATAACAACAAAAAGAAAAGCAAAAGGCTGATAAAGTCATTTACATAAATGTGAGGCATTAGACTTTATTTGTATTCAGCTTTGTTCTTCCGATATTCACCATGTCATCATTTGTAATGACAATGTGTTGAGTGCTTACTTGATGGGGAAAAGCTAAAATCCTCTTCGTATGACATTTAGAGAAATGGTGAAAGAAATTTTTAAAGGTGTCCCTAAAATCTATTGAATCTAGTGTCATTCTTCAGTGTTCAGATATAAAGCTTCTTTGAAACATAGAAATCCCTTCAGAATTCTTCAGTGCACAGGAAAATAATCCCTTTACAATAACTCTGCAGAAACAACAGAAGATGTAGAAAAGCACATCACACACATATTTGAATAAGGGTAGAGCATATAATTACCGGTGTGCAGAGCTATTCCTATCCTCTCTCATTAGCATCACATTCAGCCTTGAATTACACGATGATTTTGTGTAGTGTGTACTGTATGGGAAAGGCTTATGCCTGTTCTCCAATGTCTCACTCAGGAATCTCAGCACACTTAATTTATATTGAGAGACTCTCTGTTTCAGCTTTAAAAGACTTATTTTATTAACTTTTTACAAACACCCAGATCTTTAATTTTTTGAAAATTCTTTTCTTCTGTTAAAAAATACATTTTTGTTTGCCCAGTAATTTTAAGAATTAAAATTCTAACTTAAGGTTTGAAATAAAATATTTTATGTTACCTTTTCTAACATAGATCATTTTCTTTTGTTATGTGTTTTATTTGTTCCTTTAACAAATCCCTTGTGAAGACAATTGTGTTTGATAAAACAATGATTGTGCTGATGGTGAAAATGTTTGTACATTAATTTTTTTCATATATTTATTACACTACTAAGTGGAAATCATGCTGTTTTTAAATAGCATAACAAGTTGCATAATAACAGTAACATGAAATACAGAATAATATAATTGCCATTAAAAGAATTACATACAAGAAACACAACATAAATTGACAATTTTCTATATTTTGTTTTTGTGATTATTATATTATCTTAATACACTTCTAAATTTTCATAAAATGAAGAACCCAAATAATTTTTCTAATATCCAATTGAAATCTTTTACATCAACAACAAAATAATTTGGCTTCTTACAAATCCACAGTTTTATCAAATGTGTAAGAATTTTAAGGCATTGTTTTACTTTGTGTCATTATTATGGTTAAACCAGTTTTTAAAACCTTTATAATTAGTAAACACTATACCTCTTAGGATTGCGATTGATAATAGCATGGAACAATAGACTATGATGGGGATATTTTAAACTAGATTGTATTTGTTTCTCAGTAAAAAGTCTAATATTATGGAATTATCATATTATTAGGCCATGTCTCTCTCATATTTCTGTCAAATATTGTGTTTATAAATTTATATCTGCTTATGTAAATATTTTAATTGATACTTTAATGTCATTACAAAGTGTTATATGTTTATTTTACATTTGTTCTTACATTGAATAGTGTTTATACTCTCAAAAAGTTTATAAATATATTTTAAGTTTTAGTCAAATGATTTGAATAGGTTTATATGTATATAATTAAAACAGAAATCTTAGGAACAAACTACCAATAGGAATTCATTTCTACATGAGCAAATCTGATGTTCTATTGTGAGAGTGCATATGTATGAGCATAATTATGTGAATTGTGTGTTGTGTATTTATGCATCTGTGTGTATGAGGGTGTGTGTGTGTGTGTGTATGCATTCATTTGGAGGGCAATGGAAAAACCTCAGAATTGTTCATATGGAACTGCATTATTATCTATGTCTCCTCTCTATGCCTCTACCTGCCACCCCTCCAATCACCTCTGCTGCTACCTCTCTCCTCCCTTCCTTTGTCTTCTCTTCTCTTCTCTTTTCTTCTTTTCTCTTCTCATTTTCTCCCCTCCCTTCCCCTTTCCTTCTTTCCTCTCCTTCCCTTTGCTTTCCTCTTCCTCATTCCATTTTCACAAAACTGTTCATATAAGTTTATCACTGAGACCAACGTATCTATCATTCTCTGAGGCATCATTGATCAAATGACAAACTCAAATATAAGGCAGGTATACCAGTGATTATACTCAGGTTCTCATGCTTCCAAGCTAACTCTGTGTCCCCAGTGTGTCTCATACTTTACCAGAATTTATGATGATTTATCTGACATTCTAAAATTAGAAAAAATAAGGGTATTTAGTGCATACTTTACTAGTTAAGAGATAACAAATGTTATGTTTGCTTCAAAGGCTATAGTTCGTAAGCACTGTATAAGATAACTTTAGAAGAACAGGCAGGGTTATACCTATATTTTCATTACAATATGCAAAAAATATGGCATTCATAAATAAGCCACTTCATAGAAATGAATGAACTTGGAATATAACAAACTTAAATAAATGAGAGGTGTACTTAGTGTTTCTAATTATATTGCAGTTTTCCTATGAATATTTTGCTCACTTGAAATACTGTTTGTAAACATACTGCTGTGTGTAAAACATTTAAATTGGAGACAAAACACTTATTTGTGTTTTACTGAAGAAACAATTTATAACTATGAAAAGTGGACCACAGTCTTAAGGAACTTTTGCACCCAAAGGCAGTTTGGCAAAGAATTCCCCTGGAAGCTACCAACTCAAGAATCCCCATCATGTCCCTCATATGTGACAGTGTTCCTGAAGCCCACTGGGTTTATCGGACTACGTTGTTCCAAAGAGACATTGTGCTTGGGAATCCTAAATCAGAACAATTGTCACTACAATGAAGCCCATTTCCCTCGTATCTTTGCCGGTAAATAAGTGTTTCTCTAATAAATATCTACACCAATAGACTTGATTTGCAATTGAATGTTATGAGACACACTGGATCAGGGAAGGTAACAATGTTTTCTGTCATGAATATCTCTACTTCTGAGATGTCCCAGCCTTGCTTGCTGCTTATAGGCAGAGCATATACAATTCACCAAGACATTCATAGCTTTCTGAGTTCCTGGGTGAAGTTTGTTGATACATAGGTTCAAGAGCGCCTGTTGCAAAAATCTTATAATGTATATCACTAATGCAAAGTCAACTTTATGCAGAAAAAGTACCAAATTTAATGAGAATGCTCTTGTACGTTGATAAAATTTAAATATTTTGATGGTTGGGTTTTGAAATGAGTGAGTCAGTATATATTTAAAAGGATACCCAAATGTTAAAAAAAGAGTGTTCCATCCTATGTCATAGAAGCTATAATATAATCAAATTTTATTTTTAAACTTTCAATTTTGAAATAATTAAATTCTCATAAGAAGTTGCAAAATAGTACAAAAAAAGTGTCAGGCATCCTTAAGCAATTTAAGTAAAAGCTGACAATCTACCTAATTATAGTACAATATCTAAATTAGAAAATGGTATTGCAAACTACAATTAACTATTTATAGACACTTGTATTATTTCACAAGCATTCATATACACTGATTTGTGAATGGGCACAAATCAAAGACATGTTAAAGTATGAGATTTTTCAAGTTTTTATAGGTGCATGTTAAATTAAATAAAGATCTCTTTTAAAAACATGTTTTTAGTTGGATTATTTTGGTAATTTTGTTTTTGAATGAAATGGATAACAGAATGAAAATTAGAAGGGACTAGGGTGTATATGAATCAGATTTGTGGTGAGCATAATTCAAAATGTTTTGTTTAGAATGGAGATGCAGGTTTAACAAACCTGTTGTTACTGCATATGGAACATTCATTAAAGGCTTTAGCACTGATTGTAGTCTTCTCATTACAAAGTGTAATTATAAGGTATATAGTAATTTTACACTGTATATGTACTCAAAATATAATGGCTGTATGGAAAGCATGGGACTGACACAGACCCCCTGAATGTGAATGTGGGGGCAGTAAGGAGGCCTAGGTAATCTATGGGGCCTTGGGTAGTATTTGTCCCAAGGGAACTCAAAGTCATACAATATGGGAGGATCTCTCAGCCAGGACTCTTGGGGGAGGACCTAGACCCTGCAATGGATGAAATCACAGTCACTGGATATCCACCATGTAGGGCCTCATCCTCCCTGGGGATCAGAGCAGAGATTGAGGGACCTGGTGGAGAGGGCACGGGAGGAGGGAGGAGTTGCTGGGATTGACATGTGAAACAAGATTGTTTCTAACCTAAATAAAAAATAATTATTATTATTTTAAAAATATAATGGTGCATCCATACATGCATGTAAATTTTTGTAATTTGATAATAAAACATACCTTCCTTCCCTTGGCAATATGATTCAGAGTTTAATAGAGTGTATTGCTCTACCAGAAGACACATCAGATCCCAGAAGACACCTTAGGTTGTTCACAACAACACATAATATCAATTCTAGGAGATACCATAACCTCTTATTGCTTCTGCAGGTACCATGACAGATCATATATTCTTGTAGACCTTATATATACACATATAAAAATAAATCTTGAGAAAAACATCCCTTTTAAAAAGTTTGGGGAAAATACATATGTAAATGAATTCCTACACTAAATTGTACCTTAGACTCAACCTCAAACTTCTGAGTTAAATTACAGTAATGAAAAATAATTATTCAAATTTTTCATGTTTATTTTGTGAGAGATGAGAGTTATATTTAATGTTTAAATGGCCTACAAACAATTCCATTTTATGAGACAGCTATTTTGTAGAACATTAGAAAGTAAAACACTAATTTTTGTTGCCATCAACATTATGGTTGCTGATTAAAATTGAAGCAACCCAGCAATAATATAGAGACTAATTATGTGAAAGAAATAGTAGCAGACATTAGAAATTCAGCAAACATTTCATCAGCATTTGCCAGATCTCATTGCTTGTCATAGACTGAATGTCAAATCCTAGTACTTTTTAAAGCTTTCGTTATAGAAAATACATTAAAATTGACTTTACATGTTTGATAGCATGCTGATGTCTTTCTTGAAAGTAACAGCTTTATTTGGATAATTGAATTAAGAATGAACAAGAGTTATCAAATTTCCAAGATAAATAGCATATCTCTGTAGAAAAAATGCTCATATTTTTCTCAGAGTATTTATTATTTTGGGGGCAAAAGAGTAAGGATACATTCTTTTTGCAATATTATAATTTGATTTTACACATGCATATGAAGACACATATATAAATACACTTATATGAACATATACACACCCTTCTTTGATAATATTTTCTCCTACTACCCTTTCTTATTCCCTTTCTTTTCTCTCTGAACCATTTGATATTCCTAATAAAAACTTCTTCCAACATTCATGTCTTTCTTTTTTTTTTACTTCCTGGACTTGTTTTATTTTGATGCTTTTCTTAAAGATAAGGTAACACATATGATGCTCAAAATGACCCTGTTGGAGAAATGGGGACAGAAAACACTCTCTAGACTTGAGAAAACCAGGGAATGGTAGACATAGTCCTTACTTGTCCCTACCTGTAGTTGTGTGGATTTCATTAAAGATGAACGTATTTGTCTTTGTAAAAAAGAAGATTATGGTGGCTATACTTGGCTGTCAACTTGTCTACATCTGAAATGGACTGCTATCTGGGACTTCCATCAGGGTCTTAAGGTTGGAAGACACTCCTTCAATCTGGGCCATGCCTTCTGCTGGAAGCATTGTAAGGACAATGGGAGAAGGAAGGGTCTGCTCTTCAACAGCTTGGCCTTACACTTGAGTTTCTTCATTGGCCCTGGAGCCTACTTCTTCAGTATTTCAGCACAAACAGAAGGCCATTCTAAGTTCTATGATTCTTCAGAATCATTCATGTCTTTCTTGTTTACTTTAATGGGTGTTACTCAATGTTGTATTCTATTCTGACCCTGTTATGTATTTTAAAATTGTGCAGATTTTATAGTAGTTGTATAAAAAAATACACTAAATTACATTCTGTTTTATACTAATATCTTAATTATACTTTTGATCTAATGATAATATGGAGTAATTTTTTCTAAATAATTCATATAAATCATCATTATTATGTTTTAAATGGAATGTGGAAACATATCTTGGAGGTTGAAAATTATTTATTTTTAAAATCCCATACATTGTATTTTGATAATATACACCCCTTGCTCAACTCTTGCCCTAACCATGTCCTCTTCCACACTGTAACTAGCCCTAATAGTCTCAAAGGGCATGGAACTATTAGGAGGAAGTGGGTGCTATGGGTTTTGAGGATTCCTATTCTCAAGACACTCCCATGTGTCTCAGTCAAATTCCTTTTTGTTTGCAACTACAACACTATGCTTGCATACTTCCATGCTTCCAATCAGGATAACAGAATGGACCTCTGAAAATATAAGCAAGCCTCCTCAATTCATTATTTCATTTGTAAGAGTTGCTATGGTCATGGTGTCTCTTCACAGCAATAGAAAACCTAACTGAGGCAAAAGTTGGTACCAGAGACTGGGATATTGTTGATACAGACTGGATCATATGTTTGTGTGGATCAGTTTGGACTTTGGTACTTTGGGTTAAGAAAACAGTGACCTACTTGAGGCAATACTTAATTGGCCATGTTATTAGGAACATGGGTGACAGTGGTATTTAATGTGATTTGATGAACTAAGGTTGCAGAAGAGAAGAATATTATTATGTGATCAAGAGACTGGTCTTGTGATATTTTGGTGAGGAATGTGGAGTCTTTTTTCCCTTATCTGAAGAGTTTACCTAAGTTAGAAGTGATGTGTTTTCTATTAATCCCATTCATGTGAGTAATCTCAAAACAACCTAGAAAAGATTTTATTGTGTGGACCCTAGTGTTCATTCTTATAAAAATTTATTAGGAAAAGGAGTAAACTGAGCCGGGTAAATTGCAAAATGTAAATTTTGAGGAGAGAATGAGCAGCAGGAAGTAGAAGACAGCTAAATTCTATATTCATTAAGATAAGCAAATCAAGAAATGGAATAAAAGTAGTTGTGACTTCATGGCAATCTCTCTCCCAGCTGAGTTTCCAACTTGTGAAAAGGAACCAAAGAACTGGATGTGGTGGGGCACATCTTTAATCTCATGACTGGCAAGGCAGAGACTGTAAGAAGTCTTGAGTTTGAGGTCAGCCCAGTCTGCACAACAAATTTCAGGACATCCCATCTTAAACAGAAAACTGTTGGAGTGGGACATGTTCTAGCCCAAGCACAAAACAGAACTTGGCAGCTTTGGCTATGTCTTTCTGAAGTTAAGTATAGAAAAGGGATTTTTTTCCATAAGGAAGGAAATCTTCTGAAAATAGGCATGTGTCATGGTCTCCCTGATGGAGGACAGGAGTGGCTATTGTGTGAAATTGTGAAGCTGAAGCCTGGATTGCCTTGGAGAACCCAAGATATTAGAAATGGCGGAGTCCTGGGATACTTCTCAAAGAGAGCTGCAAACAGAGACTAGCACTAGTGACATCCTAATTCCAATATTGTTTATAAATCTTTGTTTTCATTTGAATGAGGTAGTTTATAATTGGTTAATGATCACAACCAATCTCTTTTTAAAGGAAAAAGAGGACTATGGTATGGAAATGAGTACTTTGTATGGGTATGGATTTTAATTTATTGATACAAATTCAAGGTCAATTATGTGATATGTATATTTCTCCTCTTGATTAAGTATTGTGCTTATACTGATCTTTTAAAATGTAATGCATAATTGAATACAGACTATAGATAGTTACTTATAATAGTCATTACTTATAGTTAGTTAAGTTAGGTTTTCTAGATATACAGAGACATATTTGAGATAGGTAAAGAGTCTTCAAACCTTTCAAAGACCTTCAGAAATTGGCGTTTAAAATTCTTTAGGGTTTTTCTTGACAATGAGAAATGTCTCCTCCTTGCAGCACCAATTACATCTGAGAGGAAGATGGGCATTGAAGAAACTTGTTATGGAGTTTGCTTTCAACGTGGCAAGATTAGCCATTTGGGCAAGTAACTGCTCTTGCCTGGACTGCTTGACTGTTGCTGTACAAACTGGACATGCAGGACCCACAGGAAAGTGACTACTGAATTCAAACAGTCCTTTAGGGTTCCTGATTCATGGAATAGTCTACGAGACTTTCTAAGGACACAGAAAAATGAATGAAAGACAACTGCCAATACGAATGGACAGTTTGAAATTTCCTGCTTTGCTGAGAAGCCTTCTGGACACACTGTCACCTATGGGCTGAAGATGGATGCTCCAATGTTACAGAGAAAGTCGGGTGACTGTCCAGGCAGTATCATGTCTCTGTCAGTCTAGTGTTTACATATTATCCTTCTGTGGTCTTGAAGTTGAAGACAGATAATTATAGTTTTCCTTAGTTACGATTAAAGATAAGCTATATAGAGAACTTTGGACTCACAAGGATGGGATGGATGATATTTTCTTTAAATCTTGCTAAATGTTGATAGACAAAATGTTGTAACTGTGTTTTTACTTGATAACTGTTCTGTTATATATAATTTGACTATGTTAAAGTTAAGACCTTTCTTTATTTAGACAGAAAAGAGGAGATGATGGGGGAATTCCTGTGTATTTGTCAATAAAGCACTGTTGGCCAATAGGGAAGCAACATACGTGGGACTAGGAGTCAAGAAGGATTCTGGGTAAGAGAAACACAGGGAGTCAAGATGTAACTGCCATAGGGATAAGAAGGCCGGAAACTTCTCTCCAGTAAGAGAAATACTTAGATTAACAATTATGGAGTAAATACTTTAGTCAGAGCTATCCAGTAAGAAACAATCAAGGCCAACAGCTTCATAATTACTATAGCCTCCTGTGTGTTCATTTGGGACTGATGCGGCTTTGGAACAGGCTGGTGGGAAGGCTTCCCTTTACAATTTTGAAAGTATATTCTTGTAGCAAAATGATAATTTCTACTCTAAGGTTGATAATAACTCTAGATACCCTTGGCCAGATTGACAGTATTAATCATGCTTTCCCTCATCTGGACTGAGCATACATTAAGTCAGAAAATCTGGGGTTATTTTCATAGCATCCATTCCATTGTAACCACAATAATGACAGGTATTTCACTACAGGTAATTCCCTGTAGCAAAAGTTCTAATAAGATTTAATAATAATAACATGAAATCAGATATGGGAGGAGGAAGCAGAAACATCAGAGAAGCAAGACAGCAGCATTATTTGTAATAGCTGGAACCTGGAAGCAATCTAGAGGCCCCTCAGTTGAAGAGTGGATACAAAAATTTTACACTTGAATTTAACTATTGAATCCCAGGCTGAAGCCTGGGAATCCAGCATGGGACTGATCAAGACCCCCCTGAATGTGGGTGTCAGTGAGGAGGCCTAGATAATCTATTGAGCCTTTGGCAGTAGATCAGTATTCATCCTGAGTATACACATGGACTTTGGACTCCCATCTAACAATGTGAGATGCGCTCTCACCCTGAACACTTTGGGGAGGGTCTGGGCCCTGCCCTGGATGAAATGACAGACTGTGGACACTCCCATGGAGGGCTTCACCCTCCTTGGGGAAATGAGGGGATATTGGGGGGCATTGGGGAGAGGGCATGGGTGGAGGGGAGGGAAACTGAGAGGCACCTGGATCTGACTTGTGAAGCAACCTTGTTTCTAATCTAAATTTAAACTTAAAAATAAATAATAAGAATATTATCAAAAAAAGAATTAGTTCCCTTTAAGTTTATTACAGGATAGATAAAATATTTCATAATACTTTTATAAACTACGTTCATTTTAAACACTATGACATTTTGGTTATTTTATCAGTAATCATAATAATGGAAATGATTTATATACATACAAATATTACAACTCCATTGTATTTCTTGAATATAGGAAGTTAATTTTTAAGTTATTCATTTGATTTTATATAATCTTATAGATTAATAATTAAATTAACCTAGTAGAATGACAACTTTACGTTTTCTACTTTGAACTGAAACATGTTATATGGTTTCAACATAAATGCAGGTTGTATTAAATAGTTGTAAGTCCACTATATTCCCTACAAGCCCACAAATAGTATATTCATGAAGTATATAATTAAATTTCCCTAATGATAGATATAGAAGAGCCTGAAAATGACAATTCATCATTTAATCTATAATTGGCCAAGAAATATGACTGACAATCATCTTACTTGAGTGTCAATAATTAGGGATTTTATATTTATATGATTTTAAAAATGAGAATGCTCTTAAAGAAACAATCCCGTTCACAGTAGCCTCAAAAATATTTGAATAAATATCACCAAGAGAATGGAAGAGCTATACAATTAAGAGACTGGGACACTAAAAAACAGAAATATGAAAAGACAGCAGATGGAAAAAAACTCACTTGCCGATGGATTTGTATGACTAATATTGTGAAAATGGACATCTTTCTAGAAGCAACTCACAGATTTAATGGAATCCTCATTAAAATTTGAATGCATTTGTTCATGGTAACTGAAAAAAATGTAAATTTCAATGGTGTATACAAAATACTCCCAATAGCCAAAACAATACCAAAAAACAAAAACAATGGTGTATTTCCCTGTTCTTAAAAAAATTGAAATTGTATAATTTTGTATCTGTCAAGCAATCCTGAAAAAGAAAATAGTCACATGTTTTCTCTTAGTTTGATGCTGCTAGCATATGTCTAGAAATTGGGAGTACTGATGGAGGTCTTGAAGTTTCTAAAGGGTCATGAGGTGCAGCGCCCATGCCACAGGCAACTCAGAGGTATCAGTAAAAGAAAGACAAGATGTCCAGCTGTCTGTGTCTTTATTTTGCAAGTGCTAAGAGGTCTCTCTATTTTGCAAGTGTTAAGAGGTCTCTCTTTTGTAGGAGGGAGCAGGTTTTTTTTGTCTTTTTGGGTTTTTTTTTTAGATTTTGAATTTTTATTTTTATTTTTTCAGTTTAAATTTAGATTAGAAACAAGATTGCTTCACAAGTCAGTTCCCGGTCCCTCTCCCTTCCTCCCATGCCTTCCCCCTAGCCCCCCCCAATATCCCCTCATTTCACCAGGGAGCGTGAGGCCCTCCATGGAGGTGTCTATAGTCTGTTATTTTATCCAGGGCAGGGCCTAGACCCTCCCGCAAGAGTTCAGGGTGAGAGTGCATCTCACATTGTTGGATGCGAGTCCAAAGTCCATGTGTATACTCAGGATGAGTACTGATCTACTGCCCAAGGCTCAATAGATTACCTAGGCCTCCTCATTGACACCCACATTCATGGGTTCTTGATCAGTCCCATGCTGGATTCCCAGGCTGATGCCTGGGATTCAAGGGTTAACCTTTGTCAGATCAGATGTTTGTGTGGTTAAACCAGCCCAGTCTTAATCCCTTTGGTCATCAGTCCTCCCTCTCTGTTACTGGCTTTCTTGAGCAGTTTTATATATAGTCTTAACAACACAGTAGAAAAACCCCAGGTGGGAGAGCACATGTTTTCCTCCTGCTAGATGTTGATGTCAGTGGGGCAGTGCAGGAGCAGTAAGCCAGGACTAGAAAACAGGATGCACCTGTGGCTATCAGCTGACAACTCAGAGACCCTATGGGGGCTAGGCCCCAACAATGAGGCAGAGGCGAATGCTTTCAAAGGTAGACAGATAGAATTCAGTGTTGTAACCAGTTAAAGTAGAGTAATAAAATAGGAAAGGGTTAAACTGCATTAGGAGATTGAAGGGTAGGGTAGAAAAGAAAATGTGGAGAAAGACAATTAACATTAAAAAATTAAAAACCTGTATGGCAACCTACTACTATTTATGCTTCTTAAAATATATAAATGCAAATATACACATATAGCATTTAAATGGAACTAACCTATAATGGGGCTAAAAGGTTGCTATTAGATTGCACATGCTAACAAATAAAAAGGCATACGCCAGGAGCAGGTTACTTCATGGGAGCTGTTGGTCAGTAAGTTTTCACAGAACTCCTGAACACAGCAGACTATTGTTCATGTTCAGACTCTTTAACAGTCCTTGATATTAAAATTTGTGTAAGTTACCACATATTATAACATAGAAACTAGAGAGATCAAGTACTTTCTCACGCGAAAGCTTCATGCCTAAGGGATAACTTTCATAGTCATGGGAAGTGCTATGTCACACAAACTAAAATATGGTGAGCATGATGATCATTTTACCCAGCTACGAACTCTAAGAGCTAAAACAGTTAGCATCCTGGCAAGGTATGTCCATTACTGAAATTGTGGTATGAATATCATGTGAATAACAGTCATTTCATAATTCTATTTAAGTCCTGCTTCTCAAAATGAAATCCATATCTGGAACCATAATTGTGACTCATAAACTATGGCTAGACAGTTCAGAGGCCGTAGGTAAGGATATCTTGCTATTACTCAACCAAGTGCCTATGAAATTAACCTTAATATTATTTATATTTTATAACATCTCATTCTAAAACCATTTATTATTTTCAATTTATTATTTAATAATTATCAATGACTACAGCATATTGTAGTATAAAATTTAAATCAGTATACTAAGTTGTTTCTCAGTATTGCTTAATAAATATTACAGATTGTCCTGATTTCCAAAGACTATTTTGTAACTTGACTTTGGGCAAAGATTTGCAAACTTTCCTAATATGAATAGTTTGCTATTTAGTTAGCATATGCAGGCTATTCAAATGGCTTGAAGCATGGTTTGTGTCTAGTACTTTAACATTAAGCTTGTCCCATTAGTGTGGGACAGAGCTGGCATCACAACAAACCCATATACCACATCAATAGACTAGGATTTGGCTAATTCTAGTTCTTTGGGGGATTATTTGATGGAAGCATCTTTAGATCACCTCTTTAGTATGGAAAGTGAGCCTTGGCATAGACCCATATAGTACATGCTGGGACTAATACTTTTACACTTCCTAATTAGTTGATCTGTGTTAGTACAAGATTTTCAGCAATAACTTCAAGGAGGATGCTACCCAATAATTTATTAAAATACATAATTTAGTAATTCTTGCAGTGAATAACTCAAACAATGAAATTTGTCATCACTAATACTTTCAGTATATTTTACTATTGAACAATCAATATAACAAAATCACAAAAAATTCTATGAAATATAAAAATGTATCTAAATATTTTGAAATTTGAATCAAAATATTCCAGAAAGCATAGGTAGTATAATGCCTTGCATTTTATACATTACTGCGAAAAACAACAACAAAGGAATTTATGTGGCCAAAATCTCAGATTAGCAGTTTAAAGTAATCTGAATATGTATAGAAATATTAACTGAAAATAAATAGGCTGACACAGAAGAGAGCAAAATGATTCTTTTTTAAATTTAAATTAGAAACAAGCTTATTTTACATGCCAATGCCAGGTGCCTCTCCCTCTCATCGTCCCCTGCCACCCACCTACCCCCTATTTCATCCCCTTACAATGATTCTTATTTTCTTAAAATAAAGAGTGGTGATTGAGTTTAAACAATGTAACCTAACCTAACAGTTTTTATACACTGTTATCTATAGATCATTTATTTTGTAATATGTATCAGATAAGTAAAGTAAACCAGAAAATTGCCATAATTAATTGCAATAAAATTCAATGCCAAGGAGAACATATTTATTGCATTAAACTGAAGGCTGTTGCGTTCAATGACAAATTTTATTCTAAGTCTCCTATATGTATTACAGGTAATATTTATTGGAATTGATATTACAATGAGAGAATGCATATCAGTAAAGTCTGAGAACCTGAGGCAAGGACTTACTGTGCTCCCACACAGTGCCCATATTGGAAGGGTGTAGAGATATTTCTTTCACAGTATCCACAGCAGTTGTTTTAGCCATAGGTTGTTTTGTTTTCTGTTTTTGGTGTTTTCTTCTGCAAATCTTACTGGTTCTAGGAGACATGTAACTGTTTCAGATACACTGGAGTCAGTAGGTTATAATAGGAATGATATAAGAAATAATTTTACTGCACTCTTTGAGACAAGTGATGTGCCTTACTAAGAAAAATTAGTGATACTTTTATCTTGATTGAAGAAGGATCAAATGACAAGCCAACCCTGCCTTCAGACAACTATAAAAGAGGGAACATATAATAAATGTAAATTATGAACTTGAGGGAATACGCACATAGATTTGTAATACTTATTGACCCCATTATTTCAACCTTATCTTTTCTTCCCCTATTTCCTAATTCCTATTTAACTTTCTTTTTATGTTTATTCATTATTCTAGAACATATTTAAATCCTCTAACAAGTTAATGCAACCATTGCTGAGAAACTAGATTTAGCATCCATTAAGCGGAAGACATTGTTGAATGCTCCTGATATTCTTTTCACTTACATCTAAACTAATGAATTAAATACTGCTATAATATCATCATAGAACTACTATAATGGAATAATTCAGCCAATGAAATAGTATAATTATTTCTGACATATTCTGAAAAAATACTAGACATGGTAGTAATTATATATTGTATGGT
Source organism: Mesocricetus auratus (assembly GCF_017639785.1). NCBI lineage: Eukaryota > Metazoa > Chordata > Mammalia > Rodentia > Cricetidae > Mesocricetus > Mesocricetus auratus. The sequence goes on along the minus strand of NW_024429180.1, from coordinate 38,397,526 downwards.
ATTATGTTATCATTAACTAATTCTATTCATTCAGAAAAAACAGTAGAAATCCTAGCAATTTCATAACACCTAATTTAGGGGTTTCATTTCTGTCATCTACTTTTTTCTAATATCTAATATCACTTATCTTACTTTAGATGAGTTTTAAATTAAGGTTTACATCTGAATGATTTTAGTATTTCAAGTACAGAAGATTTCAAAAGTAATAGTTAACTTTTAAAAGTAAAATTTTAAATTATATTTTGTTTTTGAAGTATTTTAATTCATATTGGTGTGTGTGTATGTGTTTGTGAGTGTGTGTTTGTGTGTTTGTGAATGTGTGTGTAGGTGTGTGGACATAAATAAAGTTACCCAGATCATCCATAGATATCTGGTCATTCAGAAGGTAGAGTCACAAACAACTTTTAGCCACTCCATATGAGTATGAAGAAATAAAGTTCATTTCCTTGCAATAGCAGTATATGCTTTGAGTCTCTGAGTTATTTCTCCAGCACTTAATAATATTAACTAGTGTTTTGTTCACATTTTAATACTTCTACTTACAAACAAACATGACAGAAGTATTAGCTGAATTGTATTTTAATATTTAATAAGTATAGATTGTTTCTGAAATATCAGAGAGAGTACATATAACAGCTCACCCTCATTATTTATAAATATTTCAGAATATTTAATTATAAGGGAGTTTATGGCACTGGCTAATTTTTATTGTGATTATATTTAGAATATGCTAGGTAAATGAGGCAAACCTCAAGATTTATCAATGAGGAAGATTCCAGAGTTAATTTATTAAGTGAGGAAGATGACTTTTGCCTGTCTTGACACCATCCCATGTTATCTGGGGTCATAATTAGATAAAGAGGAAGAAGGACAGAATGACTTGACCCTAGTTCCCAGTGTTCTGCTAATCTTCATGAGATGACCGGTGTTGTCAGTCCTCTCTACTGTGAATTGTAAAGCTCTCTGAAATCCTAAACCAAATAAAATTTCCTCTTTATTTTGTAAACATTTTGTCTATTCTTTAAAACTTTGTGTTAGACAGAGTTGAAAGGAAACTGACTAATTAATTTGGCCTGAGAAGGTAAAGTATTTACTCTTTAACCGAGACTTCAGATACATATTGTATTAATGTGAGTTTTGACAGTCTTACTGCTTATGTTGCTTAGAAAAATATAAGGTGCTTGCTGTTAAAAACTGATCTGCAAGGAACAAATAATATGCTTTAGGCAAGAAACCTTCTATTCTCTCAGTACCATCTCTGTGTATCCATCCTCTTCTGTATTTACACCACAGGGTTTCTGCTCTTATTGTAGAAACATTGGGTCACTATTGTCAAACTTTGTGGCTTATTGATGCTTTTCATTCTTTATTAGTGGAAGGGATAAGCAATGGTTATCCCTATTAAGTCTCATTGTTGACATCTCTCCTGTGATGATTTTTAAAAATTTTTTAAATTATAATGATTTTTTTTAAATAATTTCAAAGAGAAAGCATGGCTATTACACTTTTTCTGGTATACGTTTTCATAAGTTTTTCCTTTAACAACACACAAGACACTGACATTTTCTCATCACTTTAATAATTCCATTGCTTTAAATCCCACTTCTCTCTTGGCCATTGTTGGTAGAAACCTGATAAAACGTCAATCACTATAACTTTTCTAGCACTGCTCCACTCATGATCACTATGTAATTGTTAAGAACATTCAAATTGAAGGCTCTTTCCTTATATATGGCATTATCTAGGATCATACAAATAGATTAAGAGAAGAGCAAACATTAAATTATCAATTTACGTGTAGCCCTTTTTTCTGAAAATACTTGTATGTGAATGAGGACAGTGTCCTTGCAATAGAAGCAAATCAGATATGTTTCCCTGTGGTTTGTGCCCCCAAATCAATTTACAAATAAAATTTTATCATGTATCAATAGTTTGTGGGCACAAACTTAAAATGGAAGTCTCTGGGAATAGAGTAGATTACTGGAACTACTGACATAAAACAATTTTAGAAGGTCTCATGATATAATATCTAAGAACTCTATGATGAGTGAAGGACTAAATGTGTATTTAGGAGAATACCAGTAGTTAGGCAGAAGTAGGCAATTTAGTGTGGGGACAACAGACCTTGGCCAGAGACACACTTCCCCATCAGCCTGGGATCAGGCAGCTGTAAGACAATTTTTACTAAAAACATGTTTACTAAATACAATACAGTGCCCAGGGCAATAAGTTCATGAGAAGGGCTTGCCCACAGGAACGCCCTGACCTCGACCTTTTCCAAAGACTAACCACCTCTTTCTAGCCACCCACCACCACCTCTGGTGTCAGGGTATATAAGAACCAGCCAGGAGTAAGACAGGGAGCAGAAGCTTTTCTGGAGGGAAGCCTTTCTTGGAAAGTTTTCTTGAGCCTTTTTTGGGCATGCTTAAAGTTTTCTTTACATCGTTGACTGGTCTCTGTGTTATCAATCCCAACACCCTCAGCACATTCTCAGAAACAGGCTGTGCAGCGGGCATGGCAATTTAGTATTGTGATAATTTATAATGTTAACTGTCAAATAGAATATAATAAAAACAATATATATATGTATAATAATCAAGCTTAATAAGTTGTTATAATCATCCCAGCTTTTGAAATCTGGGGTTGGGCCAGCCTTGATAATGTAATTATTCATAGACTGGTGTGAACTAGACATTAAATATTTTTGTATAACAATAAAATAAATCACTAAAATGGTTACTTGTTTAATAATTCCTACTACATACTCTAAATAATTGTATGAGTAGCAGAGTTATAACTTGTGAATTGATTAAGTTCTTATTAAAAAATCTTTACCTCCTAAAAAATGCCTGACTCAGCTCTCTGTACTCACATTGGTGATAAATATGTATTTCACCAGCTTCTTTCTCAAATCTTTGAAGACTTCAGTTTTGGTAGATATTCAGTCCTTAGCTTCTCAGCTGGGTTGCCCAAGAAGGATGTCAATTACTTATAAACATTATGGTCAGTTTTTAGTGTGGCCATCTGTTCACTTATGCGTGGCATCTGATGAAAAGTTGATTTCCCACAGGATAGCAAACAGCTGTCAGATGGCAAAATACTTGTGATCTCTGTGACCTGGCTTAAATTTAAACAATATAACTAATAATAAATTTTGGTATACTGTGATTTGTACATTTACGCATTTTACTTCAGATTGAATTGTGGTGATTGTAAGCTACTGACTTGCCATTGTGTTCCTTCTATTCTAAGCTAGACACAAACCACAATTCATGATTATTTCTTTGCAAACTCTATGCCCTTACTTTTCATCCATGTTAGAACTGTAATTTTTAGAGTTGCACTTTTTACATTTTATAAATGAAATGTTTATTTAGCAAATTTAGTATGTATTTTGAGATTATATGTTATTTACTTTTGCATTATGAAATTGCTGACCAAACAACTGAAAAGGAGAAGCATTGTGTTTTCACTTAGGGTTTGATAGTATTTAGTCCATGAACAACTGGCTATAGGCACTTGGAGAGTGAGAAAATGTAACACTCTTGCTTCTTTACCTAAGTACACACAAGAATCAGAGGCAGAAACCAGTGATGGACAAGATGCTCAAAGAGAAGGCTCTTGTGACCTCTTTTCTCACTTGATGTCCTATTTCCTCCAGTTTCCACAAACTCTCAAAATATCACTGGAGGTGAAACATTAAGAATATGAGCCTGTGGTAGATGTTTCATAGTCAAGCATATATTTCACTTTCTTCCTCAGCTTCTTAGAAAATGAATGTTTTGTATTTTATAAGCATTGATGGAATATACAGTATAACAAACTCAAAGGGTAATGGAATTGGCCTTATTTTTTGCAGTGGAGAAAATGAGGCTATGGGGAGGGTAATGAACTTATCCTAATGTACTAACTAACTAACCATGTGCTAGAGACAGGAATATTAGCTGAGTTTTCCCTATAACCCACATGCAAATTTACATCACCATAAATAAATAGAGCATTAAATTAACTGCTATTTCCTTCCACTAAAGCATATCCATAACTTTGTGCTGTGATGTTTGGTTTTTAGTAATTAATTTTTGTTTACTCACTTCTTATCTGACACCCTGATCTGTTACCCAACCCTGAAATCAAAGTATAACATTATTGGAAAATAAGCCTAGCATTTCCTGCTATTTGGGTTTCTGTCCGTTCAGTCATAAGTAAAAAGAATAACAATTGAAAACTAATTACTTAATAAAGTGCACTTTATTTACTCTTTATAGGATACTTCTATGTATATACAATATGCTTTGTACTAATATTCTCTCACAGATTGTAGACTCATTAGATCTCCTTTAAGAAGAACTCCAAGGCAGATCTCAGAAACAAAGTGCTCATCCTCTATTAGCCTAAATAAAGAAAAATATTGAGTATTATCATTTACTAACTAGTATAACATGAATCATTCAAAATAAATGAGGTATAAAATTTTCATGTTTTCACCAAATCCTCATAAAATGTTTTTCACATGAGAGTTCTCAGTCATCAAACACAATATTTGAGTACATATGCAGCAACATTTTTGATACTGAAGTATATTTATCTCCTGAAGTATGTATTTATTATCTACTCAACTATAATACTAAAATGACATATGTGTGAACTATTTTTAGAGATAGTTATTAGTAACATTTGGTTTAAAATAAATCAAAAAGTGTCATTGATAGCCTGCAATTGACTTATATCTTGACAATCAATTATGGTGTGGATGAATATGCAATGATATGAAGAAAAGGTATTTATTTACCCATGACTTCAAGGACAAGTGAAGTCTAGAGTTAAGTATTACAGACATGTAAGACTAGTGTAAATGACAAAAACACTTAAGAAGATTCTAGGTAGTAATAATTGTTAATTAAAGAAAATGTGTATAACATAGTACATTGTGTGACAAAATAGGCAATAACTGTGCTCTGAATATTTTGTGAGTATAGAAGAATGACATGAAAAAGATAATTTAATGGATATATTAATTACATTTTTACAGTTTTAGGTGTTCTAATAAAATAGCAAAAACTGAAATTTGTTAGGCTGAACACATATAATATACTTACAGTTAAGCTTTCTAACCACAAGAAAGATAACCTAATACATGAAATTACAATGTTCACATGTGTGTTTAAATGAGGCACATGGTTGAAAGTTTGAGGATAGTGGGATGGCTTTTAAACCTCTTAGAAAATTATGACTTACACAAAGTTTTAAAAGATGAAAAATGAAACTATTGATCCTTCCTTATCTGATTTTCCCAAATGGTTGGTACTAGGTATGCTATGCAGTACAGGAGGCTAGCAGGGTTCACTTCATGGAAGTGAGAAGCATAATGTACTTAAAAACCCTGTCCCTTGACAATGAGTAAGTATTGAGGATAAAGATTAAAGTGAAGGATCTCCTTGTATGAAAATCTTTCTAAGTCTCCTAATAAGGAAAATTCTAACATGTGGTTCTAGAGCTAGTAATGTGGCTGTACTCTGTAAAGAGGCCCTCAGTTCTTTCTATATTTCCTTCAAGAATTTGTAATGACAGGTCTGGGCGCTTTCCCTGGAACAGAGCTAATAATTCTTTTGTCAAACCTGAAATACAGCCCGCAGGATCTTCTTGTGGAGCCAGATACCTCCTTTACTCATGATACAATCAAACTTAATGGGTCTGAAAAATGTCTTTATTTGTCCTTGGCTTTAACCGTTATTTCATTTTGTGTAAAATTCCATAGACACTGACTTCATTACCACTGTTTTACAGTAGCTCCAGTGTTCCTAATGAATAGTTTCCTAGTAAAAAGATGCTGTTTCCTTTTCTGTTGTTTCTCTGCACATAACAGTCTTCCCCTCGCTGCTTTTAGTGCATTTACTTTTAAAAATTCAATTGTATTAGTAAGAAAAGAAATTAAAAAAATATTGAGATGAAATGTGAATATTGATGGTTGATGTTGATGATCACGGCATTTTTAAACATATATCACAGAGCTTTGTTTTAGAAGGCTATCTCATTCTTTAAAATGCTGTTTCCTCGAGTCTCGGTTGTTATATGGCTGACAGTAACCCAATAGTGTTTAGTCTGGGACAGAACTTCTAATACATACTGCTGTTGTCACTTCCAACTGCACAATACTTTGCTGTCTGTGTTTGAGGCCGGGATATTTGATAGAGTGAAAATATAACAATCTAGCTCATACCTATCACAGCACCTGAATTTCAAGAAGTAGAAATCTCTGGAAAATGGCAAATACCTTTTTGTGAAAAATAAGCCCTGGTGAAAAATAACTGCTTTGTAGTTTATTATTCCCACTATCAGTCCATTGATTTTCTAAGTTCTCTTCCCAAATGCACCATTAACTATGCGGATTTTTGTGTTGTTGGTTGGGTCACACCCTGTTATTCTACTTTTTGGGTATTCAGAACACTGCTCCTTCTGTTTGTTTGAATGAGTTAAATCTCTTATTATATACTCTTCTGCCATTCATGTATTCAAGAGTATTCTGCAGAATTCTTCAGAGGTAACTGTCTCACAATTCCACAGGCCCTTCTCACTTGTAACTCTCTTCTTGTGGTGTATTCTTGTGTTTGGTAACACACATGAGATTTGCAGACTTGTTCCATGTAGTCATCTCAAGATCCACTGTCATTCCTCTCTTGTAGACTGCCTAGAAAGTGCTCTTGGATTTGAAGCCTGAAAATTAGCAGGACTGTAGAAATGCTCCTTTATCACAGTTTGGAACCACATTCTTTTGGTGTTTTATTTGTAGTGTTTCATACATGTTTTCATTTTATTTTGGTCCTAATATAAATAATGAGTCTTTTCCCTTAAGTGGACAAAGCCCAATTTAATTTCTTCTGAATAAAGAAAATCCAAATGATTTTCACAACAAAAAATATGGTAATAATATTAGTAAGTATTCATATGTAATGTGCAATATATTGAGACAAGAAATGAAAACACTATGATTCCTAATTATGTTCATAATTTCTAGGGGAAAATGACATAAACTCAATGAATACTGATATTCAATTTTAGATTCAACAATGCTTTCACTGAGTGCATACATCTCTCTCTTATGTTTCACATTGTAAATAAATTGAAAATGTATATGACAAGGATGAAATTTTGATATGCATTTTATTTTAGTTTACAATATAATTTGACACATTGAAGTATGTATTAGATTTTATTCCATAAAATCAATGCTTTAATAAAAATAACACAGCAAGATATACTTCCATTTCCATAAGACACTATGTACAGTCTCTGAAAGTGTTTTTGTTATTGAACGGTTCAATATACATTTCTCATTTAATTTATACCTGAGGTATTTTTTCTTTGTAGAAGACATTTTCTGTCATTTTTAATGACTATATGTGTTAGTTATATGTTATTTAGCCAATAGCCAATTCTTTTCAAATAATCAATAATTCATATATCTACATTAAAAAAGGCAGTAAAACAGATATCCTCCATTTCCAACAGGAACATTGTGTGGATACATCTACTGAAATGAGTATTTTACAAATCTACTAAACTTCAGAAATATTCTTTTGTATTTATATCAATGTGCCTGCATTATTTTTCTCAGTTACGCTGAAAATACTATGTTAAATTATAATTAAATTTAGAATTTAAATTAGTGTATCTCAAAGAATTGCATTCAGTTTCTCAAACAATAATGCATTGTTAAGAGAAGCTTTTTCTTTGCTAGCCGCTTTGGTTTATCCTCCGCCAGCCACCTGGGCTCTGCCACATTGTAGCCCCCAAATAACCACACAAGACGCTGTATTAATTATGAAGCTGTTGGCCTTGCTTGTTTCTTACTGGCTAGCTCTGACTTAAGTAATTACCCCATAATTGTTAATCTAAGTATTTCTCTTACCGGAGAATAGTTCCGGGCTTCCTACCCCATGGCGTTACATGTCGACTCTCTTGTGTTTCTCCTTCCCAGAGTCCTCCTGGACTCCTAGCCCCACCTACTAGATTCCTAGTGGCCAGACAGTGCTTTATTGGCATATACACAGGACTTCCCCAACAATGCATTATTACATTGCTCTACATAAAATTACAATGATTAGTTTTGGAGATTAACATAAATAAAAAGACATATACTACAGCCCTTGAAGTGATTTTTAGTTGCTGTTCTCTGAGAGCAAGTAAAAATTAACACATGATATTACAATAGCACTAGTAATTTAAAAACATACCTGTGTATATAACTATCTTTGTTTACTCATTGTTTCCTGGACATTTAAGGAATTGAGCTAAAAACGATATATTTTGTTGCCCCATGTTACTTCTCTCTGGGTTTTGAAAAAAGCTAAATGCTATCTTGGGAAAATAAATGTTCTTCTTTCTATAATCATGACAGACATTGTCTCCACCTTACATTTAATCCTCTATAACTATAAAACATTTTAATACATTTGAAAGGACACATAAATTTTTTAATTAAATGAGATAAAATAAGTTTATTTTATTTAATCTTACTGTATGACTGTTTTCTTTATTGACTTAATACTTTTCAATGATATATTTATCTGGAGAAAGAGAGAGATATATCTTGTAGACTATGTTATAGCTATAATAGTTAATATTATTTGATCATACAAATAGTTTACCAATATCTAGGTTTAGGTTTAATAATTATGGAGTAATTATCTTTTTTAATATTATATTTTTATTTTTATATATGTGGGTGGAATGAACATGAGTATAGTTTTGTGGCTGTCTGGGGAGGAAGTTGAATCATCTGGAATTGAAATTACGGTCAATCATGAAGAATACATAGTCTTAACCACTGAACAATCTCTCTGATTCTATCATTTAACGTTTATACTGTAGTTACATGATTTCCATCATTGTGCTGGTGAGAACACGTTTTAGAAACTCACCTTCTATTGTATTATTTTTCTTGAATAACCATAGAATTACATCTTGATGAAACTTTTATCTTCCTACTTAGTACCAAAACTGTTTCAAACCTATGTCAAAATGTAACAATATAGTATTATTTATGTACATTATGTGAATGTGCATAGCATTTAAGTTTATCATTACTATTACATAAACAACACAGTTTTTAATAGCTTCCTGAGTTCCCTTAAAATATGCATGGAAATTGTCGGGCATTGGTGGCACTTGCCTTTAATCTTAGCACTCGGGAGGCAGAGGCAGGCAGATCTCTATGAGTTTGAGGCCTGCCTGGTCTACAGAACCAGTTTCAGGCCAGGCTCCAAAGCTACACAGAGAAACCCTTTCTGGAAAAAAAAGAAAAAGACGATGCATGGAACTTCTTATATTCTCAAAATGAAAACACATTTAAATTAATCAATCTGTACTCAATATTTTATTAATTTGAAGTGTAAAAACAAAGAGATTTTGAAAAATAATCTATTAATATATACAATTAGGTTGATGCTACTCTAAGCAAATGGCCTACTCTTTGGAAATGCATTTCATATTTGAGCTCAGACACATAATTTCACAATTTAAGCAAGTATTTACAGGGACCTCAACCATTCTGATGACTTTGCTTTGCACAATTCTGTTCTTCATGCTGCCTTGTGAAAAATACATAGCTGCCTAACTTGAAGAATACCTTTCTTTAAGATTGAACATTTTGAAAGGAAAAAGTAGTTATTTTAATTCATATAGCAATGAATTTTTAGGGGGTCAGAGCATTATGAAATTGTGTATGTATCTGCATGCCCTTCACAAAAGTAGCTACTTAGACCTTTTCTTCTTTCTGAATTATTGTGAATAATTCATTCTAAGAAATATGTATCCTTGGGTATGCATACCTCTGTTTAATTGTACACAAAACTAGTTTTTCTTCCCTACTTTGCACCTTTTCTATGTCATCTTGGTTATTGGGGGAAACACTACCCTGTTATTCACGTGAAGAAGCACTTTTCTTACATAGATGAGATCATTGAATCTGTTCCATGAGTGCATGTTGGTCTCATAGCTAGTGCAGGCATTTTCTTGTCTGCAAGGTATAGTGGAATAATGGAGTCATAGAGCTGTTGGGAGTAGACAACCTGTTTCTAGTCCACCTTGAGGTACAAGTCATTAAAAGCCATCCCATGCCTGACACTGCTTTGATAACCCAAAAGATATATGCAGAGACCAATACCCAAACATTAACCTTTCAGAAAATGGAGAAGAAAGATTGTAGTAGCAGGAGAGATTGGAGACACCACAAGAACACAACCCATAGAAGCAACTCAGTAGGACTCTTACTGGCTCACATAGACTGAAGAGACATCAGCGATTCTGTGTGGGTCTAACATATTTCTGCATGTGTGCATGTATACTATGGTTGTATAGCTTCTTGTTCTTGTGGGAGTACTCACAGTGGGAGTTGGAAGGGTTTCTCTGACTTTCATTTGCTTTATGAACCCCTTTCTTCTACAATTGCCTTGCCGAGACTTTATATTAAATTTTTTGTGCTCCCACTTATTGTATTTGTTATGCTGTGTCCCATTCACATCCTTAGGATTCCTGCCCTTTGTTGAAGAGAAACATAGGAGAAGGAAGGAATCTGAGAGAAAAAGGACATGGAGGGAAAGGACTATGAAGAGTGGAGGGTGGGGAAAATAAAGTCAGGATGTAGTATGTGAGAGTAGAATAAAGAAAGAAAGGAAGGACGGATGAAAGAATGAATGAAAAAGAAAGAAAGGATGAAAGAAAAAAAGGCAAAGAATGAACAAAGGAAGAAAAATAACCTTGCAGAGTTACATAAATACAAAAATTCTATACTGAAAGTCTTTCAAATATTTCCCATCGGAATAGGAATAAGAATTCAAATACTCACAGGATTTTAAATGGTCTTTGTGGGAATCTCTACCTCCTCTCCCACAGCTTTCTTTGGTTATTTTGTTTGTTAAAACACTGTCTTTGTTTAGTCTCCAGGGTTGTATGTACTTTCCTCTCTTCAAATTTGTTCCCTCCAAAACTCATGCCAGTCCCTTACCACTGATGTTTTTTCCATAAAATGAAGTCCTTCTCTGAGCAGTGACAGTGGTTGAATCTGGTTTTAAGATGAAGACTTTTCACTGTTGACAATCTTTACTCTTCAGTACTTTGTTTTTTTCTGAAAAGTTCTCATTTATTTGAAGATTATAAATGTTGTCAAACATAAAAACCAAGTTGTACTTGTGGAAGTAGGAACACTGGTTATGCCCCAAACACTTAAAATATATAAAATAATTTATATATTCAGTGCAATGCATGCATTGCTAGGAAGCAAATAACACACATATATAAGAGTTCTTATTTGTATATTAAAAAATTAAATGCTATCATCTCTGGTTTCTTAAAGAAATCCTGGATATGTGGGAGAAAATTCACAACAAGAATTTAAATTTGTTTATTTCTAATTTTCCTGTTTCTTTTTTATATTTTAATATTTTTAAATTTAAATTTAAATTTGAAACTAGGTTGCTTCACATGTCAATTCCAGGCCCCTCTCCCTTTCACTCCACTCCTCCTGCGCCTTCAACCAACTTCCCCAATATCCCTTCATTTCCCCAAGGAGGTTGAGTCCCTCCATGGGGATGTCCATGGTCTGTCATTTCATCCAGGGCAGGGCCTAGAACCTCCCCCAAGAGTCCAGGGTGAGAGTGCATCTCTCATTGTTGGATGGGAGCCCAGATTCCATTTGTATACCTGGGAAAAATACTGATCTACTACCCAAGGCTCAATAGATTACCTAGGCCTTCTCACTGATACCCAGATTCAGAGGGTCTTGATCAGTCCCATGCTGGATTCCTAGACATCAGTCTGGGATTCAAGAGATAACCCATGTCAAGGCCAACTGCTTGTAGGGGTTAAACCAGGCAAGATTTAACCCCTTTGGTCATCAGTCCTCCCTTTCTGTCACTGAATTTCTTGAGTTAAGCTCAGTGCTTAGCCAAAGGAGTCTGCCTCTTCTTCCATCAGCTACTGAATGAAGGTTCTGTTTCCCAGACTCTCTGGCCATGGGATTATAGGCTGCCACTCCCCAGATTTATGTCTAAAATCCATATATGAGAGACTACATGCCATTATTCTGTTTTTGTGACTGGGTTACCTCACTCAGGATAGTTTATTCTAATGCCATCCATTTGCCTTCAAATTTCAGGATTCCATTGTTTTTTTTTTTTCTGCTGAATGGTACTCCAGTTTTAAAATGTACGACATTCTCTGTCCACTCTTCGGTTGAGGGGCATGTAGGTTGCTTCCAAGTTGTGGATATTACAAATAATGCTGCTATGAACATAGTGGAACAGACATCCTTGTTGTATGAATGGATATCTATTGGATAAATGACTAAGAGTGGAGTTGCTGGGTCTTGTGGTAGGTTTATTTCCATTTTTCTGAGGAATCTCCATACTGATTTCCAAAGTGGCTGTACAAGTTGGCACTCCCACCAGCAGTGGAGGAGTGCTCCCCTTTCACCACAACCTCTCCAGCATAAATTGTCATTGGTGTTTTTGATTTTAGCCATTCTGACAGGAATAGTATCTCAGAGTTGTTTTGATTTGCATATACCACTGGCTAAGGATACTGAGCATTTTCTCAAGTACCTCTCAGTCATTTTAGACTCCTTTATTGAGAATTCTCTATTTAGTTCCGTAGCCCACTTTTTCATTGGATCCTTTGGTGTTTTGGAGACTTGCTTCTTGAGTTCTATGTAAATTTTGGAGAACAGCCCTTTTTCAGATGTGGGATTAGTTAATATCTTTTCCCACTCTGTGGACTGCCTTTTTATCTTGCTGACTGTGCCCTTTGCCTTACAGAAGCTTCAGAGTTTCAGGAGGTTCCATTTATTAATTGTTGATCTCACTGTCTGTGCTACTGGTATTACGTTCCGCAAGGTGTCTCCTGTACCAATTCCTTAAAGGCTACCACCCGCATTCTCTTCTAACAGGTTCAGTGTGGCTGGATTTATGTTGAGGTCTTTGATCCATTTGGATTTAAGTTTTGTGCATGGCAATAAACATGGATCTATCCTCATTCTTCTACATGCAAGCATCCAGTTATGCTATCACCATTTGTTAAAGACACTTTCTTTTTTTCATTGTATATTTTTAGCTTCTTTGATGAAGATCAGATGTTCATACATGTATGGGTTAATATCAGGGTGTTCAATTCAATTCCATTATTCTACCTGTTTATTTTTGTGCCAATACCAAACTGTTCTCAGGACTACAGCCCTGTAATAGAGCTTAAGGTCGGGGATGGTGATGCCTCCAGATATTGCTTAGTTGAGTAAGGTTGTTTTGCCTATCCTGGGTCTTTTCTTTTTCCATACAAAACTGACTATTGTTCTTTCAATTCTGTGAAGATTTGTGCTGGTATTTTCATTGGGATTGCATTTAATATGTAGATTGTTTTTGGAAGGGTTGTCATTTTTACTGCATTGATCCTACTTATCATAAAACAAGAGAGAGATTTCTATTTCTGAGGGCTTCTTTAAGTTCTTTGTTTAAAGACTCAAAGTTCTTGCAATACAGGTCTTTCACTTGTTTGGTTAGCATTACCCCAACGTATTTTATGTGTTTGTGGCAATTGTAAAGGGTGATGTTTCTCTAATTTCTTTATCAGCCATTTTATCATCTGTATATAGTAGGAATACTTATTTTCTTGAGTTGATCTTGTAGCCTGCCACTTTCCTGAAGGTGTTAATCAGCTGTAAGAGTTCTCTGTTAGAGTTCTTTTGTTCATTTATGTAAACTATCATATCATCTGCAAATAGTGAAAGTGTGACCTCTTCCTTTCCAATTTGTATCCCCTTGATCTCCTTTTGTTGTCACATGGCTCTGGCTAGAACTCCAAGTACAATATTGAAAAGTTATGGAGAGAGTGGACAGTCTTGTTTTGTTCCCGATTTTAGAGGACTTGCTTTGAGTTTCTAGCTTTTATTATGCTAGTTGAGTTTATAGCTTTTATTATGTTTTGGTATGTTCCTGTTATCCCAGATCTCTCCAAGTCCTTTATCATGAATGGTTGTTGGGTTTTTTCAAAGGCTTTTTCTGCCTCTAGTGAGATGATCATATGATTTTTGTTTTTCAGCTTGTTGATATGGTGGATTACGTTGATGGATTTTCGTGTGTTGAATCATCCCTGCATTCCTGGGATGAAACCTACTTGATCGTGGTGAATGATTGTTTTGATGTGTTCTTGGATCCGATTTGCCAGTATTTTATTGAGTATTTTTGCATCAATGTTCATGAGGGATATTGGTCTGAAGTTGTCTTTCTTAGTAGCGTCTTTGTGTGGCTTGGGAATCAAGGTTATTGAATCCTCATAGAAAGAGTTTGGCAAAGACCCTTTTGCTTCTATTGCATGGAAAATTTGAGAAGAAATGGTATAAGTTGTTCTTTGAATATCTGGTAGAATTCTGCACTGAGGCCAACTGGAACTGGGCGTTTTTTTGGTTGGGAGACTTTTGATGGCTGCTTGTATATCTGTAGGGGTTATAGGTCTATTTAAATTGCTTATCTGTTCTTGATTTAATTTTGGCAAGTGATAGCTATCCAGGAAGCCATCCATTTCATTTAAATTTTCGAATTTTGTGGAGTATATGCTATCAAAATATGACCTGATGATTCTCTGAATTTCCTCAGATTCTGTTGTTATGTTCCCCTTTTCATTTCTGATTTTGTTAATTTGCATGTTCACTCTCTGTTGTTTGATAAGTTTGGACAAAGGTTTGTCTATCTTATTGATTTTCTCAAAGAACCAACTCTTCATTGCATTGATTCTTTGTATTGCTTTCCTAGTTTCTACTTTATTGATTTCGGCCCTCAATTTGATTATTTCCTGGCATCTACTCATTCTGGGGTAGTTTGCTTCTTTGTGTTCTTGAGCTTTCAGCAGTGCTTTTAATTCTCTAGTATAACTATTCTCCAGTTTGTTAGTGCGATGAACTTCCCCCGTAGCACTGCTACAAAGGATTGGGTATGTTGTGTCTTTATTCTCATTGAATTCTAGGAAGTCTTTAATTTATTTCTTTGTTTCTTTTTTAACCCAGGAATGTTGCAGTTGTGCATATTCAATTTCCATGAATTTGTAGGATTTCTGTAATTTGCCTTGCTGTTGAATTCTAATTTTAACTCATGGTAGTCTGATAAGATGCATGGAGTTATTCCAATTTTTTGTAGATGCTGAGGTTTGATATTTTGCCAAGTATGTGATTGATTTTTGAGAAGGTTCCATGTGGTGGTAAGAAGAATGTATATTCTTTTTTATGTGGATGAAATGTTCTATAGATGTCTGTTAATCCCAATTGGGTCATTACTTCTATTAGACCCCTTGCTTCTTTGTTGAGTTTCTGTCTGCTATTCCTGTCTAGTGGTAAGAGTCAGATGCTGAAGTCTCCCATTATTAATGTGTGGGGCCTTATATATGATTAAATTTTAGTAATGATTCTTTTACAAACATGAATTCCTCTGTATTTGAGGCATAGATGTTCAGAATTGAAACTTCATCTTGGAGGATTTCAACTGCGATGTGTATGTAATGACTTCCTCATCTGTTTTGATTGATTTTATTTTAAATCTAATTTGTTTGATAATAGGATTGCTACCCTGCTTGTCTCTTGGGTCCATTTGATTGGAAATCTTTTCCCAACTTTTAACTCTCAGGTAATGTCTGTCTTTGAGAGTGAGGTGTGTTTCTTGTATTAAGCAGAATGATGGGGTGTGCCTTTGAATTCATTCTGTTAGCCTGTGTGTTTTTATGTGTGAGGTAAGGCCATTAATATTGAGGGATATTAATGACAATTGATTACTCATTCTTCTTTGATTTGGAATGATTGTTGTTGGAATCATGTGTGGAATTCCACCCCTTTTTTCTTTTGGGTGTTGGTAAGGGTGGATTATTTAATGCCTCTCTTTTTCTGGTTATAGCTAACTTCCTTGGGCTGGAGTTTTTCTTCCAGAACTTCTGTAGGGCTGGGTTAGTGAATATGTATTGCTTGAATCTGGTTTTGTCATGGAATATCTTGTTTTCTCCATCTAATGTCATTGAGAGCTTTGTCAAGTATAGTAGTCTGGGCTGGCCTCCATGGTCTCTTAGAGTTGATAGAATATCTATCCAGCACCTTCTGGCTTTCAGAGTTTCCATAGAGATGTCTGGTTTAATTCTGATAGGTTTGCCTTTCTATGTATCTTGGCTTTTTTCTTAGCTGCTCTTAATATTCTTTCTTTATTTTGTATATTTGGGTCTTGATTAGTATGTGGTGAGGCTACGTTTTTGTGATCCACTCTTTTTGGTGATCTGTAAGCTTCTTATACCTTCATTGGCATATCTTTTTTTAGGTTGGGAAAGTTTTCTTCTATTATTTTGTTGAATATGTTGCTGCCCCTTTGAGGTTGTTTTCTTCACTTTCTTCTATACCTATTATTATTAGGTTTGGTCTTTTTATGGTGTCTCATATTTCTTGGATGTTTTGTGTTAAGGTTTTGTTGGACTTAAGATTTTCTTTGGTTGATGAATCCATTTCTCCTAGTGTATCTTCAACTTCTGAGATTGTCTCTTCCATTTCTTGTAATCTGGAGGTAATGCCGCTTGTATCTGTAGTACCTGACCATTTGCCCAGCTTTTCTATTTCCAGGCTTTCTTCAGATTGTTTTGTTGTCTCTATTTCTGTTTTTAACACTTGCACTGTTTGAATTGTTTCTTGCAATTTTCAGTTTATCTTTTCATCCATTTGTTGCATTTTATGATTTTTTTGTTTGTTTTTCTTCCATTTCTT
The DNA here is from genome assembly GCF_017639785.1 of Mesocricetus auratus. NCBI lineage: Eukaryota > Metazoa > Chordata > Mammalia > Rodentia > Cricetidae > Mesocricetus > Mesocricetus auratus. The sequence continues at coordinate 38,380,755 of NW_024429180.1, read as the reverse complement.
GCATTTTTTGGTCTGTTTTGTCTTCCATTTTTTGCACTTTTGGTTTGTTTTTTCTTCCATTTCTTACATTTTTGGCTTGTTGTTTCTTTTATTTCTTTGAGGGAATTTCCTGTATTCTCTTTTACTGCCTCTATCATTTTCATGAAGTTGTTTTTAAGGTCTTTCTCTTCTGCTTCATTTATATTGGTATGTTGGAGTCTTGCTGGTGTGGAGTCTCTAGAATCTGGTGGTGTCATTTTTGTTTTTCTGTTGCTGAGAGTGTTTTTGTATTGTCTCTTTCCCATCTCTTCTTCTAGTGGGTGCAGAAAGAGCCGCTTACTGGTCTGCTGGTTTGGGGACCAGAGTTCCCTTTTGGTGAGTGCAAGCAAGTCCAATACTCTGGTAGTTCTTCTATTCCTCCTGCTGGTCCCTTGGGTGAAGAGAAGTGGAGTCTGCCACCTGGTCCCCTAGTCGCTTTGGTGGAAGAAAAGCCCTGGGATTTGTGGTGCGTGGCTCCTGCAGGGAAGGGAAGATCTGTGGCAGTTCTCAGGCACTGTAATGCAGGCCTAGAAGCAGGGCCGGTTTCACCTGGTCCCAGCGGACCAGCTGGTCCTTTCCTGTTTCTTTTAATCTCTATTTTAAATTATATGGTTATATTTTTCATAGATTCATATGTTATATGAGGAATTTTTGTCATCTTTTCCATTGGAAGAGGCAGAAATTAAATTTTAAAAATCTTCAATTTTCTGAGATGTGCACTACAAAGTGGCCCTGACCACACATATTGGGATGAGATGGAAATTTTAGAAGAGACTAAACGATAGCCTATCCTAATTCCATCTGGACATTTTAATAAAGAATAAGCCACAAGGCAATATATATTGCTCTGACATTTTATTAAACTATTTTTCCATTGTTTTCTCTTTTTTTTCAGTAGATTTTTTATTTAAATTAGAAACACGCTTGCTTCACTTGGCAATCCCAGCTCCGTCTCCCATTCCTCCTCCGTTGCCTCTCCACCAGCCCCCTATAACCCAACCCAATCCCCATACCATTCCTGATGGAGGTCGAGGCCCTCCATGAGGGTTCCCTAGCATCTGTCATTTCATCCATGGCAGGATCTAGGCCCTCCTCTATGTGTCCAGGCTGAGAGAGCATCCCTCCATGTGGAATGGGCTCTGAAAGTTCATTTGTACTCCATAGTAAACACTGAGGCCTCCTCACTGACACAACTTTCAGAGGATCTGGATCAGTCCCCTGCTGGCTTCTCAGCCATCAGTCTGGGGTCAAAGAGCTACCCCTTGTGTGGTCAGCTGTCGTTGTGGGTTTTGCCAGCATGTTCTTGACCCCTTTACTCATCACTCCTCTCACTCTGTCCCTGGGTTCGAGGAGTACAGTTCAGTGTTTAGCTATGGGTATCTCCCTCTGCTTCTATCTGTCACTGGATGAAGGTTCTAGGATGACATAAAGGTAGTCCTCAATCTCATCATCAAGGAGGGGCTATTAAACTAGTCTCTCTGCATTGCTTATTTTGCTAGTTGGTGTTATCCTTGTAGATCTATGGAAATCTCACTAGTGTCAGCTCTCTCCTCAAACCTATAATGACTCCCTTTATTATTGTATCTCTCATCCTGCTCTCCTCTATTCTTTTTTTTGGTATTTACAAGTCAGGGTTTCTCAGTCTTGTTTTGGAGGCTGTCGGTCCAGTCTGGGCCTCAAACTCACAGAGATCTGCCTGCCTCTGCCTCCTGAGTGCTGGATTAAAGGCGTGTGCCACCACTGCCTGGCTAATTCTCCTCTATTCTTAAACTATCTTTATACATTCTAGTAAGATACTTCATCCACAAAAATGGTCAAAAATAGATTCTAAGAATATATCCTTAAATTTTTAGGAATTATCAATCATGACTAATAAATTTCATTAATATGATTAGAAGTCCACCTTTCCTGATACTCTGAATCATATCACAAGTTACAAACTACTATAGCAGTTATTGTAATCATAGTCAGAATAGCATATATTTTTAGATTTTTCTAGATAGGGGTTTTCTCTGTAGTTTTGTAGGCCAGGCTGGCCTCTAACTCATAGAGTCCTGCCTGCCTCTGCCTCCAAAGTGCTGGGATTAAAGTCATGTGCCACCACTGCCAGGCTTCAGAATAACAGATTTGTACAAGCAAGTTGTTCAGAAACTAACAGTGAGCACAAACCTACAGCACTGGTGTGAACTCAGATGATTGAATTCACAAATTCAGTATTATTCATAATATGTAGACAATAAATAAAATGTAGATATTATCATTGCTATCCTTAATCATCAATGGATAGATCAAAATATTTGTATTGATAATGTACATTGTAGACTAAGAATCATTTATATCCATAGTTCTTATGAGCCTTTGAAATGCTGTGTGCTAAAGCACCAGAAAGAAATATGTATTGTAAATTAAGAATATGATTAAAACAACTCCTATAGGAGGTACACCATATGCTCTTGAAAAATTTGTAAGTGTAGAATGAAACAGTAATAAATTTAAAGAAACATCTTAATAATTTGCTCATAATTATATTTTAAATAATAAAGTGAAAACAATATCCATGAGAATTGTGTTGGAAAACAGAAAGCAACATTGTAAACTACAGACAAAATGTATCTGGCTGTCAACCATCAAGATAGGTTATAGGAAGCAGTAATAAACTATTTACAGAATGACAAATCTTAGCAGAGACAAAGTCATGTTTTTAATTTCTCTGCAATATTTCCATGTAACTCAACCAAACAGAGCAAATGACGCAAATCTGAGATTATGATGATGAGATTAGAGTAAAAATATTACATTCTGCTAGTGATTGAACGAGAAATAGAGTTTGTTTCAAAAGAATGCTATAGGGTTCTTATTGATAGTTTCCTAGGTCTTTGGGCTGCTTTGAATGTGTGAAATGTGAAATTACAATAATCATAAATTTCAAAATAACTTATAAACTAAAATTGTGATTTATGAAAGTGGTAAAGAAGGCATGACTCAATAATTGATGATTTTGGTTATTGTTTTTTGAGTAATTCAAATTATTTTCTCAAGAATACATTGCTTTTTCTCATATAGATTAAAGCATGCTTTTTCTTATTTGTCCTTTTTAAATCTAGCTATGTTTATATATGAATCACCAATAGCAAAAGTATTTCCTGATATTATCGATATTGAAATGAGATTTTCCAAAATTTTCCTTTTTAGAACAAAATGCATGTATACGATCTTATGAGACCTAACTTTCATGAATTTAATAATAAAGAAATAGCAGAATGAAATGTTTTGCTCTTAACACCCCACAACGTTCAAAGTTACTTCATCAGCAGTGCTCATCTTTCCTTCGTATATTTTCCTTTGCATATAGTCAGCACTTTCCAGTAAATACTTACTGGAAAACTGAAGAAATTAATAATGTGTAAGTTTTAATTTTCCCAACTTTGTGAATGGTGTTGTAGAATCCTCTGTTACTGTTCTCAATCCTACATTTGACATAAATTATGCAATATACAAACTATGAAGGTTTTATCAGTGACTGTCCCGTAGTCATTCAGTTCCCCAAATAATATTCAGATCAAGGCCTTTGGTAATTCAATATTTGTAATAAAGCAATTTTCATTTAACTGAATAATGGACTCCAATCTGAAAAGTAGTAATAATGGCAATCTTTGTGTTAATGTAGCCTTAACAGTTCTCTTTATTGAGCTATTATAGTTAATCTTCTTTTGTTCCTTTTTTTATTATTTTTATTCTTATACATGTATGGAATATATATTCATTATATCCTCCCTTTACTTCTGTCCCAACTTCTTCCTGACACCCAATGGCTCTATTACAATTTCACTTACTCTTTTCAAACACTGTGAGTCCAGTAAATCAAGGCTCTTCATTTAGCCACATAGGAAAATAGGAAAACTTCTTAGGGGCCACTTTTCTTTAAAAAATGACTTTTTTATAGCATCCAGAACGTCTCTGCTAAGGGTAGGCTTCACAAGTCTCTAAACAATTTATAACATAATTATGAACAGTGCAATCTTCTATTTGCCTGTACAAACAACAAGAATCAATGCATTTCAAAACCACAGCTTTGCTTGAATTTTCAACTAAACTTTATTAAAGAAAAGTATGGATTGATAAGATTTAGGCTTTTCATAGGTTTCAGATATTCATTGTGGTTTTCTTAGGAACAAAAAGGGTGCAACTGCATACATTTTAGTAGAAACAACACTTAATAATGACTTGTGCAATATCTAATTTATGTGCAAATTTTGAACAAATACATGGAAAGGAGGCTAGGAAAAGGACACAAAGAATGAAGAGGATAAACTCAGAGAAAATAAGTTTCAATGCCACATAAATGTAGAGGGTCAGGTCACCTTACATGTTACAATAAAAAGGTGTGAACCTGCTGCAAGTACTGTATGAGAACCTTGTTCTTTAAAGTCAGAAGTAGAATACCTCTGAATGCAGTTGTAATGACATTTATTCCTATTATCCTCATATGTTTGCAACTGAAAATAAGTTCTCTCTTTTGTGACTCCCTTTTCCAGAAGCAGTTCCACAGTTTCCAGCCAGATTTTCAGTCACAGTTAACAGTATCAATCATCCCCATTCAAAAATCTGTAATCATTCTGGGAGACACTAACACTCCAAGTTGAACACCTCTTTGACATCCTTCACTTCAGACCCTGAGATATTGTAATCAGGATATTTTATCATAGCTACTGTATCCTGTGCCTTTTCAAAATCATCAAATTTAATATATGCTGTTTGTTCTTTAAGAAGCCAAGGAAAAACTAGCGTTGTTAAGAACAGCTCCATCCATTTCATTTGTATAAAACATTAAATAGATGAAAAAAAAAACCCACTACTTCCCATAGTTTCTGACTTTTAACATTTGACTTACTGCTACCTGTTAGATTAAAAATTTTACACAATGATCAAAGGAGAAAATATATGACAGTTTTTAATTTATACAAAACAATAAATTTAAAATATGTCAGCACCTTACAAATTTTTATTATACTTTTGGAATCCCCTTTCTTTCTTTGATGGAGATTGTATGTAGTCATTGTATTTTTTTCAAAGCTGTGCTCTTGGGGACTTAGAATTTGTGTGGATGGAAACATGAGATGCTATTATGAGATGCTATTATAAAGTATGTTTTGATGATTGTAAATTTGTGTGCTTGCAACATTGACCAAGGAAACAAACCTTTTCAAATTTCCTCTATCCAAGAATTAGCATGTTCACTTTAGCTTTATTTTTTAATTCCATTTCTTTTGTTTTTAATTTTCTAGCTGAATGTTTAACTCTAAATTTAGTTCTGTTGTCCCTTTCTCTAATTGCTAGCCACATTTTTTGGAGTGGGATGCCAGGGGAAAGAATTTAATTTCGTACACTCTGAATGAAAAGGTTAAATCTTCAAAGAAAGAGAAGAGACATTTTTCTGCCCTTAAAAATCAATCTCATTACTTAATGTTTCTTCCATTCTCAACATATTAATCTCTGTAAGCAAGATGTTATTTTTAATGTGGTTAGACCTGGTGAGTGAATGCTTCTTTGCAATTTTAGAGTCCAATAGTAAATTATCACCTTTTCTCCAGATATCTCAAATTGAATTTTCCTATATCTCACTCAAATTAACTAGCCATTTTTCATTTTTACTCCTTTGTTGTTTATTCTTGATGGATATTTGTGGTCATCAATATTACAGACAGCTAGAAGTATCATTGCAAAGTTCTCCAATTGAACTTTATTGATCTCCAAATTTTCAGTTTCCTACATCAAGACTCATAAATTTTTATTTGTTATTCTCTCAATTTTCTCCCTTTCTTCAAAGAAATTAATGCTTTAGAGGACAGTCATTAGGGATGCATCAAGCTTATTTTTTCTTATTTCCATTCTCTGATCATCAAGGTTTAATGTTATTGAGAAGGAAAAGCTTTATGATAAGAATTTTAATGGCAAGATACACCTTCAAGAATCCACTAGTTGGTTTAAGAACAAGAGAGGCTTATTTCCTTTAGATATTGACCTGTATCCTGCCTAGAATGCTGAAACATTTCTACAAATATTTCCTGACCTTCTGAAAACCCACAGACAAATTACATTAATGGGGAAGTTTTAAAAATCTTTGCAGCAAGGACTTTCTGATCACTGGTAAATGAACTTTTTTTATATTTCCTTTATTCCTTGTATTTTTAAAATAATGACATCATTTCTCCTTTAGCTTTCTTCCTTCTAACTCTTTCTATATCTTCCTACTATCTTTCAGGTGCATAGCCTGTTTATCAATAATTGTTTATATAATATATATGCATACATATAAATAGTATGTGGAACATACTGGATGTCATCATTGATTAATAATAATGACTGGATTATCTTCTAGCAGGCTTTCTCTGCAAATCTTTATCAATTACTTGATCCATGTGTTTTCATTCTGTATATTCCTAAATGCTAGTTAAATATATTTTGCAAGGTGAGAAAATGGAATGTTTATGCAATGACAGCTTGTGTCCACAACAGTATTTTCTACTTTTCTCTTCCACCTTTTACTTAGGTACAACTTTTTAAAGTTATAACCAAACAAAAGTATAACCTGTGCATATTGTAAGAACTGTGGCAATAAGAATGTCTTATTTGGAAGTAGTCAGTAATAAAATATGGTACAGTAGAAACATCATCCCATACAATTTTTCTTGCAAACCTGAAGACTTTTGCTGCTGCATAGAATCGCTTTAACTTTGAGTTAGGCTGTGGGTGTGCCTTTCACTAAGGTATGAGACAAAGTAGAAAAAAATTCTGTAGCACAGTGTGATATTCTTGAGGCAGAGAAAATTCTCTAAAAATTCAACATGTATATATATATATATACATATATATGTTAACTTCTGTAGTTGACTTTTTCTGAGTTTCACTTTTGTTTTTAGTAATTAACTGTAGTCATGATATGAGCATGCTTGAAATGTACTCATGCTGTTTCTTCTTTATTTTAATTTAAACTTTATTTTAGCTATGGAAAAACTAAGTTGCTTAGACATGCACATTACAATTGAATAAAATTTTAATGGCTTAAGTTTTGTTATTTCAGACAATAAGTAACTTAAAAATAAAATTGAATGCTAACTATGATCATCAAATAATAATATACTTTAAAATTAGTTAATAACCTAGTATTTTTAAGTTATTTATTCCTGTCACATTTATATCTATTCTACATTTTGTAAGAACATTTCAGTATCTGCTTTCTCTCTCTCTCTCTCTCTCTCTCTCTCTCTCTCTGTGTGTGTGTGTGTGTATGCGTGTGTCTGTCTGTCTGTATGTTTGTCTGTCTATCTGTCTGACTGTCACCTATGCGTCTGAGTATATAATGAATATGTGGTTTCTGCACAAAGCTGTACATACGGATGCACTAGTATGTTCACATGTATCACCTGAAGGATGACAGTTGCTCTTTCTCTCTATTGCTCTTTGTGTTATTCCTTTAAGACAAGGTATGTCACTGCAGTAGAAACTTGCCCTTTAGAATTTAGGGTCTGATTAGCAACTACCTAGATTCTTTTTTTTATATAAGTTTATTTTTCTCTTGTTTTACATGTCAATCCCAGTTCCCTCTCCCTCCACTCCTCCAGCACCCCCTTACCATCCCCCCCATCCTCCCACCCTATTGGAAACAGGAATGAACATACAACATCATAGATTCTTTATGTCTCTGATCTCGAACACTGGGAATAATCATGGAATCATACCTGGCATCTTTCAATAATGCTAGTGATTTGAACTCAGATTATGTGCAAGAAGACATGTCTTCCACATGCATTCATCACTGTTTTATTGCTGCGAAGAGACACCATAATCAGAGTTATTCTTATTTATATTTTTGGTTGTGAGCCTAGCCTTTAATGGCTGAGCCATCTCTCCAGCCCATTATTCTTATTTAATAAAGCATTATGATTGTGGACTTGCTTACAGTCTTACAGAGATAGTCCATGATCATCGTGATGGAAACTAAGAGGCATGGTGCTTTTGTATTAGCAGAGAGCTTTACCTCCAGATACCAGGCAGCAGGCAGTGAGAACTGGTGTGAACCTTTGAAAGCTTAACGCCGCTCCCAATGACACAGTCTAACAAAGCCACTCATCCTAATCTTACTCAACCAGTTCCTCCCCTTTGTCACTAAACATTCATAACTAAGAGCAAATGAGGGAATGAGGGGACATTCTCATTCAAATAATCATAGTCTCTAAACTACCTCACCAGAACCAACTGCTGTTTTTTATATTTTCGATGCATTTGTATGTTTGAATCTATATCTTTCATTTAATGGTAACCTAAAGGTATGTGTATATATTTAGGAAATTATATAACAACTTAAAAGTATTTTAAATACCCATATATGCTTTTTCATTTGGTTTTAGCCAATCCAATTGAATGATTCAGTTTTTACTGTCAATTTCCTAAACATTGGAAGTTTTTCTAGTTTCTGTTCTAGATAGTGATTTCTCATAACTTTTGTCAACTATCTATGGGCTTTCTATAATGTTTTCAGTTTTAGGTGTTTTATTCATTCATTTATTTATTTACTGAGGAAAAAATAACATGAAGTGAGTCAACAGGAAGATGGGGTGGCTATGTGGAAAATTGGAGGAGAGGGAAGAATATGGTTAAAATATACTGTACATATGATTTAATTTAAACTAATAGATGAAGACTATCTATCCCAGAGGATGAATCATATCACAACAGAGATAAAACTATTTGGGCTTTTCCCATATGGTTTGTATTAAGCATGACATCACATAAACTGAAATAGGATTCTGTTTCCCATACTCATCCATTATCTACTCAGGACAGATATGTTCTTACACACTGGTTGGTTACAATCCTTTCTAATCACTTGAATGGGATATCTCTATCCCATTCCTAAAGAATTGTCCTCTCTCTGGGCTTTGTGGACATGTGATACAATGACAGTTGCTCCTTTTATGAAAAAGAGTGCATTTCTGTAAGTGAAGCAGAGAAGCATGGCCACAAGCTAGAAAGGTGACTCATCCAAGTTTGCATTAACTGGCAACCAGTGTGCTTGGATGCTGCAATCAGAGAGTCCACCATACCGCCTAAAAAAGGAATGCCTTTTTTAGTAAAAATATTTTTCTTTTCTTTTTTTTAATTTAAATTAGAAACAAGGTTGTTTTACATGTCAATCCCAGGTCCCTCTCCTTTTCCCTCCCCTCCTCCCATGCCCTCCCACCAAATTCCCCAGAATCCCCTCATTTCCCAGGGTGGGTGAGGTGCTCCATGGGGTGTCCATAGTCTGTCACTTCATCCAGGGCAAGGCCTAGACCCTCCCCCAAGAGTCCAGGATGAGAGTGCATCTCTCAATGTGGGATGTGCACCCAAACTCCATTCATATGCGAGGGATAAATACTAATGTACTACTCAAGACCCAATAGATTTCCTAGCCCTCCTCACTGACACCCACATTCAGGGGACCCTAATCAGTTCCATGCTGGATTCCCATCTGTCAGTCTGGAATTCAAGAGGTAACACTTGTCAGGTCAGCTGTTTCTGGGGGTTAAACCAGCCCAGTCTTAACCCCTTTGCTCATCAGTCCTCCCTCTCTGTCACTGGGTTCCTTGAGTTCAGCTCAGTGTTTAACTGTAGGAGTCTGACTCTGCTTCCATCAGCCATTGAATGAAAGTTTTATTTCCCAGACTCTCTGGCCATGGTATTGTGTTAGCTGGCACTCCCCAGATCTATGTCTAAAATCCATAAATGAGAGAGTACATATCATGTTTCTCTTTTTGTGGCTGGGTTACCTCACTCAGGATGGTTTCTTCTAGTCCATTCATTTGCCTGAAATTTCAGGATTCCATTGTTTTTTTCTGCTGAATAGTACTCCATTGTGTACCACACTTTCTCTATCCACTCTTCAATTGAGGGGCATCTAGGCTGCTTCCAATTTTTGGCTATTACAAATAATGTGCTATAAACATATAGCATTCCTACAACAGATGTCCTTGTTGTATGAATATGCATCTTTTGGGTATATGCCTAAGAGTGGAATTGCTGGGTCTTGTGGTAGGGTTATTCCCATTTTTCCTATGGAAATAGAAGCAGTCATCAAAAGTCTCCCAACAACAACAACAACAACAAAAAAGCCCAGGTCCAGATGGCTTCAGTGCAGAATTATACCAGAAATTCAAAGAATAGCTTATACCAATTCTTCTCAAAGAATGATTTTTTTTAAAAAAAAAGGTTATTTCAAAAAAAGTAAGACGAAAAAGAATCAGTTATATTACCTTTCCTCACTGTAGGGAGATATCTAATGTACCCGTAGTGCTGACCACACCTGTTTGGGCATGGCCACAGCTACATAGAATGTACTGGGGACAAAAGACCTGGGGGAGGGGAAGGGCATTGGTGGTGCATGCCTTTAATTCCAGCACTTGGGGGTCAGGCTGATCTCTGTGAGTTCGAGGCTGTGCAATCTACAGAGCGAGTTCCAGGACAGCCTCCAAAACAATACAGAGAAACCCTGTCTTGAAAAATAAAACAAACAAACAAACAAACAACAACATCTGGGGGGAAGGATGTTGGGTTCTGGTTTGGTCCCGGCAATCAGTGTGCAGACCTTTGGTTCTCAGTTTTCTTGGATTCTCATGTAAGTGAATTCTCCCTAAATATAATATCATAGGACATACCTACACTGTGTATCTTAATATTTCTGTGATACCTCACACTGGTCACTCAAGCAAATTCTTCTTCTTCTTTTTTGTTTTTTTGCTTAACTATAGGAAAACGAGGAAACAATTGCTTAACGTTTAAATATTTGAAAATTAAAGTAGCTACAGTGTTCATGATTCAACAAGTCAGTCACGTAGTGGGAGTTCTTCCTCTCTGGTGAGTACATTCCAACACTCTATCAATATTATTCATTTATTCTGAATCCTGTAGCTGGCACCATTAACTCATTCCCTGAATACATCATTATATATGAATCATCCTTTCCACATTCCTATTTAAGATCAACTGTCTGCTGTGCTTAGAGAATTTTTCAGAATAAAAATATTTCTTCCATACTTCAGTGGCTAATAAATTCAGCTGTATAGTATTTATCTAAGTTTGTCTTCTACACAGGTGACTGCATCTCCCATTCTTACAGGTATTAAAAATGGTTGTTATGTAACAGAATTAATATGGGAAATCTCTCTTATGATCAGAAACAAGAGAATATGCACTATTCCTAAAAATAATGAAGTATAATAAAGATTAATAAAATAGTATGTTTTAATTCCAGCATATGTTGTTAATAAAACTATCACCTAGTGTTGTGAATGTAGCTAAGCAGCAATGAAATTCTCTAAGCAAGTGCAAGATTTTGGATTACATCCTCATTACTGAAATATTTATGTCATATATATATATATATATATCCTACCTTTCTTATCCTATCATTCATTAAAACATTTAAATAGTGATATCAGCAAACATGAGTTAATATGCATCATTTAATTTCTTAAGAATTAATGCATAGGAATTGCAGAGATTGCTTACACATTAGTGGTACCTACCGATCTAGGAGAGGAACAAATTTGTTTCCAAGAATTCATATCTACTTGCAGGCAAATACTTTTATCTCCACTCTCAGGGGATATGAAATCCTGTTTGTTTTTTTGCTATGGGCACCTGTACTCACAATCACCAGCTATTCACCTACTGCCATGTACATACTCAAAATTAAAATACATATTTTTAAACAACTCACACATGTTAAAAATATGCTAAAATAATCTGTCCATAGATTTCAGTAATTTTCTTGTATGTTACATACATTATACATTTGTTACACCAATAATAAATTTCCTGAATTAAAAAATTATGTTCATATTGGCCCTTTTATCTAATAGTAAATAAATAATCTATGATTGTCCTTAATGTCTACATATATCTGCCTTATTTTTGTTAGGATATTTCCTTATAGTCCCAATTCTATACTATTTCAACCTGTGTTTCTTTAGGAGGTGATAGAAATTCATTTGAAATTCACCCAAGTAAGAAATATCACACTGAAACTTGCTAAGAAATCTTTGAGAAACTCATTCTGATATTCAAAGTCTTTTTCTATAGTCTCTTTGAATGGACTATATTGATTTAAACAGCTTATTCAAGTCTTTGTGTTATTTTGTATATGCTTAATTGACAAAAATGACCTGTTTCCTGTGTAACCTAGCCCTCTCATAGTGAACCATCAGAGCATGTCAACTACTCATCTGAGAAAAATGAGCTATTTCCCTGCAATCATTTCTTAAGTTAACATCTGTTTCCAGTCCAGGAATATCCACTACTAGTTCCTCTTTTTCCTCCTTTTAAGTCAATGACTCTGAGCTGTATTCTATTTGGTTTTGTTCTAGTTTATAGATCCTTCATGACATTCCAGATCAGTTTCAGTTCATATGTGAAATATGTTGTCACAGGAACACATATAGTACTGTGCTGACTTTAATGAATAGCTCTTCGCATTCAGCATTTGTTCTATTGTTGCATATCCAACCTACATAATATCTTCTTCACATTTTTGGAAATCCAGATTCATCAAAAAGATATCCCAGACATTTTTTAATTTTATCCAAATAAAGAAGAATTTGGGTTTATAACAAGGAAAGGTTTCTTAAATATCTTGAGTTTCCAAGGAAACTCCTTGTAACTCCTGTAACCTGACATGGAGATATGGGACTGAAGGAAAGACATTTTTGTGAACCATAATCTTCAGTAGGCTTATGATTATTCTGGGTCTAGGTATAATTTCAGATAAATGCAAAAAATACTTCTTAGTTATGCCAATTTTATCACCACACTATTTTATTAAGCCTGTGTTCAATGTAAATTCCACTTTTTATCTGCTGTCAATATCCCTTGCTTATGTAATATTATAGATATTTTGCAACTAGTAAAAACATTTTTCCTAGTCAAGTCTTAAATGACTGACATACTTACTGCATAGCATTTCAGATCAGGTTCAAAATGATTCTTCATTCCTGGAAAAGTGGGGTTAGAGATATTAAGATGTTATCCAAGAACTAAAGGATACTTTAAAACTGTACAACATGATGAAGCACATTTACTTTGCCAGCCAGACAATCTGGGCCAATTCTCACTTGTTTTAGAATGGACTATTCTTGTAAACTGTAAAGTGATAAAAGAAGTATGAGCTTTTGTAGCCAGTTCATTAAGAAAGAAGTGGGACAGGACAATGTTTATTCTTTTGCCAAATAATGTATTTCTTTCATTACTCTTTTTTTTCTTTAAGGATGAGGATACTGTATCAAAAGAAAAAATAAAAAGTTTGATAGACCTGAGAGGCTAGCCCTTTGTTTCAAACATCAGATCCTCCTTAATGAAAACCTGGAGTAGCTGGGAAAACCTTTGGTGAGGGACCTATGCACCACACAAGTGTTTCATGATATGATGGAGTTTGGTACTCTCCTTATTTGACATGACTGTTGATTCAAAATTTTCTATATTAACCTCAGATGTCCTATCAGTAACAGACACATTTTGTTTTACAATTTTGGAGGAATTTCAGAAACAGACCTGAGACCTGCAACCTACTCAAATTTATCCCCTGCAGAGAGTTTCCCTACCTGAGCGACTGTTGGACAAATATGTTTCTTTGGAATTGGAGTATGATGTTTTATTGCTTCAATTAAAATTTGTAAAGCCCACAAAAAGGCAAAGGTAACAAGTTGAGACAAATTCAGTTAAAATACAATTTCTTGACTGTTAAAATAATCAAGTTATCCCAATGAGAAAAATGAGTTTGCATCCACTATTTTGAGGAGGATTCTCTGTTACTAAATTGTTTACATATTGATATTTTATTTTTCTAGTTTGATAAAAAATTATGTAATAGGAAAAGAAAAAGAGAGTGAAAGATGTAATAATAGATTAAATAGGATATTAATGTATATTATGATAAAAAGAAAACAAAATGCTCTGGATTTTAATGGCCCAATAAAGAGAAAAGAGGATAAGAATGTATAGTGATCCTCTGTTTCACAGAAAAGATACAAGGAGAAGAAGGAGAAGAATTTAGTTTGATCTCCAGAATTGATGGCTCTCTTCCTTCAGGATCTCTGTTCTGCTATATATTATGGATCTCTCCTAATCCTCTGCTCCTATAAGAATGCATCTTGATGACCTATGGATGCGAGAATCTGTTAATAAAATTTGTCTGAGGAGTTTTTATTTCCCTGTTAGCTCCTCTCTTAGTAACTTTTCTAATACAATGTTAGTAAACAAAGAACGACAATAAAAACCTCACAGACAACTAAAGCATGAAAGGATCAGAGTACATACCATCATGCCTAGAATTATAGAAACAGACATGAGGGATGGCACTGGACCATCAGCAGAAAGCATATACCATGATCTACAGTAAAAAATAGATACCTAAATGTGAATAGTGTAGAGATTCTAAACCCAAAGATCACCCTCATTGTCACACCTCCTTCAAGACCATACTTTTCTAATCCTTCCCAAAACATTCTACCAAATGGGATGAAGAAATCAAATATATGAGCCTATGGAAGGCATTATCTTTCAAACCATCACATTCCACTCCCTTGCTCCAATAGACTTGTAGCCGTATCATAATGTAAAATTTATTTAGTTGAACTTCAAATTACTCCATAATCTTACAGAATTTCATCATAGCTCAAAAGTTAAAGTCCATAGTTTCTTCTGATAATCAAGCCAATATCTTCATTGTAATCCTTGTAAAATCAAAATAAATAAAATGTGATTCTAACATGCAATGAATCAGAATACACATTACCATTCCAAAAGGTATGAGGGGAGCATCCTGAGGAAACACTGGAGAAAACATGAGTGAAACCCCGTAAGACAGACTCCAAATCCTGTAGATCAATGCTTGATGTCACAGGGTTTAGATTCTGCTACCTTTTGAGCTTTGCAGGTCTCAGTAATTCTTTCTCTTAAACTGTTTCCACTACAAAATTGCATCTGTCCTTGGAAGACATCCCATGACTGTGACAACTCCACAATATTGATGTCTCCAAAAATATCCATGGTTCAATTGCACAGCTGCACACAAAGTCCTCTGTAGTTGCTTGAACAAAAATGAGCTCCATAGGCCCATATATTTGAATGGTTATTCACCAAGGAGTGGTACTGTTTAAAAAGATTTAAGAGGTGAGGCCTTTTGTAGGAAGTACGTCTCTGGTGAAAGGTTTTGAGGTTTCAAAACCCACTCCAGGCCCAGTGTTTCTTTCTCAACCTATGGATCAGGACTTAGTTATAGGCTACTGTGCCAGTGCCTGACCACCATGTTTCCCTCCATAATGAGAATGGACTAAACATCTGAAAATGTAAGTAATCCCCTACATAATTTTTCCATAGTTGTTGCTTTAATGATAATGTCTTTTCACAGAAACAGAACCATGCTGAGAAATCTCTGGGACCCATGGACTATCCTGCTTCATACATGACCTCACCACATTTTCCCAACTGAGAGGAAGATTCTAGAAACCCTTTATTCTTGTAGTCTTCATTTCTAATGTGGCTCACACTACTCATTTGAACTGTCCCTTTGGAATGGAACTTGGTCACCTATACATTTTCTTTGTAGTATAAGCTTTCCTGTGTTTCATGAGCAGAAAAGTTCTTTGTCATTTCTTTCTTATAAGATTGAAGCTTAAATGCCAGGCTTGGGTGGCAAATGCCTTTAATCCCAGCATTTGGGAGAAAGAGGCAAGTTGATCTCTGAGAATTTGAAGCCAGCTTGGTCTACAGAGTAAGTTCCAGATCAGTCGCCAAAGCAATACAGAAAAACCCTGTCTCAAAAAATAAAAATAAAACAAAACAAAAACAAACAAACAAACAAACAAAAAAACAAAGCACAAAAAGATTGAAGCTTAAATGGGTTGGGTCTTGCCTTCAAACATCATTCCTTTTGTTTCAGTTCACATCAGGCCTTTCTTTATTCCTTCTAGCAAAAATTACATGTGCCGTTCTTTTTTCCTCTCAAACTACACATTTTGTATTTCTTTTGCCATGATTATCAATAACCATAATAATCAATAACAGGATCAATGTCCATCTGTCTTGAAATTTGACTTGGCAATAAAGTTAGTCCCAACCTGCTTTAAAAGTAACTTTCCCTCCCCTAAACCTCCTATATTCTCCCTACCTCACCACCAGCCCTACTCCATGCCTTTTCTTTCTCTGTTTTTGGAAATCCAACAAAATCTAATCAAATCATAATTAAGAAGTCCAAGAAAAATACAAGAAACACACCCCTCACACATCCATAAGAATACAGAATTAGAATAAAATATTAACAAAAAGCCACTGTGACAAAAGTGCCAAAACCAAAACTAATATACACAGTATCTAAAAAAATCTTTAGATTAAGTCTTAGGCATATTTTGAATATTTGCAGAAAGCCCAACATTCTCAGGCAAAATGACCCTAGCACAGGTTTTAATATTTTTCATACCTGAAACTTCTTGACTTCGGCTTCCAAAGTTGACATTACTCCCAGTAAATTGTCATCCTATAGAATGATGCAGTAAGCTCTGTTTACTGCATTCAAACATTTTTTTAGTCCAAAGACCCAAGTCAAACTAAACTAAAACAGCATGGTCAACCCTGTTGCAACTGTAAAGAACTCCTGGTAACAACTTTCATCTCAATTACTTTTATATTACTGTGCTGAGACACTATGCTCATGACAGATTAAAATAAAAGTATTTAATTTGGGATTCATAATTTCAGAGACTTAGAGTCTATAGCCATTATGATTAAGAGGATGGCAGCATATAGGCAGGAATATCACTGGAGTAGATGAAATCATACATCCTTATCCTCAAAACGAAGGCAGGGAGAGTTAATTGGAAATGGTGTGTGTCTTCATTAGGGTTACTAGTTCTGCAAAAAGAAAACGATCAAGGAATCTTGGGGAGAAAGTGGATTATTCAGCTTCATTTTTTCATATCACACTTCATCAATGGAAGTCAGCACAACACCTCAAAACGGGCAGGATCCTGCAGGAAAGAGCTGATGTGGAGGCTATGGAGGAGTGCTACCTACTGAGCTGCTTATTATGACTTGCTCAGTCTGCTTTCTTATAGCACCCAGGACCACACCCACACAGTGATGGCAACTTACAATATTGTTTGTCCTCCACCATCACTCACTAATTAAGAAAATTCCCCACAGGCTTGCCTACAACCTGATCTTTTGGAGGCATTTCCATAACTGAATTTCCCTCTTTTAGATGACTTTAGCTTGTGTCAAGGTGAGACAAACCTTTCAATCACAGTGTGGGTTATCGGAACCTCCAAGTTGTCATCCTCCTGTCTCTGCCTCCTGCATTAAATTCTGCTGCTGTGTGCCACCATAACCAGCACCCAGACAAGTAAATTGCAAGCATGGGGGAGGGGAAGGGGAGGGAGGAATGAGAAAGAGGAGGGGAGAAGGGAAGGTGGAAGTTGCTATATAATGAATATAATGAAGATAACTTGTCATCAAATGATATTTCTTGACTAAATATAGCACATGGAAATAAAAAAAATAATTTTACTTGCTTACAATTAATCAATACCTTATTTTTACATTTTATTTTAAATACTTTTATTTAGTCTGTTACCAATCTTATTTACATATTTGTGTGTTAAAATTTTATTCTTCCCCACTATTCCACTGAATAGAAAACAGTATTTGAAAGAATTCTTCTGTAATAAAATACTCAGATATATTATGTGTACCTAAATCTTATTTACTGTTAAATATTTGCTTGCCTAGTTTCATGTGAAAAGCTTAAGGGAGTACTCTCTAGTCATTACCTAAAACAAAATAACATTGGATTATAATTAATTGTTGAACAGGCTATTGATGTTATAATTAGCAATGTTAAGATAGCTAGGGTTGAAATAGACAGCCTTTGTATATTTTCAATTATTAGACTGCCATGAAGAGCTTATATTTGGTCCATTTCTGAAACTTACTAAAAAAGGTAATTTGCTGTAGTAAAGTGTCTTTGGCATATAATACTTATCACTTTTATGTATTTTTATATAAAAACATGTATCTTTATTTTACAGATAGGTATGCATGGTTTAAATTTTAAGCAGGAAAAAAAGGCTATCAATTTTATTATTGTATTTGCTATTACTGTTACTGGACACCATAGATTACATATAATTGTATACTTTTACATTATTAGATATATCATTCACTAAAATATATTTGCATTGTTTTGGGCTCTATTAAATCTTTTTTGTACTGCTAATAATCAAGCTATTGGAATGTGGCATTATATATTTAAAAAGCTTTGAAATGAAAACTCAGCAATCACTATTTTGATATAAAGAACATGATATGTTTTTTAAGTTATAATTCATTACAGTAAGCAACTAAAATTTTATTAGGTTACTTAATGCAAGGAATTGAACAAGAATGAACATTCATTGGAAAATAATGACATCAAGTCAGTTTTATAATGAAGCAAAATTACTATATTGAATGTCTGCCAAGTTTTCACAAATGCCTTTATTAAACCAATGGTATGTTGATGTTTCAATACATTTAAACCACCCCTATTCATTAATGCATGAGAGCTTTCAGCTTCATGGTCTTCACCTTCTAAGGTTATGACTCACTTGTAAATTCATTTTCTGATATCATCTGATATATATATACATATGTATATATATATATATATATTCCTAGGCTGTTTTACTACAAACACTCTATGTACCCTAATTTTATTCTTCAGGTGGTTTATATGGCATTCTAATCCATTTTCTGGAGAGTTTTAATGCATCTCCAAAAATTAATACCAAATATTAAATAATTATAAATCAAAAGCATGAATAGGAAATGTTGAAAGAACTATATACATTGGGAATCACACATAAGGGGTCAAGACCGGGCTGGTGAAACCCACAGAAACAGCTGACCTATGCAAGGGAGAGCTCATGAACCCCAGACTGAATGCTGGGAAAGCAGCATAGGACTGTTCTAGACACCCTGAACATGGGCGTCAGTGAGGAAGTCTCAACAATCTATGGGGCCTCTGGTAGTAGATAGCAAAAGAATGGACTTTGGGAGCCCATTCCACAGTCTCTCAGCCTAGACACACAGGGGAGGCCCAAATGATATGACAGACTTTGAAGATCCCCCATGGAAGGCCTCATCCTCCCTGGGGAGCAGAAAGGCGATAAGATGGGGGGACAATAGGGAGCAGGGGAGGACAGGAGGGAGGGAGAAACTGAGTTTGACATGTAAAACAAGCTTGTTTCAATTGTAAATAAAAAAGAAATCAATCTATGTTTAGTAGTAGCAGTTATATCTGGATATTTTATACTTTTCCTGGTTTTAATCTTTTTTTCTTTAAAGTTATATTTTGAATACAACTTTGGCTGTTAATTGTTTCTCAAGATATCTTTAAACAAACCATGGGAACCACATGGTCTATACTATGTAACTAATGTTTACAGTGAGATGTGTATCAGTCATTAATTTTATTTAAAATAACTGTAAGGGAAAGCATATGAATTTTCTAAGTGACATGTCAAGAAAACAAATGAGATTTGGGGAAAATTTAATAGAAATTAAGTAGATTTTTGAATACAGAAGTATAAGTTAAAAGCTGCAATACATTTGCTTTTTTACAAATCATATGTAAACAAACAAAAATACACAGGTACATCTATGTGTATTGTTCAAATTAAGAATGACATTCAATTACAAAACATTGAATCTTTCCTTCTCCCTTTCTGTCCCCGTGTCTCCCTCTCCTCTCCTCACACTTCCCTACTCTTTCTTGCTATCTTGCTCTCAGTCTCAGTCTCTATTACCTTTCTAACACACACTGACACCAATACTTCCTTGTTAAAAACTCTCATAAACTCCAACATTTCCTCAAAAAAGAGAGATGATAATGCATCTATGTCCTCTAATTTTACAGATTTATGGTCTGTGTGTACCTTGTAGCATTTTGTTAATAAGGGTATTATGCATTCCCTTAGTACATCCTGAATGAATTAAGTTATTCTATGTCCATAATATAGCAAGTATCAAAATGTATGTTAATAGATAAACCATTTTGTTTGATATTCTTTTATATTGAAACTACTATATACTTATCTTTATTTCTAGTTCACTGAATCCAAACATGGTGAATTTTGCTGTTGTTAAAGCTGTCAGCCATGACTTTGTCTTAGAATTTCATATTTTCTGATTCTTCAGCTAGTTCAGCATATTCACATCAACTTCTGGGTTGTATGTTTATCAACAGAGCTCAGGTGTTTGTAGTTTGGTTACTATCAGGTAGACAGTTTTTGGACTGAGTCATTTTGTCTTGTCTAAAGCCAAGGATGCATAAGGTTAGTGTTTCTGTCATTTACTAGTTGTAGAATGCAAAAGAAAGAGTAAAGACAACTTTTGTTTGGCTATAAGTGTTATTGAAAAATTACTTTAGTAATCAGCTGTTTGACTTTACATTTAAATAGTCTTAATTGAAAATTAGAATCCAAGAATTAGTATCTGTCAGATGTGTTTTCACTCTTATTTGGGCCCTTAAGAACCAGAGTGAATCTGTGTATACTTTGTTATATTTCAGCCACTTATCTCCATACAAATGCTTAATGATGAAATGCTTGAAAAAATTTTCCAGTGAATACGACATAATGCATTTCCTACTTTTTGTTTATTTACAATGAGTAGTTTTAAAAGTAGAAGAACGAAGTATGTATTTATCTTGCAACACATACTATAAAATTATTAAAATATATTAAAATAAAATAAACTGTGGTATTATCATGCTTGCACAAATAAAGCCTGTCTGAAGATCAGAGAATGGAGCTTGTCACTAGTCAACCATAGGGGTCTAGACGTCTGTACAGACAGACAGGAAGTGAGATATCTGGGAAGAAACATGATATAAGCAGGAAGAAATAGGAACTTCTTCTCCTGTCCACTGATATGCTATGGAAATATGGTGTCGCAGTGGCTTACTCCTTCTCTTTTATCACTCAGCATTTCCCTCTGTATCTGACTCTGAGTTTTTATTATCTAGAGCAATTAAGAATTCCACTAACATAAACAAAAATATGCACTACCATAAAGGACGCTTTTAAAACAAGCAAAAAGTCAAACACACATAGGAGTGCATGCCAATAGTGTAGCTCAAATAATTACTTTTGTCTTACAGGGTTTTAAATTATCATAAGGGCCCCAATGACACTATGGTAGTAGACAAATAATAAATGACACAGAAATAATAATCAAAAAAAGGAAGAGAAGAAAGGTCAGAGGGGAAAGAAACTGATGAAACTGCCTCCAGGTTACTTTTAAAAGCCATTTTATAATAAAGATGAATGAGGCTCATTCCTACTTTAATCATCAGAGTATACCTCACCAGAACCTGAAGTACCAGTGGTTCTGTACTGCCTTTTCCAGAAAACAATCATTTCTTTGTTTCAAAAAGTCTAATAATTCTCCTGAAACTAATTTTGTTTCAATACCTCATTTTGGCCACACTGGATTAATTTTTTACAACTCCCTTGTCATACCCACCTTGCAACCTTGTCTTTGTTTCAGGAGCTTGTGGTAACTAACTTCTTTTCTTTATTGTTTTGCACCTAAAACTTACGTTTTGTTTTTTTTCACCAAACCCTCCCTCTTAAAAATTTCTATGCCTGAGCTATAATAACATTGTCTTCTGTACATCCAGTGATGATTTCTCAAAACTTAACCTAGATGGAGACAGCCCAGGTACAGGAATAAAAATGCTTGCTTTAACTAATTGTTTACTTTAAGTCATTTGGTCATGATGATTTAGCTTGGTATTATTTCTCTCGCATCTTTAGGGTTAACAAAGCAAGTAGGGAGCCAACAAAAGAAAAATTTTCATATACTCTTTACATCAAGTAGAAAATTTAATTTTTATTCATATAATGAACAAAGTCTTGTTATAAAGGACTAAATCTAGCTAATGTAGCATATAAAACAATGACTGCCGTCAGTCCCATGCTGGCTTCCCAGGCTAATGCCTGGGATTCAAGAGTTAACCTTTGTCTGGTCAGCTGTTTCTGGGGGTTAAACCAGCCCAGTCTTAATCCCTTTGATCATCAGTCCTCCCTCTCTGTTACTGGCTTTCTTGAGTTCAGCTCAGTACTTAACCAAGGGAGTCTGCCTCTTCTTTGATCAGCCACTAAATAAAGTTTCTGTTTCCCAGACTCTCTGGCCATAGGATTGTAGGCTGGCACTCCCCAGATCTATGTCTAAAATCCATATATGAGAGAGTACATGCCATGTTTCTCTTTTTGTGACTGGGTTACCTCACTCAGGATGGTTTCTTTTAGTGTCATCCATTTGCCTGCGAATCTCATGATTCCATTATTTTTTTCTGCTGAATAGTACTCCATTGTGTAGAGACTAAAAGTGATATTTCACATTTTGGTAAGTAAATATTACTTTTCTTCATTTATTTCCTGAATTCTTTATAATGTAATACATGAAACTGTAGCAAAAGTAATTAATGATAGAAAAATTGAAACAAATTCCAGACATGTGAGTTTCATTTTCCCAAGGGCAAATAACTTTTATAATATTATACAAAGATAGGTTTTGTGACCTATTTTATTTTTAACATTTTTGGTGTTTATTCCATATGAATATCATTTTCACTGATTTACTAATAATATGATTATATAAATAAATATGTATGTCTTATATTTTCATGAAAGATAAGTATAGCATTGGTCCTTATGGATGCTCTTCTGCAATAGTTATGAAGAAAAACTAAATATTTTCTAAAGAAGAGAAAGTTTATAAAAATATAGTGGCTTTTTAAAGATAACAGTTATCGCTTTTGTCTTTGATAAACTGTTTTCTATTCTCTTAAAACAATTCAGAATAAGACTTGCCATTCATATTTAATGTAATTCATTAAGAAAAGTGAATATATTAACAAAGCCAAGTACTACATTGTATCTTAATTTAGACCCTTCAAGTTAAAAATCCAACTTCCTGCTCCTCATTTATGATAATGCTTGTTGTGCCACCAGATTGTGACTATCACTGATGTTGAATACTTTTTGATTCTTTATTGCTATAGACATACTTATTTGTATAACCATATACCCATGAAGTATATTAAATTCTTTTTGATTCTGTGATAAAATACCACAACCAAAGCAACTTTGGATTGAAAGAGCTTATACTGATTATGTTTCTGAGGGAAAGCACATAATACTAAAGAATAAAAGACAGAAACAGAGGAAAAGGTCAGGCATAAATAAAATAGGATATATTGTACAAAATTACTTTAAAATAAAATAAATTAGAAACAATGAAAGTTTACATATACATTATTTAAAATACAGATTGAATAGTCAAGAAAAATATTAAATAATTTTTATGAAGCCTAAGCAAATTATGTGAAAATAAATATGAATATAATAGAAAATTAGATGAAGTAGGAAGCATAAAATTCAGCAAATGTAGCAAACTTAAAGTTGTTTAAAGTAAGAACCCAAGTTTACCAAGAATTAAAACTGACAGTAATTAAAGAAAAATCAATAATTAGGTGAAAACAAGCTTTATAGAAATCATGAATATATATATATATATAAAATCTTTGAGAATTCAAATAAAGTGACAACCACAACATCTAAAATATGCCAAATGTGAGGTTTACAGTAAACCTGAATAATTTATCTATAATATTTTGTAATTTATTAATAGCTTTCCACAAAAAGTTCTGGGATTATCTTTGCATCAACTTAATCATAATGTTGTCCAAATATGTAATCATAACCATTACCCAGTCATCTAAGCAATGAAAAGGAAACACTGTTATGTTTTACCATAGCTAGCATGCATTTGATAAAAACATGTTGCTAAGTTTTGTCAGTTCACTGAAAGATACTATGTGAAAGATTAGCTCAACAGTAACTAATAGCTAACATTAAAATCAAATTCTATTTGGGAAGAATGTTTCTGCAGTGATAAAACATATCATATTTGTACATACAGATATGTATATCTTGTATCTGATGGCTACCTATTTATATTATATTAATTACAATATTTATGATTAATATGGGTATACCAGCTATATTTTTAACATATTCCAATGGGAAATTAAATACATTCTATCTTTTGACAAAGGAATGAGTCATTGAGGAAAGAGAGTGTAATATGTTTGTTTGAATGAAATTATGTGTTCTTGTGGTCATCGATCTTCATATGCTCAGCAGACTTTATGACCATCAGTTACATGTTCTCCTAAGGAAGATAATGAAAACAATGGGTCGATTGTGGAATAGAATGTTTGATTAATTCTGTAAAGCTGTGTTGCTATTCACCTTGCCTGCATAAGGCACCTGCTTGGTCTAATAATAAGCTAAACAGCCAATTGCTAGAAAGAGGTGGAAAAGGCAAGGCTGGTGTGCAGAGAGAA
This sequence comes from Mesocricetus auratus, assembly GCF_017639785.1. NCBI lineage: Eukaryota > Metazoa > Chordata > Mammalia > Rodentia > Cricetidae > Mesocricetus > Mesocricetus auratus. The sequence continues at coordinate 38,356,253 of NW_024429180.1, read as the reverse complement.
CAAGAAAACCATCCACTCAACCAGGATCCAGCTGGATTGTGTCTAGACAGCCAGACATGGAGGAAGCAGGAAAGCAGAAGGAATAATACAGAAATGACTATGAGTTAAACAATTCTCATGGAAGGACATAGATGAATAGAGATTGATTAGTTTAAAAGAGCTAGCTAGAAATAAGCCTAATCAAGGAAACTTCATGATTTGTAACAACTCTCTGTCATGATTTAGAGGATGTTGGTCCAAGAAAGCCAGCTACATGGATCCCTCTACATTGAGGAACTAAGTCTATACAGGTTAACTTCAGTTTAATGTTATATAAGATATAAGATCAGAAACAATACTGGTATGTTGTGATCATGGTCAGAAAAGCTGTCTTTTTACAAAGGAAGTAAATGTATTGCTTTTTTGGAGTCTTCTACAAATCTGAGTCAAGCCATGTCACACAGGACATCCTAGTGTACATCTTCTAATGATGAGATCTCATAGGCCAATGTTGAATATTTCAGGTGTGTCTGTGTTGCTTCTGGGTGTCTAAATTTGTACTAATGCTTCCTATATGAAAAATATTCTGAACTCTGAGGCTGTCATCATAATAGCAGTCATACACTGCCTACCTTTGACATTATAAACAACATTGTATTTTGAAGTCATAAATTATAAGTATAAAGTCAAGTTTTGCCAAACAAAGGAGGTTACAAAGACAAACATCCTGAGTCTTTGAATTGAGATTCTATCTCTTTCCTTCACACCTTCAAAGTAATAGATTTGTAACAGGTTTGGATGATGATAATGGATAAGAAGTCTCACAAGAGAAACTTGGTAAGGAGAGGACACCCAGCCAGGATTTGCTGATTAAACTTTTGCAAGCAGATGATTATAGAAAGAAAAATTATGTGTCCTGACATTTGTGAAGAGTATAACAATGTGTATGCTTTATTTGAAAGTCCAAGCAAATTCTTCTGGAGCAGCTTTCAGGTTTTTTTTTCCAGAACAAAAATGTTATAACAATATACAAATTAGATTAATCAAAACACTAATGGTTCAGAAGTCAACTGTATTTATGGATAAGTATAAATATACCCATATACATGTAAAAACAATTAATGAACAAAGAAACCTTGGATTTGAAAGAGAAGAGGGGGAGATGTTTAGAGGGAGCAGTGTAAAGGGGGAATCGGGATAATTACATTAAATTTCAAAAAATAAACTCATTAACATCTACTTAGCTTTTCCTTTGAGATTCAGAGTTCATTGAATTCCTCAGCAATTCTCTTGAAACTGGATCCTTCGTAGGCCAGCCCTTTGGTATGTATTACCTACTTATTAGTTAATGTGTTCCCTCTATGTTTCTTTGATGAGTCTTTATTGTACAGTGCTTTAAAGATCTTTTATAACCCCAAATCAGCTTGAATCCAAAAAGTGAAGTAAAAATTGTGTTAGTATTATCCTAATTTGTTAGTAAGTTACCAGAAATGCCCCAAGCAAGCACTTTACTCTCTAACTGTTCCCATTCATTTTATGTTTTTCTCTAAACTCAACAGGACATCAAAAGCCAACTAAGTTTTGGAAAATACCTTAAGAGTAATCTATCTTATTTCCAAATTGTCAGTGGCAGTGGTATTTTATTATGTGTTTCTAAATTTTAGGAAAATTGATTTAATTTCTGTGATTATCATGGATAATAATGCCATACTTATGAACTTCCTCATTTGTTTTCTGTATTGATGTTTCAGAATATTAGCATACCTAGAAATGACAGTCCAACTCATTGAAATTGACAACTTCAAAAATATAAGTTTGTTTGACTGTACATTAGCAATTGCAAAACTTAGCGAGTGTGTTGTTCTACAACTACCTGAGTAAATTCCATCACACGTTCATTTACTTTGGTGATATGATTGGTCTTTCACTCTACAGTAACACAAATAAAACTGAAAAACTTACAAATGAGTTGACTTAATAATCAATATTCAGCACAAAGAAGGCATGATTTTTTCACTTGATCAAATTGCATTTTTCAGATTTTTTTAATTTTTTTTTGCATTTTTCAGATTTAATGCCACAGTTGCTTAATTAAGTTTTCTCTTAATAATTTCCAGAATACTTTTGAATAGTAAATGTTATGTATCTCTCCCTGTCTCCTCATCTACTATGTGCAATGTGTCTCATGTGCAGGGGTTATGTTAAAGATACATCCAATCAGATTGCATTTTGAATGATATTGTTTTGGTTTTTCTTCCTTCTTTTCTTTCTTTCTTCTTTTCTTTCTCTCTGTCATTTTTTGGTTGTTGTTGTTTTGTAATTGTCACCATCTGTTGCAAAGAGAAATTTCTCTAATGTAGGTTGAGGAATACAGTAATCTGTGGGTGTATGGACATTTTATTTTTAGGATGGTTAGGAATTTTGCTGGATTTGTAAATAAGTGGTTGTTGGTTTTCTTCTAAGATCATGATTTCAGAAGTGCTGAGTAGTTTTGGGTTGGTTTCCAAAACTAGGCATGATTATCTGCATGTTAGTGGCTCTTAAATGATCAAGTAACCAGGGACAATTGGTAAACTGCAATGTTTGAGGATTTGTAGGTCTCTACTACCCAACAATTTCAAAAGTAGTAACACATGTAGCATTGTTTGTCTGCTAAGCTGTAGAATCTACTAGAGGAATTATCTCTGTTACATAAAAAAAATCTTCCAAATCAATTTGGACTTGTATTTGTTTATATTAGAAAAAGATTATATAGCATATAACTTGTCCATGTTACTTTTCAAAAGATAGTCAGAGGTAGTGAGTCATCTCCTTTCTTCTTGTTCTATTGTGGGCCCCTATTACCATCTCATTTAACCTGACCTCATCCATATTTTGCTTTATAGCTTTCACCTTACTCTATTCTATCTGTCTCTCTAGAAACCCTCCCTCCTCCAAATTCACATAATAATTTCCTTACCTATGTGTGTTTTCCAAATAAAGCATACATATGTAATAATTAGAAAAAATATTGTGGTGTGTGTGTGTGTGTGTGTGTGTGTCTGTCTGTGTGTGTGTGTGTGTGTCTGTGTGTGTGTGTCTGTGTGTGTGTGTGTGTCTGTGTGTGTGTGTCTGTGTGTGTGTGTGTGTGTCTGTGTGTGTCTGTGTGTGTGTGTGTGTCTGTGTGTGTCTGTCTGTGTGTGTGTGTGTGTGTGTCTGTGTGTCTGTGTGTGTGTGTGTGTGTCTGTGTGTGTGTGTATGTGTGTGTGTGTGTGGAAATTGGTAGAGGTACCCACAAGCACAAGAGCTAAAGTTCCAGGCATTTTGAATTTGCTGGGCATGGGTCCTGAAACTGAACTCTAGTCCTCTGCTACAGTTTTATGTATTTTGAACCTAACCTGAGTCTTGAGATCATCTATTTAAAAAAATTATTTCAGGTAGGAAATATCTTGTAAAATACTTCCATTTTATTGAAGATATATATATATATATATATTAGATATTCTGATTACAATCTCCCCTCTCACAACTACTCACATACCTTATGTGCATATTTTATCTTCCAAATACAATCTTTCTGTGTTGTATTATTAATTAATTCGATATCTAAAAGTAATAATAATATAAAAACAGACAAATTTGGATGGGGCAAACATACATAAGAAAGGGAGCCAAAAATCACTGAAATAGCTCAGTTGGGAGAGATTAGACTGAAGGTAGAGAGTCAAAGAAAAGAATAATAAACACATAGAGGCACAAAGCTACACACATTTACACACACAGAAATATAGCGAAAGTAACAAAGATGGACACTATAATATATGAACAAAAAACACTCTGATCTTAAAAAAATTCCAATAAATGTTATTGTTTGTTATGTACTGACCACCTAGTGCTTGGCATGTGGCCTACCCCTAAGTGTGGTTTGTATCAGGGATAGATCCTGGTCCCAGTACCAGGGGTCCCACAAGCAGAGAAGTCTACAAAACTGTCATCCACATGCAGAAAGCCTAGTTTGGAGCTGGCAGGCGCTCCAGTTGTCGGTATGGGGTCCTTGAAGTCCTGTGAATTCAGGTCAACTGCCTCTGTGGGTTTCCCCATCATGATCTTGACACGCCCCGCCCCTTGCTGATATAAATCCACTTCCCCCTCTTCAGCTGGTCTTCTGTAGCTTGGCCTGGTACTTGGATGTGGATCTTTGTACCTGTTTCCATCAACTATTGCAAAAATGTTTTATGATTACAGTTAGGGTACTCACGAATCTGATTATAAGGGAAGGACAGTTAAGATACCTTCCCACTGTTGCCAGGAGTCCTAGATGGGTGAATGAGCTGCTATTTTTGAAGTCCAATCACTATAGTGGGATGCTTTGTTCCGCCTTAATGGGGGGAGAGGGGGTTGGTCGTGCCTCAACTGATTGTGCAAGGCTTTGTTGATTCCCAATGGGAGGCCTCACCCTTTCTGAGTAGTATATTGGGGTGGTTTTGGGGAAAGTGGGGAGGGGTCAGAAAGAGGGGAGGGAGTGGAGACTGTGGTTCCTATGTAAAATGAGTAAAATAAAAGAGTGGTTTATATGCCCACTGAGATTCTGTGGTAAACAATATATATGTTTTTCTTTCCAATTGGTTATAATTTGGCGATACCTTCTGGTTAAGGGGTGAGAGCATGTTTTCCACTTCCCCTCTGTCTTAGTCTTCTTTTTCCTTTTTCTTTTTTTTGGCACAGGGTTTCTCTGTATTGTTTTGAACGCTGTCCTGAAAGTTGTTTTGTAGACCAGGCTGGCTTTGAATTTACAGAGGTCCGCCTGCCTCTGCCTCTCGAGTGCTGGGATTAAAGACATGCACCACCAACCATGTCTTAGTTTTTTTGTATGCCCTGTATAGGCTGTCAGTCTCTTTGAGTTCAAAATGTTTATTTTTGGTGTTGTTGTTTGCTTTGTGCTGTGTTAAATTTTATATTTGTTTTTGGATGACAGGCTGCAACTTGCAAATACTTTCGCAATTTTATTCTTGCTGGTTTGTAGTATACTTCTCTAAATTTAAGAAGTGATCCTGCTGTTTTGTTTTATTTTGTTTCTTGTCTATACCTCCCTTGAAAAGGAACTGGCGTTTTGTGTTTGTTTTAATCATTGTGATCCCCGGGATCTACATACAGATACCAAGTGAAGTATGTTACATCAAACCTCTCTTGATATGCTTTGTCTGTTCTGGTTAGTCATAGGGCATGAAGGGAGTAATCAAGACTATATTTTCAGTTCTATCTTTTGTATAATGGTTTTGGAAAAGAGCAAGCAAACAAGCAGATTTCCCTTGGCAATACCAAGCATTGAGTGAAGTTCCCAAGCTCAGATTGTTGTTTCCTCAAGGAGATTTAAGGGGAGACAGAAGCTGTTTGCATTTGGAACTGGAAAACAATGCAGTGATGATGCTATCAGCAGACACAATCTATTTACCTGTCCCTGGTACTCTGCACTGAGCTCTTTGAGGTCTGATCTTTGAATCCCTAAAGCCTAGAACAGTTAATGGCATACAATAGCCGTTCAGTAAATATTTACTGAATAAGTCTTCTCTCTGAAAGGTCTTGAATTGACTTTATGTCTGTCTCTGCAGGCTGCCAGTCTATGAACACAGTGAATATCTCTCATCTTCCAGATCAGCATCCCCAGGGTAAGGCTTGATTTCTCTGTATAAACATGTGTGACAGATAAAGGGTACATAAGTAAACAAGGGAGGAAGGCAGAATCAATGCTGCTTTCATATAGGGAAGCCTGTTTTCCATTCGTTATGCTGCAGTAAGGCAAATCTACCAATTGTCTTTGCTATAGGTCATTTAATGAGACTTTTGTTCCCCAAGCCACTGCTAAAATACTAATAAGGAGCATTGGCGAAGTATGAAAATGTAGACTCCTAGAAGATACAGTAGTAGCATAACCTTATTGTTATTAAAATTATGAAAGTCAGTTAAAATTAGAAATGATTTAATGTCTATTCTTGGAGAATTGAAAATCTGTTTTGAGCATAAACTTGGAAATTCAAAAATTATATAGGACATAATACATGTCTGGATATTGTATTTATTCTATAATTTAATCTGCTACTTTAAAATGTGGAAAATTCAGTAAATGTCATTAAGTGAATAATCTGTAAATATTTTATGAAAACAATTAAAATTTACAGCAACCATAAGGCAAAGATGAGGCTTAAGTCTGAAAATTTTTTCCAGAGAAAAAATGTCATATCTGATAACTGTATAGATTCATAAGTTTTTGGTATACAAATTGTCATTTTGACTGTTTTGTTTGGTGGAATATATTCAAAGTCTATTTAAGTGAAAAAAAACAGGTGTTACAAAAGGTAAGCCATCTTTCTCAAGTGAAAGCATTGGTTGGCATGAATGGAGTGAGATAAATCTCACAACAAACAGCTGTTTGTGCAATGATATAATCATAAGTACTGAGGTCAAAGAAATTATTATTATGTGTATTTTATCTTTAAATGCAATAAAAATAAACTACCCATGCATTTATATTAGGATAAGGAGGTTCAGGGCTTGGGTCATATCTCAGAGGGTATGAAAAACCAGATGGTGAGATACTATATTGGGAAGCCAATTTGTCCCATTCTCAACATTGCTTAGAAACCTCTAATATTTTGTATAAAGTTGATGATCCTTGAGTCTTCATATATCATCCACATTAGAATATGTATCACTCTTTTTCAGATCAAGTGTAAGCACCCATGCACTTGAGACTTTTAACATCTGCACATGCATGTTTACAATGATTTTTTTCAGATTTTATGTCTATAAATGTATTTTCCACATATCCATCATTAAAGCTGGCAATTCCACTTTTTCTAGTATTTGTTCTTAAATCAGGTGAGATTTAGTCATCATCATGTTAACTGGAAAATCACAATGAAATGGTATTATGGAAAAAGACATAAGTTTCTGAAGAATTTTGTTCCTAGCCATGTCTTCATTTTTTTGTCTGGTGGGGTTTGTTTATGATTCCACTCATGCATTTCATATTCTCAGCATAACCTTGTACATCTTCAGTAATTGACCAAGACTGGTTTCATATCCTCTTAGGACTTGTACCATCCAGCTACATTGTATGATATTATGGTCCTGTTCTCTGATAAGAGTTCCCAAATACATGTTGAAAATATTAACAGATGCATCCTTTATATATGTAGATTTTACATAAAATATCTGATTCAAAACTAGAAAGTTATGACATTTAAAAGTAGATTATTTTAATTTCATTACAGGAATGATATACATCTTGGTTTTCAAAAATGATCTAAGTATTTAGATAGTAAGACAAAATAAAACTGGAAACCTAACATGGTACCGTGTAGAAGCTTTTGTATTTTGTTTGAAACTATTTCATTGAAATATCTCATTTTTGGACAAACATATGGTTTGTTCCAATTACTTGAAATTCAAAATGTTAAATTATTTAACAAGTTGTTATTAGATGGTCAACGTAATTATAATCATCATATAATTAAATTAGATAATATTTTTGTTCTGAAAAATTTGACATTGATTGTTATTATAATATCATATGGTCCTGTATTATTTTATTTTTGCATTGTTTTGGTTTTGTTTACATGTATTTAGAGGGAATGCACTTGCGGTATAACATGGCAAGTTGACAGAGACTGCCTGACATCTTGACCATTCTAGTGATTTAACCCAGGTCTTCAGGTTTGGTAACAAGCATTTTGAACTGCTAAATCATCATACCACCTGAGAAACAAAACAGCAAAAAAATTGTATGCTTCCTTATGTCTTTGTATTCAGCCCAGAGTGACCTAAAACTCTATTTCCTTCTTCCTCACCATCCTGAAAATTTTAGAGAGGCATGTACTTGTTCCAAAAACATATCTAAATATTTTTGAAGAAAATTTCAACATACTGCCCTGTTATCCAGAAGGCTTAAGATGTTTTATATGAAGATATTCTGAGGAACAGGCAAGAATATTAGTTTAAAAATCATTGGATTCCGTTGATGCCTCATTACTATCTAAAATAATTCTATTTGTGAGAATTTTTCCAATTAAACTAAATATATTATTTTGAGAAGGAACTAGTTCTAATTCATTTTGTTTTCTGTTGTCATAGAGTAGTCCAGAATATTCCTGTAGTACAATGTTGAATTTATGATTTGCTTAAATTTTACAATTACACTCCAGTTTATTTCCATACCATTCCTTGATTTTAATTTTTCCATTTTTTTACATGCCAAAAAATTATCCTACATATCTTTCAAGAACAGGCAGACATGATGGTACGGTCTTTTTTTTGGTTTCTTTCACTGATGATGACAGGTTCATGTAAATAACTTAGGCAGTAAATAATGGTTGAATATCTTCACTATGATACTACATCTCTCAATTAATAACAGATGATTATTGTGAAATTGAGTATAAGAAAATGATATTAATTTATTCACTGGCTTATTAGTATCATTTTAGGCTCATCATCACTTTTTTCCAACAGATGATAGTTCATTAAAAATATTTTCACAAATGTTCAAATTATTGCATGTTGTTGATAATTATTACTACCTTACATCTGTATCTTTGAGATTTGGATTCATTTTTAACTTGTATCATGTATGAAAATTACTTTCAAGATTAAGAAAAAAACTTTATATTCTATAAAATGTACCCACAGCAAGCACAGGGAATTTATTTTTATAGTTCAATAGTTTACAGTAGTTTTTGGGTTTAGTGATCTTTCCACATATCAAATCGTCTACTCACAGATGCCTCAGACAAAAGTGTTCTGACTTTTGTCTCAATTAGTTTCTTTTTCAGAAATTTTATCTAGAAGTCAATTATATAAATATATGGCCCTATTTCAGTCTTCTTTAAATAAGTTTGTTTTGAAAATATCACTCAGAGGGATGTCTAGATAATATTATTTTAAAGAAGATGTGTAATAATTTTTTGGCAGTTATAAAGCATTTCAAATACTAAAATAAAAGATTTTTCCAAACAATAATGCATATTGAATGAGTATCTAATATTCTGAGATTGATTTTCATTAAGAATAAAAAGAAAAGTTTACTTTGAAAATTGTGATTTATATTGACATTTATTTCAATAAATGGAAAACATTATGTATGATCATGTTTTTTATTAATTCTTATTTATATTAAAACCATCATATTTTACATACCAATCACAGTTCCTTTGCCCTGCCATCTACCTACTGACCTCATCTTCTCACCATCCCATGCCCTGCATACATTCCTCAGAGAAGGTGAGGCCTCTCATGCAGGAGCACCAAAGTCTGTCACATCATTTGGGCAGAACCAAGGCCTTTCCCCTTACATCTAGACTGAAAGGGTATCCCTTCATAAGGAAAGGTCTCCAAAATGCCAGTTCATGCACTAGGGATAAATATGGGTTCTACTTCCAGTGGCCCCGTAGAATGCCCAAGCACCCCAACTGACACCAAATTAAGGGGACATAGTTCGATCTTATACAGGTTCCACAGCTGTCAGTCTGGAATCTGGGAGCTCCAACATGTTCAGGTCAGCTGTTTCTGTGGGTTTCCCTAACATGGTCTTGACCATTTGCTCATCAGTCCTTTCTCTCTACAACTGGATTCCTGGAGTTCGACTGCATGTTTAGCTATGAAGCTCTTTTTTCTGCTTCCATCAGCTACTGGATGAACACTCTATGATGGAATTTAAGGTAGTCATCAATCTCATTATAGAGGAAGGGCATTTAAGGTAGCCTCTCCACTATTGCTTAGTTTCTTAGTTTGCGTCATCCTTTCAGAATTCTGGAAATTTCTCTAGTGCCTGGTTTCTTGTTAAGTCAAAAATAGCTTGCTCTTTCATGGTATTCTCTCAAAAATGGATATTAAATATAGAGCAAATGATAACCAGCCTACAATCCAAAACAATTACGAAGCAAGGAGGACCCTAAAAGAGATATACATGGATCCCTACGAAGAGGAAATTGACAAGTTCTGAGTAAATTTGTTGCATTGTGTATGTGGGAGGGACATAGGGGAGAAAGGACAGCAGAAGGGGAGGGAGCAGGAGAATATAAACATGATTTTGATGGAAATAAGTTTGTTTAAGAATTATCTTATATGGAAAAGTTCTGAAAATTTGAAAAAAGACAAGACATAAATATTTGCTCAGATGTAGAATTTTACAAATAAATATGACTTTGCTACACATATCAGGAATTAAAGGCATTTACAGGACGAAAAGAACATATATTCTCTACCAAATTAGCTCTAATTGTAGAACTATCATAATTCATTATTTTATTCAAGAGTAACAAATATAATACCTCTAAATTAAAGAAAAAGGCAGCCCACAGAATGGAAAAAGATATTCACTAACCCCACATTAGAGAGAGGGCTGATCTCCAAATCTTACAAAGAATTCAAGAAGTAAGTATCCAAAACACCAAAGGATCCAATTAAAAAGTGGTAGGGTACAGAACTAAATAGGGAATTATCAATAGAGGAGTCTAAAATTGCTGAGAGACACTTAAGAAAGTGCTCGACATCCCTAGCCATCAGGAAAATGCAAATCAAAACAACTCTGAGATATCAAATTACTCCTGGCAGAATGGCTAAAATAAAAAACACCAATGAAAGTTTATGCTGGAGAGGATGTGGAGAAAGGAGAATACCTCTCCACTGCTGATCGGAGTGCCAACTTGTACAGTCATTTTGGAAATCAGTGTGCAGATTCCTCAGGAAAATGAGCATCAGTCTACCACAAGACTCAGCAATTCTATTCTTAGGCATATATCCAAAAGATGCACATTCATACAACAAAGACATCTGTTCTACTATATTCATAGCATCATTATTTATAACACTCAGAACCTGAAAACAATCTAAATGCCCCTCAACTGAAGAGTGGATAGAGAAAATGTGGTACATTTACACAATGGAATAATATTCAGCAGAAAATAACAGTGGAATCTTGAAATTTGCAGGCAAACAGATGGCACTAAAAGACACCACCCTGAGTGAGGTAACTCAGTCACAAAAAAGAGAAACATGGTATGTACTCACTCATATATGGATTTTAGACATGGATCTGGGGAGTGCCAGCCTACAATCCCATGGGTAGAGAGTCTGGGAAACAGAACCTCCATTCAGTGGCTGATGGAAACAGAGGCAGACACCCGCAGCTAAACATTGAACTGAACTCCTGGAACCCAGTGACAGAGAGGGAGGACTGAAGAGCAAACAGGTCAAGTCTGGGCTGGTTTAACCCACAGAAACAACTGACCTAAACAAAGGGGGAGCTCTTGGACTCCAGGCTGATGGCTGGGAGGCCATCATTGGACTGATCCAGATGCCCTGAATGTGCGTGTCTGTAGGAGGCCTAGGCAATCTATGGGCCCTTGGGCCTTATCCCTGGCATACAAATGGACTTTGCTTGCCCATCCCACAATGAGGGATGCTCTCCCAGCCTGGATTCTTGGGGGAGGGCATAGGCTCTGGAAATCCTCCATGGAGGGGCTCACACTTCCTGGTGAATTGAGTGGGATTGGGTGGCAGGCTTGGGGCCTAGTGGGGGATTGGGCAAAGCAAGGAGGTAGAGAGAACTGGGATTGGCATGTGAAGAAAGCTTGTTTCTAATTTAAATTTAAAAAGGAAAAAGTTGAAATCAGTTTCTTCTCTCATCCCAACCATAGTTTCTCTCCAACTACTACTCCTATGTCCAGCTACCTCCCAACTCTCCAGATAAACTTCCCCTTTGTTGCCTCTCTTCAAACATATATATATATATATGAGAGAGAGAGATGGAGGGAGAGAGAGAGAAAGTTGGAGAAGGAAAGGAGAGAAGAGAAGACAAGAATGATAGGGGGAAGAGAATTAGGGATGAAAGAATTAACAGTAAGAAAAATGTAAAGAATACTTAAATGAGAGAAACATCAAAGTAAAGCAGATTCTTTTACATCCAGCAGCTTTTTAAGATCACATTGTGTACTTTGTCATAAATTTTGAGGAATCATTAATTCACCAGTAATTCAAATACAAATTAAGAAGAGCAAGTTGGAAATTGGACAACTATCTCATTTAGTTTAATACAACATGATGATTTATATCATTTTAAAAAAAGTTTCTTTTTGCTAGTCAAGGCTGATCTGGGGCTGACCATTAAGCCTCAAAACTAATATTAAGTTAAAAACCTTGATCCATGTGCTTAATTCTCTTGAGTGTCAGTGACTTACTCTTTCTGGATAATTTATTTTAATCATTATTAGCCGTTTCTAATGCTGCAAACAAAGTACTTTCTTTGGGTAAAATGTAAGCTATAAATCAGTTATTTAATGAAGTACACAAATTGTCATGTGAACATTGGGATATGTTTTAATGAGCAAATGACTTTCTACATAAGCCCATGAACTAATCCAGCACCCAAGGAAAAGTCAGGTACAACAGCGAATAGCATGTGCAGTTGTGCTGAAGGAGACAAGACTACCTTAGAGGCCTACAGGATAGTCAGTATGAACAATTCTTAAACTCGATTATCAGTTAAAGATACTGTCTCAAAAATAGAATGTGGATGCAAAGCCAAAATAGTGAATGTGTACCTCTAGCTTCCATTCTTGGAAATACAACTCTTATACCTGAGTATTTATACAAAGCACCATACACCACTCCCTCCACACACAAATGCACCTTCTGTCCACTTTAAAAATTGTATTAACTGAAAGTTCTGGAGTAAATTCTGAAAATTTAGGTCAACTTCTTTTACCAACACTATTTATTATTTTTTGAGTTGCCGAAGAGCAGTATTGTGTATATGGAAGGAAGAGGAAAGCCTTGTAGATTCTGTTGCCCCTTTGCCTTTAAGTGATTTATATGGATCAAACTGAGGTAGTTAGGCTTGGTGAGCCAATCCTATGATCTTGGTAATCCTAGTTTTCACCACCAATTAAGTAAAGAATGATGAATATCTCTCGGTTAAGCATGTCAATGTTTCCTCATGTATTATTACGAAAACAACAGGCAAGAAAATAAATATAATAGATTGTATATTCAATCAATAATTATTAGAATTATTAAAATATAAATACCCAATATGCCTATATTCCACTCCATTTTAAAGATAAATGTTTCAACCTTTTCTTTCTTTTTTTTTTTTTTTTTGGTTTTTTGACACAGGGTTTCTCTGTATTGTTTTGGAGCCTGTCCTGGAACTAGCTCTTGTAGACCAGGCTGGCCTCAAACTCACAGAGATCTGCTTGCCTCTGCCTCCCGAGTGCTGGGATTAAAGACGTGCGCCACCAACACCCGGCATGTTTCAACCTTTTCATAAAACATGATGAAAATATTTGTCAACACCTGGTATGTGTCATTCAGTTCATTTGAAATGTGACCCCAGAGGCATCTGTCTTATCACAATGACAAGACTTTCTTACTTTTAATGATGAAGTTGTATTATATTACAATATATTATAGGTACAATCATAATATGTAATTATCTTTTTCACTCATCAGTTGTTGAATATTTTAGTATTTACCAAGTCTTAGCTATGTATCCCTGCATGGTACATGAGAGTATAATTGTCTCCTTATCACACAGTTGAAATGTCACTTAATAAATACTAAGACATGAGATTGCTTGTTTTCTTTAATTTAGAACTATTCCTAACACTATCTTTAGCTACTTTAGTTATATTTCTGAGGACTCAAATGAAATGTTCCTTTTATATTTAATCAAAGTATTTACTGGATTTTACATATGATATGCTATACAAGTTTTCTTTCTTTCTGTTTTGCTCTAGAAGTTTTCTATTGGAAAATGGATTAATGCTCATGAAAGCAGAGATTGTTCATACTTTAGTCTTAAATGTAGGTGAAGCTATGAAAGTCTGGAGAGATTAATTCAAGGACTCAAATAGCAAGTTTGTAGTAAAGATAGGTATTGGAATGTCAATCTTGTTTATATGTCTGATATTTTTAAACTGTAGTGTGTGTGTGTATATGTATGTATGTGTTTGTGTGTGTATGTGTGTGTGTGTGTGTGTGTGTGTGTGTGTATGGGTGTGTCTGTGGCATCCAAATGACAACCAGGTATTGTTCCTTGAGCAAAGCATTCTAAAATATTTCCACTTTCATAATTTAATAGATTGAGTAAATAATAACTAAGATAAAAATATCTTTAAATTTATCTATACCTGTTGAAAATAAAAACATATTGTTGTTCAAATGAAATTTTTAAATTTGATTAGCCTTTAACTGTATAACAGTGTACAATTCACTGATCTCGGGAGTCATTAGTTTGTCAATTTAAATGATAAGCTAATTTTGATAAATAATTTAGAAATATAACAGAAACCACTGAGAACAATTCATAGTGTACACAAAATTTTTAAAATGAAGTCACTGATTTGCCATAGTAACAGAAAGACATCACGGCATTATTAATAAGTAGGACATTTAAATCCAATGCAATGTACAATAATTTTCTTTGTATATTAACCAGAGCTGACATATAGGCTTACTAATGTGATCGAATTAGTGCATTTCATATAAAGTATAATCAAATGAAATATTGGGAGTAATTAACCTCAGAAATTATATATTTCTTTACTATATTTACTTAATGTTTTGCTGTTGAAAGGATTATCAAGTCATCTTGAAGAACTCCCACACAGCTGAGATTGTGTCTAATAATCATTAATAGGGGTCTGACACTTTCATGATATTCTCTCATAAAATAATTACTCTGTGCTTCATGTGTCATCTTATTTTTAATTATGCTACTAATTAATTTATTATTCCTTCTTATTTAAAACCAGAATTGTAGCTCATAAAGTGCACTAAAAAAGCTATATTGAAAGCCATTTACATGATTGTATGCACTGTTTTATCTGGTCTATTGTGAAATGCAACTTTCCTGACATTTTCTTGCAAGTTCATGTTCATAATTTGCTAATTGCAATATTCTAGTAACAATGGCAATCCAAATTATCACACAATACAATAACTTAATGCCTGGCTTATTTTCTTTTTATTGGTGTATACCAAATTCATACAGACATGAAAAATACATATTATTTATTTGTGAATGAGGGTCTTTGGGTAAAGACAATTCATTTTCAAATAATGGAATTTTAATTGCTCTTATATGCAATATGCAATATATTAAGGATTTCTTAGAATATATACAGCAATTAAACTAAGTAATTATGTTAGAAATTCTAAGACTTTCTCCTGCCTACATAAAAAAGTTTTATTCTAAAGAAATCTGACATGGTAGCAAGAGATTCAGTTTACACAGAAATAGACAGAGCTGACTGTGAATGAACATTCCTTTTTCCAAAGAGGTATATATTCAAGTAATTCTTTTAATTGCTTATTCTTAATTTTATGTAGTCTAAAATATTTCTGAATTCTTTGAAATTATAGAAGAATAATTAGTATTGATGAACATTTTAATGATCTTTACCAAGAAATTTAATTTTTATTTTACTGTGCATATTTGTCCATGTTAAGCTAAATTATAGTGCTAAGATAAATTTTAGGAATGATCAGAGAATCTTTCACTGATGCCAGTAATATTTTGTTACATACTTGTAAAATGTCTTCAGTCTTTCATGTATTGTTTAAATATGAATGAAAACATTTTCTTATTCAGAATTTATTTTTCGTATGTAAATAGCTAGTCTGTGAAGTGCTCACTGGATATGAACTTATTTTAGAGAACATATAATTCAGGCACAGAACATAGTATTGCCTATGTTATACTAACAGTGAAGACTTACAAGCAGAACACGCAGAGAAGTTCTTAAACAGTTATTGAAGAAAATTATAAATTAGGATGTCTACTTTAAAACTTGAACTTTTATAACACAATTACTGTATTACTTTTCTGATGACAAAATTGTAAATTTGTTCTTTTGCATTGGATTTTGCATATTCAATCCTGAATGATCTAATGAAAAATATAAAACTTTGCTCAATGAATGGAGGTATCACGAAAAGTTTTCTATATTTATAGTTAAGTTTCAAATTGTTTCTGACAACTATGTTTAGTTTAGATAAGCATAGTATATCTAAAAATGAAATATATCATATGACTCTAACAAGCATGTTTATTGGAAAGAAATTCTCAGCCTACTTTGAAAAACATTATATCATACATGTTTTTATTTTAGTAATTTTTTTCATTTTAATATTACACCCTTAGAAATCCAACAATTCAAAATTGCATCTACAGTTTTCTTGCACATAGACTACTGTGATTTCTAAAGTTACTTTCCTGCTCAAGTATATGTCTTGACTATATTATACTGCAGTTTTAAGTGATGATGGGGGATGTCCTTCTGACTATATATTTCTTATTGGTTGATGAATAAAACACTGTTTGCCCAATAGCCAGCAGGAAGCAGAGATGGCTTGACCAAAAAACCCCATAAAATATAGTCTGTACTAGAATGTTTTGAGATTTCCTCTGTGAAAGAAATTAATTCAAATTTCTTCACTTTAGCCTCAAGTATACTCTTTGGAAAAGGACAAATAAGAGCCACTTCTTCACCAAAATACCAAAAGAATTATCTCTAGTCCACATATTAAAAGTCTTCTATTTTGAAATCTCCTGAATCAGGCCACCTTAGTGAAAAAAGAAAAAAAAAACTCTGAGCACCACTGTCTACCATGCTCCTACTAATATAGTCCATTATTAATTATTTAAAACATTCTACTCTTTTCCTAACCTGAATGTCCATGTCCAAATCCCCCAAACAAAAGTATTGTAATACTCCAGTTCATTTTACCACGTTCTGTCTTAGTTAGGGTTTCTATTGCTGTGAAGAGATAGCATGGCCATGATAATTCTCATGAAGGAAAATAGTTATTTTGGCTGACTTATAATTCAGAGATTCAGTACATTAGAATCATGGTAGAACATGATTGAGTATAAGCAGACATGATGCTGAAGAAGAAGAAGGTGAGAATTCTACATCTGGATCCTGTAGGAAATAGGAAGTAAACTGAGACACTGTGCATTTTGTGAGCAGAGGAGACCGCAGTCTCACCCGCACAAAGACATATTTTCTTAAAAAAAGACCAAACCCACACCAACAAAATCATTGGTCATAATTGTGGTACTCTTCATTGATTTATGGAGGCCAATTATATTCAAACTACCACAGAATCTATAGGTTATATTATTCATCTAAACATCCAATTGCAAAATAAGAATAACTATAAATTTTTATCAGTACACATGTGTTGTAATCTGTTTAGCTAAGTCTTAGTGCACAGTGTTGAATCACAGATTGTTTTTGCTGTGTCTATGAGTGTTTTGGGATGACATTCGTGGTTGAGCTAGTAGACTTGAGAGAAGCACATAGTTCTCTTTGCAATGGAGGATCAATGTCTTCTACTTTAAAGAACTGAATAAGTAAAAAGGAGGAGAGCAACTCCTGTGTACTTAACTGATTTACTAGAGCACAGACATTTTCCTGTCACTTGGATACAATTTTACCATAGTGCTACCTATTCTCTTGTCTCACATTGTTCTTGTGTCCCATGTCTTTGAAGCCAGAGTTTCTAGTAGGATCTTATCACTTCCCTTTGAATCTAGTATCTTCCCTTTTTTATTTTTATTTTTGTTTTTCAAAAATGACCCACTCATAATTCAAAGCTTTCTGTAATATACTTATTTGTGTAGCTTGTGTGGTTTCTGTTCAACTTATGATTTTAGCATAACTCCTTTTGTGGCTGTTAAGATGCCATGAATTGGCAGAACTACCTTAGGCCTAGGGACTTCACACTGTGGTTCCCATCCTGGTGGGATCCAATCCATCTTGAGACTGCCAGCATCCTAGTTCCTTTCTGCACTCACAGAACTAGGTAAGCCTGGGTCTGTTTCAGGCCAGGATACTGGTACCCTTCTTAGAATTACCTGAGGCCAGGGGACTGCAAACTGAGAATCCTGCACACCCTGAGACTGCCAAGACGTCAGTACTAGTACCACCTGAAACAATGGGAAGAGGTGAGCCACGAGAGTATTGGACCTGCTTGTTCCCACCGGAAGGGACCCTCGGTCCTCAACCCACCAAGAGAGGAAGAGACTCCTTCTGCACTCACTGGAAGAAGGGATGGGAATAAGACAATATTAAAACACCATCAGCAACAGACAAAACAAATGACACCCTCAGAATCTAGAGACTCTACACCAGCAAAATCTGAACATCCCAACACAGATGGAGCAGAAGAGAATGACCTTAAAACAACTTCATGAACATGATAATGGTCTTCAAAGAGGATATGAGAAAATTCCTTAAAGAAATGGAAGAAAAAAAACAAACCAAAAAATTCATGGAATGGAGGAAAATCAAAGCAAAATTAAAAGAAACAATTCAAACAGTGCAAGGGTTGAAAGCTGAAATAGAGACAATAAAAAAAACACAGGCTGAGGGAATGCTGGAAATAGAAAAGCGAGGTAGACAGTCAGGTACTACTTATGCAAGTGTAACCAACAGAATACAAGTCATGGAATAGATACTTTCAGCCATTGATGATACACTAGGAGAAATAGATTCATTGACCAGAGAACATCTTAAGTCCAACAAATCCCTAACACAAAATATGAAGGAAATATGGGACACCATAAAAAGACCAAACCTAAGAATAATAGGTATAGAAGAAGTTAAATAAAACCACCTCAAAGGGGCAAGAAACATATTCAACAAAATCTTAGAAGAAAACTTTCCCAACCCAATAGTGTCATGCCAATGAAAATATAAGAAGCTTACCCAATGCCAAATAGAGTGGACCACAAAAAAGTTCCCTTGCAAATAATAATCAAAACCCCAAACATACAGAATAAAGAATGGATATTGAGAGCAGCTAAGGAAAAACATCAAGTAACATACAAAGGCAAACTTTCAGAATTACATCTGACTTCTTCATGGAAGCCCTGAAAGCCATAAAGTCCCGGATAGATATTCTACAAACACTAAGAGACCACTGATTTCATCCCTGACTACTATACACAGCAAAGCTTCAATTACTACATGTGGTGAAAACAACATATTCCATGATATAAGCAGATTTAAAGAATACATATCCACAAATCCAGCCTTACAGAAAGATCTGAAAGGAAAGGTCCAACCCAAGGAAGTTAACTACAACCAGAAAAACATAGGCAATACATAATCCCACTTTACCAACAGCCAAAATAAAAAAGAGGTTGAAATACAAACACAATTCCAGCACCAACAACAAATTCAAAGCAAAAAAGATTGAGCAATCAATCACCATTAATATCCCTCAATATAAGCCAGGCGTTGGTGGCGCACGCCTTTAATCCCAGCAATCTGGAGGTAGAGGCAGGCGGATCTCTGCGAGTTTGAGGCCGGGCTGGACCGATAGCCTCCAAAACAATACAGAGAAACCCTGTCTCGTAAAAACCAAAAAAAAAAATATCCCTCAATATAAATGGTCTTAACTCACCCATGGAAAAACACAGGCTAACAGAATGGATTCGAAGACTGAATCCATCCTTCTGCTACGTATAAGAAACACAACTCACCTTTAAAGACTGACATTACCTCAGAGTTAAGGGTTGCGAAAAGATTTTCTATCAAATAGAACCAGGAAACAAGGGAGGTAGCAATCCTAATATCAAAATACATTAGACATTAAACTAAAATGCATCAAATGAGATGAAGGTGGTCATTTCACACTCATCACAGGAGTAATTCATCAAAATGAAGTTTCAATTCTGAACATCTATGTCCCAAATCCAAAAGCATCCACTTTCATATAAGAAACATTACTAAAACTCAAATCACACATAAAATCTCGCACAATTATAGTGGGAGATTTCAACAACCCATTCAACCACCAAACAGAACTTAGCAAAGAAACAAAGGAAATAATAGAAGTAATGACCCAACTGAGATTAACAGACATCTATAGAACAATCCTTTCAAAGAAAAAAGAATATACCTTCTTCTCAGCGCCATATGGAACCTTCTAAAAAATAAACCATATAAGGGCAGCATAGCAAACATCAGCAGGTACAAAAAAATTGGAATAACTCCATGTATCTTATCAGAATACTATGCTTTAAAGTTAGAATTCAACACCAACACAAAATGCAGGAAACCTACCAACGCAAAGAAAATTAAATATGTGCAATTTCACCACTCCCAGGTCAAGGAAGATACAAAAATAGAAATTAAAGACTTCCTCGAATTTAATGACAATGAAAACATAACTTACCCAAAGTTATGGGACACTTTGAAAGCAGTGCTAAGAGAAAAGTTCATAGCCATAAGTTCCCACATGTATAAACTAAAGAATAATCACACTAGAAAACTGAGAGCAGAATTGAAATCTCCAGAACAAAAGGAAGCAAACTCAACTCAGAGGAGTAGATGGCTGGAAAAAAAAAAACAAATTGCGGGCTGATATCAATAAAGTAGAAACTAGGAAAACAATACAAAGAATCAATGTAAAGTAGAGTTGCTTCTTTGAGAAAATCAACAAGATAGACAAATCTTTATCCAAACTTAGCAAATGGCAGAGTGAATATGCAAATTAGAAAATCAGAATTGAAAACAGGGACCTAACAACAGACACTGAGGAAATCCAGAGAATCATCAGGTCATACTTTGAAAAACTGTACACCTCAAAATTAGAAAATATAAAGGAAATGTTGAATTTTCTGAATAGATATCACTTTCAAAAATTAAATGAAGAACAAATAAGCAATTTAAATAGACCTATAACCCCTAATGAAATAGAAACATAAAGAAACAAACCAAGGGCCAGATGGCCTTATTGCAGAATTCTACCCAAAATTCAAAGAACAGCTAATACTAATTCTCTTCAAAATACTCCATGCAATAGATGCAATTGTAGCAGAAGGGTCATTGCTAAACTCTTTTTATGAGGTTTCAAAAACCTTGATAACTAAGTTATATAAAGATACAACTAAGAAAGACAACTTCAGACCAATATCCTTCATGAACACTGATACACAAACAATAAAATACTAGCAAATTGGATCCAAGAACACATCAGAAAAATCAGCCACCATGATCAAGTAGGCTTTATCCCAGAAATTCAGGGATTGTTCAACATATCTAAATCCATCAATTTTATCCACCATATAAACAAGCTGAGAAACAAAAATCACATGATCATCTCACTAGGTGCTGAAAAGGCCTCTGACAAAATCCAACACCCCTTTATAATAAAGGTCTTGGAGAGATCATGGATAACAGGAACATGCCTAAGCATAATAAAAACTATATACAGCAAACCAACTTCTAACATCAAAATAAATGGAGAGAAACACAAGGTGTTTCCTCTAAAATCAGGAAAAAGACAAGGCTGTCCCCTTTCTCCATGCCTAATGCTGAAATATTAAACTACACAAAATATGGATGTCATATATTTTATTGAAAGAGAAATCAGTTACTTGAACCACCAAAAAAGTCGAGAGCCAAAGGTCCACATGTTGCTCTCCAGGTCGAAATTGAAATACAAAGAGAGAACATCCCGTCTCCCTAGCTCTATTTATTCCCTGCACATTCTATGTACCCATAAACACAGCCACATGGTAGTGGTTAATACTACAAATAGGTAAAATCTCTCTGTACACATGTCTCTTCAATATTGTACTTGTAGTTCTTGCTAGAGCAACTAGACAACAAAAGGAGATCAAGGGGATTGATATTGGAAAAGAAGTTAAACTTTCACTATTTGGAGATGGTATGATAGTTTACATAAGTGACCAGAACTATCAAGGAACTCCTACAGCTGATAAACAACTTCATTACAGTGGAATGATACAAGATCAACAGAAAGAAAAATAGCCCTACTTCATACAGATAATAAAAGGGCTGAGAAAGAAATCAGAGAAACATCACCCTTGACAATTGCCACAAGCAATATAAAATACCTTAGGGGTAATGTTATTCAAACAAGTGAAAGTCCTGTATAGCAAGATCTTTGAGTCTTTAAAGGAAGAACTTAAAGAAGATACCAGAAAGTGGAATATCCATTCTCTTGGATAAGCAGGATTAACAACGAAAAAAATGGCAATTGTGTCAAAAGCAATCTACAGACTGATGGCTGAGGGGCCAGCATGGGATGATCCAGACATCTCTCCTACCGAACCTGGGTGACAGAGAGGAGGCTTTGGCAATCTGTGGGACCTTGGAGAGTAGAGCACTATTTATCCCTGGCATACAGATGGACTCTGGGAACCCATACCACGTGGAGGGATGTTCTCTCAGCCTGGACACATGGGGAAGAACCTAGGCCCTTCCCGAAATTGTGTGACAGACTCTGAAAATCCCTCATGGAACCCCTTGCCCTCCCTGGGGAGAAGAGGGGAGATAGAGTGGGAGTGATGGGTTGGGAAGATTGGGGGATGGGGGAGGAGGGGAGCGAGAGGGACCCGAAAGTGACTTGTGTAAAAAGTTAAATAAAAAATATGAAACATTTTAAATATAAAAATGTAAACTATATAAAAAAGCAAAAAAGAAATATAAAATAAAATTTAAAAAATAATAGTTTAAAACAGCAAAAAAGAAAAGAGATAACTTATATACACAAAAAATGGAATAAGTGTGGCAATAGAATATATATAAGTTTTGTACTTTCTTCACAAAAGAGCAGTTGGCTTAATTGAAATGTAATTCATGTTTACCCACATATGAGAAAAATAATTCTTTCAACATTTTGAAAATGAATGAAGCATATTCTGTGTGTGTTTTTGTAAAAGCTTTGAATTACACTTGCTCTTTATTTTAATAATTTTATAATGTTCGCATATACATGATATCAAATATTTCAAATGATTGACTGAGTGGTGGCTGATATCCAGAAGCATTAGTTATGATTTTGGTGAAATTAAACTGCAACTGTACAATCATAATTGTGTGTGCCTGGATCTTTTCCAGTCTCACTCAGAGTTACCTAAGGTCCTTTATCATGACTAACATCATTGATTACTCATTAACTCACTCAATTCTTTAATATTGATTTCTTAGTAACACTCATCAATCCATACAGGAACTGACCTTATCAAATCTGGTTGTTTAATATTGGAGCTAAGTCACAGCTCAATTGACTTGATGATTTCCATATTATGAGTCTGTATTCACTGGTGCTTTGGCCTAGATAAGTCCTAACAAATTGGCTTGGGTTGTGTAGTTAGGACCTGCCATTAGCTGTGTTGTAACATTAAATGAGCATTAAGGAAAGAGTCTTTTAGAGACGGTCTGTTCAATCAAATCTGTTAGTTACACTGGAGAACATTTCCCATTCTTTTCTGCCCAGACACCTTGTTACAAGATGATGAAATTGAGAAACACTCAATGCAAATATGTATGAAATTCTATGTACAAATTTGTATCAACAGTTTTAATTTTATATAGCCAATTAGTCACTAAAATATTAAGTGGGAATTCGAAGAAGTAAGTCATATGATATAAATAATTTCAAAAAGCAGGTATTTTTGTGTTCCATTATTACTAGTGTTGTTCATCTCTGAGCAAACATACTACAACCAGATTTACAAATTAAACTTTATTTAAGTTAAGGAATATATGAAACACTCAAGCCTGAGTCTGGATTCACATACCAAGAACTCCTTAGAAAGTATAAAAAAGAAAAAGGAAGAATGCTTTATATGTTTGCAATTTCTTTTCTTAAATAAGCAGAAATTTTGTAAAATTCTGAGATGAACACCTTAGTTTACAGAATATTCTGCTGGTTGTTCTTTTCTTTGTTTTGTTTTTGTCATTTGCCTACACTTTTTGTAATGTTTTCATTTAAACTAGAAACATGAATGCTTCACATGTCAATCCCTCTGCTGGATGTTCTAACATTCCTCTTAAATGAAATAAAGCATGTTGATATATAATTTTTCTATATTTAACTATACTTTCAACAATAACTGTCTTAAGTGTTAGGATAACTTAGAAAACCCTACATAATCTCTCTTAATCCATGGACTTGCATATTTGCTCCAAATATATTATCTATCAGTTTGTCTCTATCTCTGTGGATCTGTCTGTCTGTCTGTCTATCTATCTATCTATCTATCTCTCTATCTATCTATCTATCTATCTATCTATCTAATCTATCTGTTCAGGACATCTTGCCTCATTATTCTTCTCTGAGGTACTGTGCAATATCTCTCTTAGGTTCTTTCCTGTTTCCCAGACACTCTGTCAGTGGAAGTGCAGACTGGCATTAACCTGATCCATGTCTAAAATCCATATGTGAGTGAATACATACTATGTTTATCTTTTTGTGATTGGGTTGCCTCACTCAGGATGGTTTCTTCTAGTGCCATCATTTGCCTGCAAATTTCAAGATTCCATTGATTTTTATCCTGAATAGTATTCCATTGTGTAAATATACCACATTTTCTCTATCTTCTCTTCAGTTGGGGGGGAGCATCAAGGTTGTTTCCAGGTTCTGGATAATACAAATAATTATGTTATGAACATAGTGAAACAGAAATCCTTGTTGTATGAATTTGCATCATTTGGATATATGCCTAAGAGTAGAATTGCTGGATCTTTTGGTAAACTGATTCCCATTTTACTGAGGAATCTCCACACTGATTTCCAAAGTGGGTGTACGAGTTGGCACTCCCACCAGCAGTGGAGGAGTGTTCTCCTCTCTCCACATCCTCTCCAGCATAAACTATTTTTGGAGTTTTTAATTTCAGCCATTCTGACAGGGGTGAGATGGTATCTCAGAGTCGTTTTGTTTTGCAGTTCCCGGATTGCTAAGGATGTTGAACACCTTCTCAAGTGTATCTCAATGATTTTAAACTTCACTATTCAAAATTATCTATTTACTTCTGTACCACATTTTTTAACTGGATCCTTTCGTGTTTTGGAGAGTTGTTTCTTGAGTTCTTCGTAAATTTTGGAGATCAGCCCTATGTCAGATATGGGGTTAGTGAATATCTTCTCCGATTCTGTGGGCTGCATTTTTGTCTTGTTGACTGTGTTCTTTGCTTTACAGAAGCTTATTAGTTTCAGCAGGACCCAATTGTTAATTTTTGATGTTCATTTATACTGGTGTTATGTTCAGGAAGCTTTCTCCTGTACCAATTTGTTGAAGAGTATATCCCACTTTCTCTTCTAAGAGTTTAAGTGTGGCTGGATTTATGTTGAGGTCTTTGATCCACTTGGACTTAAGTTTTGTGCATGTATCTATCTGCAGTGTTCTGCATGTCATTATCTAGTTATTCCAGCACCCTTTGTTGAAGATGCTTTCTTTTTTCCATTGTAAAATTTTAGCTTCTTTGGCAAAAATCAAGTGTTCATATGTGTGTGGGTTAAAAATCATGGTTTTCAATTAGATTCCTTTGATCTACCTGTTTGTTTTTGTGGCAATACTATGGTGTTTTCAGGACTATAACTCTATAATAGAGCTTGAAGTCAGGGATCGTAACACCTGTGGAAATTCCTTTATTGTAAAAGGTTATTTTGGTTATTCTGGGTCATTTGTTTTTTTTATAAAGTTTATTATTGTTCTTTCAAATTTCATGAAGAATTGTGTCAGTATTTTGATAGGGATTGTATTGAATCTGTAGATTACTTTTGGCAAGATTGCCATTTTTATTATGTTGATCCTAGAAATCCAAGAGCATGTGAGTTCTTTCCATTGTTTGGTGTCTTTTTTTGATTTCTTTATTTAGAGACTCAAAGTTCTTGATATATAGTACTTTCACTTCTTTGTTTAATGTTATCCCCAGGTATTTGATGCTGCTTATGGTTATTGTAAAGGCTGATATTTCTCTGATTTCTTTCTCAGCCCATTTATCATCTGTATATAATAGGGCTAATGATTTTTTAGTTAATCTTGTATCCTGCCACTTTGCTGAATGTGTTTATCAGCTGTAGGAGTTCCCTTGCAGAGTTTTTTGGGTCACTTATGTAAACTATCATATCATCTGCAAATAGTGAAAATTTGACTTCTTCCTTTCCAATTTGATCCCCTTGATTTCCTTTTGTTGTCTTATTGCTCTGGCTAGAACTTCAAGTACAATATTGATGAGGTATGTAGAGAGTGGACAGCCTTGTCTTGTTCCTGATTTTAGAGGAATTGCTTTGAGTTTCTCTTCATTTAGTTTGATGTTGGCTGTTGGTTTACTGTAAATTGCTTTTATTATGTTCAGGTAAGTTCCTGTTATCCCTGATCTCTCTAAGATCTTTATCATGAAGGAGTGTTGGATTTTGTCAAAGGCTTTATCAGTGTCTAGTGAGATAATCATGTGGTTTTTCCTTTGCTGTTTGTTTATATGTTGGATTACAATGATAGATTTTTTGTATGTTGAAGCATCTCTACATCCCTGGCATGAAGTCTCCTTGATCATGATGGAAGGTTTTTCTGATGTGTTCTTGGATCCAGTTTTCTAGCATTTTATTGAATATTTTTGCATCGATGTTCATGAGGGAAATTGGTCTGGAGTTCTCTTTGTGTGGCTTTGATACCAAGATAATTGCAGCCTCATAATAGGAGTTTGGCAGTGAACCTCATGCTTCTATAGTGTGGAACACTTTTAGGAGTATTGGAATTTTCTCTTCTTTGAATTTCTGGTAGAATTCTGCACTGAATCATAGGGCCTGGGCTTTTTTTGGTTGGGAGCCTTTTGATGACTGCTTCTATTTCATTAAGGGTTATAGTTCTGTTTACAAACTGGTAAGGCCACTTTAGAAATCAGTATAATGGTTTTTCAAGAAAATCAGAATCAATCTGCCTCATGATCCAGCAATTCCACTCTTCTGTGTATACCCAAATGGTGCACATTCATACTGCAAGAACATATGTTCAACTATATTCATAGTAGTGTTGTTTGTAATAGCAAGACTCTAGAAGCAACCTAGATGCCCCTCAACTGAATAATGGAGGAAGAAAATGTGGTACACTTACAAAATGGAATAATACTCAATGGGAAGAAAAATGAAACCCTGAAATTCATAAGCAAATTAATGGAACTGAAAGAAAACATCCTGAGTGAGAGAACCCAGTAACAGAAGACAAGCATGGTATCTACTCACTCATCTATGAATATTAGACACAGAACATATGACAACTAACCTACAATCCACACCACCAGAGAAACCAGGAATCAAGGAAGACTCCAAGAGAAAAATACATGGTCCCTAAAAGAAGGGGAAAGGGACAAAAACGGCTGAGTAAATTGGGATCCCACAGGGCAAAAAGAGGGAGTTAGGAAAAACAGAATAGGAGAAGAAAAAAAGGGATCAGGAAGACTGAGACGGGTAGGAATAGAGATGAGCAAGAAAGGAGACACCTTGATAGAGGGAGATGGTATAGATTTAGAGAAAGGTTTGGCACTATTAAAATATATAGGAATCCACAGGGATAACCCCAACTAAGAATGTAGTCTGTAGTGGAGAGGCTACCTTTGATGCCCTTCCCTATAATATTTTGATGACTGCATTGGTTTCCATTCTAGAGCCTTCATTAAGTAGCTGATCAAAGTAGAAGCAGGCATACACAGCTAAACCCTAAGACATACCCCTGGAATCCAGTTGTAGTGAAGGAGGAGGGATGAGCAATGGATTCAAGATCATATTGGAGAATCCCACAGAAACAGTTGACCTGACCTAGTGAGAACACAGAGACCCTAGTGGTAAAGCTGGGGAACCAGTATTGGACCAAACCAAGCCCTCTGAATGTGGGTGCCATTTAGGAGGCCTGACAGTCCATGGGACCTCTAAGAGTGGAACCAACATTTATCTCTAGTGTAAAATAGACTTTTGGGGCCCATTCCCTGTGGAAGGATAATACCTCAGCACAGATACATTGAGGAGGGCCTATGCCCTCCCCCAAATGATGTGACAGACTTTGATAATCCCCATGGAAGGCTTCACAATCCTTGGGGAGTGGGTGGGGGGTGGGTGGGAGGGAGGAGTTGTTAGGGGGCATGGAAGGATGGAAGGGATAGTGAACCAGAGCATTGATATGTAAAATTTTTGTTAAAAAAAGATCAAACCCCAAAGTCTATTCTGAGTCTCAAGGCAGTGTCTCAAATGTAATCCCTTCAAAGTCAAAATGAAAAAAAAAATAGGGATCACATCCATACAACATGCAATGGCATAAAATATACTTTACCATTCCCCAAGTGAGAAAATAGAGCATTGTCAGGAAAAAGAGAAACAAATTATGAATGAACATAACAGGACAACTTCAACTTTTGCAATTCCATGTCTGATACTAAAATTATTTTTAGATGACTCCTCCAATTCCTCTTTGAAAATTGTAATAGTTTCTCTTTGTTATGGTTCCACACATGATCTGTCCCTTTTCTGGCAAACATACTCAGACTTTAGCTTCTCTAAAGTAGTGGTTGCTTTTTTCTTAATTAATCTTATTTTACATACTAATCCCAATTTCCTCCCCCTCTTATCCTCCCATTTTCCCCACCATTTCCCTATCCCTGGCATGATCCACTGCTCAAGGAGTGTGTAGCCTCCCATGAGGAAGATAAAATCTGACACATTATTTGGGGCAGGACCTAGGTCCATCCCCTTGTATCTAGGTTGAGAAAGTGTCTCCCCATAGGGAATAGGCTCCCAAAGTTTCCACTACCAGCATCCCCATACACTGCCCGGGCGCTACAAATGCTACCCACATTCAGGGGACCTGGTTCAGTCTTATGCTGGTTCCCAGCTGTCAGATTTGGGTCTGTTAACTCAAACTTGCTCAGGTCAGCTGTTTCTGTGTGTTTCCCCAACATGGTCTTGGCCCCTTTGCTCATCACTCTTCCCTCTGTGAAACTGGATTCCAGGAGTTGCTCTTAGTGCTTAGCTGTGAATCTGCTTCTGCTTCCATCAACTACTGGATGCAGGCTCTATGATGGCATTTAAGGTAGTCATTAATCCCATTATGGGGGAACGGCATTTAAGGAAGCATCTTCACTATTGCTTAGATTGTTAGTTGGGCTCGTCCTTGTGAATTCCTTGAAATTTCCCTAGTGCCAGGTTTGAGCCTTGACCATGCACCATGGTAGAGAGACCTGTGGACAGCTCTTGGTATCTTGTAATCCAGGCTTTAATTTTATGGCTTCAAGCAATGTCCTGTCTGAGGCTCAAAGAGGAAATACCTAGCCAAACACTTTGCCTCAGAAGGTTTCCTTAACCCAGAGGAAGATTTCACAACTCCCCTTTCATATAATTCTTAATAAAGCCATGATTCATGTAGTCCATGTTGGAAAATCTTCATCTTGCTGTATTTGAAACCTGTCTCTTCTTTCAATGCACTTCCATAAACTATCTTTTATTTTATTTGAAGAAAAATTATTTAAAACAATCTTACTTTACACACCAATACCAGTTCCCTCTCCCTTCTGTTCTACCACTTACCCCACCACTCCCCATCCCACCCCCATCTACTCCTCAGAGAGGGCGAGTACTCCCATGGGTAATATCAAAGTCTGCAACATCATTTGGGGAAGGATTTAGCACTCCCCCAACCCCGTATCTGGGCTCAGACAGTATCCTTCCATAGGGAATGGGCTCCCAAAGCCCATTCATACTAGAGATAAATATTGATTTCATGACCACTGACACCATATACTGCCTAAGCCCCTTAAATGACACCCATATTCAGGGTGCCTAGTTCAGTCTTATAAAGATTCCCCACATATGAGTCTAAAAATCTGTGAGCTCCCATTTGCTCAGGTAAGCTGTTTCTATGGGTTTCTCCAGTCTGGTTTTGACCCCTTTGCTCTTTCCTCCTTTCTCTATAAAACTGAACTCCAGGAGTTTGGCTCAGTGCTTCTTTGTATGAATCTCTGTGTCTGCCTCGATCAGTTATGGATGGAATTTTGATGATTGCAAATTTGCAGGGAAATGTATGGAACCAGAAGAAACCATCCTGACTGAGGTAACCAAATCACAAAAATACTAACATGGTATATACTTACTCATAAGAGGATATTAGACATAGAACATAAGATAACCAGCCTACAATCCACAACCCCAGAGAATCTGGAAAAAAAAGGAAAACCCTAAGCGTGACATACAAGAATCCCCCCCAAATAGGGTATAGGATAAGATCTGAGTAAATTGGGAGCATAGCAGGATGGTGGAAGGAGGTAGGCATGGGGGGGGAATGGAGGGTGGAGGAGATCATGAGACATCAGGAGGGTGGAATTGGTGGAAGGACATATAAGGAGAGTGAGGGAAGTGATACCTTGTTAGAGGGAGCCCTTATTGGGTTAATGAGAAATCTTGCACTAGGGAAATTACCAGAAATCCACAAGGATGACCTCCAACTAAGAATCTAAGAAATAGGGGAGAGGGTACACTAAGTGCCCTCCCCATTTAAAGAGATTGATGGCTACCATAAACTATCCTTTGTTATTGGCTTCCTTTTCTACTTAAACTTTCCTTTGATTTCTGTTCACAAGTTGGAAGCTTAGTTGAGTGAGGTCATGCCCTGAAGTTGCCACTCCCTTTAGTCCATTTAGCTTCAATTATTTTTTTAACTTTTTGTATCTTTAAGCACAGTACTTGTCGAAAATATTACATTCAGGGTGCTTTGGTTTGTCCTCTAATGGTACATTTTATATTTTCCTTGTCCCACTTCATTCTTTTTACTATGCATCTGTGAAGAGTGGTTGTATGGGACTTCAGGATATATTTAGTTCTAGGGTGTCTTGCAATCTTTGTCATTACTCAAAACCTATTCCATTTTGCCTAGGAACAAATTTTAGGAGAAGGGTAAAAAGCAGACATATTCTATGTCAAAATATCACAAAAATGGATTTATTACATTTACTAATATCCTCCTGTTTTGAAAGCAGCTGAGATCTTTATATCTACAGGTAGCAAGGAGAGAGTGAAGGATACAGTCAACCAGATATGGGATTAGATATCCACAGCCCAACCACAGTGACCCACTTCCTCTAAGAAGGCACCACCTACCAACCAGGCTATAATTCCTAAAAGTTTTCAAGTAGTTCCCAATATATTTTTTGTGTGTTTTTAAGTGAAAATACATTTATGTGACTTCTTTCTAATTTTTGGTAAATATAAATTAATGTGATGTCTTGAAGCTTTATGGAACAAATTTAATATCATAACACTTAATTTTATGTATCAAAAGACATTATATATGAAGGAATAGAAAGGTTTTAAAGTGTCAGAAAGTTTGCATTGAAAAACTCTTACCTAGAAATAACAACATAAACAAGAACAGAAAAATGGCAATATTAATATGTATGTTAGTATGGAAGGTGGTAACTTCATAGGGTATCCCACCAAATTACAAAGAACTGCATCCAGCTAATGATTTGGGGGTGATGGAGAATTAGCCCTTCTCAGGAATAAGCTATTTTTCTTTGGGATGGTCAATACATGCTACTCAGTCTTGAAACAGTATGCAGGAAAATAACAAAAATGTACTCAGAAGATTGTATTTTTAAATATTTGTGCATTAGCATATACAGAAACCAAAAATACTCAAAGAAAAGTTGTGAACTAGAGAATGGGTGGTGAATGGGAGGAATTGCAGGTAGGGAACTGAGGAGGGGATGGGGGTATGTTGGGAAGGCACGAAAGTGGTATAAGCCTATTTCATTTTAAAATATGTTTAAAAACTTAAAAATCATTTGATGTTTATAATGTAAATAAAAAGATATATTTACAGAAAAACACATGAATTTCAGGGAAGTAGGTGTAGAGGGAAGAGAATGATTTTGAGGTGGAGGAAAAGGTAGATCTGATGAAAATTCAGTTCACTGTTTTAGGTACTTTTTCACAAATCAGTAACCTACTGACCTATAATGGTCAGTAAAAATGACACATATGCACAAATTTTAATATCAAACACAGTTCATTAAGTATTAAAAAGCATGTAAAGACACAGGTAGATCAAATATTATTTTTTTTCTAGGATTATTACATATTTTATTACAAAGGTAGATTTCACTCAGCTTTGTTCCAAGGAAGTGATATATTAAAGATTTCCTCATTTGAAAGAGAAAAAGAACTTATTTTTTTCGTTAGTTTTTTTTTTAAATTTTAAATAGCTTGTTTTACATGTCAATCCCAGTTCCCTCTCCCTCTCCTCCTCCCGCACTCCCCTTCCACCCTCCCTCCCACCCTATTGCCACATACTTCCACATAGGGGATGTCTAGAGTCTATCATTTTACTCTTGGTAGGGTCAAGGCACTCCCCTAAGAGTCCAGGCTGAGAGAGCATCTCTCTTTGTGCTATAGGCACATGAAGACAGATTGTATACCAGGAATAGACACTGATCCACAGCTCAGAGCCACATAGGTTGTCCAGGCCTTCTCACTGACACTCACATTTGGGGGGTCCAGATCAGTCCCATTCTGGCCTCCCCACTGTCGGTCTGGGGTCTAAGAGCACTCCCCTGTTCAGATCAGCTGTCTCTGCTGGTTTTGCCAGCCCATTCTTTGCCAATTTGCTCATCATTCCTCTCTCTCTGTCACTGGGTTCCTTGGGTTCAGTTCAGTGCTTAGATGTGTGTTTGCCTCTGCTTCCATCAGTCCCAGGATGAAGGCTCCCGGATAGTTATAGACATCAAGTTCATTATCAGGAATGGGCATTCGAGGTGGTCCTTCCACTATTGCTTAGCTTGCCAATTGATGTTATACCTTTAGATCACTCGAGGTCACTCTGGTGCCTGATCTGTCTTCGATCCTATGATTCCCTCTTCCCCCTATTCTACCCCCACCCCCTCAACTTCCTGTTCCCCCATGACCATCTCCCTTCCTCTTTACCCCCTCTATTCTTCCCAGGTCCCACTACCCCCCCCCTCGCCCTGTTCCCCATCCATTCAGAGGATCTTGTCTCCATCCTCTTCTCTTGGGTACTATGTATATATGCATATCTTTTAGGTTCTTTCCTGTTTCCCAGACTCTCTATCTGTGGAAGTGCAGACTGGCACTATCCTGATCCATATCTAAAATCCATATATGAGTGAGTACATACCATGTTTGTCTTTTTGCAACTGGGTTACCTCACTCAGGATGGTTTCTTCCAGTGCTATCCATTTCCCTGCGAATTTCAAGATTCCATTGTTTTTTTCTGCTGAGTAATACTCCATTGTGTAAATGTACCACATTTTCTCTATCCACTCTTCAGTTGAGGGGCATCTAGGTTGCTTCCAGGTTCTGGCTATTACAAACAATGCTGCTATGAACATAGTGGAGCAGATGCCCTTGTTGTATGAACCTGCCTCATTTGGATAAATGCCTAAGAGTGGAATTGCTGGGTCTAGTGGTAGATTAATTCCCATTTTCCTGAGAATCTCCATACTGATTTCCAAAGAGGCTGTATGAGTTGGCATTCCCACCAGTAGTGGAGGAGTGTTCCTCTCTCTCCACATCCCCTCCAGCATAAATTGTTTTCGGTGTTTTTGATTCTAGCCATTCTGACAGGAGTAAGATGGTATCTCAGAGTTGTTTTGATTTGCATTTCCCTGATGGCTAAGGATGTTGAGCACTTTCTTAAGTGTCTCTTGGCCATTTTAGCCTCCTCTACTGAGAATTCTCTATTTAGCTCTGTACCCCACCTTTCAAGTGGATCCTTTGGTGTTTTGGAGACTTGTTTCTTGAGTTCTTTGTAAATTTTGGAGATTAGCCCTCTGTCAGATGTAGGGTTAGTGAATATCTTTTCCCATTCTGTGGCCTGCCTTTTTGTCTTTTTGATTGTGTCCTTTGCCTTACAGAAGCTTTTTAGTTTCAGAAGGTCCCATTTGTTAATTGTTGATCTCAGTGCCTGTGCCACTGGTGTTATGTTTAGGAAGTGTTCTCCTGTACCAACTCGTTGAAGAGTATCTCCCACTTTCTCTTCTAAAAGTTTCAGTGTGGCTGGATGTATGTTGAGATCTTTGATCCATTTGGACTTAAGTGTTGTACAAGGCGATAAACATGGATCTATCTGCAGCCTTCTGCATACCACTACCCAGTTATGCCAGCACCATTTGTTGAAGATGCTTTCTTTTTTCCACTGTACAGTTTTAGCTTCTTTGTCAAAAATCAGGTGTTCATAGGTGTGTGGGTTAAAATTAGGGCTTTCGATTCGGTTCCATTGGTCTACCTGCCTATTTTTGTGCCAATACCAAGCTGTTTTCAGGACTATAGCTCTATAATAGAGCTTGAAGTCAGGTATGGTGATGCCTCCTGAAGTTCCTTTATTGTATAGGGATGTTTTGGCTATCCTGGGCCTTTTGTTTTTCCATATAAAGTTGATTAATGTTCTTTCCAGGTCCTTGAAGAATTGTGATGGAATTTTGATAGGGATTGCATTGAATCTAAAGACTGCTTTTGGCAAGATTGCCATTTTTATTATGTTGATCCTACCAATCCAAGAGCATGGGAGATCTTTCCATTTTCTGGTATCTTCTTTGATTTCTTTCTTCAAAGACACAAAGTTCTTGATATACAGGTCTTTCACTTCCTTGGTTAACATTATCCCCAGATATTTGATGCTGTTTTTGGCTATTGTAAAAGGTGATGTTTCTCTGATTTCTTTCTCAGTCACTTCATCATCTGTATATAATAGGGCCACTGATTTTTTTGAGTTTACCTTGTATCCTGCCACATTGCTGAAGGTGTTTATCAGCTCTAGGAGTGACCTTGCGGAGTTTTTTGGGTCACTTATGTAAACTATCATATCATCTGCAAATAATGAAAGTTTGACTTCTTCTTTTCCTATTTGTATCCCCTTTATCTCCTTTTGTTGTCTTATTGCTGTAGCTAGAACTTCAAGTACAATATTGAAGAGATATGGAGAGAGTGGACAGCCTTGTCTTGTTCCTGATTTTAGAGGAATTGCTTTGAGTTTCTCTCCATTTAGTTTGATGTTAGCTGTTGGTTTACTGTATATTGCTTTTATTATATTCAGGTACGTTCCTGTTATCCCTGATCTCTCTAGGACCTTTATCATGAAGGGGTGCTGGATTTTGTCAAAGGCTTTTTCAGCATCTAGCGAGATGATCATGTGGTTTTTCTTTCACAGATTGTTAATATGGTGGATTACATTGATAGATTTTCTAATGTTGAACCATCCTTGCATTCCTGGAATGAAGCCTACTTGATCATGGTGGATGATTTTTCTGATGTGTTCTTGAATCCGGTTTGCAAGTATTTTATTGAGTATTTTTGCATCAATGTTCATGAGGGAAATTGGTCTATAGTTCTCTTTCTTAGTTGTGTCTTTGTGTGGCTTGGGTATCAAGGTAATTGTAGCCTTGTAGAAAGAGTTTGGCAGTGAGCCTCCTGCTTCTATTGTGTGGAATACTTTGACGAGTATTGGAATGAGCTCTTCTTTGAATTTCTGGTAGAATTCTGCACTGAAGCCATCTGGGCCTGGGCTTTTTTTGTTTGGGAGACTTTTGATGACTGCTTCTATTTCATTAGGGGTTATAGGTCTGTTTAGATTATTTATCTGTTCTTGATTTAGTTTTGGCAAGTGATATCTATCCAAGAAATTGTCCATTTCCTTCAAATTTTCAAATTTTGTGGAGTACAGATTTTCAAAGTATGCCCTGATGATTCTCTTGATTTCCTCAGAGTCCGTTGTTATGTCCCCTTTCTCATCCCTGATTTTGTTAATTAGCATGTTCTCTCTCTGTCTTTTGGTTAGTTTGGACAGAGGTTTGTCTATTTTGTTGATTTGCTCAAAGAACCAACTCTTTGTTTCATTGATTCTTCTCAATGTTTTCCTGGTTTCTACTTGATTGATTTCAGCCCTCAATTTGATTATTTCCTGGCGTCTGCTCCTCCTGGGGAGTTTGCTTCTTTTTGTTCTAGAACATTCAGCTGTGCTATTAATTCTCTAGTATGACTGTTCTCCAGTTTTTTCATGTGGGCACTTAGTGCTATAAACTTTCCTCTCAGCACTGCTTTCAAAGTGTCCCATAAGTTTGTGTATGTTGTGTCTTCATTCTCATTGAAATCGAGGAAGTCTTTAATTTCTTTTTTTATTTGTTCCTTTACCCAGGGATGGTGCAATTGTGCATTGTTCAATCTCCATGAGTTTGTAGGGTTTCTGCGATTTGTGTTATTGTTGAATTCTAATGTTAATGCATGGTGGTCTGATAAGATGCAGTGGGTTATTCCAATTTTTTTGTATCTGTGGAGATTTGCTATGTTTCCTATTATGTGGTCAATTTTAGAGAAGGTTCCATGTGGTGCCGAGAAGAAGGTATACCCCTTTGTATTTGGGTGGAATGTTCTATAGATGTCTGTTAAACCCAGTTGAGTCATAACTTCTATTAATTCTTTTGTTTCTTTGTTAAGTTTCTGTCTGGAGGTCCTATCTAGCGGTGAGAGCGTAGTGTTGAAGTCTCCTACTATTAGTGTGTGAGATTTTATGTGCATTTTGAGCTTTAGTAATGTTTCTTTCACGAATGTAGGTGCCTTTGTATTTGGGGCGTAGATATTTAAAATCGAGACTTAGTCTTGATGTATTTTTCCTTTGATGAATATGAAGTGCCCTTCTTCATCTCTTTTGATTGATTTTAATTTGAAGCCTAATTTGTTAGATATTAGGATTGCTATGCCCGCTTGTTTCTTGGGGCCGTTTGATTGGAAGATCTTTTCCCAGCCCTTTACTCTGAGATAACTTCTGTCTTTGGTGTTGAGATGTGTTTCTTGTATGCAGCAGAAGGAAGGGTTCTGTCTTCGTATCCATTCTGCTAGTCTGTGTCTTTTTATAGGTAAGTTGAGGCCATTGACATTGAGGGATATTAATGACCATTGATTGGTGATCCTTGTTTGCGCTTGATTTATTGTTAGTGAAGTTATTTTGTGTAGTTTCTCCTCCCTTTTTCTTTTAGTGTTTTGTAAAGTATGATTCTATATTGCCTGTGTCTTTGTGAATATAGTTATCTTCCTTGGCTCTAGGTTTTCCTTCTAGCATTTTCTGTAGAGCTGGATTCATGGATACGTATTGTTTAAATCTGGCTTTGTCATGGAATATTTTGTTTTCTCCATCTATGGTAATTGAGAGCTTTGCTGGATATAGTAGTCTGGGCTGGCATCCTTGTTCCCTTAGCGTTTGTAGAACATCTGACCAGGATCTTCTGGCTTTCATCGTTTCCATTGAGAAGTCAGGTGTAATTCGGATAGGTCTGCCTTTATATGTTACTTGGCCTTTTTCTTTAGCTGCTCTTAATATTTTCTCTTTACTCTGTAGGTTTGATGTTTTGATTATTATATGGCGAGGTGACTTCTTTTT
Source organism: Mesocricetus auratus (assembly GCF_017639785.1). Classification (NCBI taxonomy): domain Eukaryota; kingdom Metazoa; phylum Chordata; class Mammalia; order Rodentia; family Cricetidae; genus Mesocricetus; species Mesocricetus auratus. The sequence goes on along the minus strand of NW_024429180.1, from coordinate 38,319,044 downwards.
CTGATCAAGCCTATTTGGTGTTCTGTAAGATTCTTGTACTTTCATAGGCATATCTTTCTTTAGGTTAGGGAAGTTTTCTTCTATGATTTTGTTGAATATGTTTTCTGTACCTTCAAGTTGAAGTTCTTCACCTTCTTCTATACCTATTATTCTCAGGTTTGGCTTCTTCACGGTATCCCATATTTCCTGAATATTTTGTGTTAAGGATTTGTTGGTTTTGAGATTTTCTTTGGTTGACGATGCTATGTCCTCTAATGAGTTTTCAACACCTGAGATTCTCTCTTCTATCTCTTGTATTCTATTGGTGATGCTTGCATCTGTAATTCCAGACCGTTTACCGAGCTTTTCTATTTCCAGCATCCCTTCATTCTGTGTTTTCTTTATCGTTTCTATTTCAACTTTCAATCCTTCAACTGTTTGAGCTGTTTCCTTAATTTTCTTGGTTGTTTTTTTCTTGGTGCTCTTTAGATTCTTTGAGAGATTTGTTTATTTCTTGAATTTTTTCCCCCATTTCATGGATTTTTTTGTTTGTTTTTTCTTCTATTTCTTTAAGGGATTTCCTCGTTTCTTCTTTGAGGCTCTCCATCATCTTCATGAAATAACTTTTAAGGTCTGTCTCCTCTTTTTCATCTATGTAGTGCTTTTCAGATCTTGCTGGTGTTGGATCCCTGGATTCTGGTGGGGTCGTGTTTCTATTGCTGAGTGATCTCTTATTCTGTCTTCTTCCCATCTCTTCTTCCAGTGGGTGCTGGTGGGGGCTTTCTGTTTCCACTGGTCTCCTTCCTTACTGCAGCTGAAGCTGAAGCTGGTCTCGCTGGGGTTGGGGTCTTGGAGGGGCTGATCTCTTTCCTGAAGCTGGGCTCGCTGGGTTGGTGTCTTGGAGGGGCTGATCTCTTTCCTGTGTGGGCGGCTCTTCTGAAGCTGGGCTCGCTGGGTTGGAGTCTTGGAGGGGCTGATCTCTTTCCTGTGTGGGCGGCTCTTCTGAAGCTGGGCTCGCTGGGTTGGGGTCTTGGAGGGGCTGATCTCTTTCCTGTGTGGGCGGCTCTTCTGGAGGCCGGGAGCGGCCCCGAAGATGGAGGGGGATGGGTGATGGGCGGGTGGTCCCAGCCGGGGACCCAATCTCACCTGAAGCTGGGCTCGCTGGGTTGGGGTCCTGGAGGGGCTGATCTCTTTCCTGTGTGGGCGGCTCTTCTGGAAGCCGGGAGCGGCCCCGAAGATGGGTGGGATGGGTGATGGGCAGGTGGTCCCAGCCGGGGATCCAATCTCACCTGAAGCTGGGCTTGCTGGGTTGGGGTCTTGGAGGGCTCAAATGTTATTTTTATTTAGACATTTTCATCCTATTTGAAGAGTTGCTTAACAACTTCTATTCACTAACTAGACAAATGAGGGAAATCAAAATAATAATGTATTTTACAAAATTTGATTAGAGCTGCTAATGGAAATAATTACATTTAACACAAGAAAACACCTTTATAATAAATATATTAAATATGCATATACCAATTAAAATATCAATAACTAATAATTAAGACTTTATTAAATTTTAAGGTGTTACTACATAGCAGACATTTAAGAGTTATGTAAGTTCTTAAAACAGTTTTACATAGGTGATGTGGTTTTATAAACAGCATTTATAAGTCCAGAAATAAAAACATTTGATATTCCCAGTAGATACTGCAAAGCAACTTTGAGTGCATTCAACACACTTTCATCATTCCAAAGAAAGAACTACAAATATAAAAATTATATTTGTGATGACTATAGAACATAAAATGAGAATATAATTGAAAATGCATCTAAATTGCTACAAGATATGTCTCTACACAGTCTTTTTGTTTTGACAAGTCAGTCACATTTCACTGTATTAATATATAGGACACAGAACAGATATTACTGTCTTCAACATCCTCTGATTGGGCTTAGCTTAAGCTATCAGCATCACCTTATTGTTCTTACTGCATTTGATTTTAGGCTTCAAAACAATAATTTGTGTTTATAACACTTAAAATTTGGGCATTCACTATCTCAAAGTCTCATAAGTGGCAAATTATTGGTTGGTAATAAGTGGATGAACATAACACTATTCAAATTCAATTGCACATCCAGGGGAAATACAGCATCATATATATATATATTATGTTTTTGAAGTTACTGAAGTTTTAAAAATAGAAAAAACTTTATGAAGAAAGCCAGAAATTGTAGGAATATATTATTGTATCATGATACTTTTCTATCTATATGAATATAAAATTAGTATTTGTACTAATTTGCTGATTAATTTAAACAAAATTTATTCAAAACAGAAACCTTGCCTTATTTCTAAATAGTTTGTGAATTGTCCTTTTATATTGGAGTTTTTATTTGAAAACATATTAGTAAAACTTTTTTTTACATTCTCATCAGAATGCCTAATATTTAATTGCATTTATATCTGAATAAAATTTGATTTGACAGATATTGGATATTACCTCTTTACTTCTCTCCAATAAATATGTTTTTAATTTCTTTAAATATTGTTAATTACTTTTCATACATCTTCATAAGAAATACTGTTTTTTAGTAACCATACAATTTTGGAGATCTTTCACACACTGCAAGCTACAATATTAAAATCTGAACATTAAAATATTAATCCATTTAACAAAATAAATTAAAAATTTTGTTCTGGTTCCTTATGGAAAATTAGAAGTGTTTTATGGCCTAGATTTTCCTAATGTTTGAAGACTTGGTTAGACTGTGTCTACTTATTAACACTTTATAGAAAATCATGTAACACAATGTTCAAAGAGATACACATTAAAATATTACCCAATTATAACTTACAAAATTGAAAATGGTTTCTGCCCACATTCAAATAAACAAAACACTACAATTTTTGCAGTTCAATCATAACCTATTATGCTAATTTTTATTATTCCAATCATTATAAAAAGAAAGTCCAGAGGTTGGAGTTATAATGTGCATAATTGCTATGATTAAAGTCCTTGAAATCTATATTTCAGTATAGAATTTATGTTTTTTAACTGTATTATACAAAAATCTTAGTAGTTGAATTAGCATAAATTCCCTAGTTATTACCTTCCATACACTAGTTTGATCATAGTATTAGAATTTTTCTTAATGATGAAGCACATATGTAATGTTTTAAATGTCTACTTGTTTGTGAAATTAGATTGTAACTAAGTAAACTGTTATTAAAAAGAGAATAGCAGGAAAAATACTAAAATTCAATGTATAATTTTGAAAAGAGTGACTACAATAGAAAGAGCCTATTATATAGGTGTATGAACATCACTTGAAATCCAAAGAACACTGAAGAAATAATGTCAGACGTGCAAGATTTGATGGCTGTGAGGAGTCTTGTTAGGTATACTGCTCAACTTTTTACCAAATAAAATTGAATCAGTGGCAGTGATATGTTGTCCAGGGACTGCATTCATGCTAAAATTCCCAGAGTTGTGACAAAAATGTTTGTGTGATAATTTACAATTAATAATGTGTTTCAGCTCTCACCCAACCAGAAGCCAGGCCAGCATCCTGAAACACAGGTAGGAACCCTCACCTCCATACACTGCCAGTGCTTTCTCAAAATTTCTTTTCTAAACAAGATATTCCAGTCCACCCCTCTGACAAAGACCTTCTATCCCATCAGAGACCATTCCATCTCCATGAAATCAGGTAAGCCCACACTCCAATCTACTGTACTACTTCACTTTCTCATTTTCCTTGTCACCTTATCCTGTCCTACACCTCAGGCAACTATAGGCCAGGTGAGCATCTTGAACACCCAGTAATACTGCCTCTCATCTTGCCCACACTTACCCAGAAAAACTCCAGCTGCCCCTCATTTTCTCATCACTCTACCCTGTCTCAGATTACAAGCAGAAACCTTCTACCCAATCATAGACCAGGCCATCTTCCTGAAAATTTGAGGCCATGTCAGCACCCAGAATCCTAGAAGCAAGGCCCACAATTGGAATCCAAGAGGACCAACAAGTAGCCTGAACCCAAATACCAGGTCAGCTGGACTATTCTCTTATGGGGTAGAAGTTTTCTCCTAGAGGTGTGGGCTGGGATATCTTGTTGATAAAAGGAAGAGAACATGGAATTATGATGGGCAAGCTTGTGTTTGCTGAGGACAGTTTTATGAAAATTTGCTCTCAGGCATTCTGAGAATATAGTGACGGGACAACCTCTTCTCCCAAACAGCAATTCAAATACAAACTCAACTCTCAGTTCCAGATTCAAATAATTTTATTGAGGCAGTGTTGTAATATCACGTACTTTCATGTATTGGAAACACTTTTTCATGAACTGACAAAACTTTGGAAAATATTTTGAAAAATAACCAACAACTTGGGGGGAAACATATTAAACAGTTTCAGGATCTTTGCACATAAAGGTTGGAAGATAGAGACTGTCAGTACCTACCCTCTGGAACTATGGTCCCCTAGTCATAGGCTTGTGATAGGTTGAGCACATTAGACATGAAACCCTCACAATAATTTAAGTTTCATGGCGTTTTTAAGTACAAAAAAACCTAGATAAAGCAAAATAAATGCCAACATGCATTAATAATTTACAGAAAATAAATGTTTAAATAATAAAAAGTAATAGAAATATTATTTGAAGAGTTGTAAAAAATAAAAATATCTCATTCTTTATATTTCTGTTGCTTACCTTATCAAAATATTTCATATTTTCCAAATCAAAATGAAAGTTTTAGAGCAATGAACAAAAATGTAATTACCATGAAAACTAAAATAGATAAATAGATTTTCAAAATAAAACATACAGATATGGTGGATTTAACTATGATGTGTTTTAGGAAATGTTAAAGTACTAGAACACGGAGAATAACTCTTACTTCCCTGTAGGAAAATAGTTTAGAGCTTTCTGTTGCATTATTTGATGATTTTCGATGCACTCTTTTTTTTCTGCTCTGTGCATCATAAAAAATTAAACCATGAAAATTAGTTAAAAATAGTTATGACTCTAGTATTTTTAAATTTATGCAAAGATATATAAAATAAAAATCAGAAGTAGGACCTTATATAATATTTTATTAATAGCATGATTTTTACAATAAATTGTTTTAATTAATAAAAGTAGGAGAAATATTAAAGTTAAAACACACTCCCAAGAAACAAATATTGTACTTATTTTGAAGAAAATCTGTACATTGACCTACACATGGAAAATCAATATATATATATATGTGTGTGTGTGTGTGTGTGTCTGTTGCATATACATATATAAAACATCTATACCTCTAAAGTAATTTTATTATTCTTTTGCCTTTGATATGATATATAATACAACTAAAGTTTGTGATCTCTGTGTTGACAGGATTTGAAATGTCACCTGCAAAAGCAAGAGAAGTGAAGAAAGGGATAGAAGTTAGAGACTGTGGACATATCAATTTATAAAAAGCCCTCAGGCAGTCTACGATCAAAGTGACAGATAGAAGAGCTCAAACTTGAAATTCTGCAAGCTGCTGGCTTTCTTCCTTTAATGCTTATGTAGAAGAAGCACCACTTCATGTTACTGAATACACTTTGCACCCTCATATGGAATGCTCTAAGAGTTGTGCTAAAATGGCAAAATATGAGCAAGTATATATATATTTTTTCTTTTCTTTTTCTTTTTATTAATATTTTTTTCCATTTTAAATTTAGATAAGAAACAAGGTTGCTTCACAAGTCAGTACGAGAAGGTAGAATTACTATATTATAGAAAAATAAGCATTTGGAAAATACACAAATAGATTTAATGTCTGTAGCTCTCACAAATTTACTCTATAGAGTGAAATATATTTTTACAATAATCAAAGTCTTACTTTTCAAACAATTGATCAAGCTTAGCATCTACTCATAATTAATGTTGCATGTAGCATGTTGACTCTCAACTTAAAGAGTATGCTTAAGTTTACAATTCAATAATTCAGATTAGGAACCATGTATTCTTTTTCACATATTCTTTCTCCTGCCATTGTTATTTTCTAGTAAATGACTGTTATTTTTAGTGTTTAATCAATCATTAGTGCTATGTACACTGAAATCCTATTATCAAAAATAAAGGAACAGAATTTCAAATGAAGTTATGGAATAGTTCATGTTTTAGATAAAATTGCAAGGAAATTGCAGTCAATTAAAAGAGACATTTCTTAGGACACATGGATGCTCTCTCATCTTTCTAAAAGAATATTTCCCCAAGCCATAATTTGAAATGTAAGATTTTTAGAAAAACTGCGTGAATCTCATTAAAAAGAGGCTGAAATATCTAAGGATAATTAATGTTATATTAATGAAATATAAAAGAAAATTAGGCCGGGCGTTGGTGGCGCACGCCTTTAATCCCAGCACTCGGGAGGCAGAGGCAGGCGGATCTCTGTGAGTTCGTGACCAGCCTGGACTACCAGCGAGTTCCAGGACAGCCTCCAAAGCCACAGAGAAACCCTGTCTCGAAAAACCAAAAAAAAATAAAAATTAGGGATTAGCAGTTTCTTATATTCAATATAAATGTTACAGTGTAAATCTTAAAAAATAACAATACATGGCCTTTCTAGGCTTGGGGAATAGATATTTTGATGAGGTACTTACTTTTTTAACAAGAACAGTGACTTGAATTTGATCACTCCAACCTCTATAACAATAAAAGTCTTAGCTTAGTGGTAGGTTCACTAAAACCAGAAACGTGTAGATAATGACATTTTTCTGTGGTTTTCTAGTGAACGTTCCCTATTCTAAGAGTCTAAGGTCACAGAGAGAGACACTATATAAAGAACAGAGAAGAAAAACGTGCAGACACAGATAAAAATACATATACAGGCTCATACACCCGTGGTAATATTTTGTTTGTGCTCTTACCAATAAAACTTGCCTAGAAATTTGAGGGTGGAGCTAGCCAGTAGTTAACCATAGAGTTCTGCAAGTCTGTACAAATACAGAACCTAATAATATAGGGCAAAAGCAGGAACTCGGTCCCTTTTCAGCTGAACACATGGCAAGCTAAGTGTTGTCTGTGACTTGCTCCTTTGTCTCTGTGATCTTTCAGCATTTACCCTGATATCACTCTCTGACATTTTATTACTGACACCAATTAGAACTAGTTCTACATTTGGTACACACCATTAAGACACAATTTCACAAAAGCGTTCCTCGCCTATGGCTTTGTAGCCACTGGCAGATGATGGAGCTACATGTGGCAGGTAACCCTGGAGTCACCATACTACCTGTTAGGCTGTCGTTTCTTTTATTCCACAAGCCTCTGAGTAAGTTTTGGTTTTTCTGGTTTCAGCCTCTCTACAATCATCTCCAGCTGCCACCCAAACTCCAGAAGCACCTAGGCTCCAAACCCCTCAGGACTCACCTACCCTAGAAGGACTGGCTCAGCCTTCAGGATGCCCCCACCACATTTCTTCTGTACAATCCCATGTGCATTTTTCAGACACCTGTCTCACTCTCTCCCATGGTTAAGGCTTCTCTTAGACCCCTTTCTTCAGGCTGAAACCCTCAGCTCACAGTTAAACACTAGCAGCAGCTGCTGTCTACAGCAAGCTATTTCCTGCCTGTGTTCTCTTTTCAGATGTGCTTCAGACAGAATTAGAGAAGTAGGAAAGAAAATTTAGTGATTTCACTGAGTTATACAGGGCCCAAAAGAAACCTTCACTGATTTCTTACAAAGATTGACTTCAGCAGTTATAGAATGACACCAAATTCAGAAGCTAGTAAAATGATAACTGAATCTTCGTTTTTTCAAAATGCTAATGCAGAGTGTAAAAAGTTAATTAGGTCGATAAAGGCAAGATCAGCACTCTTGGATGAGTGGATATGAGATATAATCATTATTATATTACATGACCATGATGATACATACATATAAGAGGTGAATTAAAGAGATTTGAAGAAAAATCTAAATGTCAAATATTTGAATTGTTGTAAACAAGGTTACGAAAAAAGTGATTATAAACAGGGTGTTCCAAGAAACATTGTTTTTTTCTTAGTGTATTTCAAACAGAATATCACTCCCTACTGGAATATACAGAAGGTATGGCAAATGCAGGCATTGGAAAAGTGAATTTAAATTAACAAAGAACAGTCAAGGTACTCCTTTGCAGTTGGGAAACACCTTGAGGGGCTCCATGCCAATTTCAGTTCAGTCATTTCCTGTAATCATGGAGGAAACTCTTTCCCATCACAATTAAAGAACCTAATGCCTATTGTAAGAAACCATGTTCCTCTGAATAATAGAACAACTATAAAGAGGGAATGAAAAATTCAGTAGAAACATTAAGGCAAATATTTTGACAAACTTCTGTAACTGAACAAAGACCAAAATTAAAAAAACAATAAATGACATTCTCCTTGAAGACCTTGTAGACACAGGTGAAGATGTAACAATAAATAGTAAGGTAATATAGTAAAAAAGTGTCTATAGTATAGAATTACTTTGCCTTCTCTATTATTTGGAGGATATCCTCTTATAGTTATTTCTTTAAGATTTTTCTTTACTATACATTTACAAGAAAATACAGTTAAGAGTTTACCTCCTTGTGGCCTACGTATAATAATTCTCAGCCTGCAAAGACATACTTCCCCACAGAGAATGTTCAATAACCCCATCCTGTGCCAATATTTTATAAATCAGCCATTGGACACAATATGTAAACTATATAGTTTACCATCATATGGAATATATTTTATTAGCTAACTCAAATATTGATACTTAAGAAAAATGGTAAAGAAACATTGCCTTGTTGGGCATTTCATATTTCTTCTGAATAATACACAGAGGCTATTCTATTAATTATTTGGGATATAAAATAAGTCTATGGAATATTAGGCCCCCAAACCGGCAAATTAGGAGAGACCCACTGCTGACTCTTAATGATTTTCAAAGATTGCAACCAAGTATGAGGAAAAAGGTCCCAAAATTTGGAATAAAAATACACAGAGATAGTCTCCACTCCTTCTGTAATGAACCCCATAAAAACAACTGCCACTCAGTCATAATTTATATGCAGAGGGCATAAATCAGATCTCTTCAGCAGTCTTCCTAAAACAGTCCATTGACTCTGTTGTTTGCTTTTTTGTGATGAACATAATCAAACTAAATAATTCAATAAAATGGGGTATAGTTCTAATGGAAAATTCTTAACAGAAGAGACTCAAATTACCAAGAAATATTTAAAGAAATGTTCATCTTCCTAGGCCATCAGGGATATGCAAGCAAAAAAGACATTGAAACTCCATCTTACTCTGGTCCAAAAGACTAAGATAAAAAAGTCAAGCAACATGTCATGCTGGAGAGTATGTGGTACTAAGGACACACTTCTCTACTTCCGGTGGGAGTACAACTTATATATTCACTTTAGAAAACTATATGACAATTTCTCAGACAATGGGAATCAATCCACCCTGAGACCCAACTATATAACTCTTGGGCATATATACAAAGGATGGTAAATCATCATACTACAAGGTTATTTGTTCTACTATATTCATGGCAGATTTATTCAGAATAGCCAGAAACTGGAAAAATTCGAGATGTCACTCAACAAAAGAATGGAAAAAGAAAACTGGTATATTTACACAATGGTATATTACTCAACAGTTAAAAACAATGAAATTGTGAAATTTCCAGAGAAAAATGGATGGAACTGGACAAAAATCCTGTGTTAGTTAACCCAGAACCAGAAAGACAAGCATGTTATATACCCACTTTTAAGTGAATATTATCTATAAAATAAATGATAAACATGCACAGACCCAGAGAGCCATAGTAACAAGGCAGGTTTAAGGGAGGATGCAAGGTTCTTTCTGGGAGGTGGAAGTAAGTTATATTTAGCCAGTAGACAGAGAGCAGTGGGGTTGGGAACAGTAAATACTATATGAGGACATTCTAAAGAGAGACACTCTGTCCCTTCCTGTGCATTTTAGACTATGAACAATATACCCCCCAAAACTTAATACTTACAATTGAATTTCATGTTGGGAAAAAGGAAAAGACAGAAGCCTTTTCAGGCCAGAGAGAGAACTTATGTCCTGGAAAGAGATTTCCCACAGTTAGGACAACTTGTCAAATCACCTTGAAGCAGAGGCAACAAAGGATCAATGATACGGATGACTGTAGCTAAATGTGGGTGTTTATTTATTTACACTTCTTTCCTAAACCTCAGATAATTAACACAAAATTGTACATTGAGTGTCAATTGTTAAATCATATCATATAAAATTCAAGAATATAACCAAAGTAGCATTCTTAAATACTCCTCATCATTCATTCACAGATTTAAAGAGACACATGGAGGTTTCATGTATGCTTAAAGGACTATAGTAGGTATAGCAGACTTTTAGGCTTTTATCAACATTGATTTGTAAGATCAGACTTTAAAAGAAAAGAAAATGTGCATGGGTCCTTGTTCTAGTCAGAATACCAATCATTTAGGAATAAAATATTCACATCTTTCTAGTCTTAACAGAATTTTTAATAATTCTTAACTAAGTTCATCTCTATTAAACACAGATTTTCCTAGGAAATTTTAAAATATTAATCATTATTAAATATAGATAAATTAAGCAACAAGATAGTCTTTTCTTGTTTCTGAAACATTTCTTAGGATTTAAGCATGTCACATTGCAAAGCATTTTCTAAATGCATGGCTAATTTGACAATCTCCCAAATTGTGTATCAATGTGTAAAATATGTTCATATACTTTATTTTCTCATGGTACTTGAGGATGTGGCACATCCTTGACATTTTAAAGTGGCATAGCATAGATTAATTGCTGGGAATGGATTATCTTTTCAAAAAATTATCATCAGATCTATTTTTATTCTGAGAGTGGAAGTTACTGTTCTGATGCTGCAGGGAGAGAAACTCCCTTTGGTCAATTACTAGACATCTGCTTTTTAATTATGTACCATTGATGGCAATGAGATCTAAGGAATTTATTCAGGGTCTGATTTGATGATGTGTGCTTAAATAATGCCCAGTGCTTTTGGAATGTGCATAAAGAACTGACTCTCTTGGAAGTGGATGTGTGTGTGCGTGCGCGCGTGCATGTGTGTGTGTGTATCACAATTATACAATAGATATAAGAAATGAATGATAATGATAAACCTACTGAATCATTTCACTTTGCAATATAACTATAAATGGCAAGATACTCTTAAAATTTTAATCACACATAGAAATTTGCTTAAATAAAATGGATATATCATTTATGTTATTATTAATTTTAATAGTGATATATAATCTACAAATGCCATTTTCACAAAATCTGTGCTACTACAAAAGAAGAAGTACATTAAGAAATTGAATACCAATTTGGCAATAATAATTTCACTTCATTGAAGCATAGTTTTAACTGTTTTATTATTTTGTGAATACTTCCTTGTTGAAATAACTTTTTGGATTATTTAACAATTTCATAGAAATGTCCATTTATATTTGTTGATAATGAACAGAAGTAACATTTTCAGGTACAATTCAAAGAAATTAGCCTATGAATGTTATTAAATTGGACATGAGTAGTGACATGTTTGAAAAAACCCAAGAAGACTTTGGCTCTTGTTGAATAGAGATCAAAAGGAATTTCTATGTCTTCTCCAAAATCTTTGAATGATTTTTTCCATATTCATTCTAAATTTTAAATACAAAATAGTTGCATCTCTTCTTCATGGGCAGTTATATTAATACTACCATTGTAAAAGAGTAAGTCTGAAAATTTTCTGGTTTCTTTGCATTAAAAATATCTTTTATAGAATGTAAATGTCTCAACCAACTAATTTTACGATCTATGTTTATGATGTACAGTTTTAGACGATTACTCAGTAATATTACACTGTACTTTCTTCACGGAAATTTAAAATTATTTATTTTGGATCAAGATTCCTACACTACTTTTGTTTTTATTATACACTGTAGATATTTACTATGGCTTCATCTTGTTTTTCTTATTTCAGAATATTTATACTTCAACTGATTTTTATTTCTTCTGTTTCACCTAGCTGTAATTGAAAGATATATATATATATTTATATATATAAACAATTGTTAGTTTTTTCAGTGTACACTCACATTGTAGAAATCTCATTACTATCAAGAATGCTAACTCACTGATCCATTATAACCCATCATGACTTCTCTCCTTTCCTTCAAACATCCTTTCAAGTAGATGGACGTTTTACATCTTTTGTTAATTGTTCCTTTAATATTCATGCAACTCAATTCCAGTCATTCCTATTAATATCATACAAGTGCTATTTATATTTATGATGCACCAAAGCATACCATATTTGCATGTCTAATTTTGAAAGTTCAATAGCACATTCTTTCATTTGACACAAAGTTTAAAAAAGCATTTATTGTACTACTCAGTTGAAAAAAAATGGAATCTTGAAATTTACAGGCAAATGGATGGCACTGGAAGAAACCATCCTGAGTGAAGTAACCCAGTCACAAAAAGACAAATATGGTATTTATTCACTCATATATTGATATTAGACATGGAGCAAGGCATTGCCAGCCCACAATCCCACCGCCAGAGAGTCTGGAGTGCAGGGAGGACCCTAAGAGAGATATGCACGGTAACCCAGAGAAGGGTTAGGGGATGTGATCTCCTAATTGGATTGGGAGGGAGAAAGGGAGGGCAGAAGGAGATGGGAGAAAGAGAGGGAGAAAAGAGGAGCGGAGAGGAGGACATGGGAGAGCAGGAAGGTTGAGCCAGGGTAAGAATAGAGAAGAAAAGAATGGGAGATACCACAAAAGAGGGAGCCAGTATAAGTTGGAGGAGAGATCTGGCACTAGTGAGATCTTCACACATCTACAAGAATGACACCAATTGACATTAAGGCTACCTTAAATGCCTTCCCATGATAATGAGAATGATGACTACCTTATATGCCATCCTATTACTCTCATCCAGTGGCTGATGGAGGCAGACACAGACACCCATTGCTGTGAACCGAATTGAACTCCTGGATCCCAGTTGCAAAGAGGAGTGATGACCAAAGTAATCAAGATCCGGGTGGCTAAACCCACAGAGGCAGCTGACTTAAACAAGAGGAAACACATGGACCCCAGACTGAAGACTGAGGGGCCAGTGTGGGACTGATCCAGACACCCTCCCACAAAACCTGGGTGACAGAGAGGAGACCTTGTCAATCTGTGAGACCTGGGAGAGTGAAGCAGTATTTGTTCCTACAGAAGGACTCTGGGAACCCATAGCACGTGGAGGGATGCTCACTCAGCCTGTACACATGGGGAAAAACCTGGTTCCTTCCCGGGATGATGTGGCAGACTCTGAAAATCCCTCATGGAGGCCATTCCCCCCTGGATAGCAGAGGGGGAATGGAGTTGGGGTGAGGGGTTGAGACAATTCGGGAGTAGGGGAAAAGAGGAGGGAGAAGGAACTGAAAGTGGCATGCATAGAAAGTTAAATTAATATATATATACATATACATAAATATATATATATCTATAATACATATATATATATATAAACACTTATTGGTGAAAGCAGAGAGGTTTTGGCAGTACTGATATCAGGTGATACTTGGAATATAAAATATTACAATAAAATGCAACCTTTTGTAGCCTACCCATGATAAGCTGAGTTTCTGCTTCATGTAATTGTCTCAGAACCAAATAGAATGCAGCCCAGTGATGGAAAGCAAGACATTTGACTGGATGACTTCAAACATTTTCCAGATTACAGGTAATTATGAATTTAACTCAATTGAATAAGGTAAATGATATACAGCATATTAAATTAGTAATTTGTATTTGTAAAGTATATGTGAGTAACTTTTACTGTGTAAGATACTATAATTGATTTTTATCTATGATGTTCTAGAGCATCATTATGAGAGGAAAATGTTTTTCATGATCATGGTTTCCTGAGCCTTAGTTTATTGATTTGTAACTTATTTATCTCTGAAATTTACAATATTTTATGTCTTGTATGTCTTTTATGTCTTGTATGAATTAGAGGCAGTGCACAATCTATATATTTTAATGATAAAGTTGCTAAAATACAAGGGTTATTGGAAAAGGATTTGCATACTTTTAAAATATATGGTGTACTTTAAAAGTGAGTGAATGTGTTATTGGATTGAGTGAAAGTGTAAAGCTTTTTGTACAGGGGAATAATTACTTTTAAACTTTTAGAAGGTCATAATTGTCTCTAACAGACAATTTCAAAAAATTTCAAGAGAACTCTTGAAATCCCATGTTAAGAGGACTGAACAAATGAATGAAAAAATTAATAATTCATCAAAATATCTTGAAATGGCTAGATCTGAATTGTGATGCATGTATTATCAAAGGACACCTAACAGTTTTTGTTGTACTCATTAACAACAAACTCATTAACAATAAAGCTGGAGAGAAAGAGTCCATCCTGATGTATGTGATATGAAAGAATTAGTATCAACTTTAAAGCTAATGAACAATGTGGTAATGAATTCTGTACATCTGACTCCAATAAACAGGAATGTGCAATTTTAAATATCTAACTATTACTATAGCTATTCACATAATTCTGTTACAATTTGTATGAGTATGTTTCCTGCCATTGGCAAATTTTATTTAGATTACAATAGATTTTTTTATTTATTAGGCATAAATTCCCATAAAGAAAATTTTAAAAGTAGAAATTTTTTCTTCCTTTCCTGGCAATATCTATAAAGAAAGAAAATAAGGAAATTCTAATTAGTGTTTATACTACAAAGCTTTTTTTCATCAAAGTTAAGCTTTCTTAAAAATTAAACTTTCCAGTCAGACGGTGGTGGTACATGCCTTTAATCTGGAGGCAAAGGCAGGCAGATCTCTGTGAGTTTGAGGTCAGCCTGGTCTAAAAAGCTAGTTCCAGGACCTCCTCCAAGGTCACAGTGAAACCCTGCCTAGAAAATCCAAAAAAAAAGAGTAATTAACATTCCATAAATTAGACATTTATGGCTGCATTTTTATCATACATACACGTAAATTTTTGTTAAGTATTTCCTCTGTCTTATACGTAAGCTTATATATCAAACTACCCTCGTATTATAAAGATTTCTTAAAATACAATATGGCTTACAATAGTATAATTATTAATGTCTCCCTACAACTATAAGTAGCACAGATTTGTATTTTGCATTTTTGTGAAATAGTATGTCAAATCTCTCTCTGATTGTTAAAGACAAATTAATGCCGAAAAGTGCATTCATACAAGCATTATGCTTCATACCAGCCAATGATCTAATACTAGGATTAAAGTATTCTACCCCCCTTTTAACTGGAACAGCACACCCATAAAGAAATGCATTAAAATGTACTAAGATAAACATTATTGAAAGTTACCTATAATGGGCTGGGCGGTGGTGGCGCACGCCTTTAATCCCAGCACTCGGGAGGCAGAGGCAGGCGGATCTCTGTGAGTTCGAGGCCGGGCTGGACCGACAGCTTCCAAAACAATACAGAGAAACCCTGTCTCGTAAAAACCAAAAAAAAAAACAAAAACAAAAAGTTACCTATAATGTAATTTGGTAAGTTTTCAAACTCACAAGTTATTTCTGACTACATCTTCATGACAGTGATAGTTATCTTGACTATAGGAATTCTACTTAGTAAATACATGTCTACAAGAGTCTTGAAACCTAAATACTGTGTGTGTGTGTTGGAATAGGAGATAATCACATTAAGAAAAATTTAGTGAAATTAATTTGATTTTGTAGTTTTCAGAATGTTTTAATTTTTATAATTTTGGATCAGCAAAAATAGAACTAATTCCTGTACAAATAGTTTGCACAATATAGTGCAAATTAGTGTTGCTAAAACAAATGAATTACTTTACCTTAGTATGCTCTTTTATATATATAATAGCTTTGGATTTTTCCCCATGTTCAGTAATAGTCTATATTAAAACATAATTGTGATATCAGAAATAATTTTATATGTTCTAGTTTTTATTCATTATTCAATTTAGTTCACTTCAAGTTTAGAATCTAGATTTTGTGTACATCAATATACTAGAAATAAAATATGCTATTCTCATTAAATTAACTCAGGCCAAAATTAGCATGTATTGTATTCCTAAAATTTTTCGAAAAGGCTGAAAAGTTTAGTAAATGAACATAAACATGGAAATTCTAAAATTATTACATATTAAAATTATTATTGTGACATTCATTGTCAATGAGATCTCCACTAAGTGTGGAAGGTTTCTTTCTTTCAAACTCTAGCTCTGATCTCCTTAACTAGGCTTTGAAAGTATTTCTCATCATGTAAAGTAGACATTATATATAATCTATAAGATAAAATATGCAGTGTATATGTACATATCCCTTAAATAAATAAATGAGTGTAAGACATTAAAAAAACCTCAATATTGTTCTTGTTCCTTATCTTAACATAAAATTCATAGTTGAAGTAATCATATCCACAACATAAAATTCATAGTTGAAGTAATCATATCCACAACATAAAATTCATAGTTGAAGTAATCATATCCACAACATAAAATTCATAGTTGAAATAATCATATACACTGCTGTCCATGGTTCAGTGACAGATGCTATATGTCAATGTTATGAAAATTATGGCCATTCATAAATCTTTAGAAATGTATTGATGTGACAATGATTGAGCATGTAAACAGATAAATGCCTCAAAATAACAAATGATTTTCAAGACTTTGGTATTAGCTTTTTTAAATTTTTTATTGGACGTCAAAAACCTAAATTCTGCTAAATATGGCTAATGGATACTTCTACCCATTTAAGATGGGACGATTATTTCCAGTTCTCTTCTCTGCTATTACAACTCACTGTGACAAGAAGCAATAGTAATGCTATGGTGTCTCAGAAAGTCACTGCACAGCCTACTAACTTTCTGGAATCAGATTCTTCTAAGAAAGAGATTGAGGCAATTGACAACCTACACAAAGTTTTATTCATCCAGGGGAATCTCTCCATCCTTTCAGCCTTATACCTCTGATGAGCTGCAAGTTTCCATAGGACAAACTGAATCATTATCCAAACATCTAAGTGAATCAGAGGAAATAGCACAGCACTGCTTTAAGTCAAAGTAATGACAATCATTCTATCAAAATAAAATTACAAAGCACACACTCATTCCTTTTAATCTTTGAAGCTAATAAACTATATACTTACCTTCACAAAACATATTTTATGTATACTTATGTTAAATCTAATGAATACATCCTTATTCAGGGTGCTTCTTTTTACTCAGATTTTATTAAAAGTTTGGAACTACTAAAGCAATTGTAGGCATCATATTTTAACATTGTTAGCACTGCTTGCAACCTCTGCCTTTGCCCACAGGACCATGAATATCCTTAACTTTATGTAAGGCTTTCCAAATGAACATACCAATTTACCAAACAGACAAGTGGATATTTATTTGCCTTTCATTTAGCCACTTAATAGAACAAGCTATATATTCATACAACAGCATGCATAATAACTGGTACTTAAACAGAGCACACTGATCTTAGACTGATAACCATAGAAGTCTCTCTTGCAGCTCACAGATTTGGAAATAAAATTATGAAGTAATCATAACCCACCTCAGATATGCTAAGCTTGGTCATATAATACATATTTCAATCAATTCAAGAAGCATTGTATCAAAAAATCTATCAATTCTATGCTAATGAAATAGGAAAGTTTTTATTTTAACCAGTGAGGGAAATCTGGTGTTCCCAGTGAAAACTCTCTTGGTTGTTTCAACTTTCTTGTTTTTGTGATTCATCTAAGTGATGTAATTTTTACTATTTCAGAGAAGCAAAATAACTCTGTGGCTTGAGACAAGAGCTGTCCCCACCTGCCACTCTCTTGCTCATCAGAAGTCCAGATTTGGCACAGTAATTTGCATCCATGGGATTAGAAATGTCATTTCAGCTTGTCATTGCCCACTTCTTACATGGGGTCTGGGAAAATGGAATGGATCATAATTACAACAATTATAATAATAACTGTAGTTAAATCATGCATGACTTTAGGTAAGAAAAATTAATATTTAGAGACCTTATCAAATGTTACATGACTTAAAAAGCAGAATTCTAAAGTACAGCTAAAGTTCATTCAGTCCAAATTTACATTTGTTAAGATTTTTAGAGCATTTATATATTACTTGATGCCTTAGAATCTTCTGTATTGTCTCAGGCATTGTTGGTTCATACAAAAAAGCATCTATGGCTCATGAAAAATGACATACCTAAGCATTTTTATTTTTTTAGTCCTGATATGTTAGGGAACTAAAACAATATTCTGTAATTTTTTTTGTTTTCTCATGCCCATGCTCTAGGCATACTCATACAAGTCCTCCAAATGTGGTAACCATCCATTTTGAGGTTAGTTATATGTTACACACATTTAATTTACTACCTAATGAAATTACTTTGAGAGAACAGCCACATGTGTGATAGGATATTATTTTAAGGTGTATGCCTCTTGTTTATTTTGCATTTCCTTAGGTCAGTGAAAGTGTGATTCTTTGTGTAAGACACCTTTTTAATAAAGAGATGAATGGCTAATAGTGAGGCAGGAGCAAGGATATATAGAGCTTTCAGGCAGAGAATATAATAGAGCTAGGGAAAAATGAGAGGAAGAGGAAGACTCAGGGGCCAGCTACCTAGTCACCCAGACAATCACTGAGTAAGAACGAAAGTAAGATATACAGAAGTATGAAGGTCAAAAGTCCAGAGGAAAAAGGCTGATGAGTTAATTCGAAATAAAGAAAGCTGACTAGAAACAAGCCGATCTAAGGCTGGCCACTCATACATAAGCATAAGCTTCTGTGTGTGATTTACTTGGGAGCAGGGTGGCAGGCCCCCAAAAAGAGACAAAGAGCAAAGGAGCAAAAATAGCCACTAAACCTACAATGGAAAGGGGAATAAACATGAAATGGTAAAACATTTCCTTACATGTGAAACTTCCCCTATGCTTCCCAAAGATGGTAAGTAAATAGGACTGAGAACTCCAAACACTAATGTATATGTAGACTGATAACACTTGCTATACTAATTCAACATCATTGAAGCTTTAACATAACATTTAAAATATAAATTTCAATTATAGATGATATGCAGTTAATTTTTTTCCTCTTTATTCTTTGGGGGCCTGTAGCCTAGTGCCCAACTAAATACACTGATATTTATTCTTCTTTATGAATGCCTGGCCTTAGTTTTGCTTATTTTTAGCCAACTTTTCATAACATAACTTATCCCATTTTCCCTTTGCCTCTGGGTCTCTATTCTATGTTCCTTTCTTTACTTTTTACTCTATTTTCTGACTTGTGTGGCTAGATGGCTGCCCTCTGGTGTTCTCTCTGCTTCTCTCTCACTCTTTCCTCTTTTGTTGCCTCTTTTTTTTTCTTTGCTGTCAGCCCCAACTGTTTCTCTTTTCTGCCTAGCTATTGGCTGTTAAGATGTTTATTAGAACAATCAGGTTTTTCAGATGGACAAAGTAACCCAGCCACACAGAATTAAACAAATGCAACGTAGAACGCAACTCATCTTTGCATCATCAAACACATATTCCACAGAATAACTGAATGTAATACATATTAAAATAATATTCCAAAACAGTGATGTTTATAAACTAGTTATGAACTGGGGAGAGTTGCCCTCCCTTTTCCCTCATCCATCATGTCTAAGGCAGGTGGGATATTGGATACTGAGGTAACCAGAGTGAGACAGCTCTCCTTGCTTCTCACAGCCTGCAACACTCAGGAGAGCAGGCTTCACCAAGGCAGCTCAATACAATCAACTTTGTAAGCAGGAGTGTGGGTGAGCCAGCCTCAAAGTGTGAGCATGGGAGAGTTTCCCCAATTCTTATCTGTCTTGCAGCAACGTGGGCAGAGTAATGATGCTCTCATTCCTGCCCATCCATGCCTGTAACGAGTAGGAGAGCTGACCTTGTGGTCATAAGAATGGGAGAGCTATCACTCACCTCCACCCGCTCAAACACTTGGAAGAGCATGCCCTGCACCATGTCAAGGCATTACAATAGAACCAAACCTGTTAGCGGAGGTGTGTTGGTTAAAGAATCCAGCCCCCTAGATGCAAGTGTGGGAGACATGCTTCAGTTTCTCATCTGTCCTGTAGAAGCATTAGTGGGGTGACCGTGCCCTTTCAGCTGCCCATCAATGCCTGAGGCAGGAGAGAGAGAGCTGTCCCTGTGCTCCTCAGTGTCGGAGATATGTATAACCACACTAGTTGCAACAATCAGGAGAACAGGCCCGACATTTTACCATGACAACACAATAGAGCCATCCCTGTGGCTGCAGGGGTGAATGGGTCACACTGGAAATGTAAGCCTCGGAGAGTTGTCCCCATTAACTTTCTGTCTTGTTGTGGCATGGGTGGGTGAGAGTTGTCCTCCTCCCTCCAGCATATCTTTGCCTGGGACAGGTAGGAGAGCTGGTCTTGTGGTCATAAGAGTGAGGGAGCCAAAACTGTTAGTGCAGGGGTGGGTGAACCAGCATGGGAGAGCTGTCCATTTAACATCCGGTGGACCAAATCTGTAGCTCCCAAGGCCCAGACACCAAGACATGACTTGGCACATCTAGTCATCCACCCTACCTATAGTCTGCTACAGCACGTGACGGGACCTGACCTGTCCCTCACATTTGCAGAATCATTGCAACACATGGCAACAACAGAATATACAGGAGGAGTCCTAGGAAGGACCCAGTATTGACAGGGCAGTAGGAATCGGAGGGCTCGAATCAGACCAGTGTCTCTTTGCATTGAACACTTTCAAGTAAAGATATATGGAGAAAGGGCTTCATAGCATGACTCACTGTCTCTCAATGCGCTTTACATGCTGAGAATTTTTAAAGTTTTCCTTTTTTATTGTGGTTTTTTCTCCTTTGTTTTCTCTTAAATATGCTTTCTTCGAGGGTAATGCAGGGGCAGATGATAGATGCAAATGGACAGGGAAATGAAAGGAATCAAGCTATATAATGTAAAAGACACATAGAATACATAAATTAACTATAAAAATTAAACTTTTAAAAAATAAACTATCTTAAATAGTTAAACATTTAATAAGATGAGACTATTTTTTAAATAAAATCAGTAAACATGTTTATTTCAAACATGTTATTTCTTGGGATATTAAGTCACCTTAGTAAAGAAAACAGAATCTGGAAATCTTTAGACTCCTTGCTGGTTACTTGCAAAGAACACCATGTTATATAGGAATAAAAAGATATTAAGAGCTACTCCACAAATGTCAACTACAAAATTGAAGTACTTTCTGATACTGAGCATTTAAGAATTTAATATGATGACAACAAATGACATTTAATGAAGTATGATATTTCTTGTTCATGAATCACTTCTGCAGGATACCGTTCACCAATTACATACAAAAAGAATGTATTAATCGTATTTGTAGATTTGAAAATAATGAGGAAAACTGTTACATTTTAAATGTATTTTCTTCTCACAAACCCTTGTGTCAAGTAAGCATACTTCTGCATCCAGAAGTAAATTGCCTGTTAATGGCTCATGTGAGACTCCACGGATTAGCAGGAAAAGGCAACTGTCATAAAGACTAAGTTGGATCCTGGGAAGTACATGGTCGAAGAATTAGCTGACAACCAACATTAGCAAAGCATACTCTGACCTCCAAATGTGGTACATGCTCCTAATTCTGTCTTCACCCACAAGCTAAAAATAATTGGAGAAAAAGGAATCTCATACACATATTATTTGTAGATGTCACTGACATTTCAAATCCCAGAGAAAAAAATAAGGATTTCATTATTTCTTGTTTTCCTGTTGAATCTTAACTGTTGACCTGTTTTAATTCCAAATTATTCAATTTTGATTTTTTGCTTCCTTTCACAAATGCTTGCTTGCAATTGTTGTTTCAGTGTTTGACAAGATGACAGCATCACTGCGTTAATCCATTCACTTTTGAAGCTACTGTTTACTTATTCCCTATATATACATATATTATTATATAGAGATACATCTATGTATAATTATATCTAGTTCTATATGAATACATATAGTTATATCTAGTTGTATATATACATATATAAGTGCATGTATGTACATATAATTATTATTTCACCTGTTAACAAATAAAATGTATTAGCAATAGCTGTCTACATTGTTTTCTACTCCGTGAATGCAGCATTGCTTTCAAGTATCATTTCATGATGTAAGTAGTACCTCACATCTATTTCTCATGAAGAAGATAATGTGGATGAGATTTTATCGTGTCTTCTTATAATCATGCTGAAAGTAATTTACAGAATAAATTCAAAGTCAGAAAATCTTAACTTTCCAAAGAAAGTATTTTGTTATTCAAAGCAAATTCTAGGAAAAACTCAAATTCTTCCAATCCATATATTGAATACACTGCTCTCCAAACTTTTACAATCCGATTTTGTTGCCAAGGCACCCTGTAGTGCCTCAAGGAAATAAGGTCTCATGTTACAACCAAGCCTTGGATTTTCTGCAGTCAGAACATAGTCAGCAGGTTTCACGAGAATTTTTTTCTAGATAGCTTTGGGGGTTGCCTCTAGTCTAGCTAAAGCCTCTCAGAAATGGATATACATGAAAATACTCCTTATATGTCAGCATCTCAGAGAAACCCAGAGGGAGTGTGAGAATTCAAAAGTATTTACGACTTGATTGTTAGTGTCCATTGAGCTTAAGTATCTTCACATGTTAAATGAGCTTTCATTGTTGCTGAATATACTTTGACTAATATTTCAATTAGACCAGTGGTTCTCAACTTGTGTATCACAACCTTTTCTGGGTCCTGTTTCAGATATTCTGCATATCAAATATTGACATTAAATAATAGTGATGGTGAAAGTTCAGCTATGAAGCAGCAACAAAATAATTTTGTGGCTCAGGGTCACCACAGCGTATGGAACTGTATTAAAGTGTGGCAGCATTAGGAAGGCTGTGAGTGACAGAATTAGACTACGATTTGAGTAAAGTTAAGCCATAGATAAAATTACAGAAATGAAGAACCACATATTTCTGTAGTTGGATATTTGGAACATTGGCATTTATGCTAATTTAAGAATAGTTATATTATATATTGTGAGCAAAAGTGTGTTACTTTCAAACGTGAGGATATTCAGTATGAAGGACAAACAACAACTGTCATGCATAGTCAATATAGAAGGACCAATACTAACTTCAGGTTTACAAATCTCATATTGTTACTGAGATCTTAGTTTATATAGTAATCATATTCACTCAAAACCCTGAATTTGGAGATCTACACCCTTGCTATAGACCTAAAGATAATAAATAGCTTCTAGATAAATAGATATGAATATACATATGTGGATTAAAAAACCTGTGCCTGCCTGGAGTCATAATTTGAATACATGATCAATATGAAAGCATTCTAATGTATAATATATAGTACTATTGTAAAAAGTAACAATTACTAAATAAAAATTTACTAAATATAACTAAATAAAATTAATTATTAAAAATTACTCAAATAAGAAATGTCCCACATTTCAAAAGGTATGCAAATGTCTACTTTGTGTGTTTATTCAAATTTGTAAAGCTACGTTTTTTTATATATTCACATGCAATAAGATGTTATTGTTTAGTATCATACAAAATGAGGTAATGAAAAATGTACTTTCTATTATTGCATGTCTGTATGATTACTCTACTTTCCATTATCTCATATTTAAGTAATTTATCTTTAAAAACTTAAATAATTTCACAGTCTAATATTGTCTGAATTGAAACTATAATCAACATACTTCTCTTAAGTTATTTTTTTGGATTTTTTTTCATTCCTCAACTTGGTGATTGTGTTTTTCATATTTTGTTCTATTTTTAATTTGAGAAAATAGGCAATAATAGTCTTAAGCATAGACCTACTCTAAATGTTTATTTTCCTAAAATTTGATTTTTTTCCGCAAAGTTGATGTAGCCCAAGTGACAAAATTTTTAAGTGATTGCAAAATATTATGCTTTGCTGTGCACATAAATTTGAAAATATGTTTTATTATACTAAAAAGGTTATTACTTTATAAACTTTCATAATCATCTTATTAAGTACTCTTTAAAAATGTAGTTAAAGTGGTTGCTCAATAGTTTCATGAAACAATTGGTTTTCCTTACCACAATTCAAAGGTAATTCATTTATCCTGACACAGTCTAAAGTATTTAAATCTTTGTTTCCTACCTTGTAAGCTAAAAGTTCAGAAGTATTACAGGATAAAATATTAACATCTTCGGTAATTGGATAATATAGCTTTATATTCCAGTATAAACACTTAAAATGTAAGCTATATAAACAAATTCTATATGTAGTAGAAAACATAACAAAATTACTAATATAGGTATATTGTGATATATATTAGACATATTTATTTAACAAATTTGTTTCACAATAAATCAATGACACAGAGACTCATATTGGGTTTCAAGCATCAAGCTGAAGATCAGAAAAGTCAAAGCACCTGGTCACTAGCTCTTACTCTACCTCAGAATGAAAGGTGATCCTGACTCTTTCAAACCTCAGAGTGTAACCTTTCCTCAGCATGGCTGGAGAATCCTAAGACTTCAAAGTATTCCTATCCTCAGTGGGGCTGGAGAATTCATATCTGACCTGACTACTGAAAATGTTTCTCCTATCTTTTATAACCCTCTATTCCTGGGAATAAAGGCTTGTGATCCCAGGTGCGGAGATCATCGTTGTGTGAGCCGGTTTTTTTTTTTAGGACTGGATATAGCTTGTGTATCCCTAGGTGGCCTTGAACTCAAAGAGATCCATCTTCCTCTTAATACTGAGTCCTGGGATTAAAGGTGTATACCACTACCTCCAGGCTTCGGGCTTCTGGAACTAAAGTTGTGTATCATCCCTGTCTGATCTCTATAGCTTGTGGCTGACTTTGCTTTCTGAATCTTCAGGCAAGCTTTAATATATAATAAATGATATATCACCACTCAAAATTATATAACATCACTCACATATAAGTATCTATCAAAATAGTTAATATAGCTTATGTGTCACATTTGCATTTGAAAAATTACCACTGGTTTAGTGGCTAATTCAGATGGAGCAGAAATGGGCAGAAGAGATTATGGAGGGAATTCCTATTAAATGTAATATAAAGTTATACTCTATCATTCTCTCTCTCTCACACACACACACACACACACAGACATATACATGTAGTAGAAGGTATATTTAATTTTACAAAATTTTTGGTAGATTTTTAATTTTAGAAGCCGAATGTGTACATGTGCATGTGCATATTTTTGTGCAAATGTGTCTGTATCTGTGTGTGTCTAAGTCTGAGTAGAGCTAGGACGTGAAATAATGTGGGACTCCATGGTATCTATAAATGGCAAAATTTTGCTTGTGTTAGTTACAGATAGAGGTTGGTATTTTCAGCAAAAGTGAAGAGCAAGTTGCTGGTAGCCTGTAATTACTATAGCAACTAAAATTAAGATGATGAAAACCTTCTTAGACAAAGTAGGGTTAAAATATAAACATAACATTCACTTCAGTAGTGGAAAATCTGGAATAGAGTACTACAGTGCATGACAGCTCTTCAGAAAAGTCCCATGTGGACTCTATGTCTTCCTTCCCATTATGGAAACATTCATGTACTTCTCCATGTGGTTTCTTCTACTGTGCATCCTCTCACCAGTGATTATACGTAATATGGTATTATCACAGTACATACAGATATTCGGAATATTTCAGGCAGCTCACAGTCCAGTGCTAAGCTACTAGCCATAGAATATACTGATAGGACCTGTAGAGACCAATGCAGGTTCTACACTTGCTACTTCAGTTTCTGTGAGCCCAGTGGGCCATGTCCTTGTTTCCTCCATCCCCTCTGACTCCTGTAATTTTTCCTCCCCCTCTTCCTTCTCCAAGCTGAGGGAAGGGATTGGATGGAGAAATTCAATTTAGACTGTCTCTCCCTGAATAATGTCTGGCTTTCGTTATCTGCAGGTACCATATATGTTGCTTGTGGAAGTCTCTCTAATAATGTTTAGACAGGAAACTAATGTATGAGTATAGCAGAATATCTTTTGGAACATTTACATGTTTTTTATTTTTTCAGTCATGCTTGGTTCTAACCAAGGTCTATGGGCATATCCAGTCTCCAGCTCCTGTATATCCAGGTAGTGTAGGGCATTGAATTCCTTTCATGGAGAGGGACTCAAAACAATCATTGGTTGGCCACTCCCGCAAGTTCTGAACAACCATTGCCCCCACACATCTTTCAGGCAGGACAGACTGTAGGTGGAGGGTTTTGTGACTGACTTAATTATATCCCAGTTTTGACTTACTATCCATATTTCAGATTAAAGAAAAATACCAATATTTTACACAAATTTTGAGTTAGGGAATTAAAGACTTGAAGCATCAAATAAAATCAGCTATTGACAAACTAAATTTCCTCTGCTTTATTTTACAGTGCTTAAATAATACTATGATAGATATTTGTTGGGACCTGGCCCCCACAGGGCCTCTGAGTTGTTTGTCAGCTGATAGCTACAGGTGCATCCTGTTTTCCAGTGCTGGCTTACTGCCCCAGCATTGCACCACTGACATCAACATCTAGCAGGAGGAAAACATGCTCTCTTCCACCTGGGGTTTTTCTACTGTGTTGTAAGACTATATGTAAGACTGCTCCCTCCTACAAGACAGAGACAAACCTCTTAGCACTTGCAAAATAAAGACACTTCTTAGTACAAACAGCTGGACATCTGGTCTTTTATTTCCTGATACCTCGGCGTTGATTGTGGCGTGGTTGCTGCAGATATTTATGTGGGTTAATAGACTTCTTGAATTTATACAAAGAAGGTGATATGCCTGAGATAACATTTTATCATATACAATATCTGTACTTCCCTGAAAAACAAATTATAATTATGGACTTGTAATAAAATTTTTAATAGGAACTCTTTTTCTTAGATATTGAAGGAGTCTGGAAAAGAACAGTACAAATTGTGAGTACACTAGCGCTTCATTTTCCTTCTAGTATCACTTGTATTCATCCTAAACTCTGGAACAATATGACAGTGTGGTCACTGTGTTATGATAATTGTGTATTTCAAAACTGATCATATATCCAAATTATATGTAGATTGATTCATCCTAAAATATAATCTTTTTAAATGATATTCAAGAAGCACTTTAATCTCTAGCTAACAAATTCTGTTTCACTTTTAAAATACTGACTGTAACATCCTCAGAACATAAATAATAGCTTGGTAGTAATTAAATGCATGTTCAACAAGTATTCATTTTGCAATGTCTTTTCACTATAATGCAGTCAAGATTTGCTGAATATTAATTGGATATTTAGGGATTCCTGGACAGGAAATCCACTAATATGGTGAAGGTGCTACTGTTATTAATCTATGTTTCAGTTTGTGCAGTTCAATTACAAAAGAAAAAAAAAGAATGTTGTACTCCTACATGTCTGTTCATCATGTATAGGGTCATGGTCAAAATTCAGTCATGGAATTTTAAGGGCAGTTTTGTACAACACTGGACTTTCTCAGATTTAGTTATATGATACAGTGTGGAAGGTTACATTCGTTGATGAAGATTATAGTCAAATACATTTCATAGTTACATTACAAACATAAAAAGGATCGTCCATGTTTAAAGGAAGCCTTGAATGCACAAAATCTTCTTTGAAATGTTTCTTAATAGATGTAAAGTAGTAAAAGAGAGCTACCACAGTACCATTCTCTGTCTAGAAACAGTATTGTGTCAGTTGCATCTTAATAGTGTGTTCCAGGTTGATATGTGCAAAATAATTAGAAATATTGCAGCAATGGAAGAGTTGTGTTCAAATTATCAAAATAAAACATATTAAGTTTGTTCTAATTATTTTCCTCTGTATTTATTTTATAGTAAAAGTCTGTAGAAACCTGTATGAAAATGAGAACTATCAAACCTTCCTTTTTTCTCTAGTAAGAAGATGACTACTTAACTATTATGGTATCATTGACACTGTAAATCAGAAACATATGTCTATTGCTCATACTTATTTCTACAAATGTCTTCTTTTCAGAGGAATGCTATCATATACTAGCTATTACCTAAGGTATTAAAATGTTTTAGAAATGCTGGACATGGTTGTACATGTCTTTAATCCCAGCACTTGGCAGGGAGATCTCTAGGCGTTAAATGCCAGTCTGATCTACAAAGAGAGTTCTAAGACAACCAGGGCCGATACACAGAAAAGTGCTGCATAGAAAAAATGTTCCACACATAA
Source organism: Mesocricetus auratus (assembly GCF_017639785.1). Classification (NCBI taxonomy): domain Eukaryota; kingdom Metazoa; phylum Chordata; class Mammalia; order Rodentia; family Cricetidae; genus Mesocricetus; species Mesocricetus auratus. The sequence goes on along the minus strand of NW_024429180.1, from coordinate 38,290,777 downwards.
AAGGTTTTATATTATATAGCATTTTAATTCTCATCTAAGAACTTATATTTACTATTTTCTCCAAAAGTTTTAAGGTATATATTTTGTCATGTCTTATATTCAACAGAAACATTTTAAACAGTTCTGTATTTCCCAAAATATTAGAAAATTTTGTTTTGATTAAATATTTTAATTTATTGATTTCATTATCATCTTAGGTTTTTGTTGGTTTTTGAATATGAGTCACTACTTCTTCGACTTTGTGTGCTTTTAACCCTAACCAATTCTTTCCTGCAAACATCAATAAAGATGTATCTTTGTTTTAGTGTTCTGTTCCTTATTTAGATATTGAATAAATATCTAAATCCTTCTGGAACATTTTCTTTGTTCATAAAATGTATTCTAATATTAATATGGGTTAATATGTTAAATAATATTCTAATTTCACACATTTTGTCTGTATTTGGCAGTTTTCAAATACATAAGTCATTGATTTAGCTGTACATATGGAATCTCAACAATATGTTTGCTTAAGCAAGACAGCAGAACTAAGCAAGGCATATTAAATTACTTCAAGATTAAGCACCCCCTACCCATATTCTGGTCAGGAAAAGTGACCAAGTATGAGGAAAAGGGTACCAATAATTAGTAAAAGGGTCAGAAGCAACCTCTACTTCCAGTCTTAGGAGTCACACAAAAGGACAGTGTTACACAACTATAATATACACACAGAATGCCTAGGTCAGGGTCAGGCAGGCTCCCTGACTGTCAGTTCATTCTCTGTTTGCCACTGTGAATCCAATCCAGGAGGAGAAAGGATTGTAAGAATTAGAGGTGTCAAAAACCCCACAAGAAAACTAACAGAGTAACAGAGTCAAATTATGCAACTTTGAATGTAATTACTATTGAGGAGCCACATGTGTGCCTGTCTTCCAGCAGATTTTCTCATCTAGTATCCTATCCAGTTCACATAAGCCTATGAAGAATGCTATGAACAGTACAGTTTTGATGTGGCAAACAGTCTGAATCTTGACTATATGGTCTCCTTGCTGAAAAAAAAACTTCTAGAATCTTTTTTTAAAAACTCTCTTTTATTTCACTCAGAACTCTAGGTCACCCTCTGTCTTGATCTCTTCTGATTACTAAGCAAATTCAACACTTGCTGTCAGATGTTGTTACAATTTTCCCAGTGGATGCATCCAGTGACCCTGACAAAGCTGCAAAGCTGCATCATTCCACTGATCCCTTTGATTGCTGTACTGATTTCTATGATTGTTGCCATCTGCTACACACACAAAAACAACATCAACACTCAGAAAGAACACTTTCAGGAAAAGAATCCACAAGTAATGAAATCACTAGAAATGGAAGTATTACTAATTATGTATCAAATTGGCAGCAACTCGCTGGCTGATAATGAACATTATGAACAACAGAGAGCATATAATGATAGAAGTGTATATTAAACATCTTAAACTTTCGTAAGTGTGACATCTTACACAGTTACTGAATTCACCTTAAATTCTATAAGAAGGATTTGTGGCTTTATTTTTAGAGGGAATATCTAAACAAGTAAAAGAAAAGACAATTCTAGAGAAAAAATATTTTATACTTAAAGTTGTATGAAATTTGCTTCATATTGAATAAAGGCATCATCCATCTCTTTATAAGTTATATTTAATGTTCATGATAAAACAGTGAAACAACATTATTACTCCACATATAATTATGAACCTGAGTCTCTGGGACTATAGTTATATTCATTTTAAAGGACTAAAACTGTTATAGAATTGAGATTAGTTGAGTCACAATTCTTGAAAACAATGTCAAGAGATAATATTTTTTCATATTTACTTCTATGCCCAGTTGATTGCTATGTGTATTAACTACACATTTTTAAGAGCATTTTATGTAAAGTCAAGTGTGAATTTAGCTAGTCATAGGAAGTCACTAGGGACATACTTGATGACTTACTCAGTTTTTCTCTTGATTTTTTCATAAGGTTAAATCTAGGTCATGTTAATAGTTTTCCTTATTTGTCTGGAATGTGAATAAATGATTTATTAAGAGATCTTAAAATGCACACTGCTGATTTCATATTTTAAATTTTAATGGGTTGTATTTTAGATTATTCATTCCTTTTACTGCTTTGAGAAACTATACAGGGTTTTGTTTGTTTTGTAGTTTTTATAAGAAATCATCACCCATATTTGTCTTGTAGATCATTTATCTGCTTCTGAAATTATTAATTTGCATCATATTACTCACTCATCTTCTGTTTCTTTGAATTTAATTTCTTGTCCTCCTTAGTGTTTAAGACATCTGTATCATTCTGTATTGTTTTTCCATCTGTATTAGCATCTTCCACTGGCTAAGAATGCATCTTCTAAAAATCTATATCCTTGGGCAAATCATGGATGGGACATCATGTGCTTTGAAGTTCTGATGTGTAGCCCAATAATTAAAAGACCCAGAGACTGACATTATACCCAGCCACTAGCTTTTACCTTTTCCTCAGCTTAGAGCAAAGTGGCGATTGTAGGGGAAAGGGAGCAGTCATAGAAACACACCCTGAGCAAAGCCAAAGAAACACACTTTGGCCCTGCAACCAGAACAAAAGAAATGCACCCTGACCCTGAAACCAGTGCCAAAAGAACAACCTTTATCCCTAGAATCAGAGTCAGTGAAAGAAATGCACCCTGGCCCTAAAATTGGAGACAAAAGCTAAAAAGGACCAGAGAAAGAAATACTTTGGCCCTGAAACCAGAACCAAATCTGACCTTAATCCTGTGTAAAAAACTAACCAACCATCAAGTAGAGCTCTAGCCAATCTGAGCTCAGCACTAAAATCTGACCAATCCCTCACCCTGGAAGTCCTATGTAAAACCTGTGTCTGCTCAGCTTGTGGCTGTTTGTGCTAACTGGCTGTCCTCTGCCACTCTCCTGGATTCTTCCCTCCCTATAAACCCCTTGGATGAGCTTTGGGTGAAGAGAGACAACCCTGGGCAGAGCAGAACAAGGAGGGCTGTAACACTTTTGCTGGGGAAACCTTCCTTTGGCAGAGCAGAGTGTGGAGTTGTTACACTCCTGCTCTCAGCTCTCCATGCTCCACTCTCCATTCTCCAGGGCATAGCTGAACTGTAGCAACTTCCCCAGAAACCTCCTGCAGAGCAAAACTGCTATGCTGGGCCATGAACATCCCCAGCTGGAAGACCCCATCCTGCCAGAGCAGAGCCAATACACTGGTGAAGCCTTTCCCTGAGGCAAGGCTGTAAACTGCTAAGATTACTAAAAACTGTGGTGGTCCTTGGCTCCCAAGCTCCAGGATACCTTTCCACTTGAGCTGTGTAACACTCAGTATTCTGTGACTCCCGAGTGCCAGAATACCTGACCCACCCGATCTGCCCAAAATGCCAACAGTGATCCTTAAACTGTTCCAACCTCATTGCTCCTCAGAATCACTCTGACTGCTATGCTCTCACAACATGGCTAGAGAGTAACTCTCAGACTGAATGCCAGCTCTGAGGCCTGGATGCTGTCTTATATACCTCCTTAATGCTGGAATTAAAGGCATGGGAATCCAGGTAGTAAGATCACCTTTGTATGAGCCGTTTCTCCTTATGAGTGGATATATTTCATGTAGCTCAGTGTGACCTTGAGCTAACAGAGAGCCATCCACCTCCACTTCCCAAGTGTTGTGATTAAAGGAGTGTACCACCACCATCTAGCTCTATGGCTGCTGGGATTAAAGGTGTGTATCATCACTGCCTGACCTCTCTAGCTTGAGGCCTGCTTTGATTCTGAATTCTCAGGCAAGCTTTAATAAATCATAAATATGTCACCATACTCATTGCTGTCTTATGCCCCCATAAATTTCAGTCAAATGTGTGAACTGTGGATTTAATTCCATCTCATTACATTTTCTGAGAGACTCACATTGGTAAGTGCACCATGCCTAATGAATTTGTTTCTTCTAGTTGTCACCCCAAAAGCATATCTCCTAAACAGCAAGCTAATGGGTGTTTGTTGCTATTCTCATCTTACTACTACTTAAATTGTTTTTGTGACTCCCAGAATAGAGATATTGGAAGCTTAGGTATAGTCATAGTGGACTTGGGAAGTAAAGTCTTTAGGGCATGATTAAATAGCAAACATAGAGCCTTATGATTAGAATAGTGTTACACTTTTTGTCCTGGTAATATTTGATTTACATTTTGTCTTACAAGGCAACAATGGGAAGACAACTATTTTTAAGCCCAGAAGAATATAGAAGTTGTTGATTTCTTTAACTTGGACTCCCTCTAATAAATCTTTCAAAGCTAATCTGTCTTTTTAAACCAGTCAATGACACTTTGTTACAGCAGCACAGGCTGATGAACTCTCTTCCATAGCCTGTTTTTCAGTGTCCTGTGTCTTTATTTATTTAATATGAATTTTAGTTAGATTTCCCATTCTCTTACATTTAAGACAAAATAAAAACTGATTTTTACAACAAACTGTAAAACTATAAAACATGACTATTATTTGAGAGGACTTAAGGAGTATTTTCTAAATATGGATACTTGTTCTCTAACAAAACAAAAGGAGATAAACTTGTTTCAAAAATGAAGAAAAGGAAATGTGACTCAATTAGAACTTCCAAAATTATTTTTTTAAATCATAACAAAAATCATTAATACATGGACCAAGGTTCTGCAAGTATTAATAAAAATTTGGCATTCAAATAGCATTTTTGTAGGAAAGACTGGAGCAGCTTTGATCTTTAATGTGTTTGCAAATAAGTTTGTCAGATACAATAGAGGTAACTTTATAAGTGATAATAGTTAACTTCAGATTTTTTATAGCTTAAATCACATTTTCCATCATATTTCCCCTATTATATAATTTAAAATCATACATACATGGAATGAAATAGACTTTTTAGGTAACTTATCTAGAAATATTTGCTATATCTGAATTCAAATCTGCTCCTTTACTCCTCACAGAAAGTACAATGCATCAACAGCTGACTTTTAGAATTGGCAAACAATTCACTTCTACCTCTTGCAGCCAATATAAAGGCTCTTGTTAAGATGAGGTAAGCATTAATCTCCATTTTGTTATTGCTCTTTAAGTTTGTCTCAGGTTATCTGGATTGCAAAAAAAAGAAATTTTAATTTAGTAAATATGGTTCCTCTAATTTTTTTATTTTAACAATGCTTTAGAAATTTTGATTTCTTCACATTTCTTTAATACTGAAGTTAAACTCTTGTTTGTTTCAAGAATGATAGTCATGATATTGTCAGACACTGTCAAATCTATTGGACATTGGGAAGGTAATAGTAAAAAGACTGGGTACCTTTTCGTTCTTTTATACACATACAATTATTTCAAAAATTTGTTCCTTTTAGTAATTTTTCTTTCACTTTTATTACATGGCTAGTTTGGGTTTCTATTGATGCAATGAAACACCATGCACAAAAAGCAAGTTGCAAAGGAATTTTTTTTACTTGCACTTCCACAGCACTGTTCAACATAGAAGGGAGTCAGGATAGGAACTCAAACAGGGCAGGATTCTGGAGGCCAGAACTGATGCAGAGGCATTGGACAGGTGCTGCTTGGTCTTGCTTCAGAAGGCTTGCTCAGAGTGCTTTGTGATAAAAGCAGACACAAGTGGCCAGGGATGTCATCACCCAGAATGGACGAACACCCCTTATTGATCACTAATAAAGGAAGTGCCTTATACCTGGGTCTTTGGAAGCATTTTCTTAAAGGAGATTCCTGCTGCTCTTGTGAATCTTGCCTGTATCTTAACTTGAAAAGAAAAATCCCAAAAGAACAAAGAAAACAGCCAATATATTGTCTTATTTGAATTTTATTTGGTTTTGTTAAATTGAATTAAATATATTTATATTAAACTGAGCTTTGATTCCATTACCTGCACACTTACTTTTTCTGAACACTTTTATTGGATACTTTAAATTTTGTGTATATATAAAATTGAATTATATCCTAAAAGATAATTATATCCTAAAAGAAATAACTTGTATTTTCTATTTAGATCATTATGTCCTTTCTTTAAATCTTTTCATGACATTTAACTAATTGTGCATCTAGAATATGTGCAATTTTCCAGCTTATTGAGTTGTATAGGGATAATATTTTGTCACTAAATATTTACCTCTCTAGAAATATTTTCCAGTTCATTTTTCTGATTTTCTCCCTCAATATACTTGCCTTGTTTCATTATTTTTCAAATTTGTCTCTATTTAGATGCCATCATAGCTCATGTTCTTAATGTTAAAATAAGATATATCTTAGTCTTTCTTGACAATTGACTTCCATGATTCTTATTGCTGTATATATAATTTATTTTATGACTTATTTCATGTATGTTTGCTGAGGCTCTTTAATAGCCCCATTTTTACCTAACACACAGACAAAAATACCACTTAAAAGTTGGAAAGGAATATGAACATTAATGTTGCTGAAGTAGTGATCTACTGTTATGCCAACTTCACCCCACTAGGAGATGAACTAGCTCAATTTGGGTGAACACCTTAGGCCTGTGCTCAAAATGTGTTAAGTTTTTGCTTAGTGAAAGAATCCACTTATTCAATAGTAAAATTATGTCAAATTCTATAGATTTATATACATCAATTAATTGTTTTAATTTAATAATACTTTATTATTTCTTTGGCTTCTTATTTTTAAGGACTGCACATAAGCTGTATTGGCATAGATTTGCAATTCCAACACTCTAAATCTTGAATGGAAGGATAAAAAATGTTATGGGGTCCTGAGAAAAAAAAAACTTTATACTTACTTCAATTTAATTTAAATGAAAAATATGACAATTAATTCTTTTTTAGATATTTTTTATTTTTAAATTTAAATTAGAAACAAGGTTGCTTCACATATCAATTCCAGGTCCCTCTCCATTTACCTCTCCTCCTCCCATGTCCTCTCACCAACCACTCCAATATCCCCTCCTTTCCCGCGGGAGGGTAAGGCCCTCCAAGGGGGTATCGATAGTCTGTCATTTCATCCAGGACAGTGCCTGGAACCTCCTCCAAGAGTTCAGGATGAGAGTGCATCTCCTATTGTTGGATGGGAGCCCAAGGATAATTTGTATATCTGGGACAAATACTGATCTACTACCCAAGGCTCAATAGATTAGCTAGGCCTCCTCACTGACACTGACATCAGGGGGTCTTGGTCAGTCCCATGCTGGATTCCCAGGCATCAGTCTGGGATTCAAGAGCTAACCCTTGTTAGGCCAGCTGTTTCTGGGGATTAAACCAGCCCAAACTTAAAGCCTTTGGTTATCAGTACCCCCTCTCTGTCACTGGATTTCTTGAGTTCAGCTCAGTTCTTAGCCGTGGGAGTCTGCCTCTGCTTCCATCAGCCATTGAATGAAGGTTCTGTTTCCCAGACTCTCTGGCCATGGGATTGTAGGCTGGCACTCCCAAAATCTATGTCTTATACCCATATATGAGAGACTACATGCCACGTTTCTCTTTTTGTGACTGGGTTACCTTGCTCAGGATGGTTTCTTCTAGTGACATACATTTGCCTGAAAATTTCAGGATTCAATTGTTTTTTTCTACTGAATATTACTCCAATGTGTAAATGTACCACATTTTCTCTATCCACTCTTCGGTTGAGGGGGCATCTAGGTTGCTTCCAAGTTCTGGCTATTACAAATTATGCTGCTATGAACATAGTGGAACAGACATCCTTGTTGTAAGAATGGGCATCTTTTGGATATATGCCTAAGAGTGGAGTTGCTGGGTCTTGTGATAGGTTAATTCCCATTTTTCTGAGGAATCTCCATACTGATTTCCAAAGTGGCTGTAGAAGTTAGCACTCCCACCAGCAATGAAAGAGTGTTCCCCTTTCACCACAACCTTTCCAGCATAAATTGTCATTGGTGTTTTTGATTTTAGCCAATCTGACATGAGTGAGATAGTGTCTCAGAATTGTTTTGATTTGCATTTCACTGATGGCTAAGGATGTTGAGCACTTTCTCATGTGCCTCTCAGCCATTTTATACTCCTCTATTGAAAATTCTCTATTTAGTTCTGTAGCCCATTATTTACTTGGATCCTTTGAGGTTTTGGAGACTGGCTTCTTGAGTTCTTTGTAAATTTTGGAAATGAGACCTCTGTCAGATGTGGGGTTAGTGAGTATTTTTATCCATGCTGTGGGCTGCCTTTTTGTCTTGCTCACTGTTTCCTTTGCCTTACAGAAACTTCTCCATTTCAGGAAGTCCCATTTATTAATTGTTGATCTCACTGTCTGTGCTACTGCTTTTATGGACAGGAAGCTGTCTCCTGTACCAATTCGCTCAAGGGTACCACCCACTTTCTCTTCTAAGAGGTTCAGTGTGGCTGGATTTATGTTGAGGTCTTTGATCCATTTGGATTTAAGCTTTGTGCATGGCGATAAACATGGATCGATCCGCATTCTTCTACATGCCAGCCTCCAATTATGCCAGCACCATTTGTTGAAGATGCTTTCTTTTTTCCATTGTATGTTTTCAGCTTTTTGTCAAAGATCAGATGTTCATACATGTGTAGGTTAATATCAGGGTTTTCAGTTCGATTCCATTGGTCTACCTGTCTATTTTTGTGCCAATACCAAGCTGTTTTCAGGACTATAGTTCTATAATAGAGCTTGAAGTCAGAGATGGTGATGCCTCTGGATGTTGCCTTGTTGAACATGGCTGTTTAGGCTATCCTGGGTCATTTGTTTTTCCATACAAAATTGATTATTGTTCTTTCAAGGTCTGTGAAGAATTGTGCTGATAATTTAATGGGGATTGCATTGAATCTGTAGATTGCTTTTTGCAGGATTGCCATTTTTCCTACATTGATCCTACCTATCCAAGAGCATGGGAAATCTTTCCATTTACTGAGGGCTTCTTTAATTTTTTTCTTTAAAGATTCAAAGTTCTTGTTATACAGGTCTTTCACTTGTTTGGTTAGCATTCCCCCAAGGTATTCTATGTTTTTGTGGCAATTGTAATGGGTGACATTTCTCTGATTTGTTTCTCAGCCCTTTTAACATCTGTATGTAGAAGGGCTACTGATTTGATCTTGTGACTTGCTACTTTGCTGAAGGTGTTAATCAGCTCTAAGAGCTCCCTGGTAGAGTTCTTTGGGTCATTTATGTAATCTATCATATAATCTGCAAATAGTGAAAGTTTGACCTCTTCCTTTCCAATTAGTATCCCCTTGATCTCCTTTTGTTTTCATGTTGCTCTGGCTAGAACTTCAAGTACAATATTGAAATATTATGGAGATAGTGGGCAGCCTTGTCTTTTTCCCGATTTTAGAGGAATTTCATTGAGTTTCTGTCCATTTAGTTTGATGTTGTCTGTTGGTTTGCTGTATATAGCTTTTATTATATTTAGGTATGTTCATGTTATTCCATATCTCTCAAAGACCTTTATCATGAAGGGGTGTTGGATTTTGTCAGAGGCTTTTTCAGTATCTAGTGAGATGATTATGTGATTTTTCTTTTTCACCTTGTTTATCTGGTAGAATACATTGATGGATTTTCATATGTTGAACCATCCCTGCATCCCTGGGATGAAACTTACTTGATCATGGTAAGTGATTGTTTTGATGTGTTCTTGAATTCTATTTATTTGCCAGTATTATATTGAGTATTTTTGCATCAATATTCATGAGGCATATTTGTCTGACATTCTCTTTGTTAGTTGTGTCTTTGTGTGGCTTGGGGAATCAAAGTTATTGAAGTCTCATTAAAAGAGTGTGGCAATGATCCTTCTGCTTCTATTGTGTGGCATACATAGAGAAGAATTGTGATTAGCTGTTCTTTGAATTTCTGGTAGAAATCTGCACTGAGGCCATCTGGCCCTGGGCTTTTTTTTTTTTTTTTTTTTTTTGGTTGGGAGACCTTTGATGACTGCTTCTATTTCAGTAGCGGTTATAGTTCTATTTAAATTGCTTATCTGTTTTTGATTTAGTTTTGGGAAGTGATAGCTATCCAGGAAGTCATCCATTTCCTTTAAATTTTCAAATTTTGTGGAGTACAGGTTTTCAAAGTATGACCTGATGATTCTCTGAGTTTCCTCAGAGTCCATTGTTATGTCCCCCTTTTCATTTCTGATTTTGTTAGTTTACATGTTCACACTCTGCTGTTTGGTAAGTTTGGGCAAAGGTTTGTCTATCTTGTGGATTTTCTCAAAGAACCAACTCTTCGTTGCATTGATACTTTGTACTGTTTTCCTAGTTTCTACTTTATTGATTTCAGCCATCAATTTCCTGGAATCTACTCCTCCTGGGGGAGTTTGCTTCTTTGTGTTCTAGAGCTTTCAGATGTGCTGTTAATTCTCTAGTATAACTATTCTCCAATTTCTTTATGTGGGCACGTAGTGCTCTGAACTTCCCCCGCAGCACTGCTTTCAAAGTGTCCCATAGGTTTGGATATGTTGTGTATGTATTCTCATTGAATACTAGGAAGTCTTTAACTTCTATTTTTATTTCTTCTTTGACCGAGGAATGATACAGTTGTGTGTTATTCAATTTCCATGAGTTTGTAAGATTTCTGAAATTTGTGTTGTTGTTGAATTCTAATTTTAAGGCATGGTGGTCTGATAAGATGCATGGAGTTATTCCAATTGTTTTTGTAGCTGCTGAGGTTTGATATTTTCCCAAGTATTTGGTTGTTTTTTGAGAAGGTTCCATGTGTTGGTGAGAAGAATGTACATTCTTTTTTATGTGGATGAAATGTTCTATAGATGTTTGTTAATCCCAGTTTGGTCATTACTTCTATTAGACCTTTTGCTTCTTTGTTGAGTTCATGTCTAGTATTCCTGTCTAGTGGTGAGAGTGGTGTGTTGAAATCTCCCACTATAAGTTTGTGGGGCTTTATATGTGATTTAAGTTTTAGTAATGTTTCTTTAATGAACGTGGATGCCTTTGAATTTGTGGCATAGATGTTCAGGATAGAAACTTCATCCTGGTGGATTTCGCCTTTGATGGGTATGTAATGACCTCCTTCATCTCTTTTGATTGATTATATTTTAAAGTCGATTTTGTTAGATATTAGGATTGCTACCCCTGCTTATTTCTTGGGTCCATTTGATTAGAAAATCTTTTCCCAACCTTTAACTCTCAGGTAATTTCTGTCTTTGAGGGTGAGGTGTGTTTCTTGTATGCAGCAGAAGGATGGGGCCTGTCTTCGAATTCATTCTGCTAGCCTGTGTCTTTTTATGGGTAGGTTAAGGGCCTTAATGTTGAGGGATATTAATATCCATTGATTGCTCACTCTTCTTTGATTTGGAATGTTTGTTTTTGGTGAGATTATGTGCAGAATTCCAACCCTTTGTTCTTTTGAATGTTGTTAGAGCGGAATTCTCTAATGCCTATATTTTTCTGGTTGTAGTTAACTTCCTTGGTTGGGAGATTTCCTTCCAGAACTTTTCGCAGGGCTGGGTTAGTGGATACATATTGCTTGAATCTATTTTTCTCATGGAATATCTTGTTTTCTCCATCTATAGTGATTGAGGGCTTTGCTGGTATAGTAGTCTGGGCTGGCATCCATGTTCTCTTAGTGTTGGTAGAATGTGTATCCAGGACCTTCTGGCTTTCAGAGTTTCCATTCAGAAGTCACATGTGATTCTGCTAGGTTTGCCTTTATATGTTATTTGGCCTTTTTCCTTAGCTGCTCTTAATATTCTTTCTTTATTCTTGTATTTGGGATCTTGATTATTATGTGGTGAGGGGACATTTTTTGTGATCCACTCTATTTGGTGTGCTGTAAGTTTCTTTTACCTTCATTGTCATGTCTTTCTTAACGTTGGGAAAGTTTTCTTCTATGGTTTTGTTGAATATGTTTTCTGCTCCTTTGAGGTGGTTTTCTTCACTTTCTTCTATGCCTATTATTCTTAGGTTTGGTCTTTCATGGTGTCCTATATTTCCTGGATGTTTTTTGTTAAGGATTTTTTGACTTAAGATTTTCTTTGGTTGATGAATCCTTTTCTACTAGTGTATCTTCAACACCTGAGTTTCTCTCTTCCATCTCTTGTATTGTGTTGGTAATGCTTGTATCGGAGGTACCTGACCATTGGCCCAGCTTTTCTATTTCCAGCCTTTCTTCAGATTTTTTTCATTGTTTCTATTTCAGTTTTCAACCCTTGCACTGTTTGAATTGTTTCTTGCCATTTTCGGTTTTTCTTTTCCTACATTTGTTTCATTTTATGAATTTTTTGGTTTGTTCTCTCATATTTCTTGCATTTTTTGGTTTGCTTTTTCTTCCAATTCTTGCATTTTTTGGTTTGCTTTTTCTTCCTGTTCTTGTATTTTTTGTTTTTTTTTCATTTCCTGCCTTTTTTAGTTTTTTCTTCCATTTCTTGCATTTTTTGTTTTGTTTGTTAGTCTATTTCTTGCCTTTTTGGTTTTTTTTTTTCGTCCATTTCCTTGAGGAATTTTCCTATATCCTCTTTTAGTGCTCTATCATTTTCATGAAGGTGGTTTTAAGATCATTCTCTTCTGTTTCATTTGCTTTGCAATTTTGGATTCTTGCTGATGTGGAATCCTGGAGTCTGGCAGTGTCATATTTGTTTTTCTGTTGCTGAGTCTGTTTTTGTATTGTCTCTTTCACATCTCTTCTTCTAGTGTGTGCAGAAAGAGCCTCTTACTGGTCTTGGGGTTAGAGGACCAGAGTTCCCTCTCGGTGGGTGCTAGCAAGTCCAATAATCTGGTAGTTCTTCTATTTTTCATTGTTGTTCTGGTCCCATGGTTGGAGAAGAAGACCAGGAATCTGGGGTGATTAGATTCCAACCTGGTCGCCTGGTCCCTTTGCTGGAAGAAAAGTCTTGGGATCTTGGGTGCTTTCCATTCCCTGGAAGTCACACCTGGGGATGAGGGTCCTTGCTTACCTGGATCAGCTGGTTTCCTGGTCTCGTTGGTCAAAGAGAAGTCCTGGAATCTGGGGTGCTTGGCTCCCACCAGGATTGGAAGTTCTGTGCAGTTCCCAGGCAATCCCCAGGCACTGGAATGCATGCCCAGATGCAGGGCCTGTTTTAGCGGCTCCCGCCTGACCAGCTGGTCACCTGGTCTGCTTGTTGGAAGAGAAGACCTGGGATCTGGAGTGTTTTTCTCCCGCTGGAATGAGAAGCTCTGTGGCCTTCCCTAGTCACTGGATGGCATGTTGAGATGACGACAATTCTTAAACTCCATAAGCTAGCAGGTATGCCAGTCATGGTAGTTCACTTCAATAATTCATATACACTGGAACTGGAGTTTGAAAGTTCTCTCAAAATCCAAAGCTCATTGTGATAAAGAGGTATTTTCTATCTCCACATCAAAAAGAGTTTGAGAATTCAATCCCCTATGAATCTATATCTATATTTAAAAAAGTATGAAAATTTGCTCTATTGGCTTTTTATCTTCTTCATCATGCATATAGGCATACATCCTCAGATTCTTAAAAAAAGTATTGGTAGGTATATAATGTCAAAAATGGAAGCCACTCATGGAAAATGCTTGATGATGGAAAGAGGGTGTATAAATTAGAGAATAAACAATGACTCAAAAGTCCCTAAAATCCTGAATAGTCAATAATACTCCTTGTAACTTCTGCCACCAAGGTACATCAGGTCTATAACCCCCACCTTAGGTTCAGGATTCTAATAAACAGATAACAAAATACCATATCAATATTAAAAATATATGATGAGTCCCACTATAATCTGTAAGGAAAACTGCAATTGATAATTTCTGTAACTATAGTTGCATTGCTTTTTTCTCCCCTGTGTTATCCTGTAAGGAAAAGTAAGTTCCTTCTCATAATTCTAGGTTTGCTTAGAGTTTAAGGTGTCTTGTAATCTTTTCTCCATCTTTTTTTTCTTGCATACTTCCCTAGTATTGTATCTATGATTGAAAGCCTTTAAAGAGAAGCATAAAATTCTAATAGTTCATTTTGTCTTTAGTCATTTGTTGCAACATGGCTAGCATTTTGATTATGCAGTCACTTGGCTATCTGATGAAATATTATATAAATAATATTACTTTATGTCCAATAATCAGTGATATATTATGCCTGATATTTTACAATACTGCTAGTGATAAATATGATTCTGAATAATTAAAGTAGATATTTCTATACGTTTAATTTGATACATTTATTTGTTTGTACTTTATTTGATATTCTTGAGGATTTTCTGATTCAACATCATATTTCTTCCAAAATTTCTGGTACTTACAAAAATTTAAACCTTATGTCAGCCATAATTAAGTAAAGTGAAACTAAAATGCTGCATACTAATATTGTCCAAATATAAGTACTATAATGAGGGATGAAATAGAAAATGAAGTCAGGCTTTTCTATTCTTATATTTGAAACTATTATTTAATTATTTAACAGATTAATTGCTTTTCTTGGTTATTATAAATATTATATTTATAATATATAATTATATAAATATTATTTCATGTCACCTTCCATAAGAAATATTACTAATAAATACTGGTAACCACTTTTGGTAACTAATATAGATGTTACTTAAATATAATTATATAGCAATATATGTATATATATAGCAGGCCTGTATAATTTCTAGATAAATACTATGTTGCTTGATAATACAATCTTATATCCAAGACTATTTACAAAACTGCAGGACAAAAAATAGTTGTACTGCTGTTAGAAAGTACTCAAAGCATGTTATGTCTTTTTTCATAACAGAGCACACAGGTTATGTGTACTGACACCTGCCTACAGGCAGAATTGCACCTAATCTATCAGAAAGATGACTCTTCACAATTTTTAAAATACATCTTGGAAGCCAATATCAGAAGTTTTATTAATGTTAACCAACTAAGAAAGAAAGGAGACAAAGAGCCACAATCAGAAAATTATTTTCTATATCTAAATTTTTACCATATATTTAACCCATAATAGTTTCTTTTATACAATTTTCTCACATAGAATTCAAATAGAAATACCTAATAATATTCACATAAATATTTGGAAAGGAAATCCTCCTCTTTCAATCAAGAAACTTAACTGGGAATAAACATTGGAGTAAATGAGAATTGTATGAATGTTTAATTGTGGAAAACTGCAAACACAGAAGGCAAAAAAAGCCATGAGGAGGAGAAAATTGTTCAGAAAACCTTAAAAATAGGATTCAGAAATTTTAATGAAATGAGAATGTAAAAGAATATAAAAAGGGTAGATGTGAAAGAATAGCCTAGACTAAAGGGTGAATAATATATATTATACATTCCTTGGAGAGCCCCCTTGGGGTGCCTCACCCTCCCTGGGGATTCGGTGGGGGTGGGGATGTTAATGGCAGCTGGGAAAAGAGGGAAGGAGAGGGAGGTGGGATTCACATGTGAAGCAAACTTGTTTATAAATATTTTTGTTTGTTTGTTTGTTTTTCTGAGACAGGTTTTTTCTGTGTAGATTTGGAGGCTCTCCTGGAACTCACTCTGTAGAGCAGGCTGGCTTTGAACTCACAGAGATCTGCCTGCCTCTGTTTCCTGAGTGCTGGGATTAAAGGAGTGCACCACCCATGCTTGGTTGATTGTTACTAATTTAAATTTAATTTGAAAACCCTGATTTTAACCCACACACCTATGAACACTTGATTTTTGACAAAGAAGCTAAAACTATACAATGGAAAAAAGAAAGCATCTTCAACAAATGGTGCTGGCTTAACTGGGTACTGGTATGCAGAAGACTGCAGATAGATCCATGTTTATCACCTTGTACAAAACTTAAGTCCAAATGGATCAAAGATCTCAACATAAATCAAGCAACACTGAAACTTTTAGAAGAGAAAGTGGGAGATACTCTTCAACAAGTTGGTACAGGAGACCACTTCCTGAACATAACACCAGTGGCACAGACACTGAGATCGACAATTAACAAATGAGACCTCATGAAACTAAAAAGCTTCTGTAAGGCAAAGGACACAGTCAACAAGACAAAAAGGCAGTCCACAGAATGGGAAAAGATATTCAATAACCCCACATATGACAGAGGGCTAATCTCAAAAATACACAAAGAACTCAAGAAGCAAGTTTCCAAAACACCAAAGGATCCAATTAAAAGGTGGGGTACAGAACTAAACAGAGAATTCTCAATAGAGGAGGATAAAATGGCCAAGAGCTACTTAGGAAAGTGTTCAACATCCTTAGCCATCAGGGAAATGCAAATCAAAACAACTTTGAGATGCCATCTTACTCTTGTCAGAATGGCTACAATCAAAAACACCAAAGACAATTTATGCTGCAGAGGATGTGGAGAGAGGGGAACAATCCCACTGCTGGAGGGAGTGTCAACTCCTACAGCCACTTTGGAAATCAGTATGGAGATTCCTCAGGAAAATGGGAATCAATCTACCACAAGACCCAGCAATTCCACTCTTAGGCATATATCCAAAAGAGGCAAATTCATACAACAAGGGCATGTGCTCCACTATGTTCATAGAAGCATTATTTGTAAAAGCCAGAACCTGGAAGCAACTTAGATGCCCCTCAACTAAACAGGGGATAGAGAAAATGTGGTACATTTACACAATTGAGTATTACTCAGCAGAAAACAAAATGGAATCTTGAAATTTGTAGGTAAATTGATAGCACTGGAAGAAACCATCCTGAGTTAGGTAACCCAGTCACAAAAAGACAAACATGGTATTTACTCACTCATATATGGATTTTAGACATGGATCAGGAGAGTGCCATTCTGCACTTCCAATGACAGAGAGTCTTGGAAACAGGAAAGAACATAAAAGATATGCATGGTACCCAAGAGAAGAGAAATCAGGCAAGATCCTCTGAACAGATGATGAACACGGCGAGGAGGGAAGGGAGAAGGATCTGGGATTGACATGTAAAACAAGCTAAAAAAATTAAGAATTATTAAAAAAAGAAATATGAGGAAAGAAATCTGTCAATTATCACCTTGCCTGTGTTTTATTATGGCAGTCACAACAAAAAAACACAATAATGAAAAAGGAAAAAATAAATAGCAAGTAGAAACACAAAGGACCTTTTAGGTTATACAAACACAAATGATTTCCTTAGGAAAAATTTAAATGTATGTATAATGTATGTAATTATAAGTTATATGTGCAATTCTGTCATGCAAATATGCACTCATTTTATACCATTGTTTTCTCATTGACCATTCTCTTAACATTAGCATGTTGTATTAGACCATTAAAACTTCCTTACTACAAGATTACCTTCTTATAATCATAAGTTCCCTAGTATATATTTTAATTTAACATGTAAAAATTTATTCAAACAAATTTATTACAATATTTCCCTCTTATAATATGAAAAGAAAGACAAAATTATTGCTACTTCAGATACTAAGATGTTTGAGAGATCAGCTTAATTATTCAGTCCCTCTAAACACAATGAGAAATAAGCAAATGAAATTATAAATAGATGGAGACACACAATTTTAAAGGAGATCAATGTCACAAATAAAAATTATGTAGTACAAACATATATTTGCAAAAGCCACATTCTTTTTTATATATTTTTATTTAACTTTTTATTCATGTCACTTTCAGTTTCCCCTCCTCCCCCTCCTCCCCCAACCGCCAACACTTCTATACCCTCACCCCCACTCCATCTCCCCTCTGCTCCCCAGGGAGGGTAAGGGCCTCCATGCGGGATTTTCAGAGTCTGTCACATCATCCCAAAAAGGGCCCATGTTCTTCCCCATGTGTCCAGGCTAAGAGAGCATCCCTCCATGTGCTATGGGTTCCCAGAGTCCTTCTATAAGCCAAGAATAAATAATATTCCACTCTCCAAGGAACCACAGATTGCCAAGGCCTCCTCTCTGTCACCCAGGTTTGGTGGGAGGGTTTCTGGATCAGTCCCATGCTGTACCCTCAGTCATCAGTCTGGGGTCCATGTGTTTCTCCTTGTTTAGGTCAGCTACCTCTATGGGTTTTGCCAGCCTGATCTTGATTTCTTTGGTCATCACTCTTCTTTGCATCTGGGTTCCAGGAGTTCAATTTGGTTCACAGAATAAGCTACATTCTTAAGTGTAACTCTTTAGTTCTTTTCAAAAAAATCCCTGAAACAATATGAAAATTGTCACAAATCAATCTATTTTCTTGACAAAATTAATCAAAAATAATTTTAATTAAAATTGATCTACCTTAGATTATTACTTATACAATTTTTATTTTGTATCCTATTTCAAGACAAAGTGCATCTGATATGTCTCCAAAATTAGCCTTTTCAATTACTCAATTCATTCTGGGTAGAAGATAAAGAAGTTATATTATTATTAAAAGGAAGATATTATTATATCATTTTTAGTTTCCCTTCACTGATCATATATTAGGGCCACAAGATTTTTCTATCATTTTTATTACAGACTGTCCATATTCACCCTATGTTGCAGAGAGCATTTATCACAGATTAATGCCTTCCGGGGTGCAATTGAAACTAGCTGTACAACCCTGGGTTCGACCCTGTGTGGTAGTGTGTGGATGCAGGATAGGTTAACTCTCCACCATTGCTAAAGAAGAGACAGAGGTATCTGGTATTCGCAGGAGGACAATCAGTACTGAAAGGCCATGGTTTATTGTTCCATCATCTTAAGTAACCATCCAAAGTTGGGGTCAATGTATAAAGGACTGATATGAAGTATTTCCCTTATTCCTAGAGATACTCTTTTGCAGCATGTACTCAGACCCTAAGGCACCCCACACCAGCATGTCTTACAAGCCTTCAGGATATGTGTCTACATGCCCTGGCCCAAGACTATTGTTATTTAGAATACAAGCAATTCTCCAGTGAGGCCAGGCAATCCTGAAGCTATCAGCCAATATCTACAAGACAACAGAAATTCTGAGCTCTCCAGAACTCATGGCTGGGTGGAATAGATTTCCAAAATACAACCCCTACACATTTTATTTTACATAATGCACTTATTTACTTTTAGCATAAAGACAAGTATGAATGCCACTAAACTAATATATAATTTAAATTTCTGTCATATTCTGCGACACCTGCTGCGCAGCCTGTGTCCTAGAACGTGCGGAGAGTGTCGGGGATTGACAACACAGAGACTCGTTCAACGATGTAAAGAAAACTTTAAACAGGCCCCAAAAAGGTTCAAGAAAGCTTCCTAAGAAAGGCTCCCTCCAGTGAAGCTTCTGCTCTCTCCTCTACCCTGGCTGGTTCTGCTCTGACACCAAAAACTGATCTGGGCATGTCAGAAGAGGCGATTAGTCTTTGGACATAGTCGAGGTCAGGGCAGTTTCCGTGGGCAGGCTTTTTCCAGGGACATATTACCCCAGGCATTGTATTGTTTTTAGTAAACATGTTTTTAGTAAACATTGTCTTACAGCTGCCTACTCCCAGGAAAAAGGGGAAGTGGGTCTCTGTTCAAGGTCTGGTGTTCCCACAATTCACCCCTTTTTATTTTCAAATGACCCACTCCTGGCTTAGGTCAAGTAGGGTCACCCTCCCTTGCCCATCTTCGGGGAACCTTGAACCCCTCTCTTAGGTGGGAGGGGTCTTCCCCACAGGTTGTCCGTCGACGGAGTCACCCCAACCTTAAATCATCTGTAACCAACCTTCATGGCTATCGGGATTACCATGGGCTAAGCTAAGCAATACTCGTTTACATATCTCTTGCCTCTGGAACAAGGCACGGTTGAGCTCGGCATAAAGCCGGAATGCCTACCACCACTGCCACCATTTCCAGGACCCCCATTGACATAGTGCCTCTCCATCAACTTACCCATCACCAGATCTGGGCCATAACATTCTACCAGCCTTCTTCTGTTACAAGGGTAACCTGCACGTGATTTACATTTACAGTTTGATAAAGTTTACAATCGTTTCATGATCTGCTCAGGAAAGCATTTAGAAAGTGCATTTGCACAGATATATTAGGTACAATCATTGATGTTACACATGTAGGATTATGAGAAATAAGAACAATAGGCTTTTTGCACTATCCACAGAGCACCAATTTGTTCCTGTGGTGATGACGTTTGTTGATTTAATGTCAGCTGATTATGCGACTTGAGTCAAAGTCTCTTTTTTGTCGCATTAGGACAAGTTGCATTTCTCCAGAAAAATACACTGGCCTAGGCGCGATTCCAGAAACAGGAACCACCAAGTCTGATATTTCAAGTGACCTTGTCCTGTTCAATTACTGAAAAGAGGCTTTTGTCACTCATCATAGTCCATACCAATGTCCAAATATTTTAAATGGGTCCTTTTTTCCCCTAAAGGGAAAAACTGGCAAAATGACTTCTGTCGTTTCAAGGTGTGTCAAGGGCAGACAGTTAGTTAGTCTTTCCAGTTCTCTGTTGGCTTCGGGATAAAAACTCATGGGTCTGGAAGGTTGATGCAGCAGGTCTGTTGAGAAACTGGAAATCTTGAACTGACTGTTTTCTTTCTATCTTGGGCTGTAGATTCGATGACATCAAGGGTCAGGAACACTGATTTAGGAGATCTCACTCAAACTGGCTTAGGTAGGATCCCATGGTTTCAGGTCCAGTTTTTCTCTGCTCCATGCATCTCACTAAATGGTCTGACAGCTGCTGAAGCTTTATTCTTTTCCTGCAAGAAAACACAAACATGCCCTCGACCCCAAATTAGGGTCTTCTCCACTGTCTAGTGCATGGTTGTCTCCATTTGACCTGAACAATGGTTGCTCAATTTCCATCATGCCAAAATCTGTCTGAAGCTCACTGGCATTCACATTATAAAATTTGTAAATGAGGAGTGTATTATTTGATGAGTCATGTGGGGACTGGGGACATTATTCCCCCTTTTTTATTTTCTAAAAAAATTTTTTTGAACTGTTGAAGCTGGACCATAACAGTAGAAGGATTTGTCTATCCTCCTTGGTTAACTATCTAGGTAAATTGGGGTCCCTACTTAGATTATTTGTAGATGCCCATTAAAAAGGACATATCCTTTAAATATTTCCCAAAAACTTCTGAAAATCACTCAAAGATTGTAAACTATACTGTGTCCAAATAACTTTTGAAAATTATTTGAAGTCTGTGAGCAGTCTTTCCCAATCTAACCTGTAGAGCTCTCACTAGCTGACAAGGCCTCCTTTGCATCTTAAATTTTTCTGTTAAAACATTAACAGACTGGCTCGATGTTCCTTTTGGCTATATATAAAGAAATCTAGGTAGCTTTTTAACTATTTTTGAAGGGATTTAAGTATACTTTTAATCATATAAGCAGTTCACACTCACGCATTCACAATCACATTTCATACATACCGGTGTAGCCACACCATACATTCAGTACATACATGCATCTTTCAGTCATCCTTTTTCCCTAGGTCATGATTAGTCTGTTGAAATGAAACTCCCTTATTTGAAATTTAAGTAAAAGAACAACTCCAGCCAATCCTTGAACTAAAAAGGTTAATAAGTCCTGTATGTTCTTTGTCATTCCTCCGTTTGAGCTACAGTCATGGGGTACAGCCGTACCTACTCCTTGTAACTCTGTAGATGCAAGGTGGAGAGGCCAGGCTTTTGGCCAAAAGTTTTTAGAGATGACTCACAAAATAGAACTTAAATGTAAACAAAAATTTCCATTCTATATACCTTTGTCCTTTTCTTTTTCTATACTTAATACCAGTACCTCTTTACTGTTACCAAAAATTTTTTTCACCCATTTTTTTTTGAGTCAGGGTTTCTCTGTATTGTTTGAGGCTGTCTGTCCAGCCTGGCCTCGAACTCAGAGATCTGCCCGCCTCTGCCTCCCAAGTGCTGGGATTAAAGGCATGTGCCACCACTGCCCGGCTTGTTACCAATTTTTTTTTTCTCGAGACAGGGTTTCTCTGTATTATTTGGAGGCTGTCCTGGAACTTGCCCTGTAGACCAGGCTGGCCTTGAACTCAAGAGATCTGCCTGCCTATGTCTCCCGAGTACTGGGATTAAAGGCATGTACTGCCAACGCCCGGCTCTTCACCCATTTTCAATCCAACTTTAAACCCAGGATGTTCCCTCATAAAGGCATGTTGGCATTAAAGGCGTATGCCGCTGGCAATCTCTTGGGTTCCCCTCTTTCCTGACCTTGGTATCAGGCTTAGGAGGGGGAAACTCAGAATGTTTAGTTTCTGACTTTTTAATCTCTCATTGGCAGCAGCCACTCCCAATGTATTATTGGTGCTATAAAAATTGATGAACAGGGAGCTAGAATGACTAACTGGCATCAACATGGGGGGAGATCATCTTTATCATGGCAAGCATTCCTAGTATCTGGAGTAGTATTGGGGTCGACATGCCTGATGCACCATTCGGGGACCCAAATGGGCTTCTCACTTCCTGGAGGGGAAAACACAAACAGCCCCTCGGACCCTAGCTATTAGGGGAGTGGGTGGCTGCCATTTTCCTGTAATCAAATCCTTCCATCTGAACCATCCCAAGGACTGGGAGGGTTTGTTCCAATGTCTCTCCATAGCAGACAAATTATTACAGTCTATGGTCAAAAAATTTAAAATGTAAAGTATGGTGGTTAACTGAATATTGGGGGAGGTAACATATTCCCCCCTTTTTTATTTTCTTAAAATACTGTTTGAGAGTGGCATGGGTGCACTCCACAATAGCTTGTCCCATGGGGTTGTGAGGAATAACAAAAGAATGGACAATGTGATATTCCCTGCAAAAGGCAGCAAAGCGATTGCTGACATAGGCAGGGCCATTGTCCATTTTTAGGGCATCGGGAACGCCCATGTAGGCAAAGGCCTGCAGGCAATGAGAAATAACATCTTTAATCTTCTCTCCTGAGTGGAGAGAGGCAAAAATCAGTTTAGAATATGTATCCACCGAGACATGCATGTATTTTAATTTCCCTGCCTGCGGCAGGTGAGTGACATCCATTTGCCAGAGATGGTTGGCCCTGAGGCCCCGGGGATTTACCCCCTCATTGGGAGAATTATGATAAGGGGCACAATCAGGGCACTGAGAGGTAATCTGTGTAGCTATGGCTATGGGGCACCCAGTGTGAAATTTAATGGAGCGGGAATTTAGATGATACCGCTCATGGAGCTGGTGGGCAAGCTGCTCCTGAGTAAATAAGACCCTAGGGTGGATCAAGGAGTCAGCAATTTGATTGCCCTGGGCAAGGGGTCCTGGAAGGTTAGTATGTGCATGAATAAATCCCACATAAGCAGGGTGGATGTGCTGCCAAATAAGATGTTGGAGGTGAACTAATAAGGAATGAACCTGGGAGGTTGGAAGAACATATGGAGAAGTTTCTAAAGGCCTAACAATGTTGGCAACATAACCACTATCAGTATATAAATTAAAGGGCTCTCCCTCAAACATTTGGAAAGCCATCAAGCAAGCAAACAACTCGGCGGCTTGTGCTGACATCTGCCCTATGGGTACCCTCTTCTGCACCTGAGAAGAAACCACCACCGTGAAACCCTTGGAGGAGCCATCTGTAAAGACTGAGCGAGCTCCAACTAGAGGGTTCTCCTTTAAAATCTTGGGAAAGATCACAGGGTGTTGTTTAAAAAAAAGACATCAAGGGGCTATTGGGACAATGGTTATCAAACTGGGCGCCTGTAGATGTAATAAACAGGGTCCACCCATCATGGAAGATCTGTAGATGTTCCACCTCCTCCTTATCATAAGGAAGGATAATTTTATCAGGACTCTTTCCAAAGGTTTGAATGCTAAACTTGTGTGCCTTCCACAACAATTGTAAAATGAGATCATAGTAAGGGGTCACTACCTTCTTAGGGGAAGCTGAGAGATGTATCCACTAAATAGGACCAGTCTGCCAAAACACAGCAGTGGGCACAAAGCTAGATGAAAGTACAACCAGAACAAGGGGCTGCCCATAATCTATATGGCAAAGATACTTCTTAACAAAAATTGCAGGGCTTCCCGGGCCTCTGGGGTAATCTGTCTAGGGGATGTTGGAGCAGGATCCCCAGGAAGAATATCATAAAGCACTTTAAGAGCCCCTGTTTTAATAGAAAGAGAAGGGCGAAACCACTGCACCTCTCCCAAAAACCTCTGCCAATCATGAAGTGTTTTTAAATTTGAACAATTGATTTGGAGTCTTTGTGGCCGGAGGCCAGTTTGTTGAATTCGATGACCCAAATAAGCATAAGGGGGTCTCTTGTGGATCTTTTCAGGAGCCAAAATAAATCCGCAGGCCTCCAGAAGCTCCTGTAGCTCTGCAAAGGCTATGTAACATTGTCTTTCTTCGGCCGCGGCCAAAAGAATATCATCCATGTAGTGGATAATGTAAAGATCAGGGAACTTACATCTGAGGGGATCTAAACAGGCAGCTACATAAATCTGGCATATAGTTGACTATTAGCCATCCCTTGGGGGAGTACCACCCATTGGAAGTGAAGGTTAGGCTCCCTAAAGTTAATCGCAGGAAGGCTAAATGCAAACTGAGGACTATCTTGAGAATGCAAGGGAATAGAAAAGAAGCAATCCTTCAAATCAATAACAATCAAATGCCAGTCTCTAGGAATGGCCACAGGCACGGGCAAGCCAGGCTGCAGAGCTCCCATAGGCTGCATGGTCGCATTCACGGCCCTCAAGTCTTGTAGTAACCTCCATTTCCCTGAAGATTTTTTTATTACAAATATAGGGGTATTCCAAGGGGACGTGGAAGGAACCAAATGACCTGCCTCCAATTGTTCTTGAACTAGCTGGTGAGCTGCCCTTAGTTTCTCCGCTGGTAAGGGCCACTGTTCCACACATACTGGATCATCTGATAGCCATGTGATGGGTATGGGGGCTGGTGGCACAACAGTGACCCTCATCAAAAATGACCAAAACCCTTCCTATCCCCTGGGGCCCTGGTCTCCAAAGGGAGGGATGCCACAGGGCAAACCTCTCCCTGTTCTAGTTTACCTAGTTCCCTCCCCGGGCTCCAGCCCCTCCTTTGCATCATCTGGGGGACCCTGCTTTTGAACTTGGGTGCCTGGGTGGTGAGGACCACTCCCATTTCTTGCATGAGGTCCCATCCCCAGAGGTTAATAGGGAGGCCAGGCAAAACAGGCCTGGAAAAGCCCTGTGTGGCCCTCAGAGTCTTGCCACTTTAGGATTCTGAGGCTTTTTTGGGGCACAGCCTGTCCTATTCCCTGGAGGGTCACTGTCCCTTCCTCTTTCGACCAGGCGGGGGGCCAGAATGTATCTGAGAGGACAGAAAAATCTGCCCCAGAATCTAAGATGCCCCTAAAGGACTTGCCTTCTATCTTTAATGTAAGCTAGGGGCAGTTCTCCATAGTGGCTACCCAAAATGCTGCTGGGCCGGTACTTCCAAAACCTTGGTTGCCCCTTTTCTCTTTAATTTTTCTAGCCTCACAAGGAGCTGTAGGGAGGAGGAGTAACTGAGCAATCCGTTCTCCTGCAGGGATGGCAACAACCCCACTGCCCACTGATGTCATTATTTTAATCTCCCCCTCACTATCCTGGTCTATAACACCGGGGTGTACCTGGATGCCTCGAAGAATAGTACTGGACCGTCCCAAGAGTAGTCTGATCGTGCCTGGGGGCAATGGCTCATGCACCCCAGTAGGGAGGGCCTGGATCCCCATTTCTGGTGTTAGGATTGCCCAGGCAGAGGGACCGAGGTCCAATCCTGCACTCCCTGAGGTGGCTCTAAGGAGGTCTGAGATATGAAGGGGTTGCTCTGGGGGAGAAAATGAGTCCTGCCACTGCCCGGAGCAGGGGTCATTGCCCCGTACACATTGGTTTTGGGGCCCTGGGGTGGGGCCCTCCTCCCATTTCCCTGATTATTATTAGCAGGAAGGAAATTTCCCTCCCAGGCAGTTTTAGAGTAGCAGTCATTGGCCCAATGATATCCCCTTCAGCAACGGGAGCATAAACCAGGTCTCTTGAGACCAGTAGTACTACTTTGAGGGCACTCTCTATGGAAGTGTCCCTCCCTACCGCAGCTGAAACATGATTTTCTTCCTCCTAGAGTAGGTCTTTCTTTCCCCACTTGGGGCCGAATAGCAGCAGCTAACACTTGGCCCTGGATGAAGTTCCCATCAATGTCCCTACAGATCCGGATATAGTCATTTAGACTTTTATTGCGATAGGGGCCAAGGGCTTCCTTACAATATTTATTTGCATTTTCAAATGCCATCTGCTTGATGACTGGCATCGCAGGCCCAATGCCCCCAAATATTCTTTCTGCTACCTGACTGAGATGGTCTACGAAGTCTTGAAAAGGTTCAGGGGGTCCTTGAAGGACTTTGGACAGATGATCCCCTCCTTCCTTGGAAGGCAATGCTTTCCAAGCCCCTTGGGCCACTGCTGCCACTTGGGCATAGACTGCGATGTCATATTGTATTTGTTGCTGAATGGTGGCATATTGACCACTCCTGGTAAGCATCTCCACATTTCTCTGGGGCTGTCCGGCCTGTGCATTTCTTTGGGCTGTCTGGCTGCATCTTTCCTGAAACTCACCTCTCCAAATCAAATAATCTCCCCCCGACAGAGCAGCTCTGCAAAGCTGCTGCCAATCACCAGGTGTCAAATTTAGAGGCACAAAACATTCCATTAAGGAAAGTGTAAAGGGAGCCTGTGCTCCATAATTTAGAGTTGCCTCTGTCATTTGTTTCATATCTTTGAAACTTAAAGGGTCATGGCGCCGAATGACCTGTCCAGAATTGTTTGGGTCTGGAACTTCCATTTCTGGGGCCACCACCGGACAGCATTGGACCAATCCTCTGGGTCTTCCCTCCATGTCTGAGAAGGACTGGGTTATATCATAGGAGGAGTCCCTTTTTTCAGAGTATGGAGAAGGGTTTCTCTCCCTGTCCTGTCTTTCCTTTATTCGAATCTTTTTTAGTTCTTTTTTAAGGGCTGTGATCTCAGCAAGTAACCGTTCCTTTTCAGACTCTAACAAGTCTGAGTCTGAGCTACTTCCATTTTCTAGGTCTGATAGAGAAGGATATAACCGATTCTGACTGGAGCCTTTTTTGGGTTTTGCCCGGAGACCTCTACCTGTTTTTTTGTTGTTACTAAGAGACTCCCCCTCATCCTCACTAACAATGGAGCCTCTAGTTTCCGTCAGGGTCCCTTCAGATGATTCATCATCACTCTCTGCCCCTGAACTCAAGGAGGCTTGAGTCTCAGTCTATTGTAACTCTAAAAAAGCCTCTTTTGTGTCCTGAACTACCTGGCAGTGACGAACCTTATCTGTCAAAAGTGCTCCCCTCACTAATCTCCATAAGGAGAATGTCATAGGGGGCAAGGACTCAGATGCCTCTTTTCGTAAAAGTCTATGAAGATCACGGCAAACCTCCTCCCAATCTGGAACATTTAAGCTTCCCCCAGTAATGAACTCGGACAGGCTCATTCGATGGATTTTAGAAAGCCTTCTAGGGTTTTAGACTTGACTGCAGTCCCATGTTCTTTAGGTAACTTTTGTAGTTGATACTGTAATGATTCTAGCTTCCCGGAACTATTCCCCATAGTTTCTTAACCCCGTCCTCTTACCTCACTTTCACTATCTTGGTAGGGCCTCCAATTACCATGCCTGCTATACAGCCGGTGTCCGAGAACGTGCGGAGGGTGCTGGGGATTGACAACACAGAGACTCGTTCAACGATGTAAAGAAAACTTTAAACAGGCCCCAAAAAGGTTCAAGAAAACTTCCTAAGAAAGGCTCCCTCCAGTGAAGCTTCTGCTCTCTCCTCCACCCTCGCTGGTTCTGCTCTGACACCAAAAACTGATCTGGGCATGTTAGAAGAGGCGATTAGTCTTTGGACAAAGTCGAGGTCAGGGCTGTTTCCGTGGGCAGGCCTTTTCCAGGGACTTATTGCCCCGGGCATTGTATTGTTTTTAGTAAACGTGTTTTTAGTAAACATTGTCTTACAGCTGCCTACTCCCAGGCAAAAGGGGAAGTGGGTCCCTGTTCAAGGTCTGGTGTTCCCACAATATTCTACAAAATGAAGCATATTTAATTATTTATTCATTTTGCCTTAAGTATAATTTGATTAAAATATGAAAATCATGTATCAAAAAGTAGTTTCATATATTATTCAAATTATACAATATTTCATGTCTGTTTTTGACTGTGTTCTCTAGAGCAATAGAGAGAGAGATAAAAAAGGTATTTATTAAAATAAATTGAAAGCTATTGTCTAGTTAATCTAACAATGATTGGTTTTAAGACCTAGAACCCAGTAGTTGTTCTGTCCAAAAGGCTAAATATTTCAGATCCTTTTATGTATAAATGAAAATTCAGAGGAAGTGGACTCTAATGCCAGTAAGTGAATGGACTTACTAGTGAGGTAAGTATAATAAAGAAAAAAGCAAATGCTTCCTTCTTCTACATTCTTGAATTCAAGCAGATGTTGTAGCCCAGATTGTATATGGATTTTCACACCTCAAATGATCTGGATCTGAATTAAAGATTGTCTTCCTATATCAAAAGTCACTAATGAATACATGCCTTCCCACCTCAAAGTTGTGAATAACCTGTGTATCTTCTCACTTCAAATTCAACAAAACTACCCCTCCATTGTTAAGATTTCATTAAATCCACATGTGATCAAATTGGCAAACAAGAAGAGCCATCATTGTCCTTATTGAATTTCTCACTTGCAAAACTGTTGTCAAATAGAAAATCAGTTCCACTTCACTTGTTCAGAAAAAGATGTTGCTATAAATGTACAATAATGGTGAGTGGTATGTATATTCACAGATATGTTAGAATGTAATAAAAATTATCACTTTGAAAAATGTATTTTAAAAACTATTGCAATGGGGGTTTCTATGATGATTTTAGATTATTATTATTATTTCTAGAAATAGCTATAATAACCAAAATATTGCATCAACACTAACATCCAAGTGGTGATGTATTGATTTATCAAATCAATGATCTTCAAAGCAGGAAAGCAGCCATACTAGTTAGCTACAGAAGCCAGGCTGTGATGCCACAAAACTCTAATCTCAGGACTCAGGAGACAAATACAGATGATAGTTTACTCTTTGTTCAAGGCCACCTGGCCTACAAGAGATTGAGTCAGTCTAAAATAGTAATAGACTCATGCCTTTAATCCCAGAATTTATAAGAGGTAAGCAAGACATGAAGGAAGTCTCAGAGCTGGTATTCTTTGTCCAGCAACATTTAGGATAGGAGGGCCATGATTCAAACAGCAAGTGTAGAAATTAATAAAGAAGAGGCAAAGGAGAAAGAGGAAGAAAGAAACATCATAAAACTTCAACTACCATATGTTGATTTGAGAGTAAAAATTCCCTTTGGCTTTCAATAATGTAACTAAATCAGTCACAAATGTCCTTGTTTTATTAGCATAATTATACATATATCTGTAAGCTTGTATATAAGCAGTATAGAATTGATTGACAGATTACAGTAAAGTTATGACTAAAAATAACTGATAACCAAGTGAGACTTGTGTAACTTTTTCCACCCCTGTAGCTATTCAAAAGCTCAAGTTGTCATGTTTTCTGAACATATGATTACAGAGTCAAATGTCCTGTCAATTCAGACATAAAATTGAAAGAAAATGTAGATGGCTGTCCTGCTCAGGACCAATCAATGTCAAAAGCACAGATAATTTGAATAATAATTTTCTCATATAAATAATAAACAGTCTTCAATTTTAGAATATTTCCCATGAGGAAAATAACAAATTAATGTAAATTTTCACTATTAGCATCCATGTAATTGTTTATGAAACCTATTGTATATGAAACTTTTCTTAAATATTTATAAAAATGAAAATATTAAAATTGCCAAAAATGTTAACCACAGTTACTAAGATAAATTATCTTCCAGCTAAAATGTATTATCTCTAAAAAGCTGAATATTAAGCTACAATAACCTGCACACAATGAAAGACTAAATTAAATGTAAATGATCTTTAATAGACTAACACAAATTTAAGTTTGGGAAAAAACCTATGGGATATCCATCATTTAGAGCCTTTATGACTTGGAATTTATTCTTTCTTATTCAAAATATTTGTGTTATTATTATACTTGTTTTGTGTGGGTGTTTTCATGATGTGTGCTGAGGCACATGTATCATCATATATATGTTGAGATCAAAGTACAATTTATTTGAATCATTTCTTTTTTTCACACCTTTACATAGCTTTCAGGAACCAAACATTTACAGCCATGCTTTCTCAGCTATCAGTTTTACGTGCTTATCTATGTATCTCACTGGCCCCGGTTCAAGCATTTATTTAGACTATTATATGTAAAAATATATTTTCTTTTAGAATTATGCAATATAATAATATAGCTTATTAATTTCTTCAAATCAAAATACAGAGACTACTTTTGAAATAGAATAACACACGGAGTATAATGATACAGGTAAATATGTATTAGAACTATATGTATTTCTAAAAGTACTTACTCCCTTACTAAAATCTACTTTTATGCATTATTTTTCTGAAAAAAACCTAGTAATTGAAATGTATGACCTTTTTACATTTTATTAGTGAAATAGAGAGTTTAAGGATAATATAAATTCTTTTATATCTCAATTTCAGTATCAGATAAAAAGAAACCACTCTTCATCCTTTGAGATGAATAAGATTATCAATGTTAAAATGTGTGTGTGTGCGTGTGTGTGTGTGTGTGTGTGTGTGTGTGTGTGTGTGTGTGTCCAAAGCACCTTACCTAGGAGCAACAATATTTTATGGGTCAGTATATTTTAACTTGACTCTTGGTCTTAAGAGATATATGGAGGTAGAGAAGTAAGATTTTGGACTTCTCATTGTTTTTATACAGTTGCTTAATGTGCTTCTTTTTCCCATAGGATTAGCTTGCTATTATTGATTTGCTGCACAACAAGCACTGTTGGAGTAGTTAAAGCAACAGTGGCACTACAGCAGTTTCCCGAATGGGATTTTCACTTCCCTCTATAAACAATATGGATATTTAAGGTTTGATCTTGAATGTGTTCTTATTCAGTGTTCTCCAGTGGCTGCAGCTGTACTCTGGGAGGCCTTCTTTATTTATGAGGCTATTTCACTGTAACAGATGAGAGAGACTGGGCATTTACTGTCCTGGAGTTACATACAGCTTCACCTTGATATTAACTAAAGGAGTTTATACTTGTTTTATTACACAGAATGTTAGGAAAGAAATCAGTTTCTTTATAGTTTATTAGTTTCATTACAAATTATAACATTCTGTTTCTATTTAATTGTATTATACTTAAAAGAACACAAAAATTTCAGTGACTGTAGAGAGAGGTGATTTCTTCATCATATTGTGCTATGTCTGTGAGTCACTAGAAGCTCTGATCTTGCTCCAGGATATAAATAAGCCTCAGGTCAGGTTTGCTATTCTGTTTCATGGGCCTTGCCTATTGAAGCAGATTTTATTTGGAGTATTTTTTTGCAGTACAATGGGCTTTTAAACTTTTCTTCAGTGTATAACATATGCAATGCCCATTAGTATTCCACTGAATACAGGAAATAATTTTATTGTAGTTGGGAATTGTAGGCACTATCCAGGACTCTGGACAGCTCCAGGCAGCATGCTATAGTTGATAATTAGTTTAAAGAGATGTAACATCCGTAAGATGAGCAACAATACAATCAATTTATTACACTTATGAAATGTCTACTTCTAGTCTTTCTCAAGCAGTCCCTCCATTATTTCCAAACTTAATTGATAAATGTAGCATTTGACTACCTTGCAATTAAAATAAAACAGTATGCCTCACAGCCAGTAGGGTTGGTTTTAGAATTCATTTTTCAACTTTTCTAAAAGGTGAAAACATAAATATCCCCTATTTATTTTTTCCTGGTAAATTTGTGTTTTCTAATTTAATATACATTTGCCTTAGTGTCTGCATTTCAAGCTTTGTTCAAAACCAGATAAATTGTTTTTCCTGCAATACTGTATTTCACTTAATATCTCCTTTGGCAATGTGATAATAACCCATTCTAATTATTAATAATCTTTATCATTCCTGATTTTCCAGTATACAGCAGGAGCATAGAAACACTGTTTATTTTGTGTTATCACAGGAAATAATTTTCTGTATGTTTTGACAATGCACAAACAAGATGTTATGTATCATATCAATATTGTGTAATATGACTACTGATTTCATACCACAAGCTTTACATATTTATTTTTCCTTTTGTCAGTACTCCATTTCAAAGTATAAGCCTTACATATTAAAGTGATTCTAGTTAATACAACAGATTCACTGTGAAACCCAGGCAAAGGTGTTTCCATTTTCATGAAGATTTGTGTATTCATGATATGCACTTAAGTTCAGTTTTAGTATCTTCAGCCAGGTGGCTAGTGTTGGAAGAGTGGGAAAAGCATGGAAAAATGATTATGTCCAAGGAATTTGTATCTAACTCATTGCACTTTTTGTTGAGGAAGGGAATCTAGAAAATCTCACCTTATCTTATGTCTGAGAAAACAATGCTTTCTGCAGCCACATGCATTAAGACACTGGGATTCTCTGTCATCCTTTCACAGTAAACAAAAATAAAACAATTCAAAGTCTTTTGAGCCTAACATTTTTGTATGTTTTACTTTGATAAGCTTTAAACATAATTTTTCATACCATTAAACTCACTGAAAATCAGGTACATACTTTAATGAGTACATTCCATGTTTGAATACGCTAATAGAAACATGATTTTCAAAGAAAGTAAATTAAGGACACATGAATAAGTCATAGAGTACAAATTAACATGCTTAGGTCCTGGGTTTAATCTGAGCTACAGAAAAAAATAATATATGTATGTTTTAAAATTGCTTAATTCTACATATTTGGCAAATTTTTTGAACACATATCCTAGAATGCTAAAATTATAGTAGGCATGTAAATGGATAGGATCAAAATGTATGATGTAAAAGAACAATAGAATAAATTAAAATCACCTCTGCCATCTGTCCTCTGCTTGAGGTAAATGTGGGTTCCCTCTGGCCAAACTCTCCTCATCCCCTCCTTGTAAATTCCTGGGTCTCCTTCATGCAGAGTGAGCACAGTGGACCTGTCCCAACATGACATAACCCCTTGAGTCTGGCCAGACCTCAGTCTTGTCCCTCCTTGTACCCTTGTCCCTTCACCCTCCACAATCTACTGAGTCTTGGCTCCCCTACACCCTCCACTTGAGTGAGAGAGCACCAGGAGAGGCCACGTTATCCAGAGTTACTTACATTGAACTGTTGATCCACCTACACCTGTTGGGAGACTAGAGGAAAAGGAGAGATTCCCACCTGCACCTACTCACAGAAGGGATGGGAAGACAACAGTATAAGGACAAACTCAACAAGAGAAAGACCAATATGATACCACCAGAATCTAGGGTCTCTATCTGAACATCTCAACAAAGTTGAAGCAGAAGAGAAGAACCTCAAAAAAAACTTTAAGAAGGTTATAAAAACTCTTAAAGAGGAAAGGAGAAAATCCCTTAAAGAAATGGAGTAAAAGACAAACCAGAAAATTGAAGAAATAAACAAACAAATGTCTTGAAGAATGCAAAGAAAGCCAAGAAAAAAAAATCAAGTAAGTGAAGGAAACAGTTCAACGTTTGAAAAATGAAATAGAAACAATAAAGAAAACACAAAACGAGTGAATTCTGGAAGTAAAATAGCAGGGTGAATGATCAGGAACTACAGATTTAACTACAACCAACAGAATAAGAGATGGAGGAGAGAATCTAGGTGCTGAAGATTCACTAGAGGAAATACAGCCATCAACTAAAGAAAATCTCAAGTCCAAGAAATCCGTAACAGAAATTATCCAGGAAATGTGGGACACTGTGAAAAGGCCAAGTCTAAGAATATTATGTAATAGAAGAAGGTGAAGAAATATAGCTCAAGAGTACAGATTTTTATGGTTTTGTAATATTCTCATCATACCTATCTCCTTATATAGTAAAAGTCGTAATATTTATTATTGACTGCTAGAATAGAATCATTATGAGGGCAAATTTATTGTCACCTTGGATTCCTGAGATAGCATGAATATTAATGACTGGCACCAAGTCACCAAGTTCATACACATAAATAATATTAAATATTGACAGAATAAGTGATGCTTCACTAACCTGTGACTATTTTAAAATTGTTCATCTAGACACATGTAAACATTATGTTTCTACTGTTATTTCCTCTTATTTATTCTTCATGGTCAGTTTTGTTTCAAAAATGAAAATACACACGCATCTAAATTTTTCCTATGAAAATTCTATTTAAATGAAAATAATAAATTAGTGTAATTTTTTTTCCACTTTTTTTTAAATTTTATTTTCCAGTTTAAATTTAGATAAGAATCAAGGTTGCTTCACAAGTCAGTTCCAGGTCCCTCTCCCATTCCCTCCCTTCCTCCCGTGCCCTCCCCTCCCCTCCCCCCCCGTTATCCTCTCATTTCTCCAGGGAGGGTGAGGCCCTCCATGGGGGTGTCCATAGTGTGTCATTTCATATAGGGCAGGGCCTAGACCCTTTCCCAAGAGTTCTGGGTGAGAGTGCACCTCACATTGTTCTATTGGAGTCCAAAGTCCGTGTGTATACTTGGGATGGGTACTGATCTGCTGCCCAAGGCTCAATAGATTCCCTAGGCCTCTTCACTGACACCCAGATTCAGGGGGTCTTGATCAGTCCCATGCTGGCTTCCCAGGCTAATGCCTGGGATTCAAGAGTTAACCTTTGTCTGGTCAGCTGTTTCTGGGGGTTAAACCAGCCCAGTCTTAATCCCTTTGATCATCAGTCCTCCCTCTCTGTTACTGGCTTTCTTGAGTTCAGCTCAGTACTTAACCAAGGGAGTCTGCCTCGTCTTCGATCAGCCACTAAATAAAGTTTCTGTTTCCCAGACTCTCTGGCCATAGGATTGTAGGCTGGCACTCCCCAGATCTATGTCTAAAATCCATATATGAGAGAGTACATGCCATGTTTCTCTTTTTGTGACTGGGTTACCTCACTCAGGATGGTTTCTTCTAGTGTCATCCATTTGCCTGCGAATCTCATGATTCCATTATTTTTTTCTGCTGAATAGTACTCCATTGTGTAGATGTACCACATTTT
The DNA here is from genome assembly GCF_017639785.1 of Mesocricetus auratus. Taxonomy (NCBI): domain Eukaryota; kingdom Metazoa; phylum Chordata; class Mammalia; order Rodentia; family Cricetidae; genus Mesocricetus; species Mesocricetus auratus. The sequence continues at coordinate 38,255,799 of NW_024429180.1, read as the reverse complement.
CTCTATCCACTCTTCAGGTGAGGGACATCTAGGTTGCTTCCACGTTCTGGCAATTACAAATAAAGCTGCTATGAACATAGTGGAACAGACCTCTTTGTTGTATGAATGGGCATCTTTTGGATATATGCCTAAGAGTGGAGTTGCTGGGTCTTGTGGTAGGTTTATTCCCATTTTTCTGAGGAATCTCCACACTGATTTCCATAGTGGCTGAACCAGTTGGCACTCCCACCAGCAATGGAGGAGTGTCCCCCTTTCACCACATCCTCTCCAGCACAAATTGTCATTGGTGTTTTTGATTTTAGCCATTCTGACAGGGGTGAGATGGTATCTGAGAGTTGTTTTGATTTGCATTTCCCGGATGGCTAAGGATGTTGAGCACTTTCTCAAGTGCCTCTCAGCCATTTTAGACTCCTCTATTGAAAACTCTCTATTTAGTTCTGCAGCCCACTTTTTAATAGGGTCCTTTGGTGTTTTGGAGACTTGCTTCTTGAGTTCTTTGTAAATTTTGGAGATCAACCCTCTGTCAGATGTGGGATTAGTGAATATTTTTTCCCATTCTGTGGGCTGCCTTTTTGTCTTGCTGACTGTGTCCTTTGCTTTACAGAAGCTTCTCAGTTTCAGTAGGTCCCATTTATTAATTGTTGATCTTACTGCCTGTGCTACTGGTGTTATGTTCAGGAAGCTGTCTCCTGTACCAATTCGTTCAAGGGTACCACCCACTTTCTCTTCTAAGAGGTTCAGTGTGGCTGGATTTATGTTGAGGTCTTTGATCCATTTGGACTTAAGTTTTGTGCATGGCGATAGACATGGATCGATCTGCATTCTTCTGCATGCCAGTCTCCAATTATGCCAGCACCATTTGTTGAAGATGCTTTCTTTATTCCATTGTATATTTTTAGCTTCTTTGTCAAAGATCAGATGTTCGTACGTGTGTGGGTTAATACCCGGGTTTTCAATTCGATTCCATTGGTCTACCTGTCTATTTTTGTGCCAATACCAAGCTGTTTTCAGGACTATAGCTCTATAATAGAGCTTGAGGTCAGGGATGGTGATGCCTCCGGACGTTGCCTTGTTGAACAGGGTTGTTTTGGCTATCCTGGGTCTTTTGTTTTTCCATACAAAATTGATTATTGTTCTTTCAAGGTCTGTGAAGAACTGTGCTGGGATGCTAACCAAACAAGTGAAAGACCTGTATCGTAAGAACTTTGAATCTTTAAAGAAAGAAATTAAAGAAGCCCTCAGAAAATGGAAAGATCTCCCATGCTCATGGATAGGTAGGATCAATGTAGTAAAAATGGCAATCCTGCCAAAAGCAATCTACAGATTCAATGCAATCCCCATTAAAATTAGTGGAATTTAATCACAGCTTATCAATAATTTTAAGAAAGTCTAAAAGATACATTGTATTTTTTAATTACCATTTCTTTATGATTTAATGTTTTTACAGATAATGGAAACAATGAGAGTGGAAAATAAGAGACAAAGACAAAAGAAATGATAATTTTGAAAGCATCAATGAATTTCTGGACATAGTAACCTGTTTCTGTATTCAACCATCAGACAGAAGGGTGGGAAAAAATATTACTGAATCAATATTTATTAATTCAATTGCAACTTTTTACCAAAGAATATATAACACCTAAAGCAATTCAAATAAGTTAAATCTGAGACTAGGTATGAGGAAGCATATTTAGAAATTAGAAAATTCCCTTATGGGTACTAGGAATAACATTCATATGACTAATACTGACAACATTAAAAGATCCTGTTGTGGTGGAGTATGGTTAAGTCCAGCACTCAGGAGCCTTAGGAAAAAATGGATTTATATAAATTTGAGGCCTTCTTGATCATTGGAGCATTTTCTAAGATATCAGCGATATATAAAAAGAACCAGCCTTGAATAGCTAAAATCAGAAACACCAATGACAGTCTATTATGGAGAGGATGTGGAGAAAAGGGAACACTCTTCCACTGCTGGTGGGAGTGCCAACTTGTACAGCCACTTTGAAGATCAGTATGGTAGTTTCTCAGGAAAATAGAAATAAGTCTACCACAAGATCCAGCAAATCCACTCTTAGGCATATACTCAAAAGATGCATATTCATACAATATGGATATTTGTTCACCTGAAGAGTTTGGTCACTTTTACTTTTGATCCAAAACCATTTTTGTATTGGTAATACCTTCATATAGAATATCATCTCATTCCATGGAAAAAGACATATCATTCAAGTACTTTAAAAATCAAAGTTTTGAATAGTAGACAAAAGTTAAGATGGTAGTGGAAGAAACTTTTAAACTCACCCTGGGTTACATGGAAATAAAATCATTACAAAATGAATTTTCTCATTTAAACAGTATAGTTTATAGTGTAGAGCAATATTTCCTTGATGTTTTTACTTCTGTAGAACAAGTAGGGATTTCAGTGACAATGTTAAAAATTTAGTATCTCTCATTATTCATTTCAATTCCAAAGTAAAGATCTTCTTTGTTATATGGGGAAACTGCAGGCTAAAATAAGAAACTTTCTTACTTTTCAATATTTTGTATCTGAGCTTCATTCTCAGCACTAAATTCATGTAACTGCCTTTAAATAATAGCATGTTAAATTAAAATTATAAATTACAAAACGAACAATATGTAATGAAGTGTTAATTTGTTTTATTCCTAAGGTATTGCTAAAATTCAAGTTAAATTATGTTTCTCACAAATCCATTTGTACATAATGTAAACTCCTGAATTTATTGTATATTGAATGTAAACAAGGAATCAATTGATATGTTGACTTGTGTTTTGATTTCCCTTTACTTCATCAAGTATATTAAATGATAATTATATAAAATTAGTATTTTTTTGCTTATTTTAGTATAAATATTCTGCCAATGAAACATTCTGACTAAAAACAATTATTTAATTTTATAAAATTCAATATTTCTGTTCCTCTATTTCCCTTTATTCCTGATCCCTCTCCAATGAAATTTCTCCCAGTTATAAGGTTGGGAGGACAGGTTGAGCAGGAAATTATGAGTTGGGATAACTAGCACTAACCTCCCTATGAAAATGTCACATGAGAACATATTACAGTAGAAATTTTCCAAAATATTTTTAGGTACATATCTGAAAATAATTTTTTATATATTTTTTATTTTTAAATTTAAATTTAAATTAGAAACAAGGTTGCTTAGCATGTCAATTCCAAGTCCCTCTCCGTTTCCCTCCCCTCCTCCCATGCCCTCCCACGAACACTCCCAATATCCCCTCATTTACCCAGGGAGGGTGAGACTCTCCATGGGGGTGTCCATAGTCTCTCCTTTCATCCAGGGCAAGGCCTAGACCCTCCCCCAAGTGTTCAGGTTGAGAGTGCATCTCTCATTGTTGGATGGGAGTCCAAAGTCCATTTGTATACCTGGGATAAATACTGATCTACTGCCCAAGGCTCAATAGGTTACCTAGGCCTCCTCACTGACACCCACATTCAGGGGGTCTTAATCAGTCCCATGTTGGATTCTCAGGCATCAGTCTGGGATTCAGGAGCAAACAACCCTTGTTAGGTCAGCTGTTTCTGGGGGCTAAACCAGCCCAGTCTTTATCCCTTTGCTCATCAGTCCTCCCTCTCTGTCACTGGATTTCTTGAGTTCAACTCAGTGCTTAGCCATGGAAGTCTGCCTCTGCTTCCATCAGCCACTGAATGAAGGTTCTGTTTCCTTGACTCTCTGGCCATGGGATTGTAGGCTGGCAGTCCCCAGATCTAGGCCGAAAATCCATATATGAGAGAATATATGCCATGTTTCATTTTTTGGACTGGGTTGCCTCACTTGGGATGTTTTCTTCTAGTGCCATCCATTTGCCTGCAAATTTCAGGATTCCATTATTATTTTTCTGCTAAACAGTACTCCATTGTGTAAATGTACCACATTTTCTCTATCCACTCTTCGGTTGAGGGGCATCTATGTTGCTTCCAAATAATGCTGTTATGAACATAATGGAACAGACAACCTTTTTGTATGAATGGGTATCTTTTGGATATATTCCTAAGAGTGGAGTTGCTGGGTCTTGTGGTAGGTTTATTCCCATTTTTCTGAGGAATCTCGATATTGATTTCCAAAGTGTCTATACAAGTTGACACTCCTACCAGCAGTGGAGGAGTGTTCCCCTTTAGGATCCATTTTAGTTTTGAGGAGAGATCTGGCTCTATGTGTCCCGCGCTCTATCTCACCCGCAAGAATGATGCGGCACATGATCAGGATCCTTCTGCAGTAAGCTTTATTGCTCCTGAGAGGAGGAGCATAAGCTATCACAAAGCGAAGACCCCACGCCCTAACGGGACTCTCCTTATATAGAGAGTTTCTCTCGCCTCGGACGTGGCAGTTAATTACTGGTCCAATTATGTCACCCGAGGTGACATAAGGCACAGGCACCCCCGGCCTCGTGGGCAGGGAGCTCCTGCTCATGCGCAGCAGGGTTGTCATTGCAACTGTCAGGCGGATGTCAGCGCCATCTCGCCATGGCGTGGTTCCAGGGCAGCGCCCAACATCTCCCCATTTTTATTTTAATAAAAGCACACAAAAGTGTCCCAACTGGGCTGCATAGGCTAAAACACCCATCCTCGTGCAATGCAACAAAGTCGCTGAGGGTGCAAGGGCTGTTCTGCCGACAGCTAATGGCCACCTCGTCACCAGAGACAGAAACCAGATGAATGGCCTACATCCGTTGATCACCATCAGGCTCTGCAGCCCATCAGGGTTCGAAACAGATGAATATACCCCATATAGCACCTTTCCGCGTGCAATGAGACGAGCTCAGCGGAGTGCAAAGGCTGCAATATCAATGATCACCTTCTCTGGTGCAAATGTCCAAAACATTTCGGACTCAGAGGTGCAAAGGCTGATCTATTGAAGCAGGGGCAGAGAAATATAGCCGGAGTCTGCCAAGGTGACAGGGAAAGCCAGAATGAAATGGGGATAATCAAAGGCTATTCTCCACACTTTAACATGGTGAGCCAGACCTCCGCCGAGGCCCCATACTCTAGAGCCGCGAGTGCCTGTGTAATCATGACTTTATCTGTTTTTGCCTTTTTGAACACTTTGCAAAACAAAAAGAATAAAATTGCCATTCCGAAGCAGAGAAACATCCCGAAGCAGAGAAACATCCCGAAGAGTCCCACCCCCACCCATTCCTTGAAATAAGAGAAGACAGAAGAGATCCATGACGACAGTCCTTCTTGTAGGGAGACATCAATTCTGGTGGATCGCTGTTCTCAAGTCCTGCAGTATCTGTTCAAATTCGAATGTCCAATTCTGTAAAATGAACTGAGAAAGACTTTTGGACAAATTAGCCGCTCTAATAAAATTTTCATATTGTATTGATGTAACACAAAGTCCAGGCATTTTATATTCACATCCTAACTGCGCCAATTGCCATAAAATATCCAATTGTTCTTGAACCAGGTCGATGCGCTGATTAACCAGCATCAACCCTCCCTGAATTTGAGTATTTGCCGAACTTTGTCGGTCGAGCGCCACTGATACTGATGATGAAAGACCATCAAGAGTATCTGCCGTTTGTACAGATGTGGATAGGGCCATTGCCGAGGCGGTCACAGAGGCAGCCACTGCTGTAGTGGCCACAATGGCTACAATTATGGCCGAGATGCCGAAATCTCTTTTTGTGCGTAGCAGAGACAAGCTACTCGGGGCTTTCACCGGCACGGGCACAAACCTCGGCATTCTAGTCACCACAGCATAAGAATATTTCGTGGCATCCCAGCATAATGTATAAAAGCAGCTCTTGGTATCACATCTTAATTCCTCATTCTCACCTATAAAATTATTGCTTACAATCCATAAAAAGGGGGGCCAAACACAAACTGGTGATGGGGCATATTCTTTTCTAATAAATTCTTTATGCTTCATATCTGAAGCTTGCCAAGTGCCGGAGCCAGATCCCCCGAAAATTTGCCCTTCCAATTGTAAGAGATTTGTCCTTTTTCCCCAGCTCCTCCTCCTATCATTACCATAGGAGTCAAATCCGTCAAAGGGATTGACCCAAGTTGTCAAGGGTGTCATATTCAAAAAATGATGCCCTAGGCTGGGTGAGAAAGTGAAGGTATTAGGGCCTACCCAGTGTTGATACCTAGATTGACATTCAGTCCAAGGCAGGATATACTCTTCTGATTGAATCCCTTTACAAAATGGGGCTAACTTTGGCTGATCATGGGGAGTAGCATTAGTACTAACCGGCAGCGCCCAACATCGGATGCATTGGCTACAATCTCTAAATCAGTTCCCCAACTAGCCTCGCCTTGCCAGGCAGCCGATTGATTCCTCAAATTAACACAGTTAATACTATTTTTATTATCATTTACTTTGGAAAAATGAAAGCATAAGCTTCCTCTTAAGGAGAGGGAGCGATTTTCTTGTACTGCATGAATCTGATCATCTTGGGGCAAATAAGCTAGCCCTAGCTCTTTATTGGTGAAAAAAAATCTAGGAAACACTTGTGCATTATACATCACCGGCATGGGGAGGGGAAAGGTCGACATGATTCCCCATCTTCTTTCTCCCGTTGCCCTCCAGGCTTGAGCCATGATCATTATCATCAGGGTTCCCCATCTTACGAATGAGTCTTTCCGGAACCCAGAACGGATTGTCTTCATCCTGTGGAAAAACACAGACAGCTCCCCTGGACCTTATCAGGATAGGATCCGGGCCTTTCCATTGATTAGTTAGCACATCTTTCCATTTCACCCATTCCTTGGGCCTTTTAGGTTCTGTGCAATGTCGCTCAGCTGCACTCATCCCTGAATCATCCAAGTTCAAAAAATTCAGGGTAAAGAGTGACATGGCTATGGCCACTCTCGGTCCAGGGGGTAGCTCCATTATTGCTCCCCCTTTTTGCTTTAATAAATATGATTTAAGTGTCCGATGTGCTCTCTCAATGATGCCCTGACCTTGAGGATTATAGGGCAATCCAGTAATATGAGTAACTTGCATTTGTGCACAAAATTGTTTAAATTTTTGTGAAGTATAGGCAGGCCCGTTGTCGGTTTTAAGACAGCGGGGTTTGCCCCAGGCACTCCAGGCCTCAAGACAGTGCTGAATCACATGAGAAGCCTTCTCCCCTGAAAGTGGGGTGGCAAAAAATATTCCAGAACAAGTATCAACAGAAACATGTATATATTGCAATTTACCAAAAGGGACATAATGGGTAACATCCATTTGCCAAACTTGTAAGGGGATCAAACCTCTCGGGTTAATTCCTCGATGGGGGACAGGCAAAAACTGACAGCAATTTTGACATTGTATCACTATATCTCTAGCTTCTTTTCTGGTTAAAGAAAAGCGTCTGCGTAATGTCTCTGAAGTAACATGAAATTTATTATGAAATTCTTTTGCAGCTATTATGGGTGAAGAAAGCGCAACAGCTGCAAGTCTAGTGGCTTGATCAGCGAGCGCGTTCCCTTTTGCCATGGGGCCGGGAAGACCAGAATGAGCTCTTATGTGTTCAATAAAGAAAGGATGCCGCCTTTGCAGCAGAGCAGCTCTAATGGCTTCAAATATGTGAGCCACCTTACTAGAAGGTCTAATCAACCCGGCAGTTTCAAGAATTTTAACTGCATTAACTACATATAATGAATCTGAAACAATATTAAGTGGGCCCATAAATTGTTGTAAAACTTCTAATACCACGAGGCATTCAACGACTTGTGGGGAAGATTCAGGAAAATGTTTTATATAAGTCATATCATTTACAACATAGGCCCCTTGTCCTGTTTTAGAACCATCTGTATATACTACTATCCCATTCTTAATTGGGGTATTAGAGGTAATTTTTGGGAAAACTAAAGGCTGGGCCAAAGCAAACTGTAAAAGTGGATGCCTGGGATAATGATTATCAAAGGTCCCTGAAAATGAAGCACATAGGACTGACCAGTCGCTAGAGGTGGCGGCCAAAACCTGTATTTGATCCGGAGTATAGGGGCTAACAATGATATTAGGCTCCAGACCAAAGTATTCTATTGTCATTTTAATGCCTTTTATAACCAATTGTGCAACAGCAGCTGGATACCAATCAACAATTTTAGCAGGGGAAGCTCGAGGATGGACCCAGCATAAAGGCCCTTGTTGCCAAACAACGGCGGTGGGTAGACCTTGTGTGTTCAAGACACATAACAAAATTGGCTGGGTATAATCTATCCTATCCAGCTGGGCCTGAGTTATAGCTTTCTCGACTTTGCAAAGAGCCTCGCTTGCCGAGGGATCCAATTTCCTTGGGGAGGTGATATGCGGGTCCCCTTCTAAAATATCAAATAGAGGTTTTAATTCAATGGTGGGAATTTTTAAAAAAGGTCTTAGCCAATTAATATCACCCAATAACTTTTGAAAATCATTTAGAGTTTGTAACTTATCTTTTCTAATTTCAACCTTCTGTGGTCTAATGAAATCAGGTCGGATAACCGAGCCCAGGAATGATCCGGAGTCGGTTATTTGTACCTTTTCAGTGGCTAGGGAAAGTCCCCATTGACTTAATTGCTTTTGTAAGACAGGGAACATTTGCTGTAAAACTGTAAGATCTTGATGACATAACAGCACATCATCCATATAATGGATAGACAGGACCTGCGGGAACTGTCTTTTAACTGGGGCAAGTGCCTGATCAACAAAGAGCTGACAGATGGTTGGACTATTGGCCATTCCCTGAGGCAAAACTTTCCATTGGTATCTCTTATCTGGTTCTGCATGATTTAAAGAAGGTACCGTAAAGGCAAAACGCGGGCGATCAACGGGATGTAAGGGTATGGAGAAAAAACAGTCCTTAATATCTATGATCAGAAGGGGCCACCCTTTTGGCAGGGCAGTGAGTAGAGGCAATCCTCGCTGGACCGGACCCAATAGTAACATTTGTACATTAATGGCCCTTAGGTCATGCAACAAGCGCCATTTTCCCGATTTCTTTTTGATAACAAAAATCGGAGTATTCCAAGGCGAAGTGGATGGTTCTATATGACCAAGGCAAAGCTGTTCTGTAATTATTTTCATGATGGCATTCAGTTTCTCGGAGGTTAATGGCCACTGAGGAACCCATACCGGGTCCTCCGTCTTCCATGGTATGGGTCGTGCTGCCTCAGTGGCGCTCAAGAAAAAACCCAAGCCCGTTTTACCTTCATGAGGTCGGGGTGATATAGGGCGGGGATTGCCTTGCTCAAGACGTCCCAAGCCCCGGCCTTCTTGAAACCCCATCTTTTCCATCATGTTTCTAACTGAGGGCGAATAATTATTGGTTAAGGTAAGGCCCATTTCTGTTAGGATGTCTCTACCCCATAAATTAACTGGTAAGGGTAAGACATAGGGGGTAAATTGGCCTCTCAGTCCTTCTGAGGATTCCCAAGTTAGGGCACTAGAGCTGATGTCAGGGCTGGATTGATATCCCAGCCCCTGTAGAGAATGAGAGGACTGTGTGACCGCCCAACTTTTTGGCCACCAATGTGTTGAAATAATACTTTTGTCAGCCCCTGTATCCAAAATGCCCTCAAAACTTTTGCCATTAATTCTAAGAGTTAACTTAGGCCTTGTATTTAGTGCCACAGTTAAATAGGCCGAGTCCGTCCCTGTGGATCCCATCGGACCTTTTATATCTTGTGAAATTTGATCTTTTGCTGGAAGCAATACAAGCTGAGCTATCCTATCCCCCTTATGGATGGAGAAAACACCTTGGGGGCTGGAACAAAGAATTTGAATATCTGGAATATGGTGGTTATCAATTATTCCAGGATGTACAATTAGTCCCTGCGCAGTAAGGGCACCACGGCCTATTATAAGTCCTATCATACCATCAGGCAATGGGGGATGCAAAGGTGCCGCAGGCACTGGATGGACCCCCATATGTGGCATTAGTAGGACTGAGGTGGCGGCACGCAAGTCCATCCTGACGTCTCTTGTGGAGTCGTCTCCTCCTCGGAACTGGCCTTGGCAAACTGAGTCCCGTATCTTTGCGGGCCCCGGGATCGGGGGCCCACCTGGCCGTTTTTTGGCTCTTGGTCAGCTGTACCTGGTTTACGGGGGGGGAAGGAGATTGCCCTTAAGGTCTCTTATGGATCTGCATTGGCTTGCCTTATGGTAGCCTTTCCCACATCTGGCACAGATAGTATCCTGACCCTTTTTTAGAGCTCGACATTCTTTTTTTAGGTGCCCTGGCTTTCCACAATTAAAACAGAGCCTCCGATCCTTGAAGCCCGTCGGCTTTCTTTGTGATTGAAGAATGGCAGCCGCCAAGCCTGCATTAGTAAGCGGTCCTCCGAGTTCTCTGCATACCCTGAGCCAATCATCCAAACCTTTTCCTTTCCTAGGGGCAATTGCTGTTTTACATTCTTGTGTAGCCTGCTCGAAGATGAGCTGTTCTATCAACGGCTTAACCTGCTCTGTATCTCCAAAAATTCTTCCTGCCGCTTCCGTCATCCTTGCCACAAAATCGGAAAACGGCTCCTGAGGTTGTTGTATAATCTTGGTAAGTTGTCCACCTGCCTTCCCTTTCTGCGTAAGTGACTTCCATGCCCTAATTACCAGGGTGGCTATTTGAGCATATGCGCTCCAAGGGTAATTAATTTGGTTCACAGCATAGACTCCTTGTCCTGTAAGCAGATCGAAATTCCATTCTCTCTGCTCTGGGGTGAGTGCTATGGCGTTAGCCCTTGCCTGTGACTGGGCAGCCTCATGCCATAATGCTCTCCATTCCATATATTGCCCCATATTTGGTAATACTGCCTTCACCACCATCTGCCAATCGGCAGGAGTTAGGGGATCCAAGGCAAGCCTTTCTATCTGCATAATAGTAAAGTTGGCATTAGGTCCATAATTACGAACCGATTCTGCCAATTCTTTTATCTGTTTATACTCAACCGGAGTATGTACCCGCCCTCCATTCTCTACTTCGAAAACGGGGAAGGTGAGATGGACCTTTCTTCTAATTTTTTCAGGTAAAAAGGAGAAACTATGTAAACGCCCTTCATAAGGGGGGGGGGAGAGAGCGGCATAGGCGGAGCAGATGGAGTTGCTATCGCTTTTGCTGAGGCCTTGCCCTTGGGTAGCAGTTTAGAGAAAAACTCCCCATCCGGGTGATATCTCTCCGCCTCGTACTTTGTAGCCTCTTCTTCTAGTTCTGTCTCATCTCCAGGGCCTAGAGAGTCTTGTTCGGAATCAGAAGACTCAGAACTGGCGGAGCTGCCGAGGTTCAGCGCCTCCAGTTCTTTAAAAGGATACATTTGACCTGTCCCTTTAGTGGAAAGGCCAGGAAGGGCATCTGGTTTTGCTATAATGTTCTCTCCTAAAACAGGAGGGCTCTTTTTCTTAGTTTTTCTTTTGTATACCTCCGTTTTCTCGCGCGCGCCTGACCTCTCACTACGTTCGGTTTCTGACATGCTATCCTGGGTTACCTCGAGAATGGCCTGACCCTCTACAACGGCCGCCTGGCAAGCTTCATCCTCAATACAGTTCTTCACTAGTTTCCATACTGCCTTGGTCCCTATCCTTAGGTCTCTTTGCTCTAGGTGTCGATCAAGATCCCTCCCCAACTTATTCCATGATGCCAGGGTGAGAGAGCCAGAAAGGGCATACCAGGGTGCCACACGATCGACCTCCTTGACAAAGCTCCGTAACGTCTTTCTGTCAACCTTGATATTCCTCTGCTTTAATACAGTCTCCAAGGTAGTTAATATGGATTGAGAGGACCCCATGGTGGCTGCAGCTTATCTACGTCTGACTAATCACCACCGTTACCAATGGTACAGATGACCGCGGCTTATCTACGTCCGTCTTACAGCAAATGGGGAAAAACGAAAGCAAAGGACAGAAGAGACTGTTCAGGCCCCTTTATCTACAGGAGGCTTAGGTGACCAGTATAAAGAAGACAAGAACAATACCAAGGAGGACGATTGCTTCAGGCAAACCCTCCCAAGGCGGAGACAACCCCAGACCAAAGTCCCAGATCAGCATACCTCTCCGAACTTACCTGCCTGCAGTTCTGAATCCTCCTCGTTTCCAAGGGGTCTTCGATGGTGCGGACGATGGCTTGGTCAGTTTCCCGGGTTTCGGCACCAGTTGTCCTGCGCTCTATCTTGCCCGCAAGAATGACGCGGCACACGATCAGGATCCTTCTGCAGTAAGCTTTATTGCTCCTGAGAGGAGGAGCATAAGCTATCACAAAGCGAAGACCCCACGCCCTAACGGGACTCTCCTTATATAGAGAGTTTCTCTCGCCTCGGACGTGGCAGTTAATTACTGGTCCAATTATGTCACCCGAGGTGACGTAAGGCACAGGCACCCCCGGCCTCGTGGGCAGGGAGCTCCTGCTCATGCGCAGCAGGGTTGTCATTGCAACTGTCAGGCGGATGTCAGCGCCATCTCGCCATGGCGTGGTTCCAGGGCAGCGCCCAACATCTATGGAAATATCAAGAGATCTACAAGGATGACCCCAATTAATAATCTAAGCAGTAATTGAGCAGGTACCTTAAATGCCCTTGCATGATAATGAGATTGATGACTACTTTATATGCCACCCTAGAGCCTTCATCTAGTAGCTGATGGAAGCAGAAGCAAACAAGCACAGCTAAACACTTAACTGAACTCCTGAAATCCAGTTGCAGAGAGGGAGGAGTGGTAAGCCAATCAGTCAAGAACAGACTTGTCCAATCCACAGAAACATCTGACCTGAATAAGGGGGAACTCATGGATGCCAGAATGATAACTGGGAAATCAGGTTAGAACACATTCACACCCCATGAATGTGGATGTCAGTGAGGGAGGCCTAGGCACTGTATGGGACCTCAGGTAGTAGAACAGTATTTATTCCTAGCATATGAATGGAATTTGGTTGCCCATTCCACATAGAGGGACACTCTCTCAGCCTAGACAAAAGGGGGAGGGCCGATGCCCTGCTCCAAATGACAAGACATACTTTGAAGATCACCCTTCATGGGGAGCAGAATGAGGATAGGATAGGTTAGTGGGGGGCAGGGGAGGAGGAGAGGGAGTGGGAACTGTGATAGACATGTAAAACAAGCTTTTTTCTCATTTAAATTAAAAAACAGAGAAAGCAAACGAGTCTATACTTAATTATTGCTTAGCAATATCAAGTTTAGGTACTAGTAAAATATACTGAGATTCAAAAGCAATCACCAGGAATCTAAATATTCTGGGAAATGATCAACTTAATGATGAATTAACAATCTGGGATTCCATAACGTGTCTCCTATAATGGTTTCAAAAGCATAAATTGTGACCAGGGTCTTCTTGAATTAGAAATGTTTGCCACAATTAAGAACAATATAATTAACATAAGCAGTGTTACAAATGATAAACATGTATAAATTATCAGGCTATATTTTAAAAGCAGCATATTTTACATAGTCACTTAGAAAATGTTCAATAGTCTAAACTATGGTTTTGATATATTAATTTAAAATATTGTGATTTCAACATATATTACCTACAAAACAGACTGAAATTATATTTCTACAAAATATAAAATTAGAAGTAAAATATTATGTGTTGAATTTAATACTACATTATACTGCACAAAGAAAAGGATCATTAAGCTGGAATTTAGACCCAATTACAGCATCATATATTAACAATTAAGACAAACAATGGAAAAGCAAAAATGGAAATAAATCTCAATGCCTTTTAGTATAGTATTCAGTTATTCCAAATAGAAACAAGAAAATTAATGAAATATAAAAAATTTTCATTTAAAACTGGCTAGCCATGTTTTATGGGAAAAACAATCTTGACGTTAAAAATTTTGAAGCCTATAGTAGAAAGAGATCAATAAGGGAATAAGAAAATATTTCAAACAGAATAAGATGAATAGTCCATTTAATCTGTATAGTATATATTAATAGATACCCACCGCATGTCTGAAAATGTAGAACATAAGAAATGCAACATTTATTATACAATTTATTCACTGTAAGAGATTATTGGTAATATTTCCATGAAACATATCTATCTAAAACTTGAATTATTTGAAATGGAAAAACTCACATCTTTTATTACAGGAGATTTATAAAAATATTCTTGGTTTATTATATGTCCAAAATCATTATTTTTGCACTTTAGAACTGTTCATTTAAAAGGCAAATGTAGTACCTAATACATAAAATTGAGAGCACCAATCAAATGACCTGGTAGCCAACCTGGCTGCTAAGTGACTGGGGCTAATAATATTTAGATTATAGTTATGTAAAACAAAGGGATGGCTCACATGGACAGAAAATGACTGCATAAGATTTTATGTAACAGTCTACAGTATTTTGTAATGTAAAATTTATAAATAATTCTTTTCTGCAAATTTTCAGGTTTACAATACAAGTGATGAAAATTAAAGAAATAAAAACTATATATATATACATATATATGTATATGCATTTGTGTGTGGGTGGTATTCTGTGTTCATGTATATGTTGAAATATTTCAGCATATTGTGTGAAGAAATGCCAGTGTGATTGATCAATAGCAAGGCAGAATTCTAGACACAGAGGACACTAGGAAGAAGGGTGGGGTCACAAAGAGACAAGGAAGAAGCAGGACAACAGTACATAGATAAGTTAAAAAAAACCTTGGGTCAGAGCATAGATTAATAGAAATGGTTTAATTTTAGTTACAAGTGTTAGCTAAAACCAAGCCTAACCTATCAGCCAAGATTTTATACTTAATAATAAGTCTCATTTTCATTATTGGGAAACGGATGCTACAGATGAAAAGTCTGACTACAAATAGAGTCCAATATAGTTGCATTTATTTCCACATAAGGCCTGAGAAAGCTTGAAATACTTTTTGAAACATTAAAAAAAGAGCCATACACTGTCTCCTAGGTCTTCAGTCTCTGTTGTAGGCAGCAGTAGAGAAAAATGTCTTCCTGGTCTTTCCTGGGGGCTTGAGCCACCAGTGCACCATGAGTTAAGCTGCAAAGCATTTTAAGTTTCATTCATTGGAAAATCTTTTCCTAACCCTTAACTCTGAGGTAATGTATTCTTGGAGGCTGAGGTGTGTTTCTTGCATGCAGCAGAAGGATGGGGTTCTGTTTTCAAATCCATTCTGTTAGCCCATGTCATTATATGGGAGAGTTAACACCATTAATATTGAGGGATATTAATAACTATTGATTGCTCATTCTTGTTTGTTTTTGAATAGTTGATGGTGGTAGATTTACATGTGGATTTCTACCTCTTTTTTCTTTTAGCAGTTGGTAAGGTGGGGTTACCTATTGCTTATGATTTTCTGGTTGGAGTTAACCTCCTTGGGTTGGAGTTTTCCTTCCAAAACTTTCTGCAGGGCTGGTTTAGTGGATTCATATTGTTTAAATCAGGTTTTGTCATGGAATATATTGTTTTATCCATCTTGAGTGACAGAAATATTTGCTTGGTATATCAGTTTGGGCTGGCATCGGTGTTCTCTTATTGTTGGTAGAATATCTATCCAGGACATTATGTTCAATATGTTTTATGCCTCTGTGATATGGTTTTCTTCACCATTTCCTATACCTATTATTCTTAGGTTTGGTCTTAGCAAAGGTAGTAATCCTAATATCTAACAAATTAGATTTTAAAATAAAAATCAATCAAAAGAGATGAAGGAGGGCATTTCATACTCATCACAGGAGAAATTCACCAAGATGAAGTTTCAATTCTGAGCATCTATGACCCAAAAACAAACACATCCATGTCCATAAAAGAAACATTACTAAAACTCAAATAACATATAAATTCCCCCACATTCATAGTGGGAGGTTCAGCACCCCAATTTCACCACTAGACAGGAATACAAAACAGAAACTTAACAAAGAAGCAAAGGAGCTAAAAGAAGTTATGACCCAATTTGGATTAGTAGACATCTACTGATCATTCCATATGAATAAAAAAGAATATACCTTCTTCTCAGTGACACATGGAAACTTCAAAAATTGAACACAAAATTGGCAACATAGCAAACCTCAACAGGTGCAAAAAAATGAAATAAATCCATGGACCTTATCAGATCGCCATGTGTTAAAATTAGAATTCAACAACAACATAAATTGCAGAAATACTACGAACTCATGGAAATTGAATAATGAACAATTTTAACATTCCTGGGTCAAAGAAGAAATAAAAATTTAAAGACTTCCTAGAATTCAATGAGAATGAAGGCACAACATACCCAAACCTATGGGACATTTTGAAAGTAGTGCTGAGGGAAGTTCATAGCACTAAGTGCCCACATGTAGGAACTGGAGAGGAGTTACACTAGAGAATTAGTAGCAAAACTAAAAGCTCTAGAACACAAAGAAGCAAACTCACCCAAGAGGAGTAGTCACCAGAAAAAAATCAAATTGAGGGTTGAAATCAATAAAGCCAAAACTAGGAAAATAATACAAAAAATCAATATATTGAAAATTTTGGTCTTTGAGAAAATCAACAAGGCACAGAAACCTTTATCCAAAATCACAAAACAATAGAGTGTAAACATGCAAATTACAAAATCAGAAATTTAAAGGAGACACAACAATGGACATTGAGGAAATTCAGATAATCATCAAGTCATACTTTGAAAAACCTCAATATACAAAATTTGAAAATCTAAAGGAAATGGACAATTTTCTGGATAGATATCACTTGCCAAACTTAAATCAAGAACTGATAAGCAACTTAAATACACCTATAACCCTTAAGGAAATAGAAGCAGTCATAAAATGTCTCCAAACCAAAAAAACCTACCGCAAGACCCAGCAACTCCACTCTTAGGCATATATCCTAAAGATGCCCATTCATACAACAAGGATGTCTGTTCCACTATGTTCATAGCAGCATTATTTGTAATAGACAGAACTTGGAAGCAATCTAGATGTCCCTCAACTGAAGAGTGGATAGAGAAAATGTGTTTTAACCCATAGAAACTGTTGACCTGAACAAGAGGAGTTCTTGGAACCCAGATTGATGGCTGTGTGGAAAGCATAGGAATGCTCCTACCCCATGAATGTGGGTGTCAGTGAGGAGGCCTAGGTAATCTATGGGGCCTTGGGTTGTATTTATCCCTGGTGTACATATAAATTTTTGGTGCCCATCCCACAATGAGGGATGCTTTCTCAGCTTGGACTCTTGTAGGAGGGCCTAGACCTTACCTGTATGCCATGACACACTCTGGAGATCCACCACGGAGGTCCTCACTCTACCTGGGGAACGGAGGGAGGTTGGGTAGGGAATGAGGGGACGTGTGTTGGTGGGAAGGGATGCAGAGGCAGGGAGGTAGAGGGAGCTGGGATTGACATGGGAAACAAGCTTGTTTCTAACTTAAATTTAAAAAAGAAAAAATGAAAGGGAAAAATATTTCATTCATGTAGACAGAAAGGGTTACAGATACACAGTAGAGGAGATCAAGAAAGGAAAATTTTCTATAGAGATTATCATATATTTAAACATTGTGTGTAGGCTAAAAAAAGATAAGAAAATTAGTCTAGACCATCATAGGAAAATAGTTTACAAAATAATATAAAAAAATAAGCCTCATAAAGATGGAAATACAGAGAGAGTCTGGATCCTGTATAGTTTTGTATTGACTTTAAATTTTTTAATATTGATAATTAACCAATAGCTACTGAGAGACATTAGATTACAAAAATTATTAAACTAAACCATCCCATATATTTTTAAACCTTGACTTCAAAAGGAAAATAAAAATATGTTATGTTGGGGAAGATATAATGCTTTTTTCCACAGAAAACAAAAGACTGTGGATTAATCCAAGAATGACAAAATTAGATTTGACAAGGAAAGACCCCCTGAAATTACTGGCTATATACATAAAGAAATAAACCTAGATAAAATACAAAGTATATTTCTACTTATTCAAATATGAAACAATAAATCATCTTTAACTGACTTGTGCACACTGTACATTCTATACCTGCCATAATGCAGATATATATATGACCTTTGAAGGTTTGGGTGTTTCCAGAAGAATGGAAACAGACACCAATGAAAACTGGTGACCCAGGTTTTCCAGTATCTGAGAATTCCTCTGTTGCCATCTCTTCAATGTTCTGTATTCAGAACAGTTTCAAGACTGCTGGATAAAATGATCTAGTCTCAAAGGTTACTGCAGCCAAAACTGTACATATGCCTTGAATTTTCCCATCATAATGAACCTGCATAATAGCTCCCTCCACCAGGATTTGACCATTATCTTAATTTTTTCAGGGTCTCTTAAAAATGCCAGCACCCCTACCCAACA
Source organism: Mesocricetus auratus (assembly GCF_017639785.1). Lineage (NCBI taxonomy): Eukaryota > Metazoa > Chordata > Mammalia > Rodentia > Cricetidae > Mesocricetus > Mesocricetus auratus. The sequence continues at coordinate 38,237,539 of NW_024429180.1, read as the reverse complement.
GGAAGCAGTATAAAGAACACAATCCTCACATTCCCTGAAGGTAGGGTGGGTTAGTTTTAGTCATTTGTTGGGTTATGGATGTTTATCATTGTGTAGAGGAATTAGTTACAAATTTTTATTGGTCATGGTCAGAAAAAAAACTGAACATGAAGAGATTTGATTTAGCTATCTGTTTCTCAAGAGAAAAAGGGAAGATATAACATACAAATGATAAGATAAAAAGGTGGATTGTTAAATTTACTTTTAAACAACTACTAGTATCAAGTGTTTTACACTGGTAAGGATTTTGGTAACTTGATACAAATTTAAAATAATTTTTGTTACAGTAAATGTATGTTTCTATTCCTGCTTGTTATATTGTGCTAATGCAGCTCATCTAAATATGTGATATATAATAAGAGAAATACAGGGTAGTGGTTATTCAGCTATTAAATATAAAAGTGGTAGTCATATTAAGTATGTTTTCAAAGTCAAACAAATGTATTTTAGATAGAGCTTCTCCAAAGACCTCAAGGACATACTGAGTATGGCAATTAAAATGTCTTTTTAATACAGGGTGTTTCATGATTAAGAGACATGTGTGTTCCTAGCAGCACCAATCTAATTCAGAGAAGACTGGCATCAAAGAATTTCCATACAGAGTTTGTTTTCATTATGGCAAGGTAGTCATGGGGTCAGGAAACTTCCATTGCCTTGACTGGTGACAGTATGCAGCACAAACTGGAAAATCAGGACACAAAAAGAATGCTAAATTTTGCAGACATAAGGTGGAACAGTCCATCAAAATTCCTGCTTAATAAAAAATGGGTCAGAACTCCTAGGCCTGTAGGCCAAAGATGTATGATATTTCAGAAGAAACTTGGGAGACTACCCAGGCAGCCAGATATCTCAGGTGTTTTGGATATGGTTTGCACTGTACTTCTTTTTTACTCAGGTAAAAGTATAAACTTTTGGATCTTTGATGGAGTTGAAAACTGCATAGTTACAGTTGCAGTTTTGCTCTGTTTTGATAGAAGGTAAATTAGGTACAGAGCTTTGAATTCATAAATATAAAATAAATAATGGATTATTTTCTCCAAATATGTCAAATATAGAGGAGACATTGTAAAGGTATTTCTCACCTGATATTTTTTCTCCCCCCCTGCCTGTTTTTTGGAGGGGGTGGTTCAAGACAGGGTTTTTCTGTGACTTTGGAAGCTGTTCTGGAACTTGCTCTTGTAGTCAGCCTGGTTTCAAACTTTGATATTTCCCTGCCTTTGCTTCCTGAGTGCTGGGATTAAAGGCATGCACCACCATTTCCTGGCCTGATATTTTTTTAATTGTTTATAGTTTTATTGTGTTAGAGATAAGACCTTTAGTTTCTTTTAGACAAAAAGAGGAAAATGCTGTAGAATATTCCTTTATACTGGTTAAAGTGTAGGGGATATTGATTGGCTAAATAAAAAACTGAGCAGCCTAGGCAGGATTTTCAGGCTCAGAGAACACAGGGAAGAAGAAGTGCAGAGTCATGGAGGGACATGGAGGAAGCAGGAAAGCAGGATAGGCGATGTGTAGATGAGACAAGCAAGCTGTGTGTCAGCTCATTGATTAATAGAAATGGGTTAATTTCAGCTTTTAGAGACAAATAAAAACAAGCCTATGCTATAGACCAATGTTGATAATAAGTCTCTCTGTCCTTACTGAGTAAGACCGCATTCATGCTGGAAAATTCCAACTCTGTGTGTGTGTGTGTGTGTGTGTGTGTGTGTGTGTGTGTGTGTTTGTGTGTGTTGCTGCAATAAAACCCTATGAAAAAAATTGACTTATGGAAACTTACTTTGGTTTATGGTTCAAGAAGGGTAACATCCTGTCAAAATGGTGAAACTTGGCATCAAATGGTTAGATGACAGAACCAGCAGGAAGTTGAGAGGTCATACCTTAACAGAAGGATGAAACAGAGAGAACAAATTTGAGGTTGAGGAAAGGTTTAACTTTTCAAAGCTTTCCCCAGGAGATATATTTCCTCCAACAAGGTGGCACTTCCTAAATTTCTTCTAAGAGTAATAATAACTGAGAACTAAGTCTTCAAATACTGGAGCCTATGGGAAACATTTATCATTTGAATCACAACATATACCAATGTATATGATTATATAGATGGCTATCCCTCAGCATTAATAAGATATTAATTCTAACATTCTTGTTAATATTAACACATGATGATTTGCATATCTTATATGTAAGTAAAGTGTCATACTATCCACATATAACCAAGGCATATACTCTTCTGAATCTTACATGATATGCCTATAGCAGCTAGTTATTGTTTATTTTTTTGTTTGGTTGTTTGTTTTGGTATGTATAGTAAAGTACCAATAATATCTGTGCTATCTGAATAGTTATTATACTTTATTTTTAGCCCAGATACAGGGAGGAGAACCTAGTCCCTCCGCCAAATGATAAGATGGACTTTGAGGATTATCCATGTAAGGCTCACACTCCCTGGGGAGTGAATGAGGGGTAGAATAGGGTTTCCTTGGTGGGTATGAGAGGATGGGAGTGAGAACGAACTTGCAATGATATGTAAAATAAGATTGTTTCTAAATTAAATAAATAAATTTTCAAAAAAATAAAAAAAGTTTCCATGTTCAGGACATGTGTATTTTAGAAAATTCTACATCTGAAAGTAATTTATTTATTTATAACTTTTTATTTTAATTTTAAATAGCTTGTTTTACATGTCATTCCCAGTTCCCTCTCCCTCCCCTACTCCCACACTCCCCTTCCCCCCCAGCCTCCCACCCTATTGCCAATTCCTTCCACATAGGGGATATCTAGAGTCTGTCATTTCACTCAGGGTAGGGTCCAGGCACTCCCATAAGAGTCCAGGCTGAGAGAGCATCCCTCTTTGTGCTATGGGCACACGATGACTGTTTGTATCCCAGGGACAGACACTGATCCACTGCACAGGGCCCCACAGGTTGCCCAGGCCTTCTCACTGACACTCACATTCAGGGGTCCAGATCAGTCCCATGCTGGCCTCCCCACTGCCGTTCTGGTGTCCAAGAGCTCTCACCTGTTCAGATCAGCTGTCTCTGCTGGAACTATGAATGTAGAATATGTTTATGAAAGAGTATCTTCATACAGACACCCATGCTCTGTGTAACTATGCATTATTTGATGTTTGGTCACATACCACAATGATCAAAAATGAAGAGCACTGTGAATTTTGCTACATTCTTACTATAAGCATGATAAAAACAAGGCAGTACAGACAAAAATTCTCAGGAATCTTCCCATAGCTAAATGATTCATTATTCTATCTATGGAAAGATATTTATACTATTATAGCATATTCCAGGAAGACTATTTTGCATTTCTTAGTATTAACTTCAAATAAAAATTGAAACACAAATACAGTAAATATATAAGTGAAGATGGTTTATGTTTCTTTTTTACTTATTTTCATAAGTTTTGGAAATGATTTAGCAATTAATATCAGTATATTCAATATATGAGTGGTTAAATATAAACCAAAATCTAGGAAGTAACTTAAAATTATATGATTTTAAGACTTGAATACATATATACATCATTACTTGGAAGGATTGTAAGCTAAGTTGCTGATGTATAATTTTATCTCTAAATCAAGTGCAAAAACAGAAGCCCCTAGGCATCCATGCAAAGAAATTACATGAGGATAGTTTGATAATTGAAGTTGTTTAAATTATTCAAAATTATCATATGGAAAAAAAGCCAAGGTGAAAATTCTAATGTTAGACAGAAACCCTCTCATTTGATAATCACATTTCTCAAAGCAATCATTTCTTTTATTTTGCTTCTAAATATAATTATATCATTTCTCCCTTTTCTTTCCTCTTCCTCATGAGTATTAAATTCTCCAGCAAAATGTGAGTTTATATATAACATAAAATTACTTGATGATATTTCTGTAATAGATTTTAAATCAGTGAATTGTTGAAGCTGAAAAGGAATTTCTCATTTTATAAGGCTTCAGTTAATTTAAACGGCATGTGACATAACAGAATTGTGATGATGTTTGGTTGTCAACTTACCTATATCTGGAATGAGCTACAATTTAGAAATTGAAGGCACACTTGTGATTGCACTCCAGGCAAGAAGGCAACATGCCTTTGATCTGTATCTTGATGCTGGACTACACATGACTTTGAACTTGAGGTGAGATAACACATGACTTTTATGCATATCTTAAGCAGAGAAGGCACATCTTTAATCCCAGTCACACCTTCTGCTGCCTGCAGGAATACAATGGAAGAAGGAAGAGTTCATTTCCTCTTTCTCTTCTTGACCTTGCTTTTTCAGCACAGCCATTCATTAACTGACATTGGAGCCTACTTCTTCAGGATTCCAACATATAGACAAGACTAGTTATGCATGTGAAGTTTAATTTATTTTTTCCTAGAGCTGGCTATATAGCTCAGTGTAGATGGATTGCCTACTTGGTTTATCCTGCGTAGCCAAATAGGATTATGTGTACTAGCTTTTCCCAAATAGTGAAATTACATAGTTTTGAAAAGCACAACAAATGCATATACAGATATATCAAATGCCTTCTACATAAAGTTGACATTTTATATAATATTAGTAAAATGAAATTTTGTTCTAAAACAAAATCAGTAAATAACATAAATATAATGTTTTAAAAGTTTTCAAAGAACCTAATTGTACTTCTATTTGTATGAAAGAGAAATTGCCAAGATCTGAAAATGCATTTAACATTTAATATTAAGCTAATATTTATCAACAGTTATCAGTTGAAACAAAATGGATAAGAGAAAATGTAACTTAAATGCTTTTCTTGAGTTTATGCTTTCAAACTTTAGAAGTAGGTTGACTTCAATTGAAAGCCCTCAACCAAAGAACTGACACTATGGACTATTACTTTGCTATAAAAAACAATAACATCATGAAAGTTACAGGAAAATGAATAGAAGTAGAAAAACATCATCCTCAGCGAGGTAACCCAGGACCAGAAAGACAAACATGGCTTATACTCACTAGCAAGTGATACTAGATGTAAAACAAAGGAGAACAAGACTGCAATCCAAAACTCCTGAGAAGTTAGATAACAAGGAGGATCCTAGGAGGAAATGGATCACCCTGGAAAGGAGAAATAAGCTCTCCTGGGTAAACGTATGGAAGGAAAGAAGTGGTAGAGCGGAGGAAAGAAACATGAGGGAAAGGGACAGTTAATGTGGGGGAGTGGGAAAGCAATGAAAGAGATATCTTGATAGAGGAAGTCATTATTCAGTTGAGGAGAAAACTGGTGGTAGGGAAATTCCCAGGAATCCACAAGGATGATCAAAGCCAAGACTATTAGCAATAGTGTAGAGGGTGCCTGAACTAACCTTCTCTATTCAGATTGGTGACTACCATAGTAGTAATCATAGAACCTATGTCCAGGAACTAACAGAAGCAGATGCAGAGAACCACAGCCAAGCATCAGGACAGCATCTAGGAGTCCTGTTAAAGAGATGGAAGACAGATAGTATGAGCAAAAGGGTAGTCAAGGAAATGATGAGGAAATTCAGAGATCCCTGAGATCATGAGAGCTCATTGACTACAGACCCACAGATATGGAGACTGCATAGGACTGAATTAGGCCCTCTACATGTGAGGCATAATTGTGTGGAATGGTCTGTTTGAGGAGTCCCTGGCAATGGATCTATTTCTGTTGCATGAGCTGTTGTTTTGGAACCAATTTCCCATGGTGGAATGCCTTGCTCAGCCTTGATGCAGGGGGAGGGGCTTGGTCCTGCCTCAAATTAATGTTCCAGGTTTTGTTGACTCCTCCATTGAAGGAGTGGATGTGGGACTGGGAAGGGAGGGGGAATTTAGGTTGGTATATCAAATGAATAAAAGAAATAATAAAATAAAATAAATAACAGGGACTAGGACATGCTTTGATTTCATCTTAAGCTAGAGATCCAGAAATCTTATTCTATGGTTTAAAAACACAACTACTAGAAAATGGTATAATACAGTACAAATCTGTAGAGCTGGAATCATTAACACAGAAGACAGGAATAGTTATCATATCCAATATAAAAAGTTTCAAGCTTCTTGTTTGTGTTTACATTATCCAAATACTGGCAGTTTCATTGCTCCTGAGCATCTCAGGTATTTGTTTTTGTCAGTCTACCCACACCACATTTTATTTTTCAAAAAGAAACACAGTCAAAGAAGTATCCAAAAGTATTGTCAAACCAACTGTCAAAGGTGGATTTGGAACCTCTCTTTCACAAATAGTTCTCAAACCCAAACATCTGCTCAGATCATTGAATTCACAGACAAATAGCTCACTAGATAATTGACACATTAATTGATGTTTCTGGGTTTATTTCAAATGATAATATTCAATTATTTGAATAATCTGACTCATCTATAACATAACTATTAGACTATAGATGGCATTTTTTTACCTATGGATGCTCTGAGTATCTGTCTGATAATTTTGCTGAGTATGAAGACTTGTATGCTTTACTATCAGCATTTAATACCTCATCTATGGGAAAATTATAAATAATGGCATCTATTGGAACTTCTTTGAATTTTGTTTTACTCTAGATTTCTTATTTACTAGTTCTTATTTTCCTTAGGATTCCACTGAAGTCAAAGCATAAAAGAAATGGGAAATAGTGTTCACTTTCAGCTTCATGGCCCCACAATAGTACAGTTGCAACATCAAAATTAGATTACAATATTCTAGGTTCCTAGAGGATGTAACATTAATGGAAGAGTCAGAATATGGTCATCATAGTGTGCAGACAACAAAAAAGCAATTGAAAACCTGGGATATGTATTCTAGACAGCATTTTCTAATATATTTTAGCAGAAGACAGGTTAATCACCAGTTCTCTAAATAAAAAAATGATGATACTACTAAGCTCCCTACATATTAGTTTATTAGTACAAATCTAGTTTTATCTTTAAAATGTTACATAATTGAGTGTGAAAGAAAAATTGGAAAAGCTTTAATGTATACATAAACCAAAATCATTCTGAAGATAACTTAAAATTTTTGGTAAATGAAGAAAAAAATGAAGAACCACCAACCTACTTATATTTATGGATTTAACATCATGATTCTATAAATTATATTAAGAAAGTAGAATGATGAAAATGCTAAGTGGATAGTTTTTGTAATTGCATTTTCTTCATTACCACTGGAACCTATTTAAATGTGCAAATATGTACTTCCAAAAATAAAAAGCTAAATTAAGAGGTCCATGAGTTAGAAGCAAGTTCAAAGCAACAAACCAGATAAAAAAGAATTGGCCTTCTTAGAAATGTATTTTTAAAAATGTTTGAAAATATAAAATGAATTCTACAATCATTCTACACCTTTTATTCTTTTTAATTTATTTTTAAATTTAAATTAGAAACATGTTTGCTTCACATGTCAATCCCAGGTCCCTCTCCCTCTACCATCCCGCCTACCACACCCTCCCTCCAACATCCCCCATATACCCTCGCTTCCCCAGGGTGGGTGAAGCCCTCCATGGGGGTATCCATAGTCTGTCATTTCATCCAGAGCAGGACTAAGTCCCTCCACCAAGAGTCCAAGGTGAGAGTGCATCTCTCATTGTTGGATGGGTGCCCAAAATCCATTTGTATACCCAGGATAAATACTGATCTACTAACCAAGGCCTAAAGATTGGCTAGGCCTCCTCATTGACACCCACATTCATGGGGTCTTGATCTGCACCATGCTTGATTCCCAGTCATGAGTCTGGGATTCAAGAGATACCACTTGTTCAGGTAAGCTGTTTCTGTGGGTTAAAGCAGTCCAGTCTTAACCTCTTTGCTCATCAGTCCTCCTTCTCTGTCACTGTGTTGCTTGAGTTCAGCTCACTGTTTAGCTGTGGGAGTCTGCCTCTGCTTCCACCAGTCATTGGATGAAGGTTCTTTTTCCCAGACTCTCTGGTCATGGGATTGTAGGCTAGCACTCCCCAGATCTATGTCTAAAATCTATAAAAGAGAGAGTACATACCATGATTGTCTTTTTGTGACTGGGTTACCTCACTCAGGATGGTTTCTTCTAGTGCAATCCATTTGCCTGTAAATTTCAGAATTCCATTATTTTTTTCTGCTGAATAGTACTCCATTATGTAAATGTACCACATTTTCTCTATCCACTCTTCAGTAGAGGGGCATCTAGGTTGCTTCCCACTTCTGGATATTACAAACAATGCTGTTATGAACATGGTGGAACAGATGTCCTTGTTGAATGAATGTGCATCTTTTGGATATATGACTAAGAGTGGAATTGCTAGGTCTTGTGGTAGGCTGATTAATATTTTTCTGAGGAATCTACATACTGATTCCCAAAATGGCTGTACAAGTGGGTACTCCAACCAGGAGTGGAGGAGTGTTCCTCTTTCTCTACATCCTCTCCAGCATAAACTGTCATTGGAGTTTTTGATTTTAGCTGAGTGATATGGTATCTCAGAATTGTTTTGATTTGCATTTCCCAGATGTCTAGGGATGTTGAGCACTTTCACAAGTGCCTCTCAGCCATTTTAGACTCCTATATTGAGAATTCTATATTTAGTACTTTAGCCCACTTTTTAATTGGATCCTTTGATGTTTTGGATACTAGCTTCTTGAGTTTTTGTTAATTTTGGAGACAATCCCTCTATCAGATGTGGGGTTAGTGAATATCTTTTCTATTTTGTGGGCTGTCTTTTTGCTTTGTTGACTGTTTCCTTTGCCTTACTGTAAATTCTCATTGTTGACCTCAGTGTCTGTGCTTTTGGTGTTTTGTTTAGGAAGCAATCTCCTGTACCAATTTGTTCAAGGTTACCACCCACTTTCTGTTCTAAGTGTTTCAGTGTGGCTGGATTTATGTTGAGGTCATTGATCCATTTGTACTTAAGTCTTGTGCATGAGAATAGACATAGATCTATCTGCATTTTTCTACATGCCAGCATCCAGTTATGCCAGCACCATTTGTTGAAGATGATTTCTTTTTTCCGTTGTATATTTTTAGCTTCTTTGTTGAAGACCAGATGTTCATACATGGGTTAATATCAGGGTGTTCAATTTGATTCCATTGGTCTACCTGTCCATTTTTGTGCCAATACCAAACTATTTTCAGACTATAGCTCTGTAATAGAGCTTTAAGTAAGGGATTGTGATACTTCCAGATGTTGATGTGTTGAATAAGGTTGTTTTGGCTATCCTGGGTTTTGTTTTTCCATACGAAATTAATATTGTTCTCTCAAGGTCTGTGAAGAATTGTGCTGGGATTTTAATGGGAATTGCATTGAATCTGTAGATTGCTTTTGGCAGGATTGCCATTTTTACTACATTGATCCTATCTATATGAGAAAGGGAGATTTTTCCTTTTTCTTATGTCCTCTTTAACTTCTTTCTTTAAAGACTCAAAGTTCCAAGGAAGTCCAGGGAAGCAGCAGTTACAGCGGAAGCATCAGGTACAACAGGCCTGCTTCTGGGCCTGTGTTCCAGAGCCTGAGGATCGCCTGTGAACTACACAGAGCATCCAATCCCAGCGGGAGCCAAGCACCCCAGCCTCGGGATATCTCTCCCACTAAGAAGACCAGGAAACCAGAGGAGCCAGGGAGTCCAGGGAAGCAGATGTTCTGGCGTCAGCATCAGGTAAAACAGGCCGGTTTCTGAGCCTGTATTCCAGTGCCTGGGTATCTCCTGGGAACTGCACAGAGCTTCCAATCCCTGCGGGAGCCAAGCAACCCAGACTCCAGGTCTTCTCTCGCACCAACGAGACCAGGAAACCAGAGGAACCAGGGAGTACAGGGAATCAGATGTTCCAGCCTCATGATCAGCTACAACAGGAACCAGCAAAGCGTCCAGGGGATCAGGTGGGAGGCTAAGCGCCCCAGATTCCTGTTCTTCTTCTCCACCCATGGGACCAGAAAGAGGACAAGGAGTAGAAGAACCACCAGATTATTGGACGTGCTAGCACCCACCAAAAGGGAACTCTGGTCCCCTAATCACCAGACCAGTAAGGGGCTCTTTCTACACCCACTAGAAGAAGAGATGGGAAAGAGACAATACAAAAACACACTCAGCAACAGAAAAACAAATATGACACCACCAGATTCTAGAGACTCCACACCAGCAAGATACTAACATTCCAATGCGAATGAAGCAGAAGAGAATGACCTTAAAAGCACTTTCATGAAAATGATAGAGGCCCTAAAAGAGGATATAGGAAAATCCCTCAAAGAAATGGAAGAAAAAACAAACCAAACAATGCAAGACATGGAAGAAAAAACAAACCAAAAAAAGCAAGAATTGGAAGAAAAATTAACCAAAAAAGGCAGGAAGTGAAATAATAAACGAAACAAAAAATGCAAGAAATGGAAGAAAAAAAGCAAAAAATGGAAGAAGAAACATACCAAAAAAGACAGGAAATGGAAGAAGAAACAAAGCAAAAAAAATGCAAGAAATGGAAGAAAAAACAAAGCAAACAATGAAAGAAATGGAAAAAGAAACAAACCAGAAAAGGCAGGAAATGGAAGAAGAAACAAAGAAAAAAATGCAAGAAATGAAAGAAAAAGCAAACCAAAAAATGCAAGAAATGGAATAAAGAACAAACCAAAAAATTCATAAAAGGCAACAAATGGACAGAAAGATAAACCTTAAATTGCAACAAGTAATGAAAACACTGCAAGGGTTGAAAACTGAAATAGAGACAATAAAAAAACACAATCTGAAGAAAGGCAGGAAATAGAAAATCTGGGCAAACAGTCAGGTACTACCGATACAAGCATTACCAACAGAATAGAAGAGATGGAAGAGAGAATCTCAAGTGTTGAAGATACACTAGGAGAAATGGATTCATCGACCAAAGAAAACCTTAAGTCCAACAATCCTTAACACAAAACATCCAGGAAATATTGGACAACATGAAAAGACCAACCCTAAGAATAATAGGTATAGAAGAAGGAGAAGAAAACCACCTCAAAGGGGCAGATAACATATTCAACAAAATCATAGAAGAAAACTTTCCCAACCTTCAGAAAGGCATGCAAATGAAGGTACAAGAAGCTTAAAGAACACCAAATAGAGTGGACCACAAAAAAAGTCCCCTTGCCACATAATAATTAAGACCCCAAGTAGACAGAATAAACAAAGAATATTAAGAGCAGCTAAGGAAAATGGCCAAGTAACATATAAAGGCAGACCTATCAGAATACCACCTGACTTCTCCATGGAAACTCTGAAAGCCAGATGGTCCTGGATAGATATTCTACCAACACTAAGAGACCATGGATGCCAGCCCAGACTACTATACCCGGCAAAGCTCTCAATCACTTTAGATGGAGAAAACTAGATATTCCATGGCAAACCTAGATTCAAGCAATACGTATCCACTAACCTGGCCCTACAGAAAATGTTGAAAGGAAAACTTCAACCCAAGGAAGCTAATTACAACCACTAAAACATAGGCATTAGAGAATCCCTCTGTACCAACAGCCAAAAGAACAAAGGGGTGAAATGCCACCAAAAACAACCATTGCAAATCGAAGAAGGATGAACAATCAATGGTCATTAATATCCCTCAACATTGATGGCCTTAATTCACCCATAAAAAGACACAGGCTAGCAGAAAGGATGCAAAGACAGAGCCTTTCCTTCTGCTGCTTACAAAAAACACACCTCACCCTCAAAGACAGACATTACCTGAGAATTAAAGGTAGGGAAAAATTTTTTCAATCAAATGGACCCAAGAAACAAGCAGGGGTAGCAATCCTAATATCTAACAAACTAGACTTTAAAATAAAATCAATCAAAAGAGATGAAGGAGGTCATTACATACTCACCACAGGTGAAATCCACCATGATAAAGCGTCTATCCTGAACATATATGCCCCAAATGCAAAGGCATCCACATTCGTAAAAGAAGCATTATTACAACATAAATCACATCTAAAGCCCCACACAGTTATAGTGGGAGATTTCAACGCACCACTCTCACCACTAGAAAGGAATATCAGACAGAAACTCAACAAAGAAGCAAAGGGTCTAATAGAAATAATGAACAAACGGGAATTAACAGACATCTATAGAACATTTCATCCAAAAAAAAAAGAATATACATTCTTCTCACCGCCACATGGAACCTTCTCAAAAATCGACCACATACTTGGCAACATATCAAACCTCAGCAGCTAAAGAAAAATTGGAATAACTCTATGCATCTTATTAAACCACCATGCTTTAAAATTAGAATTCAACAACAACACAAATTGCAGAAAACCTACAAACTCATGGAAATTGAATAATGCTCAAAGAAGAAATAAAAAAAGAAATTAAAGACTTCCTCGAATTCAATGAGAATGAAGACACAACATACCCAAACCTATGGGACACTTTGGAAGCAGTGCTACGGGGGAAGTTCATAGCACTAAGTGCCCACATGAAGAAACTGGAGCACAGTTATACTAGAGAATTAACAGCACAGCTGAAAGCTCTAGAACACAAAGAGCAAACTCCCACAGGAGGAGTAGATGCCAGGAAATAATCAAATTGAGGGCTGAAATCAATAAGGTAGAAACTAGGCAAATAATACAAAGAATCAATGCAACGAAGATTTGGTTCTTTGAGAAAATCTACAAGATACACAAAGCTTTGTCCAAACTTACCAAACAGCAGAGAGTGATCATGCAAAATAACAAAATCAGAAATGAAAAGGGGGACATAACAACAGACTCTGAGGAAATCCAGAGAATCATCAGGTCATACTTTGAAAACCTGTACTCCACAAAATTTGAAAATTTAAAGGAAATGGACGACTTCCTGGATAGCTATCACTTGCCAAAACTAAATCAAGAACAGATAAGCAATTTAAATAGACCTATAACCCCCATGGAAATAGAAGCAATCATCAAAAGTCTCCCAACCAAAAAAGTCCAGGTCCAGATGGCCTCAGTGCAGAATTCAACCAGAAATTGAAAGAACAGCTTATACCAATTCTTCTCAAAGTAATCCACACAATAGAAGCAGAAGGGTCTTTGCCAAACTCTTTATATGAGGCTTCAATAACCTTGATCCCCAAGCCACACAAAGACACAACTAAGAAAGAGAACTTCAGACCAATATCCCTCATGAACATTGATGCAAAAATACTCAACAAAATACTGGCAAATCGGATCCAAGAACACATCAAACAATCATTCACTACGATCAAGTAGGTTTCATCCCAGGGATGCAGGGATGGTTCAACCTATGAAAATCCATCAATGTAATCCACCATATAAACAAGCTGAAAAACAAAAATCACATGATCCTATCACAAGACCCAGCAACTCCACTCTTAGTCATATATCCAAAAGATGCCCATTCATACAACAAAGATGTCTTTTCCACTATGTTCATAGCAGCATTATTTGTAATAGCCAGAATTGGAAGCAACCTAGAGTTCCCTCAACCGAAGAGTGGATAGAGAAAATGTGGTACATTTACACAATGGAGTACTATTCAGCAGAAAAAAAAATGTAATCCTGAGATTTGCATGCAAATGGATGACACTAGAAGAAACGATCCTGAGTGAGGTAACCCAGTCACAAAAAGAGAAACATGTCATGTACTCTCTCATATATGGATTTTAGACATAGATCTGGGGAGTGCCAGCCTACAATCCTATGACCAGAGAGTCTGGGAAGCAGAAACTTCATTCAGTGGCTGATGGAGGAAGAGACAGATTCCCACAGCTAAACAGTGAGCTGAACTCAAGAAAGCCAGCAACAGAGAGTGAGGACTGATGACCAAAGGGCCTCACCCTCCCTGGGGAAATGAGGGGATAATGGGGGAGGGTTGGGATAGGGCACGGGAGGAAGGGAGGGAAAGGGAGAGTTACCTGGAACTGAATTGTGAAGCAACCTTTTTTCTCATCTAAATTTAAACTGAAAAATAAATTTAAAAAAAGACTCAAAGTTCCTGCGATACAGGTCTTTCACTTGGTTGGTTAGCATTACCCCAAGTTGTTTTATGTAGTTTTGGCATTGTAAAGGGTGATGTTTCTCTGATTAGTTTCTCAGCCATTTTATCATCAGTATATAGTAGGGCTACTGATTTTCTTGAGTTGATCTTATAGCCTGCCTCTTCACTGAAAGTATTTATCAGCTATAGGTGTTCCCTGGTACAGTTGTTTGGATCACTTATGTCAACTATCACATCATCTGCAAATAGTGAATGTTTCACCTCTTCCTTCCCAATTTTTATCCCCTTGATCTCCTTGCTCTAGCTAGAACTTCAAGTACAATATTGAAAAATTATGTAGAGAGTGGACAGCCTTGTCTTGTTCCTGAGTTTAGTGGAATCTCATTGAGTTTCTGTCCATTTAGTTTGATGTTGCCTGTTGGTTTGCTGTATGTAGCTTTTAATATTTTTAGGTAGGTTCCTGTCATCCAGTATCTCTCAAAGACCTTTATAATGAAGGGGTGATGGATTTTGTCAACAGATTTTTCTGCATCTAGTGAGATGGTCATGTGATTTTTGTTTCTCTGCTTATTTATATGGTGGATTACATTGATGGATTTTCATATATTGAACCATGTTTGAATCCCTGGGAAGAAACCTACTTGATAGTGCTAAATGATTGTTTTGATGTGTTTGTGAATCCTATTTATTTGCCAGTATTTTATTGAATATCTTTGCATCAATGTTCATGAGTAATATTGGTCTGAAATTCTCTTTCTTAATTTTGTCTTTGTGTGGCTTGGATATCAAGGTTATTGAAGCCTCAAAGAAAGAGTTTGGCAAAGACCCTTTTGCTTCTATTGCATGGAATACTTTTAGAAGAATTTGTATAAGGTGTTCTTTGAATTTCTGGTATTATTCTGTACTGAGGCCATCTCTACATGGGCTTTTTTTTGGTTGTGAGACTTTTGATGACTGCTTCTATTTCCATAGGGGTTATAGGTTGTTGATTTAATTTTAGCAAGTAATACCTATTAAGAAAATTAGAGGGTCTCACCCTCCCTGGAGAAATGAGGGGATATTGGAGGGGTTGGTGAGAGGGCATGGGAAGAGGGGAGGGAAAGGGAGAGGGACCTGGAATTGATATGTGAAGCAACCTTGTTTCTAATTTAAATTTAAATTTGAAAATAAAGAAAAAAGAAAATTGTCCATTTCCTTTAAATTTTCAAATTTTGTGGAGTACAGGTTTTCTTTTTCTTTTTTCATATTTTCTTAGAGTATTGCTGGTGTGGAGTCTTTATTATCTGGCAGTGTCATATTTTTTTTCTGTTGCTTAGTGTGTTTCTGTATTGTCTCCTTCCCATCCCTTCTTCTAGAGGGTGCAGAAAGAGCCACTTACTGTCCTGGTAATTAGGGGACCAGCTGAAGATCAGAAAAGCAAAGCAGCCAGCCACTAGCTCAGACCAAAAGGCAATACTCAGACTGCTCCTGACTTCACTGCTCCTCAGATTTACTCAGACTTATATGCTCTCAACATGACTAGAGACTAATTCTTTAAGACTGACTTTGCTTCTTTTAACTCTCAAATTCTGGAATTAATGACATGTGATCTTTGTGTGTGAGCTGTTTCTGTTTAGGACTTGATAAGGTTTGTGGAGCTAAGTGTTGCCTTGCACTAACAAAAATCTATTTGTCTCTGTCTCCTAAGACCTATCATTAAGGGTGTAGGTCCCCACTGCCCAGATTCTATGGCTGTATGGTGTGGTTGGCTTTGCTTTCTGATCCTTCAGAAAAGCTTTATTAAATCATAAGCAATATATCACCAAACAAGAAACTAGATATCAGGTAATCAAATAACCCAAATAATAATGTGGTATAGATATAAACAGAAAAGTCTTAAAAGAAGGAAACTTAAATGACTGTGAAGTACTTAAAAATGTGTTCAACATCCTTAACCAATTATCGAAATGGAAGTCAACATCACTTTGAGCATTCATCTTACAATTGTCAGAAAGGCAAAGATGAATAAAATAATTAACAATCCATGCTGGCAAGGAGGTGGAGCAAATGAACCATTCATTAGTTGATAGTGGTTGTGTAAACTTGTGAGCACATTATGCAAACCAATGTGTCAACATTTTGGAAAAAAGAGATTCAATGTGCATCAAAATCCAGCTGGATCATTCTTGAGCATATACCCAAAGTCATTCTGTAAGAGACACTTACTTGACCATGTTCATTGAGGATCTATTCTCAACAGCCAACAACTGGAATCAAACTAGATGTCCCTTGACAAAAGAATTGATAAAGAAAATGTATGTTGTCACAATGGAGTATTGCTCAGCATTAAATCTGTTTAACTATAAATTTGTGAATCTTGTCATGAGTTATTAAAGTGTACCTTAACAAAGGTAATATTGATAAAATAATGAACATGTAGGTATCAAAATCCATATTCAAAGTCTGTTTTAATGAAGGTAGGGGGATAAACCAATTTCACAATAAAACTTGGATTGACTTAATTATTTCATTTTTTATTACCAAGTATCTTATTAGTGTTGTTTTAATATCTTTAACTACATTTTAAAAATTGAATTTATGGATATCATTTTCCATGAAAGGATATTTGAACACCTGTTATCCTCAGTTGCTGATGATTAAAACTGTCATACATAGAAGTGCACACTGAAAGAAAACTGTTACTTTGGCATCAGATTTTTGTTTTGAGAAGAATTTTATATTATACTATCTACCCTTTTATTATTGAGGATATAAATGTGGGTAATAATTCGACAACACTCAGTATCAATGTTATGTCACATACCAATTACTCCACATTGAAAGAAAAGTGAGTGACATAAACACTTAGGAAACATACTCAATAAGGACATTTTTTATGAATTATAAATATTTCATCTCTTGCCACTGATAATATTGTAGAAACCAACTTTGATTTATGAAACATGCTAGAAAATTGCATTATAAGTTATCACTTGATTTTTGAAATGTATTTGAATGATTCATTATTTCTTATTTTCATGACTATAAGTTCACCTTTTCATGTGAATTTTAGCATTCATAAACATTATTAACATTGAGCAAAATGCCCTTTTAAAAGGGCCTTGCCTACCTTGAATCCTTCTCTTCTCTTTCTTTCTCTCCATCTTCTGTCTGTTCTCCCTTCTCGCCCTCTCTCTCTCTCTTTCATGCTCTTTCCTCTCTGTCCCCCTCTTTCCTTTCTCCTCTTTTCTGCAACTCCTGTCTCCAGATGCCAGTTTTCCCACTTCCATTTGGCCCTTTTATGATCCCTTTTCCTGATTTAAAAAAACACCTCTGCTTGAACCCTGTCATAAAGCATCTATCTCTTGCAAGACACTTTTCTTAAATTACAACACGTAGTACAGATACATGCTTTTCTGAAGATCAGAAAAGCAAAACAGACAGCCGTAGGGATTTCTCATCTCTACCAATGATCAGAATGAAGGGACAATCCACCAAACTAAGATTGTATCTCCAGACTGCTCTGCTCCTCAGATTCACTCAGACTGCCCTCTGAGACTGCAAGGAGCACTTATAGTCTCTATAATGTTGAAATTTAAAGTGTGAGCTATATTTCTCTTTTAGACTGATTCACTTTCATGTGGCCCACGGTGGCCTTGAACTCACAGATATCCATTTGCCTCTGTCTCCTGACTGCTGGGATTAAAGTTTTGTGCTGCCACTGCCTGGCTTCTATGACTGTGGCTAGGTTTGCCTTTTATATCTCCAGGCAAGCTTTATTAGATCATTAATATCATCATGTCTCTATTTCAATAATTTTAAAATCATTTATGTGTTTTATTACCTAGATAAAAATGCTTTCTATCTTCTTCTGCCTTTTCATCACCTTTCTACAATTTGCATGCTTTATCATTTATTATAACTCAAGAATTCCTTTTATGCTGATTATCACAAACTTATCAATCATATTTTCTTATTATAATAAGGGATTATATTTCAGTCAACTTAATTTCTCTCCTAATTAGAATTTGGTAATTCTAATCTGTTACTGATACCCAAGACAATTTACTATGTTCAATACTCAGTGCCATCTATAATTAATATGAATATACAATTCTAAAATAAATCCATCTATTGTATGGTCATCAGCTCATGAAACTACTTAGGAAAGGTTAGGTTGTGTGGATTTTGTGCCACTTGGGTGTGAGCTTTCAAATCTCAAATGGTTAAATAAAGTCAAGTTAATATGTATGAAATATTCAAATACACAATGCACATATTTATGATAACAACTAAAAACAAAAAGGACATTATATTTAAAAGAGAGCAGAGATGGGTATAAAGGGGTTTGGGAGAGAGGAAATGGGATTGAGAAATGTAGCTTACAATCTCAAAAGTTAACTAGCAAATGTCTAAGAATTTCAGTTAAGGATTATAAATAAAGTAGCTTCAAATACAAATGAAAGAGTATATATTATTACTTTGTGTTTTCAGAACTTATCATTTGACACTGGACAACCAATTGAGGAGAGCATCTTCCATTCCCAGTTTTATGCAGTTTCCTGGAGTTCTTTTCTATTTTATTTCTTAAGGGTCTCTCGGCAATTTTAGCCTGCTCTATTGAAAATTCTCTGTTTAGTTCTGTACCCCAACTTTGGATCCTTTAGTGTTTTGGAGAATTGCTTCTTGAGTTCTTTGTAAATTTTGGAGATCAGCCCTCTGTCGGATCTGGGGTTAGTGAATACCTTTCCCCATCCTGTGGACTGCCTTTTTGTTTTGTTTACTGTGTCCTTTGCCTTACAGAAGCTTCTCAGTTTCAGGAGGTCCCATGTATTAATTGTTGATCTCACTGTCTGTGCTACTGGTGTTATGTTCAGGAAGTGGTCTGTAAGAGTATCTCCCACTTTCTCTTCCATGAGTTTCAGTGTGGTTGGATTTATTTTGAGATCCTTGATCCATTTGGACTTAAGTTTTGTACAAGGCAATAGACATGGATCTATCTGCAGTCTTCTGCATGCCAATACCCAGTTATGCCAGCACCATTTGTTGAAGATGCTTTCTTTTTTCCATTGTATAGTTTTAGCTTCTTTGTCAAAAATCAAGTGTTCATAGGTGTGTGGGTTAAAATCACCGGGGTTATGACATGTCAATGGGTCAAAGCCATAGAAAATCATTCCTGTAAATTAAGGCCCAGGGAATGTGTCAATACTTGCAAGAAAAAATAGTGAGAGAAGAGGTCCTGAGCTTGAAGAAAAAGCAGAGGGGTATGGGAGAATTTTGAAGAAGGAAAAGAACTTAGAAGTATTGTCATCGAGGACATATGAAACCAAATAATAATTTAATGAAGGACATAAATATAAGATAATGAGGCCATTTATAGAAAATATTCAATACAGAACAATTTAATGTCTGATAATATTGATTGAATAAGGATGGAAAGGAATAGAACTGAGAGCAACTTTAAGGAATTAGGATGCAACTTCTAAACACATATTATAGCTGGAAACATTAGGTTGTGAAATGAGAATATGCTTCCTTAATACATTAATACATTCAGATATTAATATTAATGAAAATTTTGAAAATGTTTAATGAATTTTTCTGTATCTAATAGCATACAATAAAATATTAATGAAAAAATCATTATAAATACAATGAAATCTGAAAGCAGTCATTTGTAGGTTATTTTTTTAAATGGCTTCCTTTATTACAGGTGAAATTTTTGAGGGCACTGTCAAAATTTTAAATAATTTTAATTTGTTATTTATATTTAATAAATCAAAGCTTGTTAACAGAAGATATATTTTGAGATTCAATAACACAATTTAAATTTTATGATTTGGAGCAATGAATCAATAAATCTGTATGAGTTTTTTCTAAATACTTTTATTAAAGTACTGTATTTATGACATAGGACTATGTCTCCTAGTCTTTCCTATTTCATCATGCTTTACATCAGATAGCATCAAAAAATTTTCAAGATATTTTTCCATTTCATTTAACTATTCCATTTCATTAAACTGTGATCATGATGTATTAGAGAAGAATGAGAAAAAGAACTTATTTTTAATAAAACAGAAACATAAACCAAAAAAGAAAAGAAGAAAAGTTTGTGCTATTAAATGGTTCTGTGACATGGTTTGCCAAACATGGTTTCCATCCCAGAACTATTTTTTGAAAGGACCAGGTTTATCAATGTACCTGCATGCCTACAAACTCAAAAGTTCCCAAAAGCAAGAATTCTCTGAGTTTATTGTCTTCGGAACACTCATGAACTGCTATGCAGGAGATAACTTCTTTCCTACGTGATATTATTTGAATTTTTGCATTTCAGAAACCTAGAAATATTGGACAGATTTAATGTAAAATCTTGGTAATTTACTCAATTGAGATGACTTAGAAGTGTCTCCAGAAAGAAGGAAGATTTATATGTTCATTCATGACTCCATAATAAATGTTCATAAACTCAGTGCTGATAGCCAAGTGACAACAGCAGGTCATTAGTCTCCAAGAACTAAACCTATTCTGTGAGACACTTAATAACTTGACAGAGTAGTTACTAATTACTGAATTTTTAAAAAATTGAGACAGTTCTATGTAACCACCATTTGTATATCCATATTATGTTCTTACATCAATTAAGATCTAAGTACAAAATAAAAACGGGTATTATTCATGTGGACAATCTCACTACTGGAAGGAATTATCAATTATATTATTAGATTTAACAGCATGAAATTTATTGAAAAATAATTGTAATAAATGCATCAAATTAATTGAATTTTTTCTTTTTTCCATTTTTAATTTTAATTAGAAACAAGCTTCTTTTACATTTCAGTCCCAGTTCCCTTTCCCTCCCCTCCTCACCTGTCCCCCCAAGGGCCCTCTGTTCCATCCCCTTGTGCTCCCTAGGGAGGGTGTGGCCTTCCATTGGGGATCTTCAAAGTCTGTCATATCATTTGGAGCAGGGCCTAGACCCTCCCCTATGTGTCTAGCCTGAGGGAGTATTCCTCTAGCAGGATTGGGCTCCCAAAGTTCACTCAGATACCAGTTGTAAATACTGATCCACAACCAGAGGCCCCATAGATTAACCATACCTCCAAACTCACATTGTCTTTCAGGGGGACTGGAACAATTCTATGCTGATTTCCCAGCTATCAGTGTGGGATCCATGAAATCACCCTTGTTCAGATCAGCTGTTTCTGTGGGTTCTTCCAGCCGGGTCTTGACCCCTTTGCTCATCACTCCTTCCTCTCTGCAACTGGATTCCAGAGCTAAGCTCAGTGTTTATCTGTGGGTTTTTGCTTCTGCTTCAGTCAGCTACTGAATGAAGGCTCCAGGATGTAGTCATCCATCTCATTATCAGAGAAGGGCATTTAAGGTAGCCTCTCAACTATTGCTTAGATTGTTAGTTGGGGATCAATATTGTAGATCTCTGGAGGTTTCCCTAGTGCCAGATTTCTCTTTAAATGTACAATGGCTCCCTCTATTGTGGTATCTCTTTTCTTGCTCTCCTCTATTTTTCCTCTGACTTGATCTTCCTGCTATCTCCTGTCCTTCTCTCTCCTCCTCTTCTACCCTTCTCTTTCTTCTGTCTCCCTTTTCCTTCTCTCCATGCTCCCAATTATCTCAGGAGAACTTGTAAATTTCCGCTTCTCTGGGGGACTGTGTATGTCTCTCTCTCTAAGGGTCCAGTTTGTGTCCTAGCTTCTGTGGAAGAATGGATTGTAGGATTGTACTTCTTTGCTCTATGTATAAAATCCACATATGAGTATGTATAATGTTTCTCTTTCTCATATCATGTTTGTCTTTCTGTGACAGGGTTATCTCAGTTCGGATGGTTTCTTCTAGTTCTATCCATTTGACTGTGAATTTCAAAATTCCCTTTGTTTTATTCTGCTGAGTACTACTCCATTGTATAAATGGACCACATTTTCTCCATCCATTCTTCAGTTCAGGAGCACCTAGGTTGCTTCTAGGTTCTGGTTATTACAAATGATGCTGCTATGAATATGTTTGAACTGATGTGCTTGTTGTATGAATGTGCATCTTTTGGGTATATGCCAATCAGTGGTAGACTGATTCCCATTTTTTTGAGGAAATGACACACTTACTTCCTAAGTGGCTGTACTAGTTTACACTCCCACCGGCAGTGGAGGAGTGGTCCCCTTTCTCCACATCCTTTCCAACATAAACTGTTATTAGTGTTTTTTATTTTAGCAATTTTGACAGGAGTAATATGATATCACATAATTGTTTTGATTTGCATTTCCCTGAAGGCTAAGCATGTTGAGCACTTTCCTTTGTGTCTCTCACCCATTCTAGATTCCTCTATTGAGAATTCTCTGTTTTGTTCTGTACCCTACTTTTTAATTGGATTATTTGGTGTTTGGTGACTTGCTTCTTTAGTTCTTTGTATACTTTGGAAATCAGCCCTCTGTCAGATGGGGATTAGTGAATATATTTCCCCATTATTTGGGCTGAAACTTTGTTTTGTTCACTGTGTCCTGTGCCTTAATAAATCTTGGCAGTATGAGGAGGTCCCATTTACGAATTGTCAATCTCAGTGTCTGTGCTACCAGTATTATATTCAGGAAGCAGTCTCCTGTATCAATTCATTTCAGGGTACTACCTAACATCTCTTATAAGAGGGTCAGTGTTGCTGGATATATTTTGAGGTCTTTGATCCATTTGTACTTAAGTTTTAGGCATGATGATAGATATAGATCTATTTGCTGTCTTCTACATGCCAGCATCCAGTTATATCAGCACCATTTGTTGAAGATGCTTTCTTTTTTCCATTGTATACTTTTAGCTTCTTTGTCAAAAATCAGGTGTTCATAGATGTGTGGGTTAATATCATGGTGTTCAATTCGATTTCATTTAACTATCTGTCTATTTTTGTGCCAATACCAAGCTGTTTTCAGGACTATAGCACTGTAATAGAGCTTGAAGTCAGGGATGGTGATGCCTCCTGAAGATCCTTTACTGTACAGGGTTGTTTAGGCTATCCTGGGTCTTTTGTGTCCCATATAAAGTTGAGAATTGTTCTTTCAAGGTCTGTGAATAACTGTGCTTGGATTTTGATGTGTTTATGTAAATCTCTATAGTGCTTTTGGCAATATTTCCATTTTTACTAAGTTGATCATACCTATCTAAGAGCAGGTGAGATCTTTCCATTTTCTGGTGTCTTCTTTAATTTCTTTCTTTAATGATTCAAAGTTTTTTGATACAGTTCTCACTAGATGATGAAAAAGTCTTTGACAAAATCCACCTCCCCTTCATGG
The DNA here is from genome assembly GCF_017639785.1 of Mesocricetus auratus. NCBI lineage: Eukaryota > Metazoa > Chordata > Mammalia > Rodentia > Cricetidae > Mesocricetus > Mesocricetus auratus. Next base: position 38,214,323 of record NW_024429180.1, on the reverse strand, counting down.
TAAAGGTCTTGGAGAGATCAGGGATAACAGGAACATACCTAAACATAATTAAAGCCATATACATCAAAACAACAGCAACCATCAAACTAAACGGAGAGAAACTCAACATGATTCCTCTGAATCAGTAACAAGACAAGGTTGTCCCCTCTCTCTGTACCTCTTCAATATTTACTTGAAGTTCTATCTTGATTAATAAGGAAACAAATGGAGATCAAGGGATTACAAATTGGAAAAGAAATGGAATCATGAGATTCGCAGGCAAATGGATGACACTAGAAGAAACCATCCTGAGTGAGGTAACCCAGTCACAAAAAGAGAAACATGGCATGTACTCTCTCATATATGGATTTTAGACACAGATCTGGGGAGTGCCAGCCTACAATCCTATGGCCAGAGAGTCTGGGAAACAAACTTTATTTAGTGGCTGATCGAAGAAGAGGCAGACTCCCTTGGTTAAGTACTGAGCTGAACTCAAGAAAGCCAGTAACAGAGAGGGAGGACTGATGATCAAAGGGATTAAGACTGGGCTGGTTTAACCCCCAAAAACAGCTGACCAGACAAAGGTTAACTCTTGAATCCCAGGCATCAGCCTGGGAATCCAGCATGGGACTGATCAAGACCCCCTGAATCTGGGTGTCAGTGAAGAGGCCTAGGGAATCTACTGAGCCTTGGGCAGCAGATCAGTACCCATCCCAAGTGTACACACGGACTTTGGACTCCAATAGAACAATGTGAGGTGCACTCTCACCCTGAACTCTTGGGAAAGGGTCTAGGCCCTGCCCTATATGAAATGACACACTATGGACACCCCCATGGAGGGCCTCACCCTCCCTGGAGAAATGAGGGGATAACCGGGGGGGGTTGGGGGGAGGGCACGGGAGGAAGGGAGGGAATGGGAGAGGGACCTGGAACTGACTTGTGAAGCAACCTTGATTCTTATCTAAATTTAAACTGGAAAATAAAATAAAAAAAAAACAAACAAATTGGAAAAGAAGCCAAACTTTCACTATTTTCAGATGACATGATAGTTTACATAAATGACCTGACAAATTCTACCAAGGAACTCTTACTGTTGATAAACACCTTCTGCAAAGTTGCAGGATCCAAGATCAACTCAAAAAAATCAGTATCCCTATATACAGATGATCAATAGACTCAGAAAGAAATTAGAGAACCATCACCCTTTAAAATTGCCACAAACAACACAAAATACCTTGGGGTAACACTAACCAAACAAGTGAAAAATAATTTGGTGTGCTATTTTTATTTAACATTTGCATAATTTTTGTCAAAAAAATCAGATTTCATTGAAAGATAATTTTCATGCTTTTGTAAATGTCAGACCTTATACAACATGCAATCCTAATTTGCAAACACAAAACCATAGGTTTACCTTTCTTGAAACCTTAAATATATTAACTACCATCTGATTTAACAATAAAAATGAGTATTATTTGAAGCCAAAAGGAAAATCCAGGAGGTAAGCTAAGTTGGTGAGTTAGATTTCAGACATCACAAGCCATGATTCTTAAGGAATATTGCTCACTATAAAGAACTAGCATTCCTTTTGTTGACTAATTCCCAGAGTATCAACCATTTGCCACTGGGTAAGAACAATGTTAAAAAGAGACAGATAAAAGTGACTGGAAGTGTTTGTAAATCGAGTTAGTGTTTGCAGGCACAACCTGAGGGGTTTGAACATTATACTGACAGAAATAATGGTTCATGAAATCTATTTGCCTTGAACCTACAGAAAATTTCATGAAGCATGAGAAGGCTAGTAATTTCTCATGGAGTCTACTGTTTATGTTACAACTGATGTTATATTTACAGACAACTGTCATCTATAAATTATATACTATTTGCTTTAAAATGACCTCCCTTGAGAACTCTAGGTTGTGAAGAAAAGTTCTGTTGATGAGGAACAAGGACTATGCTTATCTGTGGGTGTATAAACAATTTAGGAAACAGTCAATCAGGCAAAGTGAAAGCACCCAGAAAGCAAGAAATTGTTTGTCAGGTACACATCTGATAATTAATAGTCAGAATATATAAAGGGTACAGAAACACAGAATCAAAATGTGTACCATATGACACATTTAAAAAACATTTGTTCTGGACCTGAACAGAGCTTTCTCAAATAATGGAAAAGGTGATTGAGAAATATCTCAAAAATGTTCATCTTTCCTAGTATATAGAAAAATTCTAAATGAAAATAACCTTGGGATTTTATCTAACCCACCTCAGAATGCCAAAGACCCTAAAAATAATCAAAACCATGCACTAGAGCAGTTGTAATGAGAAAGGAAACCTTAATCTCCTGCTGTTGGTGAGAGTGCAAACTATTGCAGCAGATCTAAAACAATCAGTGTGGAAATTCTTCAAATGGTTAAAAACAAATCTACTTTATAGCACAACTATGCCACTTTTATCAAAAGCCCAAATGACTCACATACACATCCATAAATAATTGCTCAGTCATATTCTTCACTGCTGTATTGATGAGAGTGATGAAACAGAAACAAGATACATGTCCTTTAACAAAGGATAAGGAGAATATGACGTATATACTTAATGAAATACTAATCGCCAGCAAAGAAGGATAAAATTCTGCACTTTGCAGTTTAACAGAAGAAAAGATTGTACTGAATGAATAACTCAGACTGCAAATGACAAGTATCTCCTGGTCACTTAAACCTGAGCGTCAAATCTTCAGGTCTTTAGATGTTTGCACACCACTTGGAGTAACAGCAAAAAGCAGAAGAGTACATAGGGTCCATAGCAGACATGGGAGAGCAATAGAGAGGTGAGGTAACAGAGTAGAAATTATCTGAAGGAGGAAATGGGGGAAAAGTGGAGTGTTAATTAGTAGGGACAGATGAGGATAATATACAAGCTGGATAGATGAGGCAAAACATAAAAGCCAGAGGAAACAGGGGGTTTGATGTGAGACTGTGTCCCAAATATGACAAGTTACACTCATAGTATCTTCCCAACATGACTGCCTAAACATGAGTGGAACAAAAATAACAGCAATAGATATACCAAAGTAGAGGAGGATGGGAAGTTCAGGATACCCCAACTTCAAAAAATAAATGCTACAGAAAAGGAATGCTAACTGGGTAAAGCCTGTCTTTCCTAGAGGAATGACACTAATTCGAGTAATTATTAGTCCAATATCAAAAAAATCCTTGAAAAACACAGGCAAGTAACATCAAAGAAAATTATTAGATTCTATCTAGTAATATATAATCCCAACTATGTGAACTGGAAGTGGAGTTTCTATTCCTGAAAATATTTACTTCAGACACAGGGGCCAGAAGGCCTGAACTGGAGCCCTACTGATAGAGGATTATGCAAGATGAAGTAAGATATTTTTACAAATCTTACTGAAAATTTTCATGATTGAATGCTTTCTTGCTGTTTGTGTTTTGCTTCTCTCCTTTTCTTCAGTAACAATTCAACATACTTTGATCGATTTACCTGTCATCTATAATCTATTTTTATAACTAAGATTCAATTGTCCTTAATTGTTGTAAGAAGTCACAGTGAAATAAATCTTAAATCTTGTGTAAATACATGAAATACCTTAAATCAATACCTTCTTCCAATGAAAACCCTTCAAGCAGTATGGTAAACATGCTGTATAGCAGACAAGAGTTTGAATGGAAAAGGACCCAAGGGAATATAGCAGTCCTCTTTAAATTTCCAATAAAATAATCAGTTTAATGTGTATTTCAAGATGATTAAAGGCACAAGTATGTGTTTTACACTAAAATGTTTGCTATTTAAACTCTGCAGTTGACTTCATATTCATATGGATCTTGTCAATGAATAGAAAAGTTAGTCTGAAACAAGCCTATAGTTTGATCCATAGAAAATCCATTAGAGTTGCAATTAATTTTCTTGATAAAATGTCACTCCATGCTTTTGTTTTGAAAGCCTTTTTGCCTTGATCTGAAATAAAATATAGAAAACATGATTTTATCCTACAGTATTGCTCAGCTTATTGCTTCTTGTCGTCTATGTATTTGTTTTTTTACAAAATGAGGAACTTCATAATCTGCTCCATTTTTTACACAATAAGTTCAGAGACAAAGGAATCCTTATGCTAACAGAGAACTTAATTATAACTACTTGTTAAAGAAAACTGTTATCACAAGTATAGACTATATTTTCATCTAGAATAATGATGACATGATTAGAATGTAATCTACTTTACTTGAGTTTTCTAAGTCCATTCACACTGCTATTATAGAAATTGCATTTGACCAGTCTCTGCCAGAGTATAATGTAAGGATTTGAAAATCATCTGTTTGATGAAACTCTAATGAAAAGGAATTTGTAATCAAATATATTTTCAAAGTATGGTAGGCAAAGGGATAGGCAAATACAATGCTTTTTAATCAAGCATGTGTTCAGTCACTCCCTCTGTTCTTTCAAGTTTGCCACACCTGCCCAGGTTTATAGCTAGAAATGATCACATTCTAAGACTGAGCAAGACTGAATATAAAATCCTGAAGATTATGAAATATGTCTAACATGGATATCTCAATATATTTAACTCCACCTTGCCTTTTATTCCACAGACTTTATTCCCTGATGTATATAGCATTTTCTCAGCTTATACATCAAGTATACTTGGAAAATGGAAATAATAATAGAAAATATGCAAATAAAATTTGGTTACGTTTTGTTTTTCCTCTAGGTTATTTTTCTATATGTGAATATGAGTCACTTTCCTAGCTCTATGTCAGTGATTGATTGTTTAAAAATTCAAGAATAGTACTCCCATTGTAATGCATTAATTGAGTTACAAAGTAATTCACAAAGAATACATCCTCTTATATATAAAAAGAGCATTTTCCCACTAATAAAAAATCATTAACTTATCAAATTTTTCCAAGACTTATTAAAACTAAGATCACTATTAGTTGTGTTGGTTTGTCTGCATTCATGCATTTTGTGCACACACTGTGTGTGTGTGTGTGTGTGTGTGTGTTTGTGTGTGTGTATAGACATGAGTATATGAGAATGATCTTCACACCATATTTGGGCATCTTCCTCAGGATTTGTAGGTTTTTGAGCCACTGGTCCTAGAGTTCTTCCTGTCTCTGTCTCCTAGGTGTGGAATCACAGGTATATGATTTCATGCTTGCATGTCAAGCATTTTATGTACTAAACATTTTCCTCAGGCTCATAATATCAGTTTTAATAATCAGTCACCTGTACCAAATGAGGAACTTTCCCTTAACACTTTTGGTTTATTTGTTTTGTTTAGTTTTTAGATAATCTTCTGCTTAAATGACTGGAATATTTTATTATTATTATTTATGATAAAATATATAATTAATTATTTATTTGCATTTTAATTGTATTCTTGCCCTTTCACAAGTCCTTAAGATACACTTTTCCATCAAACTTAAAATTATTTCTGAAACAAACAAATAAAAACACAATGAAACAACAAAATCCTCTAAATGAAGATAAATATACAACACCAAAAAAGAAAATGAAAGCCATAGAGAAATAAGAGCCCACACATAAAACTGTGGAGTCTATTGTATGTTACGCAATTAGTCCTGAACATAGGCCCTTCCCTGCAGTGATTTTTTTACCTAGTTTTACTCCATTGTAGACAACGGATTTCCATCTCCCAGAAGGTACAAGTGACAGTTCAATTGTGAACCTTTAGCCTAGTGTCTAGGTTTCCCCTTTTTCAATCATTCATTTATTTAAATATTATATATATATATGATATAATAAGACAAAAATAAAATTTGTCAGATTGAAGACAAGCAAACAGAATAAAAAGTGCACAAAAAAAGGCAAAACAATGAGAGATGCACATGTTCACACTCAAAAACCTCATAAAAATACTAGACTGGAAGCCATAATGTAAGTGGAGAGTACATGGTGCAGACGCTGTGCAGGCCCTGTGCATACGATTTCAGTCTATGAGTTCATATCAGATTTGCCCACACTGATTTAGATGACCTTGTCTTATTGTTGTCCTACATTCCCTCTGGCACTTACATTGTTTTCTGACTCCTCTTCTGGGCATTGGGAGGGATGTTCCCTCAGATATGGCAGGAAGGATTTGATTGCAAAATCCTATATCGGGCTGATTGTTCCAAGGTTTTTCACTCTCTGTGTAATATCTGACAGTAGGTCTATATATGTGTTCTCATCTGGACAGGAAGAAGCCTCTTTGTTGCTGGTGTACAAGCCACAGATGTGTGAATATATCAGAATACCATTAGAATTCATTTTATCATTACTATCACAACTTCTTTTTGTTTTTCTGTAGATCAGTATTATTACTGGTTTTTTTTCAGGTCCTTTGGTTATCTAGTCTCAGTTTCTTGGTCACCCAGGTATTGTCAGATATGGACAGGTCTTAAGTCAAAGTGATTATATGTTGTTTTCACTTACACAAGCTTTGATATATTTTACAATAGAGTTTTTTTAATGTCATCATTAAAATTATCCTTTACTCTAAATAGCTACCCACCCTGCCTTTTTCCTTTTCTTTTGAATTTATGCTACTCATCTGGGTTCTGACAAGTTGCTGTGATATTAACTTTGTTGTATTAACACTTTATACTCTACAGAAAATTTTTTTGCAGACTTGGTAATACACCAATACATTTACAGAGTAGAGATATAGGCTAAGCAAGCATCATAACTTATTATAAACACGGCTAAAGAAAATCTAGCTGCTTACTTTTTGGCCTTTTAATTATTTGTCTAGCTACAATAGGAATTTTCCATAACTTACTAAATTATTATTATTAAAAAATTGTCACCATTTTTTAAAAAAACAAAAACTCTCTTGTATTAGAAAAGTTATACAATATTCAGATCTTCAACAGGCAGAAAGACTTCAGCTTTGTTTATTATAAAATTTTAGAAAACAAAAGAAAGAAATCACATAATACTTTCCCTTCTGTTGTTAAGTTCTCCAACACCTGTTCCTTCTTCCCAATTGGTACTTACATAAATCTAATGTTTGCAATTCATTCCATTATGTTTTATCAAAGGTGTCAGTTGATTAATGCTTAAAAAAGATGTTTTTAGTATGACAGTCACTACAAACATTAGAAAGTATATTACCAAGTGATCAATGGAAATGTGTTTCAATTGTTTATTATAATTACTTATCATTTTTATTTACTTTCACAGAACGAATTCTTTATTGGGTACTCTATCCTATCAAGGAAAGAAACTTAATTCATACCTAACAATCTTTCAGTTATGTGAAAGCTGTCATGAATATCACTGTTTTTATAACAAACAGTACATCATGCAAATGAGATATTTTTTGCACAAAGCTTCAATAAGAAATGTGCACATTTAATTACATCAGACAACCTTTTTTGTTTTAAAGATACAATATTTAGAGTATGAAGGGTTCTGAAACAAAGTTTGGACTTATTAAAGTGAAGACTGCTGCTAATTTCTGCATTACACTAACTAGTGTGCAAAGACTGCCACACTAGCAATGCAACTTTGTCTTTTTAAGTATTTTCAAGTCATAGGAAGACAAGTATCATGCACCATATAGCCTCCTTTTACTTTATATTAATATAAAATACTAGCATGGTAAACATCAGAAACATAAATTATAGTGAAAATTTAGAGAGTACAGAATGTGCATGTATTCATCTTTTATTAGTTTATCAACAACTATGTTACTTTATCTATATCCACATATATCTTTCACACAAATAAATAGAAACTATCCAGATTATCATAGAACTTGCTATGTTTCCATGGTGGGTGGCCTAAAACTTGTAATTCATCTACCACCATTTCTGGAGTCTTTCCTTATAGACCTGTACTACTACTCCAATTTGTGAAGTTCAGAATATAGTACCCAGAACTCTGATTATGCTAAGCAATCAGACTACCCCTGGACACTACTTTGCATACAAGACCTCGAAGAAAGTCTTCATATACATCAACATACATTCCTGGCTAAAACCAAAAGAAAAAATATTTTGAAACATATTTGATAAAATCTTTTCCAGGAGAGTATGCTGATTTTTCTAAAAGAAAATGGGGCGGGGAGCAAGTAACAGTGTAGAGCCTGAAACAAGGCTGTGCAAAGGAGAGATGGCACACTGCATAGAACAATGCTTTGATGGTATGCTGTTCTGTTTTATTTACAGTAATTATATGGTAAGGGACAAAATTTCCCAGGAAAATTAATTTTTGGGAGATGAAAGTAATAACTCCTTGACAGCTTTGTCTGCTAAAAGGTAAATTAAGAACCTAAGCTTATCATAGAAATGTCTCATTATAGCCTACAGTAGTATAAGAAAAATACAATAAAAACTGCACCTTATAGATTACAAACTTTTCCTTAGCTCTATTAAAATAGTAATTCCTATTAGTAAGTATCGGCTTGAATGATTTGCAAAGATTAGAGTATGCTATGAGCTATAAATTCTGTTTAGATAAAATCAGGCACAAAATTATGTAGAAAATTCAGTGAGAAGCTAACTAGAGAAATGCAGGAGGTTGAGTGTGGGGTCAGAGACAAAGGGGAGGGAAAAATGATCTGTGGATTTATTCACAGTCACTATTTATCATATCTTACTATGAATTATTGAAACCTATTAATTACTATTTTTTCACCTAAGAAACAGGAGGGAAATGAGAATATTATCTAAACAAGATTTTTTATACACTTTCAAATTTGTGGTATCATGCTCTGTGCGTGTGTGTGTGTGTGTGTGTGTGTGTGTGTGTGTGTGTGTGTGTATGTGTGTGTGTTTGACCTGTGGCAGAAAAACCTTCCAGGAATCTGTTCTCTCCTTCCACCATGTTAATGTGAGGATTAAATTAGATCTGCCTTCTTAGTGCAAGAATCCTTTCCCACTGAGACATCTCCCCAGCCATAGTTGGGGAGTTTTAATATCTAAATGACATCATGAGTGCAAAATTGGGATAGTTTAACTATGGATCACATTTAACAGGAAACCAACTAGAGGTTTATAAATACTTAAATAAAATGCTTGAACATCAAACTAAGGCTTCATGACTCATTAACCTATACAATAAAAATTAGTTCAGCAAACCAAATGATTTAGTGATCTGTAACTGTAGACATGCCTTGTTCTACAATTTAGATGATTGTATATCAAACTCCTGTTACTTCACCCTGCCAGCAATATAAGCATTTGACTCCTCTATTCCAGTGTGGTCCCCTTGAGAAACTTGATTACTAACTGCTTTCCAGGGTGGGAAACTATGTTGGTGTGAAAATGAGATTTGGGGAGCCTTTCTCATGCTTAGGATGCCCTGAAGTGATTTTTTCACATGATGTATTTTCTCTAATTCTTAATATTGTGATCAGATTCCCAATAAGGAGAAGTTACAGAGAGGAAAGGTATGTTTGCTTATAGTTTTATGAGTTATGAATCATCATGGAGGGGGATTTATGGTGGCAGACAGCTCTAGGAATGCTGAAGCATGCAGCTTGTTCTGTTCTTATTATGATTGACAATGAATAGAAGCAGACAATGAATAGAGATGGGAACCATATTAGCTAGCCATCCTCCTCCAGTAAAACACCATGTCACTAAAGGTTTCACAACTCCTTGGATACATACTAACATCTGGTTATCTATAGTTCAAATGTACAAGTCGATAGGGGACATTTCATATTCAATCCCACCAAACAGACTTCTTTGAGTGTTTAGAAACGGACAATAGTGGCTAGTGACTTTTCATAGGAGAGTGGTAATGCAGCCTATCTAATAGCAAAAGACAAACACAGCAACATGAAGATCTTTAGGCTTGGGAAGGGAAGAATTTCAGTATCTCATGAGCCATGAGATGAAGACTAGGCTGAGGGTCATTGCAGTATCTGGGTCGGGGCTGCTAACAAGAACCATGATTTTGGTATGTTATGGTGTTGCACATGTTGGGGTTTATACTGAGTCTGTGGCCATTGTTACAATTAAGGGCCGTGTGGATGCCAGGAATCTGCCCCCCTACATGTGATCAAGCTGATGTTCAAGGGATGTGTTACACAGGGATTATGCTGATCCAGGTTTTTTATGCTGTAACCCAGGGCCATGGTGACATCTGCTGCTGGTAGTGCATATCTAGATCTGTAACCCTGCTACAGCTGGTCCCTGAGTTATGCCCATAGCTGCTGTTGACACTAAGGGCTGTGCAGAGGCTCGCAGTCACGGCTGACACCTGGGCTTGTGTTGGTCTTAGAGTATCAAACTGCTGCTGAAGCCATGCAGACCCGGGAGCCCCATGCTGCCATATAGGGACATCAGTTCAGAATAGAAGACATAGGGCCATGACCCTATGACAGCCAGGGTCTGTGTTGATATCCATGGCCACTCTTAATATGGATGGTTGTGTGGCTGTTTCGGGTCTTATCTGCTACCTGAGGAAATGTTGGTATTTGCGGGTCATGTAGCCACTTGGGCCATCATGATCTGGGTGATTTGAAATGTCACCTAGGGCAATAATGAAATCCTAACCAGGCTGTTACCAAGGACTATGTCTGGCTCCGTGATCATACCAAAGCATGAGTCTGCGCTGTCTGTAGTCCATGCTGCTAACAAGGGCCACACTGATGCCTAGGATCTGGGCCTCTACCTTTGGTGCCTGAAGGTTGTTCTGCTGCCAGGCTCATACAGACATGAGTAACTTGTGCTGTCACCAGAGGCTAAGGCATTGTAAGAGCCTGAGCTGCACCAGGGGCTATGTCTTTGTCTGTTGCTCTGCTGAAGACAGGACCTGTGCTGAAATCCAAGGCTCCTGTTGCCATCAACAGCCATACAGATGCCCATGATCTGGTCTTATGCCTGGGTGCATATGGGGCTGTGTGTTCTCAAGGGCCACATGTCCATTTTATCCATTCTGATCTAAGTGACCTGTATAACCACCCAAGCCCATGGTGGCATCTCAGCTGGGCTGCTGCCAAGGTCCATGTCAGGGTTCATAATCCAATCACAGTAGGGGTATGTATTGAAGTTCATGCCCTGTAGCCACTAAGGACTATGCAGACATCAGGGACCTGTACAACCAGCTAGGCCCAGGACAGTGCAGTGTCTAAGTGGTATGCAGATATGTGTAGTCTGGGTCATGATGTTTTCTGGGTCTGGGCTGTTACCAGTGGCCATATGTGGTTCCATGGCTCTGCTATAGCTGCTGTCTGTGTTAATGAAAATAATTACTCTTACTATTGAAAACAACAGCGAGAAAAAGGCTACACAGAGATGGCTCTGCCCCTCACTTGCTGTGGCACTAGGGAGAACTGCCCCTGGCCCAGAACAATTGCACCATTCTGAAGAGAGGGCCTGGTATCTTCCAATGGCAGCACTGTACAGATGTCACTGATGGTAGGAGTGGGAGTGAGCCATCCCTGAATATTAAAGAGTGGAAGATCTACTATCCTCATGGTCGGTCAATCATATGTGAGGGAGAGATTTCCCCCCATTGCTCCTGGTTCCTTGTCCTTTATCGTCACCTAATGCAGGTGGAAAAAGCTGGTCCTAGGCTGAGGAGAGTAGGAGAACTAATGCTCATTTGGGCCTGTGAACTCTGAATCTAGCCCAGGAAGCTTACTAAGCTGACCTCATGGATGGAGACACAGTGATCTGATCCACAGAAAGCATGTGGGAGATCTGGCTCCATACTTCATCTACCATGGTAGATTGGATGGAGGAGAAATGACTTTCCCTACTTATTGATGACTTCTGTGGGAGTAGGGAGCTGGCCCTGAGGTTATGAGAGTTGGAAAATTGGCACTACCCTGCCTTGCTGGCAGCAATACTAAGGAGAGCAGGCCCTGAACCTGGGACAATAGAGATGACCCTGTTGGCTGAGGTGCAGGTGAACTATTCCGGGGTGCATGAGAACAAGAGGATTGATCCCATCCTCTCTTGTCTACCATGTGGTGGAATGGGTGAGGAAAAGTATGCCCTCCTTCCCTCCATTTACCCTGTGAGAACTGAGATGGGTGAGAGAGCAGGCCCTGCCCCACACCTTTTGCAGCACAAGGAAGAGTGAACACAGCATCTTTCCTGTGAATCACACTAGTGCTGCCCCTGCTCTCTTCCTACTATGCCATGGGATGTCAAGCATAAGGGAATATGCCCTCCCTGCCCACCCCATGTCACCTTCCATAGGCAGGGGAGCCTACCTCGGTCGGCAGGGGGAGGGTCATGAGAACAGAAGAGTTGGCTTGCCCTTCGCCAAGTGCTGCAATCTGTAGAGTAGGCCCTTCGTCTCACCTGCGCAAATCAGTAGAGCCGGCAATGGTTTTGTGAGATGGGTGACCTAGACCTGAGGGTGTTAGAGTAATAGAACTGGCCCTGTTCCTTGTTGTCAGCTACACTGCGTGAGTTAGCCTGGTCAGTCCTGGAGGTCTGGCCTGGGTGGTGACAATGAGGGAAAGCTGGCAGGCTGATGAATCCAGCTACCAAGTAGGACCAGAACCAATACAATGAGGTAGCCTACTCCAATGACTTGCCTCATCTATGAATTGCTGGATCACAGAAAAGGGAAGAAGCAACAAATCAAAAACTACAGGATCCATTACACAGGGCAACAATAGGATATCCAAGAGGAGTCCTAGTGAGGCCCAATATCAAGGGTGTAGCAGAAGTTAGAGGCCTTGAACCAAGCCAATGACTCATTGCAATGAATATTTACAAGTAAAGACATGGATTAAAGAGTATATATACTGTGTTACTAACTGGGCAAAAATAGAGCTTGCATGCTCAATTTTTATGTTTTGTTTTGTTTGTTGGTTTTACTTTAAAATTTTGTTTTTGGGGGAAGGTTGCAAGGGCAGATGATGGAATCAAGGGGACAGGGAAATGAGTAGAATCAGGACACATAATGCAAAATACACAAAAAATCAACAAAAAGTTTAAAGGGAGAAAGAGAGAGCATAGAAACTATGGAAAACATAGATTTATTTTTGATAGTAACTGTGATATTCTGAAGTGATGGTAAAATATTTCCTACTGCTAAAGTTATAGTTACCTTGGTTATAATATATATGAAGCTCTTAGCATAGTTACCAGGACAAAATGAGGAATAAACACTATCTATTTTATTAGTTGTTTTTTCTGTGAGACCTACATGCAAATCCTTTAGAGATTTTGGACCACAAAACAGATAAAATGAATACTTACTAGGATTTTTCAGACAATACCCTGGTTAGATAATTATGAATTGTCATTCATAAAATTGTTTACCTCTCTACCCTCTCATGGACATCTCTTGGATCCACAGGAAGGGAATTTGACTTGAAAACTTCAGACACTCTTCCCTACCATAAAGCATAAAACAAAATGATACAAGAGAATTGCCAGCTTCTTACCCATACTAGGATTTTTTAATGTGCTATGTTTTGAGTAACAAAACAAAATACATAGAATGTGAAATAGACCCCACAGTTTGAACAGTTGGTCCTGTAGTTCCGAGCACATTTGAAAAGCTTTGGGAAAGTAAAATTTGAGGTCAAGCATGATGAAGCATGTCAACTGGGGGATGGGTCTATAGCTGGGTCCACTTTTCCATTTTTGTTTTGTCTCTGTTTCCTGCATCATAAGGAATATGAGTAAGCCACTTCAATTCCATTCCAAGATGTACATTAATCTTCCAAATAATGACGTAAAATGAAATTTGCTTTCTATAGGTTGAGTCTTAGGGGCTACTTTGATCACAGTGATTAGAAAAGCAGGTAATACAAGTACATAAATTAATCTCCTTGTAGCTAATCGTATCCAAGTTGGAATTAGAACAGAAAACATTATCTTTATTATTTATTTGTAAATTTCTGTAAAATATCATGACCTAAAGCAGTTCGTGGATCAAAGAGTTTATTTTAGCTTGGGTCTCAGAATAACTAAATGTAACATTAAAGTGAAGGCCTAGCAGCATCCTTTGGAAATCAGAAGTTTCATGATCACATTTCTATTTGTACAGAAGAAGCAGAGTAAGCAGCCAGGAAGTGGGGCATGTTATTTAACCTCCAAATCCCATGGAAGTGACATACTTCTTCAAGCAATAATCTCTCCTTGGAAAGGTTCCACAAACATCAGCACCAACTGGGGATCATGTACTCATATAGAAACTATAGAGAAATTGAATCATTCAAACTTCCTCATTGGAAGTAGCTTAAAAATCTTTTGTTATCTTTTTTAAATTTTTTGTTATCTTATTCTTTGAAAATCCACACATTTGTACAATGTGGTTTAGTCATATGTACACAATAGTTCAGTTTGCCTGTTTCCTCTGGGACAATCTGTCTCCCCTTTGACTTCATATTCTCTTTTTAAAATTATTACTGTAAATAAAATTGTGAGTCCACTTAGTGGTGACCATGTGTCAATAGGCTTGGGGCCATCTACTGGGGATGGGGGAGTTTTCAGAATGAACAAATTCAAAGTACCTTTACCTTTGCAGCCTCTGTCAACTTCCAATGGCTTCCTAATCGGGAAAGGAAATCCAGATCCTTATGTAGGAGGAAACAGTGCTCCACCATTAACAATGTGACTTACTTGAGGAGCATACAGATGAGTTAATGAAAGGGCGGTTTACTGCACCACTAACCACACCCACTTTAGGCAAGACTAAAGACGTATACGGATGTAGATGGTGAACTACATCACTAGCCAGGGCCACTTTTGGGCATGGCTATGGGCGTTATGGAGGAAGGTATAAAAGACTTAACAGCAGAAGTCTAGCTCTCTTTTCCAGCTTTCTGGCTTCCAGTTCAGCAGTGGAAAACTACTCAGCTCATCTGGCTTACTTGTTTGTCTCTTGTGTGTAATTTCTATAATAAATACTTATTTTTACTTTCACTGAGTGTGCCGTTTATTGTTGCAGCATCATTTTGGTGTCAGAAGTTCCAGAACCCAGATCCAGGTGCCCAGAAAGCAGCTGCTCCTCGGCCTGAACACCACGGGCCCCAGGCACACATGGACCCTCCTTTCATTAAGTTCCACACCACTTTGCTAGGCAAGGCATGATTCCTGCCACCGGGAACCAGCACCTTTTACCGGCCTGTAAGTTTAAGTGGTATTCTGAGATTTCTCTCAAGGCCATGTGCTCTATCACTGGCAGCCTGCTGACTTTGGCATGCATAAAACTCCACTGTCAACAAATTTACCTGCTTTATACAATGTCAACTAACATTACAATGCAGGATGTTAAGAATTTTCTTTTTTTTTTGTATGGATGGGATTTTAGAAAGGGTTGAGGACCTACCTGGAAGGTACTTTCTCCCCATGATGGTGATTACTAGTTTCATAATCCATATAATTTTGCTAAAGAAATGGTTCAAAAATAGGGTGAAATAGGACAAAATTATACAGGTCATATGGTCATCGCAGGATGGTTACAAAATCCTAGTACAAAGAATTCAGGAAATGGAAAATTCCTTGCAGGATAGTAAGGAAGGTTTGGAAAAAATATTCAGGATATTAAAAATGATAATGTAGGTCTGACAAACAGGTTTAAAGAGACGGAACATAAAATTGAATTACTTTCAGGAAAAATGTATTCCATATCTATCGATTCAACAGACAGAATAGGAAAAGTGGAACATAATGTTGAAACATTTAACCAACAAACTGTTCCATGTTTGATGATTTCACTAGCAAACTACAAAGACTGGAACATAAGATTGAAAAGCTAACAGAAAAGATTTGTTCTGTGTCTGAGAGCTGTTAGAACATTATTTCTAGGAGGCAGTTTACATGTTATTAAGATACTTTCTAAGGATGAGAATATTAAATATTTGGAATCACATGTAAATGATGAATGCAAAAAAATAAGTGATTCCATGATGTCCTTAGAAAATAATTTGACCCATCAGACCTTCCAAGACCCCAACCCCAGCGAGTCCAGCTTCAGGTGAGATTGGGTCTCCTGCAGAGACCGCCCGCACAACATCCATCCCCTTGATCTTCTGGGGCCGCTCCTGGCATCCAGAAGACCCGCCCACACAGGAAAGACATCAGCCCTTCCAAGACCCCAACCCCAGTGAATCCAGCTTCAGGAAAGACATCAGACCATCCAAGACCCCAAGCCCAGCGAGTACAGCTTCAGCATCCCCAGCTTCAGCTGCAGGAAGGAAGGAGACCAGTGGAGAAAGAAAGACCCCACCAGCACCCACTGGAAGAAGAGATGGGAAGAAGACAGAATAAGAGCTCACTCAGCAATAGAACCAACGTGACCCCACCAGAATCTAGGGATCCAACACCAGCAAGACCCGAAAAGCACTACATAGACAAGAAGAGGAGACAGACCTTAAAAATTATTTCATGAAGATGACTGAGACCCTCAAAGAAGAAACGAGGAAATCCCTTAAAGAAATAGAAGGGAAAGCAAACAAAAAATCCATGAAATGGGGGAAAAATTCAAGAAATAAACAAATCTCTCAAAGAATCTAAAGAGCACCAAGAAAAAACAACTAAAAAAATTAAGGAAACAACTCAAACAGTTGAAGGATTGAAAGCTGAAATAGAAATGATAAAGAAAACACAGAATAAAGGGATGCTGGAAATAGAAAAGCTGGGTAAACGATCAGGAATTACAGATGCAAGTATCACAAATAGAATACAAGAGATGGAAGAGAGAATCTCAGGTACTGAAGACTCATTAGAGGATATAGAGTCATCAACCAACGAAAATCTCAAAACCAACAAATCCTTAACACAAAATATCCAGGAAATATGGGACACTATGAAGAAGCCAAACCCGAGAATAATAGGTATAGAAGAAGGCAAAGAAATACAACTAAACGGTACAGAAAACATATTCAACAAAATCATAGAAGAAAACTTCCCTAACCTAAAGAAAGATATGCCTATGAAAATACAAGAATCTTACAGAACACCAAATAGGCTCGACCAGAAAAAGAAGTCACCTCGCCATACAATAATCAAAACACCAAACCTAAAGAGTAAAGAGAAAATATTAAGAGCAGCTAAAGAAAAAGGCCAAGTAACATACAAAGGCAGACCTATCCGAATTACACCTGACTTCTCAATGGAAATGATGAAAGCCAGAAGATCCTGGACAGATGTCCTACAAACGCTAAGGAAATAAGGATGCCAGCCCAGACTACTATATCCAGCAAAGCTCTCAATTACCATAGATGGAGAAAACAAAATATTCCATGACAAAGCCAGATTTAAACAATACATATCCATGAATCCAGCTCTACAGAAAATGCTAGAAGGAAAACCTAGATCCAAGGAAGATAACTACATTCACAAAGACACAGGCAATATATAATCCCATTTTACAAAACACCAAAAGAAAAAGGGAGGAGAAACTACACAAAATAACTTCACTAACAATAAATCAAACACAAACAAGGATCATCAATCAATGATCATTAATATCCCTCAATGTCGACGGCATCAACTTGCCTGTAAAAAGACACAGACTAGCAGAATGGATACGAAGACAAAACCCTTCCTTCTGCTGCATACAAGAAACACATCTCAACATCAAAGACAGACGTTATCTCAGAGTAAAGGGTTGGGAAAAGATCTTCCAATCAAACGGTCCCAAGAAACAAGCAGGTGTAGCAATCCTAATATCTAACAAATTAGACTTCAAATTAAAATCAATCAAAAGAGATGAAGAAGGACACTTCATATTCATCAAAGGAAAAATACATCAAGAAGAAGTCTCAATTTTAAACATCTATGCCCCAAATACAAAGGCACCTACATTTGTGAAAGAAACATTGCTAAAGCTCAAAATGCACATAAAATCTCACACACTAATAGTAGGAGACATCAACACTCTGCTCTCAACGCTAGACAGGACCTCCAGACAGAAACTTAACAAAGAAACAAAAGAACTAATAGAAGTTATGACCCAACTGGTTTTAACGGACATCTATAGAACATTCCACCCAAATACAAAGGGATATACCTTCTTCTCGGCACCACATGGAACCTTCTCTAAAATCGACCACATACTTGGCAACAGATGAAACATCAGCAGCTACAAAAAAAATTGGAATAACTCCATGCATCTTATCTGACCACCATGCTTTAAAATTAGAATTCAACAACAACACAAATTGCACAAAACCTACAAACTCATGGAAATTGAATACTGCTCAACTGCACCATCCCTGGGTAAAAGAAGAAATAAAAAAAGAAATTAAAGACTTCCTCAATTTCAATGAGAATGAAGACACAACATACCCAAACCTATGGGACACTTTGAAAGCAGTGCTACGGGGGAAGTTCCTAAGTACCCACATGAAAAAACTGGAGAACAGTCATACTAGAGAATTAATAGCACAGCTGAATTTTCTAGAACAAAAAGAAGCAAACTCCCCCAGGAGGAGCAGATGCCAGGAAATAATCAAATTGAGGGCTGAAATCAATCAAGTAGAAACCAGAAAAACACTGAGAAGAATCAATGAAACAAAGAGGTGGTTCTTTGAGAAAATCAACAAAATAGATAAACCTCTGTCCAAACTAACCAAAAGACAGAGGGAAGGCATGCTAATTAACAAAATCAGGGATGAAAAAGGGGACATAACAACAGACTCTGAGGAAATCCAGAGAATCATCAGGGCATACTTTGAAAATCTGTACTCCACAAAATTTGAAAATTTAAAGGAAATGGACAATTTCCTGGATAGATATCACTTGCCAAAACTAAATCAAGAACAGACAAACAATCTAAACAGACCTATAACCCCTAATGAAATAGAAGCATTCATCAAAAGTCTCCCAAACAAAAAAAAAAGCCCAGTCCCAGATGGCTTCAGTGCAGAATTCTACCAGAAATTCAAAGAAGAGCTAATTCCAATACTCCTCAAAGTATTCCACACAATAGAAGCAGGAGGCTCACTGCCAAACTCTTTCTATGAGGCTACAATTACGTTGATACCCAAGCCACACAAAGACACAACTAAGAAAGAGAACTATAGACCAATTTCCCTCATGAACATCGATGCAAAATACTCAATAAAATACTCGCAAACCGGATTCAAGAACACATCAGAAAAATCATCCACCATGATCAAGTAGGCTTCATCCCAGGAATGCAGGGATGGTTCAACATTAGAAAATCTATCAATGTAATCCATCATATTAACAAACTGCGAAAGAAAAACCACATGATCATCTCACTAGATGCTGAAAAAGCCTTTGACAAAATCCAGCACCCCTTCATGATAAAGGTCCTAGAGAGATCAGGGATAACAGGAACATACCTGAATATTATAAAAGCAATATACAGTAAACCAACAGCTAACATCAAACTAAATGGAGAGACACTCAAAGCAATTCCTCTAAAATCAGGAACAAGGCTGTCCACTCTCTCCATATCTCTTCCACGTTGTACCTGAAGTTCTAGCTACAGCAATAAGACAACAAAAGGTGATAAAGGGGATACAAATAGGAAAAGAAGAAGTGAAACTTTCACTATTTGCAGATGATATGATAGTTTACATAAGTGACCCAAAAAACTCCACAAAGATACTCCTAGAGCTAATAAACACCTTCAGCCATGTGGCAGGATACAAGGTAAACTCAAAAAAAAAATCAGTGGCCCTATTATATACAGATGATGAAGTGACTGAGAAAGAAATCAGAGAAACATCACCCTTTACAATAGCCAAAAACAGCATCAAATATCTGGGGATAATGTTAACCAAGGAAATTAAAGACCTGTATATCAAGAACTTTGTGTCCTTAAAGAAAGAAATCAAAGAAGATACCAGAAAATGGAAAGATCTCCCATGATCTTGGATTGGTAGGATCAACATAATAAAAATGGCAATCTTGCCAAAAGCAGTCTACAGATTCAATTCAATCCCTATAAAAATTCCATCACAATACTTCACGGACCTGGAAAGAACATTAATCAACTTTATATGGAAAAACAAAAGGCCTAGGATAGCCAAAACAACCCTATACAATAAAGGATCTTCAGGAGGCATCACCATACCTGACTTCAAGCTCTATTATAGAGCTATAGTCCTGAAAACAGCTTGGTATTGGCACAAAAATAGGCAGGTAGACCAATGGAACAGAATCGAAAGCCCTAATTTTAACCCACACACCTATGAACACTTGATTTTTGACAAAGAAGCTAAAACTGTACAATGGAAAAAGAAAGCATCTTCAACAAATGCTGCTGGCATAACTGGGTACTGGTATGCAAAAGACTGCAGATAGATCCAGGTTTATCGCCTTGTACAAAACTTAAGTCCAAATGGATCAAAGATCTCAACATAAATCCAGCCACACTGAAACTTTTAGGAGAGAAAGTGGGAGATACTCTTCAACGAGTTGGTACAGGAGACCACTTCCTAAACATTACACCAGTGGAACAGGCACTGAGATCGACAATTAACAAATGGGACCTTCTGAAACTAAAAAGCTTCTGTAAGGCAAAGGACACAGTCAAAAGGACAAAAAGGCAGGCCACAGAATGGGAAAAGATATTCACTAACTCTACATCTGACAGAGGGCTAATCTCAAAAATTTACAAAGAACTCAAGAAACAAGTCTCCAAAACACCAAAGGATCCAATTCAAAGGTGGGGTACAGAACTAAATAGAGAATTCTCAATAGAAGAGGCTAAAATGGCCAAGAGACACTTAAGAAAGTGCTCAACATCCTTAGCCATCAGGGAAGTGCAAATAAAATCAACTCTGAGATACCATGTTACTCCTGTCAGAATGGCTAAAATCAAAAACACCGAAGACAATTTATGCTGGAGATGATGTGGAGAGAGGGGAATACTCCTCCACTGCTGGTGGGAATGCCGACTCATACAGCCTCTTTGGAAATCAGTATGGAGATTCCTCAGGAAAATGGGAATTAATCGACCACTGGACCCAGCAATTCCACTCTTAGGCATATATCCAAATGAGGCAAATTCATACAACAAGGGCATCTGCTCCACTATGTTCATAGCAGCATTATTTGTAATAGCCAGAACCTGGAAGCAACCTAGATGCCCCTCAACTGAAGAGTGGATAGAGAAAATGTGGTACATTTACACAAAATGGAGTATTACTCAGCAGAAAAAGCAATGGAATCTTGAAATTCTCAGGTAAATGGATAGCATTGGAAGAAACCATCCTGAGTGAGGTAACCTAGTCGCAAAAAGACAAACATGGTATGTACTCACTAATATATGGATTTTAGACATGGATCAGGATAGTGCCAGTCTGCACTTCCACTGATAGAGAGTCTTGGAAACAGGAAAGAACCTAAAATATATACATATATGCATAGTACCCATGAGAAGAGGATTGAGACAAGATCCTCTGAATGGATGGGGAACATGGCGAGGGGTGGGGGAGAGTGGGAGCTGGGAAGAAGAGAGGGGGTGAAGAGAAAGAGAGTTGGTCATGGGGGAACAGGAAGTTGAGTGGGTGGGAGTAGAATAAGGGGGAAGAGGGAATCATAGGATAGAAGACAGATCAGGCACCAGAGTGACTTCGAGTGATCTAAAGGGATAACACCAATTGGCAAGCTAAGCAATAGTGGAGAGTCTACCTCGAATGCCCATTCTTGATAATGAACTTGATGTCTATAACCATCCAGGAGCCTTCATCCTGTGACTGATGGAAGCAGAGGCAAACACACAATTAATCACTGAACTGAACCCAAGGAACCCAGTGACAGAGAGAGAAGAGTGATGAGCAAATAGGCAAAGATTGGGCTGGCAAAACCAGCAGAGACAACTGATCTGAACAGGGGAGAGCTTTTGGACCCCAGACCGACACTGGGGAGGCCAGCATGGGATTGATCTGGACCCCCCAAATGTGAGTGTCAGCGAGAAGGCCTGGACAACCTATGTGAACCTGAGCTGTGGATTAGTGTCTATCCCTGGAATATAAACAGTCATCGTGTGCCTATAGCACAAAGAGGGATGCTCTCTCAGCCTGGACTCTTAGGGGAGTGCCTGGACCCTACCCAGAGTGAAATGACAGACTCTATATATCCCCTATGTGGAAGGATTTGGCAATAGGGTGGGAGGGTGGGGGGGGGGAAGGGGAGTGCGGGAGGAGGGGAGGGAGAGGGAACTGTGATTGACATGTAAAACAAGCTATTTAAAATTAAAATAAGAAATGATAAAAAGAAAAGAAAAGAAAAGAATTTGACCCAAGAATTTCAAGAACTAAAAGAAACAATAATGAATAGATTGCAGTTCTTAGAAGATGTCCAATCTGATACTTCAGAATCAGACATACAAGCAACAGGTCAGGACAGGGGTTTCCCTACACTACTCAAATGCCTGAAAGATCTCCCTAAGGTTTCTCTGCCTTCACCTGTGGTTTCCCAGTATCTGTAACCCAAAAAAACAGCAACGAAAAAGTACCCAAATGGTCCTATTGCTTATCAATTGGAACCTATACAGATCAAGGACCTAAAGGAAATCAAGGAGGTCATTGTTTTCTATGGTCTTCATTCTCCCTATGTCAGAGAGCTCCTAACCTCATGGGCCACTGCAAATAGAGTAACAGCAAGAGACTGGGCCTAATTAGCATTGGCAGTGTGTTGGGGAAGTCCTGTGCATTTGTCAATAAAGCACTGCCTGGCCAATAGGGAATCTAGATAGGTGGGACTAGGAGTCCAGGAGGACTCTGGGAAGGAGGAAACACAAGGAGAGTCGAGATGTAACGCCATGGGGTAGGAAGCCTGGAACTTCTCCGGTAAGAGACATATTAGATTAACAATTATGAGGTAATTACTTAAGTCAGAGCTAGCCAGTAAGAAACAAGCAAGGCCAACAGCTTCATAATTAATATAGCCTCCTGTGTGTTTATTTGGGACTGATGTGGCTCTAGAACCAGGCTGGCAGGAAGGCTTCTCGCAAAGGAAAATTTTTTCTTTATAGCAGTGCTTGAAAATTCATGTCAAATTCAATGGAGAGCTTTATGGAGGCGAAAGCCCTAGAGTTTCAGGCATTAAAGTATGGTCATGAAGCACCCCAAGACATGATTCTTGGGGAGGATGCTTACCCTGGCCTGTTGGTTCAGTCCGCATATGATGAGCACATGTTGTCTTTATGCCGTACAGCTGCTTTAAATGCTTTGAATAAGGTTTGTGAAACAGGAGAGATAATGCATCCCTATACCAAGGTAGTACAGGGTCTAAGGGAAAGGTTCACTGAATTTTTAGAGAGATTGTCCAGAGCAATAGAAGGAAAAGTAGCAAATCCAGAATCTAGGCGACTCTTTATAGAATCATTGGCATATGAGAATGCAAATCCACAATGCAAGCAGGTACTTAGGCCATTAAAAATAAGATCAGCATCATTGGAGGAATGGGTCCTATATACAGCTAACCTTCAAAGTAAAAGTCAGGAGATGGGAGCTTGGGTAGGTGAAGTGATTTCTACAGGCTTGAGTAGGCACCAGAATGCCAAATACCCTATCTGTGATGATATAGAGGCCTATAGGGACATAAAGATGCCACGGGCTTTAACTGTGGTAAAATAGGACATCTAAGTAGGAACTGTAGACAACACATTCCTATAAGTAATACTTCTATCAGGAATGCTTCAGACGGAAGGCCTCAGCCTTCTGCTTTCCTCAGTAGGTGTGGAAAGGGTAAACATTGGACCAAGGAATGCTGGTCGACTACAGATAGACAAGGTAGACCTGAACAGCCGGGAAACGTAACCAGGGGCCTCAGGAAGGCCCGAAAAACGAGATTATCTGGTCATTCCCAGTGACAGTGGAGGACAGCCTCTCCAAGGACAATTAGAAGATCCCCTGCCCATTGTAAATTATACGGCACTGGATAATTCATTAGCTCCGGAGGATGAATCAATTATATTAGGAGGAAATACAAAACATGTATTTTGGCAAACTTCTATACAATATCATAGACCCATGTTACCAGTTAAAGTAAATAATACTGTGATTAATAGCATTTTAGACACTAGAAATGATATCACCATTGTAAATCACAAGTCGTGGCCCCCAATTTGGCCTTTAAAAGAGGTTAACATACAATTCTTAGTGATTGGAACCCTATCTCAAGTTAAACAGAGCATTAGATGGATTGACTTTTTTGGGCCAGAGGGACAGAGAGGGAGGCTGAAGCCATATGTTGCAGATATTGCTATAAACCTCTGGTGTCGTGATCTATTACAACAATGGAATGCTGTTCAGACTTGGGTGTTTCTTTTAGATAAGTTTAGATTTAGATGCGATAGATATTTGATACATTTTGTTCATTGACACAGGTTAGTTGTTTTAAGTATAAATATCCTTTTTAGACTAAAAGGAGGATTTTAGGGGGAAACAGAGCTCTGCCATTAACCATGTGACTTATTAGAGGTGCATAAAGATGAGGTAATAAAAGGGCGGTTTACCGCACGACTAACCACACCCACTTTAGTCATGACTAAAGAAGTATACAGACATAGGCGGTGAACTATGTCAATAGCCAGGCCCACTTTTGGGCATGGCTATGGGCGTTACAGAGAAAGGTATAAAAGACTGAACAGCAGAAGTGTAGCTCTCTTTTCCGGCTTTCTGGCTTCCAGTTCAGTGGTAGAAAACTACTCAGCTCATCTGGCTTACTTGTTTGTCTCTTGTGGATAATTTCTACAATAAATACTTATTTTTACTTTCAGTAAGTGTGCCGTTTATCATCACAGCATCATCCTTATACTTGTGAATATGTCATATTAACATTTTTGTGTTTGTGTGTGTATATTTGTGTATCTACAATGTCTATGTGTGCATGAGCTTATACGTGTTTTTGGATAAAATAGAATAAGTGGTTAATGTCAGTACAACATCCCCAATTGCTTCTTCATCTTATTTTTCAGACATTATCTCTCATTAATTCTGGAGCTTTTATTTTTGATTATATTGGCTTATCAGTAAATAACCAACTTCCACCAAATTCTTTTCCAAGCTATGCCGAGTCCAGTGCTGGGTTAACAGACAAGGGATGTGTTATAGCTAGAGTTTCTATTGCAATGACGAATCACTATGATTTTTTTTCCTCTTTCATCTTTTGAACAAAGAAAACATTATCTTGAGCAGTAAAATTCTACTCCTCACATTGTATTTATCATTTTGAACAAAATAGAATGGGAACACAGCAACTGTAATGTTGAAATGAACTTCATGAGTTTAAAAGGTTTCAATGAGCTTTTCTAAGATGGTAAATGTAAAGGAGATTTTAATATCTGGTAGTGTTTCTCTTCCATTAGTTTAAAATACAAACACATCAGGAAAAGAAATTTTGTGTTTATTTTTTAATATGTGAACTCTGTTCTTATGCTGACCTTTCAACCTTTCATCGCCAAGCTGCAAATTTGAATTTGATTTTGTAGCTTCTTTATATTTCAATGTATGTTTTAAGTTCTGTCTTAAGAAATGACCTTATATTGAATATATCTGATACAGATACTCTGTATCTCAGTGTAATACCCTCTTTATTTTCAAAATGAATCACACTGTATTATTTGCTCATATCGCTAGCACATCTCACATCTCATTTCCTTTCTGCTTTCCTAGCTTCTTAGTGAATGTTCAAGGCAGACAATTTAGGGTAATGTCTTATTTTAGTTAAAATTCTGTTTACTCTGTTTTCCTGAGTCAGTGTGATTGAGGAACTCACAGATGACTTTTTCAGTATGAAACAAATTCCATACCAGTGATGAAGAGCCATGCGTTGATGTCATGCTGGAGCTGAACTGAAGCACTCCACGGTGCTACACTTTATGATCACAGGCTCCTTTGTTCTCTTCCGTGGATACTGCTAATGTTTATGGGCCTGAAATAGATAACAGTAAATTGATCTGTGTTGAAATTGTTTCTATTTTTCTTATGCTTTTGAAAGTGATGCTTATTCTTAAAGCAAGACTGTGTTACTATAGCTTTTTAATTCTTTCAATATTCTTCTATGAATGCTGTCATTTTTTATTTCAAAAGTGTTATTGTTGAAAACCAGAACAGTTCCTGAAAACAACAGTATCTATTATACCTTATGGTTTATATTTATGCCAGTATCTATGAAGAAACTTTGGCACATGTACAGGTACAAGAATTAAAATAATGGTGGTGTACAAAGAAACACATTACTAAATGAACTATCTTGCTATTTTGTAATCAGACAGGTTAAACTGATATCACTGACAACCACTAATGTACTTTGGACTTACATGTTTTTTGTGTTTCAACAATTTCATAACTAAGCACCCAGAGTCATGTTTCTAGTTTTAAAGTTATGGTTGATGTGGTCACTCCAATTTTGGGTCACATTTTCTTTAGACCCAAGAAAAGACTTTGAACATTGAATGGTGTTCAGAATAAAGACTGCGGAGTTTTGAAGCTGAATAATATACATTCTACAGTACAATATTGGGTGTGTACCAATGGTTGTCAAGGTAAAACACTGAAGTTGGGTTGTCAAATGTACCTCTTAGGCTCATGAATTCGAACATTATGTGTCTAGATAGTGGTGCTAACTTGGGAGGTTATGGAACTTGGAACAATAGCATAGTTATGGGAAGCCAGAAACTGAGCAGCAGGTTTTTAGAGTTTGCAGACCCATCACATTTTCAGTTCATTCTCTTGGCTGGCTTTTTGTGGTTGAGGTGTGGTCTAATTTCTAGCATGTCCTTGCTACCTTTATGACTAGAAAATCCAGTGGAACCCTAATTCTAAACAACCTCTTCCATAAATTAATTTTCATGAAAGTTTATTG
This sequence comes from Mesocricetus auratus, assembly GCF_017639785.1. NCBI lineage: Eukaryota > Metazoa > Chordata > Mammalia > Rodentia > Cricetidae > Mesocricetus > Mesocricetus auratus. Next base: position 38,187,600 of record NW_024429180.1, on the reverse strand, counting down.
TCATACCTACAAAAATAGCTGATACAAACACTAATGTCTATAGACTACTAAAATAAGCCATAATTTGTTAGTTATAGAAACCACAGCATATAGACTCACAAAGTATTTATTTATATAAATATGTAAAAGCTTAAAATAAATCATATAACTGAAATTTGATGACAACGATGATAGCTAATTTTGTATCATCTTCCAGTCACAGAATTCATGTAGAAAACATGACATGCCAAAACTAAATTCTGCTAGTTTAAAGTTGTATGACAATTAAATTATACAATGTTTTTGGTTAATCTTTTTATATACTGTCAAGATGTGTCTGTGCCAAGGCAGCCTCACATTGATTTAATAAAGAGCCAGCCATCAACAGCTATATAGGAGAGGATAGGTAGGGCTTCTGGATAGAGATAGGAACTCTGAGAAGAAGAAAGTTGTTATTTAACTGCCAGACACAGAGGGAGCAAGAAGTACCTTATGCAGGAGAGGTAATAAGCCAAGTGTATGAATGTAGATTAATACAAATGGATTAATTTAAATTTTATGAGCTAGTTGTGGGCAAGACTAACATAAGAGCAAGCTTTCATATTTAACAAGAGTTCTCTGTCATTATTATAGAGCTCCAATTCCAAAAATTTCTGCCATGAAATCAAGTAACATTTGACGTTGTTGTTTTTAAAAATGTATTTCATTTATTATATTTGTATTGTGTGTATGTATGCTTAGATAGATTTTGTATGATGTGTGTTCATATATATGTATATGTACATACACATATATATGTTTATATATGAGAGAGAGATGGGGGGTCATATGAGAATGTGTACGTCACAATGGGTTGAAAACAAAGAACAGTGATGATGAATCAATTCTTTCCTTTCGTGGGTTCCTAAGATAAAACTCTAATTTTCAGGATTGTGAAACAAGTGCCTCTTTCTAAGTTAGTCTGTTGCTTTAATGATTTAAAGCAAGCCTATTGCTTCCTTTATGAGATGTCTTCATTTGTTCTTTCAACATTGTTTGTTGACTTAGGCACCCTGAATTACTATGCTCAATAAACTTTCTGTACAATGTAGACTCTTCTTTTCTAGTGTTGCTGATCCCATGTTATCTGTCATAAAATGCTGTCTTTTGTTGTCATGTCTTTACTTATTTACCTAGTGGTTACCTTATTTTAGCAACTTAATTTTGTATGCAGTTTGACAGGATTTCTTATGATATTGTAGATCCACATCATCATATATCTACAGAGAATCTCATCTAATTATAAATGTGGTATTCATGTTAGGAATGTATTTCAAAATAGTTATAATCTTTCTTCCATACTACATAATACTTTAATAATTTCTAATTTCCACATTCAGGACAAGAGCAATTGTATCTTCATTTTCTCTCTCTACCATGAATAGTGTTTCTGTTTTAATATGTCTACTGTATAAATATATGTCTAATAAATTTTCACCTAATCATATAATTAATTAAAATCATTAATTCTGCTATAAATAAAGATTATTTGAATTTTGTCTCTTCAAGTTGGTTTCCATTTACTCACAGTAAATTGATAGGACATAGTTGTTATGATTTCAAACTTCGTAATAGCATTCTATAGCTCTTAAGAGAAACACATTAAACATCATTAACATTTCTGTGTATAAAAATTTTATAATGAATTCATTTAAAGATTTAGAAAATTATGAACTAATGTTCTATTTTCAAATAATTGTTTAAGACATAATCTAAAATGGAAATAAGAAATTCAAATATTTATCATTTCAGGGTAGAATGGGTGATTCTCATCAAAAAGGAAAACAAGATGAGAAACAAGGTCAGTGCCATGATTTTGTCAGAAAGATGTTTAGCTAAGTCTGAGATCTCCCTCTGGATGGTGTGGAGAATTATGTATCTGTGCCTCTGAAGCTTCCAACAGAGATTCTGATATTCAAAAGTTTGTAACACAATCAAGGCAACATTTCCTTTTCTCAGTTGTCATCATGCTTAGATTATCAGACATATGTTGCCATTTTAACAGTTCTCAATGATATTTGTCAGTAAGTCTAAACCATTTGCTTGAACTATAAACATAATTTTAGAATAATTCAGTATGATTTCTGAATACATTCAAAAAACCCTTGTAAACCTAGCATTTATAATTATTTCATGTATGTTTAAAATTATAGATGTCAAAGGAAACAAGAAAAAGAGAATGCAGTAGATGATTTTCCTATCAATACTCAATATACCCAAAGAAATTTTAAGAAAAGCACATATGTGGAAATGATAGACCTTTCTTTTCTCCCAAATCTTAGTAATTTAAGGCAGGATTTCCATGAGTTTCTAATCATCCTATTATGAATGGCAAGAACATATCAGAAAATAATCTCATGAGCAGAATTCAAGATTTTAAAAATTCATGACTATTTAATTCTATTTACTATATTCAGGAAAATACATTAAATATAAATAAATAGTATTGACTGCATCTCATAGATGTAGTGAAGAGTTTGTAATTATGCATTCTCAGGATGGTACAAAGCATGATTTTTCTCAGAGAATTGGTCAAGACTGACATCTGCAAGGATGTACATATTTAATTTCAACGGAACTTAAATATATTTTATGTGAATACAAACATTTAAAATCACTAATTTTATACTATCCATTAAATTATTATTTAAGAATCATTCTTAATTTTGGCTGTGTTTCTCATTGCTGGTGAAGAAGACAACTACAAAATTTACTGGAGCAGTCTTATTTGTAATTTTTTATATATATTTTTAGCATTCATTCATGTGCAAATTTATTTGTATTATTTCTACATTCTTCTAGTTACTCCATGGTTCACTACACTTTCTCAAATACATGAATTATTCTTTTTAATAGTTATTGTTAGTCAACCCTTATATTTCTCTTTGTTATTTGCATTGAACTCATATGAGCTCTCATATAATCATTGTGTATGTATAATGATCATGCTACTTAGGTCATTTCTTTTATTATACTCACACTTCTTGTTTTTCAGTTATATTATTGTACAAGTTAGCATTACACAGTTATAGTAATCAATCTTCACCATAATTGTAAATTTTAATTAAACCACTAAAACTTTATTATTATACTACATATATGCAATGGAATGTAAGGTGCAGATGGGTGATGAATTGAAACAATTATAGTTGGTTCGGTTTCTAGAGGTTGATCTGTATAATTCTCTAACACGTATCCTTGTTCTAAGTAGATGATATGTATTATTTAACTTGGTATATTGAATCTTTTTGCCCACCTTTAGATAATTTCTATTATAAACATGTGTTCAAATAAATTATGATTTTTTTCATGTCGGTTAATTTCAATTATATTAAGCCATACTTTTCAGAAATAAAATGTGATTTTTTTCAGAAACAAAACGTGCAGTTGTGATGTGATATTTTTAATGCACTCTCACAGTTACAGTAGAGCCAGTATATGTGTATGCATTTTTGTGCATGTGTGTTTCTTTTAAGATTATGTATGGAAAACAGGTTATCTTTTCTCTATTAAGTATATTGCTTATTACTTAAAAGCTGTTTGCTAAGAACCTCATGAATTTGGGGAATCTGATAGCATTTATAATAAAATATAATATATCTGTTTATAGTGGGGCAATTTATTTTGAAAAGAAAAAATAATAAACTATATGATACAAGTTATAGGTTGCTGTTTAAAATAACATTCAGTAGCAAATTTTATCTTCATCTTACTATTACTCATTAAGTAAGTAAAGGTCAGCATCATACCTGAAGCTTGATGTACATATCTTCTAAATATCTATCTAATAAATGGTCAACTCTCACAATCATTTTGAAGATCAGATTGACAATGAATTAGCCTATTTCCTAATGACTCTGTTAATGGCTTGTTTTATGTTTTTTCTACCAGGAATCTTCAAAAAGATTGGCATTAACAATATTTTCGTTTCTAATGACTTTTCTCTCTTAATTTTAGCGGAGTGCCCTAGGAAAATTTTATTCAGCAGGTAGTTGTAGGTCTGTATCAAAAATGTAAGAAATGCGAATTTGAATTTGCTTGCATTGTCTGTCTTTATCGATGTGGATTCTGTGTTTGACTAAAGATAAAGAGAAAGTACAAATGTAAGAGTAGGGTTAGCAGTACTTGTTAATGGATTAGATTTAGGAGGTGAAGAAAGACTATGATTAATGGCAAATCCTGGGTCTGTGATGTGATTATCTAAGAAGATGGTATTTATATTTCTTCAAAGATGAGAAGATGGAATAATAATTTACTATAATTCATGTAAATCTTGGATTCTTTTTGGATTTTCATTTATTTAATTTGCCTTTGTGGCACACCTATACCATCATCAAAGCTCAACTACTTAATGTATTCTTATTCTCATGGACAGGTGCTTACCAATGACATTCAAGATCTATGCTTCTCAAACACATATATTCAAACTTGGAATTTAATAAAGTCCAGATTCTGATTCAATAAAATGACACAGGCCTTAAATTAAGTACTTACCACTCTTTCCCCATGAAACTAGGTCAACTAAACCCAGAGTTAAAACAAAAGAAGGAGTATGGTAAAAATTATTAAGTAATTATGTGTATTGATTATCAAGGATATATGTGTCTGATATTTCACCATAGTGTCTATATATAGAATATTTTTCTTACAGATGATCATAATTTCAACCAGATGATTCAGTGCTTAAGGAGGAGGGAGAACTGGGTCAATTTGGGGATTATTATTTCTCATAGGAGCAATGTGACAGGGTGTTCTGCATCCAATGAAGCCAGAACATTGACAGCGGGAAACAGAGTTGCTTTTCAAAAACTGGACTTCTGCTAAGACTCAGCTAGGGTTCATTGCATCCTTAGTGATTAGGTTAGAATTGTTCTCTTCTCGGTTACTCAGGGCCTGAGTCACAGCTGCAAGCTGACTTTGCTAAGACTGATAGCATTACATGTAATCATACTGAGCAAAGATCTCTTGTTTTATCTACCATATCTGGGTATACCATCAGTTCTGTAAGTTATGTAATTGATAAGAACCCTAGAGACCATGATTTCATGTTAGTTTCAAGATGTGGATTCTAGTTATATTATAACTCATTGAGTTAAAAGTAATCAGACAAGAGTTTGAAAATTGCTTACCTTGTAGTAGAAAAATTGTCTTAAAGACCAGGGCACTATTTATCTAATTGAATCAAATGTATGTCTCCCTCCTAAAATAGAACATAGGTTTCTGTTGCTTCTTTATTAAGTCCTGCAATAAGAAGTGATGTTATTGCAGCTATTTTTGGTTCTGGTCTGTATCAAAAAATGATTTGAGTCAAGGAACATAGACAGTTTGGGAAAGGTATATTTATCATGCAGTACAAGTTTCCTAGGCAAAGCCAACAATACAAAAGGGATTGTATTAGACAGCTCAATGGCAGAGGGGGCAACCTCTGTATCTGGCAATGTATAGTTTAAGAAAACTTTTCATTAGTGTTTCTTAGATGAGAGACATTCTCATAAAATGAAATGATGACCTCTCTCTTATCCAAATTTATGGTAATATATCTGTTTTAAATGCTCTCCATAAAAGCAGGGAAGACTTGAAATCTAATCTTGTAAAAACACCTTTTGAGAATTCAGAGTCATCAATAGTACACAAGTGTAAGTGAACAACCTGGCTCTTCATTGTCTAGGGTTTATAGATTTAATAAAATGTTCATGTGATCCTGATTTCAATTTTAGACTTTTTAATTTTGTGGAGTAAAGGCTTTTAAAGTATGTCTTTACCAATGGGGTGTTGGCACACACCTTTAATACTAACACTTAAGAGGCAGAAGCAGGCAAATCTCTATGAGTTTGAGGTCAGCCTTTTCTACAATGCAAGTTCCACAACAGCCAAGGTGGTTTCACAGAGAGCCCTTGCCTTGAGAAAATGGGCTAGTGTATTTGAGTGCTCTATCCCCAGGTGGTAATACTGCTTTGGAATGTTCTGGAATCTTTTAGACCTGGAACTTGCCTAGAAAATGGAAGATGATAGTGCTAATGCTCTCTTGCTTCCTTGTGGACTGTCGTAGGAGAGACCATGCTTCATATCCTCAACATCAAAGAGAAGCCAGACCACCCAAGATGCCTTCCTCAAAAGGAGCCAAAATGAATCCCTCCCTCTTTTATGCAGCTTCTCATCAGGTGTTTGATAACAGCAAAAAGAAAAGTAACTAACATGTAGTTCTACCCAGTGCTATTGCTTTTTATTATGCCACTACCCAGACAATGAGAGAACACAACATGCCAGTTCCTTATCTGCTACCTTTGAGATGAGGACATGGATTTCACAACACAAACAAAGCACAAGACTTATGGCAAAGACAGAAATTTCCCAGCAGTCAGATGTGGGGAATCCCATTTATAGAGTATCTAATCTTCCCCTTTCTAAGTTTAAAGTATCACCCTCATTGGGTCTCACTTTTCACTGTGCTACATGTAAGCATTAATAGTGACACTAATATCCTTTTAATATCTCTGAGATGCTAATAAGCCATCAGCATCCAGGTTCAACCTAGACACACTGAAAGAGGTAGCAGGAGAAATGTCAGTTGGAAGTGGATAGTGTTACCTAGAGACACAGCTGGTATTTGGCTACACTACCTGTTAGAGTAGGCTTATAAGTCAAATTGTGTATCCTTTGGCTACTTAAAGATAATTCAAAAATTATATGCTTTATGTTGTAACATGTAGTCTTCCTGACAATCACTTGGGTCCCACTACTGTCTAAACCCCCAAATAACACATGAGACACTATATTAATTATGAAGCTGTTAGTTGTTTTCTTGGTTTCTTACTGGATAGCTCTGACTTAAGTATTTAACCCATAATTGCTAATTTGAGTATTTCCATGTAGTCTACTCTTACAAAAGTAAGGGTCCAGGCATATTACTTCTCCTGCATCCTACATAGTGACTCAGTTTGCCTCTCTTTCCCAGAATCCTCCTCGACTCCTAGTCCAACCTATCTTAATTCCCTATTGGCCAACAATGCTTTCTTTATTCAACAACCAACAAGATAAGCACATGAACAGAAACACTTCCCCCATCAATACATGTTCAAGCACAACATCAAAAAGGAGTGAATTCAAGGCAACCTTGCCTCTAATACTAAATGACTGAAATATGCTAAGACATACAATGCTGTACTATGCAATGGGTAAACTCCATCAGGGGATGTGACAGTACTTGCTGAGAGCTGCTGAGAGACCCCACTTTGTTCACCAGCAGCACATGAACTTGGCTGTGTGGATACAGGACTGTAAATCCCAGCTTTTATGATTATTCTTGACTACAAAGTGAGATCAAAGTCAGCCTGGGCTATATGTGACATTTCAACAAATCAAAGAAAATGAGGAAGCCCCCACAGGAAGAGATCAAGATGAGTTAAGTGGGAAATGATGAGGTTGACTAGAAATGTGGATAGTGTGTCATCAGTGTACAATGAGGGAATCAGTAAAATAAAGTGATATCATCCCGCAATGCCCACCTGTGTTGGTTGAGGTTTGAGGATTATAAATTTCATGCAAGTCTAGGATGAAGGGACCTGCAACCAGGCCTGGTGGCCTGAATTTGGTCCCAGGAACAATAAGGTTGAATGAGATAATTTGTACCAATTGTGCACTGTGACAATCACACACACACACACAAAGAGATGGAAGAGAGAGACAGAAAGAATAAATAATTATAATTTTAAAATAATTTAAAGGAAGAAATCCTGGAAACAGAAGACATAATTTCAGAGTGGCCATGCAACCAGGGGAAATTGTCCTCACCAGACAAGAAGCAATTTGTTTCACAACAGCATGCAGGAAATGTCTGAAGACCCATATATACTAGAATGAATGACAGTAAATAATACAGAATAAATAATTAAGTACATGTCTATTAACTGTGATAACACAGTCTACATGATGGTTACAAATTAACAAAGGCATAAGAACTTACATCAAAAAATTCTAAAACAAAATGCACTTGGAGATCACATAACTATGAAACAAAATTCTGTTGTAAGTTCAGACCTCATGTTTTGCCAGAAAACTGTTTTAAACATCTCACATTAGGATAAATAGCAATTATTAGTTTTAATTTATTGAGAAATAACATGATGTTCAACACAAACTTACAGTCTTGATTTCAAATCTGGAAAGCAAAAAAAAATAAAGTAAACAATAAAAACAGCAGAACAGGCAAATAGTCTTTTATCTAATTTGAATTTACATGCCTTTTATAATTTCATCTTATTTTTGCTTTGTTCCCCATGTGAGATCTAGCTTCCATATAATAACCCTAGTGTGGTTAGTAAACCAAATATATTTCTATCACATAATGAAATGATGGGATTTTTCAAACTAGTTTATATGTTCCCTCATATCAGTTAGGTCAGAATTTCTGTTTAGAGTATTGTGAAAATTGTACATATTCTATTTGAAAACACCAATTTGATTTTGTAGAATTAATCGTTTACATTAAGAGCTGCACAATCTTTCTAACTAGATTGCTGTAGGAAGAACACCAAAACAACATTGCCAATATACATCGAAGACTTAGAGTTTCCCCAAATCCAAATTTATTGTGGAATAAAATGTATTTCACATAATTTTTCCTTCTAAGAGTCTCTTATATGATTACTATGAATTTTTTAAATTTCTCACATGTGTGAGAAGGCATGTTGTAAATTTTCCCTTAGAAATTGTATATATCCAGAAACATGCAGATCTGGACATTTTGTCACTTGGAACTCATACATCCCAAAGAGAAGCTGGAATGTGTTACATATAAATTCCTGACACTGTTGATTACTCTGTTTGCACTTTCTGTATAGACTATAAAATGTTTCAGTGGTTATATGATATACATTGTCCTTCTTTCATTAGAGTCACAGAAGATTCACTTTTCCATAACCTTTTATGTTGGATGCTGCAAGTGCTGTTTGCTTTGTGCCCAGTTTTACCCAATGGAGTACTACTCAGCAGAAAAAAAAAAACAATGGAATCTTGAAATTTGCAGGTAAATGGAGAGCACTAGAGGAAACCATCCTGAGTGAGGTAACCCAGACACAAAAAGGCAAACATGGTATGTACTCACTCATATATGGATTTTAGATATGGATAAGGGGAGTCTCAGTCTACAATCCCAGTGCCGGTGAGTCTGTGAAACAGGGAGGTTCCAAAAAGAGATGCATGATACCCCAGAGAAGTTGAATGAAGCAAGATCTCCTGAGCAGATTGGAAACATTGAGGGAGGGGAAAGGGAGCCAGGAAAAAGAGAGGGGGAATCAGAGAAGGGGAGAAGAAGGTATCAGGGAGCCAGAAGATTGAGTCAAGGTAAGAATAGAGGAGAGCAGGATGAGAGATACCATAATAGATTGAGTCATTATAGGCTTCAGGAGAGAGCTGACATTAGTGAGATCTCCAGAGATCTCCAATGATAACACCAACTGGCAAACTAAGCAATAGTGGAGAGACTACATTAAACGCCCCTCCTTGATGGTAATGTTGATGACTACCCTATATGCCATCCTAGAACCTTCATCCAGTGACTGAAGGAAGCAGAGACAGATACCCACAGCTAAACACTGAACTGAACTCCTGGAACCTAGTGACAGTTGGAGGAGTGATGAGCAAAGGGGTCAAGACCATGATGGTGAAACCCACAAAGACAGCTGACAGGATAAGGGGGGAGCTCTTGAACCACAGACTGACCAACAGGGGACTGATCCAGACCCCATGAATGTAGTTTCAGTGAGGAGGCCACAGAAATCACTGGGGCCTTGGGTAGTAGATCAGTATTTACCATGGTTTATGAATGACCTTTGGGAGCCCATTCCAAATAGAGGGATGCTCTCTCATCCTGGACACATGGGGAAGGGCTTAGATCCCGCCCTGGATGAAATGACAGAGTTTAGAAATCCTGCCAAGGAGGGCATCACCCTCCCTGGGGAATGATGTGGGGATTGGGTGGGGGGCTGGGGAGCTGGTGGAGGGATAAGGGAGAAGGAGTGGGAGAAGGAGCTGGGATTGACATGTGAAGCATTCATGTTTCTAATTTAAATAAAAACATTACAAAAAAACCGTACAAGATAGTGCTTGAATGGCATTTCATATCCAAATTACTATTTTCCCTCTTTCAGTTAGCGGCATTTTATGGCATAAACACTCATACCTGTAATGTCTGTTTCTATCCCCCCCAGAAGAAAATGAAATTGTAACAAGTACTTTTCCACAAATTATAGAATGCTGTGCCACATCAACATTTTGCAAGACTCTTGGGAAGTACTGGCAACATATTTTTTAACTGTAGTATTTGTGAATCTTTATTTCTAGATGTTAAATGTACTTATTTTCATCCCCAAGCCTGCCTGCATTTAAAATTATATACAAGCCTTTGCCCTGGAGAGTAATAACCTTTAAAAAATCATTTATACATAATCAGTCAGGCTAAATCAATGAAGAAACACACATTACAATATATCTAATATTACACTGAAAAACCCACCATCTTGCCATATTAAAAAAAACTTTTTGTCAGATATTGAAGATGTTTTTATGTAAGGAACATAAAATTCCATGTATAGAAACCAAAATTGAATCTCTTTCAAGAATAGTAAAAGATGTTAAACATAAGCTCTGGGCCCAATTAAATTACCATGCTTGATAGGTAAATTGTCAGAAAGACAAAACAAAGCCAACAGGGACCTAGATTAATAATGAATAAATAGATAAAAGATAGTAGATGACACAGATCATTATGATCTCATGAATGACCTTAAATAGAAAAACCAAAGTTTATTTTCTTTTAATTTCAACATAGTCACATCTGTTTCCCTTTCTCTTCCTCTTCCTCTCTATTCCTTCAAGGTAATATTCTGTTTATCTTTTAAATTTTCCATGAGGAAAACATTCCATATCTGACATGTGAGATTGTCATTTTTTTCACTGAAAATGGGATAATTAACTTTAACCCTTTTGTAAATGTTATCATTCTTCTTCATTGTTGGAATATAAAAAATATATATTCCCACATATATATTTATATGCATTAATCCCCAACAAATGCAAAGAATATGCAACTCCAGGAGTACAATTAAAGAAAGGGAGGACTGATAGTATGAGCAAAGTGGTCAAGACCATTTTGAGGACACCCACAGAGACACCTGATGTGAGCTAGTGGGAGCTCACTGACTCTAGACTTTCTGCTGGGGAATCTGCATGGAAACAAGCTGGGTCCTCTGAATGTGGGTGACAGATGTGTGACTTGGGAAGTCTGTGAAACCACTGGAAGTGGAAAAAGGCTTGATCCCTTGTGCTTGAATTAGCTTTTTGGAGCCCACTCTCTTTGGATGGATACCTTGCTTAGCCTAGATATAGGAGGGAGGGCCTTGTTCCAGCTCAAAGTGATATGCCACACGTTGTTGACTCCTTACCCTCTCTGAAGAGTGGAAGGGGAGTTGTTTTGGAGGTAAACATGGGGAAAGTGGAAGGAGGGGATCCAGTGGGAACTGGGATTGGTATGTAAAATGAGAAAAATATGTTTTAAAAATTTTTTAAATTACAGAAAAAAACAAGCAGTATATCAAATACCTTGACAAAAGTACCTTAGCTTAATCAATATAGGGTGTATTAATTAATGGAACATTTTGTTTCTTTGGTTGAGATTGTAATTGCATTAATTTCTATTTTTCTTTCCTTCCTCTAACCCCTCTCATTACCTCAAGTAGTTCTCTTTGAAATTCATGGCCTGTTTTCCATTAATTTTCTTCATATTTGTGTGTATGTATATTTCTATATACATTAGAGTTTTTCTTTGATATAATATTGTTTAAATATTTCCCTTTAAAATTCATGTATTGTCATTATTTAATTGGACCTCTTTTATAAAATTGCAATATAATAGCATTATTTTCTTCTTCCCTTTCCTCCCTTAAACCCTCCCATGCAACTACCTGCTCTTTTAATTATTCAAGTCTACGTTTTCATTAATTGTTGAAAAAAATATATACATAGCCACACATTCCCCGGGTTGGTGAAGTCATGAATCTTGGAGGACATGGATAACCACTGCTTAACCAGTGTAATCCTCAACTATATTCTATTGTCCCTTATAAGAATAGATGAGCATTGTCCTGACCCAATATCAATGAAACTACTCTGTGTAACTTGGAAACCATTACAGAATATATTGTTGTATATAAGTAAACAGAAGGATGAACAAACTGGAAATAATATCATGTTGATCTTATAAGGTACTGCAAATGATGATGAACTGTGAAGCAAGTAATCCACAGAGACTTTTTGTTTGTTTTTGTTTTTTGATACAGGGCTTCTCTGGATTGTTTTGGAGCCTGTCCTGGAACTGACTTGGTAGACCAGGCTGGGGGCGAACTCACAGAGATCTGCTTGCCTCTGCCTCCTGAGTGCTGGGATTAAAGGTGTGTGGGCTAAGTTGTAGCAAAGTTTAAATCATTTTATAATAGTAAGGTCAAATCCAATATCATAAAAAGGATGTTTTAAAACAGATATAATGGGAATCAAAATAAACTATAGGAGTAAAATCAATTATAAGTCAAAAAAGAGATGCAAAAGAGAATACTACACCCTCCTCTTTTGCTTTCAGTTTTCAAAAGTCAAACATGCTGACTTATGGAATGTGTCTATATATCTTCCAGAAATTTGGGAAATTTTTTTAATTGTTTAAGGCATAAAGTTTAAAGTACATTGATATTGCATACTAGAAAGTTATACAATGGCATTCTCTGGTGTGGCTTTATATATGTATTCCTGTGAGGACAGGAGAAGTTATAGTGGCAAAATACAATCAGGAATGAGAAGAAGATTAGCATCTTATGAAGTACTGTAGTAGAAGAAAGAAAGTGATCGCAAGTAGAAAGCATTTGTTCCCTTTAAGTAGTCAGGAAGTCTTCTTGCCTTTTAATTTTACTGTTACATGCTCAGTGACTATGCATGGTTATCTTGGGCTTAAATTTGAGAGGAGGTATGATTTTGTGGATGGCTGAACACCGACATTTTCCAACTACAATTACTACTGTCTCACCACAGTGACCTAGTGCATGTCCTTTATCATAATTACCATGATATTATTATCATTAGATTTTTATGACTAACATGAATCTGGTTTGAACTCATTACAATAGTACATTCCTCAGTGGCCCAGCACTTACAGGTATTTCTTATTGGAACAGAAATCTCTGAGGTCTTATTCTTTGTTTGAAGTACTGATAAGATGAAACAGTATTATAAATTTTCTCTTCATTTCTGACTGCACAAACAGCTTAAAATTATCAATATTTTCTCTGTCTGCTTTCACTTTTCAGTGAAAGCAAATCACTTTCCAACATTATTCACAGCTCTACTCATGAAATACTAATTCAAGAAAAAATAATCACTATCTTTCTACTTTTCAAAGTAAACCATATATTAAAATATAACATTATACTTAAGCAAGTGGCTCGATGTAAAATTATACTCAAATGTTATACGCAAGCAAATTGCTAAATTTAAAATTTTACTGTAAATAAATTCTTGATTGTTGTGGGAAAATAAAGAATAATTCATATATATTACTATAGTTTATTAGTTTTAGTCCTTTGAGTTTTGTAAGTTAGTATACATTTTTATGGTCAAACCCTTTTGTGTTTACATAATGAATCTAATCCTTCATTTAACAAATTTCGGGAATGTCTGTGACTCTGCAAGTACACTTTTATATGCCCAAATTGATTTATTTTCACTTTTTAATTTGAATAAATTTTGAATAAGTACAATTTCATAATTACTTTAAGAAATAATGTAAATTAATGTGATTGCTATTACATAAGCTGATAAAACACGCTTAAAATTTTCCAAACCTGTTGTACCACATCATGATAAAAATATGAAAACACAGTCAGCAAGCAGCACATTTAGGCCACTTTCTTTAGACAAAATTTACACCCATTCTAAGGTTTTTACTGCTGTCATTTTATTGAATTTCTCTCTCATCTTCTGAATGTATGCAGTTAAGTATATTGAAACATTTTGTTAATAAACTATACTTTTTTCATTAATAAAAATACATTTTGGCAAAGACATGTCTCCTCAATTAATTGTATTTTTCCCTTATGTTTAAAGAAATAATTTCAAACTCTGATACATATAGTTACATTCCCATCCTTTGATTTCAACAACATACATTTTGGTCTCATCAGTGCTTCCTCTTTAACTACTCAGTGATAATTATGTGTTATATGATTTATGCAGTAATCCTGTTTTCCATATATATTCATTCTAACTTCAAAGGATTATGAGCTATGAAAATATTTTGGAATTGTTTTATTTTTCATCATAAATACATGGAAATTAAGTATATACTTTTCAGTCAGTTTTTTTAATGCTGAGTAATGTTCAAAATTGTATATGTAGCCAGAGCATGTGATCATTTGCCCATTGGAAAACCTATTATTTTGACATTTTATTAATTAAAAATAAAACAATTATCTTTGTCTGTCTGGGTTACTTCATTCAAAATGATTTTTTTCTAGTTCAATAAATTTGCTTTCTAATTTCATGATGTCCTTATTTAAACAGGTGAGTACCACATTTTCTTTATCCATTCCTTGGATGAGGGACATATTGACTTTTTCCTGGTACTGACTATTAAATAAAGCTGGTATTAACATAGTTGAACAAGTGTTATTGTGCCATAATTGAGAGTCTTATGGGTATATGTTCAAGCATGATATAGCTAAATCTTGTGTCAGATTGATTTGTAGAAATTGGCAAAACTACCACACTGACATCCAGAGTGGCTGTACAAAGTTTTAATCCAGAAGTGGAGGAATGTGCCTCTTGCTCCAGCATGAGCAGTCTCTTGTGTTTTTGATTTTAGCCATTCTGACAGATGAAAGATGGAATCTCACAATCATTTTGATTTGCATATCCCTGATATCTAAGGATGTTTAACATCTCCTTAAGAGTTTCTAAGCCATTTAGATTCTTCTACTAAGAATTCTCTTTATACTTGTACCCTATTTTTAATTGGATTATTTTAGTTTTGATGTGTATTTTTTTGAGTTCTTTGTGTTTTTGATATCAGTATGTAGTTTCATATATAGATATTAGCTGTAAAAGAAAGATAAATATCCTACAATATACAGATCCAAAGGTACTAGGTGGGTTCATGGGAAGATGACCATAATCTTTGAGAAGGGGAAGTAGAAGGAATTTCGCAAGTGGACAGAGGGCCAATGGCGGTGGGAAAATAAATGGTCTGGTGTGAAATAAAGGGGAAGAATATTGAAAGAGACTGTTGGAAAAGGGGGAACATTTCAGTGTCAGGTGTAAAAACCTGGCACAAGGGAATCTCCCAAGAATCTGAGATGACAAAGATGACCCAACACAAGACTCTTAGAAATAATGGATACATAGCCTGAACTGGCCATCTCCTGTGACCAGGCAAGACTTCCAATGGAGGGAGTGGTAAACCAACCCAGGAGCATAACATTCGACCTACAGTCTGGCCTGCCTATGAAATGTGTCTGGATTGGTGGCTAGCTCAATTGTCTTCAGAAAGCTTCATCCATCAAATGATGGTAAGACCTTTGAACCCACAACTAAACCATAGACACAACTCTCAGAATCCTGAAGAAGTGGGGGAGAAAAGTATGTAGGTTAAGGTTAGTACAATAAAACTCACATAATCAATTCACCTAGCCTCACAAGGGCCCACAGAGACCAAAAAGACAACCAGACAGCATGCATGGAACTGACCTAGGCACTCTAAATATATGTGAGAGGTATGAAGCTTGGTCCTCTTGTGAGATTCCTAACAGAACAGGGACTTTATTTGATTCTTTTTTCTTTTTTTATTACTGTAATTTTAAATAACTTGCTTCACATGACAGTCCCAGTTCCCTCTCCCTCCCCTCCTCCCACAATCCCCACCATCCCCCCCTCCCAGCCTCCCACCCTATCCCCACTTCCTTCCACATAGGGGATATCCAGAGTCTGTCATTTCACTCAGGGCAGGATCCAGGCACTCCCCTAAGAGCCCAGGATAAGAGATCATCCCTCTTTGTGTTATGGACACACGAAGTCCGTTTGTATGCCAAGGATAAACCCTGATCTACTGCCCAGGCCCCCATAGGTTGCCCAGGCCTCCTCACTGACTCTCACACTCAGGGGGTCTGGATTAGTCCCATGCTGGCCTCCCAGGTGTTGATCTGGGGTCCAAGAGCTCCTCCCTGTTCAGATCACCTGTCTCTGCTGGTTTTGCCTTATGATGTCACTCTTCATATTGGGTCACCTTTTCCAGCCTTAATCCACAGGGAGATGCTTAATCTTAATGCAACTTGATATGCGATGTTTTTTTATTACCCACTGGAGACCTACCCTTTCCTAAACATAAACAGAGGAAGAGGAGTGCATGGGGGGGTTGAGGAAGAGTGGGGTGGAGGGTGTACCTGGGAGGAAAGGAAGGAGTAGAAACTGCAACTGAGATTTAAATTTAAACAACTGATTGATTGATTAATTGATAAAATGAATAGAGCAACTTTCTGCATCTGGGCTACCTCATTCAGGATGTTTATTTTTGCTTCTAGTTGCATCCTTTTATGTGCATGCTTCATGATGTTACTTTTATAAAAACTGAGTAACACTCCATTTTGTAAATGTACTGTTTTTTATTTATCCATTCTAGAAAAGTATGTTATACACTTACTTTTAAGTGGTTATCAGCTATTAAGTAATGATAATCAAGTTACAATTCAAAGACCCACAAAGTTTAGATAGAGAAGAGGGCTCTATGGGAGATACATGTATAATTGTGGGAAGGAGAAGTAGAATGAATTTTGTAGCTGAACTGGAATTTTGAGGGACAGGAAGGGGAGGAATGAGGTGTGGTGGAGGAGAAAGAAGGACTAAAAAAATTATGGACAGAGAGCTGAAATTAGGGGGCATTTCAAGAGCATTATCCAAACCTAATGCAGTGGAAACTCCCTGGAATCTGAGATGGTGAACCTTGCAAGGCTCCTAATATCAGACAATAAAGAGTCTGAACTGATCATCTTTTGTAGTCAGGCAAGGCTTCCAGTTGTGGGCCTGGTTTTCATTTAGTAAACTGTTGGCTTATGGGAAGATCCCTAAACAATCCAGGATGATGCCAAGACAGACAGTCAGTCTCTGAAAAGTGAGAGGGGTTCCACTGCTGAGGACACCTCATTGGATGTAGAAAGGTCAAGTGTTCTAGCCTTTTTGTTGAGAGAATGTACTCTGCAAGATACAGAAAGAGAAAACAGGGCACCTGTCCAATCACAAAGCTCTTAAGCTACAATCTGTCTTGTCTGTCAGATGTGATGGGCAATGGTGGTACAGAACCTGTGCAAGTGGCCAACAAATGTCTGATTTAACTTGTGGCCCATTACATGAAGGGGAGCACATGTCCTACACTGACTAAGAATGGCCAGGAACCAGAAACTGGATAACCCAGAGACCTAGCAAAGAACCAAATATGACACTCAAAAGAAAAAACAAAACTATGAAATGATTCGTATGATCTACTCATAGATCAGTGCCATGTCCACTATTCATCAAAGGCTTGCTCTGAGAGAAGACAGCAGCAGCTGCAGAGAGGCACACCTGGTCATTTTGTGGAAAAAGAGTCTGAACTGGAGGTCTTCATCAGATTCAGTCTGTGGGGAGGACAGATTGTATGAATCACAAGAATCTTCTAAGGAAAGCTCACATAGGCTAACAGAGCTTGAGATGACAATCAAAAGAATCTGTCAGGGTCTATACCAGGTCCTGTGCATACATGTTATGCCTTTTAGGTTATTTTTAGTTATTTTTTTGTGGGACTCCTAACATTAAGATCAGGTGTGTCTTTGACTTTTTCTGGCATAAATTCTTCTGATAAATGAATATTTATCCTGACACCTGGTAGTGAGGAAAAAAGAAAAAGAAAAAGAAAAAAGGAAAAAGGAAAAAACCTTCCCATCTATAAATTATCTAAGTCAGGTACTCATTACCTACTTTCAAAGGAGAAAAATCCAGTGTCTTAGTCTCTCTATAACAGCATTATGGAATACACCTGTCATTTTCTTTAGGTTGTTTATGAAAGTCTTCATGCTCTGCTAGCCTTTGTGTACACAAAAGAGAAAATGTTAAAATATCCAAAATAAAATGTTCAAACATTAAATACATGTAAGCATGTAGAGAAACGCTGCCACACATACATTGCTAATGAAAATGTAAATTGCTATGGCCAGTCTAGAGAATGTTTGGGAGCTCCTTGAAGATCTGAAAATCAAGTTCAATAATATTTTGGCAGTCAAAATGGAATCCTTGTTTTTGTAGATCTAATGCTAAGACAGACTTCTAATTTCTAAAAACTCTTTTATTTTCCATCCTATAGCTTCAACTTATTATTTGCTTATAATTCCTGAAACCTTTTTTCATGGAACTCTGCCAGTGCCAGTAGAAATCATTTTTAGTACATCTCACAAAGTATGGGCTTTTATTTAGTCTTGTGCAAATGCAGTAAATACATTATGTAATAAACATTTTAGATTATTTAATTTTCTGTGTATGAATATTTTGACAGCACATGAATATATGTAGTAGACATGTGCCTTGTGTCAGTGGAGTACAAAAAGATGCCCTGGAATTGGAATTACAGCTGGTCTTGTGCAAGACGGTAATGCTTATTATTGAATCTAGATCTTCAAAAATATCAAGGTCTCTTGACTACTGAAACATCTCTCTAGCCTTGAAAGATATATTTTACAAGATACATTAATCTAACAACAAAGCAAAGGCAGAATTTGACTTTTTTATTGTTTTACATTTATCATGATTTATAGACTCTACCAACATACCACCTGATGTCATTCCCAACATCTGAGATGATAAACAAAAAAATCACAAATGGAAGAGAACATCACAATTCTAAACATTACAATAAGAGATTGTCGAGAGATCTATGGATAGCTGTTTATTTACAATGTTGCCTGTCACTTTGTAATTTGACATAAATTTAAGCTTCTTGTAAATTTATGGAAATAAGCAGAGATTAAAGCTATGGTAATGCTATAGCCTTCCTACATACAACTTATGTGATTATTTCCATATTAAATAATTTATTCCTAATAAACACTGTAGACACAAATGGTATTTCAATTTTGGACTTACTGAGTTTTTATTAAGGAATAGATATAGAATGGATACTGGTGATATGAAAATATTAGGTTAGTGTTCTGTAGTTTGTAGTTATAATTCACATGTAATCATTAGGTAATTTAATTCCCAAAGTATATATTAAAAT
Source organism: Mesocricetus auratus (assembly GCF_017639785.1). NCBI lineage: Eukaryota > Metazoa > Chordata > Mammalia > Rodentia > Cricetidae > Mesocricetus > Mesocricetus auratus. Next base: position 38,168,249 of record NW_024429180.1, on the reverse strand, counting down.
CACAGCATATAGTGTGACAGTTCTGAAGAGAATAGTAGGTTAAATACAGAATTCAATTTTAGAAGAATGGTTAACAAATATATTTTTGTGAAAAGTTGCAAATATTGATTCCACCAAGTATTTTAAGTTAAGTAGGTCAGGTAAATACAAATTAGCTAGAAATTATGAACTGTTTCTTTGGAATCTGACTTAATTGGCACCATGGCCCTTTATCAAAATGGGCAAATTTGAGTAGTTTTGAACCTGAGATTGTCTTCATATAAAGGTCAAAATCACCCATATAATACTTTAAGGGAAAATTCTGTCATTTTAGAGGCAGAAATTAATATGCATTTACTCAATTAAAATCATCATAATGAGCAGAATCAGTTTTAAACACCTTTTTTGAAGATTTCCAAGAACATTAGAGGAAGAAAAAAATAAGTCTCCTAATAAGCCAGAACAGCCTCAAGAAATGTATCTTGATTTTTTTACAAATTTGAGAGAAAACACACACAAGTAATAAAAATACCTGCCCTAGTTACAAAAATTCTAATCAAAATTGCCCCTTAGGTTATCCCTGGAGAAGAACTAAAGAAATATTGTCTAATATTTTACCCTAAAATAGAGTTCATAGACAATTTATTAAATGCCTCCCATCTTTCTGTATTCTTGTAGAAATGGTAACATTTACTAAATTACTGCCATTCCTCAGGGTACTTCAAAAATGAAATGGAGTAACCTGAATACAATGACTAAAAACATTAAACTTGTAGGAAAAAACATTTGAGTAGCAGTTTAGACCTGGAAATTGTTAATATCAACTTCAAGAAAAAAGTTCCTCAGAGTAACATGTTTGTCGAATGACATTATTCTTTCTATAACAGGTATTACTGCGATAACTCCAATGATTATTTACTACCGCAATTTAAGTCATATAATATTGTAATTAATGGTGTACTCATGGCAAACACATAGTCATCATCTTAGCATATTTTCATTCTTTTAATCACAAAAAGTTAATGGTTATAGCTATTAGTAGTCATCAACTTCACCCTCCTTGTTTATCTTTCCCTTCCAAACCTCCTATTCCATACACCATTTTCATGCTTTGTATTTCTGTACTTGTTTAATGCATGTGGGATTTTAATATTTCTGACATATAACTGTAACTGATTGATAGTTTATTTTGCTTCATATAGCATCAGTTTGGTGATAAAAGGAGAACAATATAATTTCAATCAGGAGTCAGCCTTGATATAAACTTCATTATAAAGTTAAGTGTATCAAGAATTCCAAATATACAAGAATTTATCAAATGTTAGGTTTGTATGAAGTTTGGTTCAACAGTACATAGGAAACACAGCCACAGATTGCTTGACTCATTGAGCATAGACAATCTTTGATTTTGCTAACCCATGCCTCTAACTCAGTGTTTAGAAAATATGATTGAATTTGAAAAGTGATACTAATTTATCAAATATCTTCCAAATGTTTGATATTGTTAGCTATCAATGATAGTCTTTGTGACTAGGGGATATATTCCAGGAAACTCTCCTGTTTCTATTTGGTATTCATAATAAATATATTCTAGCACTGATTTATATCAGAAATTCTTAGTAAGAAGCTTAACATCCTGACAAGAGATAAACTTATTTACCTATTCTGTGTGAAGAGGAAGTGAATGTCATCTTGGAGTCTTTAAAGGATATGATAGCATATTGTTTTTCAGTTCTTAGGCTATAAATCTGAAAATATTCTCAATGACTACACCAAAGACAACATTTCTATCAAGAGCAGATTCAATGAGAAAATATATTTCCTTGATACTTATTATACATTGATGATGTTGTAACTGATTCATTTTGTGTTTCAGATCTTTCCCATTGTCATCATATTACATTTTTTCTTGTATCAAATCATTAATTATTTTGGTTGTCCTAGCTGTATAATCTGTAATATTCATAATTATGGTCTGTATTTATCAACTTATTTGCTACATAATACTAAATATGCTTTACTATATGGATAATATTTTCAGTCTTAAATTCACTAATGTATATTTAATATCAATTATATTATAAATAGAATTAATTCACACAATATAATTGAACTATATTAAACCATGACCATTGAAGTCATAAGTAATTATATGAAATATAAGAAAGAGATAGAGTAACACAATTGATCTATAGGTTATAATTTTATGTAATATGTGGATAGGGTGGAAGTTATAAATTTATTGTCTGATGTTTTTCTCGACATTTCTTGGAGAGCTATTTCTATTAAATATTAAATTTACGTCAATGGAAATTGAATAAAGATGATTTCCCCTAAAATTTGGTAGTTTTGTATAGAACAAAAGAGCAACTTCCCAAAAGCAAAGGGAACTTTTTCATTCAAAACTGGTTTGGCATTGAAATATGGCTTGATTTACAGACTGAGGATGTATTTTTGTTATCAGAGACAGTTTTTGTATTAATATAAGATGATGAGGAATATTAAGGAACACCAAGTACACAAGGAGGGGAAGTTGTATGATACTTTATTAGGGAGAAATCACTTATATTAGAAGCCGAGAACCTGAGGTCAGCGATCTGTTGGTCTCCAAACCTCAACCAGAATCCCAAGAGGGCTCTCTTCTCTTCTTCCTACCTTTTTTATTCCCTCCTTCTTCCATGCACCTGTAGCCATGCCCAAACAGCCATGGTTAGGGCTACAGGGACATGATGTCTCCCTACAGTAATACCTTAAAATATATGAATGTACTACTTTTTTGGTTTATTCAAGACAAGATTTCACTATTTAACAGCTCCAATTGTCCTGGAAATTACTCTGTAGATCAGGCTGTCCTCAGCTTCAGAGATCTGCCTTCCTCTACCTCCCTAGTGCTGTGATTACATGCTGTGCCACCAATGCCTGGCAAATATATTTCTTTATATACATACAGACACAGAAGAGGTGTGGAATCCTCACATACATTTTTTTTGGTTCAAGATGATCTATTTTGCCCCTCTTAAAACTATTATTCACTTATATGGCTTAAAAATTACCATTTTCTTAAGACCTTCAAATAGAATGCATAGTTTCTAGCTAGACTTTCAGTGTTGTGTAATTATGTACTCAAGAAGTGAACTAAATGAATACTACACTAGAATGATACTTATTCTATGGAAAGCTGCATATGTTGGTTAATTCTCACAAGCCAACATGTAGGAAGCTAAGTGATTATACTATCTATGTTCAAAGCCAACCTGGACTTTATATTGAAACCATGTCTGCGATGACTAATCTCAATTAACAACTTGATAAAATCTAGAATGCATAAAAGACAGGTATCAGTGTATATATGTATCAAATAATCTTTACAAAGTTAATTGATCTGGGAATATTCATCCATTGATGGTGGAAACATCATTCTCTTTGCAGAAATCTAGATTGTATAGAGAAGAAAGCTAGCAAAAATACTTAAGATCTGCCTCGTGACTCTGGATGAACCACACCAGTCACTTCAAGTTTCTGCCATCTTAACTTACCTGATAGGCATTACCCTTGCACTCTGGACTAAATTAACCACTTTATTACTTAAATTATTTGGTTTATCTTATCATAGAAACTGCAAAAAATAAGACATTGTCTCAAAAAACAAATAAACAAAAAAACCAAAAATATCCATGTACTGAAGGTACACTAGAATATATGGGAGACCAAATAAATCAATTCCATACAAATGTTTAATACATATTATTTTGTATAATGTATCTAGGAATTATATTTCAGTCAGTAAAAAGAACAACAAAAATAAACATAGTGAACAATAAAAACATAAAAACCAAAAACAAACAGCAAACAAATTTAAAACAACAACAACAACAAAAAGTACCTACTCAACATATACTTCTGGCTTTCTCACAGCCTCAGCAGCTTTTGTTATAAAAACAAGGAAATTGGTTTAGTCTAAGTTGATTATAATCATGATCTTGTCATTGATAGTGTTACAAATATACTTTTAAATTCTATGTCCTGAAATTCTTCTAACTTGTTTAGGTTGAAGACTTTTTATATCGATAACATCGATGATCATTGTGGAGAAAATATTTTCTTGATCTCTACTATTCTTTGTAAGTTAGCCATTTAGATGTAAGTTGTTGATTATCACTAGATATTAGGTTCTAGCTTACATTTTACAGAATTTGTTTCTACTTTTATTAGTGCTGTAACTTGGCTTGTGTCTTGTCAGTTATGAGGCTATTGAAGTTTAGTATTTACGTCACTGTTGTTAATGAGTGGTGGGTAAGGTGATTCTGGTTTAATATCTATCCTGGTTATCTGGAGTCTTGCTGGCCATTTCTTCAAGGACCAATATTAGTTGGAAAAATGGGGATAAGTGTTCTTTACACTGGTAGCCTCATGTGCTTGGGTAAGGTATTCCAGCAGAAAGCACAATGGGACTTTCTAGACTGGACTGTGATCACTTTCAAAACAAACATACGAACTGGCAAATAGTGAATTATGAATTAAAATGCTCATGCATAGCAGAGAAAATAGTAATTTAGGTAAAGGGGAGCCAGAGAAAAAGGAAAAGAACATCTTTTTTCCAATAAAAACAATCTATTTGAAAGCAAATTAGGGAAAGTAAATTATGACAATTCTAATCATAATGCATCAATGAAGTAAGTAAGACAAAGAAGTCAAATTTTAAGGCATGAAAGATTGCTGTGTGCAGGCTAATCTTCAGGCATACATTATTACACTGCACAGAAATACCTATCTATGAATGGTGGCCAACACTATAAACTGATGGCTGTTATAATTAATAATCAAGACAGCATTTTCACAGATCTGTCTACATAAACTTTTATCTAAATAATTCCTCAATTTATGCTTTATACTCAAATGGCTCTAAGCTGTCTCAAAGTGACAAAGCTAACTAGAATATAGGACATGAAGAAAACTCATAAACTAATCTGAAAATAGGCTATCAATCTGAGAAGATAATTCTACAGAAGAAATATGAATGTTTAATAAACACTTTTCAAAGTGTTCAACATCATTAGCCATCAGGGAAATGCAATTTGAAATTTCTCTGAGATTCCATCTCATCTGGTCAGAATAGCTCTCCAGAAATAAAATAAATGAAAGAGTGTGAGCAAAAATGAATCCCAATTCAATCTTTAAGAGATTTTAAACTTTATGTACCAACTGCCAAAATATTTGTGAAGATTTCTCAAAAATCCTGGTGTAGGACACGACCCAGCTATTTTACTCCTGAAATATGCCCAAATATAACTCTATATTCTACTGCATATATATGTGGTCATCCATGTTCATAGGGTGCTATACATAGGAACTATAAAATGGAATGAATCTGGGTATATATCAAATGGTAAATTGATAGGGATGAGCTGATATACATATGCAATGGGATTTTATTCAATTAGAAAGGAAAATGAAGTTTGTAGATAAATGGATGGACAATGAGGGGAAAACGCACAGGTACTGAGGCAAGGAAATCAGTCCTAGAACAAAAAAACACCCAATCTACTATTTCAAGTATAGATATTAGCATCAAATATTTTGTTGGATGAGTATAACTTGGAACATAAGCAGGAATTAGAAATTTAGAAAATGTCTCATGGTAGGGGCATATCAATAAAGGGAAGATAGTAGACTATGCATAAAGTAAACTCCCTATGTTTTCCATCATATGCGAATCATAACTTCAAAACTATAAATTCGTGTGTTCAACTTGTAGGATAAGTATGGTCAGAAACTAGAAAGATGGCTTTGTACAGGTGCTTTATGTCTTACAGAAGGTCTGGCAATCATACATAGGTAACAGGTTTGGTAACACTAGATTTAAAGAGGAAACATACTGGGAGTGGAAACACTTTAACAGTCAACAGAGAGAAGTGTTTAGAATGGGATAAATGAGGAGTTGATGAATAGAGTTAATTGAACAAAGGAGGTATGGAATTATCATATGTAAACTCATTGCTTGGCAAGCTTATTTGCAATACAAGAGTGAGGTAGGTCATATACTGATTTGGTCAATAATACTGCAACTAAAAGACATTGAGTATTAAACAAAAATCTCAGTGACAGATATGGGGAATGTTTTTGAAATTAGTTTGTCAGTGAAGACCAAGAGATCCTTTTAAACCAGGGGTTCTCAACTTTTCTAATCTTGTGACCTTTAATACCACACCTTGTGTTGTGATGACCCCAACCATAAACTTAATGTATTGCTACTTTATAATTAAGTTTGCTACTGTGGTGAATTGTAATTTAAATATTTGATATACAGGATATCTGATGTGTGACCACTAAAGAAATCTTAGCTCACAGAATGAGAACAGCTAATATAAAATGTAGACTTTTGTCAGTCTTCCTTGTTTCCCACTAAAACTGACTCTTAAGAAATAATGGCTGAAGACATCACATACCTTTGTTTTAAGATAAAAAGAAATAAATTCAAATTGAGTGGGAAGCCTCATGCTTGATTTCTAGCTTTCATTGTGTTAGAAACTGTTGTGCAATTCAGTGGGGGAGAACACCTTTAGTTACATTGTCCTTCTCTGATGGCTACAAACTTTGAATCCCAAGCTTTGTAGGCTGTATCAAACAACAACATAAATGTTTTCAATGAATATGTTATAGAAAGTCATACAAATTATATACACTGAATTGTATCCTGTAATAAGCAGCTCAATAAAAGAGGACATTAATGCTTCAGTATGATGTTTTTGACAAATGTGAGCTTAATTTTGCCATTTGAAATCACCAATTCCCAGTGACATACTTTTTCCAACAAGACTATGCTCATGCCAACAAGAACACACCTCCTCAATTTTCTAATTTTTCAAATAGTACCACTCTATAGTGACTAAGCCTTCAACTGTATGAGGTTATAGTGACATTTTTATCCAAACAACCATAGTAGTCAAATATAAATACCAATAAACTCAAAATGATAGTAATAATATTATAATAATAAATAATAATAAAGTAAAGTGAATATTAGGGATAATTTTAGCAATGAATACTTACAGGTGTATATGAGAATATCTTAACAAATATATTGTTTGTAGAGTTAATATATACGAAGATGTAATACAAGAAAGAAACCATTCTGAGTGAGGTAACACAGTCACAAAAAGGCAAATATTGTATGTGCTAACTCACATATGAATTTTAGACATAAGGCAAAGGATTACAAGCCTCCAATCCACACTGCCAGAGAAGCTTGGACATAAGGAAGACTGTAAGAGAGATATGCATGGTCCACCAGAGATGTGTAAAGCGACAAGATCTACTGAGATACCTGGAAGCATGGAAGGAGGGGAGAGGGAGTTAGGAGAAAGAGAAGGAGAGAAGAAGAGGGGAGATGAGGACATGAGGGAGCAGGAAGTCAAGTCAGGGGAAGAATAGAAGAGAGCAAGAAAAGAGATACCATAACAGAGGGAGCCATTATAGGTATAAAGAGAAATATGGCACTAGGGAAATGTCCAGAGATCTACAAGAATGACCCCAACTGGCAATCTAAGCAATAGCAAAGATGTTACCTTAAATGCCCTTCCAGATAATGAGATTGACGTCTACCATGTGTGCCATCCTAGAGCCTTCATTCAGTAGCTGATGGAAGCAGTACCAGACACTCACAGCTGAACACTGAGACAAACTCATATTTGTTGCAGAGAGGGAGAAGTGATGAGCAAAGGTGTCAATACCAGATTGGAGAGAGCCACAGAAAAATCTGACCTAAACAAGGGGTAGCTCATGGATCCCAGACTGATAGCTGGGAAACCAGCATAGGACTGATGCAGATCCCTGAATGTGGGTGCCAACTACGAGGCCTGGGTAATCTATGGGTCCTCTGGTAGTGGATCAGTATTTATCCCTAGTATACAAATGGACTTTGGTAGCCCATTCCACACACAGGGATATTCTCTCAGCCTAGATACACGTGAGGGGGGAGGATGTAGTCCGTGTCCCAAATAATATGACAGACTTTGAGGATCCTTCATGGATGGCCTCACCCTCCCTGGGGAGCAGAAAGGAGATAGGATAGGTGGTCGGTGGGGGACAGGGAAGGAGGGAAGAGAGAGGGAACTGATATTGACATGTAAAGCAAGCTTGTTCCTAATTGAAATAAAAACCAAAGAAGAAAGAAAAAATGAATTAAACATGGCAGTAAAAAATTGAAACAAAAATTCAAAAACAATAGGACATAACTAAACTGGTGTCAGAAACAGAGAAAGGTGCACAGAAAATTTAATGAAAAAACAATAAATCTACTTCATTTATATAGATGGAAATATCTTCAATAAAATACACAAAATCAGGTCTTTCAGTATATAAATTAGCATTCGCAAGAGGTAGGAATTGTAGTAGGAATGCATATGATTAGTTCAGGAAAGGGAATCTGATTTTATTAAGTTAAACAACACAAAATTAATAAAGAAGTCATAATCAGCTCAACAGCTCCATCAGAAAGGCATGAAACAAAATGTAGCAGCTGTCTTTAAAAATCAGTAACTGGGCACCAAAAAAGAGAGAGAGAAAGACAGAGAGAGAGAGAGAGAGAGAGAGAGAGAGAGAGAGAGAGAGAGAGAGAGGAGAGATATAAGAATATATAAGAATTCCAACAGCTAACATGAGGCTTTCATAATGAAAGAATGAATCCCCTTTTAACATAAAAAACAAAATAAGTATGTCCTCCTTCATATCTTCACATCAGTATTTTACTGAGTATTGTTTTCAGGCAGCAAGGAATGGAAATGAACAAGTAAAATGTCTACCTTTACAAATATTATAAACTCAAATGTAGAAAATTAAAATTACTCACTAAACAAGTATTATATCTAGTAATCATGCTTATTAAAATTGTCAGATAGTAGTGGATGCATTCACAATGAAAATACAAAAATAATGCTATAATTTATTTCAATATAATATACAAAAGTAATATATTTGTTAATAACCTTAACAAAAGCAAACTAAACTACAAAATATTAAATGAAGAAATAAAGAGGAACATAAATTATTAACCAAATAGCAAACTAATGATTTATAAGGAGCATTGGCATTCCAGCCCCACAATTCAGGTAGGCATTTAATAAACAAAGATTCATGACCATCCTCCAAAAAATAACCTAAAACATAAGACATTTCTGGCCACGTGCAGGTATTGTGGAATCACTAAGTCAACATTCCATCATACTGGTTCATGAGACCCCATATATAGCTAAGAATTTTTACTATTTAATGAATGCTAGTGGACAGAAAACCAAGTTTCTTGATGAGTGTAGCCCATGGTAGGTGTAGCATACTCCAGTATACCCATGTGTATAGGGACAGCAAAATTTCGATTCAGTATTTTACATTTTTATAAAATTGGGTACTTGTACTTGAAAACTGGACCCTTGAAGAAGCTGTGGGCAACAGCATTGAATATGATTCTATCATATATTATTTATGAAGGATACAATTTCCCTGCATCATTAAAAACAGGAATTGGTGTCCTTTATCTTGATGTCAAGTGATTTCCCTTTGCAGATTCCTGATACCATACGCTGCTTCTGATTTCTTGTCATTTCTATCAATCCTACCTCAAGGTATACAATACACATATAGGTTGTGAAACAGTTATTAAGTTTTTTTTAAAACAATGTCCTTTTTTTCTTTTTCAAAACAGGGTTTCTCTGGAGGCTGGCCTGGAACTTGCTCTGTAGACAAGGCTGGCCTAGAACTCACAGAGATCCACCTGCCTTTGTCTCCCAAGTGCTGGGATGAAAGGCTTGTACCACCAATGCCCAACCCACAATGTCCTTTTTTAATTTTTTAAATTTCATACATTCCTATCATGTGATATTAAGAAATCAGGTCTTGCATTTCTAACAAAACTTGATACCTATGAAAATCCAGCATTTCTATTCCCAGCTATGTACTTAAGAGATGTTAAAAGCTTTCCACATAAAAGTTTTTGTAACTAGAAGCATTATTAGTAATAAGAGAAAGCAACAACATATATGCCAATTAACTGAAATTCAGATGAACGAAGCACAGCATATCTGTAAAATGAAACAATAATAATAACAAAAATAACAGGATTATTGGTAGTTGATACTAAATATATGGAACTTTGAAAGCATCATAATGAATGAAGGAAACACGGTGTAAAATATCACAAATTTCATGATTAATTCATCTAATATGTAGATTTAATATATATAAAGAATATAGACTAATAATTTCCTGGAAAATAGAAGAAGAAAATTAGGTGACATAATTCTCATTGATCACTGCATGATGAAAATATTGTGGATGTAGATAGCAACAATGGCTGAAGTCCTTTAGAAAACTCCCGGAAAAACACTGAGTTGTTCTCGTAGAATGAATTTTATAGTTATATGAATTATAATTATAGTCTAATAAAAAAGAAGTGGAATTCTTATGACTACTTAAAAAGAGTAGACTATTTAAAGTGGCTTTATTCATTGTGCTATTTAAATAGAATTGTAAATGTTCCACATTCTGAGAGGTAACTTTCTTTGTAAGGAAATAAATTAAAGGCTATAAGGACTTTCATCTAGTGATAGTGAGAGTAATTAATCATTGCTTAATGCCCCTCTACTGTTGTTGCTGAGGAGAACATGAATAAATATGTGAAATAATTTCAAGCCAAAGAACAAAACAACACTAAATCACTTTCAGAAAGAATAAAGACCATTCAGACAGGCAACCTTGCCATTTTTATTCAGATTATTTTTCTGTTCCCACTGTCTTTTAATTCTCTTTTTCTCCTCAACCTCAACAACACAATGGTCAGAGCTTCTCCAGTGAAGTATAACATGGTTTTATGTAAGCTGACAAATGAATGCATTGAACATGAGGGTTGCAGCTTGGGACTGAATTTCTTCAAATAATGCTGAATTAAAGTACCGAAAGATAGAACATATTGTGCAATCTGTAAATACAAGATGAGTTTAATGAAAGACAACATCAGTGTTCATATAGAATTTAGTAAGGATAATTCAGAAGCATCATTTCCTAGAGGCCTATGGAGGTCCATCAGTGGATACACATCACAGTTTTGGAAAAGAGGGTTAAGGAATTCAGCTGTGCTCATGTACTGTTGGGTGACTAGAGATAAAGTTGATAAACTCCATTTTTAGTAAAAGCTACAGTAAAGGATTTTGAAAATGTTCACAATTAATTATAAGAAATATTTTAGGAGATAGTTATGCTTTCCCTGTTTTAAATAATCCTCAATGTATGTAAATCATGAACCTTCATAAACTGTATTAATATGTAGATTTGTATGCTTTTCTTAACATGATGAAATTTGTTTATAAAGAACAGAAATATAGAGCATAAAATGAAACATGGATGAACTATTATTCTAAATTACTGTAGAATATACAATTACAAGAACTCAACTTTTGAAAATCACTGTAAGTTCAAAAATTGTTAATTATTTTGAAAAGTATGAAACAATGAATATTAGGAAGCTCATTTTTGAAACAATAATTTTGGAAAATACTATAAGATAAATGGTGCTTCAAATAGAAATATTTTCCATTTCTTTGGTTATATATAGCATTGTAATAAACACAAGAAGGCAGAAAAACAATATATGTGAATCATCATTTTATTATTTACATGCTGCTTCACATTTATTTAATTATTAATTGATATTTCTTTGGTGATCACAGTTTAAAATATAGTAAAATAGTACTATAGGTAAATTTCTGCTGATATATTTGCATTTTTAAAAATAAGGTTTTTTAGTATTACGTATAAGAGTATTTTGCCTGCATGTATGTATGCCTGGTGCCCACAGATGTTTTTATTTTTTCACTTTCAACTTTTTTTAGAGTACATCCAGATCCCTGGAAGTGGAGTTACAGACTGTAAAGTGCAGTCTTCCTGCCTGCCTCTTGGGTCCTGCTGCTGTCTCAGCCCCCAAATAACACAAAAGACACTATATTAATTATGAAACTGTTGGCTGTTTGCTTGGTTTCTTATCGGCTAGCTCTGACTTAATTATTAACCTATAACTGCTGGCTTTGAATAATTGCACATGGTCTTCTCTTACTAGAGAAAGGGTCCAGATCTCTTATTTCTTCTGTGTCCTACAACATGACTGACTGAGCCTTTGTTTCCCAGAATCCTTCTCAACTTCTAGTCCCACCTCTCTTGCTTCCCTATTGGCCAACAGTGCTTTATTCATTAACCAAAGAGAGAGAGATATACACAGAAGGACCTCCCCTATCAACAGACAGTTGTGAACTATCTTCTTAGTGCTTATGACCAAACCATGGTCCTCTCCAAGAACAAGGGTTTTAATCACTCTGCCATCTCTCCAGCTTCTGCATCTGTTTTCTTTTTCCTTTTCTTTTTTTTTTTTTTTTTTTGGTTTTTCGGGACAGGGTTTCTCTGTATTGTTTTGGAGGCTGTCGGTCCAGCCCAGCCTCGAACTCACAGAGATTCACCTGCCTCTGCCTCCCGAGTGCTGGGATTAAAGGCGTGTGCCACCACTGCCTGGCCTGCATCTGTTTCCTAATGAAGTCTTAACATTGAGAAATCTTAAAAGTGGTAAATGCAACACAAATACTTGCCTATTGCCAACTCACAAATATGTCAAATGCTGTAAATGAAAATATATAAAAGAAAAGACATTGTCTTACCACAGGAAAACTTTATTTTGTTCATCAGTCTTACTCATTTTCTTCCTTCCTCCCTTCTTGCCTTCTCCCCTTCCCCTTTCCATTCCTCACTGCTTTCCTTCCTCTCTCCTTGTCTTCTCTGCTTCTATAGATCCTTTTTTCCTTCTGTTTTTTTTTTAATATCACTGTATTTTCCACATCATGGAGAACATTACACATTGAGTAAAGAGAACTTCAGAAACATACTTTTGTTTGAATGCTTTTCACTCTGAAACTCAGTCCAAGCATTTATGGAGGGAGAATGTTGGATTATCTAATAGCTTGTGTTTTTTTTCCTGGGCAATAGGAAGTAGATAAAAAGAGGAGATGTTTGTATGCGGACCTATTTTGCAGTTTACAATATCTCTAAAACTACTTTCATTAATAGTTATTCATAAATATTATAAATATACCCACTTTATACTGTTATTTTTGAAAGCTCCATAGTGAACATACTAGCCATGAGAGTTGTGTAAGAACTGTCCCTAATGAATTAAATTAATATGTTGTTTCTGTGGGAATAGTAATCTATCATTCGTACTAATTTTGGGATGCTGTCAATCTTCCTACTTCTTAATTTAGAAATGTCCTGATGAAGAAATATTATTGAAGTTGTATTCTTCTCAAGAGAAATGTTATTTTTAAAAAAGAAAAACCAGAAACAGCATATAAAATATAAAAAGTTTTTTTAAGAAGTTATAAGGAATTGCAGTTGCAACCTGTCTATTTTTATCCAGTTTCACATTTATAGCTATGGATTCCAACTGCAATATAAGTTCACTGGAAACTCTGATTAATGAATGAGTATCTGTGAAGGACATAAAGCAGTAAGTTTATTGAACAAACACTGACACATTAGCATTTAGTAACAACTTCTGTGCAAGTGAAACCTAATAAACAATGATGTATGCAGAAAGAAGATAACAAAAAGTTGCATGGAAAGACTATTTTTTTAAGTCACTGGGAGGTATTTGTGTATAATTCTTTCTTTTTTAAAGTCAAGGAAATTCTGTCTCTCACCAAAAAAGAGCAACTGTTACACTGGCACATATTTCTTTCAGATTTGATTTGCCTGCAGCAAGGCTTTGATATTACAAAAAATTGTTTTATGGAACATGGAAAACTACCTTTTTGTTGCTGGTGTTGACAGTTCTATTAAATGCTGTTTTTATAACTCTGTTAATCAAACTTATTTTCACAAGTACGTTAATTCTTTTTTCTACTCAAATTTGAACCACAATACCTGGCATGAAAATAATGCTGACCATGCTAAGTTTTAAAGGTAAATACTTAATCATATGAATTTATATGAAATCTACAGATTCCAACTTCTCTTATTTAAGCATGCTTCCTTTCTTGAAGTAGTGAGAATGATGGTAAATTTTATGAGTCTCTTTATATCCTTTCATTTGATCTACACATGTAGTGATGAGGTATTTTCACTCCACTTATTCAAGTTCTGGACATCATATCCCATTCCTTGTGCTGAGCAGATACAGTGTCACTGTCACTAAGCTTTTCTTTGCCAACCATACATTCCTGTCTTCATTCTCATTTGCCACTTCAGCAGTGTAGCTAGATTAAAATAACTTTGTTTTTACTACATATTGGGGATGCTCTTTTCAATTCTGTGTATCTGATGGGCTCCTCTCATCATTTTGTGTGTTTTACCATGGTCAGTGGGCCACTGTAATATAATCTGTGGAGGTAGATTTTCTGGCCTTTGATGCTTTTATGATGTTTCCCTTAAAGAAGGGAATGAGGTGTCATTCTGGAATTTGAAAGTTTTGGTCAAGGTTCTTTGATGTTTAAGACCAAGAATATGACATTGTGTAACAGTATGAAAACAACATAAAAAAGAGGGTATAAATTAGAGTGAAAGTTGCCAATAGAGAACTTGTTTCAATGACTGGCTTATAGAATCATTTATAAAACAGTATCATATGTGTTCTCAGGTTTTCAAACATGTCTATAAATACCAACAGACTTTTGTTTTCCCTGAGGTTTAAAATATATTTGGGAAATAACATATACTTTAAATTTTATTTAAAGATATCTTTGATCAAGTAAAATTTATTTTGCATAGGTTCCAATTTAATAATGTGGGTGCCTTTTGTCATTTTTCTTTGAACTGTCTTTGTCATTTCGTCAAATATTCTTAATGTTCTGTGATGTCATATTGGTGTTCTCTTATAAATTCTGATACAGAGATTAACCTAATTGCAAATAATAATGTAATGTTAATTAATGACAATATGGTATATTTTTCAAAATTCACATTCTTCTAGAGTCTCCATGACCTTGGAGTTCCCTCTCCTCTGCTTCTGTCTGTTTCTTTTCATTAGTTCCAAAGAGTATCATGAGGAAACCCCCCCACAGAGATATGATACCTTGATTTATCGCCAACAACGAAGAGATTATCAGCTTGTTTTTGTCCCTGTACAATCTTTTGTCCTAATGCCTTTAAATTTAAATTAAACCATTTTCATAATAACCTCCAATAACCTTCAGAAAAACAAGGTATAAATCAAAATATAATAGTTTCTGTTGAAGTGGCAATTGATTTCCTTATTCTCAGGTTCCCTCTATAAAATGTTGCCCTTTTGATCTTTGTTGAATATCAAACTTACTTCAATATAAAAATGGCACTGAAAATTATTTAAAGTGACAAAATCAATATCCCAGTGTGCTGAGATATACTGCCCTTTGATATCACAAAGGATCTGGCATTAGTGACTTGAGTTGCACATGAATGCAAATTTGAGAGTGTAGTTTACATCTACTCTTAATTTGTTGTGTATACCATAGTGCACTAAATAAAGAGAACATATTTGTAAATGACATTAAATAAATAGAAAGTGTTTCTTTAATCGAGAAATACTTCAAGTTTCATAATATGAAACCTTGAGGAAACGTTCTTTTTAGGAA
Source organism: Mesocricetus auratus (assembly GCF_017639785.1). Lineage (NCBI taxonomy): Eukaryota > Metazoa > Chordata > Mammalia > Rodentia > Cricetidae > Mesocricetus > Mesocricetus auratus. The sequence continues at coordinate 38,152,632 of NW_024429180.1, read as the reverse complement.
ATCAAAAGAGGGAGGTATTATGTGCTTTATTTTTTTTAACAAACATTTGTTATCATTGGTCTTTTGCCACAATTGCATTGATTAAAAAAAAGATGGAAATGAAAAAGCCAGGTTTGAATTTCCCAATTTTATGTTTCAGTGGTTACAACAGATCATATAAGCAGGCAGTCTGCTGGGTGTTGGTGACAGCACTCAGGAGGCAGAGGCAGACAGATCTCTGTGAGTTCGAGGCCAGTCTGGTCTACAGAACAAGTTCCAGGACAGCCTCCAAAACAATACAGAGAAACCCTGTCTCAAAAAAAAATCTGGCAGTCCTAAGATATTCTTAGTAGTATTTTGTGGTGAAACATTCATCTCTGAAAAAATAATCAAATTTACCATAAATTATTATTATACAAAATAATTTTGACAATTTGCTTATATTAATGCATATTGTATTCATGTATATTTCATTGCTTGATTTACCTCTGTATTTTAAACTCATGTTCACTTTTTAAATTTTTAAGTTTTAAAAATTAAAATATATCTATATCATTTATCTTCTTCACCTCATTCCAGTCTTTTCCATACCTTATATGAAACATTCTCAAATCCATGGGTTCTTTTCTTTGTTATTGTTATGCATACATAGACATGCATAATATATAAATACAAATATTTGAATCCATTTAAAATTTTATTTGCATATAATTTCAAATCAACTACTAAGCATTGAATAACCATTTAGGGGGAAATTATCCCTGATTTCACCTGCTGTCAACAGTCTTTAGCTCTTTATAAACTTTGTCTGGGTGTGAGACTTCATGAGCTTTTTCCTTTCCATCATAGCATTTCCTTTGACATTCTCACTATTTGGGTGCTTTTTTCGCATTCATATTGTTTGGGTATTATGATATTCCTTGTCATATTAATCACATCAAGAAGATTTTATCTCACATTAGAGTTTTTGGCTCTCTAACTTCTATAGCCATTTTATAATCTGTGCTTTGATGTTGCCTAAACCTAAGGTTCAGGAGTGGTATTGTATATGTATACATGGAGCCAAGAACCTCAGAAACTGTTTTTGTTTGACTATTGACAAGTTGTATTTTTGTAATGACCTTTATCTTTTGTTAAGAATTATACAAATCTGTGGGTTGGGGAATAGTATTTATAAAGAAGTTAAGAATTGTACTGATTTAGGAAAATGGTTACAGTATGTTCCTTAATGTCCATTAGATAAGTAGCAATGGTATTTTGATCTGATTCCTGTACCTCAGACAATTTCTGTCATGATTAACAGGTGTTAAGAAGAATTAGAAAGCTGTTCATTACTAACAAGGTAGGAGTAGGAATATTGAACTTCTTGGAATTTCTTTCCATGCTAGTCAGTATATAATTCATAGGAATCTCAGCTGGGTAGGATATTAGTTGCTTCCCTTTTTACCAGCTTGCATAAGATCTTTTACTTCCATGCAAAGTAGTCCTCAGAAAGGACAATATCAGGAAAGTTCCAGCTGGAATCCTCTGGGTCCAGATGTAAAGCTCAATGGCTCCTACTCCATGGAATATTACTATTAACGAGAAAATGTTAGCAATTGTTAAAGATGAACAGTGTTAGGGTCCATAGAGGTGGCTCTGACCCATGTTGACATAAGGTCAGAGAATTGAAAACTATCCTTGCTCTTTCGAGGCTACAGGCCTAAGACCTAAAGTTCTAAGGTGTGTCTGCTGAAGGATATCTGGCCTAAGGTGTCTTTCATAGATAACAGAATACTTGAATCTAAGGTTAATAGAGGTCTCAATCCTGAAGACCAAATAACAAGAAGTTTGCTCTAATTTGTAGTTACTTGATGTCTTATTCCTCAAGGTTAGATAAGAAGAGGTTTGATCTAAGGTGTGGTTACTAAATGTTTAGAGAAGTAATTTGGAAGTAATTAAGTCTGTTTGTTCCTTGTATAATGGAATAGTCTTTTGCCTTTTCCCCCCTTTTGGTTGGGGTACCTAAGAATTTTGAGGAATAAACTTCATGAGGATCTAAGTGTGTGCACTTTGATGCCCTCTGTATCTTCTGTCTCTAGCCTTTTTCTTTCCTAAATCCATACTCTCGGTCTCAGGTGCAAACAATACAACTCCGCAGGAATAAACGGTTTCCCCCCAAATTGTGGGGCACTGACAGAGCACATGCTTTTATTTAAGGGATAGTATTACTCCTAATATCTTTACAATTGTTTCCACAAGGAATATAGCTCTTTAAGACCTCCTAAAATATTTTTCTATAAAATACTTTGTTGGTTTGAATAGGAATGGCACCCATAGAATCATTTGTTTGAATGCTTGGCTTATAGAGAGTGGCACTGTTAGGAGACCTGATCTTATTGAAGTAGGTGTAGCATTGTTGGAGGAAGTGTGGTAATGTTGGGGCAGGTTTCTTCTATGATCATCCTCTGTTTAGTGTGGTAAACAGCTTCTGAAGATCAAGATATAGAACTCTCACCTCCACAAATTCCATATCTACCTGCAGACTATAATGAAAATAATGAACTAAACCTCTGATACTGTAAGCCAGTCACAATTAAATATTTTCTTTTATAAAAGTTGCCTTGGTTATGGTGACTGAGTACAGCAATAGAAACCCTAACTAAGACAATGACTTCAGGATTTCACAGCCAATTATCTTAAGAAACTTCAAACTGATGAATCTATGTCATGAATTTCAATGCTCCTTTTTGTATGTCATTAAAAAGAAAAAAATAATATCAATCATCACTAGGAAATTCAGCTGAACATTTTTCTTACAAAGTATCTTATTTAGAGTTAGTTTTGTGGGTAAATCTAATGACTTGAGCACATAGCTTCTTCATCTTCAGTTCACTCAATGAGAACTGATCATTTTGCTTTATAGTAAGGATGTTTTTGCCTACCTCATGGCATTTTATTTTTACAAACTTCTGAGTGTCACTAAGGAAACTTTCATAAGGTGTTGTCTAAGTATCATTAATTTCACCTGTAGCACTTCACCATCATCTAAGGTTTATAAGTTCCATCAAGTTACCTCATCCCTCTTTTGATTCCAGGCTTTCCTTTTTATGACAAAAAGCAGTCTTTCATTCTAAAATGTGATGCTCTCAGTTATGCGCTTTGGAGAAAAATACATGATGGTAGTTGTTTAGTCTGAAAAGAAAGCAAAATACATCAAAATTAACTGGGTGGTGGTGGCATATCATTAGGACACAATAATTGAGAGGATAGCATCTACAAAATGTGAGATTTGATGTATACAGATTTTTAAAATTTAAATAAATATTTTAGAAATGTTCACAATATTATGTTTTCTGAAGGATCCATTTATAATTATTTTCATTTCTCTACTTCAAATTCAGGCCCTTTGCTGAACAAATATTTTAAACACTTTCCTTTTTGATGCATAAAAAGCTAAAAATTTTCTCTGCCCAAAGAGAAAATTGAATTCTAATAATTTGGAATCCATTGTCTTAAAAAACAATTTGACTAGATTTCATTCTAGTTTAATTTATTTCCCCTTGTCTTAGTTTAACTTTCTGTTGCTATTACAAAATACTCATGAAAAAAATTCAGGGGAAAATATATCTTGGCTCACTATTCCATGTGATACTGTAGGGAAGTTGAAGGCGTTATAATTTGAAGCCACCAGCCAGGCTATAAACAGACTCAAAAGCAGAGAAGAATGAATTAATGAATGTATGTTAGTCTTCCTTGACTGCTTTCTTTAAAATAGATCAAAACACCCCTTTTAGGGAATGGTGCAACCCACATAATATATCCCATCTTATTTGACCAAATCAATGCAATTCCCCTATAAACACGACCATGGTCAAACATGATCCAGGGAATTACCTTTTGTTTTAACATGACTGAAAGTGTGGGTAACTAATAGAGCTGGCCTTCATATTACACTAATTTTATGGTTTCATTAATGAAATTATTTACACAGCCTGCGTGAACCAGCTTTAAATGGCATATAATAGTTAACTATTTTACATTAATTTGTATGAGGAATGAAATACAACACAATGGTTTTTTTTTATAATAAACTCTTTATAACCTCAGTTTACCTTCCTCTTTTAATAAATGCATGTATATAAACTAGTGGATTGCCTTCAGGATAGATGTTGTGATAACAGCATATTTTTGAAAGAGGAAAATAATATTATGGAAGAAAATAAAATCATAGTGTTTTATAACATTTCACAAATATGTCTATTATCTTGAGGGGAATACATATGCAATGAAATGATAAAGCAATCAGTGTGCACACAAGGAAGATAAATATCATTCTGAATATAAAAGTATTATTTCCTATGAAAATATGAAGTTAGAACTAGTATTGCTTAGATACAAAGAATATAAATTGAACTAAATGAAATACAACCAACATATACTGGGCTGTAAAACAAACTGAAAAATTTAAAGTTTTAGAGAAAAACTTGTTTATAAATGGTACACTGTTCTTGAATTCTAATTTAAACTGTATATTGTTTATCCCATTCAATGTAATGAGAAGATAAAGCTTGCACACATTTTAAAATTTCCCTAAGCTGTATCTTTATATAGGTTTAAATTCATAGCAACACAAATGCATGATTCTTTTCCTGAAGCATTTAAGAAAAAGAGTTATAGTTGAATATAGGAATTAGCAAGAGCGAAACATTTAATAAAGGCCAGAATGGGACTGATCTGGACCCCCCAAATGTGAGTGTCAGTGAGAAGGCCTGGACAACCTATGGGGCTCTGAGCTGTGGATCAGTGTCTATCCCTGGTATACAATCTGTCTTCATGTGCCTATAGCACAAAGAGAGATGCTCTCTCAGCCTGGACTCTTAGGGGAGTGCCTTGACCCTACCAAGAGTAAAATGATAGACTCTAGACATCCCCTATGTGGAAGGATTTGGCAATAGGGTGGGAGGGAGGGTGGAAGGGGAGTGCGGGAGGAGGGGAGGGAGAGGGAACTGGGATTGACATGTAAAACAAGCTATTTAAAATTAAAATAAAAAAATAATGTAAATCATCAAAAAAAATCACTGCTGATTTTTAAATAAGCTTTTAACTTTAGCAATTATTGCAGTATACTGTGAGATGCCCTGATTATTTTTAATTATATAAATCTACTATCTTAATAAAATGTCTTACACTATGTACTATAATTAAATATTTATTCTTCTTTGTATTGTTACTTTTCGGTATTCTCATGCTACATAATTATAACAATGTCCTCTGAGGGGCATTCTCCATAGTGCCAGTTCTTATTACACCCTGTCAGTGTCAATGACACTGCCTATCCTGGTGGTTCCCTGTATTGATTCTTGAGCTCTCCCCATTTATACTGTCACACTTAAGGATTCATCAAGATTCGATGTATATTGGGTTGTTTACTGTAGTCACCTTCTAAACCACCTGTACATCAGTTCTCCCTTCCCCAAATTCACACTTGAGAATTTATTTTCTTAAAAATCCTTGAAATTTTTGAAACAGTCTTGGAATTCTCTATGCTATCATTAAAAAAGAAGGTTTAAGACAAAGTTGCTCACAGACCTCCCTTAATTTGTTCCTAAGTGGAGTGTGATGGAATAGAAACGTTAATGCTGATCTTTGTGTTAAAGTTTCATTTTTAAGATGATAAAATTTGGTAGTCAATTATTGTCGAAGTATGTAAACTATGTATGAGGGTTTCATTATTTTTTGATATTTCTGTTACTAAATATCTGAAAGAAACTACTCAGGAGGAATCATATGTTTTGCCTAAGGATTTTAGTGAATATAGTCATCATCACAGTGAGGTTGGAAGCATAGTATAATGACTAAATGAAAGAAGTAATATGCAGCAGATATTTTTTCATGGTGTCCAGGACAGGAAAGAAAATGTGCAGGCCAAAATTGAAGCAGATTTATTTCCAAAGACCCCTTATCAGTCACACACCTCTTTCACCCAGACTTTTTGTCACCAATCTTGGAACACCTATACATACAATGTTTTGGGCTAAGAACAAAATTGACACAAATGAACAGAATGATCAAATTTCGGCCTCAAATCATAACATTCGCCCCTGATTCCAACAAATAACTACTGAATAACTGTAATTCATCCTCAACTTCAAAAACTCCCATTAAATTTTAACAATTGTGACAGTCTTATTACTTTAAGACCTAGAGTCCAACATCAGTTTAAAAATCCAAAAGTGACATCCAGAAGTGGCTTCATGTAAAATCAAATAGAATGTCACAAGTTTCAAGTCTATAATTGCGTGCATTAAACATTCTCATTTGAAAAGTAAGAAGTGCAACAATCAAAATGAAATATTGCAGTATGGAAAAACTTAAACCAATCAAGGAAAACAATGAACCCTGAAGCATCCCCCCTGCCAATTTGTTATTATGGTGTGAGCATTGGTTGGACTTTCCTGACCCTATAGCTCTTTTATACTTGTAAAAGTTGTATTGACCATGATGCTTTGGCAGAGAAACAGAAAAGCAACTAATACAGTATAAGAATCCATTGTCTCCATCTGTGGACAAAGCAAAGATCTAGTGTAAGCTAGGCATATATTTGCTTGGCCTTGATTCATTGCTACAGCTGCCTCTGTGTATCTAAATAAATTAACCCAGGAAAATATCTCCCCAGGCAATTGTCTTTAAGATGGCTACCACTACCACTTGGTCTTCAAAAGTGCTATCTCCTGTGAAAAGACAACACTACCAGTGGAGGGATTGAAACACCAACCCAGCCACATAACATTCAACCTACAGACTGACCTGTTTTTTGGGTATGCTGGGCTACTGGCACAGAGATTGTTGATGTGGCTAACTAATGATTGGTCCAGGCATAGAGCTGTGTCACAGAGTGTACCTACCCCTGATACTGCTTGGATTATCAGGACCCAGAGACGTCATGGCTCAGAACGTAGGATAGAAAAAAATACAACTGAGAAAAAAATGTCAATACAATGATGCCTCATTGAATTCTTCTACACTCGTAGATTGTTGATTAGCCCAGTTGTCATCAGAGAGGCTTCATCCATAATATGATGGAAACAAATGCAAACTCACAGCCAAATATTAAATTGAGCTCAGGGAAACCTGCGGAAGGTGTGAGCAGGGAAACTCTCTTACATTTTTGCAGGCTTTTGTAACCCTGTTTTTGATATTGGGTTGCCTTTCACAGCCTTAATATATGAGGAGCTGCTTTGTCTTTTTACAACTTGATATGCCATGTATTTTTTTTTGGTTTTACGAGACAGGGTTTCTCTGTATTGTTTTTGGAGGCTGTTGGTCTAGCCTGGCCTCGAGCTCACAGAGATCCACCTGCCTCTGCCTCCCGAGTGCTGGGATTAAAGGCGTGGGCCACCACCACCTGGCGATATGCCATGTTTTGTTGATATCCAAGGAATGCCTAAACTTTTTGGAATACAAGCAGGTGAGGAGTGGATGAGTACAAGCAGGGGAGTAGTGCATTAGTGGAATCAGGGCAGAAGTGGGAGCAGGTATTGGGTGGCAGTAGAGAAGAGAAACTGTGGTCAGGATGTAGAATAAATAAATTCATATATAAAGCACAAACAATTTCAAATTATTTTAAATTTTTAGCATTTTTATAATTTCATTTATATATTTGATTTGAGTGTGTGTTTGCTCATGTCTATAAAAGTCATCATGTGGAGGCCCAAGGTCAATTTACAAATGTAAAAAACTCCTACAATGTGGGCTCAGGGGATTAAATGGAGGTGGTCAAACATGGAAGAGAATGCCTTTACTCCATGGACAAGCATGCTGAGCCCACATTGTTGTCACTTTCATATCATAGTCTCTTTTATGGGAGTGTTTTCAACCTCACTAATTTTTCATATTATTTCAAGATACACACACAAACACACACGTACACACTCACATATATATATATATATATATATGGTGTTAAGCCTAAAGCAACTTTATTCAATCTACTATATCCATATTCTCTCCTCTCCTTGTGAAACATCATGTACGCATGTTTATCAGTTTATATGGTCTATTTGCTTTTGTGTATAGAGGTGTATGTCTCTGTGTGTATTCCACATGTGTGAAGATGACAAACACACCAGAAAAGGGCATCAAAACCTTGGAGATAGAAAGCCCAGGAGATTGTGAGCCTCTGGATGTTGTGGGTGCTGAAAAGCAGCAAGAGCTCTTAGTTACTTAAAAATCTCTCCTGCATTACTTAGTATCTATCTGTCATAACCTTTCTTTAGGTGTTAGCTATAAATCTTGATAGAAACTGAGGTATTCTGCCAAAGAGATCAATTAATACATATAAACCCATTTCATGCACAATTTCAATATAGGAGCATATCATTGTCAAATATTCACAAATATATGACATAAATGGCTTACTGTAAATTCCCAACAGGGTCCTCAATAGATCCTGAAGCATCATGAGCAGAGACTTTACTGTCTCATATTTATCTGCATTATGGTTAGATTTCTAAAAAGAATTGTCTTTTATACTATGCTGATAGCATTCTTGGAGTTAGTTAACTCACATCAGGAGACAATTCTACATCTTTTACAAAATAAACAATATCACACTCAAAGTACCAAATTGTTACATTTTGTGGTTTTTAATATAATACTTGACAAAGGTAATTCAAGGGAGAAGAGATTAATTTTGGATAATAATTTAGAAGACAATGTCCATTGTGATTGGAAAGTCTCTGTGAGTCTCAATATATATAATCTATCTGCAAGAAATGGAAGAAAAGCCAAACCAAAAAATGGAAGAAATGGAAGGCAAAACAAAGCAAAAAATTCAAGAAATGGAAGAAAAAAAATCATGAAATCCAAGAAATGGAAGAAAAAACAAACTAAAAAATCCAAGAAATGGAAGAAAAAACAAACCAAAAAAATGCAAGAAATGGAAGAAAAAGCAAACAAAAAAATTCATAAAATGCAACAAATGGATGAAAAGGTAAACCAAAATTGCAAGAAGCAATCCAAACAGTGCAAGGGTTGAAAACTGATATAGAGACAATAAAATAACACAATCTGAAGAAAGGCTGGAAATGGAAAAGCTGGGCAAATGGTCAGGTAATACCGATACAAGCATTACCAACAAAATACAAGAGATGGAAGAGAGAATCTCAGGTGTTGACAATACATTAGGAGAAATGTTTTCATCAACCAAAGAAAATTTTAAGTCCAACAAATACTTAATTCAAAACATCCAAGAAATATGGGACACAGTGAAAAAACCAAACCTAAAAATAATAGGTATAGAAGGTGAAGAAAACCACCATAAAGGACAGAAAACATATTCAATAAAAACACAGAAGAAAACTTTCCCAACCCAAGAAAGACATGCCAATGAAGGTACAAGAAGCTTACAGAACACCAAATAGAGTGGATCACAGAAAAAGTCCCCTCGCCACATAATAATCAAGACCCCAAAAATACAGAATTAAGAAAGAATATTAACAACAGTGAAGGAAAAAGGCCAAGTAACATATAAAGGCAAACCTATCAGAATTATACCTGACTTCTCCATGGAAATTCTGAAAGCCAGAAGGTCCTGGATAGATATTCTACCAACACTAAGAGACCATGGATGCCAGGCCAGGCTACTATAACTGGGAAAGCTCTCAATGAGTATAGATGGAGAAATCAAGATATTCCATGGCAAAACTAGAAGCAAGCAATACGTATCCACTAACCCAGCCCTACAGAAAGTTCTGGAAAAACAAACTCCAACCAAATGAAGTTAACTACAACCATAAAAACATAGGTACTAGATAATCCTGTTTTACCAACAGCCAAAAGAATAAAGGGGTGGAATTCCACACATAATTCCACCACCACCAGCCTTTCCAAATCAAAGATGAATGAGCAATCAGTGGTCATTAATATCCCTCAATATTAATGGCCTTAACTCACACAAAAAAAGGCACAGGTTAACAGAATGGATTCGAAGCCGGACATTGGTGGCGCATGCCTTTAATCCCAGCACTCGGGAGGCAGAGGCAGGCAGATTTCTGTGTGTTCGAGGCCAGCCTGGTCGACAAAGTGAGTTCCAGGACAGCCTCCAAAGCCACTGAGAAACCCTGTCTCGAAAAACAAAACAAAAACAAAAACAATAAAAACAAAAACAAAAAAAACCCAGAATGGATTCAAAGACAGAACCCATCCTTCTGCTGCATACAAGAAAAACACCTCACACTCAAAGAGAGACATTACCTGAGAGTTGAAGGTTGGGAAAAGATTTTCCAATCAAATGGACACAAGAAACAAGCATGGGTAGCAATCATAATATCTAACAAATTAAATTTTAAAATAAAATCAATCAAAAGTGATGAAGGAGGTCATTGCATACTCATCACAGGCAAAATCCACCAAATTGAAGTTTCTATTCAGAACATTTATGCCCCAAATACAAAGGCATCGACGTTCGTAAAAGCAATATTACTAAAACTTAAATTACATATAAAGCCCCACACACATAAAGTGAGAGATTTCAACAATGCCTTCTCAGCACTAGACAAAGAAACAAAGGGTCTAATAGAAGTAATGAACCAATTGGGATTAAAAGACATCTATAGTACATTTCATCCACATAAAAAAGAATATACCTTCTTCTCACCACCACATGGACCTTCTCAAAAATCGACCACATACTTGGCAACATATCAAACCTCAGCAGCTAAAAAAAATTTGAATAATTCCATGCATCCTATCAGTCCACCATGAGTTAAAATTAGAATTCAACAATAACACAAATTGCAGAAAACCTACAAACTGATGGAAATTGAATAATGCAAAATTAAATCATTCCTGGGTCAAAGAAAAAAATGAAATTAAAAACTTCCTAGAATTCAGTGACATTGAAGACACAACATACCCAAACATATGGGACACTTTGTAAGCAGTGCTACCGGGGAATTTCATAGCACTAAGTGCCCAAATGAAGAAACTGGAGAATAGTTATACTAGAGAATTAACAGCAGAGCTGAGAACTCTAGAACATAAAGAAGCAAACTCCCCACGGAGGAGTAGACACCAGGAAAAAATCAAATTGAGGGCTGAAATCAATAAAGTAGAAACTAGGAAAACAACACAAAGAATCAATACAACGAAGAGTTGGTTCTTTGAGAAAATCAACAAGAAAGAAACACCTTTGTCCAAACTTCCCAAACAGCAGAAGGTGAACATGCAAATTAACAAAATCAGAAATGAAAAGGGGGACATAGAGCCGGGCATTGGTGGCAAACGCCTTTAATCCCAGCCTTTGGGAGGCAGAGGCAGGCGGATCTCTGTGAGTTCGAGGCGAGGCTGGACCGACAGCCTCCAAAACAGAGAAACCCTGTCTCAAAAAACCAAAGAAAAACAGAAAAAAAAGAAAAGGGGGACATAAGAACGGATCCTGAGGAAATTCAGAGAATCATCAGGTCATACTTTGAAAAAATGTACTCCACAAAATTTGAAATTTTAAAGGAAATGGATGACTTCCTGGATAGCTATCACTTGCCAAAATTAAATCAAGAGCAGATGAGCAATTTAAATAACCTATAACCCCTATGGAAATAGAAGCAGTCATCAAAAGTCTCCCAACCAAAAAAGTCCAGGTCCAGTTATCCTTAGTGCAGAATTCTATCAGAAATCAAAGAACAGCTTATACCATTTCTTCTCAAAGTATTCCATGCAATAGAAGCAGAAGGGTCTTTGCCAAACTCTTTCTACAAGGCTTCAAAAAACTTGATCCCCAAGCCACACAAAGACACTACTAAGAAAGAGAACTTCAGACCAATATCCCTCATGAACATTGATGCAAAAATACTCAATAAAATACTGGCAAATCAGATCAAAGAGCACATCAAAACAATCATTCACCACAATCATGTAGGTTTCATCCCAGGGTTGCAGGGATGGTTCAACATATAAAAATCCATCAATGTAATCCACCATGTAAACAAGCTATAAAACAAAAATCACATGATTATCTCACTAGATGCTGAAAAAGCCTTTGACAAAACCCAACACCCCATCATGGTAAAAGTCTTGGAGAGATCTTGGATAACAGGAACATACCTAAACATCATAAAACCTATAAAAAGCAAACCAACATCCAACATCAAATTAAATGGACAGAAACTCAATGCAATTCTGCTAAAATCAGGAACAAGATAAGGCTGTCTGCTCATTCATTACCTTTTCAATATTGTACTTGAAGGTCTAGCCAGAGCCATATGACAACAAAAGGAGATCAAGGGGATACAAATTGGAAAGGAAGAGGTCAAACTTTCACTATGTGTAGATGATATCATAGTTTACATAAATGACCCAAAGAACTCTACAGTGACGTCTTACAGCTGATTAACGCCTTCAGCAAAGGGGCCTGCTATAAGGTCAACTGAAGAAAATCATTAGCCCTGCTATATAGATGATAAAATGGCTAAGAAGGGAATCAGACAAACATCACACTTTACAATTGCCACAGACAACATAAAATACCTGTGGTAACGCTAAGCAAACAGCTGAAAGACCCTTATCTCAAGAGCTTTGAGTCTTTAACGAAAGAAATTAAAGAAGCCCTCAGAAAATGGAAAGATCACCCAAGCTCTTGGATAGGTAGGATCAATGTAGTAAAAATGGCAATCCTGGCAAAAGCAATCTACAGATTCAATGAAATCCCCATTAAAATACCAGAACCATGCTTCACAGACCTTGAAAGAAAAATAATCAATTTTGTATGGAAAAACAAAGGACCCATGATAGCCAAAACAACCTTGTTCAACAAGGCAATGTCCAGAGACATCACCATCCCTGGCTTTGAGCTCTATTATAGAGCTATAATACTAAAAACAGCTTGGTATTGGCATAAAATAGACAGATAGACCAATGGAATCTAATTGAAAACCCTGGTATTGACCCACACATGTATGAACATTTGATCTTTGATGAAGAAGATAAAAATATACAGTGGATAAAAGAAAGCATCTAAAACAAATCATGCTGGCATAACCGGATGCTGGCATGTATAATAATGGTGGATCGATCCATGTCTATCGGCATGCACAAAAAATAACTTCAAATGGAAAAAAGACCTCAACATAAATCCAGCGACTCTGAACCTCTTGGAAGAGAAAGTGGGTGGTACCCTTGAACGAATTTGTACATGACACAGCTTCCTGAATGTGATACCAGTAGCACAGACAGTGAGATCAACAATTAATAAATGGGACCTCCTTAAACTAAGAAGTTTCTGTAAGTCAAAGGACTCAGTCAGCAAGACAAAAAGGCAGCCCACATAATGGGATAAAATATTCACTAACCCCACGTCTGAGAGAGGGCTAATCTCCAAAATTTGCAAAGAACTCAAGAAGCAATTCTCCAAACCATAAAGGATCCAATTAAAAAGTGGGCTATGGAACTAAATAGAGAATTTTCAATAGAGGAGTCTAAAATGGCTAATAGGCACTTGAGAAAGTGCTCAACATCCTTAGCCATCTGGGAAATGCAAATCAAAACAACTCTGAGATACCATCTCACTCCTGTCAGAATGGCTATATAAAAAAACACCAATGTCAATTTATGCTGGAGAGGTTGTGGTGAAAGGAGAACACTCCTCCATTGCTGGTGGAAGTGCCAACTTGTACAGCCTCCCTGAAAATCAGTATGGAGATTCCTCAGAAAAATGGGAATAAACCTACCACAAGACCCAGCATCTCCATTCTTAGGCATATATCCAAAAGATGCCCATTCATACAACAAGGATGTCTTTTCCACTATGTTCATAGCAACATTATTTGTAATATCCAGAATTGGAAGCAAGCTAGATGCCCCTCAACCGAAGATTGGATAGAGAAAATGTGGTACATGACACAATGGAGTACTATTCAGCAGAATAAAAACAATGGAATCCTGAAATTTGCAGGCAAATGGATGGCACTAGAAGAAACCATCCTGAGCAAGGTAACCCAGTCACAAAAAGAGAAATGTGGCATGTACTCTCTCATATATGGATTTTAGACATAGATCTGGGGAGTTACAGCCTACAGTCCCATGGCTAGGGAGTCTGGAAAACAGAACCTATATTTAGTGGCTGATGGAAGCAGAGGCTGACTCCCATGGCCAAGCACTGAGCTGAACTCAATAAATCCAGTGACAGAGCGGGAGGACTGATGACCAAAGGGATTAAAACTATACTGGTTTAACCACCAGAGACAGCTGACGTGACATGGGTTAGCTCTTGAATCACAAACTGATGCCTGGGAATCCAGCATAGGATTGATCAAGACCCCCTAAATGTGCGTGTCAGTGAGGAGGCCTAGGTAATCTATTGTGCTTTGGGTAGTAGATCAGTATTTATCCTAGGTATACAAATGGACTTTGGACTCCCATCCAACAATGAGAGATACATTCTCACCCTGAACTCTTGTGGGAGGGTCTAGGCCTTGCCCTGGATGAAATGACTGACTATGGGCACCCCCTTGGAGGTCCTCACCCTCCCTGGAGAAATGATGGGATATTTGGGTGGTTGGTGGGAGGTCACAGGAGAACGGGAGGGAAATGGAGAGGGTTCTGGAATTGACATGTGAAGCAACCTTGTTTCTAATTTAAATTTAAATTTAAAAATAAAAAATAAATAAAAATAATGATGATATTGATAATAAAATTTTCTAAGTTAAAACAAAAAAGAACAAAAAAGATCCATGATTTATTTACATACACATAGATGTATATATGTGTCTATAAAATATTATCTATGGTATATGTACATATATATATGTGTGTGTGTAGATATATTTATATGTCTATGAATATGCATGTGTAGATATATATGTGTCTATATTTATCAATGATATATTATCTATATTTATATACATGCTCAACTATACACATATATTTGTATATATTTGTGCATATATATATATATATCTTAGATCTTTATTTGTAGAGAAGCTATGGATCTTAATTCATGGAACAAAATCAACAGAATATATAATATTAATAGCCTTGAGCACAGTTGTCAAATGTACTAGAACTTTTCAAAGTAGTAACAAGGGATCACACCCAAGTACTGTAGCATATGGGTGATAATTTAGAGTCAAACATAAAATGTATGTTCATTTATGGTTTATAATATTTTTCAATAAACTTATTTTTGGATACAAATTAAGTAAAAACCAATCAGTAATGTATACTAGATTGATGTGTGTAATTACTCAAGTGTAACTTTTAACAGAAAATTGATGAACTGTCAAAAAGTAATTGCCCTGTAATAGAAGTTGGAAGAGAAAAAAAAATTAGTTAACTTTTGTCTATGAAAAAAATAACAGAACTACATGTGGTATTCCAGTTTAAGAAAATTCTGTTAGGTACAGATGTAAGAGAACATGCCTTTAGAACCCTATGTGAGTACCGTTCGATTAGTCTGCATAATGAGTTCAAGGATGGCTAGCTGGGGCTATTTTTTTGAGACCTTTTCCTAATAGGTGTAATGATACATAATGGATAGGAAGAAAGAAAATTGGGGAAACAATAGATGGTTTTATAGAAATATGTCGAATAAGTGATTGACAGACAGGAGAATGATAGATCATACGTAGATAGATGATACATAGGTATATAGATGATAGTAGCAGATGGATGTATAGATAAATAATTACAATTTCTATAAAACATATTTAGTAATAAACAATTTCTTCAGAGACAAATACTTTTATCATTACATGTATGCATGATGTTTTTAAACCTCATCTTTCACATGTAAAAATCAAGAATCTTTATTATTTAAGAATTTTCATGAATCATAAATATTTTCAGTATAAAATAAAACCTTTTGTCCCATGTTAAAAAATTCAGATAATTAAAATATTGATAATTTTGATAAATGTTTATACATATATCTTCATTATAAGAATAAAATGGTATTTAATAAGGTTACTCATATTATTAACTAAATTAACTATTAAACATAATTATATTGTTAAAATATTTTAGTAAAAGATTGACATGCTTTCATTATCTCATTACATATGACAATAAGAAAGGGTTAAACTTAGGTTGTAAGCAAAGGCTAAGTTAGAGGAGCAAGGATGGGTGAGATAGGAATCATTAATTCCTTTCAAAAAAGACAAGAAAACCTACTAATTTATATCCTTCCATATACTAATATAGTTACTTTTACTTTACAGCAAGACAATAGTGACCCTACTGATAAGATAGAATAACATATAAAAGAATAAGTACCAGGAAAATGTCTTTTGGCATATTGGAATATGTTTTTTTTTAATTTTTGCCCAATTAGTTCCCACTGACCATGCAAAAGTCAGGTAATTTTGTCACTGTTCATGTTTATTCTCTAGTACTTGCAGGGAAAACTGTATTACTGAAAATATCACATAACAAACCTGATAAAATCAAGCCCTTATGGACTTGGAACAGCCATGCCTATTGTCTTATTTTGTAATGGCAGAAGGGACTACAAAAGCTGCAGGAAGTGAAATGTAATCATCAGTTATAAGCAGTTGTCACCTGTTGCAGACACAATAATTATGATCTTAGCAAGACATGCCCATTGGTTCAAGAATGGCCCACATGTCATGGTAGAAACCCACCGTGTTTAGATTTTGTGTCCTACTTTTCAATATGAAAACATTTTTGGCGCTATTATACCAGTGAACATATCTTGTCAGACTTATAATAGTGGCAAAAATGTTTGGCAATATCCACAACCACATACTAATTGGGTTTAAGTCTCATTTCCCAAGATGTAACATATGCTTGAAACCATTTTAGAGGACACAACAGTCAACTTTCCCTAAGAAGAACATCTCCTCTACTGCTATTGTAAATAAGCCCTGTCAGGAAAAGGTCCAAGAATAGTGTCCCATGAAGAAAATCCTGAGTATTTGTAAGAAAACTCCAAGAGACCAAGATGAGTCTTTTGACTTCAGTTTCTTAAAAAATATAGAATTGTTTTTAGAATATGCTTTAATTCCCCTCCTAGGAGCAGTGGATAGGAGTGGGTTTATTTCAGATAATTCATTTCAACTTTCTATTGTTATTTCTTTATATGCCTGTATGAAAGGACATGTTTTTGCCATGTGCAGCTTGTCCACCATGTGGACCTTGCCCTTGTAATTACATTAATAAGATTTAAAATGTATGGTTCCTTGGAATTGAGTTTAGGTTAGATAATGAGATTGACCCAAGCTTTGACTGAATACTAAGAGCTTTTTCTCTCTCATTTACTTTCTCTTCCATTCCATAACTTACTGTGCAGACATCAATAAATAGTCATTTCGCTGCTAGAAAAAATATTTGTGTTAGAAATGAATAGGTAGAGAAGTAACCTGAAACTAAGTGTTTTCCTTCAAGAGCTGCTAATTGATATGAAGCAAATATTGATCACTCACACTTCAGATTTAATTTAATGTTCATTATCTTCTGGATGATTACTTATGTTACTTCATTCTTTTCCACCTGCTATCTAAATTTGTCTTTGGATGTAATAATATAATGTAAGGGAAAGGCTCCTTATAAACCAAGAGATGCTTTGTTGTATACAAGAAACAAAATTCTGTAAGTTCTTTTAAATAAAGGATTTAACACAAGTATCCCACTTAATTTTGCCACGTTTTTCAGTGCCTTGTTAATGACAACAAATTTGTAGCATAGGAAAAATGATTTTTTGTGTAAATACAAAGTATCAGTGATTATTATTAACTTATTGATTGTAATTACCACCATAAAGAAAAAAATCCATTATTTTCTTTTGTCAACAAAAAGCATTCAGCTATTATTTTTAATCAAAATTTATCATTTTTAATACCACAAGTTATATATCACACTGAAAGCATTTATATGTGTATTCTATACATTGTATGTCTCCTAGGATAAAAGAAGGAAATCACAAAATATTTTCACGATGTCTTTATCATTTCTCTTTGCATAACAGAATGTCTCCAGTTTTTCTGAAGGAAGTTATTAACATGAAAAGCCATTACTTAGACAGATGTCCTCTAAGAATTTTACCTTGATGTTTGTTGAAGGGATGCTCTACAGCCTGACATTTGAAATATGGTAAAAATCTTAGGTGGCAGAGACTTCTGGGAGCTCAAATAGAGAATTCTGTTTGGAAAAATGTTGGCTCAGAAGCAATGAAGCACATCCTGAGTTTTAATTTTGGATTAGGATTTAGACTGAGATCAGACTGCCATTGCAAAAAATCACCCACTGAGTGAGCGCTGCTCTGTGTGCCCTACAGTCACCAGCAGCCCACAGAGTACGGAAGACACCGCTTTTTTTATAGTGTTGAACTTTCAGTTTTTCACACCTCCTTCACATGCAGCTGGAGTGCCTTGAAGTCTCAGTAATAGTTTGGTTCATTGCTGCCGCTATAAGACACAGTTTTCATATTTTTAGACATTCACTAAATGGGATAAAACATGCCAGGAATTCATGTGCTTGAAAAAGCATTCCCACTATCATTGAATATTTTCAATATTTATGTTTCAAGTTAAAATTTCTTGGCTGAAGGTAATAATAATATATATTAACACAACTAATCTTTTATTATACTAATGAAAAATTAATAATATACTAGTGCTATTAAATATCTAATCATTATTCTTCTAAACAACCTAATATTATTATACAGAATAATATATTTGAAAATATCTTCTTTCATATGTATATACACACAAACTAGATTCATGTCCATATTTACATATGATTTATGTAAATAGGGATGTGCTGACACATACATAGCTAGCCCTATTAAATGAATACAGATCTTAATTATTCATAATTTATGTTATACATACAGGTATCTGCAAGCATTATTGACATTTTGTGGCAATAAAGTGTATTAACAACTGAAACTCCTATTGTGAAGAGTTAGGTAATCTCTCCATATCATAGTGAATAAATTTTAATCCAGTCAAGTCCCATACCATATAGCTACTAGTTTATACATACATACATATATATACACAGATAAAATCACACATATATTAATAGAAAATGACAACATGTTTTGCTTTTTTGCATAATTGATTCCTGAAAGTGCTGCTTATAATTATAAGTCAACATTAATTTTAGTGAGAATGCCAAGCATAAAAATCAGTGATTTTGTCCTACTCTTTTCCCATAACACATTTATATAGTCTGAAGCTTTTCTGTCTTCAGAACCCATTCATAATTTACTTCCCATAAACATTATGACTGTATATTTTCCTAGCTAACTGTTACATTTGAAGTTTCAGTTTTCACTTCTGTTTCAATACATTCAAACAAATACTGAAAATAAGACTGTACTGGTGCTATAATGCATTTAACTATTGTATCCAGGGAGATGATAATTAAATTTTTTGTTAAACTTCAATGAAAGTATTTTATTACATTAGCGGGTATGATATAAGCTACATTAGTTTGTTCTCAGAAACGTACAACTTCTGCCTTATGAGGACTTATGCTGCATATATATCTATGTATTGAGATATATCCTACTCATTCTGAAGGTATATGAAGCCCAGGCATCCAGAATACGCTCCTGACATCCCAAATGACACAAGACACCACATAGACATCAAGCAGATATGAACACAGTTAGTGGGCAGAGGCTTCCTTGGTTTACCATTCTACTTCTGCCAAGAGAAATAACACATGAGCTCAAATCAGTTTGTAGCCATGTAGGGTACACACAAGAGTAGGATGGAGGTGCGTGCCAGCTATCCATAGTTAAACATCCAAAATAGAGTCAGCATCTATCATAATGTGACAGAGTAAACTATGGCCAAACCAGTTATTATTGGCTAAAATAGAAAGCTGAAATTGATTTATCTAAAAAAAAGAGAGTACTCTTTGGAGCTGTTTTAGATTCAGCATCTGCAGTTGTACTCATTATAGTGAGTGATACCAGATAATGTATGCATCCATGCATCACATTGTAGCAAACTGAGCTGAAGAACTCTGTCTATCACTGAAGAGTCTGTTTTTAACATAGACAATATGTCTGTCTTGGTTGCTGCCAGCGTGGCATTTCCAATTTTCTTAAGCATCTTTGAGTTTTGTCTTTAAGAAATTAAATTTCATTATTCTAGCTTTTTACAGGCATCAGCCTCAAATGGATTTTCTCTCATATTTCTATGACTCCTCTTGAGAGCAAATGCTAACACTATATACAGAATTATCTTCATCCTAAAATTATTTTTCCTGTCTTTTCATGTTTTAGAGAAAATTCTGTATAACATGAAAAATTTCATTACCTGATGGATATACACAGTGATGTTGCAGACTCTTCAACATATTCTCAATATATCTTCATTGTAGTGCAAAAGCAAAAACAAAAACCACAAGTGACATAAAGAATATCTGAGTTCATTTGCTTCACTTAAAGTTCAAATTTCAAAAGAGTGGATGTGTAAGCAGCTGCACGGGATCACTCCCATTTCTCTTTTACCCAGGGATTTTTAATTATTTAAAATTTACTTAAATAATTTTGTACAAGATGAGTGATTTTTTAATAATATTTTATTAACTCTGAGAATTTCAAACAATAAATGTTTGATTTAGTTTTATTTTGCCCAGACCCTTAACTCCCACTGTATCTCCCTAATACTAAGTCCCCTAATTTCATGTCCTTTTTTAAGTATCACTAACTCATTGAATCTAAATCAACTCCTTTTAATTAAACTGTAGAAATTTTAAGATAGAAGTGATGTTTTATTAAATCCATGAAAACTGTATAATATTTACAAGTTTTCTAAGTCTTACTTAATACTTTAAAGTAACTTTTAAGTGGTTCAAAAAAGAACCAAATATATAATAGTCATTTTAATGATGTTAATATTCCTGGGATATGCTTTTCCTATAATATTTGTGTTAATACATATATTTGGAAACAGTTATTACTCCTGGTAGTTTACATTAAAAATAAGTTTACATTTTTCTTTATCATTTATACCAGATTCATCTGTAAAGAGGATGAAGTATCTAATGTCATTGATTTCTCAAGTGAGAAAATTAAACAAAGTTTGAGAATATGAGAAACTCAAAAAGACGCTTCATGTTACAGGTTTGTTCACACTTTGTGCAATACAGTCATATCATACACAAAGATTCTTCCTGAGGATGGCAAGCATTAAAAATGTAAGGATATGAAAGAAATTATATGTAAATATTACTTTATTTTCATATATTATTAACTGTGAAACAGAAAGAAGCTAGATATGAAGTTTTCACACTTATAATCGGTGTGATGCTCCTGTAATGAGAAACTAACATGGGAACTGAATAGAAAGAGGAATATTAGAAATTTACCATTGGAATGTTTGATGTCTGTCTGTCTGTGTGGCAGGAGAGCATAAGACAATATAGGTAGCTTAATACATGAATTTCATAGTAAGATTTGTTAAAGTAGGCAAGTTTTGTACATTGGCAATAATGGTTTCAGGTAGGTATTTTCTATTGTTCCAATTCAATAAATTCTAATATTTTAATCCACATTCATAATCATTTAAGCTATAGTAAACAACCCAAAATATGAAGTCAGTAATTCTTCATGGTTCAGAGATAGTCTAAATCTTCCAGAATGTTTAGGAATAATCCTGAATTCAGCCCACTAGATGCCAGTAGATCTCCTGCTTTCATTTTTAGCATTAGAAATATCTGCAGACTATGCCAAGAGTTCTCTGTTGGTAACGAGAAATACCTCAGACCCTGGTTGTGAACCATTTCAGTTAGAATAATAGAATCATTAGTCAATTTTGGAATTTCAATAAAATTTAATAACAAGAAATTGAAAAATATATCTCAGCAAAGTGTGGTTTAATCGGTGAATGTTTCAAGATGAAGTGACAACATAGAAACCATGGAGGAAGAGAGTACAATCAAGACACAGCGCCTATGAAAGTTTTTATTACAGATATTCCTGCTTCAAGGAGAATACTTAATGTGTGATTATATATGTAACTATAATAATGAGAAGCAGTCATGTCCATAGAATGGAGTAGGGGCTCAGAAGAAATTTCATAAATAGAGAGATGCTTGGACATGCTGTAAACAACAAAATCAATATTGCTGTGCTCATGTCTTCAATGCTGTGAATATTGTGATGGGATTTTCTATGAGCAGATATCAGAGTTAACTAGAACGAAGAACTTTCTATAACATCATCATTGCTTTTGAACCATTATAAGCTGTAACTTAGAGATGGCAGCTATGCCCAGTTATCTTGTTAAGTCCTAAAATTTTTAGGGTTAATTCATTAACTTAGTATACTTGAAAAAGTAACTCAGAAACAAATGCTAAGTCATCATAAATATCTCCAGTGAGCATTCAGTGAAGTTCCACCATTGACCAACTGTTATTATCTGAAATCAGGTTTTCAGGACAAGTACAATAGAAATATCTAAATGAGAAAACTTTAAGTATTCATTTACAAAATATTAATATTTAATATTAATGTTTACTTTAGTAAAGCTGATGAAAATGGGTCTGAATCTAATAATTATTTTGGCCTAACAAACCCATTGAAATGGATATATTCCCTTTTGAAGAGGACGTGAGAACTGGTTTCATGACTACAGGAAAAATAATAGAAAAGCAGATTTTCTAGATAAGTCAGCAGGCTTGGAAGCTGATGTGTGACATTTTCCCTAGGGAAACATTAAGAAATGTTTACTTTTATCAGATAGATAGTCCACAAAGTATGAAAATCACAAGTGTTCAATTTGAAGAACCAATGGTATTCATTGGAATTACTTAGAGGAATGTGGTGAGAGGTACCTAATAGAAGTAGCTAGTGTTCAAAATCAACTGCTTCATTGCAAGCTCACAGCAATAGGAAGGAGCCCACAAATTATAAATGTAGGTTGGACTATACAACCTAGGCAGCACAACAGGGTGATTGGTGTCATTTGTGTGAACCTCTTACTGGCAGATAGTATTTCCTACAGTAAGCTCCTTTTGTCTCTTCTTCTTCTTCTTCTTCTTCTTCTTCTTCTTCTTCTTCTTCTTCTTCTTCTTCTTCTTCTTCTTCTTCTTCTTCTCCTTCTCCTTCTCCTCCTCCTCCTCCTCCTCCTCCTCCTCCTCCTCCTCCTTCTTCTTCTTCTTCTTCTTCTTCTTCTTCTTCTTCTTCTTCTTCTTCTTCTTCTTCTTCTTCTTCTTCTACTACTACTACTACTTCTCCTCCTCCTTCTCCTCCTCCTCCTCCTCCTCCTCCTCCTCCTCCTCCTCCTCCTCCTCCTCCTCCTCCTCCTCCTCCTCCTTCTTCTTCTTCTTCTCTTTTATAGAGCCTGTGGATTTTGGACCTGCATTTTGATTCCATTAATCTCCCTGTCCTCTTTCCATCCTCCCTTTTACCTTGCAACATGCCCCCAAAATCAATACCAAATTTAAAAGAAAAAATAAAAAACAAAGCAAACAAAAACAAACAAACTGCTTTTTAAAAACTGCTTGAGTGATCAGTTTGTTGGCTAGCCTTTTTTTATTCTGGGCCATTTCTAGGCAGATCAGATGCTCTGGTAGTGTCTCTAAGAAGTACCACTTAAACATGCTTGGGGAGGGCAAAGGGAGGGTTTCTGGTAATTTCCAGTGTGTCACTTGATTACTTCTTGGGTTTAGCTTTAGCATGTTTCCTTTAAAGATGCAATATTTCACCTCTCCTTGACATATCTTCTTCTTTTACCACCTTTCTAAGCTCCTGTTCCTTAGAAACTTCCTTTCAAGAATGTAGGTTTTAACCTCTTAGGGAAAGGCTACATAGGAGAAGCTCCTTATAAATCCTTAACGGCTCTCTACGGGAAACACACAAGCAGTGTGAAGACAGGAATTTCCCATAAAATAGCAGTATGCAATTTCAAAAAGTACAGCAAAACTAGGGAACTTCAAGCTATGCTGCTAATTTTACACTAAACTGTGTATGTACCAGAAACTATTTAACCCTGAGATTACTCATGATTAGATTTTGTTAAACATGACCATGTTTTTTTCTGTTTTTAATGCTGTTTCTCCCCAGCTTATGCCTTAATTTTGTTCATATTAATAAGTGAATAGAAAACTTATGCTGTGTGCAATGGTACATAATATTTGAAAATATACTTGATTATTTCATGTCTACCCTCCATTACGCTTTATTTCAGGGAATCCTATTCTCAGTCCACCTGAGTCACCAGCCTACTTTTCTTTCTCTAGGTTTTTATCAGGTCGAATTATTCAACTATCCATATAGTAAAGTTCTGTTATAAAAATGAATATATTTGGAAATAAAACAGATACCAGAAAAGAGGGAGCCAGTATAAGTTGGAGGAGAGATCTGGCACTAGTGAGATCTTCACAGATCTACAAGAATGACACCAACTCACATTAAGGCTAACTTAAATGCCCTCCCATGATAATGAGAATGATGACTATCTTATATGCCATCCTAGAACTCTCATCCAATGGCTGATGGAGGCAGAGGCAGGCACTCACAGTTGTGAACAAAATTGAACTCCTGGAACCCAGTTGCAAAGAAGAGTAATGAACAAAGGAATCATGATAGGGCTGGCAAACCCACAGAGGCAGCTGACCTAAACAAGGGGGAACACATGGACCCTGGACTGATAACTGAGAGGCCAGCATGGGACTGATCCAAACACCCTCCCACTGAACCTGGGTGACAGAGAGGAGGCCTTGGCAATCTGTGGTACCTGGAAGAGTGCAGCAGTATTTATTCTTGGCATACAAAAGGACTCTGGGAACCCATATCACATGAAGGGATGCTCTCTCAGCCTGGACACATGAGGAAGAATCTAGGGCCTTCCCAGGATGATGTGACAGACCCTGAAAATCCCTCATGGAAGCCCTTGCCCTCCCTAGGGAGCAGAGAGGGGGAGAGGGAACTGAAACTGACACGCATGAAAAGTTAAATAAAAAATAAACAAAAAAAAAAGAAAATGAAATAGTTTTAATTTACCTTGAAAATAACATTCAATGTTAAACACAACATTTAAAAACAATGTTTTAAAATAAAGAAGTCCTAGTTAAAGTACTTCTGGAATTATAATGGTTAGGACTACATTAGCATCTATATTGTTTCTTCATACTGAAGATTGTTTTTTCTTAATTGCTGAGGGAAATTTTGTTAATCTCTTGATAAACTTTTACCCTATCAACCTGTAAAAATTGAATAATGATGAAACTCATTGCAAAGAAGTAAAATATGAATTATTAATTATTATGGAGAAGTCTATAATCATTCAAGGAAGTGAAAGATTAACTGGGTATGAACATAAAAAATTATAGGATGAAGGAAATTGATATTAATTTATACATATGATAATTTCATTTAAACATAAAAATATCTTGGACAATGAAATGATTATAGTGTACTGAAGATATTTTAATATATGTTTTACTTCATAAAATTTATATTCTGTTTAGTTTAATTTTTTATATTTTTTCATTTTAAATTTAAATTAGAAACAAGGTTACTTCACATGTCAATTCCAGGTCCCACTCCATTTCCCTCCCCTCTGCCTGTGCCCTCCCACCAACCCCCCCAATATCCCCTCATTTCCTCAGGGAGGGTGAGGTCCTCCATGGGTGTGTCCATAGTCTGTCATTTCATCCATGTCAGGGCCTAGACCTTCCCCTGAGACTTCAGGGTGAGAGTGCACCTCACATTGTTGTATGGGAGTCCAAAGTCCGTATTTATATCCGGGATCTACTATCCAAGGCTCAATAGATTACCTAGGCCTCCTCACTGACACCCACATTCAGGGGGTCTTAATCAGTCCCATGCTGGATTCCCAGGCATCATTCTGGGATTCAAGAGCTAAAATTTGTCAGGTCAGCTGTTTCTGGGGTTTAAACTAGCCCAGTCTTAATGCCTTTGGTCATCAGTCCTCCCTCTCTGTTACTGGATTTCGTGAGTTCAGCTCATTGCTTGGCCGTGGGAGTCAGCCTCTGCTTCCATCAGCCACTGAATAAAAGGTTCTGTTTTCCAGACTCTCTAGCCATGGGACTGTAGGCTGGCACTCCCCAGATCTATGCCTAAAATCCATATATGAGAGAGTACATACCATGTTTCTCTTTTTGTGACTGGGTTACCTCGCTCAGGATGGTTTCTTCTAGTGACATCATTTGCCTGCAAATTTCAGGATTCCATTGGTTTTTTTGTCTGCTGAATAGTACTCCATTGTGTAAATGTACCACATTTTCTCTATCCAAACTTCGGTTGAGGGGCATCTAGGTTGCTTCCAATTCTGGCTATTACGAATAATGCGGCTATGAACATAGTGTAACAGGCACTCTTGTATGAATGGGCATCTTTTGGGTATATGCCTAAGAGTGGAGTTGCTGGGTCTTGTGGTAGGTTTATTCCCATTTTTCTGTGTCATCTCCATACTGATTTCCAAAGTGGCTGTACAAGTTGGCACTCCCACCAGCAGTGGAGTAGTGTTCCCCTTTCAACACAACCTCTCCAGCATAAATTGTCACTGTTGTTTTTGATATTAGCCATTCTGACAGGAGTGAGATGGTATCTCAGATTTATTTTGATTTGCATTTGATGGCTAAGGATGTTGAACACTTTCTCAAGTGCCTCTCAGCCGTTTTATACTCCTCTATTGAGAATTATATATTTAATTCTGTAGCCACCTTTTAATTGGATCCTTTGGTGTTTTGGAGACTTGCTTCTTGAGTTCTTTTTAAATTTTGGAGATCAGCCCTCTGTCAGATGTGGGATTAGTGAATATTTTTTCCCATTCTGTGGGCTGCTTATTTGTCTTACTGACTGTGTCCTTTGCCTTACAGAAGCTTCTCAGTTTCAGTAGGTCCCATTTATTAATTGTTGATCTTACTGCCTGTGCTACTGGTGTTATGTTCAGGAAGCTGTCTCCTGTACCAATTCGTTCAAGGGTACCACCCACTTTCTCTTCTAAGAGGTTCAGTGTGGCTGGATTTATGTTGAGGTCTTTGATCCATTTGGACTTAAGTTTTGTGCATGGCAATAAACATGGATCGATCCGCATTCTTCTACATGCCAGCATCCAGTTATGACAGCATCATTTTTTAAAGATGCTTTCTTTTTTAAAATTTATATTTTTAGCTTCTATGTCAAAGATCAGGTGTTTGTACATGTATGTGTTACTATCAGGATGTTCAATTCGATTCCATTGGTCTACCTGTCTTTTTTTGCCCCAATACCAAACTATTTTCAGGACTAGAGCTCTATAATATAGCTTGATGTCAGGGACGATGATGTCTCCAGATATTGCTTTGTTGAGTAAGGTTGTTTTGCCTATCCTAAGTCTTTTGTTTTTCCATATAAAATTGATTATTGTTATTTAAAGGTCTGTGAAGACTTGTGCTGGTATTTTAATGGGGATTGCACTGAATCTGTAGATTGCTTTAGGCAAGGATTGCAGTTTTTACTACATTGATCCTACCTATCCAACATCATGGGAGGTCTTTCCATTTTCTGAGAGCTTCATTAATTTCTTTCTTTAAAGACACAAATTTCTTGTGATAATGTCTTTCACTTGTTTGGTTAGTGTTACCCCAAGGTATTTTGTGTTGTTTATTGCATTTGTAAAGAGTGATTTTTCTCTGATTTCTTTTTCAGCCCTTGTATAATCTGCATATATAGGGCTACTGATTTTCTCGAGTTCATGTTGTAGCCTGACACTTTGCTGAAGGTGTTAATCAGCTGTAAGTGTTCCCTCGTAGAATTCTTTGGGTCATTTATGTAAACTGTCATATCATCTGCAAATAGTGAATGTTTGGCCGCTTCCTTTCCAATTTGTATGTCCTTTATCTCCTTTTGTTGTCGTATGGCTCTGGCTAGATCTTCACGTACAATATTGAAAAAGTATGGAGAGATTGGACAGCCTTGTCTTGTTCCTGATTTTAGCAGAATTGCATTGAGTTTCTGTCCATTTATTTTGATGTCGGCTGTTGGTTTGCTTTATATACCTTTTATTATGTTTAGGTATGTTCCTGTTATCCCAGATCTCTCCAAGACTTTTACCATGAAGAGGTGTTGGATTTTGTCAAAGGCTTTTTCAGCATCTAGTGAGATGATCATGTGATTTTTGTTTTTCAGCTTGTTTATATGGTGGATTACATTGATGGATTTTCATATGTTAAACCAACCCTGCATCCCTGGGATGAAACCTACTTGATCATGGTGAATGATTGTTTTGGTTTGTTCTTTGATCCAATTTGCCAGTATTTTTTGAGTATTTTTGCTTCAAATAAATAAAAAATGAAATTAATTTTTAATGATATAGAAAATTATAATCTACAGTAACATGGTGAAAGCAAAAGAGGATGAAATCAATGTTATCCCAAGTTTAGAAATTCTACTGGACAGGAAAAATTGATAGCAAAACTGATCCTCTTTGCAGTCCATTTGATTGATGTCTGTCTTTGGGTATCTACAAAGAGGAACAGAAATCTCTAAACACAAATTTACAAATATAGATGCTTATAGCCATAATAAACTAATAGAAATTTATCGATATTTAATTGCCTATTTACACATAAAATCCACATATCATTTTGATAGTATTAAAATATGAAAAAAATGACACTTTGAAATTAGTATAATATTTTTCAATATCAAAAACAATACAGTTTTAGAACCTAGAGTAGATGTTGAATTCCATCAGTTTTGCTTTTGTCTTCTTTTAAGTGTATAAACTGATCTATATATCACATAATTACCATGGAAAATAGAGGAGAATGATTAGATAACAAAAAATGTCTCAAATACCTATGGTCACATTTATGCTTTTTAATGTCACAAGTATAAGGCATTGTCATAAATGTAATATTCATAATATGGCTTCATTTATACAGTGAATGTCACATAAGAAGGCACAGATATCCAGGAGAAGGTACGGGTCTAGGGAGAATGAAGCCTTGGTGACTTCAGGATAAGATATGCGCTCTTGAGCTCACAAAACCTCTGTTAAGCTGTACAAGTTCTGAAAAACTTTAGGCTCAATATCCTGTTGTGGAAGGAGGACGGATTTATCTCTTTCAACCTCTCAAGATGATCACCATTTATATAATGGTTCAACGAGAAAAAGAGGCATTTCCCTCACTGGTCATGGCCATTTATTACTGTAAACAAATTCTCACTTCAATTCTTTAAACAACTGCAATTAATTCACAAATCACAAAAACAAAACAAGGTGAAACAAAAAACAAACAAAAAAACACAAAAGAAAAACTTGGAAATTAAAGGAGGGATTGGGATTATTTGGGAAAAGTAAGGAATTAATATGGATAGAGGTAATAAAGAATAATTGTTACATGTATGACTGAACAACATAACTACATTCTGTGTGAGCATACCATAATGAAGGCATTATTATAGATAATTTATATTTTTAGCAAAGCTTATACACAAATCTTACCATGTCTGAACAGATTTCACTTTAAATGCAAAAAATGCACGAATAAGTATGGTGACTGAATTAAAGTGGTTTTTTTCTCAAAATTTAATTACTTATATCAGGTCTCAATATATTTCACAACTGAATAATCTTCAAAATATTTTACAATATGTTTTTTAAATGCTGAACCATTATTTTGGATAGCAGATGTGAAGCTTGATCCTAGCTGTTTACTTAATCTAATAAATGATGAAGCCGTGTAATACAAATCAAAGAGGCTTACTTAGACTTAAATTAAATAGAATAGTGGCCATGTAGAAAGTGCAGGAAACAGTCGTACAACCACGTAGTGAATAATAATGTTTTCAGCACCACTTCAAATGATATTTTGCTGTGTTTATAATGATTATACTCTTTCTGGAAAATTACCAGATGCTCGTAACATTAAGGTTAGTTCAATGTTTACTGTTTTAGAGGCCGTGCGTCACTTCTAATTTTCTGTGTTTCCTCTTTAGGCTATTGCTTACACTTGATGAAATATCCAACCACTGTTATAAATCTGTTTTGAAAATATTTTGCCAAAAATGTCTATAGTGCATTTTCTTCACATTTAATTTCCTCTTGACTTTTTAAAGAATGCATTTTAATATACAAGGCTACATTCTTCATCAATCTCAAAGCATACATATTTTCTCTGCTATTCCCTACCTGTGTTTTAGATTTTCAGATCATCTCAGGAATCACTGCTTTGGCATTATCCACTACCTGTCCTGATAGAGCTTTGCAGTGGGTCTTATTTTAATATCTGGTAAAAATGTGGTTGAGATAGATACAATTATTTCAATCTATGTTATGTGGCAATCATTTCAACCAGCTCCTGCAGGAGAAAAAAACACATACAATTCTTAGTTTCTGAAGGGAAACTGAAGGGTAGTAGATATTGGAGAAAGGGAGATGGCTTGAAATGTAGGGAGGAGAAGCTGTGTTCAGGATATATTGTATGAGAGCCAGCCATAGTAGGCAGGGGGAGGGGGAGGGACACTGTAGCTGGTGTTCTGTTGCTGCTCTAGAGCTAAGACTGAGGAATTAGGTCTGAAGAACAGAAAGGGGGGAAGTGGGAGATCTGTGGGCTGCCTATATGGATTTCATCAAGGCACATAGTTTATGTTGTCCTGGGTGTCCTGGAACTCCCTCTGTAGACAGGACACCCATGTGTCTAGGCTGAGAGAGTATACCTCTATGTGGAGTGGGTTTCTAAAGACCATTCATGTACAAGGGGAAAATACTGATCTACTACCAGAGACCATATAGATTAACCAGACCTCCAAACTGACATCTCTTTCAGGTAGTTTGGGACTGTCCTATGGTGGTTTCCCAGCTATCAGTCTGGAGTTCATATGCTCTCCCTTGTTCAGGTCAGCTGCTTCTGTGGGTTCCCCTAGCAAGATCTTGACCCATTTACTCACCACACCTCCTTCTCTGTAACTGGATTCTAGAGTTCAGCCCAGTGTTTAGCTGTGGGTGTCTGCTTCTGCTTCCATCAGCTAGTGGGTGAAGGCTCTAGGATGGCATACAAGGTGGTCGTCAATCTCATTATCAGAGAAGGGCTTTTAATGTAGCCACTGGACTATTACTTAGATTGTTAGTTAGAGTCAAATTTGTAGATCTCTGGACATTTCCCTAGTAGCATATTTCTCTTTAAACTTACAATGGCTCCGTCTAATATGGTATCTCTTTTCTTGCTCTCCACTATTATTCCCCTGACTCAATCTTCCTGTTCTCTTGTGTCCTCCTCTCCCCTCCTCTTCTCCCCTCTCTTTTTCCTATCTCCCTCTCCTCTACCCCCATGCTCCTAATTAGCTCTGGAGATCTTGTCCCTTTCACCTGCTCAAAGGGACCGTGTATCTTAGGGGCCTCCTTGTTTCCTAGCTTCTTTGGTGGTGTGGAATGTTGGCTACTACTCCTTTGCTCTATGTCTAAAATCCATATATGAGTGATTTTGTCCTTTTGTGACAGGGTTACATAACTAAGGATGGTTTCTTCTAGTGCCATCCATTTGCCTGTGTATTTCAAGATTCCATTGTTTTTGTTTTCCCACTGAGTTGTTCTCCATTGTGTAAATCTGCCACATTTTCTCCATCCATTTTTCAGTTGTGCAGCATCTAGTTTGCTTCCAGGTTATGGCTATTACAGATAATGCTTCTATGAACATGATTTCACTGATTTCCTTGTTGTATGAATGTACTATATCATGTTTTAGACTTATTCCCATTTTCCTGAGGAACTGCTATACTGATTTCCAAGTGGCTGTATGAGTTTGCACTCCCACCAGCAGTGGAGGGGTGTTCACTTTCTCTACATCCTCTCCAGCATAAACTGTCATTGGTGTTTTTTATTTTAGCCATTCTGACAGGAGTAAGATGGTATCTCAGAGTTGTTTTGATTTGCATTTCCCTGATGTTGATCACTTTCTTATTTATCTTTCAGCCATTTTTGATTGCTTTATTGAGAATTCTCTATGTGGATCTGTACCCTACTTTTTAATTTGATTATTTGGTATTTTGTGACTAACTTCTTGAGTTCTTTGTATTTTTGAAATCTGTCCTCTGTTAGATGTGATTTTGGAATATCTTTTCTCATTCTGTGGACTTCCATTTTGTGTTGCTGACTGTGTCCTTAGTCTTATAGAAGCTTCTCAGTTTCAGGAGGTCCCATTTATTAATTGTCAGTCTCATGTTCTGTGCTATAGGTTATGTTCAGAAAGCAGTCTCCTGTATCAATTCCTTCAAGGGTACTACCTACATTCTCTTCTAAGAAGTTCAGTGTGGCCGGATTTATGTTGAGGTCTTTGATCTATTTGGATTTAAGTTTTGTGCACAGTGGTAGATATGGATATATCTTCAGTCTTCTACATGCCAGCATCCGGTTATGCCAGCATCATTTGTTAAAGATACATTTTTTTCTTCATTGTATAAGTTTAGCTTCTTTGTTAATAGTCAAGTGTTTATAGGTGCGTGGGTAAAGCCTTACTGATAATGATAGTAATGTCTCTAGACGTTAATATTGTATAATTATCAGAATGAAATAGTTTAAGAATTTTATTGCCAATTATAAAGTATTTAAATTCTAAGGAAGTTATTGCATCATATTCATTGTTCTGAATGTTTCTCACATATTTCTATTAGACAAATTAATATTAAAGTACTGTCAGCCTTTTATAATTGACAATTTCATAACACTAGAAAAAATTTATACATGTGACCTAAACTTCTTTTTGAAATCTACATGAGTCATTTGTTGAAAGTGAAATTAAAGTCATTTTAAAACAATGCTGTCAGCAGATCAATGTCTTTGAAAGGAAGTTTTGGCTGTGTCTGAGCATTTCTGTGTAATTATAGTCATTATCTTATGAAAGAAATCGAAATATGCTAACATATTGTTTCAAATTTAAGGATTATTATACATTTGATTTGGTTTTCATTAAATAATGTATAAATACATTTGATGTATAAAATACTCTTTGTATTGAATTATCTATAGCATGTCTTCTGTCTCTGCAATCTCATATAATTTATGGACATATTCAGTCACACAATGGTTATTATGCCTTGGTTTTTCAGCACCAATTTGAAGTTCACATTACAGGTGGATGGAAATTCATTGATAAAACTGGTATCCCGTTATCACTGTTAGACACTAATGTGAGATGTCTGGTGTAACTTTAAACATCTTTTATTTTCATGGCAATCTCTGAAGCTTACATGTTTTGTAACTATGAATTTGTTCACTGTGATGCTAGAGATGCTGTGTGAGACATTATCTATGCACATGTGTACCTAAATCTTCAGATTACATGTCCCTGAACTAAAATACCATGCTAACCAACAAGGAAAATGATCAGGCTTTTTAAATTCTGTCTTCTCTGCTTCAGAGGTTTTCTCTTCTCTACTAACACATTCTTCCTATCAAAGTCTGTTTCAGACCTACACTGACTTCCTTATGCACATCTAAATCTTTTATTCTAGCACTTGTAGTTATCCTATTGTGATCCACTTCAGATGAATTCTCCTTGCTTTCCTATTTTCTTAAATCTCTGCTCCTCATCTCATTTTCTACAGGTTTGTCTGCCATGACTTGGGTCATGTCTTAAATATCCTCTGCTTGTTAAACAGTGCAAGAATAAAATCATTTCATAATCATTTCTGCCTCACTACTTCTCAGTTCACATAGGAAAAAGTGGGGCTTTACTGTGTCTTGATGAATATGTTATTATGTCTCAATATCTACTCTCCATCAGTGGTACTACTTTCCATTTCTTCAGTCATCTAGAATTAAGTAGTGAACAAAAAATATTAAATTGAAATTGCAGAAGTAAATGCCATACAATTTTGAATCAAAACATCACAAAAACATCATACATCTAATGAGGTATCTATGTTTTTGCTTCATCTTACTGGGACAGCAATCATCCCTTGTCGCAGAATATTCATGTGCCACACTCTATCTACATCAGTTACTTTACATTCCTTCTAGGCATTCTAACCTTGCAGAATCGCAGTAATTTTGTGCAAGTAACCGTTATCTAAACTCATAAGGTCTCTGGGAAAGAGTAGTGATGCTGACAATTTTTTATGAAAAAAAGTACTTATTGTACTCCCTTAAATAAAAAAAATTGTATTCGTCAAAGCAGTAAATAAAAGTGTTTACTTCAGTTGTAAATATGTATATGAAAATAACATCAATAACATAAATTAAGCTTTATCAAATGTATGTTTGCTGATGAACTATATATGACATAATCTATCTTTGAAATGTACTACCTTAGGTTAAATTGTCTACTATATTCACTCAGAACATAAGTGAAAATTGTTTTCTACTTTGACAGCAATCATTTGATTAACCACAATTACTTTAAAATGCATTAGGATATTAATTAAAATATAAAGAGGCAATTTAAAGACTTTATTCTATGTAGTTTTCTTATATTTTTCAGTATCAGTCTTTTTCTGGTACTTAGAATCAAAGGTACATCTCTTTCAGAAAACTATAATATATTGGTAAAATGGTAAAATTCTTCCAATATCTTTTTTCCCAACGGAAAAAACATTTCTTTGAATATCTCTGTGACTTGGTAAGCTTATCTGTTATATCAGCATCTTGAGTTCTTGTGATTTGAATAAGAATGGCTCCATATAATAGAATGTTTGTTTCCTGTTTGGCGATACTATGGTAGGAAGTGGAGGAAGCATAGCCTTTTTTGAGAGATATGCCACTCAAGTGTGGGCTTTGATGCTTTAAAAGCAAACAATTAGCTCAATCTCTTTTTCACTTCCTCCATCTTGTAGAATAATGGAAACTCTCAACTACTTCTCCAGTACCAGGTCTTGCTTCCTGCAGAAATGCTTACCACCATTACAGCAATGAACTAAACCACTTAAATTGTAAGAAAACCACCAATTAAATATTTTCTTTTATAAGTCCATGGTCTTGGTGTCTCTTCTCAGCACTCTAAAAGTAGCTAATATCTTTTCTCTCCTGTGCTATCACGTGATCTAAATAAGCAATATAAAAATTATTCATTGCATTAATGAAAGTTTGTCTGACCATGTATGTTATTGGAGTTGTTTTAATACTGGTAGATGTCATATATTATTTTATGCCCTATCTAAACTACAACATTTCAATATCTTTTGAAATCATTAGATTATCATACTAAGTGTCTTAATTATTAAAATCAGAAAAGCATGAGATAAAATTTCACTTCTATAGCCTTTATGTGACTGTTCACCGTATGGTTACTGTTAATGCCTAGCTAAAATTACTCATTCAATTCAAATTCCTCTCCCTTTCTGTCTCTGAGATCACACTATTTCTACTATAGTTTTCTAATTAGCCAGTTATTACAAAGTGGCTTTTCCAAGTTCTAAATCATTTTACTACTTTTCTTGTTTTGCTTTTGAAACAATATTCTTGATATATGGACTAGTAGCCTGTAATTTGATATGGTGAAGACTCTGGCCTTGAACTCACAGAGATCCATCTGCCTCTGCTTTCAGACTGCTGGGTCTAATGGAATTTGCAACAATATCTTGCTCAATGGCTACTATTTTTCAATTTTAACATTTATTATATTTTAATTATTTTTTAATTTTTTATTACTTTATTTTAAATAGCTTGCTTCATATGTCAATCCCAGTTCCCTCTCCCTCCTCTCCTCCTGCTCCTCTCCACCATCCCCCCCATCCTCCCACCCTATCTCCACTTCCTTCCACATATCCAGAGTCTTTCATTTCACTCAGGGCAGGGTCAAGGCACTCCCCTAAGAGTCCAGGCCGAGAGACCATCCCTCTTTTATTATGGACACATGAAGTCCATTTGTATGCCAGGGATAAATACTGATCTATTGCCCAGGGCCCGCCCCATAGGTTGCCTAGGCCTCCTCAATGACTCTCACACTCAGGGGTTCTGGATAAGTCCCATACTGGCCACCCAGCTATTGGTCTGGGGTCCAAGAGCTCTCTTGTGTTCAGATCAGCTGTGTCTGCTGCTGGTTATGCCTGCCCAATCTTTGCCAATTTGCTCATGGCTCTTCTCTCTTTGTCACTTGGTTCCGTGGGTTCAGTTCAGTGTTTAATTGTAGGTGTTTGCCTCTGCTTCCATCTGTCACTAAATGAAGATTCTAGGATGGCATATAAGGTAGATGTCAAGTTCATTATCAGGAACGGGCATTTGAGGTAGTCTCTCCACTATTGCTTAGGTTGCCAGTTGGTGTCATCCTTGTGGAACGCTAGAGGTCTCACTGGTGCCAGATCTCTCTTCAAACCTATGACTTCCTCTATTATAGGATTTCTCCTCCTGTTCTCCCCATATTCTACCCTCCACTAAGTCTTCCTGTTCCCCCATAACCTACTCTCTCCTCTTCTTGCCCTGTCTTCTTCCTAGCTCCTACTCCCCCAGCAAACAGCTCCTGCTGTGTTCCCAATTAGTTCAGGAGATCTTGCCTCATTCCTCTTCACTGGGATAATATGCATATCTCTCTTAGATTCCTTCCTGTTTCCCAGACTCTCTGTCAGTCACATTGCAGACCAGAACTACCTGACCCATGTCTAAAATCCATACATGAGTGAGTACAAACCATATTTGTCTTTTTGTGACTGGGTTATCTCACTCAGGGTGGTTTCTTCTAGTGCCATTCTTTGCTGGCAAATTTCAAGATTTCATTGTTTTTTTCCACTGAGTAATACTCCATTGTGTAAATGTACCACATTTTCTCTATCTACTCTTCAGTTCAGGGGCATCTAGGTTGCTTTCAAGTTCTGTCTATTACAAACAATGCTGCTATGAATATAGTAGAAAAGATATCTTTGTTGTATGAATTTGCACCATTTCTATATATGCCTAAGAGTGGAATTGCGGGGTCCTCTAGTAGATTGATTCCCATTTTCCTGAGGAATCTCCATACTGATTTCCAAAGTGGATGTATGAGTTGGCACTCCCACCAGCAGTGGAAGAGTGTTCCCCTCTCTCCTCATTCTCTCCAGCATAAATTGTCTTTGGTGTTTTAGATTTTAGCCATTCTGACAGGAGGGTGATGGCATCTCAGAGTTGTTTTGATTTGCATTTCCCTGATGGCTAAGGATGTTGAGCACTTTTTAAAGTGCCTCTCATCCATTTTATACTCCTCTATTGAGAATTCTATATTTAGTTCTGTACCCCAAAATATATTTTATCCTTTGATGTTTTGTAGACTTGCTTCTTGAGTTCTTTTTAAATTTGGGAGATCAGCCCTCTGTCAGATGTGGGGTTAGTGAATATCTTTTCCCATTCTGTGGACTGC
The DNA here is from genome assembly GCF_017639785.1 of Mesocricetus auratus. NCBI lineage: Eukaryota > Metazoa > Chordata > Mammalia > Rodentia > Cricetidae > Mesocricetus > Mesocricetus auratus. The sequence goes on along the minus strand of NW_024429180.1, from coordinate 38,115,423 downwards.
CTTTTTGTCTTGTTGGCTGTGTCCTTTAATTCTCAGTTTCAGGAGGTTCAATGTTTTAATTGTTGACCTCACTGTCTGTGCTACTGGTATTATGTTGAGGAAGCTGTCTCCTGTACCAATTTGTAGAAGAGTATCTCCCATTGTCTCATCTAAGAAGTTCAGTGTGGTTGGATTTGTGTTGAGGTCTTTGATCCATTTTGACTTAAGTTTTGTGCAAGGTAGTAGACATGGATCTATCTGCAGCCTTCTGCATGCCAGCATCCAGTTATGCCAGCATAATTTGTTAAAAATGCTTTCTTTTTTCCATTGTATAATTTTAGCTTCTTTGTCATAAATGAAGTGTTCATTGGTGGGTGGGTTAAAATCAGGTTTTTTAATTTGATTCCATTGGTCTACCTGTCTAATTTTGTGCCAATGCCAAGCTGTTTTCAGGACTATAGCTCTGTAATAGAACTTGAAGTCAGGTATGGTCCTGCTTCTGAAGTTCCTTTATTGTGTATGGTTGTTTTGCCTATCCTGGGTCTTTTGTTTTTCCATATAAAGTTGATTATTGTTCTTTCAAGGTCTGTGAAGAATTTTGCCAGAATTTTGATAGGGATTGCATTGAATCTGTGGATTGCTCTTGGCCAGATTGCCCTTTTTATTATGTTGATCCTTCCAATCCAAGAGCATGGGAGATTTTTCCATTTCCTGGTATCCTCTTTGATTTCTTTCTATAGAGACTCAAAGTTCTAGATATACAGATCTTTCACTTTTTTGGTTAACGTTATCCCCAGATATTGATGCTGTTTATGGTTAATGTAAAGGTTGATGTTTCTATGATTTATTTCTCAGCTACTTTATCATCTGCATACAATAGGGCTACTGATTTTTTGAGTTAACCTTCTATCCTGCCACTTTGCTGAAGTCATTTATCAGCTCTAAGATTTCCCATGCAGAGTTTTTCAGGTTATTTTTTTAGTTGGAGAACTAATAATGATCCCATAGATTACTCTTCTAGACAAATCATCTGGCAGACACATTTTTGTGTACTACAATAGAGCCTTGTTCATTTGTTACCCTATGCACACACACATACAAACACACTACATTTCCTATGTTAATTCTTGTATTTGTGAAATGATACAAGTTTTATAACATGTGGAGGTCTGAGTTCACCCTCAGTTATTATTCTCTTGAAGCTTTATATTATTTTTAACTCAGTAATTCAATAGGATATGTGAATTACCAAGTATGCTGGATTGTGTTTCTTGGGAATCTCAGATTTTCATCTGTTTCCACCTCACCACTGCTGGAATAGCTATCTCACTTTATCACCATGCCTAGATTTACACTGACACTGTAGATTGAGATTATATTCAATATCGTATGCTGCCTAAACATAACATTCATTAAATGTTATATTGCTGAAATCCCTCATAATTTCAAAAGCTTCTGGTTTTAAGCATTCAAAGGAAGATGCTTACAAATTTACAAGAAATATATAGATCAATGAACCAATGATATTTCAAAAACAGAGGTAGTATATGCATATGTGCATCGATTAAAAACATATTTAAGTAGATCTGGGCCTGTTTCAGGGCTTCCTGCCTGTTCTTGGCATCAGCCACTGCTGCTTCCATTCAGGTGGGAACCAGCACACACCGTCATCCTAGTCTCCTCCTCCACCCACCGGACTAGGTTAACCATGGCCTGTTTCCAAGCCGCCAGACTGTGCTTGGAGTCTCACACAGAGGCTTCCAACCAGGTAGGATCCAAAGCACCCTAGCTTCCTAGTTCATTTAGATACCCATGGGACCAGGAAGAAGAGAGCTCCCAGAGCATTGGAGTTACCTGTACCCACTGGAAGGGAACCATGGTCCCTTACACTTCAGGAGAGGAAGAGGCTCCTTCTTCACCTACTGGAAAAAGGGATGTGAAGGAGACAGTATAAAAATACTCTCAGGAACAGAAAAACCAGAGTCAATAGACTCTACACCAGTAAGACACAAATATAATAATGCAAATGAAGCAGAAGAGAATGACCCTAAAAACAACTTAATGAAAATGATGGAGGCCCTCAAAGATGATATGAAAAAAATCCCTTAAAGGTTTAGAAGAAAAGCAAACGAAAAAATTCTAAAAAATGCAAGAATTGGAAGAAAAGACAAATCAAAAATTGCAAAAAACAACTCAAACAGGGCAAGGGCTGAAATCTGAAAAAGAAGCAATAAAAAAACCACAGTCTGAAGGGAAGCTGGAAATAGAAAAGCTGGGCAAATGGTCAGGGACTACAGATGCAAGAATAACCAACAGAATGCAAGATATGGAAGAGAGAATCTCAGGTGTTGAAGAAACACTAGGAAAAATAGATTCATGGAAAATCTTAAGTCCAACAAATTGCTAACAGAAAATATCCAAGAAATATGCGACACCATGAAAAGAACAAACCTAAGAATAATAGGTATAGAAAAAGGTGAAGAAAACCACCTCAAAGGGGCAGAAAACATGTTCAACAAAATCATAGAAAAAAAACTTTCCCAACCTAAAGAAAGATATGACAATGAAGGTAAAAGAAGCTTCCAGAAAACCAAATAGAGTGGGCCACAAAAAAGTTCTTTCAACACAGTATAATCAAGACCCCAAACACACAGAATAAAGAAAGAATATTAAGAGCAGCTAAGGAAAAATGCCAAATAATATATAAAGGCAAATCTATCAGAATTACACCTGACTTCTCCATGGAAACTCTTTAAGCCAGTCTTGGATACATTGTCAAACAACACTAACAGACCATGGATGCCAGCTAGCTAAGACTACTTGTTCCAGCAAAGATTTTAATCACTAAGACAAGGAAAACAAGACGTGTCATGACCAAACCAGATTTGAATTATACATATACACTAACCCAGCCATACAGAAAGTTCTGGAAGGAAAACCCTAATTCATAGAAGTTAACTACAACCTGAAAAACATATGAAATAGATAATCTCACTTTATCAATAAGGAAAAGAAAAAGTGGTGGAAATCCACGTAAAATTCCATCACCACCAACCATTAGAAATCAAACAAGAATGAACTATCAATGGTCATCAATTTCCCTCAATATTAATGGTCTTAACTTGCCCATAAAAAGACACAGGCTAACAGAATGTAATTGAAGACAGAATCCATCATTCTGCTGCATACAAGAAACACACCTCAGCATCAAAGGAAGGCATTACCTCAGATTAAAGGGTTTAGAAAAGATTTTCCAATCAAATGGACACAAGAAACAAGTGGGCATAGCAATCATAACATCTAAAAGATTAGACTTTAAACTAAAATCAATGAAAAGACATGAAGGATGTCATTTCATATGCAACACAATAGAAATGAACCATGATGAAGTCTCAGTTCTGAACATCTATGCCTCAAATACAAAGGCATCCATATTTGTAAAAGAAACATTACTAAAACACAACTCACATATAAAACCTCACATGCTTATAGTGGGAGACTTCAACACCCTACTCTCACCAATAGAACTAAACAGGACTACCAGACAGAAAATTAAAAAAGTAACAAAGGAGCTAATAAAAGTTAAGAGCCAATTTCTTCTAACAGACACTATAGAACATTCCAACCAAATACAAAGGAATACACATTCCTCACAGCATGACAGGGAAGCTTCTCAAAAATCAACCACATACTTAGCAACATAGCAAAACTCCACAGGTACAAAAAAATGTGTAATAGCTCCATGTATCTTATCAGACCACCATTCCTTAAAGTTATAATTCAATAGCAACACAAATTGCCGAAACCCTCCAAACTCATGGAAATTGAATAATGCTCATTTGCACCATTCCTGGGTCAAAGAAGAAATAATAAAAGAACGTAAGATCTTCCTACAATTCAATAAGAATGCAGACACAATATACCCAAACTTATGGAATACTTTGAAAGTAGTGCTAACAGGGAAGGTCATAAAACTAAGTGTCAACATGAAGAAATTAGAGAATAGTCACACTAGAGAATTAACAGCACAACTGAATGTTCTAGAACAAAAGGCAGCAAACTCACACAGGAGGCATAGATGCCAGGAAATAAGCAAACTGAGGACTGAAATTAATAAAGTAGAAACTAGGAAAACAATACAAAGAATCAATATAATAAAGAGTTGGTTATTTGAGGAAATCAACAAAATAGAAAAACCTTAATCCAAACTTACCAAACTGTAAAGTGTAAACATGCAAATTAACAATGGAACAATGGACAGTGAAGAGATCCAAAGAATCATCATGTCATATTTGGAAAACTATACTTTACATATTCAAAAAATTAAAGGAAATGAATAATTTTTCTGGATAGCTATCACTTGCCAAAATTAAATCAAGAACAGATAATCAATTTAAATAGACCTATAACCCTAAGGAAATAGAAACAGAAGGAGCCATCAAAAGTCTCACAAAAAAAACCCTTGGGCCAGATGGTCTTAGTGTAGAATTCTTCCAGAAATTCAAAGTCTCCCCAAAGGTTCCAGGCAATAAAAGCTGAAGGCTCTTTTCTAAGCTATTTTTAGAAGGCTACAATAACATTGATACCCAAGACACAAAAAGACAAAACTAAGAAAGAGAACTTCAGACCAATATTCCTCATGTAAATTGAGGCAAAAATTCAATAAAATACTGGCAAATTTGATTCAAGAACACGTCAGAAAAATCATCCATCATGATCAAGTATGTTTCAACTCAGGGATTCAGGGATGGTTCAACATATGAAAATCCATCAATGTAATTGACCATATAAACAAACTGAAAAGAAAAACCACCTTATAATCTGACTATATGCTGAAAAAAACCTTTAACAAAATCCAAAACCCCTCATGAGGAAGGTCTTGGTGAAATCCAGGATAACAAGAACATACCAAAACATAATAAAAGCTATATACAGCAAAGCAACAGCCAACCTCAAACTAAATGGAGAGAAACTCAAGAATATTATTTTAAAATCAGGAACAAGACAAGGTTGTCCATTCACTCCATACCTATTAAATATGGAATTGAAGTTATACCTAGAGCAATAATACAACAAAAGGAAAGCAAGGGGATACAAATTGGAAAGGAAGAGGTCAAACTTTCACTATTTGCACATGGCATGATAGTTTACATAAGTGACCGAAAAATCTCTACCAGGGAACTCCTACAGCAGATAAATACCTTCAGCAAAGTGGATGGATACAAGATCAACTCAATAAAATTAGTAGCACTACAATATACACATGATAAAAGGGCTGAGAATGAAATCAGAGAAGCATCACCCTTTACAATTGCCACAAGTAACTTAAAATAACTTGGGGGTAATGCTAGCCAAGCAAGTGAAAGAACTGGATCTCAAGAACTTTGTGTCTTTAAAGAAAGAATTTAAAGAAGACGCCAGAAAATGGTATCTCCCATGTTCTTGGATTGGTAGGATCAACGTTGTAAAAATAACAATCATAGCAAAAGCAATCTACAGACTCAATGCATTCCCCATCAAAATCCCAGCACATTTCTTCACAGACCTTGAAAGAACACTTCTCAACTTTACATGGATAAACAAAATACCCAGGATAGCCAAACAACCCTGTTCAACAAAGTAACATCTGGAAGCATAACCATCCCTAACTTAAGCACTATTATAGTGCTATAGTCCTGAAAACAACTTGATATCAGCACAAAATAGACAGGAAGATGAAAAGAATCAATTTGAATACTCCAATATTAACCCATACAGATATGAATACCTAACCTTTGACAAAGAAGCAAAGATTTTACAATGGATAAAAGAAAGAATCTTCAACAAATGGTGCTGGCATAACTGGATGCTGGCATGTAAAATACCATAGATAGATCCACGTCTATTGCCATGCACAAAACTTAAGTCCAAATGGATCAAAGACCTCAACATGAATACAGCCACATTGAACCTCTTAGAAGAGAAAGTGGGAGGTACAGGAGACCACTTTACACAGTGACAGACATTAAGATCAACAATTAATAAATGGGACCTCTTGAAACTGATAAGCTTCAGTAAAGCAAAAGACACAGTCAATATGTCAAAAAGGCAGCCCATAGAATGGGAAAAGATAATCACTAACCCCATATCTGACAGAGGTCTGATCTCCAAAATTTGCAAAGAACTTAAAAAGAATGTCTCCAGAACACCCAAGGATCCAATTAAAAGGTAGGGTACAGAACTAAATAGAGAATTCTCAATAGAGGAGTCTAAAATGGTTGAGAGACACCTAAGAAAGTGCTCAACATCCTAAGCCATTAGTTAAATGGAAATCAAAATAACTCTTAAAATATCATATTACTCCTGTCAGAATGGCTAAAATCAAAAACACCAGTGACAGTTTATGATGAAGAGGATGTGGAGAATGGCAACACTCCTCCACTGCTGGTGGGAGTGCCAACATATACAGCCACCTTGGAAATCAGTATAGAGATTCCTCAGGAAAATGTGACTCAGTCTACCACAAGACACCGCAATTCCACTCTTAGGCATATACTCAAATGATGCACATCCATACAACAAGGATGTCTGTTCCACTATATTTATAGCAGCTATTTTTGGAATAGCCAGTCCTGGAAGAAACCTAGATGCCCCACAACTGAACAGTGGATAGAGGAAATGTGGTACGTTTACACAATGGAATTCTAGTAAGTGAAAAAAAAAAACAGTGGAATCTTGAAATTCGAAGGCAAATGGATGGCACTAGAAAACAACATCCTGGGTGAGGTAACTCAGTCTCGAAAAGACAAACATGGTAATACTCACTCATATATGGATTTTAGACATGGATCAGGGAAGTGCCATCCTACAATACCACTGGCAAACCTTCATCCAATGAATGATGGAAGCTGAGGCAGACACCCACTGCTAAACACTGAATTGAACTCTTGGAACCCAGTTACAGAGAGGGAGATGTGATGAGCAAAGCAGTCAAAAACATGCTGGTGAATCCCACATAGACAGCTAACCTGACAAGTCGGAGTTCTTGGACGCCAGGATGATGGCTGAGATGCCAGCATGGGACTCATCCAGACTCCTTGAATGTGGTATCAGTGAGGAGGCCTTGGCAATCTCTGGAGCCTTGGGCTGTAGATAAATATTTACAATGGCATATGAATGAACATTGGGAACTCATCCCACAATGAGGGATGCTCTCTCAATCTGGACACATAGAGAAGGGCCTAGGCTCTGCCATAAATGAAATAACAGAGTCTGGAGATTCCCCCATGTAGAGCCTCACCTCCCTGACGAATGGTGTGGGGATCAGGTGAAGGGTTGGGGGGACTGGTGGAGTGGTAATGGAGGAGGAGATGGAGAGGATGCTAGGACTGACATGTGAAGCAATCTTGTTTCAAATTTAAATTAAAAATTATATTTAAAAGACCTATGTTTAATGTACCTAACCTAGTCATCGCCATAGGTTACTGTCACAGTACAGTATGCAGTTCTGGATGACTGTCCTTTTAGTTGTGGATTTTCCTGAGATCTGAAGTTTCCTATCACTTCAGAAGTCAAATGCTAAGAGATCATTCTATAAGTTATACTCCGTGGGGTAGGGCAGTGAAAATCTGAGATAAGGCTTCTTGCAAATGTCATTCAACTTTGTATCATCGTAAAGCAGAAAATAAAAGAGACAGCATCTCACTAAGGAGGATTGTGTGTCTCGGAGGCACTGGTGTCTTATTGGGCCTTTAAGAAAGTTTTGTTTTATTTTCTGGACATTGTCCTTTAGGTCATTGGAGATATTGCTTTGGCCTGCAGTAAGTACTTGTTTTAATACCGCAAAATAAACACACACAATTTGTGACACAGATGCCTAATACTTTTGATCAATTTTGGTTTTATTTTTATTTTCTATATATAGATATTGTTTAACTGTCTCAGAACTTTGACCTTCTAACTGATTCTTTCTGAGAGCTTCACATTTGAACAACTTAGTTAACACTATCAGTAGATAATTTCCTCAGTTCTGAATTAGAGGTAACTACCTACATATCATTATCTGTGTTATTAAATTAATACCTCAGTAATTGAAAACAGAAAAAAATATGATGAATCAACTCTTCTTGGGCTACTGTCTCATACACAAAAAACTCATTATGACAGCTCAGCCTTAGCCTAAGCTTATTTCTAACTATCTCTTATAACTTAACCCATACTCTTTAACCTACATTCTTCCACATGCTTGTTACCCCATCTCCAATATGTCCATTCTGGTTATACCAAGACTGGCTGGCAACTCCTCCTTTCTTCTTCCCAGAGTTCTTTCTCCCTAGAAGTCCTACCTGAACTCTTCCTGACTAGCTCATGGCCATTCAGCTCTTTATTAAACCAATATTAGTAACACATTTTCACACAGTATTAAGGAATTTTCCACAACATATTTATTTATCATAGATTTTAATAATTATTCTTCAACTCAGAAGAGAAACAAATCATTCTCATAATTTTCAATACTAATTTTGCACACATAATTCTTTTACAAGGCAATATGGACCAGAGTTTACAAGTTGTGAAAGTGTGACACTAGCTTTGGCATTCAAGTACATTTAATGATAATGAAGTTAACTTATTCTAGTTGCTGTTAACTTGTACTAAGCATTAACTTACAAACAGAAAATCTTGGTATGCTTTTCACATGAAAAGTTGTCTGTATAATCATATCTTCAAATGTTTCAAAGGTTGTTAAGAGAAGCTATTTCCTTAAGAGAAGCCTTCCCGCCAACCTGGTTCCAGAGCCGCTTTCCTGCCAGCCTGGTTCTAGAGCCGTATCAGTCCCAAATAAACACACAGGAGGCTATATGAATTATGAAGCTGTTGGCCTTGCTTGTTTCTTACTGGCTAGCTCTGACTTAAGTAAATACCCCATAATTGTTAATCTATGTATGTCTCTTACCGAAGAATAGTTCCTGGCTCCTACCCCATGGCGTTACATGTTGACTCTCTTGTGTTTCTCCTTCCCAGAATCCTCCTGGACTCCTAGTCCCATCCATCTAGATTCCTATTGTCCAACAGTGCTTTATTAACAAATGTACAGGACTTCCCCCATCAAAAGGTCATATTGGGAAGGACAGGATGATGTTCTCTGTATCAAGATACTTTTTAAGTTTGAAGTAGTAACTAGGGACATTTTAGACTCTTATGATACATAAAACAACTAACCCATTCCTGTCGTTCAATAAAATATTACTAAAAATCTTTATTGGAAATTATAAGAAAACAATGTTAAATATTTTAATAAAATATCTTAATATACTCACAATAATTGTTTGGTGACCTTTATGAAATATATAATCAAAGGCAACATATACTACTACATAGCAATAAAAGAGATACAATATGATGTTAATTAGACATAGTTCCAAAGTTCTTAATTGTATGTGGTTTTTAAATAAATATACTCATAGTGACAGATGTCTTAAAAAATTTTATCAACTTGATTATGCAAATGATATATTCAGAATTCACTTAACTTCAAAGAATTTCAGAATTTCCACATATGTTCTTCATTTAAAAGCAATATGAAATTTTATTCCCTGTTAAGAACATTCCTTGCAACATTAAACACATCATTTCCTAAATAATGTAATAAGGTTTCAATATTTTTACAAACCTGTATAAAATAATTCTTCAATGCATTTTGAAATGTATCAACTATAGTAGATAAACATTAAAGGATTGTAAATTTGGAAAATCCTCTTATTTTTAGAAAAATTATCAACCTTTATATTTTGCTGTGTTTATTCTTCTGGTAAAATTTCAGAATTTAAACTTCACTTGTGTCTACATACTCTTATTACATATTACTCTTTGCAAATGTCTTGGGATAATACATTACAATGAAAGTTCATAGTTTACAACTTTAGATATCTATCGGGAATATATTCCTTATCTTTTTGCACTGTGTTTTCTGTTATTCCTAATTCCTATATTATAAGAATTAAATTAATTATGTATTTTTAACAGACTATTATTTAACAGAAAAATCTCAAATATTATGTGATATTTTCTCTCAAATTGTATGTTTTGATCAAAGAAATCCTGCTGGCATTATTATTAGCTTCAAGCAATACAGAGCAAGACTAATGACTAACAAGTCCAACATGACTGACACCTATAAGTCTTCAAGCATGATTTGGTATGTGACTATCATCTCTTCAAAGAGAACAAATATAAGATGGTTGGTAAATTACTTCTATATATTTCTAATTATCAATGTTTGTGGACATTCATTTCCCATATTTTCAGGAAGGTAGACCTTCCTGTGCCAACAATAAATTTGAGATAGCATGCACATTTTAATATAAAAAACTTTCAGGAGATATATCTTCTTGTTCCATAAATTAATTCAAGATAGCATGTAAATTTTAATGTGCTACATATAATATTATATATGAAAAACTCCAAACAATAATGTATTTGTTAATTAATTTATTGTTTAATTCGATGTCCTTTCCAGCATATAAATTCCTTTTTGCTCATTTGCTTAAAATATTTTTTTCAGAAAAAAGTAAGATATTCTATGTTTTATGTTGGACCAAACATCTGAGGAGTAAAGATAATTAATAAAGTCAGTGTTTTTGTCAATAGATGTTGAAAACCTGCTGGGAAGAAATAAATGAGGTATACAAAGCAGGGATAGTTGGTGGAACTTTTTACACTGATGGTACTAATGTATGAAGAAAAGTCTTTCAAAACAGGATATCACCATTTTCTAACACTTAGTAGGACTCATGATCTTCAATTCCTTGTGTTTAGGTACTCATGCTATCTAAGGTTCAGGACCAGAGACCTGCCTAAACAAAGCAATTATGTGGGAGTTATGGTTGTAACTGTTCAATAACATTTCAGACATGTCCAGTTTCTCTTCTGCTTAGCAACTAGGATGAAGTTGGAGGGAAAGAACATGTCTGGACAGCTTGAAGATTACAATCTTCCAGAAAGGACACCTGTTAGAAATACTGACTCCAGAATCAACAGACTTTCTGGCTTCCAAAGACAGAATCTATAAAAAAAATCATTTGAATTTAATGAGAGATAGGTCCACAATCAAGACTCAGATGACATTTGAAAACAACTTTCAGCTTATTTGAAGTTATAAAAAGCATTGTAAAGAAAATCAAGCCTAAATTCATGGTGTGCTTAGATTGAGATACTGAACAGTGTTGTATATAATTACTGGATCTGTGAAGATACTCTTATGCTTCAAACTAATATGACCTTGTGAATGGCACATGTCATTAAATAAACTGCTAGGAATGAAGTTACAGGGGTAGAGGAAAGTCATACAGGATCAAGGATTAATGAAAATTCATTTAAAATATGTATTTAAAGTAAAATTATAATCTTGTCATGAAACAGCTAGCAATAAATCCCAGAACTCAGGAGACAGAAGCAGGAGGATCACCAGGAATATGAGTTTAGTCTGCCTTATGTAGTGAGACATAATCTACAAAATACATAATCATGGAAATAACACAAAATCATAACACTTTTGAGTGCTCTCTTCATTAGATTTCTTATAGTTCATTTAGAATAGCCAGGTTTGGTATTTTGAAAAAAAAATCCCCATTGGCTCTTAATGAGTGGAACTGTTAGGTAGTGTAGCCTTGATGAGGAAATATGTCACAGGAGTTAGGCTTTGAGGTTTCAAATGCTCAAGCCAGTCCCAATGTCACTCTCTTTCTGCTGCATGAGGGTCCAGAGCTAGAACTCTCAGGTACATCTTCAGCACTGTGTTTGCCTGCATGCCATCATGCTTTTGCCATGATGGTAAGGGCTGAACTGTGAGCCATCACTAATTAAATAATCCTTTATAAGAGTTTCCATGACCATGGTGTATTTTCCGGGCAATAACCACCAAACTAAGACATCTGTTTTATTTATTTATTAAAATTTATATTGTTTTAATGGAATTTATTAGTATTAGTTCAATATATGTAAGCCTTAAATGAAAGAAATGTGGATGCATTATGAGAATTCTTTTCAGATAAAGAAAGAAAGCAACAAAATCTTGAGACTCTGGTCATCTAATTCTGGTTAAATAATGAATCCTTTCTTGTTCTGTTTAATCCAGGTTTTCTAACTTTAATTGTCAACAGAAATCAAGTTAAAGCAATGCTAAATTAAATAAGTGACCTCATGATTCAGTTATTTTGATGTACATGAAATGTACATAGCTATCAGATAAATGAATGTGCATGCGGGTCATATGTTATTTTATTTATTTTTCTCATTAGGTACCTTTTTAGTAAAATAGTATTAGCTAATCAGTAACATATAAAATCTATTAAGCTGTCTCTTATAAAGTAAGAAAGGGTATATTTTCTGAAATGAGCACAGTTAAAGACAATTTTATAAAGTTCATTTTTGCCTCATTATCTTAAAATCCTGGAGGTTTGGAAATTCAAAACACTAAATACTCAGTTGTAAGTGTAGGTTCCAGCCAACATCAAATAAATTGCTCTTTACAATGAATGGAGATCATTAAGAAAATCAAACCTGTTGATATTGTTACTAAAGTTTCCCAGCATCCTAGGTACATCTATAACATAATTCCTGCAAACTAATACTCAGGGAATATTTACAAGAGGGATTTGAAAGACTGTAAGTGTCATAGGAACCAGAAGTTTTCTGTATGTATCCACAGAATACAGCAGCAACACCCATAAAGTCTTAGCAACATGACTGCCTAAGCATGACCATGACCAAGACAAAAATAACGATGTCTAGGAAATAAACATGGCTAGGAAAGCCAAGGATGCCTCAACTCTACACAAAGAATGAGAGATAATTAAACAATACTGATATCAGGAGAAACAATCTTTCACAGTGAGGAGCATATATATTAGTTTTCTGACACCAAATGGAGAACCCTGAAAATATTTTTGATTTCTGATGTGAGTTTAGAGTTTTTCATTGGAGCAAGGGTATTTTTCTTTGGAGATGGGTGAGATATATGACCCTTAGGCTGGTCAGGGCTGGATAGAATTCTGGTGTGGGTCTATTGAACCTCATGGAAGACAAGTGGGCCAGAAGTCATAGGTATGGGTATAGTTCCTGGCAGTATTATAGAATCCATGTGTAAAGAGTGAGATATAAAGCTGATTATTAATTGTTATGTATTAGTCTTTAGAAAAATTTTTATGATCTAAGTTATAGCTAAATATTACTGCAAATTTTTACTTTGTAACAAAGGATTATTTCAAAATTTTGTACATAAAATATATATTTATGTTAAAAATATCTAATTTCTTTAACATAAATGATTATATATTTATATATCTATATTTTAAAAGAAGTAAATGCACATCCTTATTTTTTAAATACAAAAATTCTAATGAATTCTTCTATAGCAACTTTTATTAGATAGAGAATCCCTCAAATCAGAAGTGTCATGTCACTCACACATGTATCTTATTTAAAAGCAAAAATGGAAAAGAAGTTATTCACTCAGTAGGAAGTTGGAAAGCAAAGTGTTTGTCCTTATTAATTATAATATACTGAAATTCTAATTACATCATCTACCTACAGAAGAAAGTACCTATTTGTCACTTACATTTCCATCTCTCTGACTCTATAAAGACCTATGATTAGCCTTTATGGATGATACCCACAAAAAGAGGTGATTAAGATAAACAGAACTAAATCATGAATAAAATGGAGCTCCCCTAAGTCTGAGATGGTCAGGATTAAAAACAGACATACAGAAAAAAATAAACCACAAAGAAATTCTGTCTATTCAGTGACTCTATGGCAATTTCCAATGTGTCTAGTAAGTATCTTTCTACTTAGGACAAGTCACATTGCAGCTTTTCTAATAGGACCCCACCAGGAATTGTCTCTCCTCAAATGTGATTACAAAGCTTCCTACAGTGGAAAAATTAAAAAAAGAAAAACATTTCAATTTTACTTACTTTGCACACTGTCCCGCGCTACCGTCTCGCCAGCAAGAACGACGCAGGACACTCGGATCCTTCTGCAGTAAAGCTTTAATACATCTTGAGAGATAGATGATCAGCTTCTGAAAGGGAGACCCCAAGCTAAGAAACCCAGCCCCTTATATAAGCCTAGGAGCTCCGAGTGAGACATGTAGAGCCGAGATTGGTGGTTTGCTCATCACCCCAGATGACGGGTGAGGCACAGCTTAAACGGTAAACTCCAACTGACAGCAGATGTCAGCGCCATCTTCTAATGGCGATAGCGATAGCGAGGGAGGCTCCTCACATATCCCCCTATTCATTTATTTTTGAAGCCATAGGACACCCACAACTTTAGAGTGGAGATAGAGGTCAAATCCCCATGTGCAAATTTGGAACATGTACAAAGCTCCTCTCCAGGGTCTTATCCCCAGAGGGAGCCCTGACCAGTCCCAATGTCATTTTTCTGGGGGAAGGAGATCATGACATAGAACCTTCATGCAAGATGACTTATGTCCCAGGAGAAAGTCATTATACCGCAGACCTCTCCTGTGCAGTGCTTAGCCTTGCAACTCCTTGGGCTGCTGAAGCCTACCCACTCTATCCCGTGCAATGAGACTAGCCTTGTGGGGTGCAAGAGCCGGGAGGCCAGCGACCTATTGCTTTAACATGGTTAACCAAATGTCAGGGGAGGCTCCGTGTTCTAAGGCAGCAAGTGCTTGTGCCACCATCACTTTGTCTCTTTTGTTTGGGCTCTGAGCTTACACACCATCCAAAGCATCAACACTATTCCACAGCAGAGAACTAGGCTAAATGATCCCACCCCCACCCATTCCTTAAAATAAGAAAATGCAGATGAAATCCAGGAGGAGAGGCCTTCCATCAGAGAAAGATCCAGACGCGTCGAATTCACTTGCAGGATCGCCACTCTCAACTCACGGAGTGTCTGCTCAAACTCAAAAGTCCAATTCTGTAATAAATGTTGAGACAGAGCTTTTGACAGGTTAGCTGCTCTTGTAAAATTCTCATATTGTACTGAAGTGAACACAAAGGCCAGGCAACTTTTGTTCACATCCCAATTGGGCCATCTGCCACAATATATCCAATTGTTCCTGAACCAAATTAATCTGTTGGTTTACCAACATCAGGCCTCCTTGTATCTGAGAATTGGCAGTGGCCTGTTTATCTAGGGCCATGGTCACAGTGGCCGATAGTTCATTAATGGTTTGAGTTGTCTGCACAGTGGCGGAAAGTGCAAGGGCCGAGGTGGTAACCGAAGCAGTAACCGCGGCAGCGGCTATCAGGCCCACAATAATAGCAGAGATCCCAAAAATCTCGCTTTTCCCTAAACAAACTCAAACTACTTGGCACCTCAACAGGAACTGGAACAAATTGAGGCATGCGCATTACCAAAGCAAAAGGGTGCTTAATAGCATCCCAGCATAATGCATAAAAACAATTCTAAGCAGAGCAATTTATTTCTTTCTGATTCTTACCTAAGGTATCCTTACTCACAACCCAAATAAAGGGCAGCCAAACACAAATTGGAGCAGCTGAATAATTAGTTCTCTTAAAAGGGGTATACTTAACATTGGAGGAGGACCAATCAGATGATCCAGAGCTCTGTCCCTCACTCAGACTGTTGCCTAATGCCCCTTTCCAATCAAAAGTAATCTGTCCCTTCTCACTATATCCTCCAGCAATCATTGCCATAGGAGAAAGATCAGTACAGCTTCCATTAATTCAAAAGGATTAGCATTAGATCTTTCTGGATCCATATGAATAAAATTATCCTTTAATGAAGAAATCACAGTAAAGCACAAGCTTCCTACCAATGACAAGGTTCTCTCATCCTGAAAACTCTGTATCTGAGGATCTAAAGGCAAAAAGGCAAGCCCCAACTCTCTATTAGTTGTGAAAAATCTAGGGAACTCCTGGGCATTATGCATCACTGGCATCGGTAGGGGAAGGTAGACATGATGGCCCACCGTAACTCTCCCATCATACTAGGAACCATCATCCCGAGTAGGAGAGTCTTCATCACCCACTTGGCCTCCATCCTTCTTATTCTGGAGTTGTGAAGGAACTCTTCGAGTGAGTCTTTCAGGGATCCACAGGGTTTTTCTTCCTCCTGTGGAAAAACACACACAGCTCCCCTGGATCTTATAAGAATAGGATCCAGGCCTTTCCAGAGATCAGTCAAGACATCTTTCCATTTTACCATTTCTTTTGGCCTATCAGGCTCTAAACTGTGGCGATCGGCCGCAGTGTGGCCTTGGGCATCAGAGTTCAAGAAATTAAGGGTAAAAAGTGCTATGGACACAGCAACTCTTGGTACCGAGGGTAGAACATCCTCAATACTCCCCTTTTGTTTAATCAGATATGATTTGAGTGTACGATGGGCACATTCCACAATGCCCTGTCCTTGAGGGTTATAAGGTAGGCCAGTTAGATGGGTAACATCCATTTGCCGACAAAACTGTCCTAATTTTTGAGAGGTATATGCTGGTCCATTGTCTGTTTTTAAAATTCTGGGTTTTCCCCAAGCACTCCAGGCCTCAAGGCAATGTTGAATCACAAATGAGGCCTTTTCCCCTGTTAGGGGCGTGGCGAACATTATGCCAGAACAGGTGTCAACAGAAACATGAACATATTGAAGCCTTCCAAAAGAGTGAATATGAGTAACATCCATCTGCCACATCTGCAATGGTCTAATGCCACATGGGTTTATTCCCACATGGGGAGCAGGTAAGAATTCGCAGCAATTCTGGCATTGAGTAACAATTTCGCTAGCCTCTTTCCTGGATAGAGCAAAACGACGGCGCAAGGTCTCAGCCGTCACATGAAAGCGCTGATGGAACTCTTTTGCTGCTTGTGCATGGGTAGACAAGGCAGCGGCCACCAGCTTTGTAGCCTTGTCCGCTAAGTCATTCCCCAAGGACATGGGACCTGGGAGTCCAGAATGTGCTCGGACATGGGTAATGAAAACAGGAAATCTCCTATTTAACAAGGCAGCTTGTATCTTCTGAAAGATGTTAGCAACTCTGCTGGAGGATCTTATTATTCCAGCTATCTCAAGGAGATTAACTGCATTAACCACATAAGAGGAATCTGATACAATATTGAGGGGTCCTGGAAAAGCCTCAAGAACCTCCAGTACTATCAGACATTCTACAACTTGAGGTGAAGTTTCATTATATTGTTTAGATATAACCCTATTCTTGACCACATAAGCTCCCATACCAGTTTTCGATCCATCAGTGTCCACCACAGTCCCATCTGGGAGTGGGTCTTTAGCTGTCACTTGTGGAAACACTATAGCCTGGTTTAGGGCAAACTGTAAAATTGGATGCTTTGGAAAATGATTATCAATTTGTCCTGAAAAGGAAGTAACTAAAACTGCCCAATCACTAGATGTGGCTGCCAAGGTCTGAACTTGTGCAGCAGTATAAGGCACAATCAAGGAATCAGGATCCCTGCCAAAATGCGTAACAGCTACTTTTATTCTGCGAAGTGCGAGCTGTGCAACAGCATCAGGGTACCAGTCAATAATCTTAGCAGGGGAAGCATTTGGATGAATCTAAAGTAATGGTCCATGTTGCCACAGGACTGCAGTTGGCAATTGAGCTGTCTTAAAAACACACAGATTAAAAGGTAGTGACTCCTCAATACGTTGTAATTGTGCTTCCTGTAAGGCCTCTTCCACCATCTGTAAGGCTCGGTGGGCGGCAGGGGTAAATTTTCTGGGTGAGGAGATATGAGGCTCACCCAACAGGAGATCGAAGAGGGGTTTTAGATCAGCAGATGGAATTTTTAAAAAGGGCCTCAACCAATTTATATCTCCCAGAAGTTTCTGAAAATCATTTAATGTTTGTAAGTGGTCTTTGCGAATTTCTGTTTTCTGAGGAACTATATTTTTGGGAGTAATCATTGAGCCCAAAAAGAGGCCTTTATCTGCAATTTGAACCTTTTCTGAGGCAATCTCTAATCCCCACTGTTTTAATTCAGCCACCAGCATGGAAAAAGCCTTTTGTAAAACATCTAACTCTTTGTGACAAATAAGAATATCGTCCATATAATGGATCGTGATTAAAGATGTAAATTGCTTCCTAATTGGCTCCAAAGCCTCCTGCACATACAGCTGACATATTGTTGGGCTATTGGCCATGCCTTGCGGCAGTACCTTCCACTGAAATCTCTTGTCTGGTTCCATATGATTAAGAGAAGGGATAGTGAAGGCAAACCTTGGTCTATCCCGTGGGTAAGGAGGAATAGAGAAGAAACAATCCTTAATATCTATAATAATTAGCTTCCAATCTTGAGGAAGTGCAGAAAGCAAAGGAAGGCCTCTTTGAACAGGGCCAAAAAGATGCATGTGATTGTTAATGGCCCGCAGGTCATGGAATAATCTCCACTTCCCAGATTTCTTCTTAATAACAAAAATTGGTGTATTCCATGGGGAGGTAGAAGGCTCTAGATGCCCCAGCCGTTCCTGTTCTTGCACTAATCTTGTGACAGCCTCTAATTTTTCAGAGGATAGAGGCCATTGAGAGACCCATAATGGCTCCTCTGTTTTCCACGGTATGGGTCGTGAAGCCTCAACGGCCCCTAAATAAAACCCAGTCCTTTTCTACCCCGATTTCCATGTTGCGTAATGGGTTTTATTCTGCCTTGTTCTTGCCTACCCAAGCCTCTACCCTTTGTATACCCCATCTTTGCCATAATGGCTGATGCCTGGGGGAGTATTCATTAGTTAGGGTCATGCCCATGGTTTGTAACACATCCCGTCCCCATAAATTTACAGGGAGTGGCAACACATAGGGGGTAAAACATCCCTGTTTGTCCTCAGCGTTCCGCCAGGTTAAGGCTGAGGCACTGATGGCAGGAGAGGACTGGTATCCAAGACCTTGTAGAGAATGAGATGACACAACAGTGGGCCAAGACTTCGGCCACCAATGGAGTGAAATAATGCTTTTGTCTGCGCCAGTATCCATTATCCCTTCAAATTCTTTTCCATTAATTAACAATTTTATTGTAGGTCTCTCATTTAGGGGTATAGCCAGATAGGCTGAATCACTTCCAGAAGATCCCATAGCCCTTTTTTGTAAAGTGTAGGTTTCTCCATCCCCGAGGGAGGGCAGCAACACCAGTTGTGCAATTCTATCTCCCTGCTTTATAGAAAATACACCCCGAGGGCTAGAACAGAGAACTTGAATCTCCTCTTTATGATACGGGTCAACAATCCCAGGATATATAATGAGTCTCTGTAAAGTTAAGGAGCCACGGCCCAGAATAAGCCCAATGGTGGCAGGGGGCAAAGGTCCAGGGGAATGGACTGGGACCGGTTGAACATTCATTTGGGGCATGAGTAAGAAGTCGTAGGCGGCACGCAAGTCCATTCCGGGTGTTCCTCAGAAGCCTCTGCTTCCTCTTGATTGCTTTTCTGAAATCGGTTCCCATATTTCTGAGGGCCCTGGGACCATGGGCCCTGTGACCCGTTTTTTGATTGGGGTACCTTGGGTTCTTCAATAGGGGGCAGAAGCCTCCCTTTCATATCCCGGACTGACCTGCATTCACTAGCCCTATGATAAACTTTACCACAACGACGGCAAAGCTCCAGTTCTCTTGTTCTTTCAGGGGCTTGACAATCTTTCTTAAGGTGCCCCATTTTCCCACAATTAAAGCAAGCTTTTCGACTAGATAAATCTCTACACCTGTGCGTTTGTAAAATGGCGGCAGCTAGTCCTGCATTGGTTAGGGGTCCCCCCAGCTCCCTGCACACTCTGAGCCAATCTTGTAAACCTTTGCTTTTGTGAGGGGCGATAGCCACTCGACATTCCTGGGTTGCTTGTTCATAGACAAGTTGCTCAATTAGGGGCATAGCTTGTTCTGAATCACCAAAGATGCGACTGGCGGCCTCGGTCATTCTGGCCACAAAGTCTGAAAATGGCTCTTGGGGTCCTTGGACAATCTTTGTAAGGTGTCCACTGGATTCTCCCCTTTTTGTGAGGGCCTTCCATGCTTTAATAGCGGCGGCCGACACCTGACCATAGACGCCCCAGATGTAGTTGGTTTGATTAAGGGCATGTTGACCCTGACCTGTCAGCATTTCAAATGTCCACTGCCTCTGATTCTCATCTTCAGCCGTGGCATTAACTCTAGCTTGTGCCTGGGCTGCATCATACCAGAGAGCCTTCCATTCCATGTATTGTCCCCTATTGGGAAGCACTGCTTTCACTGTCGTCTACCAGTCAGTGGGAGTCATGGCAAAATTAGCAAGCCTTTCCACCTGTATTGTGGTAAAGTTAGCATTGACCCCATAATTACAAACGGATTCGGCCAATTCTTTGATTTGTTTGTAATCTACGGGGGTATGTACTCTTCTGCCTTCCGCATTCTCGAATACTGGAAAAGCCATTTGTATTTTTCTCCGTTCCTCTAAAGGTAAAAAGGAGTCAGTACCAGTATTCAGCCGAAGCTCATACTGCGGAGGCGCCGAGGGGCGTGAGCCTGCATGATTTATAGGCGGTGGCCTCACATTCATTTTTGTTTTCAGCGGCCGGTGTCTATCAGGGTGATATCTTTCTTCCTCATACCGTGCCACCTCCTCCTCTAGACCACCTTCTTCGCTAGAATCCAGAGTGTCAGAATCGGAATTATCTAGCTCCAAGGCTTCTAGCTCTACCGTAGGGTATAGGCTAGATTCTGGCTTTTTCTTTTTCTTAGATTTGTTAGGGGGTGAATGATCACTCCCTTCTTTCTCTCCCCCTTTCTTAACTTCTTGGGGAGGGCCTTTTTTCTTAGACATGTCTTTCCTTTTGCGAGCTCCCATTCTCTCACTCCGTTCAGTTTCTGACATGCTATCCTGAACTTCCTCTAAGGTTCCCTGACTTTCTACTATAGCAGGGTGACAGGCCTCATCCTCCAAGCAGTTTTTAACTAGCTTCCAAATGGCTTTGGTACCTAAGCGGAGATCTCCTTCTGCATGCTTCCTGTCTAGTTCTTTACCTAGCTTGTTCCATGAGGCCACAGTGAGGGACCCGGAACAAGCATACCATGGTGCCACTCTATCTACCTCCTTCACAAAATTTTGAAGTGTTCGTGGTGCAATTTTGAGATCTCTTTGTTTTAGCACAGTCTGTAGGGCATTAACCACTGACTGTGACAACCCCACCGTGCTAGCGGCTTATCTAAAAAACGGCGCTCGACTCCTTTACCAGACTGACAGCACCGTTCTGTCAGCACCAGCCACGATGAAGAAGGACAAACAGGACTAGCACCAAAGCCTCCACTGACCCTTCCCACGGTGATGACAAACTAAGGCCAAAGTCGAGAAAAGGGGTGTTCAGGATCAAGCATACCTCTCTGAACTTACGTCCCTGCAGTTCTGAATCCGCCCCATCTTCCGAGGGGTCTCCCGCGGAGCCGGCGATCTTAAAGAGTTCCCGGGTTTCGGCACCAGATGTCCCGTGCTACCGTCTCGCCAGCAAGAACGACGCAGGACACTTGGATCCTTCTGCAGTAAAGCTTTAATACATCTTGAGAGATAGATGATCAGCTTCTGAAAGGGAGACCCCAAGCTAAGAAACCTAGCCCCTTATATAAGCCTAGGAGCTCCGAGTGAGGCGTGTAGAGCCGAGATTGGTGGTTTGCTCATCACCCCAGATGACGGGTGAGGCACAGCTTAAACGGTAAACTCCAACTGACAGCAGATGTCAGCGCCATCTTCTAAGGCGATAGCGATAGCGAGGGCGGCTCCTCACAGCACACCATTTCAAAGCCTGATGAAAGCCTTGGAAAACAACTTTTTTTTTAGGAGTTTCACTTATGGCTATCGGTATAGTGGAGTATTAATTAGGATTTAGTCACAGGCACACAGAACTGCAGGGTTTCTTAAAAGTCAAGAAATACAAAACAAGGAAATCTTTTTGAGCAAAGGCACTTTGAATGTAAAAAAAAACACAATAATACAGTGCAGGATATTAACATTCACAATTACATTTAGAGAGAAACGATTTTGTCATTTGGTGGTTTAAAATAAAATGTGTTTCTCAATAATGTAAATAAGAAAAAAGAAATTAATATTCAAATCTATATTATAAGTACAGTAAGTAATACATTACATGAACATTTTCACATGCTTGAATAGCTCATTCTTTGAGTCAGATTCATTGTCAATAAAATTGTTTTTGAAAATACTGGTAAACTTTATAATTTAATATGCATATAATTATCAAAATTAAAATAATGCAAATATTATATTTAGATTTTCTATAGTATAAAGACAATTAGCTACATAATTCTATTAAAAGAATGACCAATTTAAGTAGATGACAGATTTTCACTTTCTGCACTATTGGATTACTCGTACTCATATTTAAACAATACCAAGAAGCTTTGTGATTTAATACACTTCCTTTCTTTAATGAACAAGGGAAGAGTTATTGAGGATCATTTGTGATACTAACTACAGATTTCCATATGCACATGTACTGAGATGCAGGTACACCTGAACACACAAACATTTGCAAAAACTCATAGAGACAGATAGGCAGACAGACAGATAGACAGACAGACAGACACACAGGCATTCATGCAATAGCAACTTATTGAGAAATCCCTTCTTACTGAAAGCACAGAAAATACCTTTTCCTGTTTATAATTTATTATCTCAAAATATATTTGGGAAAAAATTAAAGAAAGATTGATTTTCTTTAGTTTTGACATTGAGATTTCATTCCCTAGTTGACTTCATTGGCCTTGATCCATGTCTGGAGCAAAATGTAATTCAGTGGGACACACTATGGAACAAAATGATTTAAGTCCTAGTAGGTCTGAAGCAGAAAGAAGTAGAGAAGACCTGGACAGACAGAACCTTTAAAATTATATCTTCAGGGACCATATCCTACAACAATGATCACTTCATAGAATCAATCACCACTAAATAGTACCATCCAATTACTAAACATATATATGGGACTCTAATTAAAATTTATATCATTTAGCAATGATTCTAATAGAATATATCATAACCTAAATGACAGTATTATTTGGCTTTGTGGCTTTTTTCATTTGTCTAGTAGTGACAAAATTGCTAACTGATCAACACTTTTAAATTAGAAAACAGTACGAGGCTTATATTTAATTTAAGAAGCATTTCCATATTCAGGGGCTCTTGATTAGTCCCATGCTGGATTCCCAGGCATCAGTCTGGGATTCAAGAGCTAACCCTTGTCAGGTAAGTGTTGCCCTGGATGAAACAACAGACTATGGACACCCCCATGGAGGGCCTCACCCTCCCTGGGGAAATGAGGGGATATTAGGGGGGTTGGTGGGAGGGCACGGGAGGAGGGGAGGAAAACAGAGAGGGACCTGGAATTGACATGTGAAGCAACCTTGTTTCTAATTTAAAATTAAAATTAAAAATAGTATACATATATATATATATAGATAGATAGATAGATAGATAGATAGATAGATAGATAGACAGATAGATAGATATGAAGCTATGAAGCATCTCCAGGGATTGGATGTTGTTTCTTTAATTGTTGTTTGTTTTTATTAGTTAGCTGTCAATTTTACTTATGGTCAATTTAAAATGGGATTTTTAGAAAATACGACATCAAAGAGTATCCTTATATTATAAGAGCTAGGTGCTAACAAGTATAAGCTAAGACCAAGCTTAATAAGAAATCTCTGTATCCTTATTTGGTAGCAAGAGATCCAAAGACAGCCTGGTTACAAATAATAAAGTTAAAATCATTTAAAATATTATCCAAGAGTTTATATATTTATTTAAATAAATACTTTGTAGATAAATATGTTTTAATTATGCTTTAATTAACATAAGATATAAAAATCATTGTTATACATCGATGTTTAATATTCTTTAATAATTATATCAAAACTAATACATGGAATGTATATAAATATGAATTATATTTTTGATATTTTGTGGCAATCATAATTAAAATGTATATAAAGTGTCATACCCTGGAGTGGGTAATTTTACAAATGTATTTATTTCTATAAATCATGATCAAATTCTATTTATTTTTGAGATAGTTATCATGAGAAATAGTCACTGAGATCACTATAATTTATCTTATCAATATTAGTAGTATCAAGAATAAAGGACAGGGTTGATTACTTTTTCCATAAATAAAATAATAAATGATGTCTTAATATTGAAGGTGATTTAAAATTCAGCACAAGACATTTCAGATGATACTAAAATTATAACAACAGTTTGTGTATACCATTTGTTTCTTTGATTTATGAACACAATTAGGAATTTGAATTAATGCAAATGAAGGTTATTACGTTTTTACTTAGGAAGGAAAATGAAAGTGTGTCAAATGAGGAAAAGAAACACATCAATCTATTTAATCTGATATTTCAAGTGGATATTCTTTGTTGGAAGACCAGGAATCTTAATTACTCCAGCTCATTGTTTTTCTCCCTGAATTCTGATAGTTATCACATTTGTTTTTATGACAGGAGTATATAGTTTACTAACACATAACCTGAATTGCATTTGTTCATCCAGTTAAGACATACCTCTAGCAATGTGCAAAATATCTAAATAGAATTTTATCAATAATTGGGAGTTTTCATGTTCTGAGAGATGTGTAGAAAAAACATTGTAAACTCTTCTTTCATCCTTTTTTGTTACAATAATGTTATGCAGGTTGTACTACTTAGCAGACAATTTCAACTGATCATCTAATTAAGGAACAGGCTAGCTGACTAATGATTATTTTTGTACATTTAATGTTTTCAGAAGTTTTATACTGATTTTATTAACCATGTGTCTAGCTGTTTGAAGAAATAAGAGTACTAGAGCTGTTAACAATATGTGCTAAGTAAAATTGAATTAATTAGATTCTTACTGTGCTGGAGGTGGTAAATGAGATGCTAATATTAGTTAGAATAACTGTATCAATGAATAAAACACAGTTCTCTTAATCATAAGCACTGTGGCCATAACACACTAAACTTTTTATTTTTATTCATCTCAAACCTATGAAAGGAAAAAGATCAGACTATATGTGCTGCTTCTATTCATACAGAGACTAAAACTCACACAATGTTACTAATATGATTCCAATTTGACAAGCATGTATGCTTCTGTTTTATGAACATCTAGGACCCCTCAGGTTATGTTTATATACAATGGAAACAACTAGTCTGAAAATGAAGTATTTTACTTACATTGAAATGCCATAACAGATTTTGCTAACATATATGACTTTGTTTTATTCATTAACTAATGTGGACTCTAAAACAAATTCTAGCTAAATTCTGTGGAACAAAATGCCAAATTGGAGAAAATGAATATGGGAAAAATGTGCAAAAATAGAAAATGTCAATTAAGAGAATTTGCTAATGAAAATGAAATGAGTGGATAATGACGACTAAGGGGATTTTTTAAATCCATAGAGAATCAAATTATGTTATGTTTACCTAAATTACATATAGCATACATAAATGTATATACATAATTCTATGCATCAAATATAACACATACATATATAAGTATATTTATGCAATATGTGGTTATGTTATTGTTCTCCCATGAGACAGAGAATATCTAACAAAGCCCCCATACAGGTCATTTGAAACTGCCCTTCCCATTATTGGCATTGACTCGAGGAACTTCCAAAATAACACAGTCTGTTGCCTTTTTCTTGGTTGACTGATAGAAATTGATTGTCTTTGTTGTTGAGAACACTCAGTTCAGACCCAGGACTCAAAAGAAGATAACTGGACCTGGAAGCCTCCTCTTGATGACTACCTCACATAGTACTATAAGTTACTCTATTAGTTACTTTTCTATGACTCTAATAAAACCCAGTGAACAAGACAATGTACAGAAGGAGTTGACTTAGATTTACAGTTCCAGAGGGAGAAACACCAATGACACTGGGGGACAGCATGGCTGAAAATGGCAAGAATGATAGCAAGAGCAACAGAGCAGCAGCTCACATATTGAAGTCCAAATACCAAATAGGTATAGAAAATTAGAAATTTCATTAGATTAAAACTTAAACTGTAACACCTAAAGCATGCTTGGAGAAAAATGACCTCTTAATAAGACAATACCTTCCTTAAAAGCCCTAACCACTGAAGTTTAAGTGTTCAAATTCTTGACTATAAGAGACATTTCTCACTCAATCCACCAAAAGTGTTATACAAACTTTCAAGGGAAGAAAAAAGTCAGCAGTCGTTCTCAACAACTGTTTAATTAGATGATTAGATGTAATGTACACTCAGAGGGAGGGAGGTCATGCCTGCTGATGTTGACCTAAAAACATACACATAGTTATTGATTTCATAAATTTTCAAAAATTTATGTTTTATTTAACTGTATAAGTCTTAACTCTATTCTAAATATTTAATATGATACCTATAAATAAGTGTTGCTCCTAAGCCTTATCAAGAAAGCTTCTTTTTGAGACAAAGAGAAAACATTACATAAAGCCAGAATTAATTAAAATGCAAATAACCCATCTGACCTTGGAGTGCAAAGCCATATTTGATACATCTATAGCACAGCCTCTATACTTACGAAGGATCATCACAAAACAGGTGACAAAGATTCAAGCAGCCAGGTAAAAACTTTATCATCTAGATTTTAGATAGTAACACCTATGAAATGTCAAAAATATAGTTGCTGAAATAAGGCATGAACAATTCTATCAAATGTTGATATTTTATCATAGGTATGGTAAAGTCCATGGGTTTCATTTTATTCCCAGTTTCTGAAGTTTGGACTATTACTATCATTTTAATGGCCATATTTCTTTTCATATATTCAATGCTTTCCCACCATAGAGTGTTCTACCTGTTACTGTTCAATTATCATCTGAAGAGCAGAGTGTGAAGTTTGACATTCATCTCTTCATAGCTTAAGAACGGTTCCTTAACAACAAATTTATTCTCACAAAATGTTCAAGTTTTTTTAAGACATAAGTACACTGTTCTTCATGCAGACCATCACTTAAACTCCACCAAAGACAAGCCTTCCCAAAAGCCATTATTGCACTCTTTTTAAGCCTTACTGCCCTCCATAAGCCCAAGAGCAAATCTCACATTGTTATGTATTATTTAAGCCTCAGCTCAGGTATTAGCTACCTGGAAGACACTATCTCTGGTTAGCTCTTGTATAAGCTATATTTGTCACTATCATATTAGATTAAAAATTTTCTTTCTCAAATACATAACTACTTATATGCGTGCATTCTGTTTTCTTTTGTCATGCAATTCTTTTTATATTAGTAATGTCTGGTAGAATTTCATTAAAGCAATAAACAAATGGAGAAACTTATTCAGCTTTATTAAGAACTTTCAGGCAAGGGTAAGCAGGGAGTGAAAATTTTCAGCTTTATATTGTCTGTGCCTTGAGGGAATGAGAAATTTAAGCAGGAGACCTCATGGGCATCAGTAAAAATATCTACCTTGGCTAGCTTTTATATGATAGCCTATTTTTATACCAGGTTTCATAAAACATAAACACCAAAAGTCGTGGATATATAACTCTTACATTCATCTCACCATTTAAAGTTCTAAAATGTCTAGTCCCTAGTCAATATTACTCTATAATTAGAATTAAAGTCAGAAAAAATAAAATTCAATATATCACACATCAACAAGTTAGAAATCTAGGTAATATTGGTTTTTATTTCTCATGAGTGTGTATGATATAGACATTGCCTGAGAAACAATTGTTCATCTCAAAAATTAAACAGAGTAGATTAAACAATAAACAGACTAGAAATTGTCTTGGAAATCTGAACATTCCTTCACAATTACTGTTGATACCCTGATATATTCTGTTTGCAGGGATCTAATGTCCAGAACTTTTCCAGGTAATGAAGCATTTACTCAAAAGTCAGTTTATGTATCTTTAAATCAAGGATAAATGCTACAGTGGATATTGGATGCTACATTTTATTAAAAATGGAATGAGGACACTTCAAACATTCATTAGAATTATGTTTGTATCTCCTGAAGTCATATTCTTCAACAATAAATATTTGTCTATGATTAAAGCATTTCATTCTAGTATAGCCAAGCTGCATTCTTTCTAAAATTATACAGAAGCAATGTACTTTTCTTAGAATATTTTTTCAAACAAAACATAATAGAGCAAAATATATGAATATATACTGTTTTCCAGATAATGTATAGATTATGCATATGCTTAATTTACATATAAATATATTAAAAATGAACACTGTCACTTTCATTCACTATGCTCTATTTTCATAACACAAATAGTCATAATTTCAGATCATCATTTTATTAGATATTTAGCAACATGTATGTATTGGTGCAAAAAAAAACCAATTACACTGTTTATTTACAAGTTACAAATGTAATTAAATTGCACATATCATCTTGGGCCAATGCAGTAAAAATTTCAGGTATATCTATGAAGAAATTATTCTCATCAAAATTCAATTAAAATCTTTAGGGAAATTAAAGTAATAAGAAAAATGTATTTTTACATGGTACAAATCTAAATTCAAATGTTCATATGTATAAAATTTTATCATTTATTCTTTAAAATTGGAAATAAGCATGAGCATATACTCATTATATTTTGGTTTTAAACGAGAGACAGAATATGCTCAAATGTTTAATTATCTTATTAATCATAATAGAATCATAAATAATAATTTTTGACATCCTTGCTTATTAATGTGTAAGAAACATGCCCAGTTGTAGAAATCTATTAAGGGATGCAGTGTACTCTCTGGGAGTCAGTTGATCTGTTCATTTATTATCATAAATATTTTGCTTAAAAACTTTCTGGCATACCAAGAAAAGGAATATTGATTTTCAGTTTAGCTTGTAATCATGAAAATATGATCATAGGCTATTTTCATGATAATCTGAAAATTATTACAAGTGTGTATCATTTGAGTATAAGTAATTAGCATTGCAAATTATAATAGATTTTGTGTTTAACATCAAAAATGAAGTCCTAAGAGTAAGTTTATAAAATCAGCAAATTTAGTACTATTAGAATCTGG
The DNA here is from genome assembly GCF_017639785.1 of Mesocricetus auratus. Lineage (NCBI taxonomy): Eukaryota > Metazoa > Chordata > Mammalia > Rodentia > Cricetidae > Mesocricetus > Mesocricetus auratus. The sequence goes on along the minus strand of NW_024429180.1, from coordinate 38,086,445 downwards.
TATTAGTATTGATATTTATTCAAATGGCCTATTATTAATTAAAAACATATTGCACTGCCTATTTTTGCAAAATTGTTTTAATGATGTAAGACATTTCTTAAAGTGATGCACATCTGCTCCTTGTGACATCAATTTGCTTCAGAGAAATTTGTGGGTATCTAGGAACCTCCAAATAAAGACTGCTTATTTTATGACAGTAGCTAGCCATTTGGGCAAAAACTTCCCTTTCCTGTACTGCTAACAGTATAATCTCAAGACTCAACCAGCATTATACAAGGAACAAGTAAATAAATAAATAAGTACATAAATACATACATACATATGTACATAAATATGACACTGCCAAACTTTGCCAGTCCAAGTTAGGATGGTCCTTCAAATTTCTCTGATGTTCAGAAAAGTCTGTCAGTATACCCTTATTGTTAGGCACAATTTCACCCTTCTGGAGCTTTTGATGGAGTTGAAAACTACATAGGCATAGTTAAAATTTTCCTTTGTTATGATAAAAGATAAGTTATTTATAAAATTTCAGACTCACAAAAAATAGTAGGCTGTTTTCTCTAATTTTACCAAATACAAATGAACTTGATATTTTAACTGTGATTCTTACTTGATAACTGTCTTGTTGCATATAATTTTACTACGTTAATTCTAAAATCTTCCTATTTAATTAGATAAAAAGGGGGGAATTCTATGGAACATTCTTAGTATACAATAAATACACATTGCTCTCATTGTTAATAAAAACCTGACTGGCTGATTGCTAGGCAGATTCTCAGAGCAGAGAAAAGACAAGTGAAGTGAAACAAATTGCTGGCCACATGATAAGGAAGCAGGACATATAGGAGAGATGAAAGCCACAAATCTAAGGGCACCACATAGATTAAAAGAAACGGGGTCATTTAAGTTGTAAGAGATCGTTAGTAATAAACCTAAGATACAACTGAGACTTTATACTTAATAAAAACTAAAAAGAGATTGCAATGTTGCTTTATTTACAAAACATATATGGTCTTATTCTCAAGAATGAATCTAAATCTTATAATTCCTGATGAAAATGACATGATTCTTTAAAACACTTTATCAGTAGGGTAAGGTGTTGGCTTTGAAAAGAATTACAAGTGTAGAATTATCATATCAAGTTTATACGATAAGATTGGAGCAGTTCATTCATTAGTGGATCTATCATAGCCTGTGAATAAACAGCCACTAAGATGATGTTACTGAGAAAGGCTATATTTTCACAATATGAATGTTTTAAGTCAATTCAAATTGGAACCATACGTAATATAGGGAAGTATTTCTGTAGTTTGTAAAATGTATTCACACATGAAACCACGATGAAATTTTATGTACATATATTTAAAAAGTACACATGTATGTTATAGGTCAGTCTTTTAGTAAAATGCTATTCTTTTCAAAAAAACATGAACACAGTATTTTATTTTCTCCAATTGTGTCATAATTATCTTCTCACATATTATAAGCTTACTGAAGTAAGAAACTGAACATGTTGTAAGAGGCAAACAAATAATGAATGAGTTAATGATTGCCTATTATTTTTCCTTTTTTATTCACATTAGATAAAAGCTTGTTTTACATGTAATTCCCAGTACCCTCTGTCTCCCCTCCTCCCATGCTCCTCACCAACCCCATATCCCATTCCATTTCTGTTCGCCAGGAAGGGTGAGGCCTTCCATGAGGGATCTTCAAAGTCTGTTGTCATTTGTATCAGGAAGTAGGGTCTCCTCTGTGTGTCTAGGCTGAGAGAATATTCTTCTATGTGGAGTGGGCTCCAAAAGTCCATTTGTATACTAGAGATAAATACAGATCTACTATCAGGTGCCCCATAGATTAACAGATCTCCAAATAGACACCCACATGAAGGGGGTCTGAAATAGTCCAGTCTTGCTGAGGTCACCTGTTTCTGTGGGTTTCTCTAGCCTGGTCTTGACACATTTGATCATCACTCCTCCTTCTCTGCAACTGGATTCCAGAGTTCAGCTCAGTGTTTAGCTGTGGGTGTCTGCTTCTTATTCCATCAGTTTCTGGAAAAAGGCTCTATGATGGGATATAAGGTAGTTATCAATTTCATTATCAAAGATGTGCATTTAAGGTAGGCTCTTGACTATTGCCTACATTGATAATTGTTGTCAACTTTGTAGTTCTTTGGATGTTTCCCTAGTGCCAGATTGCTCTTTCAACCTATAATAGCTCCCTCTATTATAGAATCTCTTTTATTGGTCTCCTCTATTATTCCCCTGGCTTGATCTTCCTGCTCTCTCATGTCCTCCTCTCCCCTCCTCTTGTCTTCTCTTTCCCCTAACTCTCCTGCCCCATACACCCAATTAGCTCAGGAGATCTTGTTCCTTTCCCCTTCTCCAGGAATCCATGTATATCTCTCTTAGGGTCCTCTTTGTTTCCTAGCTTCTCTGGCAGTGAGTAGTATAGGCTGGTAATTCTTTGATCGATATGTAAAATCCATACATGAGTGAGTACATACCATGTTTGGCATTTAGTGATTGGGTTACCTCACTCAGGATAGTTTCTTTTAGTTCTATCCATTTGCATGTGAATTTCAATATTTCCTTGTTTCTTTTTCTTCTGGGTAGTCCTCCATTGTGTACATGTACCACATTATCTTCATCCATTCTTCAGTTGAAGGACATCTAGCTTGCTTCCATGTTATGGCTACTATGAACATGGTTGAACAGATGTCCTTGTTGTTTTAATGTGTATCTTTTGGGTATATGCCTAAGCGTGGAATTGCTGAATCTTTTGGTAGACTGATGGCCATTTCCCTAAAGAAGCGCCATATTGATTTCAAAAGTGCCTGCACTCCCACCAACAGTGGAGTTTTCTCAGGAATGTTTTGATTTACATTTCCCCGATGGCTAAGGATGTTGAATACTTTCTTATGTGCCTTTCAACCATGTTAGATTACTCTATTGAGAATTGTCTCGTTCTGAACCCTACTTTTTAATTGGATTATTTGGTGTTTTGGTTAATAGTTATTTAAGTACTTTGTATAATTTGGGGAGCAGCCCTCTGTGAGATGTGGGGTTGGCGAATATCTTTTCCCATTCTGTGGGCTGCCTTACAGAAGATTCTCAGTTTTAGGAGGTCCCATTTATTAATTGTCAATCTCAGTGTCTCTGCTATTGGTGTTGTTATCAGGAAGCAGTCTCTTGAACCAATTTGTTCGAGGGTACCACCTAAATTCTCTTCTAAGATGTTCAGTATGGATGGATTAATGTTGGGGTCTTTGATCCATTTTTACTTAAGTTTTTTTCTTGGTAATACATATGCATCTATCTGCAGTCATCTACATGCCAGCTTCCAGTTAAGCAGAACCATTTTTTGAATATGCTTTCTGTTTTCCTTCTTATAATTGTAGCTTCTTTGTTAAAAATCAGGTGTTTGTAGGTGTGTCAGTCCATATCAGGCTTTTCAATCAGATTCTATTGGTTTACATGTCTATTTTTGTGCCAAAACCAAGCTGTTTTCAGGACTATAGCTCTATAGTAAATCTTGAAATCAGGGATGATGTTGCCTCCAGAAATTCCTTTATTGTACAGGGTTGTTTCCACTATCCTGGGTCTTTTGCTTTTCTATATAAAGTTGAATATTGTTCTTTCAAGGTTTTTGAATAATGATGTTGGGATTTTTGTGGTGATTGCATTGAATCTGTAGATTGCTTTGGGCAAGATTACCATTTTTGCTATCTTTATCCTACCTATCCAAGAGCTTGCAAGATCTTTCCATTTTCTGGTATATTCTTTACGTTCTTTTTTTTAAAGACGCATATTTCTTGCTATACATTTTTTCACTTGTTTGTTTAGCATTACCCAAAGGTATTTTATGTTGTTTATGTCAATTGTAAAGTGTGATGTCTCTCTGATTTCTTTGTCAGCATGAATATCTTCTGTATATAGTAGGGCTACTTAGTTCTTGTATCCTGCCACTTTGCTGAAGTTGTTTATCAGCTGTAGGAGTTCCCTGGTAGATTTTTCTGGTCAGTCATATAAACTATCATGTCTTCTATTAAGTGAAATTTATGATTTCTACTTTTACAATTGTATCCCCTTGATCTCCTTTTATTGTATTATTGCTTCAGCTAGAAACTCAAGTACAACATTGCATTGAAAAGGTATGTAGAGAGTGGGCAACCTTGTTTTGTTCTTAATTTTAGAAAATCGTGGTGAGTTTCTTTCCACTTATTTTGATGTTGGTTGCTTGCTTGCTGTATATTGCTTTTATTATGTTTACATATGGTCTTGTTATCCTTAGGACAACCTAAAAATGGATACTTGAGAAATCCAGAGAATCATCAGCTCATACTTTTAAAACCTGTACTCCTCAAAATTAAAAAAATCTAAACAGACTAATTGGTTGCATCTAATGTGTATGTAAAATAAATTTGAGGGTTAAAACACTGGATCCAGGGGCACTAGAGAAGGTGAAGAAGGAGGCTTGAAGGTGGTTATCATATATATCATAACAAGCTATCTCTCATGTTATCCTCACCTTACCCTAACAGCATGTATAAGGGATTTAACTTTGGCCCTTGTAAATGTCACAAGTTTATGAATAGTTATAGGTTTATATGTATTCTTCATTGTGAAAAGCACAACTTCTAAGAATATTTTCCTTGGAGACCATCATAGAAACCTTAGCCGTAGGTTAGGGGAGGAAATTGGTAGACCAAGCCTTGTATGCTTATAGATTAGAGATGGATATTTGGTATGGTCCCTCGACTGAAACTCCCCTTTACTCTGGAGGGTGTATTTATTTTCTGCTTTGATGATCTCACCTGCAGACATAAATCTTAATGACTAACTTGCTCTCCATGTACCTGCACATGAATTATTCTCCTTTAGGAGCTTGAGACCAAGACTATTTTTGTGGGAATCAGAGAGCATGTGAAATGAGGCATCTCTCTTCACCCATAACATGTGTCTTTCCATAAGAAGTGCATGGATAACACTACTAAAAGCATATTTGAAACATTAACTCTAAGAATTTACTTTCAAATTTTCTGGCTCTATGTAGAGACTATCATTAGTAAATAGCACAGCAATCTATGCTTATTTAATTAAATTATAACAATGCTGTTTTCTATTTTTTATTTCACATTACAACCATCAGTGCAATGATATTATGCTCCATTCACATCCTTGTTTTTCTGTCCTTTTGAATTTGTCTTCCCAACATGTATAATGTTCAAAATCTTCCTGTGCTGTTGGTGTATTATCGTGGAGACACTATATAATAAAGCCCTTGGTCAATATTTTATTTGTACTTATTTTTATAATTAAATTTTAAGAAAATTCTCTTTATGTTGTGAATATTAATCTCCAATCAGACAGAAGTTTCCTGTAGGGATTTTTGTTTTGTTTTGCTTTCAATTATGTGGATGCCAGTTTACTTGGTAATTCATCAAGTGCCACTCAAAATTAATTTAAATGACATAACATGTATGTATAATTTTGGGTAATAACTTGCATGCATTTTAACTTTATTTTTAACCTTCATAAATCTTTGGCTCCTGTATAGAGAATAGAGTTAGATTGTATACTGAAATTCATTGCTACCAGTTCTATGTATTTCTTACACATAAAATAATTATGTGATGCAAAGTTCTGAAAATATCTTTTACAGACTAAATAACTAGAACTTTTGGTGATCTTCACAGGCAGAGTTAATATAGTTTAACATTACATAATATTTAAGACTTATCACCTTCCATGTACTCAAATTCTTTGTGTAACATGCCTTGAAGAAAACATGCAACAAACAACCTTACTTGCTTTGGATTCACTAGGTAGTCAGATTTTACAACCTAAGCTAATGCATAGCAATAATCTAACCTATATGTTCGTCCATGCACCTCAACCACAAAAATTCATGTGTATCATTTGCTGACAGCAGCAAATACAGAAGTTGAAAGCAACATTCTAAAAATCTAACATAAAGGGTGAAAGAAACTTTTTATGGATATTGATTGGTAAAAAGTGATGCTTGTTGTCTGGGTCACTTGGGATCAGTTGGAGGCAGTGATTTCATTCCTTGTAAATTCCTGTTAAAGGACAGATCCCGTATTTCTCCCCATGTGACTCATGTTGTTCAATAAATACAAAGCAATACCCTTTGTCAGGGACAGACACCACTTACAGAAACACATAGCTGTTTCAATAGACAGACACAAGCTAGGGACAAAAGACACACAAGACAGACTTCAAGCAGGCACAGATACAAAATTATACCACAGACAGGCAGAGGACAAAAGATCCAGGGAGCATGAAGTAAAGGATTCAAATCTGGAATTTCTCTTGGTTAAGTGACTCCAAGATGAGGTCTTTATGGTTCTTCCTTAAAGCAGCATTGATGCATTATGGGTGATAAACATTAATTTGTTAATCCACACATACAAATGTGTATGATGTTTTTACTGTGTTAAATATTCGGTCCTTTACATGGGAAACCGATACAATGAAATATTTAAGCTTATATGTATGTTCCTAATGGAAGGAAATTTACTTCTTTGATTTCCTGTGAATATTCTAGGACAGCCCCCAGGTTTAGTCAGTTATAACTGCTATACTAAAACAAAAATCTTTCAGAAATATCATTATAAAATCTTTAATTTTATTAAAGTGACTAGAGTGAGCTTTAGAAAAGTTCATCTTCAAAAATGCAAAGATCTGAAATAGACATTTGAAAAATAAAACTTTCTACACTGAGCCCACCACTAAGAAAAGCCCAGGAGGGAATAAATACAAAAAAAGATTCACAAGTTCACTGATTCCATTAACAAAACCAATGCAGAATAAAATAACAGATAAAACAAAATGTTAATTTTCCCAGTTGGAACTGTTATGTTCCAAACAGTAGGAGGGTGTTCAGGCTGAACAGCTCACCCTTCTATTAACAGCCTACCATTAAATCCCAGCCATCTTGCGATGGTTTAGTGAAATGGAGTTTTAAAATCATGACTAGTAATGTGACTTGAATTTATAATTTCATGTCCAGACAACTTGTTGTGCACATCAACATCATAGTGTAAAACTCTGCAAAAAAAACAAAAGTGCACAACAGCATCTGTGTGACCAGGTAGTCTCAAACTTCCATGGGCTTTGAATACATAAACTTCTTCTTCCACTTAACATTTCTAAATAGACTGTGTCCTTCAACACTGAATTTGTGTATAATTTCATTTTCATTAACATTCTCATTTGAGTAGATAAGTTTGTGTTCTTAGAGAATAATCTTTAAAATATGTTTTACATGAAGAATAGCAAGTTAAACTCTTTAATTTCTGGAATACATTTGGATCATCATAGTGTAAACTTGTGCTATTTATCCTTCACTGGCTTTGGTTTAATATTTTTAAGCACTCTACATGCTGGTGTGATATACCTATACACACTATTTTTCTGATTTACATCAGATAACATCAGTTGTATGGGTTGTTACTTATTTTTCATAGGTGTTTGAAATTAACATGTGAATTATATGAATTCTGCAAAAATGAGTTAGAAATGATCATCATGGGAGTGAATGGGAAGCAATTTTAGATGACAGTGATGTCCAGATCTCAGTTGTTAAGATAAGTGGAAGTTGTGATAAAAACAACAACATCCTTTCAGAATTAGAAAAAAATGTATTAGACAATCAATTCATTTAAAAAGACTGACCAAGTACAGCACTTTGGATTGCTGATATATATACATATTTAAGTTTTAGATAAGGATATTGCAAGCTATGAAGATAAGACTGGGTCCTTATTCTAAAGCCTGTTTGTTTGTGTTGGTTCTTGTATTCCCCAGTAACAGTGTGATGATTTATATATTTTAATAGAATTTAATTTGTAAAGTAATAGAATTTAGTGGTGGTTATTTCCATAAGAAACTATTTTAACAAGTGTTGGGCAATCCAAATAAAGTACATAATGAACAAAAAGCTTTACAAATGCAATAAAAAATCCAACTATAAAATTAGTATAAGTTTTACTGAAGTAAAATTTTTGTGGTAAAGACTTTCATATAGAGAGGGAACTGGAGGCAGTCCAAAGTAGCCAACATCAGCTTCAATTACTTCTTTGACCCCCACCATTCAATAGAGCACTGAGTGCCACGGATTCCTCAAGCCAACCTCTCCCTCTTTGAGTTCCCTGCCCCATGGAGGCAATCAGACACTTCTTTTCACCAAATTGTGCAGAGAAACCTGAAGGCAGCAAAAAGCAAACAGCATCAGCTGCAGTTCCTATAATTTCCCCTACACCATCCAGGAGAGAGGACAGAATAGACTGTTTAAACCATATCCACCAGAAGAGGGAGAGACCCCACCTATACCTACTGAAAGAAGATAAGTAAAGAAGGCACTATAGGAACACATCCTGTCTATTGGTGAGATTGGGGTGTTGAAGTCTCCCACTATAAGTGTGTGGGCCTTTATATGTGATTTGAGTTTTAGTAATGTTTCTTTTACTAATGTGGATGCCTTTGTATTTGGGGCATAGATGTTCAGAAATGAAACTTTATCTTGGTAGATTTCGCATGTGATGAGTATGTAATGACCTCCATCTCTTTTGATTGATTTTATTTTAAAGTCTAATTTGTTAGATATTAGGATTGCTACCCCCATTTACTTCTTGGGTCCATTTGATTGGAAAATCTTTTCCAAACCTTTAACTCTCAGGTAATGTCTGTCTTTGAGGGTGAGGTGTGTTTCTTGTAAGCAGCAGAAGGATGGTTCTGTCTTCAAATCAATTCTACAAGCTTGTGTCTTTTTAAGGGTGAGATAAGGCCATTAATATTGAGGGATATTGATGACCATTGATGGCTCATTCTTCTTTGATTTGGAATGGTTGTGTTTGGCACAATTATGTGTCAAATTCCAACCCCTTTTGCTTTTGGCTATTGGTAAAGTAGGATTATCTGATGCCTATGTTTTTTCTGGTTGTAGTTAAATTCCTTGCATTGGAGTTTTTGTTCCAGAACTTTCTGTAGAGCTGGGTTAGTGTATATGTGTTGCTTGAATCTAATTTTGTTGTGGAATATATTGTTTTATCCAGCTATAGTGATTGAGAGGTTTGCCAGGTATAGTAGTCTGGGCTGACATCTATGGTCTCTTAGTGTTGGTAGAATATCTATCCAGGACCTTCTGGCTTTCACAGTTTCCATGGAGAAGTCAGGTAGAAATAACCAGACAGAAAACCAACAAAGAAGTAAAGTGTCTAATAGAAGTTATGACCCAATTGGGATTAACAGACATCTATAGAACATTACATCTACATAAAAAGAATATACCTTCTTTTCACCACCACATGGAAACTTCATAAAAATCGACCACATACTTGGCAACATATCAAACCGCAGCAGGTACAAAAAATTTGGAATAACTCCATGAATCCTATAAGACCACCATGCATTAAAATTAGAATTCAACAACACAAATTGCAGAAAACCTACAAACACATGGAAATTGAATAATGCACAACTACAACATTCCTGGGTCAAAGAAGAAATAAAAAAGAAATTACAGACTTCGTAGAATTCAATGAGAATGAAGACACAACATACCCAAAATTATGGGACACTTTGAAAGCAGTGCTACAGGGGAAGTTCATAGCACTAAGTACCCACATGAAGAAACTGGAGAATGGTTATACTAGAGCATTAACAGCACAGCTGAAAGCTCTAGAACACAAAGAATCCAACTCTCCCAGGAGGAGTAGATACCAGGAAATAATCAAATTTAGGGCTGAAATTAATAAAGTATAAAGTAGGAAAACGATACAAAGAATCAATTCAATGAAGAGTTGGCTCTTTGAGAAAATCAACAAGATAGACAAACCTTTGTCCAAACTAACCTACCAGCAGAATGTGAACATGCAATTTAACAAAATCAGAAATGAAAAGGGGGACATAACAATGGACTCTGAGAAAATTCAGAGAATCATCAGGTCATACTAGGAAAACCTGTACTCCACAAAATTTGAAACTTTAAAGGAAATGGACAATTTTCTGGATAGCTATCACTTGCCAAAATCAAATCAAGAAAAGATAAGCAATGTAAATATACCTATATCCTCTATGGAGATAGAAGCAGTCATCAAAATTCTCCCAACCAAAAGAGCCCAGGTCCAGATGGTCTCAGTGCAGAATTCTACCAGAAATTCAAAGAGCAGCTTGTACCAATTCTTCTCAAACTATTCCACGCAATAGAAGCAGAAGGGTCTTTGCCAAACTCTTTTGATGAGTCTTCAATAACCTTGGTCCCCAAGCCACACAAAGATACAACTAAGAAAGAGAACTTCAGACCAATATCCCTCATAAACATTGATGCATAAATACTCAATAAAATACTGGCAAATAGGATCCAAGAACACATCTAAACTAGCATTCACCACGATCAAGTAAATTTCAACCCAGGGATGCAGGGATGGTTCAACAAAGAAAATCCATCAATGTAATCCACCACATAAACAAGCTGAAAAGCAAAAATCACATGATCATCTCACTAGATCAAGAAAAAGCCTCTGACAAAATCCAATACCCCTTCATGTTAAAAGTCTTGGAGAGATCTGGGATAAGAGAAACATACCTAAACATAATAAATGTTATATATAGCAAACCAACAGCCAATATCAAACTAAATGTACAGAAACCCAGTGCAATTCCACTAAAATCAGGAACAAGACAAGGCTGTCCACTCTCTCCATGCCTTTTCAATATTGTACTTGAAGTTCTAGCTAGAGCCATTCCACAACAAAAGGAAATCAAGGGGATACAAATTAGAAAGGCAGAGGTCAACCTTGCACTATTTTCAGATTATATGGTAGTTTACATAAATGACCCAAAGAACTCTACAAGGGAACTCTTACAGCTGATAAACACCTTCAGCAAAGTGGCAGGGTACAAGATCAATTCAAGAAAATCAGTAGCCCTACTATATGAAGAAGTCAAACTTTCACAATTTTCAGATGATACGATAGTTTATATAAGTGACCTAAAAAACTCTACCAGGTAGCACCTATATCTGACAAATACCTTCAACAAAGTGACAGGATACAAGATTAACACATAAAAATCAAAAGTCCTAATATATACAGATGATAAATGGGCTGAGAAAGGAAGCAAAGAAACATCACACTTTACAATAGCCGTAACAATATAAAATATCTTGGGGAAATACTAACAAAACAAGTTAAAGAACTGTATAGCATGAACTTTGAGTCTTTAAAGAAGATACTATGAAATGAATAGATCTCCTTGTTCTTGGATAGGTAGGATGAACATAGTGAAAATGGCAATCTTGCCAAAATCAATCTACAGATACAGTATGATCCTTATCAAAATATCGGCAAAATTCTTCACAGACCTTGAAAGAACAATAATCAACTTTATGAAAAACAAAAGATGCAGGATATCCAAAACAACCCTGTACAATAAAAGAATTTTCAGAGGAATCACCATCTGTGACTTTAAACTCTATTATAGAGCTACAGTCCTGAAAACAGTTTGGTATTGGCACAAAATAAACTGATAGACCAATGGAATTGGTTTGAAAACCCTGATATTGACTCATACATCTATGTACAATTAATTCTTGTCAAAGAAGACAAAACTATACAATGAGAAAGAGAAAGCATCTTCACCAAATGGTTGTGCCATAACTGGATGCTGACATGTGGAAGGATGCAGTTAGATCTATATCTATCACCATGCACAAAAATTGAGTCCAAATGGATCAAAGACCTCGACATAAATCCTGCCACACTGAATATCTTAGAAGAGAAAGTGGGTAGCACCCTTGAGTGAACTGTTACAGGAGACCACTTCCTGTACATAACAACAGTACTACAGTCACTGAGATTGACAATTAATAAAGGTCCTCCTCATACTGAGAAGCTTTGCAAGACAAAGGACATTATCAAAAAATAAAATAAATTGGAGCCCACAGAATGGGAAAAGATCTTCAGTAACCCAACATCTGACAGAGGGATGATCTCAAAAATTTACAAAGAACTCAAGAAGCTAGTCACTAATAATTCAATTAAAAGGTGTGGTACAGAACTAAATAGAGAATTCTAAATAGATGAGTATAAAATGGCTTATAGACACTTATGAAATTGCTGAACATCCTTAGCCATCAGGGAAATGGAAATAAAAACAATTCTGGAATATCGTCTTACTCCTGTTAGAATGGCTAAAATCAAAACCACCAATGACAGATTATGCTTGAGAGGATGTGGAGAAAGAAGAACACTCCTCCATTGCTGGTGGGAGTTCCGACTTGCACAGCCACTTTGGAAATCAGTATGGAGATTCGTCATGAAAATTGGAATTAGCCTACCACAAGACCCAAAAATTCCATTCTTAGGCATATACCCAAAGGATGCACATTCATACAACAAGGAGTTCTGTTCAACTATGTTTATAGCAGCATTATTTGTAACATCCAGAACCTTGAATCAACCTAGATGCTCTTCAACTGAAGGCTGGATAGAGAAAATGTTGTACATCTACACATTGTAATACTACTCAGTGGGAAAAAAAATAGAATCTTGAAATTCACAGCCAAATGGATCCCTCTAGAAGAAACCATCCTGAGTGACCTAAATCAGTCACTAAAACACAAGTAAGATCTCATGAGCAGATTGAGAACATGGGGGGAGGAGAAAGGGAGCATAAAAAAGGAAAGGGGGAGAAGAGGGGAGAGGAGGACATGGGGGAGCAGGAAGATTGAGTTGTTTGAAGAATAGAGGAGAGCAGAATGAGAGATTCCACAGTAGAGGAAGCCATTATAATTTTGAGAAGAAATCTGGCACTATTGAGATATCCAGAGATCTACAATGTTGACACCAACTGGCAAGCTAAGCCATAATAAAGAGTCTACCTTAAATGTCCATCCCTGATAATGAGTTTGGTGACTACCTTATATGCCATCCTAGAACCTTCATCCTGTGACTGATGGAAGCAGAGGCAGACACCCACAGATATACACTTGACTGAACTCTTATGACCCAGTGACAGAGATGGAGGAATCATGAGCAAAGGGGTCAAGACAGGGCTGGTGAAACCCACAGAAACTGCTGACCTGAACAAGGGGGATGACTTGGTCCCCAGACTGATGGTTGGGAGACCAGCATGGAATTGATCCAGACCCCCTGAATGTGATTGTCAGTGAGTAGGCCTGGACAGTCTATGGGGCCCTGGGCAGTAAACAGTATTTATTTATACCTGGCATACAAGTGTATTTTTGGTGTCCCTCCCTCAATGAGGGATGCTCTCTCAGTCTGGACACTTGATGAATGGCCTAGACCCTGCCCTGAGTGAAATGGCAGACTCTGGATATCATCATGGAGGGCCTCACCCTCCTTGGGGAATGGAGTGGAGATTAGGTTGGGGGGGCTGGTGGGACTGTTGGGGGGCAGGGAAGGATGGGAGGCAGAGGGAACTGGGATTGACAGGTGAAGCAAGATTGTTGCTAATTTAAATAAAAAAGAAATGATTAATAGGCAAATACAACTTTATTTTTGATTTTTTTTCTGGTTTTTCAAGACAGAGTTTCTCTGTGGCATTGGAGGCTGTCCTGGAACTATTTATTGTAGACCAAGCTTGCCTCGCAGAGATCCACCTGCCTCTGCCTTCCGAGTCCTGAGATTAAAGGCATGTGCCACCAACGCCCAGCCCAAAGACAACTTTAAAAGACAATGTTGTCAGATTAAAGTAAAGTTATAAATGTTAAGATAAAAATCACAAATGTATATTCTACAAATAGAAGAGGGAAGAATTTGGTAATGGAAGACCTACTTTGCAAAAAAAAATGCTAAAAAGGAGTAAAATTACCTACATCAGAATGTTGGCTCTACATAAAGAGAAAGAACTAGAGAAAAAAGTAAGTGAATTCAAAATAAAATTTTTATCTTCTCCAACAAAAAGAAAGAAAGAAAGAAAGAAAGGAAGGAAGGAAAGAAAGAAAGAAAGAAAGAAAGAAAGAAAGAAAGAGAAGAAGTAAAGAAGAAAATGTCCATGTGTTTAGTTTCAATTTTTTTTCAGGGAATGGATTATGTGATTCATCTTACTGAGAAACATAAATGATTTATTAGGATTCCATATACACTTAACATGTCTTTTGGAGAACTGTAAGTCTCTTATTTTTACAAATTAGTATTTTTATCAGAAAACATGAAGAAAAATATATTAATGCACCTAGTCAGAATCCATACTTTTCCAAGTTTCTAGGATCCTTTACCTATGCTTGCTTGAAGACTTTCCTATATTTATTTATCTATCATTTAGTATTTTGTCCAAATCTGTAAATCAATTGTCACTTTTCACATTATTTTCTTTTCCAATTTATATGTCAGACTTCATTGTATGTGAATATATATGAAATGATGCTCAAATGGAGAAATGGACATTAAAGTATGTTCCTTGAAAGTACTATATGTAGCATGAAATCAGAAACCACAAACCTAATTCTAATATAGTTAAAGTTTTAAACATATAATATGATCAGTGGTTGTGTTTTAGCATAAAACAATTCTAAGTCCTACATATATATATATATTACATATATGTTTGTATATAAGCACGTATTCATTCCAATCATATATAACTACATATATGGAAATAAGAAAATGGTTGAGATGTATGGTTTTATCTTATGTAACCTTTAAAATGTATCGTTTTAACTTATTTGACATTTAAAGGAAAATGTTAAAACTCTGGAGAAGAGCTTAAGAAATCTGGATTTTAAACAATGCTGTCTCATTTTTATATACCATGTAATTTCAGTAAGCTTCAATTATAGAAAGCAGTCTTGCCACCTCACTCCATTAGAAAAGTACCTACAACAAAGCTAGAATATAAATAAAATAAAATTTTGGAATACTCTCTCACATCAACATGTGAATTAATACAAGATGATAATGAGTTTTATGTGGAATTTTAAGTATAAGTATGGTAATTATATTAATTATACCATTGATTCTAAGAAAAGGAAGATTTGTATTTTTTTTAAAAAATAAAATGGTGATAAATATTGAGAGGGAAGCAGCTGTTCCAGCGGCAGCATCAGGTAAACAGGCCAGCTTCCCGGCCTGTGTTCCAGTGCATGCGGATCACCTGGGAAGTGCACAGAGCTTCCAATCCCGATGGGAGCCAAGCAGCGCCGACTCCAGGTCTTTTCTCCTACCAACAAGACCAGGAAACAAGAGGAGCCAGGGAGACCAGGGGAGCAGCTGTTCTGGCCTCAGGATCAAGTACAAAAGTATCCAGCATAGGGTCCAGGGGATCAGGTAGGAGGCTACCAGAATGAGGAAAAGGAACAGAAGAACCACCAGATTATTGGACTTGCTAGCACCCACCAAAAGGGAACTCTGGTCCCCAGATGAGTAAGAGGCTCTTTCTGCACCCACTAGAAGAAGAGATGGGAAAGAGACAATACAAAAACACACTCAGCAACAGAAAAACATATATGACACCACCAGATTCTAGAGACTCCACACCAGCAAGACTCCAACATTCCAATGCAAACGAAGCAGAAGAGACCGAACTTAAAACCCTTTTCATGAAAATGATAGAGGCCCTAAAAGAGGATATAGGAAAATCCCTCAAAGAAATGGAAGAAAAAACAAACCAAAAAATGCAAGAATTGGAAGAAAAAACAAACCAAAAAGGGCAGGAAATGGAAGAAGAAATGAAGCAAAAAATGCAAGAAATGGAAGAAAAAACACAGGAAAAAGTGCAAGAATTGGAAGAAGAAACATACCAAAAAAGGCAGGAAATGGAAGAAGAAACAGCAAAAAATGCAAGAAATGGTAGAAAAAACAAAGCAACATATACAGAATTACACCTGACTTCTCCATGGAAACTCTGAAAGCCAGAAAGTCCTGGATAGATATTCTACCAACACTAAGAGACCATGGATGTCAGCCCAGACTACTATACCCGGCAAAGCTCTCAATCACTATAGACGGAGAAAACAAGATATTCCATGACAAAACTAGATTCAAGCAATACATATCCACTAACCCAGCCCTACAGAAAACTTTGGAAGGAAAACTGCAACCCAAGAAAGCTAACTACAACCAGAAAATATAGGTATTACAGAATCACTCTCTACCAACAGCCAAAAGAACTAAGGGGTGAAATTCCACACATAATTCCACCAACAACAACCATTGCAAATCGAAGAAGGATGAGCAATCAATGGTCATTAATATCCCAAAACATTAATGGTCTTAACTCACACATAAAAAGACACAGACTATCAGAATGGATTCGAAGACAGAACCGTTCCTTCTGCTGCATACAAGAAACACACCTCACCCTCAAAGACAGACATTACCTGATAGTTAAAGGTTGGGAAAAATTTTTCAATCAAATGGACCCAAGAAACAAGCAGGGGTAGCAATCCTAATATGTAACAAACTAGACTTTAAAATAAAATCAATCAAAAGAGATGAAGGAGGTCATTACATACTTATCACAGGTGAAACTCACCAAGATGAAGTGTCTATCCTGAACATCTATGCCCAAATACAAAGGCATCCACATTTGTAAAAGAAACATTAATCACATCTAATAACTTAAATCACATCTAAAGCCCCAGACAGTTATAGTGGGAGATTTCAATGCACCACTCTCACCCACATAAAAAAGAATATACGTTCTTCTCACCACCACATGGAACCTTCTCAAAAATCAACCACATACTTGGCAACATATCAAACCACAGCAGCTACAAAAAAATCGGAATAACTCCATGCATCTTATCAGACCACCATGCTTTAAAATTAGAATTCAACAACAACACAAATTGCAGAAAACCTACAAACTATTGGAAATTGAATAATGCTCAACTGTACCATTCCACGAATTCAATAAGAATGAAGACACAACATATCCAAACCTATGGGACACTCTGAAAGCAGTGCTACAGGGGAAGTTCATAGCATTAAGGGCACACATGAAGAAACTGGAGAACTGTTATACTAGAGAATTAACAGCACATCTGAAAGCTCTAGAACACAAAGAAGCAAACTCCCCCAGGAGGAGTAGACGCCAGGAAATAATCAAGTTGAGGGCTGAAATCAATAAAGTAGAAACTAGGAAAACAATACAAAGAATCAATGCAAGAAGAGCTGGTTCTTTGAGAAAATCAACAAGATAGACAAACCTTTGTCCAAACTTACCAAACAGCAGAGAGTGAGCATGCAAATTAACAAAATCAGAAATGAAAAGGGGGACATAACAACGGACTCTGAGGAAATTCAGAGAATCATCAGGTCATACTTTGAAAATGTGTATTCCACAAAATTCAAAAATTTAAAGGAAATGGATGACTTCCTGGATAGCTATCACTTGCCATAACTAAATCAAGAACAGATAAGCAATTTAAATAGACCTATAACCCCTATGGAAATAGAAGCATTCATCAAAAGTCTCCCAACAAAAAAGCCTAGGTCCAGATGGCCTCAGTGCAGAATGCTACTAGAAATTCAAAGAACAGTTTATACCAATTTGTCTCAAAGTATTCCACACAATAGAAGCAGAAGGGTCTTTGCCAAACTCTTTCTATGAGGCTTCAATAACCTTGATCCCCAAGCCACACAAAGATACAATTAAGAAAGAGAACTTCAGATCAATATCCCTCATGAACATTGATGCGAAAATACTCAATAACTTACTGGCAAATCGGATCCAAGAACACATCAAAACAATCATTCACCATGATCAAGTAGGTTTCATCCCAGGGATGCAGGGATGGTTCAACATATGAAAATCCATCAACGTAATCCACCATATAAACAAGCTGAAAAACAAAAATTACATGATCGTCTCACTAGATGCTGAAAAAGCCTTTGACAAAATCTAACACCCCTTCATGATAAAGGTCTTGGAGAGATCTGGGATAACAGGGACATAATAAAAGCTATATACAGTAAACCAACAGGCAACATCAAACTAAATGGACAGAAACTCAATGCAATTCCTCTAAAATCAGGAACAAAACAAGGCTGTCCACTCTCTCCATACCTTTTCAACATGGTACTTGAAGTTCTAGCTATTGCCATATGACAACAAAGGGGGATCAAGGGGATACAAATTGGGAAGGAAGAGGTCAAACTTTCACTGTTTGCAGACGATATGATAGTTTACATCAATGACCCAAAAACTCTACCAGGGAACTCTTACAACTGATTAACACCTTCAGCAAAGTGGCAGGCTACAAGATCAACTCAAGAAAATCAGTAGCCCTACTATATACAGATGATAAAAGGGCTGAAAAAGAAATCAGAGAAACATCACCCTGTACAATTGCTATAAACAACATAAAATACCTTGGGGTAATGCTAACCAAACAAGTAAAAGACCTGTATCGCAAGAACTTTGAATCTTTAAAGAAAGAAATTAAAGAAGCCCTCAGAAAATGGAAAGATCTCCCATGCTCTTGGATAGGTAGGATCAATGTAGTAAAAATGGCAATCCTGCCAAAAGCAATCTACAGATTCAATGCAATCCCTATTAAAATCCCAGCACAATTCTTCACAGACCTTGAAAGAACAATAATCAATTTTTGTATGGAAATACAAAAGACCCAGGATAGCCAAAACAACCCTGTTCAACAAGGCAACGTGCGGAGGCATCACCATCCCTGACCTCAAGCTCTATTATAGAGCTGTAGTCCTGAAAACAGCTTGGTATTGGCACAAAAATAGACAGGTAGACCAATGGAATCAAATAGATAACCCTGATATTAACCCACACAAATATGAACATCTGATCTTTGACAAAGAAGCTAAAAATATACAATGGAATAAAGAAAGCATCTTCAACAAATGGTGTTGGCATACCTGGAGGCTGGCATGTAGAAGAATGCGGATCGATCCATGTTTATCGCCATGCATAAAACTTAAGTACAAATGGATCAAAGACCCCAATATGAATCCAGCCACACTGAACCTCTTAGAAGAGAAAGTGGGTAGTACCCTTGAACGAATTCGTACAGGAGATAGCTTCCTGAACATAACAACACTAGCACAGACAGTGAGTCAAAAAATAATAAATGGGACCTCCTGAAACTGAGAAGCTTCTGTAAGGCAAAGAACACAGTCAGCAAGACAAAAAGGCAGCCCACAGAATGGGAAAAATATTCACTAATCCCACATCTGACAGAGTGTTGATCTCCAAAATTTACAAAGAACTCAAGAAGCAAGTCTCCAAAACATCAAAGGACCCAATTAAAAAGTGGGCTGCAGAACTAAATAGAGAATTTTCAATAGAGGAGTCTAAAATGGCTTAGAGGCACTTGAGAAAATGCTCAACATCCTTAGCCATCCGGGAAATGCAAATCAAAACAACTCTGAGATACCATCTCACTCCTGTCAGAATGGCTAAAATCAAAAGCACCAACAACAATTTATGCTGGAGAGGATGCTGTAAAAGGGGGACACTCCTCCATTGCTGGTGGGAGTGCCAACTGGTTCAGCCACTTTGGAAATCAGTATTGAGATTCCTCAGAAAAATGGGAATAAACCTACCACAAGACCCAGCAACTCCACTCTTAGGCATATATCCAAAAGATGCCCATTCATACAACAAAGATGTCTGTTCCACTATGTTCATAGCAGCTTTATTTGTAATAGCCAGAATTTGGAAGCAACCTAGATGTCCCTCACCCGAAGAGTGGATAGAGAAAATGTGGTACATTTACACAACGGAGTACTATTCAGAAGAAAAAAAAAAACAATGGAATCCTGAGAATCGCAGGCAAATGGATGACACTAGAAGAAACCATCCTGAGTGAGGTAACCCAGTCACAAAAAGAGAAACATGGCATGTACTCTCAAATATATGGATTTTAGACATAGATCTGGGGAGTGCCAGCCTACAATCCCATGGCCAGAGAGTCTGGGAAACAGAAACTTCATTTAGTGGCTGATCGACGAAGAGGCAGACTCCCTTGGTTAAGTACTGAGCTGAACTCAAGAAAGCCAGTAACAGAGAGGGAGGACTGATGACCAAAGGGATTAAGACTGGGCTGGTTGAACCCCCAGAAACAGTTGACCTGACAAAGGTTAACTCTTGAAGCCCAGGGAATCCAGCATGGGACTGATCAAGACCCCCTGAATCTGGTTGTCTGTGAGGAGGCCTAGGGATTCTACTGAGCCTTGGGCAGCAGATCAGTACCCATCCCAAGTGTACACACGGACTTTGGACTCCAATAGAACAATGTGAGGTTCACTCTCACTCTGAACTCTTGGGGAAGGGTCTAGGCCCTGCCCTATATGAAATGACAGACTATGGACACCCCCATGGAGGGCCTCTACCTCCCTGGGGAAATGAGGGGATAATGGGGGGGTGTTTGAGGGGAAGGCACGGGAGGAAGGGAGGGAAAGGGAGAGGGACCTGGAACTGACATGTGAAGCAACCTTGTTTCTTATCTAAATTTAAACTGAAAAATAAATTTAAAAAATATTAGTTTGAAAGACTTTAAAATAAATTATTTTGTAATCAGTCATTGATTATGATTACCTGAAAACCTTGGATGCAGGTAATTAATGTTAATCTAAAAATGATTAATTTACTCTTAAAGGTCAGATGAAAAAAACTGAGTTAACAATATGCATACATCTTAACAATGAGACTATCTTTTATTAGTTCCTTTTCTGTTGCTCTTTTAAAACATCTTAACCAATACAACTTACAAGAGATAGGATTTATTTTGGATTGTGGTTCCAGTGTTAAAGTTCACACATCATGGCAACAGGCTTAAGAAATGTTGGAAGTGATCTGTTCCTCCAGCAGCATCAGGTAAATAGGCCGGCTTCCCAGCCTGTGTTCCAGTGCCTGCATATCGCCTGGGAACTGCACAGAGCTCCCAATCCCGATGGGAGCCAACCACCCCAGACTCCAGATCTTCTCTCCCACCAATGAGACCAGGAAATCAGAGGAGGCTGGGAGTCCAGGGAAGCAGCTGTTCCTCCAGCAGCATCAGGTAAACAGGCCAGCTTCCCGGCCTGTGTTCCAGTGCCTGCAGATCACCTGGGAACTGCACAGAGCTCCCAATCCGGCGGGAGCCAAGCACCCCAGACTCCAGATCTTCTCTCCCACCAACCAGACCAGGAAACCAGAAGAGGCAGGGAGACCAGGGGAGTAGCCGTTCCGGATCAGGTACAACAGAAACCAGCATAGGGTCCAGGGGACCAGGTAGGAGGCTAAGCGCCCCAGATTCCTGTTCTTCTCCAACCACGGGACCAGCATTTGGACAAGGAATACAAGAACCACCAGATTATTGGACTTGTTAGCACCCACCAAAAGGGAACTCTGGTCCCCAGACCAGTAAGGGGCTCTTTCTGCACCCACTAGAAGAAGAGATGGGAAAGAGACAATACAAAAACACAGTCAGCAACAGAAAAACAAATATGACACCGCCAGATTCTAGAGACTCCACACCAGCAAGACTCCAACATTCCAATGCGAATGAAGCAGAAGAGAATGACCTTAAAAGCACTTTCATGAAAATGATAGAGGTCCTAAAAGAGGATATAGGAAAATCCCTCAAAGAAATGGAAGAAAAAACAAACCAAAAAATGCAAGAAATGGTAGAAAAAACAAAGCAAAAAATGAAAAAAATGGAAGAAGAAACAAACCAAAAAAGGCAGGAAATGGAAGAAGAAACAAAGCACAAAATGCGAGAAATGGAACAAAAAGCAAACCAAAAAATGCAAGAAATGGAAGAAAGAACAAACCAAAAAATTCATAAAAGGCAACAAACCGACGAAAAGATAAACAGAAAATTGCAAAAAGCAATGCAAACACTGCAAGGGTTGAAAACTGAAATAGAGACAGTAAAAAAAAACACAATCTGAAGAAAGGCAGAAAATAGAAAAGCTGGACAAAGTCAGGCACTATCAATACAAGCATTACCAACAGAATAGAAGAGATGGAGGAGAGAATCTCAAGTGTTGAAGATACACTAGGAGAAATGGATTTATCAACCAAAGAAAACCTTACATCCAACAAATCCTTAACTCAAAACATCCAGGAAATATGGGACACCATTAAAAGACCAAACCTAAAAATAATAGGTATGGAAGAAGGAGAAGAAAACCATCTCAAAGGGGCAGAAGGCATATTCAACAAAATCATAGAAGAAAACTTTCCCAACCTTAAGAAAGACATGAAAATGAAGGTACAAGAAGCGTACAGAACACCAAATAGAGTGGACCACAAAAAAAAATCCCCTCGCCACATAATAATCAAGACCCCAAACATACAGAATAAAGAAAGAATATTAAGAGCAGCTAAGGAAAAAGGTCAAGTAACATATAAAGGCAGACCTATCAGATTTACACCGGATTTCTCCATGGAAACTCTGAAAGCCAGAAGGTCCTGGATAGATATTCTACCTACACTAAGAGACCATGGATGCCAGCCCAGACTACTATACCCGGCAAAGCTCTCAATCACTATAGACGGAGAAAACAAGATATTCCATGACAAAACTAGATTCAAGCAATATGTGTCCACTAACCCAGCCCTACAGAAAATTTTGTAAGGAAAACTTCAACCCAAGTAAGCTAATAACAACCAGAAAAACATAAGCATTAGAGAATCCCTCTCTACCAACAGCCAAAAGAACAAAGGGGTGAAATTCCACACATAATTCCACCAACAACAATGATCGCAAATCGAAGAAGGATGAGCAATCAATGGTCATTAATATCCCTCAATCTTAATGGCCTTAACTCACCCATAAAAAGACACAGACTAGCAGAATGGATTCGAAGACAGAACCCTTCCTTCTGCTGCATACAAGAAACACACCTCACCCTCAAAGACAGACATTACCTGATAGTTAAAGGTTGGGAAAAATTTTTCAATCAAATGGACCCAAGAAACAAGCAGGGGAAGCAATCCTAATATCTAACAAACTAGACTTCAAAATAAAATCAATCAAAAGAGATGAAGGAGGTCATTACATACACATCACAGGTGAAACCCACCAAGATGAAGTGTCTATCCTGAACATCTATGCCCCAAATACAAAGGCATCCACATTGGTTACATTATTAGTACTTACATCTCATCTAAAGCCCCACACAGTTATAGTGGGAGATTTCAACACACCACTCTCACCACTAGACAGGAATATAAGACAGAAACTCAACAAAGAAGCAAAGGGTCTAATAGAAGTAATGATCCAACTGGGATTAACAGATATCTATACAACATTTCATCCACATAAAAAAGAATATACCTTCTTCTCACCACCACATGGACCTTCTCAAAAATCGACCACATACTTGGCAACATATCAAACCTCAGCAGCTAAAAAAAATTTGTAATAACTCCATGCATCTTATCAGACCACCATGCTTTAAAATTAGAATTCAACAACAACACAAATTGCAGAAAACCTACAAACTCCTGGAAATTGAATAATGCTCAACTGCACCATCCCTATGCCAAAGAGGAAATAAAAAAGAAATTAAAGACTTCCTTGAATACAATGAGAATGAAGACACAACATAACCAAACCTATGGGACACTTTGAAAGCAATGCTACGGGGGAAGTTCATAGCACTAAGTGCTCACATGAAGAAACAGGAGAACAGTTATACCAGAGAATTAACATCACAGCTGAAAGTTCTAGAACACAAAGAAGCAAACTCCCCCAGGAGGAGTAGACACCAGGAAATAATCAAATTGAGGGCTGAAATCAATTAAGTAGAAACCAGGAAAACAATACAAAAATCAATGCAACGAAGAGATGGTCCTTTGAGAAAATCAAAAAGATAGACACACCTTTGACCAAACTTACCAAACAGCAGAGAGTGAACATGCAAATTAACAAAATCAGAAAGGAAAAGGGGGACATAACAACAGACTCTGAGGAAATCCAGAGAATCATTAGGTCATACTTTGAAAACCTGTACTCCACAAAATTCGAAAATTTAAAGGAAATGGATGACTTCCTGGACAGCTATCATTTGCCAAAACTAAATCAAGAACATATAAGCAATTTAAATAGACCTATAACCCCTATGGAAATAGAAGCTGTCATCAAAAGTTTCCCAACCAAAAAAAGTCCAGGTCCAGATGGCCTCAGTGCAGAATTCTTCCAGAAATTCAAAGAACAGTTTATACCAATTCTTCTCAAAGTGTTCCACACAATAGAAGCAGAAGGGTCTTTGCCAAACTCTTTCTAAGAGGCTTCAATAACCTTGATCCCCAAGCCACACAAAGATACCACTAAGAAAGAAAACTTCAGACCAATATGCCTCATGAACACTGATGCAAAAATACTCAATAAAATACTGGCAAATCAGATCCAAGAACACATCAAAACAATCATTCACCACGATCAAGTAGGTTTCATCCCAGGGATGCAGGGATGGTTCAACATACGAAAATCCTTCAACGTAATCCACCATATAAACAAGCTGAAAAACAAAAATCACATTATCATCTCACTAGATGCTGAAAAAGCCTTTGACAAAATCCAACACCCCTTCATGATAAAGGTCTTGGTGAGATCTGGGAAAACAGGGACATGCTTAAACATAATAAAAGCTATATACAGCAAACCAACAGCCAACTTCAAAATAAATGGACAGAAACTCAACGCAATTCCTCTAAAATCAGGAACAAAACAAGGCTGTCCACTCTCTCCATACCTTTTCAACATGGTACTTGAAGTTCTAGCTATTGCCATATGACAACAAAGGGGGCTCAAGGGGATACAAATTGGGAAGGAAGAGGTCAAACTTTCAATGTTTGCAGACGATATGATAGTTTACATCAATGACCCAAAGAACTCTACCAGGGAACGCTTACAACTGATTAACACCTTCAGCAAAGTGGCAGGCTACAAGATCAACTCAAGAAAATCAGCAGCCCTAATAAATACAGATGATAAAAGGGCTGAAAGAGAAATCAGAGAAACATCACCCTTTACAATTGCCACAAACAACATAAAATACCTTGGGGTAACGCTAACCAAACAAGTGAAAGACCTGTATAGTAAGAACTTTGAATCTTTAAAGAAAGAAATTAAAGAAGCCCTCAGAAAATGGAAAGATCTCCCATGATCTTGGATAGGTAGGATCAATGTAGTAAAAATGGCAATCCTGCCAAAAGCAATCTACAGATTCAATGCAATCCCCATTAAAATCCCAGCACAATTCTTCACAGACCTTGAAAGAACAATAATCAATTTTTGTATGGAAATACAAAAGACCCAGGATAGTCAAAACAACTCTGTTAAACAAGGCAACGTGCGGAGGCATCACTATCCCTGACTTCAAGCTCTATTATACAGCTATAGTCCTGAAAACAGCTTGGTATTGGCACAAAAATAGACAGGTAGACCAATGGAATTGAATTGAAAACCTGGGTATTAACCCACACAGGTACTAACATCTGATCTTTGACAAAGAGCCTAAAAATATACAATGGTATAAAGAAAGCATCTTCAACAAATGGTGCTGGCATAATTGGAGACTGGCATGTAGAAGAATGCGGATCAATCCATGTTTATCGCCATGCACAAAACTTAAGTACAAATGGATCAAAGACCTCAACATAAATCCAGCCACACTGAACCTCTTAGAAGAGAAAGTGGGTGGTACCCTTGAACGAATTGGTACAGGAGACAGCTTCCTGAACATAACAACACTAGCACAGACAGTGAGATCAACAATTAATAAATGGGACCTCCTGAAACTGAGAAGCTTCTGTAAGGCAAAGGACACAGTCAGCAAGACAAAAAGGCATCCCATAGAATGGGAAAAAATATTCACTAATCCCACGTCTGACAGAGGGTTGATCTCCAAAATTACAAAGAACTCAAGGAGCAAGTCTCCAAAACACCAAAGGACCCTATTAAAAATTGGGCTGCAGAACTAAATAGAGAGTTTTCAATAGAGGAGTCTAAAATGGCTGAGAGGCACTTGAGAAAGTGCTCAACATCCTTAGCCATCCGGGAAATGCAAATCAAAACAACTCTGAGATACCATCTCACTCCTGTCAGAATGGCTAAAATCAAAAGCACCAATGACAATTTATGCTGGAGAGGATGTGGTGAGAGGGGGACACTCATTCATTGCTGGTGGGAGTGCCAACTGGTTCAGCCACTTTGGAAATCAGTATGGAGATTCCTCAGAAAAATGGGAATAAACCTATCACAAGACCCAGCAACTCCACTCTTAGGCATATATCCAAAAGATGCCCATTCATACAACAAAGATGTCTGTTCCACTATGTTCATAGCAGCTTTATTTGTAATAGCCAGAACTTGGAAGCAACCTAGATGTCCCTCACCCGAAGAGTGGATAGAGAAAATGTGGTACATCTACACAATGGAGTGCTATTCAGAAGAAAAAAATATTGGAATCATGAGATTCGCAGGCAAATGGATGACACTAGAAGAAACCATCCTGAGTGAGGTAACCCAGTCACAAAAAGAGAAACATGGCATGTACTCTCTCATATATGGATTTTAGACATAGATCTGGGGGGTGCCAGCCTACAATCCTATGGCCAGAGAGTCTGGGAAACAGAAACTTCATTTAGTGGCTGATCGACGAAGAGGCAGACTCCCTTGGTTAAGTACTGAGCTGAACTCAAGAAAGCCAGTAACAGAGAGGGAGGACTGATGATCAAAGGGATTAAGACTGGGCTGGTTTAACCCCCAGAAACAGCTGACCTGACAAAGGTTAACTCTTGAAGCCCAGGCATCAGCCTGGGAATCCAGCATGGGACTGATCAAGACCCCCTGAATCTGGGTGTCAG
Organism: Mesocricetus auratus; assembly: GCF_017639785.1. Taxonomy (NCBI): domain Eukaryota; kingdom Metazoa; phylum Chordata; class Mammalia; order Rodentia; family Cricetidae; genus Mesocricetus; species Mesocricetus auratus. The sequence continues at coordinate 38,059,629 of NW_024429180.1, read as the reverse complement.
TGAGGAGGCCTAGGGAATCTATTGAGCCTTGGGCAGCAGATCAGTACCCATCCCAGGTATACACACAGACTTTGGAATCCCATAGAACAATGTGAGGTGCACTCTCACCCTGAACTCTTGGGGAAGGGTCTAGGGGATAACGGGGGGGGGTTGGGGGGAGGGCACGGGAGGAGGGGAGGGAATGGGAGAGGGACCTGGAACTGACTTGTGAAGCAACACCGTTTCTTATCTAAATTTAAACTGGAAAATAAAATATAAAAAAAAGATGTGTGGGTAGTAAAAGAAAGTAGAGAGTTAATATCTTGAATCACAGGCAGAGAATATAGAGCAAATTGGAAATGCAATCGACACTTTAACTTTTCAAATGTTGAATTCAGTGACATAATTCTAACACCTCAAAAATTTCCAAGAAAAAGGAAAAAGACTAACTACATCAAGTATTGAACAATTTGTAACTGTGCTGGGCATTCAGGTCAACTGTTTCTGTGTGTTAAACCAGCCCAGTCTTAATTCCTTTGCTCATCAGTTCTCCCTTTCTGTCACTGGATTCCAGGAGTTAAGTTCAGTGTTTAACTGTGGGTGTCTGCCTCTGCTTCCATCAGTCATTGGATGAAGGTACTGTTTCCCAGACTCTCTGGCAGTGGGATTGTATGCTGGCACTCCCCTGATTCAGGTCTATAATCCATATATGAGTGAGTACATACCATGTTTTTCTTTTTGTGACTGGGTTGTGCTCACTCAGCATGGTTTCTTCTAGTGCCATCCATTTGCCTGCAAATTTCAAGACTGCATTGTTTTCTTCTGCACCACATTTTTCTTAATTGGGTTCATTCTTGTGAATTCCTATGACATTCTCTAGTGGCCATAATGGCTTCCTCTATCAAGGTATCTCTTTCCTTGCTGTCCTTCACATTGCATGTCTTAATAGTAATGATTTACCCAACTTTGATGACTGGCATGTACAGAAGAAAAACATGTGTTTGTTTGTCATTATATTAAGTTTTCAGTATCTTACAGCACACAACCTCCCATTATCAATTAGTTTCTAGAAAAATTACCTTTAAAAATTACATATCCAGATACAAGTATTCTTTGAAGTGGTCTAGTAATCTATCTGAGAAAAGATGACCTAATATGGACTCCTTTCTGATTCCTCCTCTAACACAGTATTAATAAGCTAGAAACAATGCTTGCCATGGGAGGAACTAATGTGAAATGTAGCATTTTTACTGTTGCAACTGGGCAACAGTAACTGAAGTTACAAGACAGAAGTGGAAGTTCCCTACAAACCTATAATAGCAAAATGCATCTTTGGATATATTTAGGAACCACTATTCTACATTACTTTTATATGATTACAAGAAATGACTTCTAAGCAATAGTAAACTACTTTGATGATGTAATATTTCTTCCAGTGAGGGATCCCCAATCCTGAGGACGACAGTCACAATCCAGAGGCTGATGCTTTTTGTAAAGGATAGGGATCTGCTTGTATTTATCAGGCATATGTTACATGTCAGCAAAAACAAAATAGCTGTATCTAACTTGGGCGAAACTACCAACATGTCCACTGGTCTAATTTCTAGTAAAGCTGTATAACAAGAAAGGAGAGGGTAAAATTTATCTTATTACACAGTCAAGGTCTCTAATGTTGCTATTTTTCTCCTTCACATTATGATTTTATGAATACAGTCTAGAGTCTCAATTCTTCATTTATATACTGAGAATAATGATATCAGGTAGAAAAACTTTAAAAATTCATATCAAGAATATAGAAAATGTTATAAGAGTTGGAGAAATAAGTGCTCAAAAAAGCCTCTACTCTCATGATGGGAGAACATTTTTAAAACATTTTGAATATTTAGAACAAGGATAAATTAGTTTGGTTTTAGTGCTTAGTAATTCCATAATGATTTTCAATATTACAATGTTCAAATGTGAGAAATGAACAGTTATTTTGAATTTGGATTAGTAATTACCTGATATCTTGACTATCAAGTGCTTATTGTGTAATTGTGTATGCAATCATCATCATCATCATCATCAACATCATCATCATTATTATTATTATAAAAGGCTGTAAAACGTGAAGGAATGATTCTGTATCCAAAACTTAGTTATGTTTTTGAATCCAATGGGATGATCCATACTAAAATAAAATAGCATATTAGGAAATACTTTTAAAAACTCATTTTTAAAATTTATTTTTCTTTAAGTTAGAAACATGCCTATTTTACATGTCAGTCCCAGCTCCCTCTATTTCCTCTCTGGCCCCAAGCCCAAAAATTCCCCACCCTATTCCAGGAAGAGTGAGACCCTCCATAGAGGATCCCCAAAATCTGTCGTATCATTTGGGGCAGGGCTTCCCTATGTGTCCAGGCTGAGAGCATTCCTCCAAGTGGAATAGGCACCCAAAGTCCATTCATACGCCAGAGATAAATACTGATATACTATCACAGGCCCCATAGATTGCCGAGGCCTCCTCACTGAAAACAACATTCAGAGGGTCTGAATCAGTTCTATTCTGGCCTCCCAGCAATCAATCTGGGATACAGGAGCTACTCCTTGTTCAAGTCAGTTGCTTCTGGGGTTTCACCTGCCCAGTCTTGACCCCTGTGCTCATCACTCCTTCCTCTCTCTAACTTGGTTCCAAGAGTTATTTCAGTCTTTATTGTGGGTGCCTGCCTCTGCTCCCATCAGCCTTTAGATGAAGGCTCTAGGATGGCATGTAATGGTAGTCATCAATCTCATTATCGGGGAAGAGCACTTAAGTTAACCTCTCTGCTATTGCTTAGATTTCCAGTTGGTGTCATCTTTTTAGATCTCTAGAAGTCTCCCTAGTGCCAGATCTCTCCTCAAACATATAATGTCTCCCTCTATTGTGGTATCTCTCATCCTGCTCTTCTCTATTCTTCCCCTGACTCAAACTTCCTGCTCCCCCATTTCCTTCTCTCCCCTCCTCACCTCCTGTTCTCTTTTTCCAGCTCCCTCTACCCTTCCCCCATGTTCCTAATCTGCTCTGGAGATCAGGACCCTTCCTTTTCTACAGGCTACCATATATGTCTCTCTTAGAGTGCTCTCTGTTTCCCAGGCTATCTGCCAGAGTGGACTGTAGGCTGGTAATCGCCTGCTCCATGCCTAAAATCCTTATATGAGTGAGTACATACCACGTTTGTCTTTTTTGACTGCTTTTACCTCAATCAGGAAGGTTTATTCTACTGCAATCCATTTACTTGAAAATTTCAAGATTCCATTGTTTTTTTTCCACTGAATGTTACACCACTGTGTAAATGTACCCCATTATCTCTATCCATTATTCAGTTGAGGGGCACCTAGGTTGTTTTCAGGTTCTGGCTATTACAAGTAGTGCTGCTATGAACATAGTGGAACAAACATCCTTCTTGTATGAATGTGCAACTAGATTTGCGTATATGCCTATGAGGGGCATTGCTGGGTCTTTTGGTAGACTGATTGCCATTTTCCTGAGGAATCTCCATACTGATTTCCAAAGTGGCTGTGCAAGTTGGCACTCGCACCAGCAGTGGAGGAGTGTTTCCCTCTTTCCACAACCTCTCCAACAAGAATTGTCATTGGTGTTTTTGATTTTAGCCGTTCTGACAGGAGTAAGATGGCATCTCAGAATTGTTTTGATTTGCATTTCCCTAATTGGTAAGAATGTTGAACATTTCCTCAAGTGTCTCTTGACCATTTTAGAATCCTCTATTGAGAATTCTCTATTTAGTTCTGTTGACCACTTTTTAATTGGATCCTTTGGTGTTTTGGAGACTTGCTTCTTGATTTCACTGTAAATATTGAAAATCAGTCCTCTGTCAGATATGGGGTTAGTGAATGTCTTTTCCAATTATGTGGGCTGCCTTTTGTCATGTTGACTGTGTCCTTTGCCTTGAAGAAGCTTCTCAGTTTCAGGAAGTCCCATTTGTTAATTGTCGATATCAGTGTCTGTGCTACTGGTGTTATGTTCAAGAAGCTGTCTCCTGTACTAATTCATCCAAAAGTACCTCCCACTTTCTCTTCTAAGGGGTTCAGTGTGACTGAATTTATGTTGATGTCTTTGATCCATTTGGACTTAAGTTTTGTGCATGGTGATAGACATGGATCTATCCAAAGTCGTATACATGCCAATATCCAGTTATGTCAGCAGCATTCGTTGGAGTTACTTTCTTTTTTCCATTGTATAATTTTAACTTCTTTGTCAAAAATCACATATTCATAATATGTGGGTTAATATCAGGTTTTCCATTCGATCCAGTTGGTCTACCAGTCTATTTTTGTGCCAATACCAAGCTGTTTTCAGGACTATGGCTCTAAAATGGAGCTTGAAGTCAGGGATATTGATGCCTTCATAAGATATTTTATTGTACAGGGTTTTTTGGCAACCCAGGGTCTTTTGCTTTTCCATATAAATTTGATTATTTTTTCTTCAAGGTCTGTGATAAATTGTACCATTATTTTGATGGGGATTGTTTTGAATTTGTAGATTGCTTTTGGCAAGCTTGCCATTTTTACTATATAGATCCTACTTATCAAAGAGCATGGGAGATCTTTCATTTTTCTGGTATCTTCTTTAATATCTTTTTTAAAGACTCAAATGTTCTTGCAATACAAGTCTTTCACTTGTTGGGTTAGTATTATCCCCAGATATTAAATGTAGTTTGGGGCTATTGTAATGGGTGATGTTTCTCTCATTTCTTTCTCAGCCCTTTTATCATCTGTACACAATTGGGCTACTGATTTTTTTTATTTAACCTTGTATCCTTCCTCTTTGTTGAAGGTGCCTATGAACTTTAAGAGTTTCTATGTAGAGATTTTGGTCTCTTATGTAAACTATCATGTCAACTATAAATAGTGAAATTTTGGCTTCTTGCTTTCCAATTTGTGGTCCATTGATCTCCTTTTGCTGTCTGTCTAGAACTTCAATATTGAAAATATATGGAGAGAGTGGACAGCCTTGTCTTGTTCCTGATTTTAGAGGAATTGTGTTGAGTTTCTCTCCATTTAGTTTTATGTTGGCTGTTAGTTTACTCTACTTTGATTTTATTATGTTCAAGTATGTTCCTGTTATCCCTGATCTCTCCAGGACCTTTATCATGAAGGGGTGTTGGATTTTGTCAAAGGCTTTTTCAGCATAGAATGAGATGATCATCATATGTTTTTTTCTTTGCAGTTGGTTTATATGGTGAATTTCATAGATAGATATTCATATGTTGAACCATCTCTTCATCCTTGGAATGAAACCTACTTGATCATGTTGCATTGTTTTCTGATGTGTTCTTGGATCTGATTTGCTAGTATTTTATTGAGTATTTTTGAGGTAAATTTGTCTGTAGTTCTCTTTCTTAGTTGTGTCTTTGTGTGGCTTGGGTACCATTGTAATTGTAGCCTCTTAAAAAGAGTTTGGCAATTAACTTACTGCTTCTATTGTGTGGAACACTTTGAGGAGTATTGAAATTAGCTCTTCTTTGAATTTCTGGTAGAATTCTGCACTGAAGACATCTGGGCGTGGGCTTTTTTTGGTTGGGATACTTTTGATGGCTGCTTCTATTTCATTTGGGGTTATAAGTCTGTTTAGGTTGCTTATCTGTTCTTGATTTAATTTTGGCAAGTGATGTCTATCCAGAAAATTGTCCATTTCCTTTAAATTTTCAAATTTTGTGGACTACAGGTTTCCAAAATATAACCTGATGATTCTCTGGATTTCCTAATTGTCCAAAGCTATGTCCCCCTTTTCATTTTTGATTTTGTTAATTTGCATCCTCTCTGCCTTTTGTTACTTTGGATAAGGATTTGTCTATCTCAAAGAACCAATTTGTTTTTCATTGATTCATTCCAATATTTTCCTGGTTTCTACTTTGTTGATTTCTTCCTGGGTGAGTTTGCTTTTTTATGTTCTAGAGCTTTCATTTACACTGCTAATTCTCTAGTGTGACTACTCTTCACTTTCTTCATGTGGGCACTTAGTGCTATGAACTTTCCTCTCAGCACTGCTTTCAAAGTGTCCCATAAGTTTCGGTATGTCATGTCTTCATTATCATTGAATTCCAAGAAATCTTTAATTTCTTTTTTATATTTGTTCCTTGATCCAGAGATGGTGCAATTGCACATTGTTTAATTTCCATGGGATTTTATGGTTTCTGAGATTTGAGTTTTCATTGAATTCTAATTTGAAAGCATGGTAGTCTGAGGGTGGGGTCTGAAAAGACTCATATCCTTCTATACTGGGCAGGTCTACTGGATGCCAGGAAGAGGTGCGGGGAGAGCAAGAGTGTGGGTGTTGGACAGGGTTGGGTCCCCAGGAGATCCCAAACTCACCTGAAGCCAGGTGTGTGGATGTGGGGGGAGCCGAGGTTGGGGTATAGCAGGATTCATGTCCTTGTTGACTGGGCAGGTCCACTCAATGCCAGGAGTAGGCACAGGGAGGACACATGGACATTTTCAATATCATAAGCAATGCAAAAGTAAACACTTTACCAGCTTCATACTTTTGATTCAAACCTTCATGAGTTCAACCAATATTTTGTGAATTTGATAGGTTCAGGAAGATCAGAATACAGTTAGGAAGAAACAGTCATTCCATAATGAATCATGTCTATTTTGGCCTACAGAAAGTTAATAGATGTGACTTATTTAATGTTAATAAGAGGCTCCCAAGACAGACTTAAAGCAGGAGATTAGATTCCCATTAAAATATTTTTAACTAACAGTGGATAAGAGGAAACACACCCACTCACACACACACACACACACACACACACACACACACACACACACAACTGAAAACACTGTGGAAGTGATCCCACATATTCTCATGATTTGTACCAAGCTCTGGATCTTAGAGATTTTTAAACTCTGCCTTTGCTCCTGTATTGCTTTCCAATGTAATCATCTAATTTAATTTTCTCTCAGGGTGTTCAGGCAAGGATGGGGTCTATTATTAAAGCCATAAAGTATAAATATTTGTTATGTGGACTATTCCCTTTGCTGTTAAAGCTGCTTGAATGGGCTCACTAAAACTAATGTGCGGATGTACATCCCATGGAAACAATTGTGTCTTACCTTTCTTCATACCCAATATTATTTTATGAGTTTCAGACATTTATTTTTCTGAAATCTCCCTTTGTTTTTCCAGTGACTTGTGCATTATGTGATCTTGGGTTACCTTTTCTAGCCTGCTTCTCTCTGTATGTTTCGCATTATCCTCCTATTTATAGGTTTTTGATAATTTCTCTCATTTGTGGTATTTATAATATTATGTATCCTGTTAAATTACTTTCTATATTATCTTTTAGATTTTAATGCTATACATTCATTGTAAAATAAAAAGTTTGATGATACTTCCAGATGATAGACAGACAGAAGACAGTAGATTTATGGATGGTAGATTGGTTGGGTTTATTTTTTGAGAAATGTATACATGTTTACAATCGAATATCATATTCCAGCCCTATACCTTCCTCCATCTAGTCATGTTCTACTCTGTTGTGACACATCCAAACCACACGTTCTCTTCTTATATTTTTTCCTAATAACATTCAATGTTCAAATAGTGCTACCGACATATACACGGGGATAAGGTCATACACTCTAGCATATGTCACATATTATTCATCACTCTCACCATGAAAAAGGCAATTCTCCTTCCTTCACCAGTTGTCAGATGTGATACTCCCTTAGCTAGGCATGAGCCCTACTCAGTCATACCCTATCCATGCTGGAATTTTGTATGGCTTGATCTTGTGAAGTTGGGGAAAGAATATCCTCTGAGTTTATGAATGCCTTATTCACACTATGAAGAAGAGGCAGAGTTTCTTAGCAGCCTTCTCCATCCTTCAGCTGTCATTCTTTCCCCCTTTTGAAATGTTCCTTGAAGCTTGGGGTGGACTTTTGATGAAAATATCCTATTTAATATCAAATCCACTTTTGACCAGTTAACAAGTCTCTTCATGGAGTATAGACAATTGCAAGGATCTCCTTTGACTAAGAACCCCTACCAGTGGGTGTGAAGATATATATAATATTTTGACAGCATGACTAATTCACAAAATTGAAATGTATCATGACCTTTGAATATATAAGATTGCTATTATACTGTGTTCTATTCCTGCCCCTTCAGGATTGTCCCACTTCTGTTTCAATGTTTTATAAATACATGTTTTTTTGCTTATGAGTGTGTCTTAGTGTGTTGACTCATTTTTTTCTGTCTCATTTTACTGCATACTCAATATATCTCCTCTATTTTCTTGTTGCAAATATCTTCTTGTGTTCCACATATGTAACCTTTTCATTAACTTATCTTTAGCCACATTATTATTTTAGTGTACATGTCCATCAAAAAGATAATGGTAAGATATGAATATTTCATTCAATCATGTTTATTTATGTGATCAGCTGATTCAGTTATTTTTCATGAAATTTATCCACTTTAAATGCTTTCATTATGTTATGCTTATAACTTTAACCAAAATTTAAGGTGATAATCAAAATAAAATACATTTGATCCTAATTAGTATAGCTCTATTGAGATAGCATATTTAGGACAACATATATCTGGGTGGCAATTTTTGATTTGGAATATTGATTTTTTGGTAAATATGTGAGATGAATTTGTGATGGCCATTTTAAAAGTTATCCTTCACAAAGAGTACTTATCAAGTATTTTTAGTTATGAATATTGTATTTCATTAAGCAATTACTTAAAAATTTTAAACTTTACATTGTCTAGCACAAGTACAACATATTTTTACAGAAAAAATGTGTTTAATTTTATGCATAATGTTAGATATTAAATACATTTGCACATGCTTTTGACACCATGACTTTTCTTAGGTTTTTGTTAAAAAGATTTTTTCATAAAATATATTTTGATCAATTTTATCCTCTTGCCCATTCCTTCCCACAGCCTCATCCATCAAGATCAATGTTCATTCTTTCTCTCTTTCAAAAATAAGCAACACAAAACAAGAACCAAAAGCAAAAAAAAACCAGAAACCTTACAAAAATTAGTGTCAGCACATATGAGTGAAAGAAAAATGACATGAATTCCAAAACAAGTTAATATGAAAATAAAGTAATTTAAAATTATAGTTAGCAATCTTTGTGCCCAATTATTTGGCATATGTCCTTTGAAGTGTGGTAGACATATGCATGGAGTGAGACTTGGAGACATCTGAATCTCCTATTGCCAGAGGATGTAAATTGCAAATAGCTTCTTGGTTAGAGTTGGGGGCCCATGTTCACTATACCGTCTCAGAACTGGTATTCCATAGGGTTCCAGCTGGTACAAACTCAGTGCAGGTTGACAAAGTATCTCTGAATTTATCAAATGTATGTCACTCCTACTGTGTCTGAGAGATACTATTCCTCGAAGGTATCAAACACCTTTAGTTTTTATAATCTTTGTATCACCTCTTCCTCATAGATTCAGGGCCTCAAGGTATAGGCTTTGATGAAGGCATCTCATTTAAAACTGAGTGACTCACAGTCTCCCACTGTCTCTACACAATGTACAGTTATTGGAATCTGGGTTAGTTTCCATATACTTCAAGAAGAAACATTATATTTTCCTTAAACTTTTGACATATCTTAAGTGTCATGTTTGAATGAAACTGAAAAGCTTCTCCACAACAAAGAACACTATATGTGCTCAATACAACAGGATAAAAAATGGGAAATGCTTTAAAATATACACATTGTTAGATGGATAGTATCCAAATTCAATAATGAACTTCAAAAAAATGGGACATCTCGAAAAACAGGGTATATATCTAAACAAAGACTTCTCATAAGAGGAAACTGGGAAGCACTTTGGGATTTCATTTTATAATAGTCAGAGTAGCAAAGTATTGTTGGTTGTTATTTTACTGTTTTGACCTCTGGGGAGCTCTCCACCCAGCTCCCAAATAAATACACTCACAGAGGTTATTATTATTTATGGATGCCCTGACCTTAGATTGACTTGTTTCTTGCCAGATTTTCTTAACTACTATTATCCCATGTACCTTTTGCCTCTGGGCTGTTACCTGTCTCTATTTCTGTATGTCTGATGAGGAAACTCCTTTTATGTATATGATTCTCTTATTGGTTAATGAATAAAACACTGACTGATTGGCCAGGCAGGAAGTGATATAGCTGGGCAGAATCAGAATATAAGCAGGGAAAATAGGAAATCACTATATTCTCTTCTCTGTAGAGATGTGGAACAGTCAAAATGTAGGACTTTAGAGGAGTAAGAGGGTCCTGGACATTTCTCTAGTAAGATAAGGTCATGAGCAAATATATAGATTAGTAGTTAGATGTTAAGAATAAGAAGCCACATCACCAGTCAGCAGCTTTATACTAATATAGCTGAACAGCTTTGGGACCTAGCCAGGCCAGAAAAATTATGCTATATATGCCTTTTATTTCCTTCTTATTCCATGTCTGGCAGTGTCACAGGCCCCTTGAATCCTCTTCTAATTTTCTAGTTCTTTGATCTCTTTTTCTCCTTCTATTGCCTGCCAGTCCCTTCTCTTCTCTTTCTTTCCTTGCTACTGGCCATTCATCTCTATATTAATCAAATCATCCATTTTATTTTTTATTTATAAACAATTGTATTTGGCATATCAAGCCCCCTGTTCCCTCCCCCTCTATCCTCCCAAGCCACCCACCGACACCCCACCCACACCGTACCCGCTCCACAAGGATAGTGAGCCTTCCATAGGGGGTAATCAAAGTCTGTTGCATCATTTGGGGGAATGTGGGTGCCAGTTTGGTAGCCTGGGCAGGCTATGGGACTTCTAACAATGGAACAAGTGTTTATCCATAGTACATAAATGGACTTTCAGCTCCTTACCAATGATACTTGAAGGAAGGCCTAGGCCAATCACTTGTTTAGACAAGCAGAGTAACACAGCTTCACAGAGTAAAACAAATGCAACATAAAGGAATGTAGCACACCTTTGCATCATTAAAGTAACATTCCTCAGTATTAACAAATATAGCAAACCTTAAAATAATATTCTATAAGAGCCAAGTTCAATAAAACAAATGTTAGTTCATGTTGATGAGGATATGAAATATGGGCAATATATATTTATTCCTGGTATGATTGCAAACTTTGTACAACCTCTATGAAAATCATTGTAGCAATTACTCAGAAGGCAGAAACCAGTCTGACTCTAAAACCAATATCTGTTCATCCCACTATAGACAATTGCTCAAAAATGTTCATGAATATAGACCAGATGAATGTATTAAAAAATATACTACATTTATACAATGGATATTTTTTAGTTATTTAAAAATCCAAATGATGCCATCCTATAGTCTTCATCCAGTAGTTGATGGAAGCATAAGCAGACATCTACAGTTTACCAATGAGCCATACTCCTGGAATTCAGTGGTAGAGATTGAGGAGGGATGAGCAAAGGGGTCAAGATCATGCTGGAGAAACCCAGAGAAACACATGATGTGACCAAGTGAGAACACACAGACCACAGTTGTAAAACTGGATAACAAGCATTGGCCTGAACCAAGTGCTCTGAATGAGGGTACCACTTAGGAGGCCTGCGCAGTCTATGGAACCTCAGACAGTGGAACCAGTATATATCCCCAGTGCACAAATGGACTTTGGAAGCCCATTTCCCATGGATATCTAGTCTTTCATCCCAGATACATAGAGGAGGGCCTAGACCTCCCCCCAAATAATGAGACAGCCTTTTATGATTCCCACATTGAAGGCCTCATAATTCCTTGGGAATGTATGGGGGGTGGGATGGGAGGATTTAATGGCAGAAAAGGGAGGATGGGAGGGACAGAGGACTGGGATTGTTATGTAAAATAAGATGGTTACTAAATTAAATAAATAAACTTTCAAAAAGAGAAAAAGAAAAAATCAAATCATAAAATTCACAATAAAATTAATAGCACTACAAAATAAATCACCTTAAATAAAGTAACCATGACTCAGAAAAACAAACAAGTTGAACAGACACTTACTGGTGAATGTTAGCTTTTAACTCAATGAAATGCAAGCAATAATCCTATTTTATAAGATTTTTTAAAAATTATAATCAATACCATATATGTGTGAGTACACACCATGATTCCCTTTTTCAGGTTGGGTTATCTCACTCAGTATGATTTCTGTTAATTCCATTCATTTTCCTGTGAATTTCAAGATTCCATTGTTTTATTTTTCCACTGAGTACTATGCTATTATGTAAATGTACCAAATTTTCTTTATCCATTTTTCAGTTGAGGGGTATTTAGGTTGCTTCTAGGTTCTGTCTATTACAAATAATCCTCTAAGAACATAGTGAAAGAGATGTCCTTGTTGTATGAATGTGCAATTTTGGGTATATGCCTAGGAGTGGAATTGCTGGGTCTTGAGGTAGACTCATTTCCATTTTCCTGAAGGAAGCACCATACTGATTTCCAAAGTGGCTGTATGAGTTTGCACTCCCACCGGCAGTGTAAGAATGTTCCCCTTTCTCCAAATCCTCTCTAGCATAAACTGTCATTGGTGTTTTTGATTTTAGTCATTCTTACAACAGCAAGATGGTATCTCAGAGTTGTTTTGATTTGCATTTCCCTCATGGCTAAGGATGTTTAATACTTTGTTAAGTGTCTTTCTGCCATTTTAAATTCCTTACTCAGAATTCAATATTTAGATCATTTGCAATTCCCTAACAATTGGAAATAGATGGGGATGCAAAACACTGATTTTTTTTAAATTTCATTTTACATTCTTACCACAGTTCTTTTCACTCCTTCTCCACTTCACCTCCCTTTCCAACCCACTCCCCAGCCACTCCTCCAAAAGAGCAAGGGCTCCCATGGAGTGTCAAGAAATTCTAGCCCACTAAGTTGAAGCAGGATTAAGTCCCTCACCCTGCATTAAAGCTGAACATGGAATCCCACCATGTGCTTCTAAATATTAGCTCATGCAACAGGGTTACAATCTGGCCCTACTGTCAGGGCCCCTCCCATTCAATAGACCAAGCTATACAACTGTCTCTCATAGGAAGAATGCCTAGCTCAGCCCCATGCTGGCTCCACAGTGGTCAGTCTAGGCTTCATGAGTTCCCATGAGCTTAATTTAACTGTCTCTGTAGATTTCCCTTTCATCATCTTGACCTCTCTTACTCATATATTTCCTCCTCCCTCTCTTTGATTGAATTGCATTTATTTTTTAACAGGAACCAAATTATCATCTTGTATTGATCAGTTTATTCTTGAAGTATTGTTTTAACCCAGTCTTACAATCATTATATTTTGACATTTCTAAGGTTTTAGGATGGCATATAAGGTAGTCATTAATCTCATTATAGAAAAAGGACATTGAAGGTAACCTCTCCACTATTGCTTAGATTATTAATTGGGGATATCTTTGTAGATCTCTGAACATTTTCCTAGTGCCAGATTCTATTTAAACCAATAATGGTTCTGTCTATAATGGTATCTCTTTTCTTGCTCTCCTCTATTCTTCCCCTGACTCAATCTTCATGCTCCCTCATCTGAAGAAGGGAGTGGAGGACATGAAGGAGCCAGATACAAAATAATTCTGTTCTATGAGATACTACTTTGATTCTAGCTTCATTTCCATCCTCATTTTCTGTCTAAGCCTATTATTGTCAAGGAAGTATTTTATTGTTGTTATTGAGGGTTTTTGTTTTGTTTTCAAACACCAAAACATAGGATTTTATCCCATCATCCAATCTGTGATTTTTATCTACTTTTTATTTTATTATCTAAAAATGTTTTATGTTGTATTATAAATATTTTTCATGATTAATTTTAGTACATTCCTCATTCACTTAGATTTCTTATTTGGATGTTAATGTTTAACATTAACATTTCTATCTCTAATAGGGCAGGGAGATGTCTTAGTTGCTAAATGCACTGCCTGACAAGCCAAGAGACATGAATTTGATGCAAGCTACTACATGGTAAAAGGTGAAAATCAACAGTTACTTATCTGTCCCTGACCTCAAACTTCATTAATTTTAGCACAAACATAAACATACACACACACATACACACACACACACACACACAGAGAAAGAGAGAGAGAGAGAGAGAGAGAGAGAGAGAGAGAGAGAGAGACAGAGAAATTTTAAATGAATTAGAATTTCATGAAATGTAAGGACATTTAAGAAAATTTCTGCTGAATTTCCTTTCTCCAAGAAATTGTAGTTAGAAACCTTTACATTTCCTAAGATAAAAAAGTATATAGAAAAATGGAGTTGCTAAAAGATATGGGGAAATCTTTGTCAAAAGTAAAATTTCAGTATTATTTTTTCTGTTTTTAATGCTGTTACATGAAAAATACATTTTGTTGATATGAATGCAGTGTACTATGTAATGGAATTTCATAGCAAAGCATATGTTTTATATAAACATTTATATTATGCTAGCACTGAAAAAATAATTTAAGTTTACATTCCCAGAAATAACACATGCATTTGTATAGTGGTAAATACTAGGCTACAGAACTCTGTATAAGCAAATACTGTAATCTTTTTGAGTAATGATGGTAACTAGAAAGCAAGATATAATGTGTAATAAATTTGAATGAACTCATATGCAGCACACAGGACAAGGTAAATATGAGTAAAATTTCATGTTATGTAAACAGCAAAATATAATAAACTTTAATAAAAATTTTATATAGTTAGCTTCACTGCATGCAGACAAACAAATATTTCAATAGAAAAATTTCAAATGAACAAGAATAATAATAAAGATAATATATTTTAAGCAATTTCATTTCAAACACATGTTCCTACTGATGTTAAATATTACTAAATGTTAATGTTGTTTAGGCAGAAGTAAACAAATAAATTGACATCTATAGCAACTGTTCTTAAGCAATATTACTTTTAGGCTGTCAACATTTTACTCTCAAACAGTCTAATACATAAATCTCAATTTTCAAACCATAAAGACAAATTGGAAATTGTAAGTTACCACATGAGTAAGGTTATATATGAGCCTCTGCAGTCTTGGAATTTTATAACAGTTTTATTACAGACCATCCTTGTCAGAAGCTCGTAGAATCTCCTGCAGACTACTTTTTCAAGGCAGCATCTATTTATTCACTGTTACCATTCAGTATATAGAACTGGGGTTAGGGAGGATTGCCCAGATACCCAAAATAGGTGTTTGCTTTTGCAATAGCAATTTTAATATAGTATGTGTTTTATTCCTTTCTTACTGACTAGACAAGTTTCACCTGTTTTGCTGTTGTGGTGGTTGTAAATGACATTCTTAACCTGCCATTCACAGTTTATTATTTGACTCATTTCCTTTCTTCAAATTTGAATAAATAAAATTACAGTATATATATATGTGTGTGTGTGTGTGTGTGTGTGTGTTTGTGTGTGTGAGTGTGAGTGTGTGTGTGTGTGTGTCCCTCCTGATGGATAAAAAAATTAATAAAATTCTTGAGAGGTTTAAATTTTTTTTCTGAGAAGACAGGGTCTGTATACAGCCCTAACTATCCTGGAACTCACTAGGTATATGAAAGCATTGCTGCATTCTTCCTGTGGTGAGGAAAAAGAGAACAGTCTTCAAGTGATGATACTACATGATCTATGAAGATTTCATGAATATTTAGTCTTTGAATTTGGAATATATATATATTCATGTACATATATATACATATATGTATGTATATATCTTTAATTATATTGGTAAGGATAATTAATTACTACTATTCAGTCCACTAGTACTCTGAAGTGTATATCAGATTGCTACTGTATATCATCACCATTTTGCATATCATGGCTCTACAACTTTTTACATTAAACCTTCAGTTTGTTATTTTCTATTTCCATGCATTTGTTTTTATATCCTTTCCATACTTTTAAAATTAAAAGTCAATATTTTTCTCACATACATCTATTAAATGTTAATTTATTCATGTGTCAGGATTCATTCAACATAAAGGCATGCTGGCAATCCGGTCTCATCAGTTAATGGCTGCAGTTTGAATTTTTCTGTGTGCTTAAGTTCTGCTGATCTAAAAATCAATTTTAGTTTCTCATCTCTAAACATGAGCCCTAATTTTATAACCTCATGTAAACCATACAGAAATTAGAACAAGTATCTACATGCAGTAAACATATTATCAAGAATTTTCATTTCAAAAATATTTCTAAGTTTGAAGTTCAAATATCCAGTGTATGTGAATTTATAACATGCTATTAATGCAGAGGTTTCTCTGATGGGATGGACAAGTGAGAGTCACATGATGTACTTTGTTTCTGTAGAGAGATAAGAGAGATTAATGATTGTATACTATTTTCTGTTTAAATTACATGTGGTAGTGCCCTAAATTCATAATCACTTTTAAAATGCATTACACATATGTAATCTGGCAATGGACCCTTAGCATCTAAGTATGCTTCTTATCCACTTTGGAAGGGAATTCTTTTATTGACACACTTGATTTCCCTAATTCTACAATACATATATATGGAGAGCTAGCATCTTGGAATGATTGAACCCATTGAGGTTCATTAGTTAGAAATACCCTTGTGTCTGTGTGAAGAACAGTAACCAGATGGGAGTAACTTTTTCAGATTCCTTCCTTTCTAAGTGAGTTAGCATGTTATTTCATGGGGATCACTACTAGATGTAATGGTAGAAAAAAATGAAAAATTGCCTTTAGTTCTTCTAATTGAATTTCTGAGGTACAGATATGTGAAAATCTATGCTTATTTTGCTTAAAAGTTCAGTGAATTACACATACATACATACATGCATTTATTTTGGACACCTTTCATTACAGGTAAAATAGTTGTGTATGTAGAATGAACCTCATTTTCAGAAACAACTTTAAAATAAACTGTAAAACTTTTCTGTCTCTGCATGACCTCTTCATTTGTTATAGTTGCACTGGGTTTGGTGGTGTGTCAAGTAGTGTACCCTTTTGCCCAAAGTGCTTTACTTGCAAATGTTCATCATTAATAAATTGTTGGGCTGGTTCAAGACCTCTTGTTTTTGGTACACCATCAATACTGGACCCTCACTGTAACTCTTCTCTGGTATTCTGCTGTTGCCCCAAGTCATCGAAATCCTGTGACTGTGGTTCTGTGAGAGCAATTCCTTCACAAATTCCAGCAGGTCATACATAGTGTAGACATTAGGGTGGGTCAAATGAAAGCCTTAAATATGTACCTCAGAGAAGAGTGATGTGCTGTGTTTGTTAGTTTGAAATACTTTGGGGTTTTTGTTGTTGTTATTGATTTAATTTAATTAATATTCTTTGGTCTGCTTTTTTAAATTTTCCTATGTGGGGGAACACTACAAGAGAGAAGGGTGGATATAGAAAGAATGGGACATCAGTGGAATTGGAATGCATGATGTAAATTCCCAAAGAGAATTTTTACAAAATGTGTTAAAGCAAAGAAACAAACAAAAAAAGAAAGAGAGAATCTGCAAAATCCAAAGGAGTATTCAGAGAAATGTGGAGAAGGAATTTAGAAAATTAATCTACCTTCTGTCTCTGAAGGAGAAATCTTCAGCATGTTCTTTTCCCTGAACTCCTACAATTCTGGTGTCAATGTCTTTTTCTCTATCTGCATGAGGCTAAACCCCAGAGACTGAAAAAAAGTCTTTTAGATGGGGAATACCTTTCCTCAGGATGTTTCATTGGAAGAGAGAATAAGGAATTAAATTTACAAACAACAGGTGGCTAAACCTATGTGAGGAGATTTGGCTATGTGCTCCAAATCCATAGATTTGATGTTCAAGATTCCCTTCACAAACAGCATAACTAGAAAATTGCTGGAGCAATGGATTATTGAGTACCTGTTACAAAAGAGTGTAGGGAAAAATACATCTGTACTGTAAGTCACTGCAGTAACCACTTGCAAAATGAAAAGATTTGCAATAGGGGAAACACACACACACACACACACACACATACACAAACACACACACACCACAGATAAAAACACTTAGTGTTATTTAATTATATATTACTTGCAAGGATTCAAGAAAACATAACTTTTCAGGTTGAGTCAACAGACCTCTGTGGTTGGAAATTGATTTGGGACCAAGGGACTGCATTGTTTTTTCGAGACAGGGTTGCTTGTGTAACTTTGGAAATTATCCTGGCACTCACTCTGTAGACCAAACCGGCCTCACACTCACAGAGATCCACCTGCTTCTGCCTCCCAAGTGCTGGTATTATAGGCATGTTCCATCAACATCCAGCAGTATCTACATCTTAAAAGGCAATGTGCGTATGCTCTTTCTGATGTCATCAGTTTAAAGCTTGCTTTCCATGCTTCATAAAACACATCATTGATCCCTGAAATTAATCCTTTCCTATATTTCTTATATAAGCACACACCTGGATACACAGTGTATAAAGTTCTGCCGCTAGGAGACTTTTGCTTACTTATTGGTGCAGACAATATATAAGTCTTTGAATTAATGGGAGCCATAAAAGTTAAATTAACAATAAAGGAATTCCCGAGAGAATAAAGCCTGTCAAGTACTAGGAATCTACCTCAAAGTCTGCACATTGGATGTAGTGTATCAACATTTTCATGCGATACGCAAGGCTTGGTAAGCTGATCGCAGGTTCTGCAGCATTGACCCAGAAGTAGTCATCTTCTCCCCAAGCAATCTACCATGTCTCATGTCTGTTCCCTACCGTCCCAAGTGAGATAGTTTCCTTCAGTTGATTTTTTTGCAATTCATATTGGAACTGCTTATGTGCATTTTCACTGAGCATTCTCTTTTAATGTCTGTGTGAAAACAGAAGCATAATGTTGATATTTTCCATTTCTTTCTGGTTATTCGTGTCTCCCATGGCTTTTATACAGAAAGCTATATACTATGAACAAAGAGTATGAATTTTAAGTTCTCTTTAAACTTATGTGAAGGACTGTGATCCCAATTCAAAAATTCA
This sequence comes from Mesocricetus auratus, assembly GCF_017639785.1. Lineage (NCBI taxonomy): Eukaryota > Metazoa > Chordata > Mammalia > Rodentia > Cricetidae > Mesocricetus > Mesocricetus auratus. The sequence continues at coordinate 38,040,704 of NW_024429180.1, read as the reverse complement.
CATATCCCATTGAATAACAAGAGTGTATGGGACATTTCCTGTAATGTTTGTTTAAAGGGAAAAATGTATTATGGAAAATGGAAATCTCTCATCTTTATGGAAAAATAATAGGGACCTAATGGCAGGTGTTGACACAGTGAAGTACTTTATAAAAATGATAATATATTACCATATCTAAATAGACATTAAGCTGTAACAAAGTTCCTTTACCTAGCTTTGGGCAAGTTTGAAAAATGACACAAATACAAAACAAAATAATTTGTATAAGTAAACTGTTAATACTATTTCTTTTATTTCTTGATATTACTTGAGACCCATGACACTGAGAGGGAGCTCACACCCTATACAAACTGGATGGCCAGGAATAGGAGACTGGATAACCCAGAGACCTAGAACAAAAAACTAACTAGAAACAAGAAACTGAATAAAATAACAACAACAACAACAAAAACAATGAAATGATTTCTAATAGCAATTTTACTCATAGCTGGGTGACTTATCCAGTCATCATCAGAGAGGCTTCCTTTGGCAGAAGACAGGAGTGCATACACAGACTGACAGTCAGAAATGTGAGATAGAGTCTAAATAGAATGTCTCTATTTTCCTATACCTCTTTCATGGGGTGTTCCAAGTTCTGAGGGTAGAGGAAATAGTGTAGGGGCCAGAGTATATGGAGGACACCAGAGGAACATGGCTCACTGTATCAATTAAGCAGGGCTAAAATTAGCCTATGGAGACTGAAGTGACATGTATAGGGCCCACATGGGTTTGCACTAAGTCTTCTGCATATATGACATGAAAGTTAGATTGTTTGGCATTTTTCTGGGATCCTAACAATGGGATCTAGTGTATTTCTGACTCTTTTGGCTGCTCTTAGGACTCTTATTCATTGGATTGCCTTGCCAAGTCCCAATATGAACATTTTTGCCTTGTCATATTGTCTCATGCTTTGTCCTGTTTGACTGTTGTCCCTGGAGATTTGTTCTTCTAGAAGAGGAAATGGCAGATGGGTGGATCTTGGGGATTTAGGAGGTGGGAGGGAGCTGGAAGGAGTAGAGGAAGGGGAAACAGTAGTCACAATATACTATATAAGACAAGAATCTATTTTCAAAAATATAGACAAAAACACAACCAAAATATTCTGCTAATACAGAAACAGAATGTTTTCTTCTTTGATAGAATGAAATGTTGTTGAAAGATCTACTCTATAAAACAAACTTCTGCCAGAATGGAAATTGATGCAGAATTAACTTTCCCCATAGACTCAGGCAAAGATTCACTTTAGTTCAATAGAGTTTTAACTCTGACATGCATATAATATCATTGTGTACAAAATGAAAATAAGTGTTATTTATCAGCAAAATGTCTTGCCTTTATTCAAAACTCAGAAACGAGTGGTTTTATCACCTATAGTAGCTGAGATAGTATATAGTTTATATAATGAACACAGCTGAAAGCTTCTCCTAATCTAAGGTGGGTTCTTAATCTCCTCTGAAACATTCATTTCTTACTTTGGTATAAAATAAGAGAAGTAAATATAAATCTCATAAAATAATTAAACAATTTCCAATATTTTTCAGAAGTTACTCAATATCCAAAGAATTATTCTTCCTTTCCCCACTTTTTCTTTTTCTTTTTATTGATATTTTTCTTTTGGAGATTGTTGATGACAAATTCACAACTCCCATTAAAGAAAATATGTTCTAGCGTGATCAGGTAACCCCAAATTTTATGTTACAATACAGAAGTAGTTTAACAAACTTTTTGTAGCTTTACAACAACAATAAAAGAAAGACCATTATAAATCAGGCATGATTAAAATGCATTGTTGCAGGTACAGCAGGTTGGAGAATACTTTTCTATAGGCCACTTACTATGCAATGACATTCTTAAGTTTTGGGTTGGTGGAAGATAAGAGTCTGCAAAATTAATGGTTTCTGAATAGGTTCAATCTATTAGTCACAAGATGTTAACACCAACATAGAGGAGGGTAATAAATGACTATTTTAGAAAGCCAGAACTATCCCAAGCTAAGGAAATTAGTCTCTGGACCTACATAAGTCCAATCACTCAACCATCCTGAAACTAGTTAGATGGTCTTAAAGACACAGAAGTTTTCATTCACAAAGCTGACAATAAGGCATCAAATGTGCTAAGGTATTGTTTTAGCACTGAATTCCAACCTCAGTCCCTTCATTCCTTTGGAAGAATATCTATTTAGTGTATTTTGGAACCCCCAGTATAGAGAAAAAGCACATCACCTTTATTTTTGTACTTTCTCTGCATAGTGTTTTATCAAATAAAGTGACATTCCTTATTTAAATGGCTAATATAAAATATAATTACATTTAATATAATTAAGGTTTAAAAGACAATGTACAAATTAATACAAAAATTATTTATATGTTATATATGAATATATATGTATTTTTCTATAGGTATACATCTGGTAGTTTAGTGGCCCAAAGTGAGGACTATAAAAATAGTAATTATATACATTATTACTGTAAATTTCTACATGATTATGGTAAGTTTCTACAGCTATATTTTTACCCCTAGTGTCATTTATTATTTGTTACCAATTTTCATTGGTTATTTGCATAATCTACTAGGTTTTTTAATATTTAAAGACAGGAGTCATCTTTTTTTTCTTGGTGTCACTGGATCAAACACATAGCATAATAGTAAAATAATGGGCATTCCTAAGCATTCCCTAAAAATCAGGTAGAGCTGCCAATATTTCTTATGAAACAAACAGTATCTGAAAGGACATGAAAATGTTTCTAATTGCATTCAGTTGTTTAACCATTATAGTTCAACTCTTTATGGGTTAAGTTGCATAGCTTTTTATTTTAATTTAAAAATTTTAATATGTATTCTAGTTAAAACCACATGGTCTTTTGAATGAAAGTCAATAATAACTTCAACCAAATTAAGCACATCCTTTTTTATTTTCATTGTCTTTAGTGTGTGCCTGGTTAATTTTTCATCCATCATAGCAAGATGTCTGACTATTTGTATTCTTAAAAAGGCAGGTGTGGTTAAATATCGACTTGTACATTAGAAAAAGATAAGCAAAGTGTGCAATTGTGGAATTAAGCACTACTGCAAGAGGTAATTTTGTAGGTGTTACTCACTGAGCCAAGGGTCTTTGAACTCATAGCAATTATATTTAACATAATAAAAGTTACTGTTACTTAATTAAAGTATGCTGTGCATCATTCCATATTAGTTGGATATTATGTAAGATGCATGATTTACTGTCCTTAGAGTCATTTCAAATTTTTCTGAAGTAGCTTTAGAATGTCAAATGGGGAAGAGTTTAACTGTCTTTAGAGAAATCTGAAAACTTACCTACTTTGATTGAAATCTACAGCCACAATGTCATCTAATAACCTTTGTTGAATCAGAAAAAGAAAATTTTATGTGGTAACTTGTATATTGCTTATAGATACAAACTCTAATCATACTAGTATTTTGCTGAATACCATGCAATCAAACAACTTTTCATTTGAAAAATGATCAATTTTGGTATTTATTGTGTCTGAATTTTATTGTATCTAATAACTTTGTTTACAAGGTATGCTTAATAGAAGATTGTTTGGTTCAATAGTCAACAACAAGCAATCTATTACTTAATAAATAATTGGGCAGTAATTTAAAGAAATTCTTTATAATTAAAAATTGACTTTAAAATCCATTTAAATTATTTTAGTTTACTACACTGAATTGAACATTGACTGAAGTTAAAAATGTGAGCAATTTAATTTACTTAATTATAGCATTGAATAGGTCCATGAGTAAATCTGTTTTCATATATCAAGACATGTGAATTCACTAAAATTGTTTCAGTTAGCAATAGAAGATATTTATCTTCATAAGGTGAGATAAACCCAGAAGATGAATAAAAATGTTTCTAAATTATTAATCTTTATGAAATAAATAACAAAATATAAGTGCAATGATAAAACCATAACCAAAATCAAATAAGTTTTTTTTTATTTTCTACAGCTAGTGTAAATGAAATGGTAGAGACAATTTTATGAGTTGCTCACAAAGTTCTATGTCTTTTGGAGTTTTCTAACATGGCTTGATGCTTGTTATGTGGTCTTACAATCTCAGTAAACTCTCTCTTTCTCTCTAACTCTTGTTCCTGTAACTATTTTGTAAAATCCCAAGATTAGGAAAGTCAAAATCTCCATGGGAATCTAGGGATTTTAGCTAAATGCTTTATTTAAAATTTTAATTAAACTACAATTAAATCACTTTCCTTCTCTCCTCTTCTCCATTCATTCCCTCCCAATTCTGTTCTCTCAACCTCATTACATATTCACCCATCAGAATATCGTCTTAATATTCATGTTCATTGCTATGTATTTGTATTCTGACTACATTTTATCAGAGATATTTCTTTTGCAGTGAGTAATGAAAGCACATGTATAGAGACCCCCAGCAATTCAGTGTGATAAAATTAAATTTCTGAGATGGGATACCTATATTAATATAAATACTGTTCCTCAGTGTGGGGACACCAGACCTTAAGCAGAAACCCACTTCCCCTTTGGCCTGGGAGCAGGCAGCTGTGAGATAATGTTTACTGAAAACATGTTTACTGAAAACAATTCAGTGCCATAAAGCTCTTGTTAGGGCTCCAATAAGGGCTCACTCACTGAAACACCATGACTTTGATCCCCCCTAAGGCTAGATGATCCTTCCTGCTCCCTGCTGTGCCTCCCCAATTCTGGGGCTGGAGATTTAACCACCAGCCAGGTGGGTGAGGAATCTGGGAGAGCTGTGAGAGGTATGTTAGAGCTCGGTTGGAGAATTGTATGTAGATGGATGGCAGAAGTCCTTAAAAAGGGAAGCATTGTTTCTTGGGGAGTTCTCCTAAGCAGACTTGGGGAGCATAAAGTTTTCTTAAAGCAACCGACCTGTCTCTGTGTCATCTATCCCGACCACCTGGCTACATTCTCAGATGCAGGCTGTGCAGGCAGGTGCAACACCTCAGCCCTGCAACTGTCAGGGAACATGACAGATAAGTGGGTTAGGAGAAGGTAGGAGTTGAAAATAAGTAGGAGGTGTACAAAATGATGTTTTCTAGACATGACATAATATTACACATATGAGCTAACAACATTCGTGGTTGCCATTTATCTTAGTTAGGGATTTTATTACTGTGAAGAGACAGCATAACTTTAGCAACTCTTATAGGAAAACATTTAATAGTGGTGCCTTACTCATAATTCAGAGGTTTGGTACATTATCATCATGATAGGAAGCAATTTAGTATGTAGACAGCCATGGTGATAGAAGAGGAGCTTGTTTTTATAGTTTCAATCAAGGCAACAGGAAGTGGTGAGAGGCACTGGTTATGGCTTGACCATATATGAGACTTCAAAAATTCACCTCTGCAGTGACACAATGCCTCCCCAAAGGGCATACAAACCCCAAAAATAAAGCTATACTTCCAAATAATGTCACTCCCTTTGGGGACCATTTTCCTTTCAACCATCACAACTTCACAAAACCACATAAAATAAAGCCAGTTAAAAATACAGCATTATGAAGAGAGTGGAAGCATAAGGCTCCAGTCCTAATTAAGGAATGAGCAGTTGATGGCTGTTAAGAGAAAAGTCCCCATATTGGTGTGGCTACTTCTAGATTTTCAATGACTCCATGCCATGGATGAATCTTTATACATGCCCATATAGGCAGTACTTATTGAACACAGAAGTGACATAGTGACATGAACTTGAGAAACATAATGCTAATAAGTCTTAGTAAGCATGAAGGGAGAATAGGAATTATATGATCAAAGAATGTTGTAAACTTGCATGAACTTTTTTTTTTTTTTTTTTTTTTTTTGGTTTTTCGAGACAGGGTTTCTCTGTGGCTTTGGAGGCTGTCCTGGAACTCGCTTGGTAGTCCAGGCTGGTCTCGAACTCGCAGAGATCTGCCTGCCTCTGCCTCCCGAGTGCTGGGATTAAAGGTGTGCACCACCAGCGCCCGGCCATGGACTTTTCAAATAATAAACTTTTTAAAATATTACTTAAAATGTACAGAAGAAATGGAGATAAGTTGGTGGAATGTAGACATCTGAACTTACTAGTATATTGGAACTGGGAGCTTGTTGGCCATTTTCACAGAAATAAATAGATGTTCTACTTTGTTTTCATGAAATTGCTGCTCACAGTCACCCAATTATACTGTTAAGAGTATGTAGTGAGGAGTTTTCCTCACAATTAAAACTTGGATTGTTGAGGAGGCCCACTTGACAAGGATATAAAAGGGAGATAAAAGAACAAAGTGTTCTAAGGAAGTGAAGTATCCCCTCCTTCAGGGCAGTTGCTAAGCTAAGGAGGTGAACAAATCAAAAGATTCAAGAAGTTAAACAAACTGACAGAACACACTAAAAGTCTCCCTCCCCAAGGCTTACATTCAGTGAGGACTTCTGATGCAATTTCAGCAAAGCCTCAGAGAATCAAAGTCATTTGATAGAAGAAAAGACCAGATGAGCCACCTAGAGGAAGCAGACATAATTTGAGCTAAGTAGAAGAAATTTGGAATGTATTAACCTGTGAAAGAGACAATCCCCAACCTGCTAGGATGCTCAAAAGTTTTTTAGTGAGTTCAAAATTTTCAACTTTGTCAGTTTTCAACCATAATTTGGTTGGCTTTGGGTATTACTGTTTTCTTTGAGGCACTTCTTGGTTCTTTCTTAAGTTTGATTTGGTTACCCCTAATTTGATCTACCACCTGTCTCTGTGTTATTTAAGACACTGTAGCTATAACAAAACTATAGATAAAAGCAAATTGGCGAGGAAAAATATTTAATTCAGAAGACAGTTGTAAACTCTCATGAAAGGTTTTCAGGACAGCAACAGCACACAGAACATGGAGGAAGAAACTGAAGCAGAGGCTGTCAACTATCATTGTTTGCTGACTTAATTCTTAGGACTTACATAGCCTTCTTTTCCTATCCAGCCCAGAACTACTTGCATAGGGGATGACACTGTTCATTTTTCTTGGGTTTGTCAATATCAATCAATAATTAAGAAAATGACCCGCAGACATGGCCGCAGCTGAGGTTTATGGAGGCATTCTGCCAGTTAAAATATATCTTTCCAAATGATGGTGGCTTTTGTCAGATTGACAAAAAGTTCTCTATCTGGGATTAAAAGACATCCCACAATATGATGCTTAAGAGCATCACACAGCAGATGATAATCTGCAAATTTCTAATTATTTCTTACCTAGAATTGGCTGGTTTAGTTGGTGTTAAACAAAATATTCCTTGTTGTTCACATTTACCACCTATTATAGCCATGCTCAATATCTTTTGCTACATAGAATTTTCAATCTTTTTTTACTTTTCATTGAATTTAGAAACAATAGTATTTTATAGATCAGTCCCCGTTTCCTCTCCTTCCCATCCTCCCATATCCCCCATGGATCCCCATCCCATCACCCCATACACTCCGCAGGGAGGGTGAGGCTTCCCATGGAGGATCATCAAAGCATCAAAGTCTGTCAAATTATTTGGGTTGTGGCCTAGCCAGCACCCCACCCCCGTTATTTAGACTGAGAGACTATCCCTCCATGGGGAATGGCCTTCCAAAGTCCATTTGTGTACTAGGGATAAATACTGGTTCTACTGTGAGAGGTACTATAGACTGCCCAGGCCTCCTAACTGACACCCATAGTCCAGGGACCTGGTTTGGTTCCACACTGGTTCCCCAGCTGTCAGTCTGGGGTAGGTGAGCTCTCTTTTGCTCAGGTCAGCTGTTTCTGTAGGTTTCCCCAGCATGGTTTTGACCCCTTTATTCATCACTTCTCCCTCTCTAGAATTGGATTCTAGGAGTTTGATTCAGGGATTATCTGTGGATTTCTGCTTCTGCTTCCATCAGCTACTGGATGAAGGCTCTAGGATGCCATTTAAGGTAGTCATCAATCTCATTACAGGGAATTTAAGGTAATTTCTTCATAATTGCTTAGATTATTAGTTGGGTTCTTCCTTGTGGATTTCTGGACAAGTCTGTAGTGCCAGATTTCTCTTTCAACCTATTGTTTCCATGAAATTTTTTGGTCAAGAGAATAGACAGATCTTTCTAGAAACACTCAATAAACTCATCACATCTTTTTTGCTATATTCTCTAATGCTACCTTACTCTGCATATCCTCCCCTTAAACAGAACACCTAGAAATTTCCCTTAACTTTGTCCCACTTGAAAGGATTTCTTCTTATGAAGTTGTCTTCCTGTTTTCTAAAATATAATTCTCACTATTCTCAAATACTCTCACGTGTCTTTTGCTTAGGCAACAAAGAGATTATATTTTAATATGTTTATAAGATTTTGTTGCGCTCTGCTTTTTCACTACAAATACAACATGACCGTCTGTTTCATGCTCCTTCGACCATGACTTCTCTCCCATGATGGACTTAAACTGTGAACCAGAACAATCCTTTCTCATTTAACTTGCTTATGTCTTGATTTTTCTCACAGGAACAGGAAAAGAACCCAAAACAACTGTTTCTGATTATGTCTGATTTGTCTAGTCTCTTTAAAAATTAGAGAATTCAGGATTTCTTTTTTTTTAATGGTTCAGGAGATCAAAGCAGATTACTAGATAATCTAGGTGAGGAAGTGTTATATAAGATGAGAAAACAGTGAAGTAAATCATGTTTCTACAGTATGTTGCAGTGTATTTATAGAAATTATAACAATATTTGACATATTGATGTTTTACATTTAAGCACAGGTTTTAACAAGAGTGAGAAAGCAGATGCTCTGTGATATCTCCATTCTTTTTGCATTCTCTACATCCTGGAGGGTTTTTATTTTAGAAAATTAATTTTGAAGGCATCATATTCTCTCCCTCCTTAATTCATATCTTTTTCATCTATATATACACAAAGATAAATAAAATCTTTCCATGTATATCAGGACAGTTCTCAGAAAAAGGGTTGACATTACTGCACGCCTGATTGTTCTATTAGAAACAAGCAAGAAAAACCCTTGATAAAATTAACATTTTGATATGTTTTGCAGTTGACCCTGCTCTGTCAACCCTTGGTGGAGGGGATGAGAATATGCAGCACCAAAGACACGGGAACTGCAAGCCAGTGAGTAGCAGAGTGTGCTACAGACTCTTTAGTAAGGAAGTTAGGCCTGCCTTCATAGTCCCTCTCAAGGTCCCATTGGCTCAGGCAGGAGGCTGATTCTGTTGCGTTGTGCTTTCCTAATTGTTGTCTCCAGTCATCTGTGTCTTCTTCAGCAGTCTCTGGGCATAGACGCAGGCTTGGCTCAGGAAGTGCCTATTTCTCATGCTCATGCAGGCTGGTTTGGGCACCTGGAAACACTGAAAATTCTTAGTGTAAAGTAATTTTAAAGATATTAGGAAGGAAGCCGGGCGGTGGTGGTGCACGCCTTTAATCCTAGCACTCGGGAGGCAGAGGCAGGCGGATCTCTGTGAGTTCGAGGCCAGGCTGGACCGACAGCCTCCAAAACAATACAGAGAAACCCTGTCTCGTAAAATCAAAAAAAAAAAAAAAAAAAGACATAGGAAGGAATAGGAAACTCCAAGTTCTGATAACCACATATAAGAATGCCAAATTTTACCTGAAAAGCCAAATGGTGGTAGCTCATGACATTAATCACAGCACCTGGGGGTGAGAAGCAGTGGGTTTCTGTGAATTCAAGTCCATCTTGGTCTAAAAATGGATTTTCAGTACATACAAAGCTGTTACACAGAAAAGCTGTGTCTTGAGAGTATCAAAATAAACTAATTCGAAGACTGCTCTGTTCATGTAGTAGATTTATGCCTTAAAATGTTTTATTTAAAAAATTTAGGAATAAATGCCACCTATGAGACACATTTTATAAATGATGGATGTAATCCCTTACCTCTGGAGATAGATATTATCTAAGTTGACAGGACTAGAGAAATTCTTTATGTTGAATGAAACTGGCAATTCTTTAATATCATAATTGCTATCTGATATGAAGCATAAAATGTTTTCTAAATAACTACAGTCTTTAAAGATATTGGTAAACAAAATAGGAACAAAATTAAATAAAAATATATATGTATAAGGACCAAGAGCTATATGTAGCAGAGAGTGAATGAGATGATTGAGACAACCCTACCTCTTTGACAATGTATTTCAATAGCTCCGTAGTTTGTGTTTGGTTTCAAAATTTTAGGAGTCTCTTTCTTAACTCAATTGGTATAGAAATAAACATGGGCAGAGAAAGAGAGGCTTCAAAACATAGGCAAGTAATATGTTTGATTAGTGTCAATAGATTTTATACAATTTATCACATAAATTGGTTAGTAATTTTGAAACCAAATTTCTATTATTTTTTAAAGACAAATGAGAAATTCTAACATAAAAATAGAGACATGAAATTTCATTGGAAAACAAATGCTATGTTCTCATATACTCCTTATGTATTCTCTATTGGTCTTATAATCATTTTTATTTTAAATTATGATATTATTGGATAATTTCCCCCTTATCTTTCCTCAATACAGTGCCTGACTTGTGTATACCCTGATCTCACCCAAATCCATTGCTCCTTAAAGCTTGCTTTTTGTTTTGTGTGTATATATATATATATAAAATGTATTTATTTATATGCCTAAATATATTAATATATATTAATACAACCTGCTCAGCACACATAATGTTGCTTATTATTCTTGAGTCCTTTTATGTTCATTATGAACTGGATATCAAGGAGAGCTTCTCTTTTACAAAAGTGCTCCTCCATTTCTAAGAAGTCATTGAGACATCCTATAAATGTGGAACCTTGTGAAATTTTTTGTAACCAAATCAGCATAGCTACTGGTGTTATCCTTATTCATATATTTTTTAGATAATCATATTGTTGTTAATATATTGGTTAATCTTTTCCAAAATGTCAAAAAGAAATGTTTAGCGGGTGTCCTGGTTCTGTAGCTCCTGTATTCTTCTTGTTCCTTCTGGAATTATTTTCCTTTGCTTTGTTTGTACTGCATTGTAGCTGTATCCACTGGTGTTATCAGCACCTAGACTCTTCATTTTGACCAGTTGTGAGTGTCTGTAAAAGACTCTCCGTTAAGCACAGTCAACTATTTTTAATGATAAGTGATCTATGGGATAAAGATAATTATTTAGAACAGATCAAATAATTATATTGATTTAAGAAAATGGCAAAATGGCAGTAATTTATTCTCTACTAGGTTTTCTGACCAGTCTTCAGAAACATGTTCAAATATCAAAGATGAGTGGTTGCAAAGATCAATTTGCTTTGACCAAATATCTTCAATAACATGCTTAGAGAAGAAAATGTTTTCATTTCCATGCTTTCTAAACTGAAGAGTTGAGGTATTTTGTTTTCACAATGAAATATAAAGAGAATTCAGCTTCATGGACATTTAGGTCAAAAATGTGGTCCATTTCAGTCATCGGTGGAATATTATTATTGGAAGTTATACTAAAATTAAACAACTAGCAGTTCCTTTAAAATGCATTTCTGATGCAAACTCCAAAACATCTGGATTTTCTGAGTGTAATTAAATTTAAATCCATAACTTCATGTTACATATTGACTAGATAATCCAAATACACATGAATTTGCAAAATTCTATAATGCTCCTTGGGAAACTCTCTTAAATACATGTGGATAAATTTGACATATATTATATGAGACATTAAAAATAACAGTGATATACATTATTACTAACTCATTGGTGTTATATCTGAGTCTGTTAAAGCATGAATACAAGGACATTTATGCAAAAGTTTAATTTCACAGTACTGGTTTATTTGGCCATTTGAAAACAAATTGTTGAGATGCATCCCAAGAAATGGAAAACTAATGTGGTTTATTTTAAACAAAACTCTGCTCTTTTCTTAAATTTGAATAAGCATGGTGTTTCTAGAAGTTGTTATTGCAACCAAAATTGCTTTACACAAAAATAGCAACCAATTGTTCTGCCAATTCAAAGAAAGACCTTATATTCCTGAATAATCATAATGTCTTTTTTTATTTCAGGAAAAGTACTTTATCTGTCTTCCATTTCATCACACAGTATAATTAAGTATTATATACCCCAAACATATGATCTGGTTGGACGCAAAATATATATGTGTAAGTAGGTTAGTTCAAGGACAATACTCAATGTAATATTTTTTTTCTATTTTTGCTGGTAGTGGTTTGTCTTTTCTGCAGCATGCATTCTTAGAACTGAACAATACATGATCAGTATTCTACTTACTGAAGTGTGAAATATCTTTGCCTTCATAATCAGTTACAAGCAGTCCTACATTCTTATATTTTATCTCATAGGTGACAATATCAACATGATTGCATCTCAGCAGTGATAGTATGAAATCATTTTGTATCACACAAAACTGCTGAAGTGGCCCACATACATATAAAAAGTTACAAGATCCCTTTAGAAAATTGTTAGTATAAAGCATTAAATAAGTAGTATATTTTGTTGTAAGTTTATTCTAATAGTCACAGTAGTTTACTCAAAATATTAAATTAAAAGAAAATGATTTTGTTTCCTGTGGCTTTTTTATTCTTGGTAAACAATTTCTTAAACAAAGATTGTTCCACGCTTAAACTTCCAATGAATCTGAAATTCGGCATATCAAACAGCAAATTTCCAGTTTCAAATTTACTACTATTTTGTATTGTTTAACTAAATCCAACACATTTAATTTTCATATTTGTCACAAGTAAATGGTAGAAAACCAAGTACACTTCCCATAGGAAGAAATGTTCTATGGAAAGAAACTTCAGAAAAAAATCCAAATTTCTTTATTTATATTTCATAATTACATTTCTGAAAATGAAATAATCACCATATGTTACAAATACTGATATAAATATAAACATGTTTAAAAGCAAAAAAGTAAGAATTTAAGGCACAAGTGTAGTCTTTGGTATAACTGAAAATGATGGTTTTCAGTATCAAGTTGATAATCAAATAGTGAATCCAACTCCATAAGTTATTTTATATTATAGGCCATCAAAGGATAAATACTTTGAACAGTATTTTTTGAATTTCACATTCTGATTAAGGTAATGTATTGATTCTAAAGTATATGCATGCATATGTGCTTTTATAGTTTGATTTTAAACAGATGATTGTATAAGTGATATAGAAGATTATTTGCAAGTAAAATTCTTTTATTTATTTTTATCTACAATAGTGCCAATTAAAGCAGCATTTCTTTTTAAATATTCATAAGTATTCATCTTTGAGTAACACAGAGAAATATAACATATGACAGGATGATTTTATGCAGCTATACAATTAAAATAATTTTCTCTAACTGTTTTCACAAACCAGGAATTTTACAAGACCATTTTTCATAATGTCACATAGACCTCTAATTCAGTGAAGTAAGATCCCTTTACTTTCTTTAAAAATAATATAAGGATAATAGAAAACTATACATTAATTTAAAGTCAGTTGAAGATGAATGTAATTCTACATGCTAGTAATTTAAAGAACAGGAAACTTGTACTGAATTCAGATTGTATTATATATTTGCTTTTCAATGTTGGTATTTCTATACCTCAAGAAATTATTTGAATTTGCTGTTACTTTACTATTCAAATTACCCCATGAAACTAGATTTCAAGAAATTTTTGCTAATATTTGAGCTATATACATTTGTATTTTGTCCCATAAGCACTGAGCAATTTATATCATTCATATTGGAAAACCATACTCACAAAACTTAATGGTAAGACAACATCTTTTGAAAAACCTATACAAAATGCAGAGAAATAATACAAGGTTTGATTTTGAATATTCCATCTTCTATTAAGTCATATAAAATGATAAGTAATATTAGCTTGGTTGGTGAGTCTTGAAAAAGATCGAATTCTTCTAAACCTTAGTGCATAAGACACATTCTTAGGGTAGTTAATTGTTATAAACAAGAATATTAAGAGTGGCAGATGTTCTAGTCTAACAACCTAAGAAATGAACCCTCTGTTAAAATGCAAGGTGGCAACTAATACAAACTATAGTGAAAAAGAGTAAAAAATGTTTAATACTTTACTTAAGTACCATTTACAAATATCTAAGGTAACATTGAAAGTACAAAAAGATGAGAATTTATGGATTACATACTTATGCCAATTTATCAATGTAAAATATATGCGAATCAGTTTGTCTTTTGCTTCTTTCTTTACTTCATTCATTTTAATTTTTGCAATTCCAAAGGATTCTGTAGTTCATATTATCTTTTGATACCTTCAGTTGAGAGCAACTACTGGCCCCAGAAACAAGCACACTCTCCAAAGCAGACTGAAAATTATCACATGATACAAAACTAAAAAGGAAATTTACATTGGGAACACATGTGTTTTTTTAAACATAATTTCATGATTTCACTCACTAGTTGAGATTTTTTTCATGATAACCCAAAAATATTTTGACTTAATTAAAATGCACAGCATATTAGATGAATAGGAGCATTCTACGACGATGAAATATCTCTACAGTAATTTGTACTTAGTATAATAAATCTATTTTTAGGTATTTATACATACTGGGAATCAGTGTTTTTTCTTATGAAAGGAAAAAGTCTTTAGTTACCAGTTTCTTATCATTTTAAGTTTGTAAATTTAACTAGAAATTAACATTTTAATTAAAACCAGGAATGGATTCTACATATCAAAATATTCTGAAGGATTGGCCTTTTAGACAGATCACACATCCCACCAAACCTGGTGATCTGATTAAGATCTCCAAAACCTATGTGGTAAAAGGAAAAAGGCCCTCCTATCAGTGTCTTCTACAAACACAGATAGATCCATATAAGCACACACAAGTACACACACACACACACACACACACACACATACACACACACATGCACAGCCATTTACAGAAAATAAAGGTGCTAAGAAAAGTTTTAAGTAGTGTGAGGGTAACCATCTTTATTAAAATAATTACTGCATTTATGACAGTGTAAGATAGGATAACTAGTTAGGATCCTGAGTAAATGTATATTGTATTAGAAATAGTAAGGGGAAATAATTGTATATGTAGTGATTACTAAAGCTTCTAAGAATGCTTTGACCTTCAAAAAAACTTATTTCTCTCCAAATAATATTGATGGAAGTTACAATAATTGAGACTTCACTAAACAAAACTACCATACATCAGGTAAATCAATCAATCAATCAATGAGGGTGAATTGCACTGTGTCAGGACAATGAAAACAGCAGGCAGAATCCTTGACAATTAACCAAGTGTCAAAAACCAACACAAGTTTCTTGGCCCTGAAGAATTTCAAGACACCTTATGGCCTCTAACCTTGTAGCAATGTTTACTTTTTATATAGAGTAATGGCACAGTTATGGATGACAAATTTGTATTAAACTATAAGAAGATATTTTTAACATTCAATATTGAAGAATTTTAAAACTAGAAACATATTAAGATTTACAAATTTACATGAAAAGCACTAATTATTATTACAGGGGAAAATAAAACAAAAATAGAAATATATCACACTATCTTCAGCAATCTTATTATCCTTGCAGATTTTGTGAGAGTTTTCTAGGAAGAGCTGGAAGTCATAAGGAATTCTGAAAGCATAAACTCAGGAACTGAATGTTCTTGCTCATGCTTCTAAGGTTAAACACTTTTTGGCATTTTCTACTTTGGAATGTGGAAACCTTAGAATAATGGATGAATCCTATTTACACTGGATGGAAAAGATTAATGAAATAGGGATTCAGAAAGAGAAGGTCAGTGAATATCTTTTACAGCTAAACTGGCTTGATTTTCCACGTATACAAATACATAATTTTTGTTATTGCTTTGTACAAAAGAAAAGTTATGGTAAACTAGAGTAGGCATAATTATCTAAAGAGATAAATATTCTAGTATAGCCATAAAGATGATTTATGAAAGCTGTAAGATCTGAAATAGTAAGTTTTAGATATATAATAAGACTTAATGGAAATACAAGTCTATTTGTCTTCTACCACATATGAGGGATAATGGATATTTATTAAATTGAACAAAGGATTGTACAATTTGATATATTGTTGCTTTGTAAATATATCCTATGACAATTAGAAAGTGTTACACAAGATAAAAATTTAGATATAAAAAGTTTCATATATTCGCTTACCATTTTTAGGAATACATCTATTAGAGTTCAGAATCAATTCAGTTAATTTTGCTTTAAAATATTAACTCAAAATATAGCAGAAAATGCAAAGGTGCCTGTGATTTTTTTAATATATAGTTAATAATCCTAAATATATAGTTTTTAAAAGTTGCTAGTTAAAAAGTATTTCCTTTGCAATCAAAATAATGCATGGAATTGATGGTCATACTAATTATACTGAACTAACCCCTGTGTATTGTTTACATGTGTTGTGACATCATCCCATGCATCAAGAACAACAAACTAAAAAAGGAATTTCAGAAGATGAATGCCCACTATTTGCTTACAACATCAAAACAACAAGCCCTTTATACTTTTACCGTCTTTCAAATTTTCTGAAATTCTTGCATATTTACTCTTTAGCTGTATATTTTTCAGAGCTACAAAAGTTTGTAAAACGAGTTCATTGTTAGGAGTTGAAAATATATCTCTCACATACGAATGAACTCTCTTCCATATGAATGGACTTTGGGAGCCCATTCCACACAGAGAGATATACTCTCAGCCTAGACACATGGAGGAGGGCGTAGACCCTGCTCCAGATGATATGACAGACTTTCAGGATCCCCCTTGGAAAGCCTCACAATTCCAGGGCAACAGAAAGGTGATGGGATAGGGGGTAAGTGGAATGACAGGAAAGGAGGGGTGGGAGCAGGAACAGGGATTAGAATGTAAAACAAGCTTGTTTCTAATTTAAATAAAAAATAAAATAGAAAAGAAAGGATATCTCTTCCAAGAAGAGCACTTGTTGGTCTCATAAAGAACCTTGGTTTGGATCTTGCAACCAACTTGCAGTCACTTTTACTCTAGACCTTGGGGATCCCCCTTCTTTTGTCCTGCATAGCAATTAGGTTTACTAGTGGTGCAAATACATAGACACAGGCGAAACTCTCATACACTTAATATAAAATAAATAATCAATTAAAAAATAAAGTAGTGTCACAAATTTTGCAGGACCGACCAATGCATACCTTCTAGAAATCAATATTTACTTCCTTATTATTCTTAAATGATAAACACCCTTTAAAATCAAAGTAATCAAAAGTGTGACATATATCCATTATGTAGATTTAGCTAGTCATAGAGAAGCCACAAAATTGGGAAAAAGGAATCAGCATTTTCAGTAGCCTGAAGCCTCCCAGTGAATACACAAATTCATATATCAGTAAGCAAGGACTCAGGTAAATTAAACACAGTCAGTCATGATGTTTTTCATATTTTTTCTTACATTTGCATATCTTTATGTGTCGAGGTGAGACAATATTAAATTATATAACCCTGACTAGCCTGAAATTTATCAGTCTAATATCAAAAACATGGCAACTTAAGAGATGTATTAAAATGTATTTAAATTATATCTAACTTATTACTGCCCTCCAGTTACTCCAAAATTAACTCCCAAATCCACCATGAAATTTATGTCATCTTTTTCTATTCTCTTTAACTCCAAGAATTTATTTAATGTTGCCCATATATACATGTATATATGCCACTGAATTAATTTGGGTATCTATGGCTACATTGAAACAATGGGACCAAAAGTATTGTGCTTAAAAAAAATAGCGCCCCCACTTATGGCAGTAGGTGTTGTCTTGTTTGAGGAAGTATATCATTGTGGAGGCAGGCTTTAATGCCAGACTGCTTCCTGTTCCCAGTGCAAGATACAGAACTCTCAGCTCGCTTTCCTGTATCATATCTGACTGTACACCTCCATTTCCCTCCATGATGATAGTGTACTGAAACTCTAAAGTATAAGACACCCCATTCTTAAACACTGAGACAAACTCCTAGAATCCAGTTGCAGAGAGGGAGGAATGATAAGCAAAGGGGTCAACACTGGGCGGGTGAATTCCACAGAAACAGCTGACCTGAACAAGTGGGAGCTCATGGACCCCAGACTGAAGGCTGAGAGGCCAGCATGGGACTGATCTAGACCCCTGAACATGGGTGTCAGTGAGGAGGCCTTGGCATTCTTTGGGGCCTCAGACACTAGATCAGTGAAGAGGTCTTGGCAATCTATGGGGCCTCCGGAAGTAGATCAGTGTTTAGCCCTGGTATACGAATGGACTTTGGGAACCCATGCTCGTTCTCTTCACTGCAATACAAACCCTAAGCAAATGTTGGTACCAGGGACTGGGGTACTAATGTGACAGACCTGATCACTTTCTTGGGAGGATTGTAGAAGGACTTTGGAACTTTGGGGTTCAAGATCCACTGAGTGTTAAGAAATCTATGGGATGTTCTGTGGAATTTAGAAGATATGGATGTTAAGAGCAATGCATAGGATGGATGCATGGCTTGTGAAGTTTCAGAGGGAAGTTTAAAAAATCTCTAAGAGCCATTTGTCATTTGTTTTAATATTTGCTGGTTGTGCTTAGCTGGGACTGAAGAATCAGTTGTGGTTAACTAGATACCTGAACTACTAATGCAAATCTTTGCTTTGCTGGGACACATGATATTAGTCAGCTGGAGCTAAGAAATTAGTGGTGATTAAGAAGAGAATAGCATTACCAAGGAGAAATTTTCTGGGAAGTTTTTCCTGAAAGGACAGGGAAACACTTTTCCAGACATGGTCAATGTTGATTCTTGTACTGGTAGCTGGACTTAGTAATGTTTAAGAGTGTTACTGGTTTTGCAGTTCTGAAGGGGTCATGGAGAGTAGCCAAGATTAGGCACCATGACTGGTCTGGAGACATCATTGGTAAATGTACAGCCTCAGTGGCAGTTATAGTATTGGTGAAACTGCAACTTTTTTGCAACAGAAAACCCCAGTATTTTTGAGATGACAGTATCATGGGATGACTACAACAAAGTATAGCAGTAGTGGAATTAATTCAACTGGAGCCTAGAAAACAAAATGCACTCTTGCAAAGCTGAGATAGAGAAGTGTCCCAAGTCCTTTGCACTAATCTAGAAGATTGAGTGTGAATCCCGGATAACTGGACATTAAGTTATTTATTATGTTGGAGTTTGGATTTCTAGGGTTCAGATTATGCATATGCCATGGTTATTCCTCTTGAAGATGGTATTTAACATAATTTTGATTTTTACATTTTTATTTCTTTGTAAATTGTATATTCCCACCAAATATCTCCCTCCCACCCCCTCTCCTGTCTCCACTTGGCTTCCCCCCAACAACCCACCCCTCATACACTTCTTCCAACAGGTAAGGACTCTCATGGGGATCTGACAAAGTCTGGAGCCCATTTTCTGTGTGGAGATGCCATGCTTAATCTTAATGTGAGGAAGGGGTCTTGGTCTTGCCCAATCTTATTTTTGAGTTTTAAAGCAGCTCACTGATGAAATATTTGAACTTTTAAAATAAAGAGAGGGAAATTTTAATGCGTTTGCATTTGTATATATTATCAGACTTTTAAAATTATTTATGATTTTTTGTGAGACCTTAAGAAAGAATAAAAAATAAAGGTTTGTGGCTTAATTTCTGTCTCCAGTTGACAGGTGGTCAGTTGTACTGGCTTGTTTTGTGTGCCCACTTGACACAAAATGGAGACACCAGTGAGGAAGAAGCTTCAGTTGAAGAAATGTGTCCATGAGTCCTACTCATGTGGCATTTTCTCAATTAATGATCAATGTGAGAATGCACAGCCCTTGATGAGTAGTGGCATCCCTCGACTACTAGTCCTGGGTTCTATAAGAAAACAAAGTAAGAAATTAAATTTAATTTAGTTTAAAAATGTTTATTCAAAGATAAACATTGAAAAGAGAAATCTGCTGAAGATATAATTGAAAGAGGGTATTTTGCTTCAGGCCTCGTATGAACAGAAGTTAGAAGTTTTGGCCAGAGTTGCATGCGACTCAGGCTTTAGCATTAAGGATAGAAGAAAGGGGCTGTAGAATTTGTATCCATGAATAAGGAAAGCCCCTGAGGGCATGTGACAGGGGTGTTCCTGAATAGAGGCCTAGAGAGGCCATTACATGAAATTGTAAAGCTGATACTTGGTTTTCTTGGAACCCTCAAGATATTGGAGATGCCAGAGCACTGGGATACCTGCTGAGTAAAGATTCCAACAGAAAGAATAATCAGTCCAAGCAAAAGAAGTATTGTTGCAGTAGGCAAATCAGAAAGGACTCAGAGTTCTGAAGAATGTTTTGACATCAGACATGGAGATGCTGAATTTGGAGTTTGTCCGGTTGGTTTTCAGTCATAATTTGTTCAAGTATTTCCTTACTATGCTCCATTGCCTACATTTTGGAAAAATAATGTATATCTTTTGTCATTATATGTTGGAAGTATGTGATATGCTTTTTGATATTGACTCTTCAGGGTATTACAGTTAGTGAGATAGCATGAATTTCAGAAGAGAATTTGAACTTTAGACTTTTAAATAAATTTGAAACTCTGGTAGATTATGGGGGTTTTCAAGTAGGGCTGAGTTTGTTTTTGCATTATGATATGACTATAAGCTTTTAGGGAACAGGGAATGGAATATGGTTGTTTGAAAGAAAATATCCTCCAAAGGGAATGGCACTGTTAGGAGGTTTAGCCTTGTTGGAGTAGCTGTGGCCTTGTTGAAAGAAATGTGTCATTATGGAGTCAGGCTTTGAGGTCTCATATATGCTCAAGTTATGCCCAGTTACTCAACTATTTCTTGTTCCCTACATGAGATGTAGAACTCTTAGCTACCCCTAAGCACTATGTCTGCCTGCATGCTAACATGTCACACCCATGATGACAAAAGACTAAACCTATGAACTATAATCCACCCCATTACATATTTTCTTTCATAATATTTTCTGTGGTGATGGAGTGTCTTCACAGTTATAGAAACCCTAAGACAAAAAACAAGTTGGGGTTGAAAGGGTTCATTTGGTTTCTACTTCCACATCACTGATAATCATTGAATGGTATCAGGATAGGATCTCAGGCAGATCAAGAACACAGAAACATGAGCATCAGCAAAGTGAATGGATGAGTGCTGCTTACTGGATTGCTCCTCAGGGCTTGCTCAGCCTGTTTTCTTATAAAACCCAGTACCACCAGCCCAGAGTTGGAAATATCTACAATGGCCTTTCCTCACCAATCACTAATTAATAAAATTCCTTACTGATGTTGGATCATATGGAAACATTTTCTCATGTGATTCTCTCCTGTCAGATAACTGTAGCTGATATAAGACTAGCCAGCACAATTGCCCTTTGCAGCTTGACACACAAACACCTCACTATTGAGCCACACCTTTCCATTTGCAATCACCCTTAAATTCTCACATTAAAACATAAATAACTTTATAAATTGTACAGTCTTTTCAAATTCAAGCATATTAAAATTTCAGTCTCTTTAGAGTATCCCATCTCTCTAAAATTCCAGAATCACATTTAAAAGTTCAAAGTTTTTAGCTGTGGAACCCTGACAACATCAACATTAAGTTAAATAGCTTCTTCAAGAAGGAAGAACCTTGGCCAAGTCACACTCTGAACCAACATGAGCCAAATTCCAACACTGTAAATAATTTGATGCCACATTGTCTAGGACTCTCTCACAATCTTTTGGGCTCTTCCAATGTGCTTGATTTAGGGCTCTATCCCTACCCCTGCCGCCCCCAGTTTTTCTTCTAGACTCTGGCTGGCTCCACTCCCAACTGCTGCTGCTGTTCTTGTCACATGGCACATGGCACTGGCATTTCTACAGTCCTGGAGTCTTCTGCTGCAATAGCATCTCACAAGCTATCTTCATGGTGCCATGTTTCAACTTTCATAGTGACTTCATTCCCAAACCTTCACTTGCCATTGAAGCTGAACTTTCTTCAAGGTCTCTCCAGACCTTGATTGTGCCAGATCTCAGATGCTCTCCATACCCCATCATTCCTTCAAAACTAGTACCACCTGGGTGCATCCTATATTATTGTGTTCAGCTGCCTGAGGGAGCTCCAACCTTTGTTACCTCTAGAACACAGTTTCTATATGCTTACTCTCTGGAAACAAATCCCTGATGATTTCACCTCAGTGATGCTGATCTCGTCTTAATCACCACTAAATTCTCTCTTCTGGCAGACCAGGGCTGTGCATCCCATCAAGGCAAAGATTTTACAATGATAGTTCTGACATCTTGTTAATCAGAGATATATAGTACATCAGAATCTTAAATCAAATAGCAAATGGCCCTGATATAGTTTTCAAAATTATTTCAAGAGCATCACAAATCAGAACTCCACCTTTTGCCCTATTCTCATTAAGGTAATCTGTCAAGGTCTTACATAACATCCCAATGAGTTCTCAACTCTCAATGACTTTCTAGCACAAACCTCAAAATCCCTTCCACAATACTACACAAATCATGGTCAGGTCAATCACAGCAAACAACTTGAGTAAGTTAGGTTTTCAATTGTTGTGATGAAACACCATAACCAAAAGCCGTTTGGGGAGGAGCCAGCTTATTTGGCACACACTTCTGTATTACTATTCCTCATTGTAGGAAGACGAGACAGGAACTCTAAATGGCATGGCAGCAGGAAGCAGGAGCTGAAGCAGAGGCCGTGGAGTGGTGCTACTCACTGGAGTGTCCTCATGTATTTCTCAGCCTGCATTTTCATAGAACCTAGGCAGAACCACTAGCTCAGGGATGGAACAATCCACAAAGGATTGGCTCCTCCCCTATCAATGAATCACTTATTAAAAATGTGTCTTACAGCCAGATCCTATGGAGGCATTTTTAAACTGAGGTTCCCTCCTTTCAGGTAGTTCTAATTTGTTTATTTCCTCTTCCTCAGTTCTCAACACCTTCCCATTTTTCTATTTCCCATTTCATATCAGCTATACTCTGCTATCCATCTATCAAGTCACCCATAACCATGACATGTACTCTTCATAGTCACATGGATTTTTGTGATTACTCTAACATGCTGTTGTGTGATGAAACTTTCCCTGGAGTTATTTAATACACACAATTATTCACCGTAGACAGGGAACCAAATAGATTAGAGCCAAAGTATAGATACTCCAAAAGTCCAACTTTATGAACAAAGAGTTTAATTGAGGTTACTTACAGGAATGAGTGCTTACTTACTGCAGCAAAAATGATCCAAAGAGAGCTACATCACGAAAGCCCAGCCCAGAGTTAGTGACAGATCACAGAGCTAGGAGCTTAGAACACACTGCATGGGCTTCAGGAAGCAAAGCAGGTTGAAGAATGTCATTTCCAGGAGCCTCACTTGGTATATACTTCTTCAAGGAAGCTCAGCAGGTTTCTGCTTCTGTGGTAACTGGTCTGGTCTCAAGCATCTTCGAAGCTTTGTGTGAAAGGCTTCTTTATAGTTTGGATTTTTCCTATCCTGAGAGGGAAACTTAGCTTTTATTGCTTGCTCTGGCAGGAAGTGACCTAATAAATCTGGTCAGTTTCAGGAGCGTCCTGAAAATATTGTGAGTTGTCAGCCCTCCTGTTTAAGTCAGGATAAAAAGTATTCAAAATGAAAATAAATACAGAAGTAAATTCTAAGTGTAGGGAGATTCAGAGAGAACTTTTTTTCAGTCCTTTAAAATTGTTTACAAACAATACTTCTCAAAAATTTGCAAATAAAAATATAATTATAAGAAACACTTATAAACTTTTTATTCAACGGGGATATAACTCTATTATCAAAACAGGTTACTTACATAGCAAAAAAAAATACTGATCTAAAACAATATCCCAGATGAAATATATAAAACAAAGTGCAAACTAAGTACATGCACACACTGAAAAGAGTCAAGGCACTGAGCACAGCTTTCAGACTTGCAGCAAGCATAACACTGCCATTTTAGAAGGCTGACCTGAGGATAGGCAGCAGCAGTTTTAATCTTAGCCAGCCAGATAAAAAACTCATGTGGTCAGAAAAAGAGAGATAAACAGTAATGACAGATTCAGATGAAGAAAAGATTCTAAGTGTTCTACAGTGTGTTTAAAAATATATGCAGGCTTGTCAGAGAAGAAAAAAAAAGGATAAAGTGCTTAAAAAAGAAATAGAGTAGCTGGGTGTAGTGGCACAGGCCCATAATCCCAGCACTTTCGAGGCAGATGCAGGCAGCTCTCTGTGATTTCAAGGCCAGCCTGGCTTACAGAATGGATTCCATGAACCGTGAGGAAACCCTGTCTAAAAAAAACAAAAAGGTAAAACTTGCCATATTACTACTACTACATAAATAACAGCTTTCCAACATATTTAGAGGAAGAGACACGTCACATTCCTATCTGCTCAGATTCTAGATCAGGTGAGTTAGAATTCCGCCCATATATGCAAAATAGCACCGGATTGTTTTGAAAACTAATAACTGTTTTAACAGAAGTATAGCAATCATAGTGGATTTAATAATGCAAATTTATTACATAATAGTTCTAGCTGTATTGTTAAAAAAAGTTTCCAATTCTCTGTACTAAATTTACAGTAAGTGTTTTGCCTATGCATGCTTCTTAGGAGGAGGTTCATGCCCTTGTAACTTTTGTAATTTTTTTCTGAAGTTTCATATCAAGATCTATGTGGCATCATCTTTACATTTTTCTTAGACTCTGATTTTGTTATCAAATCTTTTTTTCTGATTCTTAATAACCTGTGTTGCATTATTGAGTTGATATATATAATTCAGAATATTTGATTTTTAAATTCTTCTCTAATATCACTTTTGTTAAAGTATCTAGTGCACAAAATGCCAGGAGTATGATGTAGGCATGGTTACAAAGATATTTTTCTGGGATTTTAACGGGGATTGCATTGAATCTGTAGATTGCTTTTGGCAGGATTGCCATTTTTACTACATTGATCCTACCTATCCAAGAGCATGGGAGATCTTTCCATTTTCTGAGGGCTTCTTTAATTTCTTTCTTTAAAGATTCAAAGTTCTTATGATACAGGTCTTTCACTTGTTTGGTTAGCATTACCCCAAGGTATTTTATGATGTTTGTGGAAATTGTAAAGGGTGATGTTTCTCTGATTTCTTTTTCAGCCCTTTTATCATCTGTATATAGTAGGGCTACTGATTTTCTAGAGTTGATCTTGTAGCCTGCCACTTTGCTGAAGGTGTTAATCAGCTGTAAGAGTTCCCTGGTAGAGTTCTTTGGGTCATTGATGTAAACTATCATATCATCTGCAAACAGTGAAAGTTTGACCTCTTCCTTCCCAATTTGTATCCCCTTGATTCCCCTTTGTTGTCGTATGGCAATAGCTAGAACTTCAAGTAACATGTTGAAAAGGTATGGACAGAGTGGACAGCCTTGTTTTGTTCCTGATTTTAGAGGAATTGCGTTGAGTTTCTGTCCATTTAGTTTGATGTTGGCTGTTGGTTTACTGTATATAGATTTTATTCTGTTTAAGTATGTCCCTGTTATCCCAGATCTCTCCAAGACCTTTATCATGAAGGGGTGTTGGATTTTGTCAAAGGCTTTTTCAGCATCTAGTGAGATGATCATGTGATTTTTGTTTTTCAGCTTGTTTATATGGTGGATTACGTTGATGGATTTTCATATGTTGAACCATCCCTGCATCCCTGGGATGAAACATACTTGATTGTGGTGAATGATTGTTTTGATGTGTTCTTGGATCTGATTTGCCAATATTTCATTGAGTATTTTTGCATCAATTTTCATGAGGGATATTGGTCTGAAGTTCCCTTTCTTAGTTGTATTTTTGTGTGGCTTGGGGATCAAGGTTATTGAAGCCAAGAACAATAATCAATTTTGTATGGAAAAACAAAAGACCCAGGGTAGCCAAAACAACCCTGTTCAACAAGGCAATGTCTGGAGGCATCACCATCCCTGACCTCAAGCTCTATTACAGAGCTATACTCCTGAAAACAGCTTTGTATTGGCACAAAAATAGACAGGTAGACCAACGGAATTGAATTGAAAACCCGGGTATTAACCCACACACGTACGAACATCTGATCTTTGACAAAGAAGCTAAAAATATACAATGGAATGAAGAAAGCATCTTCAACAAATGGTGCTGGCATAACTGGAGACTGGCATGTAGAAGAATGCGGATCGATCCATGTTTATCGCCATGCATAAAACTTAAGTCCAAATGGATCAAAGACCTCAACATAAACCCAGCCACACTGAACCTCTTAGAAGAGAAAGTGGGTGGTACCCTTGAACGAATTGGTACAGGAGACAGCTTCCTGAACATAACACCAGTAGCACAGACAGTGAGATCAACAATTAATAAATGGGACCTACTGAAACTGAGAAGCTTCTTTAAGGTAAAGGACACAGTCAGCAAGACAAAAAGGCAGCCCACAGAATGGGAAAAAATATTCAGTAATCCCACATCTGACAGACGGTTGATCTCCAAAATTTACAAAGAACTCAAGAAGCAAGTCTCCAAAACAGCAAAGGACCCAATTAAAAAGTGGGCTGCAGAACTAAATAGAGAGTTTTCAATAGAGGAGTCTAAAATGGCTGAGAGGCACTTGAGTAAGTGCTCAACATCCTTAGCCATCTGGGAAATGCAAATCAAAACATCTCTGAGATACCATCTCATTCCTGTCAGAATGGCTAAAATCAAAAACACCAATGACAATTTATGCTGGAGAGGATGTAGTGAAAGGGGGACACTCCTCCATTGCTGGTGGGAGTGCCAACTGGTTCAGTCACTTTGGAAATCAGTATGGAGATTCCTCAGAAAAATGGGAATAAATCTACCACAAGACCAAGCAACTCCACTCTTAGGCATATCTCCAAAAGATGCCCACCCGAAGAGTGGACAGAGAAAATGTGGTACATCTACACAATGGAGTACTATTCAGCAGAAAAAAATAATGGAATCATGAGATTCGCAGGCAAATGGATAGCACTAGAAGAAACCATCCTGATTGAGGTAACCCAGTCACAAAAAGAGAAACATGGCATGTACTCTCTCATATATGGATTTTAGAAATATATCTTGGGAGTGCCAGCCTACAATCCTATGGCCAGAGAGTCTGGGAAACAGAAACTTCATTTAGTGGCTGATCGAAGAAGAGGCAGACTCCCGTGGTTAATTACTGAGCTGAACTCAAGAAAGCCAGTAACAGAGAGGGAGTACTGATGATCAAAGTGATTAAAACTGGGCTGGTTTAACCCCCAGAAACAGCTGACCAGACAAAGGTTAACTCTTGAATCCCAGGCATCTGCCTGGGAATCCAGCAGGGGACTGATCAAGACCCCCTGAATCTGGGTGTCAGTGAGGAGGCCTAGGGAATCTATTGAGCCTTGGGCGGCAGATCAGTACCCATTCCAAGTACACACACGGACTTTGGACTCCCATAGAACAATGTGAGGTGCACTCTCACCCTGAACTCTTGGGGAAGGGTCTAGGCCCTGCCGTATATTAAATGACAGACTATGGACACTCCCATGGAGGGCCTCACCCTCCCTGGGGGAATGAGGGGATAACAGGAGGGGGGTTGGGGGGAGGGCACAGGAGGAGGGGAGGGAAAGGGAGAGGGACTTGGAACTGACTTGTGAAGCAACCTTGTTTCTTATCTAAATTTAAACTGGAAAATAAAATAAAATAAAGATATTTTTCTGTATATCATATGTATTATATCATTCTCTGTTTCAATATTATGGTTTTTGTTCATAAAATTAAATTAAGAGTGCAAAGAGAGTTTATGAGTTTTTAACACCTATGTAATGAAATCTCATTAAAAGTATACTCATTATCACTTTTTCTCGAATGGCCAAAGCTGCTTTCCATTTGCGTACCTAGTTACTATTTCGTGGTATCATTTTAACACATTTAAATGAACATTTAAGCTGAATATGCATGCATGTATATGTACATAGATGTAGATACAGGAAGAGATGCTGCCAGGCATTGGTGGCACACACCTTTAATCCCAGCACTCAGGAGGCAGAGGCAGGCAGATCTCTGCAAGTTCGAGGCCAGCCTCGTTTGCAGAGTGAGTTCAAGGACAACCTCCAAAACAATACAGAGAAACCCTGTTTCAAAAAACCAAAAATAAATAAATAAACAGATGCACATAGATAGATAGATAGATAGATAGATAGATAGATGCTTAGATAGATACATAGATAAAATGAGAGATACACTGATGTTGGGCCATATAGAAGCAGCTCTCTTTCATATTAACTTAAGTTCAGAGAGTTCAAAACTATCCTTATTCTTTCAAGTTTAAAGGCATAAGACTGAAAGATGTAAGATGTGAGTACTGAAGAATGTTTGGCCTAAAGTGTTGTTACTGGATGTCTTGCCTAGATAACAGAATACTTGATCTAAGGTGTGCTTATTAGATGTCTTAATCTTCAAACCAGGTGACAAGATCTTTGATCTAAGCTGTGGTAACTAGATGATTTGAGAATTAAGTAAGTAGTTACATCTGTTTGTTCCTTGTATCATTGGTAAAGAAGACTTTTGCCAACCCTCCCTTTTGGTTGGGCAGTATAAGAACTTTGAGCAACAAACTAAAGGCAGATCCCAGTATTCACTGGATGGCCTCCCAACACAATCTTCTGTGTCTAGTATGTTTCTTTTCTAAATCCATACTCCCCTTCACAGGTATGGACCAGACAGGTTGAATGGATCTGACATATAGATAGATACATGGAGAGAGGGAGATGGATAGATGGATGGATGAATGGATGGATGGATAGATGGATAAACAGATGCAACAAATGATTTCCATATGTTCACATATTTCACATATGAACCAATTTCATTTTTATTTTTTATTTTATTATTTTTATTTTAAATAGCTTGTTTCACATGTCAATCCAGTTCCCTCTCCTTCCCCTCCTCCCGCACCCCCCCATCCCTCCAGTCTATCGCCACTTCCTTCCACATAGGGGATATCTAGAATCTGTCATTTCACTCAGGGCAGGTCCAAGTACTCCCCTAAGAGTCCTGGCTGACAGAGCATCCCACTGACTTCGTGTGTCCATAACAACTTTCTTTTTAAAGAATTTTCCTTATTTATCACTAGTTCGGTTTTTGCTTTTCCATTAAGTTTTTTTCCTGATTTGTGGTTTCTACTGTTTAGCAAACCCTATTATATAAATGCATGCTATGTCAAATAATCAGTATTTCCAGGATTCTCTTTTAATGTGATTGGTTATTTCATATTCATCAATTTCAGTCTCTTAATGGCGTGAATAATTTTAATTTTCTCCCAAAGTCATTTTATTTCAATTTATATTATCTTATAAATTTAATTTACTTTCTAAGTGTAATGTAAGGATGGAAAGAGGGCATGGAGTATATACCATTATGTTTAAAGTTTCCTGAGTTAAAATATTAGTAATATACCACATGAATAGGAGTTCTTCATTTAGTTGTACAAGGTATCTGTAATCCACAGTAATAGACTGTAATGTTTGTTAGGTCACTGTTAAATAAAACTTAATAATTTTTAGACCATGGCAGTGAAATTTCATTCATCTCTCAAGGTTCAGCTCATGCACTAAAGCAAATAACTTTAAAGCAACCTTTGACCTCAACTGGAACATTATATTATTTAGGAAGCAAGGGTGAAAACCATGAGTAATCTTCTTAACATTATTTCTAGGTAAAAAAACTAGGTCTGATTGAAAACTATCTCCAATATGTCAACATTCATATGTCAAGATGTGCAACAGGATGAATATTTAAGGGCCTTTACCTTGTTTGTTGTCTAAATCTGAATAAGTTGAATAACATCACATGAAGTTATCATTATTTATATTTTATTGTATATAGAAGATGGTTTTATTTAATTGATATGTTGCTATTATAGATTTTGTATAGTTTTAAAGAATCTGCATTTTATACTTCATAGGACATCAAGAGCACTTCATTTCATTTTAATCATTATTATTATTTCCTATATGAAATGGATTACGGTAGCTCTGCCTGACCTCCAAACACTTGATCCCTCTATTTCGAACCTATAAATATTTTAACTCTGCCATTTTTATCTTTCACACTTGTGTTATGTTTACTTTTCTAAGTCTGTGGTGGGTTGAGGTCTTCTTCCTGGTGGTTTCTGATCAACAATATAACTTTATTGAACTTAAGTGTTACTGGTCCTCTGATTTTATATATAGAATTTTCTATGAAGTACATTTTTGTGCTAGTTGATTATGTCTTATGCAGTATGTTGGTTTTACCATGAAAACATCTCTGTAACATATCCATGGAAAGAATGACATTGAACCTTTCAAACTTTCATTGTGCATGGTACTTAAAACTATTACCCTCCCTATAGAAAACTTTTAGGATTCTACATTTCTATAACATGGGGGAGATTATGCTACAGAAAAATAAGTAAAAGTAACTATAACGTTTTCTATTTTACATAGTAGCCAAACATTTATGACATATACTCTTGGAATTTTCTTTAAGCCAAAGTTGGAATCTATTTTGAGATCAGATATTTACCAGATACTTGCAAATATATAATAAGGAAAAAATACAGGAATTGTTGGCAATCACCCTTGTTTTACAAAGATATTGCCAATTAGCAAAACAACAAAGAAAGAAACCAGATTATGATGACAAGACCAATCATTAATAAATCTACATTGGTTATGAAATGATTTGAGTTGAGGGAATTTCTGAATCTGAAATAAAGTCTTAAAGAGATGAAAATGTAGTTCTCATTGCCTGGCAGTGTTTCTACCACACTGGCTCAGGGGATTGAAATGTAGAGAACTTTCATTAAAAACATATCCAGAAATTGGATTGCAATATTGTATAGTAAATATTGCTAATGTTTAAAAATATTTAATTAAATAGAACTCTCTAATATTTCTTACCAAACAAAAATAATTTCTATTATTAACAAATATTTTGAAATGCAAAATATACTGAGTATTCAAAATATATGACAAAAAGTGTCACACAAAAGTTAAGAAAGGGACTGAGGAGATGGCTCAGTTTGTGAAATGGTTGCTTCTTGAGAAAAAAAGACTTGAGTTTGGATGATCAACATTAACAACAAAAGTCTGATCCGGAAGAATAAGCATACAGACCTAATCCCAGCAAGAAATACACACCCTGATACCAGGGACTTCCAGACTAAAGGATCCCATCTCAGTGACACACTGGCTCCCAAAAACTGAAGTACGCAACAAGAAAGAAAAGTGCTTCATGTTAAATTTGCCACATGGACATATCATACACACAAACACACACACACACAAACAAACTCCACCACAAGTTGGTAGTATACGTTAAAAGAAAGATGAAATATGTATTTTACATGGAAATAATTTGTGCTCTTTCAAAATGTTAGGCTTCTCTTTCATACCTATTTGAGAAGAAATATTACCAATATAAGTGAATTGAAGTGTTTTCTCTTTTGAATTAAAATTGTGACATAGAGAAAATTCATTTAATAATATAAAGTATTAAGTATAAGAATCATAAAAAATGCAAAATTGTTTGTTTACTAGCAAAAAGAGACCATGGAGCTTTTGACACAATATCTGACTTGTTTTCCTCCTTCTGTTCTAAGATAGTGATATGTAATGCAGGGGAAAAAATCGATGCATAGCCCAGCATGCTATATTACAACAAAGTCTAGGCAGAATAAATGATATCTAGCATTTGAGTGTTATTTTTATTTTAAACTTTAGAAATGAAGTTAAATTTTGCTGTTTTTCTATAAGCAGATTCCTTTTTTTATATTTTGACTATCATTTAAGTTTGGATGCATCTAATGTGGCAGTGTTCTTTAAAGGCCCTAAATGGCACTGCATTTCATTATCCTTCTTTACCATGCAAAGAATATAAATTCAGTATTGCCTTGTAATAATAATAGATACAGAGTCTTCCAAACTCCACCCTCCAGCATCCCCAGGTTCAGGTGACCTTGGGTTCCCCTAGGATCACCCCCTGCCACCAATCACCCACTCCCTCAATCTTCTGGGGGCCCTCTCCTGGAATCTAGAGTATCCACCACACAGGAAAAGCATCAGTCCTTCCAGACCACACCCTCTGGCATCCCCAACCTCAGGTGAGCTTGGGTCCCTCTTGGAAAACTCCTCCACCCATCATTGACTCCCTCAGTCTTCTGGGGTCAGCTCCCAGCATCCAGAGTACCTACCCACACGGGAAAGGCATCAGTCCTTCCAGACTGCACCCTCCAGTGTCCCTAGATTCCAGTGAGCTTGGATCCCCCTGGGACCACCCCCTGCCACCCACCACCCACTCCCTTAATCTTCAGGGGACTGCTCAAGGCATCAAGAGAAACAACCCACACAGGAAAGGCATCGGTCCTTTCAGACTCCACCCTCCACTAACCCCAGCTTCAGCTTTAGGAAAGAAGGAGACCAGTGGAGAAAGAAAGACCCCACCTGCACACACTGGAAGAAGAGATGGGAAGAAGACAGAATAAGAGCTCATTCAGCAAAAGAAAGACCAACATGACTCCATCAGAATCTAGAGACCCAACACCAGCAAGACCTGCAAAGAACAACATAGACAAAGCAGAAAATTAATTATTTTATGAAGCATAAAATTATTTTATGAAAATGATAGAGACCCTTAAAGAGGAAATCCCTTAAAGAAATAGAAGAAACAACAAACAAAAAATACATGAAATGGAGGAAAATACGAAACAAAATATTCAAGAAATTAACAAATCTCTTAAGGAACCTAAAGAGTACCAAGAAAAAAAACCAAACACATGAAGGAAACAACTCAAATAGGTGAAGGAATGAAAACTGAAATATAAACAATAAAGAAGACATAGAATGAGGGGATGCTGGAAATAGAAAAGCTGGGTAAACAATCAGGAACACAGATGGATGCAAGTATCACCAATAGAATACAAGAGATAGAAGAGAGAATCTCAGGTGTTGAAGACTCATTAGAAGATATAGAGTCGTCAACCAAAGAAAATCTCAAAACGAAAAAAATCCCTAACACAAAATATTCAGGAAATATGGGACACCGTGAAGAAGCCAAACCTGAGAATAATAGGTATAGGAGAAGGTAAATAAATACAGCTCAAAGGTCCAGAAAACCTATTCAACAAAATCGTAGAAGAAAACTTCCCTAACCTAAAGAAGGATATGCCTATGAAAATACCATAATCTTACAGAACACAAACTAGGAAGTCGTTAATTTCTTTTTTTATTTCTTCTTTGACCCAGGAATGGTGCAGTAGCGCATTATTCCATTTCCATGGGTTTGTAGGTTTTCTGCAATTTGTGTTGTTGTTGAATTCTAATTTTAACTCATCATGGTTTGATAAGATTCAAGGCATTATACCAATTTTTTTGTAGCTGTTGAGGTTTGATATATTGCCAAGTATGTGGTCCATTTTTGAGAAGATTCCATGTGGTGGTGACAAGAAAGTATATTCTTTTTTATGTGGATGACAGGTTCTATAGATGTCTGTTAATCCGAGTGGGTTCATTACTTCTATTAGCCCCTTTGCTTCTTTGTTGAGTTTTTGTCTTGTATTTCTGCTTAGTGGTGAGTGTGGGGTGTTGAAATTTCCCACTATAAATGTCTGGGGCTTTATATGTGATTTAAGGTTCAGTAATGTGTCTCCTACAAACATGGATGCCTTTTTTATTTGGGGCATATTTGCTCAGGATAGAAACTTCATCTTGGTGAATTTTGCCTGTGAAGAGTATGCAGTGACCTCCTTCATCTCTTTTGAAATGATTATATTTTAAAGTCTAATTTGTTAGATATCAGGATTGTTACCCCTGCTTGTTTCTTGGGTCCATTTGATTGGAAAATCTTTTCCCAACCTTTAACTCTCAGGTAATGTCTGTCTTTGATGGTGAGCTGTGTTTCTTGTATGCAGCAGAAGGATGGGTTCTGTCTTCGAATCCATTCTGCTAGCCTGTGTTTTTTTATGGGTGAGTTAAGGCCACTAATATTGAGGGATATTAATGACCATTGATTGCTCATTCTTCTTTGATATGGAATGGTTGTTGTTCCATTCCAAAGGAATTCCACCCCTTTGTTCTTTTGGCTGTTGATAGAGTGGGATTCTCTAAGGCCATTGTTTTTCTGGTTGTAATTAACTTCCTTGGGTTGGAGTTTCCTTCCAAGACTTTCTGTAGGGCTGGGTTAATAGATACATATTGCTCGAGTCTCATTTTGTCATGGAATATCTTGTTTTCCCCATCTATAGTGATTGAAACTTTGCCAGATATAGTAGTCTGGGCTGGCATCCATGGTCTCTTAGTGATAATAGAATATCTATCCAGGACTTTCTGGCTTTCAGAGTTTCCATTGAGAAGTCAGGTGTATTTCTGAGAGATTTGCCTTTATATGCTCCTTGGCCTTTTTCCTTAACTGCTCTTGATATTCTTTCTTTATTCTGTATATTTGGGGTCTTGATTATTATGAGGGGAGGGGACTTGTTTTGTGATCCACTCTTTTTGGTGTTCTGTAAGCTTCTTGTACCTTCATTGGCATGTCTTTTTTTGGGTTGGGAAAGTTTTCTTCTATGATTTTGTTGACTATGTCTTCTGACCCTTTGAGGTGGTTTTCTTCACCTTCTTCTATACCTATTTTTCTTAGGTTTGGTCTTTTCATGGTGTCCCATATTTCCTGAATGTTTTGTATGAAGGATTTTTTGGACTTTAGCTTTTCTTTGGTTGATGAATCCATTTCTCTTAGTGTATCTTCAATACCTGAGATTCTCTCTTCCATCTCTTGTATTCTGTTGGCAATGCTTCTATCGGTAGTACCTGACCGTTTGCCCAGCTTTTCTATTTCAAGCCTTTCTTCAGATTGTGTTTTTTTTTATTGTCTCTATTTCAATTTTCAACCCTTGCCCTGTTTGAATTATTTCTTGAAATTTTTGGTTTATCTTTTTGTTGCATTTTATGAATTTTTGGTGTGGTCTTTCTTCCAATTCTTGAATATTTTTGATTTCCTTTTTCTTCCATTTCTTGCATTTTTTGCTTTGCTTTTTATTCCATTTCTTGTATTTTTGGTTCGTTTTTTTCTTCCAATTCTTGCATTTTTTTATTTGTTTTTTCTTCTATTGCTTGCAATTTTTGATTTGCTTTTTTCTTCCATTTCCTGCCTTTTTGGTTTGTTTTTTCTTTCCTTTCCTCCATTTTTTGCTTTGTCTTTTCTTACATTTTGTGCATTTTTTGGTTTGTTTTTTCTTCCATTTCTTGCAATTTTCAGGGTTTTTTTTGTCCATTTATTTGATGAATTTTCTCCTATCCTCTTTTAGGGCCTCTATCATTTTCATGAAGGTGTTTTTAAGGTCATTGTCTTCTGCTTCATTTGCATTGGAATGTTGGAGTCTTGCTGTTGTGGAGTACAGGTTTTCAAAGTATGACCTGATGATTTTCTGAACTTCCTCAGATTCTAATTTTTTGTCACCCTTTTCATTTCTGATTTTGTTAATTTGCGTGTTCACACTCTGCCATTTGGTAAGTTTGGAAAAATGTTTTTCTATCTTGTTAATTTTCTCAAAGAACCAACTCTTCAGTGCATTGATTCTTTATATTATTTTCCTAGTTTTAACTGAATTCTTTTCAGCCCTCAGTTTGATTATTTCCTAGCATCTACTCCTCCTGGGTGAGTTTGAAACTTTGTGTTTTCTAGCTTTCAGATGTGTTGTTAATTCTTTAATGTAACTATTCTCCAGATTTTTCATGTGGGCAATTTCCATGAGTTTGTAGGGTTTCTTCAATTTGTGTTGTTGTTGAATTCTAATTTTCACACATGGTGGTATGATAAGATGCATGGAGTTATTCCAATTTTTGTACCTGTTGATTTTTCATATGTTGCCAACTATGTGGTTGATTTTTGAGAAGGTTCCACATGGTGCTGAGAAGAACGTATATTCCTTTTTATTTGGATGGAATATTCTATAGATGTCTCTTAATCCCAATTGGGTATTAACTTGTATTAGCCCCTTTGCTTCTTTGTTAATTTTCTGTCTGGTATTCCTGTCTAGTGTTGAGAGTGGTGTGTTGAAGTCTCCCACTGAAAGTGTGTGGGGCTTTATATGTGATTTGAGTTTTAGTAATGTTTATTTTACAAACGTTGATGCCTTTGTATTTGGGGCATGGATGTTCACAATTTAAACTTCATTTTGGTGGATTTCTCCTTTAACTCTTTTGATTGATTTTATTTTAAAGTCTAATTTGTTGTATATTTCGATTGCTACCCCTGCTTGTTTCTTGGGTCCATATTATTAGAAAATCTTTTCTCAACCTTTAACTCTAAGGTAATGTCTGTCTTTGATGCTGAGGTGTGTTTCTTGTATGTAGCAGAAGAATGGGTGCTCTCTTCAAATCCATTCTTTTAGCCTGTCTGTATTTATTGGCAAGTTAAGACCATTAATATTGAGGGATTTTAATGGCCATTGATTACTCATTTTTATTTGATATTGGATGGCTGTTGGTGGTGGAATAATGTGTGGAATTCCATTGCATTTTTCTTTTGTCTGTTGGTA
Source organism: Mesocricetus auratus (assembly GCF_017639785.1). Classification (NCBI taxonomy): domain Eukaryota; kingdom Metazoa; phylum Chordata; class Mammalia; order Rodentia; family Cricetidae; genus Mesocricetus; species Mesocricetus auratus. The sequence goes on along the minus strand of NW_024429180.1, from coordinate 38,004,151 downwards.
TGTTGGGCTTACCTAATGCCTATGTTTTTCTGGTTGTAGTTAACTTCCTTGGGTTGGAGTTTTCCTTCCAGAACTTTCTGTTGGGCTGGGTTAGTAGATATGTATTGCTTAAATCTAGTTTTGTCATGGAATACCTTATTTTATCCATCTGTTTTGATTGAAAGTTTTGTTGGGTATAAAAATCTGGGCTGGCAACCATGGTTTCTTAGTGTTCGTAGAATATCTATCCAGGGCCTTCTGGCTTTCAGAGTTTCCATGAAGAAATCAGGTGTAATTCTTATAGGTTTGCCTTTATAGGTTACTTGATCTTTTTCTTTAGCTGCACTTAATATTATTTCTTTATTCTGTATATTTGGGGTCTTGATTTTATGTGTCAAGGGGACTTTTTTGTGGTCCACTCTATTTTGTGTTCTGTAAACTTCTTGTACTTTCCTGGACATGTCTTTCTTTATGTTGGGAAAGTTTTATTGTATGATTTTGTTGAGTATGTTTTCTGCCCCTTTGAAGTGGTTTCCTTCACATTCTTCTATACCTATTATTCTTAGGTTTGTTCTCTTAAAGGTGTCCCATATTTCCTGGATGTTTTCTGCTAGGGATTTGTTGGACTTAAGATTACCTTGGTCAATGAATCTATTTCTCTTAGTGTATGTTCAACACCTGAGATTCTCTCTCCCATCTCTTGTGTTCTGTAGGTTATGCTCGCATCTGTAGTACCTCACCATTTTCCCAGCTTTTCTCTTTCTAGCCTTCCTTCAGATTGTGTTTTTTATTGTATCTATTTCAGTTTGCAACCCTTGTATTGTTTGAATTGTTTATTGCAATTTTTGCTCTGTCTTTTCATCCATTTGTTGCATTTTTTGGTTTGTTTTTTCTTCCATTTCTTTGTGGGATTTTCCTACTTCCTCTTTTAGGGCCTCTATCTTTTTTATGAAGTTATTTTTAAGGTCATTCTCTTCTGCTTCCTTTGCATTGGAATGTTGGCCTCTTGCTAGTGTGGAGTCTCTGGAATCTGGCGGTGTCATATTTGTTTTTCTGTTGCTGAGTGTGGTTTTGTGCTGTCTTTTTCCCATCACTTCTTCTAGTTGGTTCAGAAAGAGTCTCTTACTGGTCTGGTGGATAGGGGACCAGAGATCCCTTTCGGTGGTTACAACCAAGTCCAAAACTCTGGTAGTTCTCCTCTTCCTGGTCCTAGTCCTGCGCTGTGGGTGGAAAAGAATACCGGGAATCTAGGCTGCTTAGGCTCCCACTGGTGGTCAACAGGCATTGGTCCGGGTCCCTTGGTCCCATTGGTGGTTGAGAAGAACAGGAATCTGGCATGCATGCTCCCCGCCAGGAACGGAGGCCATTTAGCAGTCCCCTGGCAATCCCCGGGCACTGAGAGGCAGGCCCTGATACAGAGCCTAGTTTATCTACTCCCATTGATGGAAAAGAAAACCAGGAATCTGGGGTGGGCTTGGAAGGAAGGCTTTGTGGCACTCTCCAGACTGTCTGATTCCTATACTTGAAAGAGAAAATAGCATAAATGCTACTATTTACTGAGTTCCATCTATTATTTTTTGGGTGCTCTGCTCTTCTCTTTCACAAAAATTATGACATTTAAATTTGAAAATATACTGTGTGTACTAGTAGTGTTTTTTCCACCTTTGTTTACTTTCCATGCATACTATGAAGGAGGTTGTGAGTGGAGACATGGACTTCTACAGCTTTCTGAGAGTCTTAGCTAAAATTTTAAGAATTTTGAATTAAAATTATCCTAAGTACCTCATTGCTAGAGAATAAAGTTATCCATTATGATTCATACAAACTAGGATATAGACTTTAATAATAGTATTGTTTCAAAATAATTTAATTATAAATAGCCCTACTGTTATCAAATGGGTCTACCTTTTTAACACTCTCATTATTACTGACAAGTTAGTGTATACATTTTCCAAAACTTTGTAGTTGTACCATGGTAGTACAGTGATCCAATTTTTAATATAAATTATATTTATTTTATAATTCATTGTTGGCTCTTTTCCTTTTTTTACCTCTATACCTTCTTGAGTATGTCTCCTTGCTCTCTTTCAAATTCTTGGCATTTCAACAAGATGCATGTGTCCTCTGCTAGTTATGGTATTTTATTTTGTGAAGATAACTTTTTTTAATTAAAAAATTATTATCATTGTATGTATTATTCAGTAGGTAGGGGAATAGCAAAGATGCTCTCTCTGTTATTTTTCCTTCCAGTCTTGTAGTAATATAACAACAGCACAGTTCAAAAATTAATGATTTTATATGGTGCATCTTTTACTTTAAATTCAACTTTTTATATCTTAGATAAAAATAAATTCATTCATGAAATTTTACATCATAAATATACCATATCATTCTCTAGGATAGTCAGATTTTTCATGAGACAAACTTAATTTGACCACATTATCTTATTAGTTTTTATTTTATTATTTTATAGTTTGTGCCTAGTTCAAAAGAAACATTAGATGTATCCATCTAAAATATTTTTGTCAGATTTAAGCAGAAAATGTCATTCTGTTTTTATATACTCTGTGGGGAAATGTTCCATTTCTTCCTGTAATTAATAAAGTTATTACAGTGTTGTTGCTCATTGTAGAGTACATAAGTGTTAGCCCTTAAGATTTGTATATTCTTCATGTAAAATGTGAAATTTCATTTTCTCAAAATGCAATATTATTTATATCATCTGCTTTCATATTATATGTATTTATATTTATATTTTTAAAGTTCATTATAAAACAAATTTCTCAAAATTATATAGGAGAAAAGAATTATTTAATATATTCAATGATAATTTAAAATTCCTTCAGTATCTACACTTATTGTCTTGGACACTTGTTGCCCATCTCAACATTTTTTCTTGATAATATTGCTAAGACTTTGTTAGTTGATTTCACAATTACTAAAGTATTATTTGTTATCAATGTTACATTATGTGTAGATTTTCTGCCCCTAGTTCCATAGGTAACCATTTGGTACTCAATAAATATTTTAAAGACAGCGTATATCAATATGTGTGAGGAATGAAAATTTGCTCTCCTAAATCCTGTCAGATTCTATAGAATTATGCAGCACCAGTGCCACAAGCAACTCTGAGGTATCAGGAAAAGAAAGACCAGATGTCCTGCTGTTTGTACTAAGAAGTGTCTTTATTTTGCAAGTGCTAATAGGCCTCTCTATTTTGCAAATGTTAAGAGGTCTCTCTCTTATCTTTATTTTGCAAGTGCTTAGAAGTCTCTCTTTTGTAGGAGGGAGCAATCATATATATAGCCTTACATCACAATAGGAAAACCCCAGGTGGAAGAGAGTGTGTTTATCTCTTGCTAGATGTTGATATCTGTGGGGCAATATGGGGGCAGTAAGCCAGGACTAGAAAACAGGATGTACCTGTGGCTATCAGCTGAGAAGCAACTCAGAGACCCATTTTTCCCATTTCCCTCTTTTTGATAAAACTATAGTGCCCGCTTGCTATATTTTTTTGAAGAACTTTATGTCTTACATTGTAAATGGGGAAACTACTTCATGCCTGGTGGGAAGGAAGAAGCAATAAGAGGAAAAACAATTCCCTGAGGCAGTGGGATTCAATGTGACTAATCACTGAACACATTTCATACACTGATTCATTTAGAAAAAGATAAATTTTCAAAAACTTCTATTTTGGGGGATCAAAAACTAATATTTTTCACTTTTTGAAAAATTTATCAAATTATAGTTATTTAATATGAAACTGCATTACTATATGTAAAATATTATTTTAAAAAAAACCATCCTTCCAATGCTATATTGCATTAGTAAGCATAAGATTTTGTGATAAAAATATTAACATAACTCAAAAGGAGTAAGGAAGGAAGGAATAAAGGAAGGAAGCAAACTGTTGTGTCATATTAATTGTTCAATATATAATGAGGAACATCATTGAAAAAGACTGTTACTCTTGATTTATTTTAAATGTTCTCATTCTTTGGGAAAAAATTCACTCACAATCAGTAATGCCAAGTGTTTTCTGAAGTGTGAGTATTTCCTAACATTTTGGTACATAATCAGGAATCCAAAGTCTCTCTTTCCTCTACCATTAATTAATACAATTATAGCATTTGTCCTTTAAACAGTAGTCTCAATATCTAGTTTTCATTTTCCCCATCAGTTCCATCTGCTCTAGTTCTTCTGAAAATAGTGGTTATACAACTCAATTCTGAGAACTCTTCTCACCTCATACTTCAATGAAGGATCACTTCTTTAACTGGAAGGGACATATATATATATATATACATATATATATTACAACTGCAACATATAAGATGGTATAGTGACAACTGTTAAATTTTATATCCTATTTGTTTATTGGTAACACTAGGTCTTTTAAAAACTGTTTTGTGACTTTTCCTGCAAAAAACATTCAATCTAAGCTCCTAAGTGTGAATTAAACAATGCTCCACAAGTCAGTGATTTCTTTTAAATTTACTCAAATTTGAGGCTTACGAGAGAAAGGTTTTCTAATAGTAAGTGATAGGATAGCATATTAGCTGCCATGTGGGTGCTGGGATTTGAACCCTGGTACTCTGGAAAAGTAGTCAGTGCTCTTAACCACTGAGTCTCACCTCTCTAACCCTTGGAAATCATTTTTCAAACATTTACATTTTTCCACAAATCATTTAAGTGTTTCCATTGGTGACCCTTTTAGTTTCTATGATCAAGTATCACACAGCCACCAACATAGAAATCTCTTCATGAAATAGATGGGAATTAAAGCATAAACCTACTATTAGACTATGTGCAGAGAGAGAGACTTTGGAACACTCAGTTCTAAAATGTTATCCCATCATGAATCCCCTAACTTTTGGGCTCAGAAAACTTTGTGGAAATGGAGACAGATTGTAATAATGGCTCTTATAATTATTTTGAAATCTATGTTCCTAAAATCAAGATAAGCTACTAAAGTTTCTCCATGACATCAAATCTATTTATACCCAAGATATTTTCTCCTAAATACTATGCTCTTAGTAGTTAATTTTTCAACTTTTCTAAGAGTCTTCTTTAATTATAAAATTAAGTAAATTTGTAGTATTGTACAACAAAGTAGCTTGAAGGTTATAAAGATACACATATTAAGTATGTTTTCATTCTTTTTCATTCAAACATTATTCTCTCTCTCTCTCTGTCTCTCTCTGTGTGTGTGTGTGTTTGATGTTGTTGTGATGTCTGTATCAGGAGTTGGGTAGATATATATTTTACGATAGAGACTGTGAAACTTTTCTGGTGTCCACTGATCTATTCTAAAACTTAAGAGTTTCCTGTTTAGCATAGTTCATTATTCTCATAGAATTGCATTTTTATGTGAAAGCATAAAACTTTTTTATGTTGTAATCTTGAAAAGCAAATTATAGTCTATAATTATATTTACATTTTGAAAACGTTAAATTTTACCCAATATCCAACTGTATGGATAGTAAGTAGTAAGACAACAATAAAAACTATGTCTCTGAGTGCTATAAAGTATTATTTTTCATGTTTTGGGAGAATATTTTTAGAAAATAAGAAGCTTAGAAGTTTTAGCAAAAGGAACTCTTGGAATCTTTTCTCTTTGAGTTATTTGAATACTATCCCAATAACTTAGTTCTTAGACAGGTTTGTTGCTTGCTTGGCAAACCAGACATGTTTAAAATACAAAGCATTGAGAGAAATACTATTACATCTTTTTCAGCAAACACTTTATAAATTTCACAGCAGGCTACAAAATTCTACTTATTACTCATAAGTTTTTCACACTATGTAGTTTGACAAATATATAAGACAGGAAAAGGTATTCTTTTCAGGATTCAATACATTTTCATAAATTTACATTATGTTTGTGTTATTTACCTACCATGGAAGCAAAAACACTCACAATATGCCAAATAAATGAGAACATGCATTTCCTGATAAATAATGAATAAACTGATACATTTCATAACTATAGTGATGCATGAAGAAAATAAAACAACAAATAAACTGTCTTAAGAAATACTGTCTGAGGTATAGTAAAATTTGGATATTTTGAAAGGAAAACTTGAACTATGTAATTGCATATGTCAATGGGTGTGATGTTCCTGTTATTTATGAGAATGTGGAGTTATTTTTTTCATTTCTTGTTAATTGCTTATGACAGCTAAGAGTTAAAATATGGATCTCTTATTATATAATGCAAGGGAACAGCTGCAGTGCAGTCTGCTTCTGCTGATGATCTTGACAATGTGTCTCCTAATACCCTAAAAACAGCCTCTCCCTGCATGGATGTAACTTCACACTTTCAGGCTCCAACAATTGGCATAGTGAAATATTCAAGTACCAAGCTGAGGAAAATCCATTGCAAAGAGACTGAGGGAAATTTGCAGTGATGACAGTGAAGCAATTACTGGCAGTTCTGATTCTCTCTGTAACTACTTAAGCTAAAATTTAACATAGGATATTTATCAACTTAACGTAAATAGAATTACAATAGTAAAATTGCTAAACATGCTAATCCACAAAAAGAAAATATGTAAGACTTGAGAAGCTATCAATTTATGTCAGCATACTCAGTAATGCCCCTGGTGACATTATATCGATTTCTCAAAGAAATTTTATTTATTTGCAAATATGTTTGTATTTAAATTAGAAACAAGCTTGTTTTACATGTCAATCCCAGTTCCCTCTCCCTCCCCTCCTCCCCTATCTCCCACCGACCCCCTATCCCATTTCCTTTCTGCTCCCCAGTGAGGATGAGCTCTTCCATGGCGGATCTTCAAAGACTATCATATCATTCGGAGCAAGGCCTAGATGCTTCCCCATGTGTCTAGGCTGAGAGACTGAGTATTCCTCTATGTGAAGTGGGCCCCCGAAGCCCATTCGTGTACTAGGGATAAATACTCCTCCATTTAATAGAGGCCCCATAGATTAACCAGACCTCTAAACTGACATCCACGTTCAGGGTGTCTGGGTCAGTCCTGTAGTAGTTTCCCAGCTATCAGTCTAGGGTTCATGAGCTCCCCCTTGTTCAGATCAGCTGTTTCCATGGTTTTTCTAGGTTGGTCTTAACCCCTTTTCTCATCACTCCTCCCTCTCTGCAACTGGATTTCTGAGTTTAGCTCATTGTAGTTAAAAAAGATATATTGGAACTGGACTCCCACTATCAATTGGTCAATCGTGTCCAGTCATGGCTTCCTGTGGCAGTCTCCATTTGCTGTAAAGAAAATTTTGATGGCGATTGTATCACATCAGGAATAAGAATTGCATTTTGGATATTGTAAGGAATTATGTTGGTTTGTCAAAGTGGCTGTAACAGAATATTTTCTGTTGTCCATGGCATCACTAGCTCTGGACTGTTGACTTGGTTCTCAAAACCAGGAATGCTAATTCCCCTCTAGAATGTGCCTGAAGTCCAATTGGATAGCTGTTGGTTACAACAGTCATGTGAGTGCAACTTATTGCATAGCTATTCATAGTTTTCACTGCTGGCCATTTTCATGGTTAGTTGGTTTTACAGTGGAGTAGAATTGTTTAATTTCTGACTCCTTAGTAGCTTGTATAGTATCATCTGGTACCATTGAAAATGGACTGAAAGTAAGACTTTTCGGTTCATAATCAGAACACAGTGACTTGTTTCCTAAATGTATCATTAATCATTTTATTTTATTTTAGTATGTGTGTGTGTGTGTGTGTGTGTGTGTGTGTGTGTGTGCATGTGTGTGTGTGTTTTGTTGTTTCTCCAGATAGGGTTTCTGTGTGTAGCTTTCTAGTCCATGCTGGCCTTGAAGTTACAGAGACCATCTGACTCTGTCTCCAAAGTGCTGGGTATTAAGGTGTGTGCCAACACCACCTGGCTCATCATTTTATTTTACTCTTCTATCATACTATACATCCAAACTGGCAGTTTTCCCTTGATTCACACCTCCAGAATCTTCCCTTCTCCCCCAGATCCACTCATTTTTCTCTTCCCTGCAGTATAGAGCAATCCTATCAGGTTTATCAAATGAGCAGAGCATAAAGTGATAAAATAAGACAAGACACAGATCTTCATATTAAGCCTGAATGAGGCAACCTAGTAGAAGGAAAAGGGTCCCAAGAGCAGACAAAAGAGTCAGGGACAACCCAACTTGACTGTTTGGATTCTCACAAAATACCAAGCTAAGGAGCATAACAAAGATGAAGAGAATCTAGCGAAGACCTATGCAAGATTGGGGATTACTGTTTTAGTCTCTGAGTCCCTGTGAGACCTGGTTGGTTGAATCTCTGGACTGTGTTCTCCTGGTGTCCTTGATCCCTCTTGCTCCCACTTGTCATTCTCTGTCTCTTCTTTGGGGTTCCCAGAGCTCCAAGGGTAGTGAACAATTGGAGATTTTAATTTGGGCTGTCCTTCTGTCTGTTTGTCTGTAGTCTTTGCATCTGCTCCCATCAGCTGCTCAAGGATACCTCTCTGATAACAACTGAGCTATGCACCAATCAATGGGTATTTCAGAATATCATTGCAATTAATTTTATTGATTTATTTTGTATCTTAGGACTCTGGGCTCTCAGTCTCTGGTTGCTGGTTATCCAGGCAGTGTGTGATATGGTATCCCTCTAATTTTGTCTACATATGTCTTTCTTTATGTTTCTTTCCTAGTAAATTATCTCACAGGTTAATGAACATAAATATTTGGTTTACTGTGCAAACTCTCATGAAATTTACAAGTATTCTTTCATAATTTACATTCTTTGTAGTCACTGAAATTTCTCAAATTTTTCCCGCATTCATTGCTGATAAAATATTCACTTCATAACTAGAACATCATATATAATCTACCTTTGCTGCTCATGAAATGTTGTGACAAAATCTCAATAGACTGCATTATCACTATTTGTTTTCTTATATTTCTTTATACTCCCAGTTTCCTATTTTTGTCTCACTGAATTCTTTTCTTGTCTTCTTCCATTCCTTCCTTCTTTCCTTTAATCCTTCCTTCCCCCCCCCTCTCTCTCTATCTCAGTAAAAAGTTTCTGTAAAACATAAATGTTGTTCCGTTTTTAATTTAATTTTTGTTTTAGGGGTCAGTTTTCACTTGGAATCTCTGGGAATACAGAGAAGAGGGACAGAGCTATATAGGAATATAAACCTAAATACAAGATTACACATACATCAGGTACAGTGTCTAAAATAGTAATGATAAATTTTCCAAGAGATCAAGTCAGGAACAGAAGCTTCTGAATCAAACCTACATATTGTTTGAAGAACCGATGTTAAGAATTCTCAAAATCATCTGAAATTGTGAATAAAAATAAAATATACTTTGTCTAAACTGTATTTCATGTGTATCCATAGTTCTTTCAAATGTAATAAACAAAATTAAACCTCCATCCATGTGCTTCAGACTTCAATAATACATCATTTATTAGAAAAATATAAATATATTAAATTTAAATGAGTTGAATTTTGATTTATTATACCTGTATTAGTCCAATTTATTAAATAATCAATTAAGTTACCTACCATGTTTTCTCTGATTTAATTTTTATATACAACATCATGACATTAGTAGCTAACATTAGGTACTAAGTACTTTATTAGATGGGTAGCTATGAATCCTGTATTCTCTGCTTAATTCTACTATCATGTGTTCTCATCTCTATGTCATGTATACTGTAGATACACGGATGCCTCTGAAACATGTCCAACTATCAACACACTTAATCCAAAACTATTGGGCCAAGGAAACATGCACTGAGTCCACTGAAACTCTGAAAAAAGCAAGACTTTATTCTTTTGTTTATAACAACAGTTTTATCCCAATAAACAATCAACATTATATTTCTAAAATATAAAACATTTCTTCTGATTTATATAGTTACATATATATCAGTGTGCTGCAATTTGTAAGACCAAGGAGCATCCAAAGAGTTGGAAATAGTTTTGCTGTAGTGTTGTTAATATGGCTGCTGGCATTTTTTTTACTGTTACAGACTATAATTTTACATGTGTGCATTTGTGTATATGTGTATGTACATGTGTTTACTTGAGATTTTTATATTATTTTGATTTGTTTAGAAATAAAATGAGCTTCCATGTATAATCATACAAATTATTTGCAATGATTTTTCTTTATTAATTAGTACTGCTACAGTATGAGGCTGGCAATTTATGTTTTAAATTTCTTACCAAATAAGCAACACAGACACACTGTAGAAAATGTGTTTTAAAATCATACATAGCCTTTGTATTAGTTCTAAATTTGCAAGAAAATGAGACTTGGTATTTAATGTTTAACAATTTGTTTAAATATTAAGTAGAAATTTGTCCTCTGATTAATTAAAATGAGAAAGATGCTAAAATCCTGAATTTTTAATGCATGTAAATGTCTGAAATGCAGCATGAAACATGCATCACCAGCACGATGACAGTCACTGGATTCTTTCTTCAATTATATAGTTTTATTTTTCATTGCTCTTAAAATATATTCAGATCACAGGATGAAAATGCTTATCATTCATGATGCTCCCTGCTCTCTGACAAGCAGAATAAAAGTTAAGGACTTTGCATTTTACAATTCAGTTGGTAACCTGCTCTGGTCTTTATTTGTCCTTGGTCAGGATAAGAATTCTAAAGACAAGAAAGAGGAATCCTTTGTACTTCAGTGTCCCTGAAGGGATTTTTAAGGAAGGCTCACACTATAGTCACTGTTTCAACTCCATGAGTGTTCCTTTTCTCTGGTTTGTGTAAGATAATTTTGCCAGCCCTTTCATTCTTGAAATGTAGTGAAGGCAATAATGTGTTATTTTCTTTCCAGTTGAGAAGTAACATCCATTTAGATGAAAAACATGAAATGAGGAGATTATGAAGTGGGCAAGAATTTACATTTGTCATTTTAACTAAGCATTTCTACTGTTCTATATTCTTAATTGTTTTTTGAAACTGTGTCTCTTCAATCTTAATCTAAGTTGTATATATAAATAAAATTTAGTATGACCAGAGTTACTCTACAATTACATAGTTATTAACCTGTAATTATGAATATTTATGTGGTAGACAAAGATAAATACAGGTTGGAGAGATGGCTGAGCCATTAAAAAAGACTAGGCTCACAACCAAGATAAAGATAAATACATGAAATATCAATAAATCTATGTATGCACAATATGGTCACAACCAGAAATCACTGAATTACTTTTCCTTTGCTTGCTCCCCAGAGTTGTAAAGTAAGTCATTTTGCTGAAAATACAGTGTACTTCAGAAACATAGAGTCCCCCATTGCTAGAACTGATCTGAATGCCCCCTGTGTGTAAGGTAACATTCATGATACCAAAAGTATCATAAGCTGAAAAGTAGGAAGGCAACCAACAGCTGTACCTATCTATAAAGCCTAAGAAATGTCAAAATTTAGTATGGCACAATAAAGAACCTGAAGAGTGTGGCAGTGGCACTCATACCTCAGTGGTAAAGAAAGACTCTCTAGACTTAATACTTGTTCAGCAAGACAAAAACCATATCTGGTACTGGAAACTTGGAATAACTTTTGAGTTGCTGTTTTCTCTTGATTTAAGGAAGTCCATCATGTGAGAAAGACAACAACTGAAACTCAGTGAATTTCAAGTATAATATTTTTGAAATACCTGAGTCTCCCATGGTTATTTTTCAATTTTTTACTTATTCAAATGAAAGCCAAATATTATAGTGGTTTAAAAAGTAAATAATAGTTCTTTAATGTACCTATGTGCTGAAATTATTAATTCGGTATATAAATATAAAATAATCTTTTTTGCAATAGGGATTTTTAATTCTCCTTTGTTGGTGCCATGTCAACTATCCATACTTGTTAGTATGGCCATCATACTAGCCTATAGATCTTTTGATTCCTATTGTCTATTTGAGATGTTCTCATTTATGAATATTCTTCATTTTTTTCAATTAAAACTATGGTAACTATCATTTTACCATTGGACTCTAAATTCATCATTTTAGATTCTACATATCAGTATACTCATACAAGATTTTTCTTTCTCTCTGACTTATTTTACCTAGCATCAAGTCTTCTACATCCAGCAATTCTGAATGTGAGAAGAGTTACTTTCTCTATATACTAAAGGTATTGTTTTATGTATACATGTCATAGTATTAATTTATGTACACTTTGATTGTTACCACCTTTATTCTTTAACTATAAGGAGGAATGCAATGAGTATAGTAGTACAGAGAGATTTACTCTTTGCTGACTTAGTTTATTTTACATATTAACCAAGCAGTGAGATTCTGGACAAAATTGTGATTCTGCCTTTAATATTTTAGAGTCTCATTCTGCTTTGCATGATGACTAATTTAAAACATATTCTGATAAAAGTATTCAAATATCCCCTTTGTCTCCATATCCATATCAGCACTTAATAATGACTTTTTGTAATAACCATTGAGGTCACATATAACTCGGATCTCAGTATGTGCTTATCTCAAGGAAGTTTTCATGTTAAAGTTAACATAGTGGTAATTCCTTCCCTTCTATTTAAGAAATTGTGATTATATATCTACTTGTACACCTAGTTTATGGAAAATAAAGTGAAATAATCATCTTGAAGGTCATGAAAAATTGATTTGTTTTATTTATGAATTTTCAGCAATAGCAGATGATCCAAAATCTTCAATAGTTTGCATATTTGTAGGTCATTCTCTCAAAATCAACAAATCCTAATTCAAAAGGTAATGATATTAGGTCAGACATCTGAATAAAGTTTAAGAAATGAGAGTTCCTATAGACCACATGATTTGGATTTTTTTTTGTTATTTCAATATTTTTTAAAGTAGGATGTATTCACATTATTTCTTCATTCTCTGCTCATAACCTTCCTATATACATTTAATTTCTCACTTCCATATCAATGGTCTATTATATTATTAGTTGTTTTAAATATTGTTATTGTTATATATATTACATATTTCATTACCTAAAAACTTAAATATAATTAGAACAATTTGTAAAATTTTAATTACATTACATATGTATTCTCAGGATTAACTATTGGGTACTATAAAAGAAAGGCTTTTGAAGAAGCAATTGGTGTATATTCCTCAGGAAAGACGACTTCTCCCACTCTCATGATCCTCAGTTGCCTATAGTCCTTTGTAAGGTGTTCTGGCTTGGTGGACTTTCCCCTTTCCATTTTGAAACATTTATTGTTGTTGACATAGTTCATCTCATGTTTCACAGTTAAGTTGTTGAGACTTAATGGATGTAGCTATATTCTTCCTTGTCTTGATCCTTTCATCATTTGATTTTCATTTCTTTAATACCTAGAAATAGAGTTATATGCTGATAAATAACTAATGGAAATAGGAGAATGATACCAATTTCTTTGGATGATACAGAAATACAACAGGCAATTAAAAAATTAGGTAGCATAAAAGGAAATGAGTAAAAGATAGAGTTTGGGAACTGAAAGAGTTGTGCTAGTAATGAAGGAAAGTATTACTTATTTTTCGTAGAACATATGTACTAATTTCATGTAGCTTTGGAAATTTCCAGGCAAAATGTTGAAGCACGTGTTTGGTTTCTTAATACAACTTACAGTGCAGTGCGATAAAAGAAAGAAAATAAAAGGAAATAATTCTTTAAAAAGAGAGAACATACCTTATCAGCCACTTCAAATTCAAAGGAAATCTAAATAAAATTAAATATGAAGCAAAACAAAAAGCTCTGCACATTTTTCCTTGGGAAATAATAATGGGAAAATGACTAATGCAAATTTTGTATCCAAGTCTATGTTGGTACTCCTTTTTAGTTGGTTTATTTACCTGATTTTAAGGGTAATGTTATTGATTGAATCATAAAGAAGGGGTTACATATCAGGACATAAGTAATTTATAAGGGGGAATTCTACTGAAAATATCTCTTTCTCAGCCAAACATGCTATAGTAGGGGTAGTGCTTTTTTGTCTCTCCTTCAGGAAATAACACCAATATCCCCATACTTGTGTGGTTTTCCTGTACCTAAGTACTGTAACTGATAGCTCAGAAAGGAAGTGGTTATATATGTCAGGACAAAATTCCACACACTACTGTAGTAAAACTTTATCAACAGTGTTGAAAGACAGAGTTTATGGAATGTGAAAGGAGTCATGGTTCATACCCACCATTTTGAACTCTACTGTCAGGTAGTAAGAAAATAAAACTACTTAGCTGAAAATATGTGGCACATTTAAGTACATAGGAAGAATGTATATGAATGCAGAATTCATACTAAATAACTCACTGATAAAAGTAAATGAGATTAAAACTTAATAAGAGTACCCACTACACTTGTCAAGTTGCATTTTCTAAATGCTTGAGAAAAGTAGATCCACAACATTTCCCAATTCTTAGCTAGAACATTTTACAGCTCTAATTTTAAAACTTATGTGTGATTGCATGGAACAATGTGGGAGTAGTGGAGTATGGCAAACACACTCTAAAATGATACCAATTTCACATATTTCAGACAGTATTTTACTCACAGGACAGGGCAGTACTTGATGGTAGGCAGCATTCTGTTGGCATGTCAAAAGTCTTTTTTGAATTTTGCTTCTTAAATCACACATCCAAGCTCAAATCACATTTCTTGCTGAGTCTAGCTAATGGGTTTTCATTTAGGCATTTTTAAGGGGATGGGAATTTCTGTTTATCATTAAATCTACTTGAATATATTTAGTCTGCATATTGCTATTTGCATACTTAGTCTTAATATTTTCCATGTGTTTCATTTTGTAAAGTTTAAATATCTGAAGGGAGTACTGTTGTTATTTACATAGCTATCATATATTATTATGCTTACTTATATTCTTCTTTATATGTTTAACTATATTCAATTTTTTAAATTAAATTGTAATTTCATTATTTTTCTTCTTTCCTTTGATCTGATTTCTATTCTTATATCTAACACTTCCCATATATTCTCTGTTCCTGTCTTTCACATTCCAAGTCTCTATTTCTCTAATTATTATATGTATATCCCTAAATGATATGTATTTCCAAATATAATACAAAATGCTTAATCCATATAGTGATATTTATATGTATATGATTCTAGAGTTGAACACTTGAATTTCTGTGACTCAATTAGGGGCTCTTCCCTGAAAAATGAAAACTATTTTTTCTATGATCAGCAATCCTTTATTGCTTGGGGTTCTATGTATATGTGAGATTTCCTCTTTTCGTGTTGGATTGTCTGTTCATGTCATCTTTTGTTCAGTTCCTGTTCAGGCAACCATACTAATTAGAGGTTGTGGGTTTCTTCTTTGACATTTTCAGGAGATAATTGCTCCTTTGCCTCTTGCAATTTTTTGCTGTCCTTTTTCTCTATTATGACTGAAAATTATGGTAATGGAAGCCTAGCTAACTTCTTGAAAGGTGTGAGTACATGGTTCCTGGAGGGAAACCTAGAACCGCTAATTAACTTAAGCAGTATAATCCCTGGCTATGTTGTAAATATTTAATCGTATACCGATAGATAAGGAGAGCTCTCACCTTCACCACAGAAATGTCTTCTTGCTAATTGATGTGGACAAATGGAGATTGCTGTAGCAAACCACAGATAATCAAAAATGAAGCAAACAAACGACCATGAAAAGCACAATCCCTCCTGATACATCTCTTTTATTTCTTTGGACTCCACTTTCCTGTAGAATTACATACATTTTTACAGAATATTTTGTGATAACTATATTTATATATGATAGATGTTGAATTGAGTGATACTGGCAGATTCTTTCTGTCAATATTTTTTACAGTACCAGGCAGTAACATGCCACTACAGAATGTATATTAAAACCTTAATCTTCAATAATATGGTACTTATAGATGTCACTGTTGGCAGCCACTTAGGAAATGTAAATATTACCTTGTGAATTGATTATTTACTATTATAAACGGGAAATATTTTTGTGTATTTTCCGTCATATGAGTACATCATACAGTGGTAGCAGTTGGCAACCATAAAGAGATTGCTTAGCAGATTATCACCATACTGAAATTCATATTCAGAATCTCAAAATTACAAAAAAAGATATAAATTTCAGTTCAGGAACTCAGTTCTTGCTGACAGAATTAAGAATTCTTAGAAGAGATACTTAGAATGTCATGTTATGTCTATCAAAGGGGTAGTTTCTTGTTCCAAATAATAGTGAGCTTCCAAACAAGATTTTAACTACAGAATTCTGCTTATTATAATACATTGAGTATGAAATATCTGTCCAGACTCCCCAAATAATCAATTCAGAGTGACCTATACTTCTCAATGTAGGTAAAGCAAATTTTAAGCTTAAGACTGTTATGGAAAATTACTGTTTATCTTCTGTATAGTAGTAAATAAGGCTGTACACACATAAGGTCTATTACAAAATATTTGTTAGAAAAGTGTAGCTGGGTCAATAAAATACATATCTATAAAACTGTGTGACACATTTTGTTTTAAAACTTCATATTTGTTGATGGTAAAAATAGTGTATCAGCTGCTCAGTTTAAATCATAAGCATATATATCAAATAACCATTTATATTAGTAGAATTTTTAAAATATTTTATCTTGAGTAATGCCATCTAGGTATGTAATCAGTGTGGTATACAATGAGCCAACCTTATCAGCTATGAGAACTGAGTGCAAATGACTTATGTTCTAAGATATTGAAGACATTTGCATTCATCAGACCTGTGATATAGGAGGCATTTCCTTAATGCCTACTATACCCCAAACATTAAGACAAACTGTGTCAGAGAACAGCATCAGGATCAAAATTATATCTTATTAAGGGTGAAAAAACTGATGAGCCAACTAAAGAAGTAACATATTAGATTATCATATAATTACGTATCATGAAAAAAGGATAATTCAGGTGACTTATGAGTGCCTTACAATAAGTGAGTCCGAATAAAATAAAAACAGAAAAAAATATCTGAGTAAATGTTTCCTTAAGAAAGTGAAGTATACAGAGACTGAAGCAGCAAGAATAGGGCCAACAAGGTCACTATCATGGTCTCTGAGTATTTGGTATGAATTCCAGTGCAGTAGTTTTATGAAGTTTCTGAGTGTTGTAAGAGTGACTGGGTCTCTGATTCTAGTGTATCCTCTTGGCCTTTTGTCTTTCTGTTAGTATGTCTTGTCCAACTTCAAAGCAATAGGTTTGTTTTGCCTTATTGTATTTGATTTTCTTATACTTGTTATTATTTCTTAGAAGCCTGATCTTTTTGAATGAAAGCTAGAAAGGGAGTAATTCTGGATGGGAGAGGTTGTGGAGAGGAACTTGGAGGAGTAGTGAGGAGGGGAACCATGATTAGAATATATTATTTGAGGAAAGAGATTACTGTCAATAAAAGGAATAAAAAGAAAAGCATTTTTAAGTCCATCTGAGGAAAAAGAGAGAAAGGAGTTAATATTAAGATATGATAATATTCTAGAAAAAAATAATAATGAAATAAATATTATGTGGGATGACTTTTGTGCTTTACAGTGATAATGAGATGACTGGTTGGAGTACGACAAGGCAGATCAGTGCAACTTAAAATTTAGAAAAGATTATTGTGGTGATATCTTGTTTATACTTTAACAAATAAAGCTTGTCTAAAGATCAGAGGGCAGAACTAAAAACTAGGTAACCATACAGGTCTGGAGGTCTGTACAGACAGACAGAAAATATAATGGCTGGGCAGAGAGAAATATTGGTGGAAGGAGACAAGATCTCAGTCTCTTTTTGGCTGAGAAACTGAGGAGGTAAGACAGCAGTGGTCAACTCCTTTATCCCTCTGATAATTCACCATTCAAACCTGTATCTG